>NC_086153.1:16449500-17680000 GCF_035149785.1 Candoia aspera
CTTCAACTCCTAGAATTGGCTGGCTGGGGAATTTTGGGAGTTGAAGTCCACACATCTTAAAGTTGCTGAGGTTAAGAAGCACTGCCTTAACCGCTACACCAAACTGGGTCTCGCATTTGGCAAAACCAGTACTATATATCAGTGTCCAGGAAGGCTTGCCTAAATAGATGATTCTTCTTGGAGTTGGGCAGCCTGAACAAATAAATAAAATAATAAACAAACAAATAAGCTTTTAGTAACCAGTGGCAAACCTCCATCATAGGGGCTGCCATATCACCAGTGAAGGGAATTCCATAGCAGGGGATATCACCAGGAAAACCCTTCTTCGAGTCATTGCTGGATGGAGCTGTGGCAAACTGGCATGATTAATGATGTCTTCTCCCTCTGGTAGCAAATAAGGGCAATTTGGCTACCAAATGGGATGTTCTGGGGAGACCAACCCAAGATTCATCTATTTTCAAGTCAATTAACTTTTCTCTCAAGACTGGTGTTTTAACCACACCTGAACATGCATAACTGCATTTGCTTACAACAAGCCTCTGCTACATTTCTTTTCCTTTCTGTAACTCTGTTGTAGCCTATAGATTCCATGTGTAGGTTTTCAGCTCCTTGGTGCAAAGTCTTTGCGCTGTTGATATCAATGATATTGTGTAAACAGAACGTGTGTTGTATTAGGTGTGTCTGGCTAATGCTATATGATGAAACTTTTCATGGATTAAGCGGGGCATCTGCATTATCTGCTATTGCCATAGGATTTTAGAAAGATATGCTGTATCTATATATGTGGAAAGATATACCTTTTTCCTGCAGTGGCTGTTTCATCTGGGAATGCTCCAAGCAGAGCAAGGGGCAAAAGTCTTTCCCTGCTTCCATGATCCTTAATCCATGTTGCTTTTGTCCACTGTCCTGATGAAAATCTTCCTTTCAAAGTCTATGATCATCCTCTTTCCTTTAAGCCCTCTGTCTATATTTGTAAACAACAACAGTGCCTTTGTTCTGTAATGCTGTATCATCCCAAAAGAAATCAGATTCATATTGATGACCAGCCTCACCCCCTTGCTTTTCTTACTGCTTTCAAGGGGAGAAAACAGAATTCACTTTTCCCTTTTATATGAAATTCCCAAATGCAATGTCTAAATTTAGATTTGGACCAAAGTTAGCTACACTGCAAATGAATATGCAAATCTCAAATATCTAATCTGTGCTGTGTGATCTTGAATAGGTACAAAATCATAAAGCTAATTCCCCCAAGTAAGGGGGAGAAGGGCAGTGATAGAAATTGGAATAATAAACAAAGAAACAACAAACAAATAAATGTAGCACTCAAACCTCTGCTGCTTAATGGTGGAACTGGACACTTGAGGTACCTGTAGGCAGATTATGAGGACTTTGAACTAGGATGGCTGCCAGGTGATGTGCAAGAGCTGTTCCCTCCTATTGTTCTGTAGGTATGATAGACTTTGTTTCCCCAAATTCCAGCCAAATGTAAATCAAATACAATTATATGGCAGTATCTGGTTCTTCTCCATGTAGATGTTATTGCTGTTACAGCTGTTTGGAAGACTGGGGGAGAGCAATCTTTCCTGCCTGGAATAGAGGGGAAATTCCCCTTCTGAACCTAACAGGGAGAAGCTTTGGAAATTGAGAAAGAAAGTGTGCATGCGCCCTTGAATTAGACCAGGCCTGTTGTTGACTCCAGCCATATTCAGTGGCATGCAGCTTTTCTTGAGCTTAGTGAAACCAGTGCTTATGAACTGGAGAAAAATAGGCTGCTCAGTCTTGGCACTAGACCAGGGGTGGTTGACCTTTGCCCCAGGTCCCCTTTTTGCAGCCCACAGAGCCTACTCTGACCATCGTTGCTGTAAACTGACAGCATAGTTTCCTATCACACAGAGATCAGAAATAACATGAAAACAATAGTATAAGCCCTAAAATAAGAATATCACAGAAAGCAAAAAAAAAAACAACCTAATATATCCCTGCAAAACCTAGCTTCACTCACTTTCTGACTTTTATGTCTCCCCAGTGATAAACCTGGTCCTTGACCACCAAAAGATTGCCTATTCTGGCACTAAATAACATCCAAACTCCAGCATTGTGCAGATCAGTGTTTTTCAAACTTGACAACTTTAGGATGTGTGGACTTCAACTCCCAGAATTCTGCAGTCCAATCTTGCTACTTTCCACTGTGTTTGGATTAATAGCTCCCTGGATTCCCTGTCATCGTGCGGGATGGGAATTCTAGGATTTGAGTCATAGAATCATAAAGTTGAAAGGGCCCCCTGAGCTCATATACTGCAACCTCCTGCTTGGTGGAGGATCTGCTAAAGCATTTTACACAAATGGTTATCCAGTCTGCTTCAAAGTCAACATATCTGAAAGTCACCAGATGGAGAAGGCAGGATATCCAGGTTCATTCCCTCGAAATGGGGATATAATTCAATTGGTTTGAATTTTTTTTTTTTTTTTCTGTTTCAGGTGGCAGCACTGGGGCTGCACCTATGGCCGTTACAGGTGAGACTGTGTTATATGGAGATACATATTGAGTTTAAGGGCTCTTTCATACCCGGCATTTGTGCTGATCTAGCAACACTACCATCCCCTTCCTGCTCTATTTCCCACAACATCATTCTTCGGGCAACTTATTTTCTTCCTGCTTGGATGAAGTGCAACTAAAGTAGCAAACTTTCCATTTTAACATTTGCAACCTGGAACTCCCTGGGGGTGAATGTGCCATTTGCTATTTTTGGGAACTCTTGCCTCCCTGTTTCCCCCTCCATCTGCTTTAAAGCTCTTTATTAGACTTCACAGGCAACTTTTATCAATAAATTCCATGTTAAGAGCTTCTGGAAGAAAATCTACCTATTTAATTACTAAGAGTCAACACAACTTGATGTAGCATAATCAATCACCTTTTGTCAATTTCTAATCTGAAGAATGTACTGTATGGATCATCACTGGAAGCACAGGAATTTGGATCAAATGAATAAATGCTAGTTTAACTATATAGATGCCAGTTAGGAAATAGTTACAGTAATTCAAACTGAAATACTTCTCATCATAGTGGGGAGGACTGTCAACAGTTGACTTGGTTGCTTTAAGCCTGGTAACCAGGTGTTTAACATTGCCTTCTTATGGTTCTTGATCTTGAAACTGGGCTCAAAGTGGAAAACTCTTCAATCTTCTGTAATATAGGGCCTATGATTACCTTACTGAGAATTGACCATTAGCAAGAAGGTGACTATTCATTGCATCTGAGCTCAACTAATTCATAAAGGGCATGATGTACACCTAAAGTTAGCAGGTTTCTACCAGGTACCATGGCAGTGTCAGCAATAACAGCTGGACATAAAAACAGGAGCCAATGATCCTCCTTAGTTGCATATCCCAAAAGTTCCCTTTGAGGATTTTTGTACTTTAAGCTATGGTTGGGCACAAGAACAAGCTGGGTGTATTTTCCTCCCAGCTGACAATTGCCATCATTTGAGGTTGGGCAATTGTAGAGGCCCAGACCTAAGGCCAGCTGAGAAAATGCTTGGAGTGACAAGTTGAATGTAGGAAGCCATCAGGTTGAAAGTGGAAACCAAGAACTAGAAACCATATGTGAAGCTAAGAAATCAGAGGTGCAAGATGAGAACCAGAGAACATGACTGAGATGACACAGCAGGTTACATTTGAGAACAGATGGTGCCCAGTCTGGATGGATGGACCAGACCAGAGAAACCATCACTTAGAGAAATACTCAGCCTGTAGCTCTGATAGTTCACAAGAAGAAATAGTGATCCACAAAGCTTGAGGTTGATGGTTCTAATCCTAGCAGCCACCGTAATTCTTTCCCTTGGTGGGCTGCGTCAAAGTTTGCACAGAGTTTGCACATTTAATGGACCATAGCTATACTCCAGATACCTTTTCATTTTAGCATACCTGCTTTCCCTTAATCCAAGGGTGCACAGCATGACGCCTCAAGATGGAATATAACATTCTTGAATGACAGCCCTGAAAGATTTGAATGGATGCCTCAAAAGCCAGGAGCTGCTCCCAGTGTAACTAGGACCAAAAAAGGGGGAAATCTTTAGTATGCAGAGAATAATTATATTTACCGTATTTAATTAATAGGGCTGCACAAAATATTCTGTCACAGAATATTCCAGCCCTGAAATGAGCTTGTTTTGAGGTCCAGCTACTTTCAGAATACTCAGAATGGCCCATTTTGAGATTGGGAAGTTCCATGGCAGAAATTTTTTTCCCATGCTTTAATTATTTTTATTTAAATTAATATAATTTTTGTCCTGGCCCCACTCATTTCTTTATGCTGATTCTGTGCACCTTTTTGACTTTGAACTCCAGTATGTAAAATTAGCCCCAGATGACTTGCCTGACCCTATCTTAGTTGCCCACCAGCTATAATGCAGCTGTTCCTCCCCCACTGAAGTCATTCTTCTTGATTTGTTCAAGACAGTGGAGCTGCCCTCTTTCTTCCAGAGGTACGGCTAGTCAATGGACGCACCCGGTGCCAGGGACGCGTGGAGATCTTCTACAACAATACCTGGGGCACAGTGTGTGATGACGACTGGGACATTGTGGATGCCAATGTGGTGTGCCGCCAACTCGGTTGCAGCCATGCCATCGCCATGCCACCAATCCTCTCCTTTGGCAGAGGGCATGGGCCCATTTTTCTAGACAATGTGGACTGCAAAGGCAGAGAGGCAGCCCTCACTGAGTGCAGCAGCCATGGATGGGGCATCCACAACTGCTACCACTATGAAGATGTGGCCGTCACGTGTAATGGTACAAAGGTTTGGGCCTGATGGATTGTAGTGGTGGTGGGGAAGGGATTGGTATCAAAGTGGACCCTCCAACCTGATTTGTTTATTTATTGCTTGAACATTTGTGGCATGTCTAAACTATCTTTCCTTCAGGAGATCATGGTGCTGTATATGGTGTTCTCCCCTTTTTTGAAACCTCACAGACAATCTGAAAGGACCAAAATCTTAGGCTGAGAAATAAGCATTAGCCGAAAGTTACCCAGGCAAACTTCATAGATGAATGAGATATGAATCTTCCCTTCCATCTTCATCTGATTCTGCAGAAAGAGTGGTGTGATCCAGAGGCCACGCACAGCCCACCAACTTTTCTTTTGGGATTCTTAAAGCCCCCCTGAGTGGGTGTAATCCAGTAGAAATGCAATCACTACCTAATTAAAAAAAAAAGCCCAGAAATTACTACAGGCAGATTATTCAAGTCATGTTTGGAAGCCAGAACTGGTGGAGCAGTTATATATCCCTTGAAAGGAAATGCCACTGTCACCACCAGAAACATCGTACGTTGCACTAAGCCGTAATGTGGATTTGATTTTGGCTTAGTGTGTTATATGAATCTGGTCTGTCTCTTTAAACTAGATCTTCAACAGATAATCCTCTGTTCATTTCAAGGCAGGAAGTGGCAGGGAGCGCCCATGCTGTCAGCTTTGTGCTCTTTGGCCAGTCAAAGCTTGGCCATTTCACTATTTCTGCAGTTTTAGAGAATCAGTAAACAAGAAATCTGTTGGCCCACCACTGCCTGGAATGCTGTATTTTCCTTACCACCTCATGAAAGGGAATGCTTAAAACTAGGACTTGCACCCTCATTAAAGAATCAGGAGGAGTCTGGTAGCATATTATCTGAGTATCAAATGTTATTAAAAGGCATATGCTGTACTTCAGTCAGCAAAGGTGCTACCAGTCTCCTGATTTTTGCTACTGTTGATTAACACGGCTCTCCTCCTACAATGTCCTCAGTAAAGAAAGTACAGCTGGCTCTGTCTGGGCTTCCATCAATTAATAGATAAAAGAAAGAGATGAAGCCTTGATTAAAAGGGTGGCTGAGTAATAGTGGCTTCAGAAGCAAAAGAGAATCCTATGTTCAGAGCATTTTAAACAGCTGCTTTGAGCAGATCAGCAACTGTTGTGGTGCAAATGGAGATCAGAACAGACTAAACTGATCAGGACAGCTGACACAGTACAGGGCAGGCAACTTTTGAGGGAACAGAGCACAATTTGTTGGAAAGAGAAACTTTTATAAGAAAATATTATTGAGGCTGGTGCTTTTGTGAAAGAAACATAATGGTAAGCCTTTTTTAGGAAATAGCATGGTGATAGAGTTTTGAAGGCGCGCACACACACACGACAGCCTGAGTTACTGTCTACAGCTAAGAGTCTGTAGCAGTGTTTCTCAACCTTGGCAACTGTAAGATGTATGGACTTCAACTCCCAGAATTCCCCAGCCAGCAGGCTGGCTGGGGAATTCTGGGAGTTGAAGTCCACACATCTTATACATATCTTACAGTTGCTAAGGTTGAAAAACACTGGTCTGTAGGGTGCTGTCCTCCCTTTTTGAAGTACAGTATGTGATCTGCACAGGTCAGAAAGAGACGAGAAAGGACTGAACTGGGAGAAGAGGGAAGTGATGAAAGTCCTAAGGATAGGAGGTAGGTTACACAGAGAAATCAAAGTAAATCTTTCAGACAAGGAGAGGAATTCAAAATGCAGAGTCCTTCTATATCTATTGCCCATAATGTCACTAGCTGCATGCCAAGTTCCAATTCCAACACAATTCTACCTCCCATCCTTCTGAATGGCTGCAAGAGGCCAGCAGTTGACTCAATTACATCCGGCTGAATCCTTTTGCCTTCCCTGTTTTGCTTTTTTGTGGTGTTTAGGGTTGAGGATGGAACAGGATATCCCGCAATCAATCTGCGCCCATTCCCCACCACTCCTGAAAAAGAGATCAGTATGGCATTGTATTTTAATGGTGCAATCTGGGGAGTGGGGGTGGTGGAGGGAGGTGGAAATGAGAGGCTGGAGCATGTGGGCAAGGGCTTGCTACCCCAGTTTAGAAGAAGGACAGGGAGAAGCCCAATGCAAGCTGCCTTAGCTGCATGGTTGCTAGGCAACATGAAAATAGAACTGCCATTTAGTTCTGTGACCCCAGTGACTGGCTATTGAAGCCTTAAAGGGCAAGTGCCTCTGGTTTATTCTTCGATGGGGCACTTTTGTATTGCTAATTTAATCCCCTTTTCCTGAAGTAAGGTGCAAAGGGACATTTTGACTTCTCTTAAGCACTGCTGGAAGCAACATCTCTTCCATTTCTCTGAAAACTCTTTGATTATTGTATGCAGGGGTGTTACTCCATGCCACCCCCTCTAGTCCTCCAGGATGCTCTCTATCATCTACACTTACCTTTGACATATTTTTAGATCAAGCAAGAGAGATTGGTGGGAAGGAGGGAGATATGCAGCATGTGGCTTTGAATTATCCCTTCTAATGTTATGCTTTAATTAAAGGGATGATGATGATGATGACTGCAAAAAGGCTGGGGTTGCAATACAACTCTGGGGCAAGAGCTGCATTTGGCCTCTGAGTCCTCTGCCTGGGGCCACACTCCAACTAGTAACTGGAACCAAGGCATAGAAGTAGCTAGGCTTTGGGCAAAAACTTAGAATTTAAATATTAAATTAGGTTAATTTAATCTAAATTACATGGCCTTAATTTGGTCCTTTGGTAATATTAATCATTAAACTTTGGAAGCAATTTTTAGAGGCCACTACAGGGTCCCCCAGCATTTGGTTGATGGGCATATATAGCCCTGCGGACTCAGTTTTGGGGGCCCTAGGTGTTTAGTGTTGCTGCTATGGCTGTTTTCTATCCAGTAGGGTTTTGTGAAATAATAAAGGCATCATCAGCATAAAGAAGTATCCGTACTTTACGTTGTGCTAGATTGGGAGGCTGGGAATCCAGATTGTGAAGAAGATTAATCAAGGAGTTAATGTATACATTAAAAAGTGAGGGGGCAAAAATACATCCCTGATGTACTCTTTTCTGCTTACTTACTAAGCCAGATAAAGTCCCTAGGGGATTCACCTTACTCTTAAGGTGGAATTAGAATATAACTTCTGTATAAGATAGAGGAGGTGTCTGTCAATATTTGTATTTTTTAATTTTTCCCAAAGAACACTTCTGGCTATTGAATTGAAGGCCTGGGGGCCCTGGGCTACCGGGAGTGTTTTGGAGAATGGACCACAGCAGGATTAATTTTTTCAGGGAGGACAGATGGAGAGCCTAGTGGCACCATGAGGTGTATCTCCAGGCAATGTGTGACACGAGCATCACATTGTCTACCCCTGAGACATGAGATATGACAGTTGAAAGTCTGGATGTTACCAGAATAAACAATAATAGTAACATTGCCTATGGATTAAACTGAGCGTTTTTCAGGGTTTTTTTTACATCAATCTTCCCCAGCTGGTGTCTTTCAGATGTACTAAGACTACAGGTTCTTGGAATCCTAACACATCTGGAGGGCTCAAATTTGGGAAGGCTGGTTAAATCCATCAACTTGACCAACTATAATTTAAAATAGAAGTTATAGGGCCTTGCATATACAGAGGAGATGGGGGAATGGCACATGGCCATGGTGGTGATATAGTAATTCTAGAGTTTTCTTGATCCTCATGCGTCAATTTTGTCTGTCTTTGCAGAACTGCTACCCATGCAATCAGAAAAAGGCCCTGCCAGCAAAACAACCACAGTCTCATTACAAGATAGGAAAAGTACGTGCTTTCTAGATTTACTTAAGAAATCATCTTTAACTTGGTTGCTTATTTATTTTTGCAAGCGTGTACATGGAAACGGAAGGGAAGGCTATGTGTCTCAAGGGCCTTATAATCTAACAACCAGCATATGGTAGACAGCATTAGAAAGGAAGGAAAATAGAAGCTAGGGAGAAATATTCATTTATTTCAGATATATCTACTTAGGCTCAGATAGAGCGGTGTCTGGTAGCTATAATAACTTTTTACTACCGGTACTAAATAGCCATTGTACTACTTTGCCTTGTTCATGGAATTTTACAGCATGGGATGAGAGAGTTCAGGTGATCATGTCTTCCATTCACTGCTACTGCCATTTTTTTTTCCTTATCAGAAAAATACAACCATGGCAGAGGAGAAAATTGAAAGGTTGCATAATGGTGGCCTCATGGAGTGGGGGTTCCTTCAGGCAAGGCTTTGTGTGTATGTTTGTGTTAGTAGGCATCTCTAACTCTTTTATAAGAAGAACTCATTGTCACTCTCAAAAGTAATAAACATAGCAAGGCAGATTGTTGTTATAATCCTCTGGTCCAGGGTTTCTCAGCCAGGGTTCCCTGGCACCCTAGGGTAAAGAGGTCAGTAGGGGTTCCCTGGGAGATCACAATTTATCTGAAAAATTATTTCAAATTCAGGCAACTTCACATCAAAGAGGTAAGTTTCATTCTTTATTTTTAGTTTAAGAACACTGTTAATGCATATATACAGACCGACACATGAAACAAATATACAGTAATAATTTTGTAACTTCTGGCCCATATTTGAGCCTGAGTGTGCAGGGGTTCCCCAAGGCCTGAAAAAGATTTCAAGGGTTCCTCCAGGGTCAAAAAGTTGAGAAAGGCTCCTCTGGTCTCTTTCAGGTGATGGGAGAGTCCGGCTGGTGAATGGGGCTAACTCCTGCCAAGGCCGAGTGGAGATATTCTACAAAGGAAACTGGGGCACTGTGTGTGATGATGAATGGGAGCTGCAGGATGCCAATGTGGTATGCAAGCAGATGGACTGTGGCCATGCTGTGACCTACAGGACCAATGCCTACTTTGGCTACGGCACAGGGCGCATCCTCCTAGATAATGTGAATTGCGATGGAAACGAACCACATCTCTCAGCCTGTTTCAGCCTTGGCTGGGGCATCCATAACTGTGGTCACCATGAGGATGCTGGGGTCATCTGCTCTGGTGAGCAAGTTGGAAAAGACATCTCAGCCATCTAGGCAAGGCAGGCAGTTCCCAGGTCTCTCTGTATGTGCGCAGACATTTTGAACTCCAGCAATATAAAGAAGGGGTGTGCAAACTGTCAACATGACCCAAGCTTGGAAGATCCTGTTTTCTTCTTTGAATGGCTGTTGTAAACGTACTACAAGTGGCCTGATCTTGAACCAGGATATTCCAACCATGGAACTGCTATTTTGAATTAAAACAGGATGTTTATAGGTCAGAAGGACTCTGACTGAAATGGTTTGGTGGGAGTGGTTGGAGAGAATAGGCCATAGCCAAAGGAAGCTGAAATAGGAAAGTAAGTAGATTGCAATTCTGTTTTTTATACATCCCAAAATATCCAATGACATGCTAAGGTTTTAACTTTAGTTAGTGAACCACAAGAATAGATTAAGAGGGCAGCATGTGTGTCCTTTAGGACTTTTCTTTGTTCTTTAAGATATCATGTGAATGCAGCCTTGGTGTAAGGGGAAAGCTCAGAGAAGCCAGGCTCAAATGTCCTTTGCTTCACCCAACATGGAGCAGCATGGAAACAGAACTCCTAATTAGATCTATTCTAATGTAGCTTTGAAGCTCTAAAGCAGCCTTCCTCAGCCTTGGCAACTTTAAGATGGGTGGACTTCAACTCCCAGAATTCCCCAGCCAGCATGGGAGTTGAAGTCCATCCATCTTAGTTGCCAAGGTTGAGAAACACTGCTCTAAAGGCTATAGCTTCCTCCTTGGTGGAGCCTTTGCCACTGTTACTTCAACTTGCCTCCCTGGGGGAAAGTCTTGTTAAATACCCACTAGGTTGGCCTTTGCCAGTTTGGGAATTCTGGGAATGACAATCCCAACTAATTTGGAGGGTTGGGGAATTGTTTATTCTCAACCTGGTTGGAGAATATTGCTCTGGAGAAATTGAAAGGTTTTAATATAGGCTGAAAATGAAAACAAGGAGCTTGTCCTGGACATCTCTGAAGGAAAGAAATTCTAGAGATGGAGTGCTACAGTAGAAAAGAACTCATTTTTGGTTACTGCCTTCTAAGATTTCTTCTACTACTTCTAAGAAAATTAGCTAGATCCAGAGTAAGGCTTCCATGGCAGACTTTATTCATGGGCAAATTGGTAAGAGGCAGCCCTTGAACTGGCAAGATCTCAAGTTGTGTCAAATCAGGGCTTTGTGAGTCAAAAATTCCTGCATCTTGAACTGGTCCTAGAAATGGCAGTGAATGTGTTCTCACTAACAGTTTCCCATAATTAGCAATGGCAGATTCAGTCAGCCCAATTTTCTGGATTCACCCAACATGCTAGACTAAGATGTGGTTAGTTAATTTGTGTAATCTTGTTAGGCATGCATAGGATTACACTATAAGATTTCCAGAGGCTTGGCTGAAGGACACAAAGCTTCAGGATCCTTCCTTGCCTTTTTTACTTATTGTTGGAATTATTAGAAATAATTAAGGTACCCATCAATTGCTTTTCATTTAATATTTTTAATGAGCAAAATACACACAGTTCACCAGAAAAGGTTGATAGAATTAACTCCTCAGCAGACAACTACCTGGAAATCTGTTACTGGCACACTGACTTGGCATGACCAACCTTTCTTGCTGTTTTGTCTCTCCAGGGCTAGAGATAACAACAACCATTTTGCCAATCACCACGTTATTGGTACAGCACTACAAAGAATCATTCACCGAAACAGTCACGGGTAAGAGGGGGCATGTTTTCTATAATTTCACTCTCCATAAATCACAGAATTTGAGGGGAGGAAATGTGAGCTAAATCAGAATCTTCCAATGTGGGTCTTGTGTCTTCCCATGCTGGGGGAGGAAGAAGTTCTAGAGCAACATACTTGGAGGGCACCGTATTGAGGAAGGCTACCATGGGTAGGCCAGATGCTACCAGTGATTTACTGAAAAAGGGAACAGGTTGATTGCAGGAAGGCTAACTCTTGGGGCCTGGGCCATATTTGGCCTCTGAGCAGACTGCCAAGGGCCACATTCCAAGAAGCAATAGGATCCAGGGGTGTCTACAGGGATGGGTTTAAAAAGTTGGTGGCTTTGAAAATGCAGTCATGGCTGCCATCTTGACTTTTTTACCTACCTACCCTCCAATATCCTCTGATAGGTAAAGAAATAGGTAGGACTTAGAGAAAACCTAAATTTTATCTTCATAGCTTAATTTAAATTATTCTTAATTTTACCCTTTGGGAACATTAACAATTAGAATTTGGTGACAATTTGGAAGGCACTCTGGGCCTCCCTCAAGTTTTGGGTGACAGTGCATGCCACTCTGTGGCTTCAGTGTTTGGGCCTCTGGGCTAGAGGGTCAGTTTTGTTTTTTGTTTTTGCATTGGAGAAGTGTCCACATCAAGGTTATTATTTTTTCAGGGAGGGCTTTTGAAGAGTGTGATCAAATAGTGGCAAAACTCAGGTGCTCTTCACTGAAGATTGAGAGACAACTCCTGGAGCCCATTGAGAACCTAGTGATTTAATCTTTGCTAAGGCGAGGCCTGGAAGATTGTCATCAGTTCTGGGCATCATAATTTCAGAAGATTACTGACAAGTGGAAAGGGCCTAGACTGGGTGATTTGAACTGGTGGGAGACTTGAAGCTCAAGTCCTAGGAAGCAAGATTGAAGGAGCTGGGGAATGTTGAGCCTGGAGAAACAATAATTAAGAGGAGATACACATTTTATTGTATTAATTTAACCTGTTCAGTTAATAACCAATAAATGCAATAAACCCCATTGTCAGAAGGTAGGAGCCTGACAGATTTAAACTCAGAGAAAGGGGTTTATACTCAAGAAAAGGGGGGGGGTTAATAATTTCCTGGCAATCCAAACTCTTTGATAGTGGACCAGGCTACCTTGACCACAGGCTGGACTCTTTCAGTGTAAGTTTTTAAGCAGAGGCTAGAGGGTTGCTGTGGTTGTGGACTTTCTTCATGAGGTTGGAGAGAGGTCAGATTAGAGAATCTTTGAGTTCTTGTCCAACTCTGTGATTCTGTAAACTGGTTCAAACAACAGAGAATAGCTCACCTTCCTAACACTCACTCCATGTAGACAACTGGGTGGAAATGCTCTCACAATTGCATGCCTTTGCAGTCACCGAGGATAAAAACCAGCCTACCTCTGAAACTGAGATGGGGATGACTTCAGCCCTTCTTCTGTTGGAAAAAAAAAGTAAGTTTTTATACTCTTCATAGCTAGGAAGAAGGCCTAGACTACTATGCAAATGTTATGGTCTTGATCAGAGCTAGACACAAGCGGCCTTTTGTAATTTTCCACCACATATCTCGGCAAAAAAATTAGGTGTGTGATTCTTCCTGGAACAGGAGTAGTTCTCCAATACTTTTTTCAACCCAATGGGAAGAATTCACTCATGATGTCTTCCCTTGGGACTGAATTAAAGCAAGGGACCCAGCTGGGGCATCCGCGGGGGGGTTTAAAAAGGTCAAGATGGAGACTGAAGCCCCACCCCTTTTTTATGGGCCCCAGCAGATGTAAAAAGGGGCAGTACTTCAATCACGTGGTCACAGCTGTCATCTCGGCTTTTTGTTCCTCCTAGCAGACTCCTGAGAGATAGTTATACAGTGAAAAATAGGATTCTGCCACCTAGTAACCAGATAGGTTGAAAGCATGAGATGTCAGTGAAATCCCCTTCTTTGAAAGAAATCTCAAAAGCAAATTCTCTTTCATGAGATGGAATGACTGCTAGTAGAAAACTGTGTAGGAAAAGTTCTGGGATTAGCTCTGATGATACGAATAAGCCCGGGAAAGTGTGCAGAGCAAGGCGTCTGGAGTTCTTTCCAACCCCTTTACTAGCGGTGGCCAAAAGAGGCATTCCTATTTTTTCCTGTGTAATGAAGTAACATGCTGTGACACTGTGTGTGCTTCTGCTTTTCTCTTGTGTTGCATCTGTGTGTGTGCATGCATTGGGAAGCATGGGGCGAGCTGCATGTGTCTTGCTCTGGGTCACGGGACCAGGAACGGGGTGGGTGGGAAGGAAGCTTTGAGAAGAACAGTGAGCGACACTCCAAGCTGTTGCCCAGGTGTTTCTCCCATAGGATCCTAAACTGGATCCACCTCATTTTTGAACTCAGTTTTTCTTTTGTCAGCTTCTCTACCCACACCAAATTTGATCCCATTCTGTTCAGGTTTTGGGGGCTATCCTGTTGATGGACAGTCGGATGTCCTGACTCCCTTACATCTTTTTCCCCCCAACATTCCACTGGCTTTGAAAGAATAGATGTCAGCTCTTTGAGAGAGGAAGCACCAACCATGAGTGCTACCACTACCTTTATTGTACGGTTCCAGTAACAGAATCTTGCAAGTCTGAAAGCACCTCTTCCCTCCCTTACTTTTACTCTCCTGAAAACTCAGAGGGTCCCTTCTGAGACGCTTTGTCCAACCCTCCTCCTTCAGATTCAGATTTCATTTATCAGACTGTTGTCTGGGCTGTGGCTCTTTCTCCTGCCTCCCAAGGTCATTCCCACATACCATTACAATAAAAAAGCATCCGAGGCAAGGATTGGTAGAGACTTCTGCTTTCTGTTCCAGCCCTATCCCCTGAAGTACAACCTGTTTAAAAACATAATGGGTTTGTATTAGCTTTGCATTGTTTGGGATTCAAATGGGAAGAGGTGCTTTGGAACATGTGGAAATTCAATACAACACATTAAAGCAGCTATATCTTTTTCTAGGATTATACAGCTGATGTAGATTTTGCAGAGAAGCTTCTGCTACAGCCACACAGTCCTGGAAAGAGATGCAGCTGCTTTAATGTGTCACAGACAGGTGCTCTGTTCATGGGCCCATAGGTCTCAATTTGAATGCAAATCTTTAGTCTCTAGTTAGTGTGTTCAGAAGTATTTGTGTTCACTTTCCTCTTTTCCCAGCCATTGTGGCTTTGGGAAGCTGGGTGTTGAAGTCCAACACAACTGGAGAGCCCCAAGTTGGAGAAGTCTAGCATAAGGCTCATTCAGATAGCTGAACTGAAAGCAAATGACCACAGGGATAAGTTAACCAAAGTTATGCATGCTAATACTACTTTTACTATAAGGTTATAGTAACAAAATCTTGCAAGTCTGAATGTGCTTTCCTCTCCTTCCCTTTATCTTTGTGAGAACTAGGGAGGGTCTTATCTGAGATGCTTACTCAGGTTACAGATCTCCCTGGACTCAGAGTTCTTTTATCTGACCATTGCCTTGGTTGCGGCTGTTCCTCCTGTTCCTCAAGATTATTCCTTCTCCCCATTATAACCACCTTCATACCCTTGTGGCAATATGTTGTCATTCTTGCCTTTGGGTCATGGATGAGCACTGTGTAGCCTTCTAGCAGTTATATCACCATTGATGCACCATTGGCCAAGTTGACCGTTGCAGGTGGGAGTTGAAATTCAGCTACATCTGAATGTTCCATGTTGCCCTCTTTACTTTAATAGTAATATACAACTACATGGATACATCCATGGAGCCACCAGAAGCTGAGCTCACTTCAGAGGACATGCTACTTTTTAATGCAATTAGGTGACCATAGCAGGTAGCACCTAACAGATCTTGTCAGATCCTAACAAAGCTAAGCAGGGTTTCACCCAGTTAATATTTGGATGGAAACCACTGGGGGAAAAATGAGAGAAGGCAATGGCACATTATTTACTTGTTGTTGCCAAGGAAATTACATGAACCTGTCCATGAAATTATCAGGAATCACTTGTGATTTGATGGTTATTTACCTTTTAATGCAGCTAAGTCAGAGCCAGTTTGATGTAGTGGTTAAGGCACCAGGCTAGGAGCCAGGAGACCATGAGTTCTAGTCCCCCTTAGGCACACAACCAATTGGGTGACCTTGGGCCAGTCCTCCTCTCTCAGCCCTAGGAAAAAGGTAAGAGCAAACTACTTCCGAAATCTTGCCAAGAAAACTGCAGGGACTTGTGCAGGCAGTCACCAGGAGGCAATATTGACTTGAAGGGACAAAAAAAAAAAGTCAGTTTAGACTGGATTCAGTAGCTTTATCAGTGTGTGTGGGTAAGTGGGTGTCTTTAGATGGTAGTAAATGTATATTATCTTTCTTACTTTAACATGGATTAAACTTGCCTAGCTGCATTTAGAGACCCCTTCTCGTTCTGCTGAGTGGGATCCCAGATTTGCATCCTGATGGGACCACTGCCTATCTTGTCTTCTTCCTGCCCCACAACCAGGGTTTCAGGGAAGCTCTAGATCTGTGTTCCTACCTGAACTGCTGAGACCTTGACCAATTTAAAAACGAATTAGCACTTGACATTAGATTACATCATGTATTTATTTTATTATTTCATTTTATATGCCTTCCATCTCAAGTTCACAACTCTGAACTTTTATACTTTTATACTTGCTAACAGTGCTAAAAAGTATAAAAGCATAAAAACCCGAAAAAACTAAAACAGTATGCATAAAACAGCAGCTGAGGTAAAAACAAACCCATCAGTCATAAGTTAACATAACTAAAGCACAGGCTCAGCCTCCCTTCCTGACCCCCAGGCCCCATGACAAAACCAAGTGTTTAAGGCCTTACCAAAGGCTAACAGGGTCAGGGCCAGTTTGATCTCCTGGGGGATGATATTCCAAAAAGCAGGCACCGTCAGGCAGTGATAAAGCATGCTGGGAAGGTTGCTGACCCCTGCTCTAGGTATGTCACAGGGTTTTTTTAAGCACCCAGTTAGACTGACCCAGACTCAAGAGAGAGAAAAGCACTGGACCCTGGACATTTCTTCATATCCTCCTATAAGGGCTGGGGAGATGTTTTATTTTGTAAAAACAAACATATCAAAGTAATATTCGAGTGCTTCCTATATTCTGTTCTATTGCTATTAAGTCTATACTATTTCTATGATAATTACTATTACTATGACAATACTATACTCTATAGTATTACTATTCAATTACTATACTCTGTTACTATTACCTACTACTCTATTACCTATTACTCTATTATAATTACCTATACAGGTAGTCCTTGACTTACGACCATTCATTTAATGACCTTTCAAAGTTTTGATGGTGCTGGGAAAAGTGACTTGCAACCAATCCTCACACTTACAACCATTGCAGTGTTCCCGTGGTCATGTGATAGAAATTCAGGTGCTTGGCAACCGGCATGTATTTATGAGGGTTGCAGCATCCCGGGGTCACAGGATCGCCATTTGCGACCTTCCCAGAGGGCTTCTGACAAGCAGAATCAATTGGGGAAGCCAGATTCACTTGACAACCACATGATTCGCTTAACGATCCTGGTGATTCGCTTAATGACTGCAACAAAAAGGTCGTAAAATCTGGCACAATTCACTTAATGACCGCATTGCTTAGCAACAGAAGTTCCGGTCACAATTGTGGTCGTAAGTCAAGGACTACCTGTATACTATGCTCTACTCTATTACTAGTATGCATCAACGTTTCTTTCTTAAACCTGTTCTGTCTTAAGTCCCTTCTCTCTGAGATTTCTTCTTCTTTTTTCTATTAATGGCCAGCACGTAGAGCTCTTGCACCTTTTTCACATTGTGCTTTGTCTTGCTGGGCTGCTATACTTCTTTTCCTCTCTTTTGGACCCTCCACTCCTTCTGAAGGAAAAGCACTTTTTTTCATTGGCTGCTGCTGTACTCTGCTGGTGCTGGTGGCTGCACAGCTCCAAAACACACATCTCCTCCCACACCTGTGTCAAGGTTGCAGCTTTATGGGCAACTCTGCCATGCTGAGACTGGGGGACAGGCTCAAATGGGAGAGAAAGAAGGGGGGCAGCACAGGTGCCTGCAGTTTTGTTCAAGCAGCCCGCTCTTCCACAAGGTGATCTCTACAAAACTGAAATTGGTGACCACCAGTGTTTCTGGAGCCTCAAATGAGTGAGATTGGCACCTCTCTAAAAACAAGCTCAGAACCAGCCAGGGTGGATCCTGGCTATGGAATTTTTTCGCAAAGTTCCAAATTAAATGCAACTCGGGAGATTCTCATGTGTGATGCCAGTTCATCTTCTTCTTCCTCCCACTCTGACCAGCAGGTGGCAGCATACGACTGGCGAATGGGAACAGCAGCTGCCAAGGTCGGGTGGAAGTTCTATATGGGGACTTCTGGGGGACTGTTTGTGATGATGATTGGGATTACCCCAACGCACAGGTAGTATGTCGCCAAGTGGGCTGTGGCTCAGCCATTGTGGCTACCCTGCTGGGCTACTTTGGCTACGGCATTGGGCCCATTCTTCTGGACAACGTGGATTGCATTGGCACAGAGACTGATTTGGCCGACTGCTTTAACCTGGGATGGGGACAACATAATTGTGGGCATCACGAAGATGCTGGTGTCATCTGCAGAGGTGAGAGATGCAAGTATCAAGATACATCATGATTGACGCCTCCTATTAGCTGCTACAGAAGTGAAATTTCAGAGTGTGTACAGGCACATTTTATTCTTTGCTCACCTCCCTGCAAAGTGTCTCTGTCTGTATGTGTGTGTGTGTGTGTGTGTGTGTTTGAGTGAAGTGGATTGCAAACCCTGTTTCAGCTTTTGTCCCTGGAAAAATGTGCTCATATTCTGCCTTTAATTCACTGTCTGGGAAAATTTAAATACTCAGTTCAAGGGTAGGCGACTGCTTCTGGAGCAGAGAACATATGTGAAATTTTGAGACCATATTATGGGTGCTCCTACTTGCTGATTCCCCAAATGGTTTCTTGATTGCCATGCTGATTACAAAACACTCATTTGCCAAAAGCAAACTGTAAAGGATGCTCCAGGCAACCCCTCCAGCACCTTAGACTGTTTCCTGCTGCCTCAGTTTACCTTTGATTTTTTTTTTCTGGACCAGTGGGCTTCAGAAGAAAGCACTCAGCTGCAACCATTCACTGTTTTTACTTTTGGGAAAAGGCTAGGAGGCTAGTGTAGAGACGAGAGGCAAATCTGCAAATCAGAGTGGTGCTGGAATTTAGAGCTTTCCTTGGCCTGCTTCTGATTTATTGTTACTGTTGAATTAAAAAGTTAAAAGAAACAGCCAGGCAAGGTGGGGAGTGTGGTAGATCCCAGAGGAGATATCTGCAAATGCCTTGGACACCAGCCCTAATTAGGACTCAGCTAAAAGATGCCCTTAAAAAAAAAAAGAAACTGAGATTAACTAATTGAATGTGCATTGTGGTGTTCCCCTTTGCTAGTCAGTGCCCCTAAGCTTTTTCCTGGATCCCAGGTGCAGAAGAATCAGGAGCTTCCTTGCGAGAAGATACGTTTGCCACCACAACTTCAACTACTACTCGTCCCAAAGATGGTACGTAGACCCCAGCTGCCCTTAGCACATGATGTTCTTAGCTTAGGAGGGAAAATGATAGTGTATAAAATTATACATGTTATCTAGAGAAAGTACCCAGGGAAAGAAAATGTTTGTTTGTTTATTTATTTTTCAAATTTCTATCACCGCCCATCTCTCCCAAAAAGGGGACTCTGGATTGGGTAAGGAGACCATCCAATGAAGTAAATAGTGGGACATTCCAGATCAGCAAAAGGAAGAACATTTTTTTACACAGCAGTGCTTATTATTCAACGATGGAAATGTGATGGCTTCAGTGGTGGGATAAGTGGCTGCTTGCACCCAACAGGTATAATTTGGTTGCTGAATTAAGCTATTTTTGAGCTTCTCCCAATATTCTGAACCACAGACTGATCCAATGGGTTGTGTATGTACAACATGCTAAGCCATACACTATTAAGGCCTACCGTGTGGCGGTAAGAGCGGCAAAACGTCAATATTTCTCCACTCTTATTGCATCTGCAGAATGCCGCCTGGCAACCCTGTTTAAGATCACTCAATCCCTTTTGGGGAAGGTGGGCCCAGTGACCCACCTACAGGCCTGTGCGGAGGAGTTTTCTGTGCATCTGCAGGACAAAATTGCTCAGATCCGTTCGAAGTTGGACTCCAAGCGTGAGGCACAGTCTGAGGAGATGCTGACGGAATGTACTTACCCAGTTATCTGGGAACAGTTTGATCCTGTTGAGCCTGAGGAAGTGGACAGGATCCTCTGGACTGTGAATGCCACCACATGTCATCTAGACCCATGCTTTTCCTAGCTGGTAAAAGCAGCCCGGAAGGTGACATGTGGTTGGGCCCCGGCGATGGTTAAGACATCCTTGGGAGAGGGAGTGTTCCCGGCGGCCTTTAAGGAGGCGCTGGTGCACCCCCCCCTTAAGAAACCATCCCTGGACCCTACTGTGTTGGACAATTTTTGTCCAGTATCCCACCTCCCCTTTTTGGGGAAGGTGGTTGAGAAAGTGGTGGCGTTGCAGCTCCAGAGGATCCTGGATGAAACGGATTATCTACAGCCCTTCCAGTCAGGTTTCAGGCCCGGTTATGGGATGGAAATGGCATTGGTCACACTTATGGATGATCTCTGGCACGAGCAGGGTGGAGGAAGTGCATCCATCCTGGCTCTTCTTGACCTCTCAGCAGCTTTCAATATCATTGACCATGGTATCCTTTTGGGGCAGCTCAGGGAGTTGGGGGTGGGCGGCGTGGTTTTGCACTGGTTCGCCTCCTTCCTTCAGGCCAGTCCCAGTCAGTGGTGATAGGGAGTGAGAGATCCGGCCTGCAGCCCCTCCTTTGTGGGGTGCCACAGGGTTCGGTTCTCTCTCCTATTCAACATCTACATGAAACTGCTGGGTGAGATCATCCATCACCACGGGATGAGGTATCATCAGTATGCTGATGATACCCAATTATACATCTCTGTCTCAGGTGAGGTAAGTGATGCTGTGACTGCCCTCTCCAGGGGCCTGGGGGCTGTGGGGGCCTGGATGGGGAACAACAGGCTTCAGCTGAACCCTGGTAAGACGGAGCGGCTGTGGGTTAATGGTTCTTCCGTATCCGGGACTTTGTCATCTTTGGTTCTGGATGGGGTTGCACTGCCCCAGACAGACCTGGTGCGTAACTTGGGGGTCCTCTTGGACTCATGACTCCTGCTCGAAGAGCAGGTGGCAGTCATGGCCAGGAGGGCCTTTGCGCAGCTTCGTGTTGTGTACCAGTTACACCCCTTCCTGGAGCAAGAGGCTCTTCGAACTCATGCCCTGGTCATCTCCCACATAGACCATTGCAATGCGCTCTACATGGGGTTACCCTTGAAGAGTATCTGGAAGCTTCAGAATTACCTTGAGTATCTGGAAGCTGGTCCAGAATGCAGCCGCGCGGGTTATTTTTGGCGCCTCTAGAAGGGCACATATTGTCATGAGTGAGGATGGCGAGCAGGGGGCTCCTATCCAGGCTGTAAAGCGCATGCGTAGTACTGAGGAATTAGGTGGCCATTCAAAGAGACACAGATCGGGCCCGCCTTAGTCTTTGGGGTTTATATGTCTGGGTTTTCCCACGCTTCTTCAGTTTGTTAGGATTCTCTGTTATGTAGCAGTAATAAAACACTAGAGACCTATTCCTTGTCTCAGCGTGGTTCCTGGCTGTTAGGACACATATAACATCTTTGCTGTGGGAGCTGCATTGGGTGCCAGTTTGCTTCCAGGTCCAATTCAAGGTGTTGGTTATCACCTTTAAAACCCTACATGGCATGGGGCCAGGTTACCTGAGGGACCATCTCGTCCCCATCACATCGACCCATCCCACCTGTTCATGCAGAGAGGGCATGGTGCAGACCCTGTCTGTAAGAGAATTCCACCTGGCGGGGTCCAGGAGGCAGGCCTTCTCTGCAGTGGCACCCACCCTCTGGAACATCCTGCCACTGGAGGTCAGGCAAGCTCCATCCCTTTTGACCTTCAGGAAGTCCCTGAAGACTTGGTTCTGCCGCCGTGCTTGGGATGGGGAGTGGGGGAGTCATTTTTGGAGATGGCTGGCACCTTACAGTGCTCCCCTCATATTTACAACCTTTTATAGCCATCTGGATTTCTGTTTTAACTTTTTAATCTTATATTGTATTATATTTCATGTTTTACTATCATTATTGTTTTAATGTTTTAATTGATTAACATTGTAAACTGCTCAGAGTCCCTCCCTGGGGGGAGATGGGCAGTAGTACAAATCTGAGACATAAATAAATAAATAAATACAATACACATATGCACCCACAAAAGTTATAACTTATCCAAACACGGCATGTGGATATGGAGCTGCTAGGTTCTGATGGACCTGGCTAAGGTTGTTGTGTGAATGCAGTGTTTATTTTTATCTGATAGTCAGGTTGCTTTCCAGTTTTAGCAGCCAAAAAAAATACTAGGAGGAAGGTGCCGGGGCGCTCACATTCTGCTTTTAGATTTCCCAGGCCGAAGTAGAAGCAGTCTGGTAGAAGCAGACTAAATAGATCTTTGACTTGATCCATCAGAGCTCTTTGATTTTTCCCAGTGTAGTTGGGTCACTGCATACAGAGGTGACTTTAGGTCATTTAAGGGGGAGCAGCACTATCATAATAAGTACCAGAAACCTCTTTTTCTACCACTGCCCTTGTGTAGTCTCTTCAGACACTTTGGGAGCAGAAAGGAAAATGACTATGATGGTTTAGGGCAGGATAACTACATTCCCGTTTCTTGACCTGGTTGCTTTAAGGAAGTGCATTGGAGAGCTGCATCAAAGGTGTGTTTCTGAATTAAAACTGGGCACTTAAATTGAAAACAATTTATTTCTGGATACTGAAAATGCAAGAATAAATATTAGCTACCAATAAGGCCAGTGCATCTCTGCCTAAGGAGTGTTTGAATGATACAAACATGGAAGAGGATCACCCACTTTAGTGGAAAGAGGCACCTTCAGAGCAATGACTTATTTAGAGCTACCCTGAACTACCTCCTTTTTGGAGTAACTCCGAGCATGTGTAGAATTAAGGTAAAGATTTGGGAGGAAACCCCCAGTTTTGTCCATTGTAATGACACCATGTTTTTGATTCTGTCCTCCCCCAAGGTTTTCTGAGGCTGGTCAATGGCAGCCATCGCTGTGAAGGCCGGGTGGAGATGTTCTACCTGTCCCAGTGGGGGACAGTGTGTGACGATGCTTGGGATCTCAAGGATGTGAAGGTGGTGTGTCGGCAGCTTGGCTGTGGAGGTGCCTTGGCAGCCTTTGGAGAAGCGCAATATGGCCAGGGCAAAGGATACATTTTCCTGGACAACCTCAAGTGCAAAGGAGATGAAATGTCTCTCCTGAGTTGCTCTCACATACGGTGGAATGTGCACAACTGTGATCACTCGGAAGACGCTGGCGCCCTCTGCCACCTGCTGTGATGCCGTGCCAGAAGGTATGGCTGGGAGGCCTGCTTATTAACAGCAAAGAAAGGGGTTGTGTTCCTTTTTAATTGTTGAACTTGGTTTCAAGTCATTCCTATCTTGCAGTCATTACAAAATAAATTATACACAGATGAGAAATGCCCGGTGAAGTGAAAGAACGGGTGAAGAAAACAATTCTGAAGTTGATTAGAGCTGTCCATGGGGGAGAAGCATTTTATCTATATCTTAGATCTTAGTCTAAGATCTCTTAGTCGTGATCTTTATTTATTTTTGTTCAGATATTTTTTGTTCGGATATTTTGGTTCAGAGGCGTCTGCCTCCAAATACCAATTTGTAGGGGCCGCTTTAGGCAAGGGCTGTTATCTTTGTGTTTCACTTTGGGCTTCTCAAAAGGATACTGTACAGCCAACCATTCAAGGGGCCCTTTGGTCTGATCCAGCAAAAGGGTTCTTTTTCACACTGGTTACTTGCATTTGTGTAGAACAATCTTCCCAAATCTGCCATTCCAAAGATTTGCTAGACTACCCCTCCTATAACCCCAAATTAGGATTGACAGGGATTATGGAAGTAGTCATCAAACAATTTCAGAGGGCACCAAATCTGAAAAGGCCAGCGTGCATTGTTCTTGGCATTTGCTAATTGGAACCATGATAATTAGCAATCGTGTTTCCATGTACAGAGTTAATGATTATAATGCTTGGATGACTCACGACTGAGTTAAGAGGGCTACTGCAGATGGAAAAGGGACCTGGAGAACTTCTGATGCTTTCCTTATATCACTAGCCATGGGAGACAATAGGGGGGTTCCCATGACATACCAAGCCATGCTTTGTTGTCTAAGCTGCAACTGATTGCAGCACATATCATACAAAACCTCAAACAACAGTTTTACCAACCAGGATGGCTGGATTATTCCCAAGACATTATTCCCAAGCCAAGCCAAACTTTTGAACCACAATTTGTTGAATTGAATCGGGTAGGTTTAAATTTCACTAGGAGGGTTTACAAGGGGATCAAAATCTGGAGGCTGAAGTGTGCCCAGGGCAAATTTTAACACACACACACACACACCGTGGATGCTGCTGCATTGCACACTAATGTAAGCAAACAACATTATGGCATAGTGTAATACGTGATGTAATACGTGGTGGCGCTGCGGGTTAAACCGCTGAGCTGCTGAGCTTGCCGATCGGAAGGTTGGCGGTTCGAATCCGTGTGACGGGGTGAGCTCCCGTTGCTAGTCCCAGCTCCTGCCGACCTAGCAGTTCGAAAACATGCAAATGTGAGTAGATTAATAGGTACCGCTTCGGCGGGCAGGTAACGGTGTTCCGTGTAGTCATGCCGGCCACATGACCACAGAGGAAGTGTCTACGGACAAACGCCAGCTCTTTGGCTTTGAAACGGAGATGAGCACCGCCCCCTAGAGTCAGACACGACTGGACTTAATGTCAAAGGAAACCTTTACCTTTAATATGTGAAGCAGGCCAATAGCTCTGTCAGTCTCCTCCTCCTTTTAAAACTGAACTAGGGGAGTTAGCACTTCAAGGGGAACTTTGCATGGGTGAATCTTAAAGCCCACATCACCTTGAAGCAGCTCTGTGAAGTGTTGAGCTGCCCCCCTTCTAGCTGGGGAGGCTGCTGCTGTGGTGGTAAAGCTCATCCAACAAAGTTTCTGTGCTTCACCAACTCATTTTCTTTGAGGCAGGAGGACCATCACTGTGGCAGGTTGGGCTTCCCTTGACTCTTCACAGAGCACGTTGCCTTCACTGTGCAAAGCCCAAAGATCAGGTGGAGTGATCCACTTTGCATACCCACACATTTAATCCATTAAGCCAGAACCGTTTATGGCTTAATGGGAAAAATAAATGCAGCCATATTTTAAAAAAAAGTTTCTGAAGTTGTTTCTTAAGTCGTTTCAGGATTAGATACTGTCACAACTGAAGCTGGTTAAAGCTGTGTTTTGCTTTTGTTTTTGCAGATGAAATTTGTAGACTTCTGTGCCTGTATCAGCTGTAAGAAACTGAACTCCCTCAGTGCATGTCCAAAGTCTTCATACCGGAATGGAGTCTTCTCAGTGACTTGCAGCTATGTGATCTCCTGCAAATATGTCTATATATTGAAGATGTGCAGCGCTTCAGATTTGATTCCAAAAAGTTGCTTCAGAGGGTACAGGAGTGCAGATATAACATTTGCCTGCAGCGTTTTAAAGCACCCATGTCTTTTCCTGGAATCTCACGGCTGCCCCTTGTGCCTACCATGTGACCTTGGAAAAAGATGTAGCTGCTTTAAAGAGTCACAGGCAGGTGCTGTTTTCTCACTCCTGCACACCCCAAAGCACCATTTTGGAGTTAAATCTGAAGCACTGCTCATTCTCAGTGTGCAGTTAGTTTATGAACGAGATACTATATATTTTTCAGAGCAGGTCTCCACACAAGACACTTTGGACAGATCCAGGGCAGATCTCCACAAATCTTTTATCCCAGCTTGGTGACATCTGTTATATGATGCATTCTCTAGTCCAGTGTTTCTCAACCTTGGCAACTTTAAGACATGGGGACTTC
Source organism: Candoia aspera (assembly GCF_035149785.1). Lineage (NCBI taxonomy): Eukaryota > Metazoa > Chordata > Lepidosauria > Squamata > Candoiidae > Candoia > Candoia aspera. Next base: position 16,475,098 of record NC_086153.1, read on the forward strand.
AACTGCCAGAATTCCCCACATCTTAAAGTTGCCAGGGTTGAGAAACATTGCTCTAGTCTGTCATTTTGACAGTATTTTTTCTGAATGTAGGGTTTCTTCTTTTGTGTGTGCTGGTTTTTATGGAGGTTCCTCAGGACAAATGTGTCTTCTGCCTGCTCCGGACAAAATATGTTTCAGGTGTGCAATATTTAACTTTTCAGTAGGGATGATTTGTGCTCCCTGGATATGCAGAGGGACAGAGTGAGCTGGCACCATAGGCAGGGGAAACAGCATACTCTTTGAATACCCTGCAACAGAATTCTGAGTGAAGCTGGAAGAGATGAGACAGCAAAGACACTTAGAGCAGCAAAAGGCTAATCGCTTATCTTTCCAGGTAGAGGAGGGAAAAGTAGCCCAAAGTGGTTGATTTGTTTTTAAACACTTTGGATGTGCAGGAATGAAGGATCAAATGTGTATAAGAACGTTACCTAGTTTTTAAACTTTGTTACAGTGCAGAGTTGCAGCCAAATACACCCAGAAACCAAAATCAGAGTTGCAATGGGTGTGTGCCTTATATTCACATTTTAAGCAGAGCAAATACTCTGGTTTTAGCCTTTCTCATGTTGCTACTTAGCAGTGTTTCTGCTTCAGAAAAAAAAAAAGTACTGTTGTGATGCCTTACAAACAAAAGGGTCTCCAGAGCACATCTCCCCTTTGTCACCAGCTGCCTGATGAAATTATGCAAAGACCCAGCTCCCTTGAGACGTCCATAGTGGTGGGAAAAGTGGGAGGAAAGAGAAGAAGAGGATGACCAGTGGAAGGCGGATGGGCTCGATTACAGCCATGATGGATGTACCTGAAGGGCTAGGCTGGGGACAGATCATCCTGGAGAAGGTCTGTCTGACTTAATGCTGCACAATCAATCAATAATCAAAATAGACATTACTCCAAAATCCAACTCAGATTGTCAGGAAGTATAACAGTGCATAGACTTTCCAGCCAAGTTATACAGTCAGCAGAAATAAGACAGGTTAGGTTGCTGAGCAAAAGGTGTTCTCTGTATTATTAAGGAAATCCCAACAACTTGTACAAAGATGGGAAGAAGGTAGTTTTCAAACAAAAGTGGTTATGCATTCTCCTCTGTCTGAAATCCTTGCAAGGGTAGGGAATTCCTGGCTCTCCAAATGTTGCTAAACCAAGCTGTCAGGGATGGATGCTGGGATTAGAATTCAACTTTTAGTATCTTGCATTTTAACGGTTGTCCAGTCCAGCCTGGGTTTCAGGAGGAGGAATTAAGAAGGGAGAGCAGAGAAACCTGAGTTGCTCTGGATAACACACTGAGCTAACTGACACACAGGTTGCTTGGCTACTTGTTAGGTAGGTATTTTTTCTATTTGTATTAAAGCAATAATTCCAATGGAAGAGAATATATGCAGCTCAGGGCTGAACTGTGGAGTCCCTGGTGCTCTCCAGGCTTGGTTGTTTGCTTGCAGACGTTTCATTACCCAACTGGGTAACATCATCAGGGCGAGGGAGGGTGAGGTTTGCTCCCTGTTTATATACAGTAGCTTGCCCTGCCAGTTTTGGTAGGGTGTGGTTTTCTCCTTGGTAGTTCCTTGATTAGAGTATTGAAGAAGAACCTACATTTTACCTTCTGGGACAAACTGGCCATCGATTCCTGATCTTATCTTTAACTCTTTTCCTATCCAAATCTGCCCCTAAGAGAGCAGCAAAGTACTGACTGACTTTGCAATGGACGGTGAGAACATAACAACTCCTCAAACTGATGATGTTACCTAGTTGGGTAATGAAATGTCTGCAAGCAAATGACCAAGCTCAAACCACCAAGGACTCCATAGCTCAACCCTGAGCTACAGATATTCTATTGGAAGAATCCTCATCGTTTTTCTTCAAAAGGAAGTTCCTTTGGGGCTACTGAGGCTTGCTCACAGTTAAGGGGGGATATAGGACTGAGTCATTCCATTTCCCCTGACGTTTAGTGCCAGGTACCAGTTTGTGTAAAAAAAGGTGTTCCCATTGTGTGTAGAACTTAAATTACTTTTCAATGATCTAAATGAAGTCAGTGATGAATAGAATTTGACTGCATTTACGGAAGGCAGATCTGCAATCTGATCTGTAAGGTGGGTGGCAGAAATGGGGAAAAGAAGGGAACAGAATATGCAGAGTGGTTCAGTGCAGGTTTCTAGGCAAAAAAAAATGATTCAACATCCAACCGTGTAATATATGTCATTTGGCAGGGGGGATGCTTGAAAGGTGCTTTTATATAATACAGTGTTCATATTCCACATTGTCATTTCTTTTTCTTACCAGTTTCTGTTTTGAATAAATAAAGGCTCTTGAAAAGGTGTTGTGATTCAGCAGTATGTATTTGCCACAGCACAGGCAGGACTATAATGACTAGGACATAGCTCACTTTTATACTTGTTCAGGTTAGTTCCAAAGCAGAGAGAAGGCTGAAATCTGATCCGCATTACATCCAAATTGCTGCCCTTTTCTGGCAGAGCGGAGTAGAGCGTACGCTGCTAGAATTGCTAGGATCCTTAGAATGTTCCTCATTTTTTGGCATCACCATGTTGCATTGGTAATGAAGGGCAAGAAAAGGGGCGCATTTCACAGATTTGGGGAGTGAGAATGTATTGCCCTGACTCATTCTCAGAATATCATGGGGAAGCAGTGGCTGGTGAGCTTCTGACATCAAGACCTTTGTCCATCTTCTTTACACCCCCAGAAACTAGAGAGGGTCCCTTCTGAGCCTCTTGCCCCATCTACTAACCAGCTACAGGTTATGCTGTCTCTTATCTGACTGTTTCCTTGGCAGCATCTCTTCACCCCGTCTCCCAAGGTCTTTCCCACATACCATTACAGCATCCTGGACAGTCTGTAAGGAGGTATGAACAGCTCTGAAGGGAGGCATAAATATTTTTAAACATTTATCTAGCCAATTTGCTGTATTTCCATGACCTGGATGAGCCTTCCCCATTAGGTGTCGTCCTCCAACTTAGTAGGGACGTTTCATCTCTATCATTCCTGGCTAATATCTGGAAAACACCTAATCTTGAGGGAAAGTGAGGTGTTAGTCCATAAATGTTGACCACACAAGAAAGCTGTTTTACCACATTAAGGCAAAAAAATTAGTGAATGAATTACTGATATTTGTAACCAAGGCTTGTCATGGTTTAAATTCTGATTTCTGCAAGGTTGAGATGACACCGTAAATCTAAGAGATGCATATAATGTTGGGTAAGATGGCAGCATCTGTACTCAATAATCATTTTGGCTTAACACAGCATGTGAACCTGTCTTAATTTTGTTTCTTTTTCAGGGCTCTGAAACTGCTGTTTTATTGATAATTGATTTAATTTATATCCTACCTTTCATTCTGGAGCTCAATGTGGCATACATTGCACTCCCTCCTTCCATTTTTCCCCACAACAACAAGCCTGTGAGGTAGGGTTAGCTGAGAAAGACTCAGTGGTCCCCTTCTAGTCCAACACCTTCACCACTGCACTACACATCTCTTTAGCTCAGTTTTTCCCAACCTTGGTAACTTTTAGATGTGTGGACTTCAACTCCCAGAATTCCCCAGCCAGCTGGGTGGGGAATTCTGGGGGTTGAAGTCCACACATCTTAAAGTTGCCAGTGTTGAGAAACACTGCTTTAGCTTCTAACACTCCTGGATAGGGCTCCCAGATCTGGGCTGCAAAAATCTAGATGAGCACCAGATGGCAGCAAAGAATATTTCTGCTGCCATTTCATGGCCATCAGAATGCTGTAGCCCTGATCTTATAATTCTATTTTTGGATAAAATAGGTGCATTGTTATTGCCCTGGGGGAAGAGGAATGGCTCCAAACATTATCTGAGGCAAAAGCCAATACGGCACATCCCAGTTCTATATTCAACTGGACTAGCTTGTTCCCTGAATACCAGCAAAGGAAAAAGCATCCTCTATTTCACTTAGGAAGGGTAATTCAATGGAGGAAATAGCTGCTGGCACTCCGTGCCACCCACCAGCTGCTTCCAAAAATGGCTGCCACACTGCTTAATGGTAGGGCCAACCCCGACTGTGAAGACTTCAAAATAATAGCTGTTGGATCTTAGTTCTTCAACAGAAAAATCAATAATTCAGTGTGTTGCATACTGTGAGTTTGCTGTGAAGGTTAATTTTTGTAAAGGCTGCTTAAAAGAAGAGTGTGTAGTGTCTCGGTTAGGGTGATCCCATTTCCAGCTTTACAGAGCATTGACATGGGACTGTCAACTTAGGATTTGCTGAGAACGTGGTAAAGGGGGCAGACAAGTTTATGATCTTTCATCTTTGCAAGGAGGCAGAAGTTGCCTTCGTTTTAGGTAAATCATCTATATTTCTATTTAAATGATTACAGGTAGTCCTTGCTTATGGATGGTAATTGGGACGGGAATTCCATCACTAAGCAATGCGGTCATAAAGTGTGACATCATGTGGCAGTGCTAACTTATGATGGCAGTTCCAGCAGTCCCAGTTGCCACTGTTAGGTGAATCCCACGCAGTTGCAGCATCTCCATGGTCATGTGAGCACCATTTGCAGCCTCCTGCTGGCTTCCCCGTTGACTTTGTTGGAAGCCAGCATTGAAGGTCGCAAATGGCAATCCTGTCACCACGGGGATGCAGAGATGGCCGCTGTCATAAGTACCCCTCATTCAGCGCCATCGTAACTTTGAACAGTTGCTGGACAAGAAATGAATAATTATTTCCCTATTTGAACTTACCCTTATGCTCATGTATACTTTCTGCAAATCTATAACTTCTTTTTTCTATCTATTCGGTGATGAATGCTAGTTTTGGGCTTGCCTCCTCCAGAATTATGAAAGACATAAAAAGTCAATAGGGACAGTGTAGGAAAGGCAGTCCAGTCAAGATATACCTTTATTTAATGCATCTTTACTATTGGTCTATTACTGTGGAAGGGTAGAGTAACTTATGACACTTTTGGTCCTATCAAAATGCCTTGCTTTGTACATGATGCATCATGATTTGATTGTATTTGGACTGAACATGCAACAATTATTAGTTTACTTCTGGCAGCAAAACATTTCCGACTGACCCTTGGTAGGTAGGAAATGTGACATTGTACACTTTTGGAAAATTGGAAGCCTTACAACTTCTCAAACATGCTTCATCTATAACAGTGTCTTTCAAGCTTGGCAACTTTAAGATGTGTGGACTTCAACTCCCAGAATTCTGGAAGCCCACACTTCTTAAAGTTGCCAAGAGGGAAAAGCACTGATCTGTAAGAAAGGTGGAATGGATTCCATCCTTTAGGCTATCTTCCTGGAGAGTCTCCAACTCATGCAATCATGAGTTAAATGCAACTTGTCCTGGGGCACCCAACGCAAAAATGGCATTCTCCAGATGTGTGTGTGTGAGAGAGAGACAGAGAGAGAGAGAACCACAGTTTCCATCAACTCCAATTCGTGATCCAATGTTCAAGCTGACTATGGATCATGTAGTCCAAGGAAGAAGCTGCTAAGTTGGAAAAAGGTGCTCTGGAAAATTGCAGATGATGAAGGCTATTGCAACATACAGGCTTGGTAAGATTCCATAATTCCTCCCATAAGATGGAAGGAGGGAGGCTCCATTACCTTGCTATAGAGCTCACGCCTGACTGTAATAGCTGGTTCCCGGACTGATAGATTTTCAGGAGACAGTTGTGTAAAGAGCCAGATGCAAGCATCTCCATTATCAGCAAAAAAAAAATCTGCCTGCTTACTGGATCACATGAAGGCTATTAGAAGGAAAATCAGAAAGTCTCTGTCTTAATGTACACAGGGATACGTTGGTTCTACATGGAAAGTAGTTGGTTTAATCAAAGCCCTGACTTTTAACAGGTGTCATATGCAAAAAGGGACAGGGTTTTGCATAAGCATGGCTGATATCTTGACTTTTCTGTCCTCCCCTCCCCACACGCTTCCCTGATCAGTGCCCAGTGCCTTGCAAGGAAAAGAAGGCAACTGATCCAGTTAATCAGCTAACAAGGCTGTGGGAGAAGCATCTTCCAGAAACTGCAGAGTGCTGAATGAGCCAGTGATCTACTTTATGATGAAGCCAAAAGGCCCTGGCTGGGATTTAGCACCAGAAAAGAGTATATTAAGTGTCCAGCAGCCAAACTGCAAGAGAGCATGACATAGTGGGGGAAGCCATCAGTGCCTGAATGGGAACAAAGCCCACCCTCCTGGGATTCAGCCGATTCCCCCTACCTCAGCTTTGATGCCAGCTGCTCGATCTGCCTGGTTCAATAGCATCGATTAGTTCCTGCTTCATCATCTCTTAGCAGGAAATGGTGGTTGGGGCAGGAGCAGAGGGAGAGAGGAATAAATATTTCACAAGGTCTGAAGCCGAGCTGGTGGTTATTTTCAGGCTGGATTTACAGCCTGTCCAAAATAAGGACGAGTGAGCAGAGGGGGCATTAAAGGAGACAAAGGTGATTCATCCCCAGCAAGAACCTCAGAATGTTCCAGAGTGTCTCTTGCTACCTCTTTCCAGGTGTTCCCGTTTCTCTGTCCAAGGAGGAACTCTCAGATCCACACCCCACTGCTCACCAAGCACCGACCCTGGAGAGTTTTAATGTAACCTTGGAAGAAAACAGAGGCACTCCTGTATTCATGTACTGTCTCGCCCCCAGCATTCACCCCCACCCACCATCTCTACGACAGAAGGTTCTCCTCTATCTGTTGGAGATGCATTGCACCTCTGCAAGAGCTCCTATCCTGCTTTTGAAGCAGCAGCTGTTCATGAACTGATAAGTGCTTCTTTAATTAAAAAAAACACAGTGCATACAACCTTCAAAAGATTTAATTTTACAATGGATCTTGTAATTATTGAAAAAAGGTTGTAGCCCAGACACAATAAAAATCTAGATAGGCGGTAGCAAATGCATGCTGCAACACACCCTTCCCCCCAAACTCAAATTTGCTGTGTGCAATGCTGCGCCCAGGAAGTCCACTAGCTAACCATGCCCTTTTCAAGCATACCTCATTCCAACTCTGCTTTCTCCTCATTTTCTACTTTCATTCGCAGTTCCTTAACAATCCTTAGCCTCTGAGCATATTCAATCCTCGTGTTCTGGAATTCTCAAGGCCTTCCACAATTACTCTCGGAGAATATACTAACATATACATATAAATTTAATCAGTCCACTAATAATCCACATTACAGTAGATATGTAGAAATGTTTTAGAGTGCCCACTTACACTTGGCCAAAACCCAAAGAAGTGTCCAGAGAGGACATATGTTTGCATACATTTTGCATACTGTATGTTAAATAGTGAAAAAAAAAAGGTGAAAGGTCCCCTGTGCAAGCACCGAGTCTTGTCTCACCCTCGGGGGATGCCGCTTTCGCGACGTTTTCTTGGCAGACTAGAGCGGGGTGGTTTGCCATTGCCTTCCCCAGTCATCACCTTCCCCAGCAAGCTGGGTGCTCATTTTACCGACCTCGGAAGGATGGGAGGCTGAGTCGACCTGAGCCGGCTACCCGAGAATCCAGCTTGCGCTGGGATTGGACCCAGGTCGTGGGGAGAGTTTCAGTTGCAATATTGCTGCCTACCACTCTGCGCCACACGAGGCAGATGTTAAATAGTATCTAGCAATAATTACTACAAAGTAAATAGAAGCATTTTGATCTCACTTGGTTGGACAAGACTGTGGCCCTATGAGCTCTATGCCTGATTTATTTAACATTTTCTGGGAATTTTCACCACAAGTGGTGAGGCATTCTTTTAATGGCCACTGCCAGTAACTGTGTAGATATCCAAGCGGGCAGAAAGGAGCAAAAACTGCTGAGCCGTTTCAAGATAAAATTCTACCAAGGGCCTTTTGGTTCCCAGCCGAAGACGGGGTCCATGGCAAGCGAAAAATCTTAGGCTGCTTCTCAGAAAATTGTCTTCTAGAATTCCACTTCCATAGTGGCTCTGTTTCACCGCTGATGCTTCCTCAAAAATTCTGATTAGAGGAGATTATAAATGAGTAATTCCTAGCATTTAATGAAAAGCTCACAAAGTGCTTAGGGCAGAATAAACGAGGCAGGCGGTTGAAGCTATGGGTCCTCCTGAGGGGAAACACCGGAAATGGGCCTTGATAAGGAAATAACATTGCCGCAAATGGGACCCTTTTTTCATGAATGAAATATTGAGATATGTGGCACAGACCATAGGGTACCTCTGAATATTTGAATCTCTTTGTCCCTCTCACTCTCATTTCCACAGTCCACTTATCCTGTCAGAGCTGAGACTTTCCCCAGCTTTCTCCCATGCGCCTCTCCTTTCTTTCTTCAGCTCTGCACTCTCTCTGGCTGTTGCTTCTTTCCACATTCTAGTTCTGCCCTTCCTTCTTGCAGGCTGGGAGAAAAATGGGAAGAAAAACGCACATGGTGGTTGCTAGGTAACTAGAGGACATCCTCCTGGACCGCCCTCCCATCAGTTGTGGGGATAGCAAAAGGCTTCCACCATCAGCCCACAAGCAGGAACATTCCTATGCTAGAAATGCACAGCTTCAGGCTTCTGAAGCTACACACACCTCCTACACACACACACACACACACACACAGACGCCTTATATGCAAGCCCCAGAGCCCTCCCAAAATTGCTGTTGAATTCTAATTGTTAATGTAACTTGATTCTAAGATCAGGTACATGGACACAAAATGGTTACTGGTCGTAAGCTGTATCACAGCTTATTCAATGAACTCAATTTTCTGGATTCATACAACCTGCACAATTGACCAGCTTGTGATTCAGTGGCAGGACTTGCATTACAGGCTTAATAATTCATTTTCTGAGAGCCAGTTTGGTCTAGTGGTTAAGGCACCAGGCTAGAAACTGGGAGACCGTGAGTTCTCGTCCCGCTTTAGGCACAAAGCCAGCTGGGTGACCCTGGGCCAGTCACTCCCTCTCAGCCCTAGGAAGAAGGCAATGGCAAACCACTTCTGAAATTTTGCCAAGAAAACTGCAGAGTCTAGTCCAGGCAGTCACTGAGGACCAGACATGATTGAACAACAAATTAATTAAATAAAATTCATTTTCTGGATTTGCACAATACACTGGATCCTAAATGACCCAAACAGGCTGGATTCACACAACACTTGAGTCACACACACACACACAATCCCTCAGCTGAAGTTAAAACTAACTACACTGCTCATGTTATGCAACTCCAACTACTAGGTTAAGCATGTTTTCCACATACAGCCTTGGGAACACTGCTAGAAAATATTAATATTAGGTGCACTTAATTTTATTAGTTTTAGTGTTTGTCCTAATCTTACCCAGAATTTGAGGGGCATCCCAATATGCCACTCTAAGGCCTTGTCCAAATAAATTAGCACAAAAAAATCTAATCTGTGACATAGGTTGGCTGCTGGATGCTTAGAAAATGGCTCAGATATTACTCCCTGAAGGCCAGCACGTAAGATATTTTCCTAGGTTAATAATAGGTTAATAAAACACAGGACATTTTGCTGCCTGAGACATAACAGCAAATGTACCAACATGAATCCAAGGGGTAGGTGGGTACAGTATCCAAGAATGGTTAACACAACAGGCAGATAATTCTAGAAAAGTGGATTAACTGACTAAACCATGGTTCCTAAGCATATAAGTATCCATTGCATTGTGTGAACGGGATTGTTCTGAGGCTAAAATCAGGTGCTGTAGAGATCCAGTTATGTCATTTTTTTCCTACTGGAGAAAAAAAAATGGAAACATTTGCTTGGCTCCTGATAACTTCATGGAAACATCCATATAGTAAAAGAAGGATACAATATAAATATAACTAAATATAATAATAAATAATTAGATATAGTTTGCTATTAGATGATTGGGTTGAAAATCTAGTTATTTCCTACCATAGAATTTACAAAAGCAGTACTCCCAGGAATACCTTGTTTATAGTATTTCTCCAAACAGTTATTTGTAGTTTTAAAAAAATGTTATTTATTTTAAATTTAAGCACATAGTACAATTAGCTAAAAATCAGTAATACAGACTTGCCTGTTGTGTATCTTCTTGATTTTAAGACATCAAGCAAAGTTAAAACAAACAAACAACAATCCACAGCCCCCCACCCCCGCTATTAAATTCCCAATGGCCAAATTTGGACATTTTGTGGGGGGAGAGGTTACTTAGTGTATAGTATGAAATTAGGCCATAAATTATTTTACAGTTCAATATATTGTGGTACCCAGAAAATGGGTCATTTCAATAAATACGTTAAATATATTGTGTGTCCTTTGCAGTGGGGGGTTGTCCAAAACATCAAGATGGCAGCCGCAACTGTGTGATTGTGACACATGTTAAAAAGGGGCAAGTTTTGATTTCGTAGCTGCAGCTGCTATTGTGACTTTTTTTAACACCCCTCCCCCCTCCGCAGATGTCCTTGGATTATGAACTGAGTTATTCTAGGACAGTGTTTCTCAACCTTGGTCGTTTGAAAATGTGTGGACTTCAACTCCCAGAATTCCCCAGCCAGCCATGCTGGCTGGGGAATTCTGGGAGTTGAAGTCCACACATTTTCAAACGACCAAGGTTGAGAAACACTGTTCTAGGATGTTTCCAAAGGTTCCCAGCATTAACTCTCCTCAAAAGACTATCTGAATTCACATGTACACTAAACTCTGGTGAAACCTGTTTAATTTTGTCTTAGTATGTAATGTGAACTCCAGCGTTCTAATTTAAAACCATGATTTCTAGTTTAGTATGCTGTGTGAAGCCAGGGAGTTGTGGCTTATTCAAGAAAGCATGGTTAAAATAAACTATGAATTAGTACAAGACATGAATCCCGCCAAACAGCCAGTTATTCTTTCCTCTACTCTTGCCCACACTTTGGCTATGTTCACACAGAGCACTTAACCTGGTTAATGAACTGACTCATTGTCCATGTTTGCACACTATATCATGGCAAAAATGAATCAAATGGGCTTGGGTTTACACACCATCTTAAGCCACATGCACACACATACAGACAAAGCAATTCAGGTTAATTTAGGAGTTCTGTGTGCCATTCTGACGGTCGCATTTGAAAAAGGGTAGAATAGAGAGAGAGAAAGAGGGGGAAGCCACCAAAATGATCGCAGGGCTCAAACATTTTCCCTGCAAGAAAAGGCTACAATATTTGGGACTCTTTAGCTCAGAAAAAAGGCAACTGAGTGGGGGAATGCAATCGGGGTACTAAAGTGACTAAGATTTAGGACAGATAAAAAAAAAGGAGGGGGAGCATTTTTTCATCCAATGCATATTTAACCGGCAGAATTCATTAGCACAAAATGTGGTGATTGACATTAATTTGGGTAAATCTGTGGAGGGACTCTCAGTCCAGAAGAGTCATGCCGTCTGGTATCGATCAGTTGCAAAGGAACAACGATGGAGGCCGAGAAGGGCGGCAAAGATAGTGAGCGCCTTGGAGGCTAAATCCTACAAAGAATGGTTTATGTGCATGCCCATGAAAAGAGGAGAGAGCTTTGAACATGCAGTCACAGTTGCCATCTTGACTTTTTTGACACACATGCACGACACCCATGTACCTTGCTTAGCTTTCTGAGATCAGGCAAGATCAGCCAGGTGCAATCACCTAGCTGGGCAACCTAGTTTTGTTTTATTACTTTATCTGAATATGCTCTGGACATATTATCATGTTGGAGAGTAGGATATAAATCTTTAAAATTAAAAAAAAAATCAGAGAAAAATGGGCCTTCTGAAATTAGGAGTAGACAAAGGCTCTGTTTTCAAGTAGAAAGCAGAGGTGGGCAATGTGAGTTGCTCCAGATGTTGATAAATATAATTAGCAGCTGTAGACAGAATAACCCGTGGTGAGGGGTGCTGGGCACTGTAGTTTAGCAACATTTGGAAGGTCACAGGTTTCTTATCCTGGTGTAGAGAAAAGGTGGTTAAAGGTGGAGGAGAAGAGAGGCTTCTAAACACCTTGGAAGCCTCAGGCCTTACAGCTGCTAATCTTACCATGATAGCCCACTCATGGTTCTCAACTAGAGGTTAGCTGTGAGAGACAACCAAGTCTTCGTTTCAAATCCTGCCTGATGCCCCTTAAGGTAAGGTGTGTCGAGGTCTGGTAAGCTGGCTGAAAGTTGTCTTTTGAACCTCCCTTTGTGGTTCCCCATGCAGTCCTGCTGCACAGCACCACTATTTTAAGGAACTGCAAAGTCAGTCATGCCATCAGCTCATCGAGTTTCAGAAGCTCCTTTGCCTGCTGAGATTGTCTCGGTTTCTCAGAAGCCAAAAGCTTTTTTGGCACAAGGCGGTATTTTAGCCAGGGACATGGGTTCAGACAGCCACAAAGAACTTTTGCAGCCACATAGAACTTTAGAGGAGACAGCCTAAGGTCCCAAAGTCCATCGCAGTCCTACACAGTTCTCAGTTGTATAGAAGAAAGCCAATCTAATTGCCAGATATTTAGAGGGAGGATGATTGTATTTCAGAAAAAGCCACACATTCAGCAACTCTTGCATTAGAACTTAAACTCATCATCAATCTTTCTTTCTTACTTTGGTTGATCCACAATCCCCTTTCTTTTTCCATCAAGGCTACTCAAAGACGGTCATTAGAAATGTTCCCAAGTTAAAGGAGGGGGAAAAAATTGGTCTTCTTAGTATAAAGCTATGTGTTCAACCATGTTAGCATTTTAATCTTGGATCTGTTCTCAGTGATCCATAGTTTCTTTAGTGGCACACTAACTGCTTGAATCAGGTTCAAAGTATCCTACTTTGGACACATTACTGTATGTGAGGACCTAACTCTCTGGAAAAGGCTGTAATGCTGGGAAAGGTAGAAGGAAAGAGATGAAAAGGGCAACCAGTAGCAAGTGAATGGACTCAGTTATGGTTATGGGGGCACCGTTGAAAGACCACATTAGGGACAGATTATCATGGAGAAAATCTATGTGGTGATAACAACTTGATAACACATAAAAACAACTTGATAACACATAATCACTCAAACAATTGCTTGAAGAACTGCTAGAAGGTAGTCTACCTTTTTTCAACCTGAGATTCTCAGCACTGCTAGTGTTACATTAAGACATGGGACCTGCAACAAAATGGAGGATACACACTTTTAGAAAATTCCATTTCATTTCCTCTTAATCGGGTTTTCATCCCCCTCCTCCATAATAAACTCAGCTTTTTTGTGACTATTGAGCATGTTCAGTTTTTATTGGGCATTTTATGAATCTTCCTTTGGTTTTTTTTCTTATAAGTGTTTTGAACTTCTATAAGCCTTAGACTTTCTCTGAGGTTTCTGATGTACCCAAACTATCCTGACCCCCACTGCTCCCTCCCCCAAAAAACATTGTATACAATCAGTGGAAAGCAACAGGACCTTGAAAAGACTCATCTATGGAAAGCAGAAAATTGCACAGCACACTGAACATAGGTTACTGGCCACAATCTTCCCCAGTGAAAAAGACATAATTTTAAAAATTATACCATCTCTCTCTCTCATTTCCTAGAAATCAGCATTTATTGCAAGTTATGCAAACCTGTGTGCTTCTTTTGCTCTTCTTGGTGGTGAGGGGGTAGTAAGTGTGGTGTGTTTTCTCCTTTCTGATGATTGCCACCTTATTGCTAACTGGAAAGGAAATTGTTCAGAAAGAAGCTCATGCAGGATCCAGGAGGAGCTTTTTGATGCCTTCGGACTCCAGCCAGATCCTTTGGGCAAAATGCTCCAATCCCAGTGGGATGGAAGCTCCGCCCTCTGCTTTCCTGGAAGACCGCAGAAGGCCAGTAGAACAACCTGGCCCCACCCATCCCTCAGAGAAATGTTCTGCTCCAATCAAACGTTGTCCTGGTCCTCAGTGTCTGGTTTTCTCGTCCCTGACTCATTGTATTACCCACACCCAGCCCATGTGTTAGTTTATGACTCAGCATGTTGTATGAACCTAGACAACTGAGTTAATTTAGTAAATTACTATTTAATTAACCATGGTTAGTGTGTTGGCAAACATAGCTATTATCTTAATACAGAATTTGGAAGGTTCCTTATGGCCGACCTAATCCTTCCAATGGCCAATTGATGGATTCCATATCAGCCAGAGCTCTGAAAATGTGACCTTTTTTGAACAGCTAAACTGAATCAGGCAGCAAAGTCTAGTCAGAAATATGGGAAATCAGATGTGTCTAGGAGAGTTTGGTCCAATCTACAGCCAGGATAGAATTTGGAAGCAAAGAAAAAAAGCCAGGATACTATTAGGGGTATAGTCAGGATGGCATCTGGCAAACCAGGAGTAGAAGTCATAGTTTACCAACTTCCTAGTTTTCATTGGAGAGCCAGTTTGGTGTAGGGGTTAAGTCACCAGGCTAGAAACCAGGAGACTGTGAGTTCTAGTCCCACCTTAGGCACAAAGCCAACTGGGTGACCTTGGGCCAGTCCCTCTCTCAGCCCTAGGAAGGAGGCAATGGCAAACCACTTTTGAAAAACCTTGTCAAGCAAACTGCAGGGCCTAGTCCAGGCACTTGCCAGGAGTCAAAAACTGACTTGAAGGCACACACACATACTTTTCATTACTGGTTGTGTGACTGAGCCATTTGCTAACTGGAATCAGTCCAATAAAAACATAGATAATATTGGACTTTCCCAACCTAACATGCTTCAGATCTGCTGGAACAGCACTCCTAGAATTCCCAACTAAGGTAGTCAAGTTGAGTATTCAGGGAATTACCCTTCACACACATCTGGAAGGCTCTGGCTGAAAACAGCAGCATAACTATGTTACTTTCTTGATTGGCACAGAAGCAGGCTGGTCGTCCATTAAGTAGCCATGGGTGGGAAACTACATGCTCCTATACATTGTTGAGCCCTGAAAAAAAATCACAGGCAAAAATCCACAGGACCCCTTTCAAAGCCAGAAGCTATCAGTGAAGTCTTGGAAGATTCAAACTGGATCCAAATAGGATAAAAGCATTTGGGAGGATATCCTTAGAGAAAAGACCTTTGAGTTGCGGGGAGTGCTGGCAGGCTGGTATCTCTCCTGTCTGTCCAGTACTCAGGGCTTCTGGCTTCTCTGCTGAGTCACCCTGCAGACTGCAGCACTTGGATGCCTGGGATGGGCTGAGCTGCTGCTGCCTGCTCCTGTCTAAAATTAATGTGTCAGTTAATTGTGCTTTATGGCCCCAGCACTTTATGCTTACTCGCTTCTTTCTTGCCGGGATCCATCTGCAGAACTGGCAGATTGAAAAGGAGGGCGGGAAGGAAGGGAAGACGGCCAAGGAACAGATCAGAAGCAAGGGGGATGAAGAGGGAGGGGGAAGCCAAGGCGGGCCGCTGTAACTCTTCCCCGCCCCACCCTAAACAGCCAGGCTCAGAAGAAGCCAGCAGACTGGAGAAAGAAGGCGAGGGTCTTCGGGCCCAGCCCCAGGTGGGATGGAGGCAGCGCTAAATGTAGTTAATTGTCAGAGAGCTTCTAGGAGCATCACCTTCTCTCCTAGGGCCTTAATCAATAGGGCAGTGCTTCTCAACCTTGGCAACTTGAAGATGCGTGGACTCCAACTTCCAGAATTCTCCAGCCAGCATGGCTGGCTGGGGAATTCTGGGAGTTGAAGTCCACGCATCTTCAAGTTGCCAAGGTTGAGAAACACTGCAATGGGTGTGGCCTGTTTGCTCCAACCTCAAGGGATTAGATGGCCCTGGGAACAGAACTGGGTAGGAAATGGCATTCCCAGAGAAGATGAACATCAGTATTTAAAGATGGATTACACAATGGTTACTTCTGGAGGAGCAAAGCATTTTCTTTATTCTTTTGTTAGCATTTGGGACCCCTCCCCCCGTAGAGGAGAACATTCAGTTTTTGTGTATTCAGTCGCTGCTTCCATGCTTTGACACTCCCTATTTATCCAAGAGATTTCTCTACGGTATTTGCCTGCTCTGCCTCTGCCTGGATGCTGTACTAGAACTCCCATCATGCTGAGGCTGGGGTTGACGGGAGCTGGAATCCAGCACGCCCCCCATGCCCAGGGAGGTAATACTGTCCAGTCCTCTACAGTATTTTTTTCTCCACTGCCTGCCTGCAGCTGGATCATATAAATGAGTTCTAACGACATTTCCTTCCGATGAGAAGGAGAAATGTATTTAGCAAAAGGAGAAGCAGCTTCTCAAAGGGAGTCTGATTCTGCATGGGGTGATCAAGCTTTTGAAGACGGTGGGGGTGCAGCTTCTTTGGCTGGCCAGGCGGGGGCTGTAGTGGATGCAGGCATCATGACAAAAGGTGAGCTGGGCCAGGCTTCCTCATGCTTTTTTGGGGTTTGGGGAAAGGCTCTCTCTGTGTATGTTTAACCCTCTTAAGCTTATGGGGGGGATTTCTCTATATCTGTCTGTCTGTCTATCTATCTTCTATCATCAACTATCTATCATCGTCTACAGGTAGTCCTCGCTTAACAACTATTTGTTTACTGACGGTTCAGACGTACAACAGTGCTGGAAAAAACAACTAATGACCGGTCTTCACACTTTCAACCGTTGCAGCATCCCCTGCAGTCATGTGATCAAGATTTGTGCACTTGGCAACTGGTTCACATTTATGACCGTTGCAGCGTCCCGTGGTCCCATAATCACCATTTTTGACCTTCCTGGCCAGCTTCTGGCAAGCAAAATCAGTGGGGAACCATGTGATTCACTTAATGACCATGTGGTTTGCTTAATGCCCACAGTGATTCACTTAACCACCACCGCAAAAAAACGTCAGTAAAATCGGGTCGGATTTGCTTAATGACTGCTTTGCTTAGCAACCAAAATTCTGTTCCCAATTGTGGTCATTAAGCGAGGAGTACCTGTATCTAAAAATAGCAGGAAATTCTGCCAGCCTTTTTTAGCAGCAGTGGTCAGAGCAAAAGAGGTTCTGTGGAAGGATGTGGGACTGGGGGCTTTGGTAAGCCACCCCTGCTGGATCAGCAGTGACAGTTGAGTATGGAGCAGAAGAATTAGCCCCAAATGCAAGTTTGAACTAGCTACTGAAACATCCCTGAAGCACACAGACTGTTCTCTGGATGGATATATTGGGGTTCAAAGTTCCGTGGATTAATGTTTACCACCCCCATGAGTGAGTCTCAGTTTGGCGGATACTGACGTGTGTTTTGCTCCTAAGCAATCGTGCAACCTTCCTCTGCTGAATCAGGAAGAGTGTGGGCCTAAATCCCATCTGTATCTGTGTACAGGTGGTTCAGTTGCCTGCCTCCCACTGAATACCCACTCCAAAGGCACACACAGCTGTGTAGCTTAGCGACCCAGTACTGGTTCCCGTTGCAAGCGAAGGCAGCCTGTGCTCAGCTGCACATTTGGGTGAAAAAAAAAATTGAGAGATTTTACCTTATGGGCCCTTGAAAATCTGGGGAGGTGTTTGGATTCAATTGCAAGGAAAGAGCATTGCATTTGAAAGACCAGGTGAAGCATGGAGCTTTCCCAAGATATCCTGAGGCTGGAGGCAAAGGACAAGATAGTGCCTCCCCCCAGCCCTAATCCTGAGCCTCTTCTGCCTCTGGTGATGGGAACCCAGCAAAGCCCATTCACGGGTAGAGGGCAGGCTGCATGTTCCCCACAGCTCTACCTTCCAGCACTTGGCCTCCACTTAGCTTCTGCCTGTTCAGGAAATGCTGCAATGCAGCTGTGATGGTGCCAGCATGTACTGCCTCTGCCAAAACAGTGCATGTGTACCCACGATGCCCACTCCTCCCTGCCTGCTCCCTTGATCAGGGGCCTTTCCCCACAGTCTGGCCTGGGATCTATCCAAAATAGGCACACCAGGCAGTCTGAGGTAGCCCCCTCAAGTCAAGAATCTTGCCATGCTGGAGAAGGGCAACTCATGAAGGGCAGAGGGAATGGGTGTGTGTGTGTGTACTGCTGTCCCTTAGTAACTGCAGCCTCATTCCTGCCAGTAGGAATTCTGCTGTCCCCATGCAGTAACCTTTGATGGCAAGAGCAAACCAGTGCTGCATTGCTGCCAAGAAAGCTGGTGAGTATGGCCATGTAGTTACCAGCAACGGAGCTCAGCCCAGAGGAGTCACTACCTTTTAGTGGCAGCAACGCTTGGATTTTAGCTTCAAGAAAGCAAAAACTTGGATGAGTTAAAATGTGATGATGGGCAAAAAGAGGGGAAGGAGTCTTCCCTGCCTGCTCCTACCTGCTCCCACTGGAGGAGGAACTCAGCTTCTCATGCTGGAAAAGGCATACAGATTTGTTTGGCACTTTAAGTTCAGAGAAGCTAAACCCTAAACCTGGTGTAACACTATGCCATGCCCAGAAAAATAAATCACAATGTGGCTTAATGTGATGGGCTGGTTGGTGCAACATCCTAATGCACAATCTCAAATGCCCCACCCCGTTTTAGTGACTATATTATGCAGCGTGAGCCCAGCCCCTCAGAAAGTTTTGCAAGACCCGGCAATCCCTACCTCCTTGCACTGTAAGGGTTTCTCTTGGATTTGCATGTAATCCGTGCAGCCTTTCCTCTCCCTTTCCCTGGGTGAGTGCATCTTTCTTTAAAACACACACACACACCTGGTGTGAGTTTTTCCAGAACCACTGTCTCATGCTCTCACACTGCAGTGAATAGAGGGTTGCTTGCTGCTGGCAGCCTCCATTGCAGTCCTGGAATTATTATGACTTGCAAAGGCACCCAGCAACTCCGCTGCAGTCCCAAGGGTTGCAACAGAGACAGGGATTTCTCAGCCCCCAGGCTGCAGCGAGCTTGGTGCGGTGCTGGGAAAGGGTGTTTTGAACATAAGAATGAGACAGCAATCCTGCATGGACCTCCTGAAAGAAACCCCACTGAATACTTTGAGACTTACTCCTGGATAGCTATGCATTAAGATTACATCACCAAAGGACTTTTTGGTCTCCTATAGCTTCTGACCTTTCACAGCTGGAAATATTCTACCCTTAACCTCAGCCCCTGATCTTCTCCCATTTCATACTGGCTGCATTTGCAAATCACCCTAAGCGTGGTTAGTTTTAACCTTGATTAGGTTTTTGTTGTCGTCATTGCTTAATGCGTTATATGAACCCAATCCAAGTGACTAATTTGCAGCTGCGAATGTTGTGCAAATCCAGAAAAGAGGGTTAATGGAGTGAACTAGGTTAACTTAACCATGGATAAACAAGCCAGGCAAACAGAGTCATTGGTGAAAGCTTTTCTCTGCTGTTTGTTAGAACTGTATGTGGCTCAGCAGTTGCTTGTGTGTGTGTGTAATATATGGAAAGGAAGCAGAGCATTGATATGTAACAATGGTTCTGCACTGTGCTAAGGAGGAAGTTCCACTTGGGGAGAAATGGTTGGTTAGTGGTTGCTCCAGTGTGGGGTACTACAGGGTTCAGCTCTTTCTCCCATGTTAGTTAACAGTTACATAAAACCACTGGGGGAAGGCATCTGCTGGTTGAGGGTGAGGTATCCACAATATACCCTTGATGCTTAAATGTACATTATCACCCTAGGCCAGTTTGAAGATGCCGTGGAGATCCTTACTTGGAATCTGGAGGCATGAGGGGATGGGACAAAACAAGCTTAAACTGAATCTCTGCAAGATGGAGGTGCTATCCGTAGATCATTGGCTCAGCTCAGGCTCTGAGGTTACACGCCCCTGAAACAGCTGGCTGTGGCCAAGGAAGTCTTTGTCCAACTTCTGATGTATCAGCTGTGGGCCTCTCAAGACTGGGAAACCCACGCAACAATGACTCATGCCCTCATCTCCAAACACACACACACACACACCAGGAACTACTGAGCCACTTACAGTCCTAACAATGCACACTCGTGAGGCTGCCTTGGAAGATGACCTAGAACCAGCAGTTGGTCCAAAATGCAGGAGCCCAGCTGCTGGCAGGGATGGATAGCCTTACCTGCATAACACTGATTCAGGTGCTGCCTTGCTTGTCAATAGTTTCTGAGCCCAATTCAAAATGCTGGTGTTAATTATTCAGACCTCTGGGCTTGGCTCCCATGTACCTTCAGGACCATCTCTTCTCACCAGATTCTGCCCATCCTGTGTGTTCATTCTGAGCAGGGATGGCGAGACTCCCCAAAGAGATGGAGGTCCAAACATGGTCCTTCTCAGGGGCAGTTCCTGCATTATGAAACCGGTTTCCCCCTGAGGTTCATGGACCGTCTTCCCCTTCTAGCCTTTCATAAAGCTGTTAGGACCATCTTTTTTCTGCTGACCTTTTGGCACTAATGGTGGTTATGGGCTGGCTTTCAGTATAGTTTATTTTTATTACATTACAACTCACTTACTGTATTAGGTTTTTACTGTATTTTGGGGGATTTTTCAATTTGCTGGTGTTTGGAGATGGTTTGATCGCCTGGTGGGTGTGTTACTTTTACTACAAACTGCCTAGAGTCTCTACCATTTTTGGTATAAATAAATGAGCATCCATTCATATGCATTTACAGGATTGCACACTGAAGTCAAGATACCAAGTCTCATGAGAAGGTGGCCCTCAAATGTTTGCAAATAACTACATTACATCTCCCTCATTTTCAGACTCCAAACCAGACCTTCATGAACACCAATGGACATGCTAGCATCCTTTTTTGTGAAGAGCATCCTGCATGTAAGTATGGGGTGGGATAGGTAGACCTAGTTCAAAGACCATGTGGTTTCCTTAAGAAAAAGCTATGATTGGCTAGAGTGGCATCCTACACTGTTATATACCATGGGTATACCATGGACTGCACATTATAATAACCCAAACCAAACAACCCCTTTATAATTTACCCCCAACGCACCAATAAATGGAGAGAATCCAAGTGATTGTTTATTAGTCCAAGCTTAGCAGGTTACACTGACTCACTGGTCTGTTGCATCCAGAGGAGCAAAGAGCGAGGGCTACAAGAATGTTGATCCAGTTTGATTATGTGTAGTCGTTAGCAAAGGACCTCAGATATAGAAAGGACTGCTTTACAACTGATAGGGAAACAAGATAACCACAAGGGACACTCAGGTACCCTTCAAGATATGAAATCGTTAAAGGTCTATTCCTAGCAAAGAAACATTAATACATGAGTTGAGCCAAGGCTGATTGTTATTCTAATAGGCTGACCCTGCATTAACCACCAGAAGAGGCGTACGGACACGTAGATCCTTAAGGGTCTATGGGCGTATGGACACGTAGATCCTTAAGTCCTCCTTCCTATCAAGATGTGCCCTCTGTAGCAATTAGTCATTACCAGGGACAGATTGGCACAAGGAAAAAGCTCAATTTTTAAAGAACATTAAATGAGCAAAGGCCATTAAAGAAACACAGACAGTACTATACTTATAGAAGCAAACCTAAACATGGTCACACATTGATTCAACCTGAGTTCCTACTTGAACTCACCACTCTGAATTCACATAGCACCCTAAGTCAAGGTTGTTTAACTATGATTGATTGAATCAGACATAACTGGCTGGGTTACATACCATGGAGAGCCAAAATCAAACAAAGCCACATTGTGGCTCAGTGCACCGTGGCCTGAAGGTCTTGGATCCCACTTTTCCCCACCTCGATGCCCTTCAGATATGATGGGGAGGCCCACCTGCCATTAATGGCCCTGCTGACTGGAGGATGCCTAGATTTGTCATTCAATGAGTCTTGAGGGCACCAGGTAGGGAAATTTTGGGCTATGTCTTCACTGGATTTCTCCTCCGTTCAAGGACCTTGTAGCATCCCATTCCTTTTCTAGCCCTTCATTGCCATTTACTCCATGTTCTTTTTTACTGGCTGCCAAATTTGTTGGCTGTGTGGGCACTTCCCCAGCTTGTGCTGCAGAGTAGCTTGTTTGCAAAGTGCTTGTAACACATAAATCAAGGATGGACCAGCATTTTTTTTTGTGAGGGCTGAATTTCCATGTGCATAATCTGCTTTGGGCCACATGCAGTGGGTGAGGCCATAGCCATAAGTGGGCCAAAACAAACAGTGAGTGGGGCTGTCACCCAGAGAAGGTGGGGCCATGCATTCTCCCTATTTTTAACGTTCCTTTTTATCTTTTTGGGACAGTTCCCTCTCTCTCTCACACGCACAGACACAGATCCTTTCTCTATCTCCCCTGGCAATTGTAGGAGACAGACAGATGGATCTGAATGATTATAAAAAAGGCTATGGGCTGCTTGAAATTGGGCTATATAGAACTGCTGGTTCTCCCCTGTCCCCCAACTGAAAAAAACACCATCCCCCCAAATTAATAAAAGGAACCCCAATGGCCTCACAAGATGGAAGTATATTTGATGACTAAAAAGGGTTCCATGCATTTATGGATGCTCTCTTAGCATTTCTTGTCCAAGGCAGTTTAGGGTAAGAAGCAACAAGCAGCAGTTCCTACCTGCATGCTTGTGAGCATCTTGAAAGCAACTGCCTGACCATAGTAGGAACCAGAAAACTGAACTGGATAGATCTTTGGTCTGATTCAGCTCTTTATGACAGTGTTTCTCAACCTTGGCAAGTTGAAGATGTGTGGACTTCAACTCCCAGAATTCTCCATGCTGCCTGGGGAATTCTGGGAGTTGAAGTCCACACATTCTCAAGCTGCCAAGGCTGAGCAACACTGCTTCATGATCTCATGAGCTGTGGTACTTAGGGTGGAATGGACCTCCATGATTAAAGGCAGGCTACCCTTGATTCCAAGATGCTAGTTTTTATTGAACTTAGAATTGCAGTTAGGTCCTTATTAGATATAGGAAGATAAAACCAGAGGCACTCCCATATCTCTCCCTCAAAGTAAATTTAGTTCTCCCCTTAAAGGCTAAATAGGACAAGGATTTGCCAAGGATGAATTCCTGAATATTTATTTTTCCATTTACTGTATTTATAACAGCATTTAGCTTGCTTTTCATTAGACTGAATCCCAAAGCGGGATGCTGAATAATAGACATAGAACACAGGGACCATCGCCAGGAGATAGCGACAATTGGTGCATGTGACCTGGGAATATTATTAAGGTAAGGCTAAAGATAGTTGATCACTAGGAGCTGGGAGCCATGTGCCCTCTCTTTGAAGATGTGTCCTGTCTCAAACCTGATTTAAAGGTGAAGCACATTTAGCCAGGAAAGCAATGCGGGCTGGAAAGGTAGCCATCCATAGTTAGCATCTAAATTTGGAGCGTACCAAGCAGACTTTGTGGGGGGTTTCAGTGTCTTAAAGAGTCCCCCCAAATCATGCTATTGTTTGATAGTCCTCTAGCAGGCTTAGTACATCTATTAATATCAAAAATAACTTCCTCCATCCCATCTAAAAAAAAAATAGGTCAACTATTCCATCACTGTGAATAGCATCATCAGGTCAGTATCATACCTTCTGTGACTTTGGGACACTGTATTTGTATATGTGCAGACGCGTGCATAAATGTGGCTTTTAATTGCAAACAGTTCACCTATCCTTAACTAGGAAGAATTGTGTTTTAATAAATGAGAGTAATTCTAAATCTGCCCTTTACATTTCAATTAATATAGAGAGTTGTCATAGATATGGGCATGCTATAATTCTCAAAAGAATTGAAAGTAGAAGAAATTTCCTTTCCTCAGCTGCCAAAATCCAGGGTGCTACTAGATGGTAGCAAAGAACTCAGGGATGTCCATGGGAGGGGTGTGAGTGTGTCAGAAAAGTCAAGATGGAAGCCAAAATCATGTGACAGAAGCCCCACCTCTTTTTATATGCATCAAAACTTTACATTTTTTCACTCTCCCTCCCTTGCAGACACTCTTGAAAAAACAAGCATTTTAAGAATAACTTTGCTGCCATCTAATGGTCATCTGGATTTTTGCTGACTCAGTACAGGATATAGTGATTACAGCATCTTGGGAAGGCCTTCTGCCCCACACAAATACAGAAGCCCAAAAGGAAATTATAGTATTCAAAGTATGAACAAATAAACCAGACAATCCTTAACATGATGGGACATTAGCTGAGTTCTCACAACACACTGAACCACTAACTAGCCAGCCCACTGTAGCTTAGCCTAGTGTGTTGTGTGAACCCATCTTTCTAGTTACTCCATATATATTATTCAAGATATGGAAAAGATAAAGGGACCAGCAACTCAAAGCTTGACAAATTGGTGTAGATTCTATACAAGAAACAGAAATATTTTTATGACGAAGTATGCTTTATGATAAAAAAAAATCTTTGTGATGAAACATTGGAAAAAATGGACCTTTTACTTTGATCCCTTCAGCAAAGGATCGTTACCTTGTCGTGGTGCTGGAGCTTGAGCACCTCAATGATGCCATGAGCTAAACTGTGAAGGGCCACCCAAGACGGGAAGGTCATGACAGAGAGGTCAGACTAAATGCGATCCCTGGGGAAGGTAATGGCAACCCACCTCAGTATTCTTGCCGTGAAAACTAAATGGATCAGTACAACCAGAGATATGTCGGTATACCATCGGAAGATGAGACCCCCAGGTCGGAAGATGGTCAAAATGCTACTGGGGAGGAACAGAGGATGAGCTCAACTAGCCCCAGACGTGATGACGCAGCTAGCTCAAAGCCGAAAGGACGGCTAGCGGCCGACGGTGCTGGTGGTGAACGGCAAATCCGATGTTCTAAGGATCAACACACCATCGGAACCTGGAATGTAAGATCTATGAGCCAGGGCAAATTGGATGTGGTTATTGGTGAGATGTCAAGATTAAAGATAGACATTCTGGGTGTCAGTGAACTGAAATGGACTGGAATGGGCCACTTCACATCAAATGACCACCAGATCTACTACTGCGGACAAGAGGACCACAGAAGAAATGGAGTAGCCTTCATAATTAATAGTAAAGTGGCTAAAGCAGTGCTTGGATACAACCCAAAAAATGACAGAATTATCTCAATTCGAATTCAGGGCAAGCCATCTAACATCACAGTGATCCAAATATATGCCCCCACCACAAATGCTGAAGAAGCTGAAGTAGAGCAGTTCTATGAGGATCTGCAGCACCTACTGGACAACACGCCTAAAAGAGATGTTATTTTCATCACAGGAGACTGGAATGCTAAGGTGGGCAGTCAAATGACACCTCGAATTACAGGTAAGTATGGCCTGGGAGAACAAAACGAAGCAGGACACAGGCTGATAGAATTTTGCCAAGACAATTCACTCTGCATAACAAACACTCTCTTCCAACAACCTAAGAGACGGCTTTATACATGGACTTCACCAGATGGACAACACCGAAATCAGATTGATTACATCCTTTGCAGCCAAAGGTGGCGGACATCTGTACAGTCGGTAAAAACAAGGCCTGGAGCTGACTGTAGTTCAGATCATGAACTTCTTCTTGCACAATTTAGGATCAGACTAAAGAGATTAGGGAAGACCCACAGATCAGCTAGATATGAGCTCACTAATATTCCTAAGGAATATGCAGTGGAGGTGAAGAATCGATTTAAGGGACTGGACTTAGTAGATAGGGTCCCGGAAGAACTCTGGACAGAAGTTGGCAGCATTGTTCAGGAGGTGGCAACAAAATACATCCCAAAGAAAGAGAAAACCAAGAAGGCAAAATGGCTGTCTGCTGAGACACTAGAAGTAGCCCAAGAAAGAAGGAAAGCAAAAGGCAACAGTGATAGGGGGAGATATGCCCAATTAAATGCAAAATTCCAGAGGTTAGCCAGAAGAGATAAGGAATTATTTTTAAACAAGCAATGCACGGAAGTGGAAGAAGACAATAGAATAGGAAGGACAAGAGACCTCTTCCAGAAAATTAGAAACATTGGAGGTAAATTCCAGGCAAAAATGGGTATGATCAAAAACAAAGATGGCAAGGACCTAACAGAAGAAGAAGAGATCAAGAAAAGGTGGCAAGAATATACAGAAAACCTGTATAGGAAGGATAACAATATCGGGGATAGCTTTGACAGTGTGGTCGGTGAGCTAGAGCCAGACATCCTGAAGAGTGAGGTTGAGTGGGCCTTAAGAAGCATTGCTAATAACAAGGCAACAGGAGACGACGGCATCCCAGCTGAACTGTTCAAAATCTTGCAAGATGATGCTGTCAAGGTAATGCATGCTATATGCCAGCAAATTTGGAAAACACAAGAATGGCCATCAGACTGGAAAAAATCAACTTATATCCCCATACCAAAAAAGGGAAACACTAAAGAATGTTCAAACTATCGAACAGTGGCACTCATTTCACATGCCAGTAAGGTAATGCTCAAGATCCTGCAAGGTAGACTTCAGCAGTTCATGGAGCGAGAATTGCCAGATGTACAAGCTGGGTTTAGAAAAGGCAGAGGAACTAGAGACCAAATTGCCAATATCCGCTGGATAATGGAAAAAGCCAGGGAGTTTCAGAAAAGCATCTATTTCTGTTTTATTGACTATTCTAAAGCCTTTGACTGTGTGGACCATAACAAATTGTGGCAAGTTCTTAGTGGTATGGGGATACCAAGTCATCTTGTATGCCTCCTGAAGAATCTGTATAACGACCAAGTAGCAACAGTAAGAACAGACCACGGAACAACAGACTGGTTTAAGATTGGGAAAGGAGTACGGCAGGGCTGTATACTCTCACCCTACCTATTCAACTTGTATGCAGAACACATCATGCGACAAGCTGGCCTTGAGGAATCCAAGGCTGGAGTTAAAATCTCTGGAAGAAACATTAACAATCTCAGATATGCAGATGATACCACTTTGATGGCTGAAAGTGAAGAGGAACTGAGGAGCCTTATGATGAAGGTGAAAGAAGAAAGTGCAAAAGCTGGTTTGCAGCTAAACCTCAAAAAAACCAAGATTATGGCAACCAGCTTGATTGATAACTGGCAAATAGAGGGAGAAAATGTAGAAGCAGTGAAAGACTTTGTATTCCTAGGTGCAAAGATTACTGCAGAGTCAGGAAATCAGAAGACGCTTAATCCTTGGAAGAAGAGCAATGACAAATCTCGATAAAATAGTTAAGAGCAGAGACATCACACTGACAACAAAGGCCCGCATAGTTAAAGCAATGGTGTTCCCTGTAGTAACCTATGGCTGCGAGAGCTGGACCATAAGGAAGGCTGAGAGAAGGAAGATCGATGCTTTTGAACTGTGGTGTTGGAGGAAAATTCTGAGAGTGCCTTGGACTGCAAGAAGATCCAACCAGTCCATCCTCCAGGAAATAAAGCCAGACTGCTCACTTGAGGGAATGATATTAAAGGCAAAACTGAAATACTTTGGCCACATCATGAGAAGACAGGACACCCTGGAGAAGATGCTGATGCTAGGGAGAGTGGAAGGCAAAAGGAAGAGGGGCCGACCAAGGGCAAGATGGATGGATGATATTCTAGAGGTGACGGACTCGTCCCTGGGGGAGCTGGGGGTGTTGACGACCGACAGGAAGCTCTGGCGTGGGCTGGTCCATGAAGTCACGAAGAGTCGGAAGCGACTAAATGAATAAACAACAACAAACTTTGATCCAGCAAAAATCTTTTAATTTCTTTAATCTTGTAAATCAGAACATACATACATACATATGCATTACAGATGGAAGACACTGAATCTGGAAAATATAGTTCCTTTCTTAAAGTCATACTTAGGAAAAGATTCCAATGACATCTTTTGGATTTGTAGGTCAGTCTCTTACATTGTGATGGTATAAATGCTTACTGAAAAGTCAGAACCATTCAATTCATGGGACTTAAATTTAGTTGGATCAGATTTGATCGGTAGCTGCTAATGCAGTAGCTATACACTCAGCATTTTAGCTAGCTCTCTAATGGAAAATGGCTCCCTGAATAGCTTACAGAATGAGTAATAAAAATAATCCCTACCTTATGCCCTCAGTCTTAAAGTCACACAGGTACCACAACACAAAAGAATCCGGCATTGGAATGGAAGAGGAAAAAATGAGCCAAAGTTCCAGTTTTTGGATAAGTTCTTATTGTATTTCTTGTTCTAATTGCTCTTTCATGGACCATTGGATACAGCCAGACTGGGCATTTTTAAGAAGAGTCAGCAAACAGAGATTTCTGTGGTATTTACTGTCTTTCTTCTGTCTCATGAAAGTGTTGGGATTCACCTGATTTTGCAATGTCAAGCAAATAATTTGTCATAAATTTCCATTATCAGCTTCATTACTATTTCACAGTGTTCAAAGATACTGCCTTATTCCAGCCTGTTTTCCATCTTTCTAAGCCTCCTCCTCCTCCTCCCTTAATAGCTGGTAGGAGAAGCGAGCTGGTATTTGAACTTGGAGGATAAAATGGTACATTGAGTGTGAATACCCTCTCTTTCATTATGGCATCAGACTTCAAAGGAGATACTGTGTCAGGAGGAAACAGAGGATGCCAAACAGGTCAGTTCAATCAAGATGCTGATTTACTTGGTGACATGATCCATCAGCTCCTGTCAGGAGAAGACCTTGATAGAAAGATCCTGGCATCATCCTTAGCCCATCCAGAAAGGATAGGGG
The DNA here is from genome assembly GCF_035149785.1 of Candoia aspera. Classification (NCBI taxonomy): domain Eukaryota; kingdom Metazoa; phylum Chordata; class Lepidosauria; order Squamata; family Candoiidae; genus Candoia; species Candoia aspera. Next base: position 16,503,474 of record NC_086153.1, read on the forward strand.
TTACTGTGGTCTTCTAAATATTGCTAAGCTACAACTGCCAGTGATCTGAAGTTGAGAAAGACTGCTAACACTCCTCTGTCATGGTCTGATCTCTCTCTGTTGTCCCTGGAGTTCTCTGGTGCTCCCTCTGGCTGTAGGCAAGCTGGACTTATTCAATTAGTCTGCCGCAGGCAACCAATGGACCCAGCAGGGTCTAGAACAGTGTTTCTCAACCTTGGCGACTTCAAGATGTGTGGACTTCTGGGAGTTGAAGTCCACACATCTTGAAATTGCCAAGGTTGAGAAACACTGCTCTAGAGGGAGCATGGGATTGTCCCTGAAGGTCTGATGCGCAGTCTGACTGAGGCCTTGGTCACTGCCTGGAACAAGAGGGCAGTGGGGGCTTTTGTTTGGATTGTGCCCCTGAGGCTTCTCTTTTCCTGCAGATCCTGAAACTCCCCTTGGTTTACCAAGGAGTTGAGGGAGATGAAACAATTGAAGAGATGCCTAGAGTGCCACTAGAGGACAATGAGGAGTGAACCTGCCTAAGCATAAGCTACAGCTGCTATTAAAGACTAACATCATGATAAGAATGGTGAAATGCCAGTATTTCCCCATTTTTAATGCATCTGTGGGTAGTCATCCAGCTGCCCTGTTTAAAGTAATCCAGGCCCTCCTAGGGAGGACTGATTCATAGGTTTACTTGCAGGGCTGCCATGCGGAATATGCTTGGCATCTGTTGGATGAAGTGCTGAGACTCAGGTTGGACTCTGGCCTTGAGGCAGGTCCCCTGCAGGGGACTGAAGCTCAGTCTAGCTTAGTTATCTGGGAAGAATTCGACCCTGTCATTCCTGATAAAGCAGACAGGGGTTTAGGGACTGCTAGCTTGGCCTCTTCCATATTAGACATATGTCTCTCCTGGCTAGCTAAAAGCTTCTTGGGAGGTGACATGTGATTGGGTTCTGGCAGTGGTCAATTCTTCCTTGAGAGAAGGGGTAGTCCCTCCTAAAGAAGCCATTGCTGGACCCTCAATCTCAATGAGATGGATTATCTGAATGGCTTTGGAACAGGTAGCAGCCATGACCAGGAGCACCTTTACACAGTTTTGTGTTGTGTGCCAATTGCACCCTTTCCAGGACTGGAAGGCTCTGCTCACTGTCACTCACAATTTAGTCACTTCCTAGAAGGCCTATTAGAATGTGCTATACACGGGGCTGCCCTTGAAGAGCATCCAGAAGCTGCAGCTGGTGCAAAATGCAGCAGTGTGGGCAGTTATGGGTGGTTCTCAATCTTCACCTCTGCTCCATGAGCTGCACTGGTTGCCAGTATGCTTCTTAGTTCAATTCAAGATGCCGGTGGTTACCTATAAAGCTCTCCATGCTGCAGGACCAGGTTATTTGTGGGACCGCCTCTCCCTGATCATGTCTATAGATCCCATGAGATCTGGCAGAAGAAGCACGTAATGGGTCCCATCCATTAAAGATTGCCACCTGGCAGGACCCAGGAAGAGAGCCTTTTCTGTCGCTTCCCCTACCCTGTGAAACATCAGCCCCCACCTCCGAGATCAGATTGGCCCCCACCCTGCTGGCCTTTCACAAGGCCCTGAAGAGATGGCTGTGTTCCTGTGCTTGGGGGTCAGAGTGTCTATTGGAGCCTGTGGGTTAGTTTTCTTGAAATATTTGTATTATATCTACAGTATACTGATTTTTTTAAAAAAACTTGGCTGCTGATTGTCTAGTTTGTTTGTTTATTTATTGTTGGGGTCTTTTGCTGTTTTTTTAAAATCATTAGTTGCCCTGAGTCACTTATTTTAGATTTTTTTGGGGGGGAGGGGGGCTATATAAACTAACTAACTAACTAACTAACTAAATAAATTCATTCATTCATTCATTCATTCATTCATTCATTCATTCCCTAAATATCTTAGGAAGGTGCGAGGGTGCAGATAAAATCGATCTGTCTAGCTTTAGCTCTTCCTGGAACAACCCTATATCCTGCTTTGGATCCTGCACCTCTGCTGGATAGTTTCCGCCTTTGTGACCCAATGCTCAGCTTCCTGGAATTATAGGGCAAACCAGATTCGAGCCACGAAGCAGAGGTGGTAGGAAGAGCCCTTAGCCAAGGGATCGGGAACCTGTCTGTCTTGCGCGTGCTCAGCCTTCTCCCGTTCTCTGCAAACGCCCTCCATCCTTTTGTTTCAGCTTTGCTGCTGGCATGGCCCATCTGGCATCTGTTCTCTTCCCTTGGAGACGGGTGCCATGTATTTTTAAGCCTACTGAGGGTGATGGGTGACTTGATGTCCTGAGGACAGGTGGCTGTCGCTTTCTCAGCACAGTCCCCACCTGCAATATTACCACTCCAGCAGCTGCCGGATAGCCCAATTATCCCTATTTTCTACTCCTCACTTGGACCCGGCTTTGTGATTGCTCAGTCATCTGCAGAATAAGCCCACACGGTTTAACCTGGGGTATGCATGTGCCTTTAAGCCTGTAACCGAGCATCTGTGGATGGGAGGAGATTATTCACAAGACCAACTGGAAGGGACCATGATATAAGGAAGATATTTTCAACACCTCTTGTTTGCCTTTCTGTTTGTTTTTATCGTTTGGATTGGTAAACGTCCCCATCGATATTGACCATTCTCCAGCAACATTAATACCGACTTACATTCTCTAGTAAGCGAATGTAGTATAATGTAGAATATTTCAACATGGACGTTTCCTTAATAAATATCTTCCTGTGGGCTTTTTTAAAACAAAAATTACAAACCTGCACATCAACGTTCTGGACAGTGTGCTACAGGTGCATCAGTCTGTTCTGGTTCATGTGCAGGTCTGGGGAGACAAAAATGGCATAATCTCATTTGAAGCGAATAAACTTCTCTGTAGGTAGAAATGTAGGTGAAGCTTTTTCTAGGACAGGATAAAATGGTGGAGCATTCAGGCTCCCAAGGGTGGCAAAGTCCACACCAGTTGCTAAGTTGGGAGAAGGCATGTAGGAAACCTGCTCTTGGGGATGTTATAAGAGGAGGAGAGTCGTGTTAGTCCATGATGGAAAAATATCAGGATGCCTAGGAGGAAGAGAGCTGCAGGTTATGGAAGCTTAAGCCTTTTAATAAAATGCGTTCGTTGGAAAACGTGCCACTGGATCCCCAATTCCTTTGCCGTGCTGTTGGATCCAACTCCTTACTCCTCTATCACTGCTCTTAGGTGTTCACTTGCCTCTTGCTTTGTCTCAGCCCCTGCCAAGGCAAGGAAGAAGGTCGTCCTTCTTTTGCTTGGAGGGGGCAAGCAAACAGTCACTGACAGCCAAAAGCTTTGAGAGGTTTAAGCCAGCCTGACACTAACATTACAGGATAACGAGACCCTTGAGGCTGGATCGGGGCTCAGGAAACTTGTCAACCTGGGCAGTAGTAAAATGGTCTCCCCTCTGCCTACGGTGTGCTGCTCGTGATTCAGGAGGTAGCCCAGAACCAAGTGGCCAGGTTCTCCATGAATTTCTCTGCTCCTCTTTTAAAACTAAATTGGCTGAGCTGTATAACGGCTAACAAAAGGCTTGCTTTTAATAGGCTTGAATTTCCAGTCATTTGCTTTAACAGGATGACCTGAATCCCAACATTATTTATTTATGCAATCTATCCTCCACTTCAGTCCAGATGGACTGCAGACAGTTTATGGATATAATAATACATAGAACATCTATAAAACATTATGAGAGAGTGAGGAAAAAACCCTATCCAAATTTTCCATATCACGCATGATTTTGTATACCAGCTATCATGTCTTCACTTACCCACCTTTCATGCTAAACAACTCTAGATGCTATATTTCCTTATATAGAGCTGCTCTAAGTTGTCTAATAATTTTATTTACCCTGTTTTCCAGCTTTTCCAGCTCTATATTTTTGAGGTACAATGAATTGCACGTTTCTAATGTGGGTTCACCATAGATAAGTATGCAGATAGTCCTTGCTTAACAACCATTTGTTTAGTGATGGTTTGGACTTACAACGGTGCTGAAAAAATGACTTAGGACTGGTCCTCACAGTTATGACCATCGCCATGTCCCCATGATCATGTGATCACAATTTGGGCGCTTGGCAATCAGTTCACATTTATGACCATTGCAGCATCCTGTGGTCATGTGATTGCCATTTTCTACCTTCCTGGCCAGCTTTCGGCAAGCAAAATCGATGAGGAACCATGCAATTCCCTTAACAGCCACATGGTTTGCTTAAAACCTGCTGTGATTTGCTTAACAACCACTGCAAAAAAGGTCGTAAAATTGGGTCAGATTCACTTAATGACTACTTTGCTTAGCAACCAAAATTCCAGTCCCAATTGTGGTCATTAAGCGAGAACTACCTGTAAGGGCTTTTCTATGTTGGCAGTTCTATTTTTAACTTCTTTTCTAATGATTACAAGCATAGAATTTGCTTTGTTTTTTTTATAGCAGCCTCATATTACTTGCATTCACACAACACATTTAACTTGGTTATTGCGTTAACCCATTTCCTAGGCTTATACAATGCACTGATCCATAAACTAACCAAACAGACTTGGTTTGCACAGCATGTTAGCACAACTCCCCTCCACCCATTAAACTTTGAACATTATACAAAAGTAGCCATCTGGTCTTTAACTGACCAGGCTAAGCATGTTGTGTGAACAGATCCATTGGGTTGATAATTTCATTGATATTTTCACCATTACTCAAGGTCTCTCAAACATTCATTGCCAGCTCAGATCCATTAATGTATATAAGATAATCCTGCCAATTCTCAGTAGAGATCATCATGGGCACCCAAGGGGACAAATGATGGCAGGTGTGTCATGATGTCACGATGCAAATACCACAATGTGTGCATGCAGATCAGATGTCATTACATTATTCTGTCATTTCCATGATGCATGTGCTATCATTTTGACTTTATGAGCTGCAACAGGCTGCTACACGCAGTGATGATTTAGTGAAGGAGATTGTTAAACAGAGGGATGATCATCTGCGAGAGATGCTCCAGTCCAGTGTTCCTCAACCTTGGCAACTTTCAGATGTGTGGACTTGAAGACCACACATCTGAAAGTTGCTAAGGTTGAGAAATGCTGCTCTAGTGGATCCTGCACTCAGCAGGAGGTTGGACTAGATGACCTCTAAGGTTCCTTCCAACTCTGTGATTCTGTTATACCACTGTGGCTTTTTACAGACACTGCTGGAGACCATGAGGAAAAACGAATTTCCTTGATTCTCTCCAGGGTAGCAATTAAACTGTGTAACTTTCTCCCCAAATGTATTTGTCAGGTTCCATCTCTGTTGTCTTTCGAACATTTGGTAAAACGAGGGAGAGGTCAAAGTAGTGCTTGGTATTCTTTTACAACAGTTTAGTTTGCAAATTCTTTATTAATAAAATGGGGGCGGGGTGGGAAACATGACTTTTTTTTAAAAAAATGGAAGGTAGAAATAACTTGTGTGGTTCTCCTGAGCAGGACTTAGTAGGAAATCACAGACTTCCTGACTCTACACAACTTTCCTTGGCTCCTAGACCAGGACTTGGTGGAAGATTGACCCCAACCTTGCTGGCCTTCCAAAAGGCCTTGAAAACTTGGTTTTGTGTCTGAGCATGGGGCCTTGGGTGTGTGTGTGTGTAGCTCATCTCTTGGCTGTATTAACTATGGTTTTATGATTCCAGCTACTGTGTGTCTTATTTTTTTTACATCGTATTTTACTTGAGCCAGTTTGGTGCAGTGGTTAAAGCACCAGGCTAAAACCCTGGAGACCAAGAGTTCTAGTCCTGCCTTAGGAACAAAGCCAGCTGGTGACCTTGGCCAGTCACTCCCTCTCAGCCCTTGGACGCAGGCAATGGCAAACCACTTCTGAAAAAACCTTGCCAAGAAAACTGCAGAGACTTGTCCAGGAAGTCACCAGGAGTCAACGCTGACTCAGAGGCACTATATACGTATGTATGTATTTTATTGTATTTAGTTTTTGTCTATTCCATTCAGCTAGATAAGAGGATTTTTTTGCAAACAGGAATAAAGTTACAGTAAATGAAACAGTTGATTGCCCACTGCTGTAACATGGAAGTCCACAGGCAGGAGCAAGGGATAGCAAATCAGTGCTATTGTGGGCATCATGACATCACCTCACAAATGACATGAACTGTGTCATGTGTGTTGTTTGCTAAGTGATGTGCATGATGTTGCTGTGGCTTCTACGGGTTGCCTATGCAGCACAAGCGTGCAATTTTATACCCACAGTGGCTTAATTCTGCTGCTTTTTCTTCTCACCTTTTCCACAAATCAGTGGATTCTTTGCTCTGGCTTTTTTTGGCCTTTAATCTTGATGATTTTGTGACTTAATTACCAAGAAACAGGAGGGCCAACACAGCTGGGGCAGAGAGTATAAACTACATCCTACCTTTAATAATGCTTATATATTCCAATCATTAGAAGATCAAAATCATCCACCCGGACTTCATAGAATTTGGCACAGATGATAGTGCAAATGATCACAGGAAGCTGCCCAAATTTTAAACAAATGAATCTAATGTTAACAATTGCCTAGATCAATTAAAGGGGGAAAATTGTTAAACCAAGATAGAGAACTTTCTCAGAGTTGGACCCTGCAACTTATTCCCTTGACCAGCTGGAGGGCTGCAGATGATGCAACTGGAAGACGGGTGATATCAGGGGAAGGGCTATGAGCAATTGGGGGGAGGTGATATCAGGGGAAGGGCTGGCTTTTGGGGGGAGATTTGAGTGAGCAGTCTAATTTCTTGTGGTTCTTCCCCTAATTTTAAACGCCATTGGCAAATCATCTGTTGAGACTTCTAGGAACAAACTGTTCCTCTCAGGGCCATATTGGGCAGTACGAAGGAATTGGGGGGTGGGGGTGGAGAAAGAGGAGACGCCTGCACCCTTCTTGACCACTCCTGTCTTTGAGCCTCAGCAGGTTAAAAATAAAGCCTCTCATGAATCAAGTTCAACTCCTAGTGACTTTGTGGACTCAGCCATGCAGTTCTTCTGGCAACAGTACAGAAGGGGTTTGCCCCTGGCTGCCTTCAAGGATCTTGTTTCAACTTCCCTTCAGCCCTGGGATTTCCCAATAATCTCCCATTCAGGTATTAGGCAGATCTGATCCTCCTCAGCTTTTTCAAAATCAGCCAATGGCTAGGCGCTACCATTTTTGGTAACCCCACCAAAAAAGTGTCCCCTTCCTGTTTTAAATAGTACCGTAGGCAACTCTCTTTATGTATGCAATGAAACTATCTATTAAAGAAGCAAAAAACATTGAAAGGCACATGTCATGCCTGTAATTATATTGGCTAATACCCACAGCTTCAGGAACTGAATTTTACCAAAAAAAAAAAAAAAAATCAACAACAACCCATGAACATGGAATCAGGAAAAAAAAAGCACCAAAAAGATGGACTTAAGCATCACTCTTTAAAAAAGGGCAAAAAGGTAATCAGATGTGCATTTGCAGTTGTTCATTGATATGCAAGGTCCCCATTTAATAATAATGACTACAGTTGAAACACAAATAAACTAAACTTACTTTAAAAGGCTCCGCAAAGGATCGTTACCTTGTCGTGGTGCTGGAGCTTGAGCACCTCAATGATGCCATGAGCTAAACCGTGAAGGGCCACCCAAGACGGGAAGGTCATGACAGAGAGGTCAGACTAAATGCGATCCCTGGGGATGGTAATGGCAACCCACCCCAGTATTCTTGCCGTGAAAACTAAATGGATCAGTACAACCAGAGATATGTCGGTATACCATCGGAAGATGAGACCCCCAGGTCGGAAGATGGTCAAAATGCTACTGGGGAGGAACAGAGGATGAGCTCAACTAGCCCCAGTCGTGATGACGCAGCTAGCTCAAAGCCGAAAGGACGGTTAGCGGCCGACGGTGCTGGTGGTGAACGGCGAATCCGATGTTCTAAGGATCAACACACCATTGGAACCTGGAATGTAAGATCTATGAGCCAGGGCAAATTGGATGTAGTTATTGGTGAGATGTCAAGATTAAAGATAGACATTCTGGGCGTCAGTGAACTGAAATGGACTGGAATGGGCCACTTCACATCAAATGACCACCAGATCTACTACTGTGGACAAGAGGACCACAGAAGAAATGGAGTAGCCTTCATAATTAATAGTCAAGTGGCTAAAGCAGTGCTTGGATACAACCCCAAAAACGACAGAATGATCTCAATTCGAATTCAGGGCAAGCCATCTAACATCACAGTGATCCAAATATACGCCCCAACCACAAATGCTGAAGAAGCTGAAGTAGAGCAGTTCTATGAGGATCTGCAGCACCTACTGGACAACACGCCTAAAAGAGATGTTATTTTCATCACAGGAGACTGGAATGCTAAGGTGGGCAGTCAAATGACACCTCGAATTACAGGTAAGTATGGCCTGGGAGAACAAAACGAAGCAGGACATAGGCTGATAGAATTTTGCCAAGACAATTCACTCTGCATAACAAACACTCTCTTCCAACAACCTAAGAGACGGCTTTACACATGGACTTCACCAGATGGACAACACCGAAATCAGATTGATTACATCCTTTGCAGCCAAAGGTGGCGGACATCTGTACAGTTGGTAAAAACTAGGCCTGGAGCTGACTGTAGTTCAGACCATGAACTTCTTCTTGCACAATTTAGGATCAGACTAAAGAGATTAGGGAAGACCCACAGATCAGCTAGATATGAGCTCACGAATATTCCTCAGGAATATGCAGTGGAGGTGAAGAATAGATTTAAGGGACTGGACTTAGTAGATAGGGTCCCGGAAGAACTCTGGACAGAAGTTGGCAGCATTGTTCAGGAGGCGGCAACAAAATACATCCCAAAGAAAGAGAAAACCAAGAAGGCAAAATGGCTGTCTGCTGAGACACTAGAAGTAGCCCAAGAAAGAAGGAAAGCAAAAGGCAACAGCGATAGGGGGAGATATGCCCAATTAAATGCAAAATTCCAGAGGTTAGCCAGAAGAGATAAGGAATTATTTTTAAACAAGCAATGCGCAGAAGTGGAAGAAGACAATAGAATAGGAAGGACAAGAGACCTCTTCCAGAAAATTAGAAACATTGGAGGTAAATTCCAGGCCAAAATGGGTATGATCAAAAACAAAGATGGCAAGGACCTAACAGAAGAAGAAGAGATCAAGAAAAGGTGGCAAGAATATACAGAAGACCTGTATAGGAAGGATAACAATATCGGGGATAGCTTTGACGGTGTGGTCAGTGAGCTAGAGCCAGACATCCTGAAGAGTGAGGTTGAGTGGGCCTTAAGAAGCATTGCTAATAACAAGGCAGCAGGAGAAGACGGCATCCCAGCTGAACTGTTCAAAATCTTGCAAGATGATGCTGTCAAGGTAATGCATGCTATATGCCAGCAAATTTGGAAAACACAAGAATGGCCATCAGATTGGAAAAAATCAACTTATATCCCCATACCAAAAAAGGGAAACACTAAAGAATGTTCAAACTATCGAACAGTGGCACTCATTTCACATGCCAGTAAGGTAATGCTCAAGATCCTGCAAGGTAGACTTCAGCAGTTCATGGAGCGAGAATTGCCAGATGTACAGGCTGGGTTTAGAAAAGGCAGAGGAACTAGAGACCAAATTGCCAATATCCGCTGGATAATGGAAAAAGCCAGGGAGTTTCAGAAAAACATCTATTTCTGTTTTATTGACTATTCTAAAGCCTTTGACTGTGTGGACCATAACAAATTGTGGCAAGTTCTTAGTGGTATGGGGATACCAAGTCATCTTGTATGCCTCCTGAAGAATCTGTATAACGACCAAGTAGCAACAGTAAGAACAGACCACGGAACAACGGACTGGTTTAAGATTGGGAAAGGAGTACGGCAGGGCTGTATACTCTCACCCTACCTATTCAACTTGTATGCAGAACACATCATGCGACAAGCTGGTCTTGAGGAATCCAAGGCTGGAGTTAAAATCTCTGGAAGAAACATTAACAATCTCAGATATGCAGATGATACCACTTTGATGGCTGAAAGTGAAGAGGAACTGAGGAGCCTTATGATGAAGGTGAAAGAAGAAAGTGCAAAAGCTGGCTTGCAGCTAAACCTCAAAAAAACCAAGATTATGGCAACCAGCTTGATTGATAACTGGCAAATAGAGGGAGAAAATGTAGAAGCAGTGAAAGACTTTGTATTCCTAGGTGCAAAGATTACTGCAGATGCTGACTGCAGTCAGGAAATCAGAAGACGCTTAATCCTTGGGAGAAGAGCAATGACAAATCTCGATAAAATAGTGAAGAGCAGAGACATCACACTGACAACAAAGGCCCGCATAGTTAAAGCAATGGTGTTCCCTGTAGTAACATATGGCTGCGAGAGCTGGACCATAAGGAAGGCTGAGCGAAGAAAGATCGATGCTTTTGAACTGTGGTGTTGGAGGAAAATTCTGAGAGTGCCTTGGACTGCAAGAAGATCCAACCAGTCCATCCTCCAGGAAATAAAGCCAGACTGCTCACTTGAGGGAATGATATTAAAGGCAAAACTGAAATACTTTGGCCACATCATGAGAAGACAGGACACCCTGGAGAAGATGCTGATGCTGGGGAGAGTGGAGGGCAAAAGGAAGAGGGGCCGACCAAGGGCAAGATGGATGGATGATATTCTAGAGGTGACGGACTCGTCCCTGGGGGAGCTGGGGATGTTGACGACCGACAGGAAGCTCTGGCGTGGGCTGGTCCATGAAGTCACAAAGAGTCGGAAGCGACTAAACGAATAAACAACAAACTTTAAAAGGGTAATTGGTATCCAGGTGACCTATATCATTGCTTGGTCTGCTGAGTAGTTGGTAGTCACTGGTAGGCATAATCAAAATTGTTGTTCTTTCTTAGGGCAGAACCAGACAGTGATGTAAAAGTGCTAACCTTTGAGATGCAGAAAAGTATGCCAGCAGAACATTTACTGCCCTGATTGCCAAGCCCTATTCTGCCAAGTAATAAAGCCAGAAATGTTTCCTGAAGTTACTGTTTTAAAGTGGAACAAGTTGAGGAAAGAGATTGGTGGATTTCCCCAGCTTTGTTTTCCCTCCCATTGTTAACCTTACAGGGGAGAACAACACTTTGCTTAATACAGGTAGTCCTCATTTAGTGACTATCTCATTTAATGACCATTCACAGTTACGACACTGATGAAAAAGTCACTTTATGACCAAGCCTCACATTTATAACCTTTGCAGGTCTGTAAAGCAAAGGGAAGCTGAAATAAAATTGCAAGCACAATCATGGTTTCACTTAGTGACCAGTTTGCTTAATGACCCAGTTGCCGGTCCCAATTGTGGTCACTAAATGAGCACTAACTGTATGGGGTGGATTGAAGTTAAGCAACTGGGTGCTTGGAACAGCATGTTTCAGCACCTGTCAAATTGCCTAGCAGGTCATAGATAGGAAGACACGTCGATGACCTGTCATTTGGATTATTTCTGATCATGAGTTTAGTATACTTCAGAAGCATCTGTCTGTCTGTCTGAAAGGTTGCAGAGGAGGTGGGGTGAAGCAGGAGGGAATGACAATTACATAAGGGCTCCATCCTAGGCCAATGCTACCAAGGAATTGTAATGCTGACAGCTAGTCCTGTTCTGTCTTTGTAGCTGGCAGCATCCAGAAGTAGCCTGTTGATAGCTGCTGATAGAGACAGAACGAAGTGGACAAAATGCCCCCCCCAACAATAAAAACAGTAAAAAGTACAGCCACACAAAGCACCTTATAGGTAGCAGAAAACATAATGCACCCAACGATGACAGAACCGCAACCCACAGTTGGCAAAACCTCTCTCTCTTTCCCACTTTAAATAAACCATCTGTGCAGCACAGGACTAGCACACTCTCAAGACTGCTAAACCCACATAAGACTTGACAAGTGCTTCAGAAGGTACCAGGCAGACATTATGGGCAGATGACTGCAGGGGTCAAGTGTCCAGACCTTTTGCAGCCCAAATCAAAATGGCTATGGAAGGGCAGTGTCCAGCCACAGGGTTGGAGGATATATGCCAACAGTAATCTAAAGTAGCCGGTAGGAGCTAGGCAGATCCCAACCGTGACTGTGATCAGCCACATTGTCAATGAAGCATCCTGGATTGTGTCTGCAGCAGAAATTCTGTTGGGAGAAGAGGGAAAACACTACTTTAAAACTGGAACTTTAAGCTCCTTCAGCTTTGGGCTGAGGATAAAACAAGGGTAACATCAGGAAGATTTATCATATCAAAATGGTTACTAGGGCATGGTTGTGCTGCAGTTAGGGGTCATGAGGATGAACCTATAGTGTTATTTTTCTTCCCAAGGAACATCTCTCTTCAAGCAGATCTTGCCCCCAAAACAAAGATTGTGGTCTAACAGCTCTTCTAAGTCTAGGTTCACATTTCATATTAAGCTATGCTGTGGCTTGTTTATTTTGGCTTAGTTTTTTGTGTGCAACCTAAAACTGTGGCTTGTCCTATGGCAATGTATGCTCTTAGCCAACTGTTGCCAGTTTAGAAACCATAATTGAGCAAACCATGGTTTAGAGCACAGGTAGGCAATTTTTTGGGGGATACTTTAATTTGATTTCATGGGTTGCAGAGGGTGTGTGGTCAGTAGTGGCAAAATGTCACCAGAGTGGGCAGGATCAACATTTTAGCTTTGGTTTTTGTTTTGGGTCTGCAAATGAGAGAAAAAATGTGCTATTTTGTTTTGGGGAGCATTTTAAGGAGTGAAATGGGAGCCTTAAGCAGGGGCGTCCATGAAGGGGGATGGTGGAAAAAAAGTCAGGATGGTAGCCATGACTTTGTGATCAAAGCTGCCATCTTGATCTTTCTGACCCCTCCTTGTAGACACCCCTGATGTCAAGCCTGGATAAGGCTCAAAGCCAGTTGTGCCCTTCAAAACATTTAAAATACCACAAAACACAAAAAGGACCTCCAAAATATGGGCCTCTCCTACTTCAGGAGAGATCTGGGAAGTGCAAAATGGGTGGTGGAGGTCTGTGGTTGTCTGCCCCTGGGAAAGGGGTGGCCAGTGGCGCAGCGCAATTACATCACTGCTTGCATGTTGCCATTTTGGCATCAATGTGGTTTGTGGAAGACACGACCGATTGAGAGGAATCTACGAAACTGAGGCTCTGAATCACTGTTCTCTCTAATTGTGTTCTTTTAACAGGCAGTGGCTTTTAAGAAGAATGCTTTCTTGGCCCTTTTCACTAAGAAGCTTTTAACTGATGATGCTGGCGATTGAACCAGTGACTTGCAGACAAGGCATGTGCTCTTCTAAGCCCCAGTTTGAAAGAATTAAAAATAGATCCAGTTTGAAGTTTCATAGATTGTATGTGCTTTATGTGTGTTTTAACGCATCTTTGCCAGCATTTGAGCTCCAAGATGATTGACTACAGTATTTTAATGCATCTTTGTTAGAGTCAGGAGAAAGTGGGATAAGAAGTAAATTTGCGAAGTCTAAAGCATCAAGTGCCCACCCCTACTATGAGGTACTATAGAAAATTTAAGTGGTAGCTCCAAACCACCACGGAGCTTGTGAGATTACAGCTGTCCACCGCCATCACGAGCTGTCAGGTCTGTCAAATTCTAGCCACGCCCAGCAACTCTGAAAAGCGAAGCATTGTTGTAGATCCTTCACCACTTTTAGCTGCAATACTGGAGGACACCACATCCTAACAGGGACTTTTAATGAAATCCTGGATCTCCTCCACATCATTACTGAAAGCCATTAACAAGTAAACAGCAGGCTACATGAAGCCACTGGTGTTATGAGGATACCAAAGAACAGGAGAAGCATCAGGTCTTAATCTGGACCAAGCAGAGAGACAGGAGCAGGTGGAGCTTCTGACTCCTATTAAAATGAGCTATTGCCAGGAAGCCCCAGGTTAGCAAGTAGATTAATTTCCTGCCACCTTTCCCATGACAGGCTTGTAAGCCGGCCTTCTGGCTTGGAACTACCCCTGGTACCAAGTGTGTTTATTGTATGTTTGCTTTCTATGACTTGTCTCACATCTCTGAGGGCTGTTGGTATATTCAGAGGTGATAGATTGCCTGATGTTTCCTTGGGATTAATCTCAGCCTTCCTGCTTTCCATTTGTACATGTTATCTATAGTCTCTGAATATTGTTATCACGTTCTTAGAAATGTACTACCATAATAACAGGGTAGAACAGAATGTGAAAATCAGGGAAATGGGACAAAAATGGGCAATTAAAATAGCTTGAGAGGTATTTTCCACATATAGCTGAGTGGCAGCTGAGATAAATTGAGAGAGGTGATGAAAATATAGACCATTTTTCTAGAGACATATCTTTCAGTGCCAAGGGATTTTCTAGATCGTACTCTGCATACCATTTCCAAATGATATTGTGCACATCAGCCACAACTGTAGGACTTTGTAAGGAGTAAAGAAGATGACCTTGACAGAGATACGCAGGGGTTGTTGCCTAGGTAAAAGGGGCCGAAGCATTTTTTCAGAACAGCCAGATAACATTCAGAAGCAGCTCAGACAGATGCCTCCCTACTTCACTGAACTATAAGGAGGAGGAGGAGGAGGAGGTACAACACGATCAGATTTGTGATACTCTGTTATAATAGCCAATCACAATAAAAATAGTTTTAGCCTTCCCGTGGAGTTGATTTTCTGTTCTGGTCCATCTAGTGGAGCTGACAGATTTGCATCCCTGGGGAAGGATCCTGATTGCCTACCGGTATTTTAATTTCCTACTTATATATTGCTTTCCACAGAAATATTAAAGGATGGCTAGCAATGGTGTTAAAGCAGCTAGCAATGTATCAATAAAAGAATAACAATAAGCAAAAACAATATTAACAGAGCAAGCATTGCTACAAACCACAATACTGGGCCCTAAGAAATTATGTTATACAGGACAAAACACGTAAATCTTAACCCAGTGCTAACCTGTCAAAGAGATGGCTATCAGGTATCCTTCTTGAATTAGGGTATTCCTCATCCAAGGAACAAAACCTCAGTTTTGTATCCTCATTCAATGAACTTCTACTGAAGGAACAATGAAAAAGTTCTCTTTCATACATATGGGCTTCTAATTCCAGATCCTAAGCATGTAGAACTTCCTTCAGATTGACACCGTTGAGTTTTAGCTAAAGGGACAGAGCTGACTTGCCCACCTGTATCTCAGACAGTGCTAACCTCTGATGAAAGTCATAAGAAGTCTTCACTGCTTTATTTCAGATGTCTTCTTTGTCATGCCTGCAGTAAGTTGATGACAGTATTCTCCATCAAGATCTCAGTATAGTATATCCCCTACTGTTGGGGCATAATGGCATCTCAGAATTTCTTGCTGTTTATAGCTTTATTATATCCATGGGTATTGACCTTAGAGCTCGGGACTAGCCAGCTTTTCACATTTGGAGGTCTCAGATCCTGATGACTTTATTTTATCCTAGTTTGCCATAATTAAATAGTGGTGACGAGAAGCTCACATATGATGTGAAGCAGGAGTTAACTTTTATAACTTCCACTCTTGTCTCATAGCATTATTATTCCTTCAGAACGCGGACTAACCTAGTTCAAATGAGATCGGAATTAAATATCTAAAATCCATCATACTAGCAGGACTATGAACTTTTTTATTTTTTTTTATTTTCTTTTAATCATCAAAACCCAAAATCAAAACTTCATTTTTTGCGTTACAAGCAAATAGTCCAAAAGTCGCTTCCAGATAGAAACAAACAGGATTATGGACTCTTGTTCAGCAATACAGTTTCAATTTAGTTCTCTTTGTTTGTTTGCTTTGTCATTTTGTTACCTTCATTTTTTGCAATCTACGCTTAGTGGCTCCCTCCATTGCTGAAGCACTGGATATATAAAAGTGAATACAGAAATCATTTTTTCATACGTAGTGAGGCAGGAACAAACCATTAGAAAAACTGTTTGTAAAGACAGAATATAATTCAAGTTGAGTATGAGTTTCATACAGATGTGTGTGTGTTTGTGTGAATTTGCAGCTTACATTTTTGCCCTGTAAAGAAGAAAAATAAATGTGACAAAAAGAATGATGAAGTAACATTAGAAGATTTGAAATTAATCCCTGCCTTCCAGGTCTATTGCCTATAAGTTAATGTGTATTTGTTAGCATGTATTTCTCATTTCACTTTTATATCACCATAATGAAATATACCATGTTGAAAAACAACTGTTTAACTTAAATTATGTAAATATACAATAATGCTATATATTTGAATTATTAATATACATCTGAATAACCACCAGTCTGGTATACCAGCTAATGTTGGGCAGGAGGCCTTTCCCCTGTGCTGAATTGAAATGTTTTCCACCCATCCTTCATTTGGCAGAAAACTATGTACTATATACAGCATTCACCTGACATTTTATTTATTTATCCCGCCTTTATTGTTCATTTGTTTTATAACTCAAGGCGGTGAACATACCTAATACTCCTTCCTCCTTCTATTTTCCCCACAACAACAACCCTGTGAGGTGAGGTGAGTTGGGCTGAGAGAGAGTGACTGGCCCAAGATCACCCAGCCGGCTTTCATGCCTAAGGTGGGACTAGAACTCTCAGTCTCCTGGTTTCTAGCCTGGTGCCTTAAGCACTAGACCAAACTTGCTACCCTCATTGCTGATTTTCATCCTGTCTCTTTTGCTTCTGTTTCCAGAAACTGCCAGTCATCTGAGTTCCCTCCATTGCAGTGTTTCTCAACCTCAGCAACTTTAAGATGTGTGGACTTCAACTCCCAGAATTCCCCAGCCATCCATGCTTCTTGGAGAATTCTGGGAGTTGAGGTCCCCACATCTTAAAGTTGTTGAGGTTGAGAACTCTGCTCCAATGTAATGGATGTCAAAATTTAGCAGATTTTACACACCTTGGTACTGCCTTTGGATGGAAGCAGAATAAGGATGAAATTGCTACTTTAATGGCTCTTCCTCACAGTCAAGTTAAAATGCTATCAACCAAATGCTGGCAGAAAAGTATAGTGGCATAAAATGTGCTATCTCCCCAGCCAATCCCTGTCCTGCCATGGGCATGATATTGGTAAAAGGTGCTGTTCTTATTTACTGAGTGCAGGCCAAGCAAAAAATATCACTAGCCAATGAGAAAATATCCACCAATCATTCTCCTTAGACCCAAGCTAGGACTGGGGCCAGAACTCAAGCTGGGGATGAGGGAATATTGGCTGGTGGCTAAACCAGCAAGTTTGGCCATCTATTAAAATTGGCTCTGGTTTTGCATATGTATTTTATTTGGGTGCATTCAAAATTTGGTCTCCTCTTAGACAGAGTTTTAGTGCTATTTCAGAAGAGCACTAAACCTGTGTTCGAAAGCAGAACAAATGCTAGGTGCAGGGAAAGTTGTAATGATGGCTCTCTCCCTTCTGCTTCACTGGGGAGTTTCCATCCTGTTGCCACTGCTTGTTAGCTGCTGTTCACGCTGATCCAGGTCTCTGAGCCAGGGGTCCACGTAGAGAACTGGTGGTTATACAATAGCCCAGGTTGAAAGAAGCGAACTCTCCTACTGTGCAAAGCAGAATGACCCTGGAAACCAGGAACTGGTCTGCCCACAACTATAGAGAGCAAGGAGGATGACCTTGATGAAAATACACAAGAACCATTACCTAGGCAAAAGGTGCTGAAACGTTTTTTAAGCCCTGAGAAACAAGATAATATTCAGAAGTGGCTCAGGCAGACACCTCCCAAATTTACTGACATATAAGAAAGGGGAGTAGGTATAGCATATTCAGATTTGCAAGCTATGCAGATTTGCGAGATATAGCCAATCTCAATAAAAGTATTTTTATTCTTCCTATGGAGTTGATTTCCTGGTCTGGTCTACCTGGTGGGGCTGCCAGTACTGTACTGTACTGTAATGCCTTAAAGCAGCCAATGGAAGCAGGGCCAATTCCACCCCGAAGGGTCACCTGATTACACCACTGACAGAAAGCTTGGTGAAGCACATGAGATTGTATTCATGGCAAAACCTGTGGCAGGATAAGAGGGAAACACTACTTTAACATCAGTACATTTAAGGGCAGCTTAAGGCTGCCTTGGTTACAGGTTCAGGATCAGATAACAGTAATGTCATGAGGGCACAGCATAAAGAAGAGGTTGCCAGGACATGTTTTGCCATAATGAGATAAAAGTGAGGAAAAGCTCTAATACCAATATAGCAAAGGATGCTTTAAGCCTACATCACTCATGGGCTGGGAATAAGTTGGACGAATACAACTGCCATAGCTGGGCCACAAAAATCCGAAGAAATATTAGATGGCAGTAAGGAATTTTTCTGAATCTTTTTTTCTTCCACTCAGTGGTTGTCCAGATTTGGCACTCCAGGTCCAGTGGCCCTACATGGAAGCATCCATGGGGTGGAAGTAGCCATGGGGTGGGAGTGGGGTCAAAACATTCAAGAGGGCTTTCTTGACAACACAATTGAAGTGGTGCCACCTTTTTACATATGTGCAATGTGTGTAATGTATATAAAGAGCAGAGTTTCAATCATGTGGTTGCAATTGTCATTTGGATTTTTTACACACCACCTCCCACCAGCACATGCCCCTGACTCTATGATATATTATAGCACAGCATGTTATGTGAGCACAGCGGTTGTGTTTTGTTAACCCTGGGCTAGGTATTAGGGGAAGACAGTAATTCTCTGCCAGCTCAAACTATCTTGCAGGATTGTTGTGATCACAGAATAGGTGGTGGGCCAGGTTAGTATCACCTTGACCACTTTGAAGAGAAAACAAGGAGAATGTAACTAGGACTCCTATAATTAGATTGCAAAAAAAAAAATCTAGATGGGTTTGCTTCATCTCTTTGCTATCATCTACTGATCCAACAGATTTTTCCAACCATCTACAGAAGCCCTGCTTTAATAATGTTTTAAACCCTAATTACTGCAGTTGCAGCATTGCAAGAAGATATAAGTTCATACTAATCAGGTCAATGTGACTTAAAACATTCTAACAATATCGTTGTAAAATATTGTCCTGTATTGACTGATTATGTACCATCAAATCAGTGATAACCGCCTAGCGACCACATAGATTTTCTACATGAGGATCTGTCCTGGTTGGTCCTTCAGGTCTTCCAATGGTGCCCCCATCGCCACTGTAACTGCGTCCATCCACCCTGCTGCTGATTGTCCTCTTCTTCTCTTTCCTTCCACCTTTCCCAGCATCAGAACCTTCTCCAGAGTGTTAGGTCTTTGCATAATGTGCCCCAAGTAGGATAATTTGAGCCTGGTCATTTGTGCCTTGAGTGAGAACTCTTAGGTTGTTCGGTGATCCATTGGTTTGTTTTCTTGGCTGTCCACAGTATTCGCAGGAGCCTTCTCCAACCCCAAAGTTCAAAAGCATCAACACTCTTCCTATCCTGCTTCTTCAAAGTCCAACCTTCCCTTCCATAGAGCGTCACAGGGAAAACCACTGCCTACATGATTCTGATCTTTGCAGGCACTGACACATCAGAGCACCTGAGTATCTCTTCCAAGACGTTTAAGTCGGTGTCAGCTCTTAGTGACTACATATATTTTCTCCATGACATCTATCTTAACCTGGTCCTTCGGGTGAAAAGGCAGATGCTACCTATCATTTCAGCATCTTCATTATCAATTCTAATGTCCTGCATTACCACGACTTATTTTTTTGCCTTCATCCAAGAGACTGCAAAGCACCAAGCACGAGCGCTGCTCTCTGGAAACTGGGTGTTTCTCATCCGAAGCAGCCTTCTCCCTGATCATACCTAGTTCCTCCCTCAAACTACAACTCCCATGGTGCTTCTCATGGGTGCGTCACCCAGGAGTAGCCCGGCCGCCGTGGGCAGTTTCGGCGCCCGTGCGCTTTTTTCTCTCTTCCCTAAGAGGCTAAGGAGGCGTGGCTCCAAAAGGGGCGCGGACAGGAGAAAAGAGGAGGGGCCTTGGCGGGGCGAGAGGATCCACGAGAGGCAAAGAGGCGCATGCGCATACCTCTTGGGTGCAGCCACCACTGCTACTACAGCTGCCGCCTTCTCCGTCGCCGCTGCCGTAAGAGCAGTAGCGGCGCGAGCGTGAAGGGGAAAAGAGGCGAGTTGTCTCGCACTCTGGGAGCAACACCGCTGAGCCGCCCGCCTCGCGCGCGACCCAGCTTCGGCCGGCCGGCCGACCAGCCAATCGCCTGCCCTCTGGCTTCTTTTTGGTTTTGTTTCTGTGTTTCTCTCTCTCTCCTCCTCAGTCTCTCTCTCTCTAGCCTCGGTCGGGAGCAGAACAAAAATATTTAAGGAAGCAAAACCTCCCAGCCTCTGAAAAGTCCTGTAAAGATGGTCGACCGCGAGCAGCTGGTGCAGAAAGCCCGGCTGGCAGAACAAGCCGAGAGATACGACGACATGGCGGCTGCCATGAAGAACGTAAGTCGCCCTTTTCTGCCCTCCCGTCCCCGCCGTAGCGGCAATAAAAGGGCCCTCCCGCCTCCCCCTTTTGAAGGAAAATTATCCTTTGGGAGCTTATGTCTGGTGACTCTTTGAAGTAGAAGGGAAAATAATCTCCACTTTTCTCTCCCAATCTATATGAGGAGGAGAAGTAATTTTAAAAAGTGGCAGTAGGCTTTCCCTCCCGTCCTCCATTTGTGTGAGGAGATGGGCTGACGCTTTGGTGAAATATATGTTAGAGGAAATAAGTACAATATGTAGAAAGCGAGCAATGTACTGTTTTTTTTCCTCTCCCTTGGCCGATCAATAGTGATATGGGTAGGATTTTTTTTTTTTTTTTTGGCGGGGAACAGTCTTTTTTTAACGAGGATGGGGAGAAAATACACTTTATTCAAACGAAAGGAAAGGGAGGGAGTGCCGAGAAAAGCTTTTTTTCCTGTACCCTCTCACCTAGCTTCTTCCCAAAAGGGATAGGAAAAAGTGGCCTCTCAAAACGGTGTTAATACTCTCTTCCTTCGTGCTAATTTATGAATGTGTTTCGCTTTGAAGCCCATTCAATATAGGGGCTGTAGAAAATGTCCTTCTCATGATGAATCATCGATTTTGGAGGGCGGGGTGGTGGTGGAGGAATTGGCAGTTATTAGATTTGAAGAAATTTATGATAGGGGTACAATATTTAAGGTTTTCTACACTTAACTTTCTATGCACTCTATGTGTGTGTGTGTGTATATATACACATACACACACATCCTTGTCCCATACAGAAATACTTTGGGGCTGAGGTATTGTAGTTTCTTCTGTCACTTTTAAATCATGGAAATGGCTTCAGGGAGCAAAGACTGCACTCTGTCTTCCTGGCTCTGCCACGCCTAGAGAAAAAGAGCTCCTTTCTTCCAGCACGTGTCAAAAGGAAATTACCCTTCCTTGGGGGCGATCTTGTTCGTAACACCCCCATCCCATCTAAATCTCTTCTGTCCTGGCATGCAACCAGTTGTATCTGTGTTTTTGTATATCTTTATAAAGTACTTGAAATAACACATTACTGATACTGGATAAGTGATAAGAATCTTATTTCTTAAAAACTTCCAGAGCAAATGCCCCACCCTGCTTAAGAGAGGGAAGGAGAGAAGCATGTCCCTTTCTGTGCTGGAAAGGGAGCATACTTTTCCTGTCTCTCAGACTGAAATTTTCCCCTTTCTCCATTCATATCCACAGAAGAGATTTTTTTTTCTTTCTCTTCTAGAGGGAATACCTCTGCCAGAGTATAAATGTCTCTTCCATGCTGAGGAAATCTCTCTTCCCTTTAAGAAAAAAAATGGAGTACTCTGCCTTTACTGTCAGTCATATTATGCAATGTAATCTTTGGAAGTTCAAAGGCTAATTACTCCATTTTAGAGAAAAGTGACCTTCTGTGAAATAATTGAATAATGCTTGGGTCCTCTTAAATGGCATTTTCAAATGCAGTTCTGAGCTTAAGCTAGTATTTTCTCTCCTTGTTCCATAAAGTTGTTAGGGTGTCACAGGCAGCATGTGCACACTGAATCTTTGTTTTAACTGGGTTACTTTATAATATTAGTTGTAATCACCTTCCTCTACCATTTTTGCTTGCTGCTGGGTAGAGTGATGAAACTGTTCTGTGTTTTGCCTCATCATTGGGCCTAGTTAAAATAGTCTCTTTCCTGCATTGAAGAAGGGGGGGATTTTTGTGCTACTTATGTTTCAGTACTTTGAGGGTAAGCTGTACTACTGCCCCTCCCTTTGTGTCACCATATTGCAGAAATATGAGTAATCCTATGTTCTCCTGAGAGGATATAACTAGTGGTATGGATGTTCCGTCTTTTTTCCCCTTTTGCTCCCCCTCTCTAGTGCTTGGGCGGTGCCACTCCCTAGTAGTCTTTCCCAGTAATTCAGCTAGTATGCCCACCCCCTCACTCCCACAGGCAGCCCCACCCACAATCAGCAACCACCACATCCCTTAATCTGCTTCATGACAGACAGTGAGCTAAGATTGTGATTTTGATCAGAAAAAGCATATTCTTCCTGAACTGCAAATCTTTAAACACCTCAGTTTTCCATCCAACATTCTTTGGGGGAGGGGGATGTTGGGTAAGACATTATAGGGAGAAATCTCAATTGAAAATTATCTTTATACATTAATTACTGCATAATTTCTTTCTTGGGCTATTTTTTTTTCTATCAGCTATAGTGCATCCTTTTCTTGAGCTTCTGATGAGAGAGTTCTTTCCTTTTGTGGTATAACCTTCATCTTTATATAGGCTGTCTTTTCAAAAGTGTTTATTTGAAGGTTTATTCAGAATTAAGCTAAGGAGGGATTAATTTTGGTACAGTTAATAGGTCACTGTGGAACAGAGTTCTTAAATGCTGCAAATTGGAGAAATTTATTTCATATCTTTTTACAATCCAATAAGTAAAAAAGAAATTTTTGATCTGATCTTGCAAACAAAGCAATCGTGGGAGGCAGTATCAAGTCATTCCAGAAGATTCTGCATTTGTCATATTGCAGAGAGGCTAGACTGGGTGGAGAGAGGGAGGGAGGGGTTGCTTTAAAGGGGAGAACAGTTCTTTATATTTGCCTTGTTAGTCAGGTCTGAGCCTTTAAGAGAAGCCAGCATGGCCTCTCTCTGATGAATAGCGAATACTGATCTGAATTGTCGCAGTCTGCCTAAGATGCTGCTCTTTATCTTATTGCACCATTTTGTCCTAACCTTGTGTTTGTCAAGGAAATGGAACTGCCAGAGCTTTTTTGAGAACAGAGAAAGATTCAGCTAGCAATATAAATGGGATGGAGATCAGTATATGGCATAGTGGTACTCTATTAATATTGGGCAGCCCATTTCTGCAATGTGGCTTGATGCCAATCAGTGCATATAGAGCAGCTGAGATTCTGACTCCTTGGTGCCTGATTTCTCCAGTAGCTTTCCAAATTTCTTTTGTGTGTTTCCTGTGTTTTCCTTAAGTATCCCTTAACAATAATTTTGTGTTAAAAGTCTACTCTGTATGTAAAATAGTAATGGAAATGTAATCTCTTCCAAACAGCAGCCCACTCTATTACAGCATCTCTTCAACAGTTAGCATCTAAATCTTTGAAAGCCTCTGCTTGTTGCCCTCTGTTTAAGCTAAGGCAAAAAAAATTGAGCTATTCTATTCAGAAATGACTTACAAACCTAACAGCCATATCTCATATCACTCTACCCCATTCCAGCTGTGTGCAAGACTTATGACCTAGCACTGATTTCCCATTGTATGAGAATGATGTCACATAACAATAGAGGCTGCAGTGCACCCAGGTGGTGACTGACTGTGTACATATAGCATTTTGTCTCAGGTAATGCAGAAATAGAATTACAATTAAAATGGTACCCACAACCAAATATAATGTTCTAGGATTCTTAGACTGCATCCTAAATGTGGTTTGTGGTTCATCTCTTAATTAACCTAGTAAGCTTAGATACCTGTAGTAGGGTACATTGGACTGACAAAAGAGAAACTAGTAGTGGAGGCATGCCAGCATAATTAAATTGTTTCTTAAATGTAAGAAGAAGTCTTCTGCATCAGATCAATAGCTAGCATTCTGTTTCTCATGATAGCCAGCCAGACTCAGCAGGACATCAAGACAGTCATGCATTCTTCTCTTTTAAGGCCTGTGGCATTCAAAGGTGTACTGCCTCTAGTTTTAGAGATAAAATATAGCTGCTGTGATGTGCAAACCTTGAAGTCCTTATGTGTTGTGGATCAGTATTCATTTGCTGATTGTTCTATATGTAGCATGCACATAAGACAGCACATTGTCCTACAGAGCCTTGTTGCATCTGCACTTGGGTGAGCTTGAAGGCCATCTGTTAAAATAATCAACCTACTGAAATGAGAAGACTCTATGCAGGTAAAGTCCAACAGGGTGTGCTGAGAGCATCTCTGCAATGGATGCTTCAACATGGAACTCATGGATCAACTTCATAGCTGTTAGGCTTATTATAGGATACCTAGATCAATAACAATTACTTACAATCTGAAGATAAAGTGCTTACCAATTCTCAGTTCATAGGACCTGCATGGTGCCTGGATATTTTCATGCAACAGCTTTGGACCCCTAATTTATCTACTTCATCTTCATCATTATTTTGAGTTAATTCAGATTTCATGTAAAAGGACATGGTAAGTTAAATAGTATGTGATTCTATTTTTTACCATTTATCTGTAATTACTGGGCCTTCTGGAACTTGAAAACTGTATCTTAATTCAGCCTTGAATGTTCTTAGTTAACAAAACTTAAATCACCAGATATATATTAACAAGGCATTACACAGTTGTGTTGAAGACTTATGGGA
This sequence comes from Candoia aspera, assembly GCF_035149785.1. NCBI lineage: Eukaryota > Metazoa > Chordata > Lepidosauria > Squamata > Candoiidae > Candoia > Candoia aspera. The sequence goes on from NC_086153.1 coordinate 16,528,220, forward strand.
AAGCTACTAACAAGTAATTTTCTATTTCCCTTCTTTAGAATAGGAAGTGCCTTGTAACCCTTTTTGAATGTTTCTCTGTATCTAAGGGTCCAAAACTTAATAATAGCATTAGGGCAAAGTGTGATGTTACAGGTGACCTTTAATGTACCATTTACTGAAAAGGCTATCGCTGTACAAAGATAGATTAGAAATCTGCCCTTTGCAACTGCAGTGTTTCTGTTAGCTCAGGAACTAGCACATAGTAAATGGTGAGCTCTAGCTGTTTGAAAATTCTGTATCATGGTGAGATAGTTTATGACTTGAAAATTGTTAAATTTAATTGAAGGACATGGAGGAAGTCAGCTGTTACAGAACTCAAGGGTAGCAGGTAGGAGCAAGAGGTAATGCTCTTTTTCTGTCATTTCTCACCTGTCCCCAAATACATCTGATAGTGTGTATGTGGGTGGCTCATTGGCTGTCTACCTGGCCAGATGTTTCCTTCATATGAAAAAAACCAAATAGTGATGGACTTTGAGATTTAACTTCCAGATTGTCTATCACTGAGTTAATGCATAATAGATAATGTTAGAAGAAAGATGTAAACTCTGATGAAAATCCAAGTTGCAAAATCAAATTGACTTTTATATGGCTTTTAAAAGGGCATCAGATTAATTATTGAGCTCTCTTTTTAGGAGCTAAGCAAGGGCACATAGCTGAGAGGTTTTGGCTCTAAGGAATTAAATAAGGAGTGTAGTTCTGCTTTCTAGTGTTGCATGATACTTAATAACTTTGCATTTGGGTATTTTCTTAGAATAATTATGCTGTATGCCATTAAACCATTATTTAGTATTAGTTGCTTTAAATATAAACATTTGCTAATCAAGGTATAGTGCAGTCCTATGCATTTTGCTCAGAAGTAAGCTTTATTGAGTTCCATAGTATTTACTTCCAGTTTCAGGTAAGTATATAGGATTACTTCCTTAATTTTCTAATTGCTTCCTTGTTTATAAAGCTTAATAACCTACTAACTCTGTTTTTTTTTTCTTACAGTAGGGACCAGTGTTCCATTTGGTGGGAGAAATAGCTTTAAATTATGCTATACAAGATCAGTAGAAATGGGCATTTTCAGCCTGTGTGATGCTGTGGCTATATAACTGTGTCTAATTCATTGCTGGCATTTGGTGTAGAGAATCCTGTTTATGGTAGTCAATGCTAAATAAGATAGTCTTCAGCTTCTTTCACACTATGAAACGTTGCTTGTCTAGCTTGTACACTTCAGGTGTCTGGACCTTTGTTGTAGATGTGTAATATTGTGGTACTCCAGTTTTAAGTTAATAGGGTCATCCACCCTTCAGACAAGGTTTGCAGCTAGGGAAATTCACCTTTTGCCTATGTTTGTATCTTGTGACATTTAATTTTCTGCTGTTTGCCATCCTCTAAAAATCTCAAGAGGAAGAAGAAAAGGGCCTTCTGCTAATGTGTTAACTCAGGATTTCCAAGATGAATAAGCTGGCTTGTACATAGTTGCCATATGCCTGCCTGAAAGTGAGAGATGTCAAAATGTAGAAGTTAAATGTTATCGCTTGCTCCCTAGAAACCTGTGTGGTTTAGGGGTTTTTAATGGAAGAAAATCTTTTTCACTTCTAGAACCTTCTTCAGTTTGCATCTCTCTCTCCTTTTTTCCTGAGTGGCATACTGCAGCAATGTAAGACCTTAGTCTTTCAGCTTATGATGAATAGTGGGCTTTAGAGAACAAAATGGAAACTATCATGTTTTAAAACCCAAATAAACCATTGCGTTCTGGAAGTTGTGCTCAACCATTTTGGATCAGCAAAAACAAAAACTAGAATGTTTTGCTTGTTTCAGGCTTTAACTGAAACAACATCCCCTAATTATGGGGCAAGTATGGCAAGGGTGGTGTGAGCTGCCCCATCTAACCTCTCTTTCCTGTGTGGCCTTTCAACTGGCTACCTAACCCCCAATCATCGCAGCGCTTGACTCCCCTTCCCTGCTTATCAGTTGCCACCAATGTCCCAGTGTGGTATATTTCTCTGGCCTTCCCATCCTGTCTTTCCTAATGCCCTTCTGCCCTTCATCTGCCTTACAGTTGCTGCATACATCATCACCTGGAAAACCTCTCATCTTGGCTTTTTCCCACTTTGAGTTACCCCTTCACTTCTACTTGGAAAAACTGCATTTTGTACATTATCTGGAATAAAATGTTCTATTTCATTCCATATGTGGACCAAAACATCAAAAACATGCATGTTTCAGTTTGGGCATGGACCACCCAAATCCCACTGTTACATGAATGGAACATTTTGCATGTCCCCTGTGTGTTGCAACAAGGCAGATTCCTCAGTTCCTTAATAAGAATTGCTAAGACTTCTTGATATTGTCAGATAATCTTCATCCAACAGAAATCTATGCCCAGCCACACATTGATGTCCAATGACTGGTAAATCATATTTATATAACAGTTTCATATAATGTCATTTCCATTTTTTTAAATTCAGAAGAACTTAGATGGAATTTCATTAATTGTTTACTGATGCATGCATAACCATGTAAATAGTTGATAGAAGCTGCTATCAAAACAAGAATAAATGGGTTTCAGAATTGGCTTGTATTCTGGGAGTGATATCATCTCTTAAAATGTAGCCATATCTACTAAGTAATGACAGACTTTTTGAACAGCTGACTCTGAGGCAGCTGCAGTGGTACCGAATTAAGTGCAAATACCTGAAATTTGCCTAGTTATGGAGATACAGCTTAGCTTTCAATTAAAGTTCAGATTTGCTCAAAACTAGTCAATTACTAGGTGAATATTCATCAGTTGCAAATATTTTAGGTCACTAAATGTGAGGACTTTGGTGGGAACATTCCCCTTCTGTCTCCATAGCAACAGTACTGCGTAGGTTACAGCTTGAACAGAATATGTTGCTGCATTTCCTCTTTACCTCTCTTCTATCACAGCACATCTTTTTCTTCAGTGCTTGCTATAGATGTGAATTTTCCAGCAAATGTTCCTATGCAAATGATTCAGATTAGAATGTTCATCTTGGTAATCATAGTCTGTAGTCTGCAGTAGTATTTGAAAAAAATCAACTTAGTCTATTTTAGGAGGTTTGAACATTGTTTTTAAAGAAACTAAAAGCTTTTGATATGTGAGGGGAAAATGTATATTTTGTGGAATATTGGAAATGGTGTTATCCATTTGGAAATAAAATATTCAACTGCAGTATACTTTTAACATCTTAATTTTTTACACAGTCACCTGAAAAGTGAATGTTATACAATTCTGAAATGAGTAACCTTGCCTAGGAGTGGAAAATTTTTCCATAGAAAATGTTGACCTTGCAGAAATTTCTGGCCCATCTTTCCAGGTGCTCATGGGTTTTGTATCTTTTTTTTAAAATGTTTTATTCCAGAAGGATTTTGCCTTTTTGTCTATTGGGTAGTCTAGAGTGGGAAAAGTGGTGAGTTTTTGACCCATGGCTACTTGTTTATATTTTACTAAAGCTGGTAAGAATTTATAAATAAAGAAATGCTTTCTGTAGCATGGGGCACAGTTATCCTTTGCTAATAACTGTTCCACTTCAATAATAATTAATTATTTGGAGCTTTTACAAAACCTAGTGACTTGGATAATTTTTTTCTACTTCCTGTGATTTCAGTACAGCTAAAATACTTTACATGAAGCGGAGCTATTTCAAAAGCCATTTTTTTTTTTAAAAAATGCATCTTGTTTGGTCCCATGGCATTGTAGAGATGATTCTGCCTGTCTCCATAGAGAAACTATGTGGAGTCTTTGATTGCTTGTGCATTAACATTATTTGTATAATCCCTATGGTTTGATAGATTGCTGATCATACTGTTCTTGCACCCACTGTCCACTCTGATTTTGTGATGAATAAGAGGCATCACTTCCATAAAATACTTGAGGAATTTAGAACAGCATAATGTACAGTATATCTTTCTGGTGAAGGAAAGATCCTTGAAAGACAGGATCATGATACTAAAATGTTATAGTCAACTCTATTAGTACTTGTATGAATAAGTTGTCATTAGCTGGTAGCCTTTGAATGTTAGGATTGTTGCACAGTTTGCTAATCATACATGGAGGATGTTTTCCAATAACTTTCCAAATGAAAGTTTGGAAAATTTTCCAGGTTTTAAAATAGTATTAAAAATTGATGGTATACTAAATTCAAATATTTGAAATAATTATGCTATAATTATAATTTATACTATATATAGTATAAATTATACTATAATAAATAATTGTAATAATTAGTTAAAACTTGGGAGCTTGAGGTAATTATATTCTGTATTGTAAAGCCAGTAATAATGTACTATAATGATGCAACACCTAGAAATAGTTGCTGAATTTCCTATAACATGAAAGGATTAGGCAAGTAGAAATGCCTAACTGCTGTTAGTGGAGCTGCATAGATCCTACAATGGACGGGAACCACTGTGAAGGCATAAGAGAGGACATTTGTAAAAAAATAACTGAATAAGCAATGTTGCTTTTTCTTAAATTGGAAAATTGTCTGTTTGTGGGATGGTTGGATCTGACTTACCATATTCAGATACAGCACCCTCTCTTAGGCTTATTGATGAGTGAACCATAAGAGAAAGTTCTAGGTTCTCTGCCTTTATGAGAAAAATTAAGCAATTCTTGTGGGTATTTTCTAAGCACAATTTTTCCAAGTGTATCCATTAATTTGGTACCTTTGTGAAATTGCATAAGAAATGGAAGGGTTTCTGCAGAAAAAGGATGATAGTAGAAAATGTTCCTCTACATTATTAGGTCTAGGAATATGCAGAATCTTGAATAGGCAGCTGGCTAACAGAAGCAGGTGAAGTTAGGAAAAAGGAAGAAACAGTGGTGATGGAATAGATCAGGGGGAACAGGAGAAAGTTAGGTGTAAGAAAATGTTGGGAGATAACACCCAGAAAAGAGGAACACAATTTGAAACATTAGAAACCTGAATATTATATGACAATCAGCCTTACATTTGACTGTAGCTCTTTAGCGGACATAAATAAAGATGCAGCAGTATCCCACTTGATTAAATTGGCCTGCATAATAAGAGCAAGTAAGGAAAAGAAGGTATGGATGAGCAAGTGTGAAGCTTCCTTGGTGAAAAATTGAGGGAATAAGCTCAATATTATATTTAAAAAAAACACTTATTTCTTAACTCTGTTAAGGACATTTGTTCAGGGCGTGACACATGAAGAGCTCATACTGAGGAGCATGATCTCAAATGCTTGCTATTCAGTAGCATGTTGAAATTGTACTCCAAAACAGACAAAACCTGGCTTCCAAATAAGTATTTCTATGTTTAGGGCACTGAGCTTCTGTATGTTACACCAGCTTCAAAACAACTTTCAAGGGTAGATGAATTTCATGTATATTATGCTTTCAAGGCTGGTAATCAGGGAAAAAAACAGCATATTGTGAATACTGATAGACTAGGTACCCCTTTCTTAATTTATAAAGTATTGAGAAAAGGGTGGAGTGGTTCAGTAGGCCCAAAGAATCTTCAGCTAAGACAAACTAACAGAGTGCTTGCCGTTACCCCTTATTTTCTGTTTTTTATATTTGTGTTTCACATTCAATCTTTCATAAATCTGAGAAATATTCTTGCTATCATTTTTCTGGAAAATGATATTTCACTACTCAGCAATACTCAAAAGCTTTCCATGAAGTCATGTAACAATCTGAGGAGGGTTGGTAGATATTATTAAATGCCAGGTATGGTTTCCTAGGGCAGTGAAGCAGTACCTAAGTTTAGATAACTAACTGACTTCATTATGAAGTCTTGCTGCATGGGGACTTGGTACAGGCTTCAGAATTAGTATGCACTGTCATAATGGAATACAAGAGCCAAGGCATCTCATAAATGACTCAACCTCCAAAACATGCATATCAGGCTCCACTAATAGCCTGGCCTGAATGCCTGCGGGAAAAGTCAGGTCGTCTTCGCCTTCTGGAAGGCTAGCTTAGTTGGGGCCATCCAGATCTCAGGGAGGAAGCTGTTCCATAGGGCCAGGTACAGAGGTAGAGAAGACATATCTCCTGAGTCCTGCAAGATGGCTCTGTTCTACAAAAGGGATCTAGAGCATGCCCTCCTGTCAGATCTTGTGGAATGGGCAGAAACTGTTGGAGACAGGTAATCTCGCAAGTCATCTTTCTCCTTCGTAAATGGCTTAGATAAACGTCAATGTTCCCAGGCAATGTACTGTTTAATTATTTTGTTACATTATTTTTTTCTTGGCTTCCAAATATTTTGTGCAATTAATGTATTATATAATGCACTGTATTGGAATTGAACCATTTTCTCTCAAGGGCCAGTAACCCAGATAAATAAATAAATGGGGGCTGCATTCTGTGGGAAGCAAAACCATCTGGATTTGGTGGTAGTGGTGAAGTTAGAAGTTACAATTCAATAGATATTTTTTCCCATGGGGAGGAAGTTTAATTCAGCATTTTTCTTTTTTACTTAAATCTCAAAAAGGGGGAAGAGAGATTTCAATCCTGGGTCTCCTGTCATTGTCAGAGTAGACACTGCAAGGTTAGATGGGGTAGTGGTCTGTTGTAATATGACAGTTATTGGGAGGAAGCTGCTCTAGTGTTGCAGTATCCCGAATTAAATCAGCTGATCTTCAGTCTAATTGTAACATAATTTGTTCATTAGTATGTATATTGGTCTTGTGTAAAGATGCTCACCAAATGTGGGGGGTAGAGTACAAGTTCCAGTGAGCCAGAATTGTGGTAATTGATCCAACACATCCAGGGATCAACAGGTTTGGGAAGGTTGATTTTGCTATGATAAGATAGTATGAAAGTAAGTAATTTAGGGATTGTTGCTTGATAAGCAAGGTCACATTTTTTCCAATTATCTGACCTTTGCCATTCAGGGAAGAAAGCTTAGTGACCTAATCTATAGTGGAATTACTGATCCTTAAAAATTCCCTTAAAAGTGATATCTGATATTTAAAAGTCCCCCCCTTTTTTTTTGCCAAGAGTAAATATGCTCTTATCAGTAAAGATAATAGAGAAACACACAGTATTTCTAGGAAAGCTGAATCCTTCAATCAGGTAAAGCTCCTAAAAGTGAAGGTGTGCTTTGGGCCGGAGACATGCTCTGATCAAAGAGGAATTTTCTGTTCTGGGGACATGAATTAGAATGATGAAAGAAAAATGATAGCTGTAAATGCTAATTATTGTAAAATCTTCCCTTTCAAGATATATTGCAATACACAAAGCTCTGCCTCTCCTCTGATACGTGCAAGTGCATCATTCCGTTGCCAAGGAATTTTATGCTTTCCTGCTTCATGATGGATAACTAGTTGTGGAAATGTTTTCCTTTTGATTCTGTTGCAGCTTAGCAGACTGGAATGGCACACTGCTGCCTGCAGTTCTGAAATTTAGATGAAGTTATGCAATAACCAGTTAAACTGAGGCTGTAACTCTCTTGCATCCACTTTATGCAGGTATTACTGTATATGCTCTGATATTGAACATTTGGGGAGACGTCCAGAAGGCTTTACTGTTACATTTCCAGCTGAAAACAATATGGAATATAAATTGAACATAGGTAATCAATATACTTTACTGGTATTGATCTGCAACCAAATCATTATACTCTAGAAAAAATCATATTGTGAAACTTTTCTATAAGATGAGGGCATTATGAAAGAATAAACTAATAAAGAGCATGTAATTATAATGCTAATTTACATTATATATCACTTGCTGAGATGGGCGGCTATAGAAATCAAATAAATAAAAAATAAATAAATTGTCAGGGTGAAATGGCCACTCAGACTTGCAGTATCTTATGAAAATTATGATAAAGCATGCCAAAAATATAAATTATGTTAAGAAATAGTCTAGAAATAGAAAAATGGAAAACCTATTAGAGGGACAATGCCCACTGGAACAATGATTTCCAATAACCACTTAAAACCAATAAAGCCATTGTTTCAAACATTTGTCAGAAGTATCACTGAAACCAAGTGGGTTTTTGGGCTGCTTATAATTGAACAGTTTCCTACCTCAGATATATTGCCCTCTCTTCAATTAGTGTCTACAGATTAGTGCAATGTGATACAATTCCACTCCAATCCCTCCAGTGTTTTCAGAATGTGCTCAAAAGGTGCAGCAAAGCAACGGTACCTGTGTGCTTGTTTTGGAAATGCCTCTGAAACTACAGGACTTCTTTCTTGCATAATCTTGATTTGTGTTCACTGAGAATCTTACAGAACTATTAGACAAGGTCAGTTACATTAGAGTATCAGTGCTGTTTGAAGTGAAACCGTGTACATAATTGGCTTGTTACCAGCAGAACTATAAAATATAACTTCCTGAATCATGAAGAGAATGTGGCTGTGGAATTATTAACTGTTGAGTAATGACATGTAAGGAACATTGGTACTGTAGTCTATACGGAGAGAAACTTGATTCTGAAAAATGGGAAATTGTTTTAAATACGTTGCCCAGATTATATATGTTAGCCTGTAAAGACAAATTTTAGTTTAAATTTGTTTAAAGGAAGAACCGGAATTGAGAGACATGGAACAGTCATAAAATACCAGAATTACAACTTTAAATCTATTAACAGTTCTAAGCCATTTTTCTGGTATCTTAAAAAAAAAATAGGGCAGGGAATGGAATTTAAATATTTTTTCTTGGTGATAGTGTTGCATTTTGGAATGAAGTAATTTCCTATTTTTGAGCTATTTCTTTGCTCCAGTCATGCTTACTGTGGAGCATTGAATGATCCACAACAACTCTGCAGATTGAAAACTTGTGTTGCAAAAGAAGCCAGCCTTTATAAAGTTTCCCACTGTATTAATACTTGAAATTGCAACTTGAGTTCCTCCCAAGATAATTAAGTTGGTGAGACTTTGTCTCTATTTTATCTTTTCAAGCTAAACTACTGTAGAGGTAATTTAGACTATTGAGAGATGATCTTCTGCTCCTTAGTTCTGGAAATTCTCAGCAGGATGCACTATGGTCCCAGACACAATTCTGCTAACAGCTTTGTATCATATAGAACACAACTAAATACAGTACAGGTTTTGCTAAACATGGGGAATCAGACTGAGCGCAAGTCCAGGATTCTTGTGTTTTGGCTAGCGGACAAGCTAACCATATAAAAGGTGATGTTGTCTTTTCTCTCTCCAGAATTCAGGACATGACAGTTCCTTTCCTAATTATTATAGCTAATGTATCCATGTTGTGCTTATGTGAACAAAGGCTCTAAGTATCAGGGTATTTTTTGAGAGGGATCATATTAAAGAATTATGAGAGATACTCCGAGGATTTGGGCAAGACAGAAGGAAGTCACCAATAATTGTGGAGAATCAAGACAGTGGCACAGACAGATGAATGGTGTTCTAAAGGCAGGCAAGGATTGCTTTTGCTTTTCAACATCGATCTCTGTGTTGGGGATCTATATGCCTCCCAAATCCTGCTTCTGCTGTTCTTTGGCAACTTTTGTTGTTGTTTTTGTTGTTGCTGGGCTTCAGTTTAAGATGGGTACATTCCTTTTTTTTCTACTTAGCCAATCAGAATTCTTGCAGAAGAATGAGTGTATGATTTGAAAGAGAGGGGCTTTGGCAAGGTAGGGTTGGTAAGGTAGGTTTTCCTTCACCCTGAAGTGCATATATTCAAAGAAATTGCTTTTGGTGGGGGCTGAAGCAGGGAGGGGATTGGAGCCTGTGAACCAGCAAATGGGGGGAGTGGGGAGGGTAGTCAGGAAAGCATTTAGGTTACAGCTACTTCCTCAGATCTACTGGTTTGGTGTTGCAGTCCTGGGGAAGTTACTAATGTACCCAACGTGTACAAGCTGCCTGTTGCTTGGCATGGCAATTTGTGTTACATATGTGACCCCCTGTGTGTAGTGTAGTCTTCAGTTAGGCAGCAGTGTGTTGTGTACAAGTTTCAAAGTGAATGCAAGACGGTGCATATGTTCAGCTCTATTTTACTTTCAGAGAGATATAAGCCAGCTATGTTTTAAGGGTTTAGACCATTAAATTAATCGTCGGAATTCATAGGTAGAATGTGCGTTCTTAAATTATTTCTAGATTATCTCAAGCTTTATTCAAAGAAGTTATAGGACACATGCAGAAACGTTCAGAAGTTTGAGACTTTTTTCTTAAGAGTTCTTTAAAGATTTTGGCCAAAGAATATGAACATATACTGTAGTGAGGATGCTGAATCTCTCGAAAGGTTCTCTGAACCCGCTTGCTAGGTTGAGGAAAGTTAGTGGGTAGAATGCCTCAGCAGGTGGCAGCAACTAGCCAGCTTTGTCTCAGAAGTGAAGCAGGATTGGCCCATTTGGGAATTGTAGGGGGGCTATTAGAGCTGGCCTGGGAAGTCAGTCAAGGCAGGGAAAGCATGCAGAGATAGTTCTGGAATTATTTCCAACCCCTTAATAGCAGCTCTGCTGTAGTCACAAGACCAGAAGAGAGGAAGGCTTAGAGTGGAGGAATCAGCAACATTCCAAACCATTGCCCAACTACATCTTTCTTATGAATGCATCAGGATTTTTCGGGAGGAATTGTTTACTCTGCAGCCCCAAGATTTTTAACTGAATATTTCTTTTGCTGACTTCTCCCCCTACATAGAAATTGGTCCCATTCTCTTCAGTTTTTCTAATTATCCTGTTGACAGAGTCCTAATCCCTTAACATAACTTCTTAACATTCTACTGAGTTGGAAAAAATAAAAACACAGTGGAAGAAGGCAGCATAAATCTCTTCCATAAATCAAGAATCAAGCTCAACTTGAGAGTGTCTTTAATTCAGGTGTAGTATGCAAGTAATTCAATACTTCCTGAAATTAGAAACCCCTTTTGAAGAGGACTAATAACAGTATCTCTGTACTAGTGATGACCTAGTGAGAGCTATTAAACTGAAATGCCAGATACAGTCATTTCCTGCCTACTTCCACAACTTGGCATGTTGAATGCTGAGATTTGGAGCATAACTTCTCATTGAAAAATCAGCAATTCAGTTTATTATTCTGCTGTGAAAGAAAAGTAGAAGTACTCTCCTTTCTGACTTTTTTTGTCATGTGAACTTTTAAATAATGGAAAAATCCCAGTTGTGCTGCTGCAAAATAGCTTTAATTTCCTAGAAACTTTGGTTTATAGAATTGCACAGTAATTTCTGGAAGTGTCTGTCCATATTTAGCCTCAAATACACCTTGTATCAGCTGTAGTTCAGTGGTGTTACAGCAGCAGTATGTTGACTTATAATTTTAATATAAACATGCATGAGCCTTGGATTCATCTCCCACCCTTCCTTCTGGCACAGACAGAAGTCAGGAGATTTTGTTTTGGCTTCCAGTTATTTGTGGAATTTCAGGATAAGAAATAATTTAAACAATTTCTGCATTTTGTCTAGTAGCTGATACAGATGTAGCTACTAACAAGATCAGGGATGGGTACACTTCAGGCTTGACTTTTTTTTTCCCCTTGCAATTCAGCATTTGGAGCCCAATGGAAAAGATTCACAGTTGAAAACGAAGCATAGCTCCACTATTAGTATGCTAGAATTGAATGCAGTGTACAGTTTTTCTAAGAAAGATCCATTCTTAATTATTCTACAAGCTTTGTTTCAGCAATATAGTTTGAGGTAAATACAAGTCAGTTGCTCTTCTTGCTGTTGAATGGTTAAAAGTTGTGTATCTACTACATGTCACACATATCAACCTGCTCATTCTGGCCTAGGAGAACCTTGATAAATTAGACTTTCCAAATTAGTTTAATACTATCCATAATCAAAATTACCTACTTACTGAAGATTATGCTTTGAAATCGAGTGGTCTTTGATGGTTGTTTTGAATAGCACTTATTGAAGTAGCCAATGAATTAAAGTTCTTGTTGCTATTTAAAATTTAAATGTCATGAGTATCCTTGGTCCTCTGTTACTACGCAAGATTGTAAGCAGAATAGTAGGTCCAAAGAAGGCTTTGCTTATGATGAGGATTTTGTTCCCTAGCAACAGCAATGTATCTAAATTGTGGGGAGAACTGGCCACTGCAGAGAGCAGTAGCAGTCAGAAAATACAAAATAGTGTAGCGTTGAGTGTCTTCCCATCCACAAATGCTCACCTTCAACTAAGGCAATGGGCTAGAAACCAGGAGACTGAGAGTTCTAGTCCCGCCTTAGGCCTGAAAGCTGGCTGGGTGACCTTGGGCCAGTCCCTCTCTCTCAGCCCAAGAGCCAATCAGGCGTGGTATGAGAGTTCTAGTCCCGCCTTAGGCATGAAAGCCGGCTGGGTGACCTTGGGCCAGTCCCTCTCTCTCAGCCCAACCCACCTCACAGGGTTGCTGTTGTGGGGAAAACAGGAGGAGGAAGGATTATTAGGTATGTTCACCACCTTGAGTTATTTATAAAAATAATAAAGGCAGGATAGAAAATAAATACATAAATAGATAAATATATACCCTATTTGAGCACCAGCCTTCCTGAATATCTAATATGAAATGAATTATAAATGTAACAGCAGTGATATAAAAGCATACAACAGGATCAGCAGAAAACAACGCATATCTAGAAAGAAACTCCCATCTCTATTAAAGTTGTATTCATGTCAATTTAGTTTCATTGACATGCATACCTTACATAAATGAAGCTAGTAAGATATGTCTGTTTCAGCCTGTTTCCCATGGTGAAGTTCCACGTGGGTTAGGCTTTGACGATTTTCAAAAGAAAAATACAGTCCATTTTACTCCTTGACTCCAGTTTGTGAAACTGATCAGTAACATTTGGTTATTGAAACACTGAGAAAATTGATGTAGCTTCAAGGCTGAGCTGTTTTGTTATGAAGACTGCACACTTTGGTGGCAAGAAAAGCAGTATCTTCAGTTATATCATTAAAAATGTTGGAACAGCTGCCATAGAAAAATCTGATGTTTATCTTTCATTTCTGCAATCTGAAGCCTTATAGCATTAACATTTTGCTGCTGATGGAGGAGACCAGATGTTCTGGAAATCAGCTTTGCCTGCCAATAAAGGCAAGTTGTATGTTAAATTACATGTCAGGCTTAGTAATTTGTAGCACTTTATTACAGTAGTTGGGAGGAAGGATAAATGTATTCACCTTCAATGTGGAGCTGCTTGTAAAATTTGGCAGGATTGTTGTATTCTTACAAGTAGAATACTAATAACTCCAATAATGGATTTACAACCTTAAATAAATGGTATTTGTCTACCCATCAATCATGCTCGCCAAGGTTAATATAGTTCAAGACATTTGGAGAGTTCTTGGGAAAGGCTGGTTTACTCATCTTTTTCAAGCTAAGAATAAAGTTAAGATTTTATAGGGAACTGAAACAATTTTCAACACAGAACTTTGCACTAGCTTACCACTAGGGTTTTGATGGTGCTTAACTCCTGTTTTTACCTATATTTCTAATATTCTGGAAATAAGGAATACTGGCTGTTTCTTTTTTAAACGAAGGAACAGATCATGTCTACAGTTACTTGTAAGCTTATCACTTGTAGCATATGCAGCATCATAGGTGTCTAACTGGGGCAGCTGTGCTAGGGCATGCTCCAGGTCTGCTTTGGTCTTTTGTATTGTTCCAGAAGATGAGGAGTCTGTGGATCTGTCATAAATTAGAGGGATTACTTGATATACTGTACAACACTGTTCACCTAAAGTGCATATCCCTTTCCAGGTTTGCAAACTACTTAGATGTCAGGTTTACTTCTCAGCAGATACCAAATCTTAGGAAAATTGCCAAGAGGCAGTGTCTTCTTACAAAGCATGGTTAAGGCCTTATAATTAAAATTAGCTTAATAAGCTTTAAATAGCTTTCTAGCATATTTTATAAAACATTTTTTTAAAAAATTAAATACTCTGTGGCCTAAAATGGAGAAATGCTGTATAGGGGGCAGAATGGCATTCTTAAATATAATACCCATTTGCCTTGCTGTCACTGAGATCCTATCTTGATGCTCTTGCTAGAGGCTGCCGCATGCCTGCCTCTGCTGAGTCTGCCTCTGCTGAGGGATATTAGGGAAAGTATATACAACCTTGAAGTTCTGGTGCCAAGTTATTGATGTTGCTGATTAAATACTTCTACTATGAGCAGTCTAAAATTGTTTAATGCATTAGAAAATGATAGCTCCATTTGTGCAGAGAGATTGTTCTTTTAATTTGGTGTATTTCTGTAAGAGGTGTAACCAAGGTTTATCTTTGTATTATTGCCAGTGTGCCAGAACCAGATACTTCCCCTTGGTTGACTCTGGCAGCTGCCGAGTTCCTCTGTTGGCAAGATATAGGCATTTTTGTAGTAATTGTGACACCATTGCTTAGGACTGCAAAAGACTCACTTTGGGTACCTGCTTGCCAAAATTAAGCATAGTGGTTGAGCTAAATTTAGCATAAAAATGTTGTTAGAGTATACGAGAAGACTGTGACTTCTAGGATCAGATTCTTTTTTTAGGAACACTTTCCAAGTCTTGTAGACCATGAAAAGTAACATGAAAATCAGTGGACTAGGACCTTGGTAGCATTCTGAATTTCAAATTTCTCCATTTGTCTTACCTCTATAGCGCATTTGTGTCTCTTATTAGCATATTTTTTCAACCTTGACCCCTGGCTTCCTGTATGTATGTATGTATGTATTTTATAAATTTATTCACCACCCATCTCTCCCCCACGGGGGTGCTCTGGGCAGCTTACAATAAAAATATATACTTTTCCCATGGTCATTCTGTGACTTTGATTTCAAGCTACTGCCTTTCAGGCTTGAGTTCTTCTGCAGTTCTTTGATTTGGTTCATTTCTAAAGAACCCCTATTTAAAATAGTATCATATCCCAAGAAGCAAAATATATCCCTTTTTTGTGCCCAATGATTTTTATAACCTAACATAATTTTCTTCCCAGTATTAATTTTAATTATTGCTAGTAACTGTTTCTTTGGTTTGGACTATACTTTTTTTAACCTTCATGCCTTTCATATTTCCCAACTTTTGCATGACATATTATTTCAGCTAGCAAGTCTATTAATGGTGTGAATATCTTATGATGTTGTATTAAAAAAACGCTATGGTTTCTACTGGAGGGGGTTGGTGAGAAAGATTTCACTGAGATGTGTTCAGTTTAGAAGTGGCATGGTTTCCAGTGAAAAAGCAAAGATTAATTCAGTATATTATGTCATCCTTTATCTCATACAGGTGACAGAGCTGAATGAGCCACTGTCCAATGAAGAAAGAAACCTCTTGTCAGTAGCTTACAAGAATGTAGTTGGGGCCCGACGCTCCTCTTGGCGAGTAATTAGCAGCATTGAGCAGAAGACCTCTGCTGATGGCAATGAGAAGAAAATTGAGATGGTGCGGGCTTATCGTGAGAAGATTGAGAAGGAACTGGAAGCTGTGTGCCAGGATGTACTCAGTCTCCTAGACAACTACCTGATCAAGAACTGCAGCGAGACCCAGTATGAGAGCAAAGTCTTCTACTTGAAGATGAAAGGGGACTATTACCGCTACCTTGCTGAGGTGGCCACAGGGGAGAAGAGAGCGACTGTGGTGGAATCCTCTGAGAAGGCATACAATGAAGCTCATGAGATTAGCAAGGAACACATGCAGCCAACTCACCCCATCCGACTTGGCCTGGCCCTTAACTACTCTGTTTTCTACTATGAGATCCAGAATGCCCCTGAGCAGGCATGCCACCTGGCCAAGACGGCGTTTGATGATGCCATTGCTGAGCTGGACACCCTCAACGAGGACTCCTACAAGGACTCAACACTCATCATGCAGCTGCTCCGTGATAACCTAACGCTCTGGACAAGCGACCAGCAAGATGATGACGGTGGCGAAGGCAACAACTAGACCCTTTGGATGGACTGGCAGCCGCACGCCGATGCTACTACTGCAGTCTTTATTTTTTTTCCCACAAGTGGGGGGGAGGGGGTCAGGGGTGGGGTAGGGGAAAAGGAGGTGTGATCTTCCAGGGAGGCTCCCCGCAACCTGTCTTTGATTGCCTCTGTGACACTTTTGCCAAAACACCACTAGTGGAAAGTCAGGCTGGCTGTGGTGGTATGGAGTAGAATAGCAGCCTCACAATGGCATATGGACTGTTCAGTTGATTATTAATTCAAGGGGAGCTGTCTTGTAGTTATCTTAATTGCTAGGCATACATGAAGTTAATGATGACTAACTTGAATGGAATGGCCCTCTCTCTTTTTTTCCCTTGGTTTGATTTCTGTTTTTTGTTTGAGAAGCTGTTCTGTGGTTCCAGTAAGGTTTCCCAGTCATCTCTTCTCAAGGAAATGTCACACTATTGTTTAAATGAAGTTTTTGTCTTGTCTCTCTACTGTCCGCCTCCAGTTTTGGAAGATTTGACTTCCCATTTATTATGGCATAATTTTAAAAAGATCACAAGATTCTAAAATCATAAGCATTGGAGTTTAGATGATGAAGGTAGCCTGCAGTATTAACATTAAATTACAGTTTACAGTATTTCTACACAACAGCCATATTTTACATCAAGCCTTTTGAGTTTGCTTTGCTTGTTCTTCCTGGCTTAATGTTCTTCTCTAGCTTACATCTGTAAACCAGCTTTCCTGATGTCTAAATGCTGTATGAAAACCATCCATCTTGTTCTGATTTCTTTGCCGTACTTTAATAGATGCTTGGCAAGCAGCTGTAAGAAGTACAAGAATCCACAGCAAAAAGGATTCAGAATTTAAATTAGACAAAAGAGAAGTTCTTAAAACATAATGCCATTTGACTATTGCTAATTCAGACCTGTATTTTTCTCATTCAGTGCTTGAAATTTTCCAAGGCCATTTCTTCTTCTCTAAAGGAAGGGGAAAGGTATCACAATCCATCCTCAGGGATCATGCTGCCAGTTTGCTCATAATCTTAAGTTTCTCCTAGTGTAGTAGATTCTCAGCAGATCTCCTCTGTGTCTTTTCCTCATGTCTCAGACCTTTCCTTCATTGCCTGTATTGAAGGCAGGGCCTTTCTGTATTGCAAGTCTGGTATAAGTGAAACTATCAGGATAGAAACATCCACAAAGAAAAGAATCTGTTGCTAGTATCCTATTTTAAAAAGTCTTGGCCTATTTAAAACGTGTACAGAAAATTCTTTTCATCTGCAACTCTTAATATGTCAGGAGTGGGGGGAATACTAGGGCTGATCAGGAATTTTTGCCATCCCCCTTTTAAAATAAATAATGGTTGTTGGAAATTCATTGCTTTTCTTCCTTCGTAAATTACAGTTTTTTAAATATTGCTTTTGTTAGTCAAAAGCACCTTAGAAGGAAACTAGGCTCTAATGACTCCCATTGTATAAACAGATTTGTTTTCCTCTGTGGAAAAGGGGTATCTTCTTTCTCATGGTAGTATAGGCTTTTTTTCTGTTTAGTTTGCTACAGTGCACCTGGACAGTGAGGTGAGCTTCCTTGATGATCTGCAATTCCAAAGAAAGTAAAAGCTTAAAATGGGTTGATATTGCAAAAACCTGGCAAATCGGCATCAATGCATCCAGTGCAGATACATTTTTTAAAAACCAAATATAATTGTGCTTTGTTGCAGTGCGGTAATTTACATTCAGTGACTTTCCATTCAGGGTCACTTCAGTAAAGTGCCACGCCAGTAGCCTGTTTTGTGCATCCCATTGGCTCTACTGGGGAGGAGAGGCTTGCAACTTGAGTGACTGACTGAAACCTCTAAGAAATATTGTGGACTGGAAGGACATTTTAAGGCTTCTCTTTAATTTGCAGTCATGTTGTGTGAGCAGTGCGTATCCCTGGCTTTGATTTGGAAGTGATTTACTGGAATTACAAAACCTTTCTTGATTTTTTTCCAGCTTCTAGCTCTGGCTGCTTTAGGAAAACTTTATGCAGGGGAAAAAGATCGCACAAGAGGGCTAAATATGGAGTGGGGGGCAGGGGGTTGGGGATGCGAGCAGCTTGAATGGTTTCTTTCAATTTTTTTGTTAAAGAAATGCACTTGCCTATGATAACTGTTTCTCCAGTGAAATGAATAACTGCTCCATTATTCTATTGATACAATATTGTGCATGCTGGTGTTGTATTTCTATAAAGTAGCTTGAAATTTATTAACTTATACTGTAGATGTTATGTATTCCTATGACAATAGTCTTCAATTTTTTAAAATTTTTTAATTTATTTTATTTTTCCTTTTTGGGGGTAAAGTTTGCTCTACCAAATAGTGATCGTAACAAAACTGATCTGTTATGGATGTTGCTATAGTGACATGCAATTATATATCATTTTTTAAAAAAAAAGGAAAGCAAAGAAAACACCAGTGTTAGCTTAATCTTAATGTCTGGTGTTCGTCATGGTGAAATTATAACTATTACAGTGTAGGAGAAAAATGACTATGTTCTTTGAATGAGCCTTTGTTTGTGCTTTTCTGTCATGTTATGCAGTGAACTCTTTTTAAGGTCTAATCAGTGATTATTTTTCCAACTCCGTGTTTCTGTAAGGAATAATTTCACACACGGACCATTCTTAGCAGTTTTCCTCAGTGATGGAATATCATGAATGTGAGTCATTATGTAGCCGTCGTACATTGAGCAAATAAACTTACAGATCTGATGTCCATGCTACTCCACTATGGTCTTGTGTTGGAGTCTGCTTTATTCTTGGTAGATATGAGCAGGGGGTCTGGGAATGTTCCTGGCTGCCATTGTGCCCTCTGGTGCAAGCTCTGCTAACTGGGCAGTCCTGGAATTCTGCCTGAAGTACTTTGGGAGAGGGGAGAAGGAGTGTTATATGAAGGTGATGACTAATGGGTCTTTAGCTAATGCCATTCCCCAAGGTTTTTTTTTTGTCACTGAACCTTACTTGGGGATAATTTGTACCCAAGTCAGTAGTTTCCTGACAAGTGGTTGTGCAGCCTTTTTCCACTGACATTGTCTCAAGGAAAGCTTTGGACAGCTTGGGCAAACTTAACTGTTTTATTAAGCTTTAAAAACATTGCAATCAGCATTTCTTGAAAATCTGTAGACAGCTTGGGCAGATTTAAAAGATTTATATTTATCATTTGATGCTTCTGGGAAGAGCCATCAGAGATCACATAAAGTATGGTCACTTTCAGAGTCTATCAAATATGCTTGTTTTTGAAGGCAGGCAGTTTATTCATCCAGGGGAGAGTTGGAAATGTCACATGATGCATACTTGATATGTATAAGGCATGCCATACTTCAGCATTGTATGCCTTTTTTCCCCTTTCTGAAGCTTTGTGAAATTCTAGTTCTTGCTGGAGAGCTAGATGAAAAATGCAGTTTGACAAATAGGTGCCTTATTCTAATGCACTGTTAACTCTTATAAATTTATAAGACAAAGAGATCCTAGAGCAGGGTTTCTCAATCAGGGTTTTGTGGAACCCTATGGTTCTGTGAGAGGTCACTAGGGGTTCCCTGGGAGATCATAATTTATTTCAAAATTTATTTCAAATTCAGGCAACTTCACGTTATAGAGGTAAGTTTCATTATTTTTAGTTGAAGAACACTGTTTATGCATGTATACAGGCCTACACATGAAACGGATATAATAATTTTGTAACTTCTGGCTACATCTGAGCCTGAATGTGCAGGGGTTCCCCAAGGCTTGAAAAATATTTCAAGGGTTCCTCCAGGGTCAAAAAGTTGAGAAAGGCTGTCCTAGAAAGTCTATTCACAGATCACCACAATCTGGTGTTACTTATATTGGTCTCTAACTCTGAAAATTCTCAACACACAAGGCTGTGACTGGGAATTGTAATCTAGCATCTTGGAAACATCAGTTTAAAGAAGCTGGTACAGTTATTCTTGTCACATGTTCTGAATCTTGAAACATTTCTCCATGGCGATCACCAGGACACTAGCCCAGTTCATAGAAAACTCAACTTTTTAACAGGGGCTGAAGATTTCATGTTCTTGAACCCCACCTGAATGCACTGGTCAGCAACCCCATGCCTTCCAGGCCCTGGCAATTCGACTACCATCAGCTGTAACATGGCCTGTCAAGTATGTGCAAGCTTGTTGAGAGCTTAGGCCTGTTTGATGTAAAGTTGTAAGAGGTTAAAATTATTTTCTGGTGTTCACGGAATTCTGTGCTTTTCAAGTATTTTCTGAATTGAGCTGGGAGTAGCATCTCCTTAAACTGTTTTCCTTCTTTTTCCACCTACTTTAGTTTACAGATTTTCTGACTCAGTTTGCAGTGAGTAACAAAAGTGCTCTTTTCTTGTACTGTTTTCTCCCAGGTTGACTTAGGATTTGACCAAGAGAAAGGGAATTATGTAATACTTTCCTGCATAATCTGTAGAGATCCATCTGAGTGGAAATGGATAGCAGGCCTGAAGTACCTGTTAAGGACAGCTAAAATTTTGCACAACTTCATGGCCTCCATTCTGATATGCTGTAATACCCATGGAGTCATAGAAGATGGTAGCACCTAGGTCACCTTAATCAATCTGTAAATAGCTAAACAGAGTCAGATGTGGGAGACTACAAGGAAATTCCCAGACTTTAGAGTAAATTAGAGAGCAGTTTGTACTGCTTAAAGGCACTGGACTAGAAACCAGGAGATGGTGATTTCTAATTTTGCCTTGGCACAGGAGTGAGCTGGATGACTTTGGGCAAGTCCCTCTCTTTCAGCCCTAGGAAGAAGACAAGGGCAAACCACTTCCCAAAACATGGCTAAGAAAACTTTCCCATGTAGTCACCAGGATTCAAGACTGCCTACAGGATAAAAAAAGTAAGCCAGGAAGTAATCGAACTACAGAATAAGATAATGAAAAACCACTTGTTACCAAGCAAACACAGAGACACCTATGTAGTCAGCAGGAGTCAAGTTCAAGCCAAGGAATTTCCTTCAACTGAAGATTAGCTTGTGTTGGATGATTCCTGAGTGAAGCAAAGTTCTTTTGGTATGTCCTCTGTCCATTGGGGTTGGTACAAAGCTGTGTGCCTGACACACACAAGCTTTCTCTTCCAAATGCTAATGAGACATCATCCAAAGGATGTTGTCTGGCCATCTAAACATGCAGTCTCATTAGTACAGTCACACTTGCACTTTGTCACTTCTGCCGCCATTGCTGCTTCTGGTCCTTACATCAAGTTCAAAGAATAAAAATCTGGTTGCTTTATATTATCCCCCCCCCAAATACTGGGAAGGTGTCAGTGGCATCACAAGAAAACTTTGCCCTTTGCTCTTCATTCTTTTCAAGATTATAATACTCTTTTAAAACATGGATCATAGGAGAGATGGAAACCTTAGAGTAACTAAAGGATTGCAGAATAATGTGAGAGCTTCCATATTTACAGGAACAAGACACCAAGTTGGTTAAAGTTCCAAGGGAAAATCAAGAGAAGAATGAATATAGGTTACGATCTTGAATAATGCTAAGAGTAGTTTCTGAACATGTAAATTGGGTCCTATTAGGCACAGAATTGGATTAAATTGTACTAGGGACTTGCTAGGAAGAAACCTGCAAGCAAATGTTGGACTCTGGTTTTTAGGGGTAAAAAACTGCTAAAATCAAAACTAGGCATATACAGTATTTAACTAGTCAGTCTCTATATTTTTTAAAAAAAACCTGATGATAGTTTAACCTATCGTAGGTTAAAAAGTCAAGAGCCAAAATCAAAATTATCTAGTCATGGGTGGGCATGAAATCTCAGAGGGATAAGGACATGAATGTCTTTCTAGTGTAAAGTCACATTGCTTAAAGCTTTATTCGTCAATTAAATCTCCCTCTTTCCTAATGGTTTAAATGCAGAGAACATGCCTTTTAAAAGTATCCTCTAAATTGGGGTGACCCACTTTTTGTGTCCTTTTGGGAGGGGAGTTGTGTGACTGGTCATGACAGATCACCAGAATCTGTGAAGGTATTTCTGCCTCTGGTTTGGAGGAGAGACAGTTTGGGAGTTTTAAGGGAGTGTAAGAGGCAAGACTATAAAGCATCAATTTTAACTTTTAAGTCTGTTTTTTGGAGGGAGGCTTTAAACATGTGTTGGGTGTTGGAACCATCTGAAAAACTTAATATGCCCATCTTAAAATCCCCCAGAGCCAAGGACAAAAACGTGGAGCCAAAAAGTTTGATCTCATTCACTCCAAGTAGACTCTGGACCATCCAAATGAGGTCTTATGGCTCATGACAACCTTGCTGTAAGTGTACAACAGAGACAGGATAATGGGTAATAGAGTATTCTGATGTTATGTGCTTGCCACCATGTGATTTAGAAGGCTTGATCTCCATATTTGCAGGAATATAGTAATCCCAGAAGAGTTAAAACAGGGAGGGTGGCTGGCATTGATGCTGTTAAATCAAGCTTTGAATGGATTGTGATTGATATGTGTAGGCAGTCAACTTGGCATTTATTTCAAGTTCTGTGTTGTAATGGTGACTCATCCCTAAAAAAAGGGTGAACTAGCAATCCTAACTGTGCATTGACTTACTGAAGCTACAACAGAGCCAGGAATAACATGGATTGGAAGAAGGTGTCCCAAACAAAACTAGCTGAAGTTTTGCTCTGCTGTTTGAGATCACTTACAGCTGAGTTTATTTATTGTATTTATACCTCACTTTATTTTTTCAACTCAAGGCAGTGTACATCATCATCCCTCCTCCCTTTTTCCTCGTAACAACAACCCTGTGAGGTGGGTTGTGCTGAGAGAGAGTGATTAGCCCAAAGTTACTCCGCTAGCTTCCATGTCTAACAGGACTACAATGCATGATCCTCTGGTTTCTACTGCAGCACCGTAACCAGCTCACCAGACAGGAATGAGTAGGAGAACAAAAGCAGAAATGGGAAAACTGTGGGTCCTACTTTCCATGACCATTGTTTATGCTTACTGAAGAAGATGGAAATCCAGCTATATCCGAAGGGCCACAGATTTCCAGCATCCTCAGATTAGCTTCCTGTTTCTTTCCAGGAAACTGTCCAGTTAAATCTGCTCTTTGGAAGAGGAAACTTCCACAGCAGGGACTTATTTAGAGATGCTATGAACAGCCTCTTTGGAAGGCAGGTAAATATGCTGCTGCCTTAGGAGGGGCTGGAGGGTGTAATCACACTGGATGGGGCACAGTGACGAGCAGCTCAAGTAGGCTGGAGAACTGCAAAGGGAACTTGACTGATTGGCTCCTCTGCTGAACTGCGCTTATTGTTAGTTTTTTCCCCCCACATCCCATTGGAATTTCCCTTGCTGTTGCTTAAATTCATTCTTCCATGTCTGGCACTCAGACTATAGAAAAGAAATACCTCCCATCTGATGCAGCATCCTTGAATGGAAGTGACATCCTTTCAGGTGTTTGTAGGACATCTAGTAGTTCAGACTGATGTGAGAAACCCAGCACAGTGTTTTTCAAACTTGGCAACTTTAAGATGTGTGGACTTCAACTCCCGAAATTCCCCAGCCAGCATGTAAAACTTTGTCTTAGCACATTACATTCTGTGTATCTGGGTGTTCTCTATGATGGGGACAATATATGATGCCCAAAGCAACTACGGTTCAGTGGACTGTGTTGTCTGAAACCAGGCAGTTGTGTTAATTCAGAAAATCACAGCTCTGTAAACCATAAAGCTTGCTGGGCTGGTTTGAAAAAAGGACTGTGCTGCAATGCCAAAAGGCCTTCTGGAGCTCTGCAGGCATTCATCACACCACTACCCTCACCTCCTTTGGTCAGGCAAAATGAAGTTTCCAATCCTTGTCTGGCATGTACTCATCACAGCTGCCACCTTCAGGATGCTGCTGGGATTGCACCCTAAAAGGTGCCTCCTCTGTTTGAGCCATCCTCCCTCATCTTCTCTCATCTCTCTTTCCCCCTCCTTTTAAAACTTCATCACTGGCCATTAAAGCACAAGGTATTTGTGCCTTTCCTGCTCTGTGCCATCAGTTCCCACAATCCTAGAAGTAAAAGTGGAGCTTGCAGGGAATTTGGGAGTTTATTCTGAAATGCTTTATATTTGACAATTCAGCAGGATGCCCTCATCTCACTATGTGGGGTTTTCATTTTGATGTGTGGATGTAGCTGTAAAGGAGCTTTGCATATCAAGAAGCCCAGTAGCCTTCAAAGGAAGGTTCCTTTTAAGTACCTTCCCCAGGGGAAGTGACCCAAAGGTGTAATATGTGTTACCAACCGTCCAGAAAAATCCACTTCGTTCTCTTCAACAGAAATCTGTTACTATATGAACCAGCATATATAAGGAGATTCTTTTTAATGGTATGATTACAATATAAGCAATGGAAGGGTTTTGTGTGATGAATACCTGCTGGACCTGAAGGCATAAGGGACAATTAATTAACTTGGCATACCATCAACTACCAAAGTCTCTTGGAGGTTTATGGTAAACCCCCCCCCCCCACTTCTTTTTAAAACCAAGACATTAAGAATAGATATCTATTTTTAAAAATTGTTAAAATAGCAATTAAAACAAATGAAAACAACTAAAATTCATAATTCAATTAAAACCAGGGTCTTTTAAAAAGCTAGTGAAGAATTGCATTTCAAAGAGAAATGGAACAGTGAGAGGGAAACTTCAATCCCAAATGGCTGCCAGCGGAGCTGGGAAGTGAGCCTTCTCAGGTCATCTCAGTAAGCTTGAAGAGGTATTTTCTCAGCTAAGCCTGGACCTAAGCTGGGTAGGACTTTAAAGAGAATGATCAGCATTTTGAATTTTGTCTGGAAATGAACTACAATGCTTTATTCTCATAAATGCATTTGCTGCCTCAGTCAGACTATGACATGGGAAATACACCATTCAGCCATAAAAGCTATACATAACCAGCCAGATTGAAACCCGACCACAAGATCTTAACTACAGTGCTGACTTTTGCATGAATTGATGTTTCTAGACTAGTCACTCAAAGTTACCAATGCATGCACTGCAGTTTTGAAATCATAATCTTGCAGTTGGCATCTCAACAGAAGCTGATAATATGCGCTCCTGGTTATTGCCTTAATCTGGAAATCAGAAGAGAAACACCCCATAACTGTATACCTGTTTCTTCTGGAAGACTCGAATCTTATTCAGGCAGGTAGATCTACTGCCTGTGTGGAATTATGTCCCCTCACAATGAGCACCTCCATCTTGTCTGGCTTCAATTTCAGTTTATTATTCCACATTCAGCCCATTACTGACTGCAGGCAGACATCCAGGGGACCCCCAGCATTTCCTGAAGATGTCACAGAGAAATAGGTCTGGGTGTCACCAGCATACTGATAGCACCTCGCTCCAAGCCTCCTGATAGTCTCCCCCAGTGGTTTCAAGTAGATACTGAAAAACCACACCACTGCAAAGAAATCATTACTTATTCCTAAATCTCTCTGGCAATCCAAAAAATGCCACAGTTGATGGTATCAAAAGCTGATGAGAAGTCAAGAGCAAACAATCTTCTGTTGGTCCCAAAGGTCGTCATGCTGCTCAAGGCAGTCTGAACCTGTAGTTTGCTCTGAAATCAGTCTGGAGTGAGTCAAGATATTCTGCTTCCTCCAGGACTACTTACAGTTGAGAAGCCACCACTTTCACAATCACCTTACCCAGCCTTGGGAGATTAGAGAGTGGTTTATAATTGCCCATTTCAGGGCAGTCTTCTTAAAGGAGAAATTTGATCACTACCTTCTTTAAAGAAGAAGTAATCTGCCTTGCTATACATCTGAGAAACATATACGATGTTAACTAAGGGGTCTCTAATAACCTCCCAGAAAGATGATACAACTCAACTTGGGCAAGGATTCTGAGAAGAAGTGGTGGCATGTTCTGCTCCAAGGAACCGATCACACCTCAAGTATCACAAACGGAAAATGATCCAGTCTGTCTATACAAGAGAAGTTGTAACACCCCCACTCCAATAGCTGACTCCATCAAAGGTGGCAGCCAGACTTTATCCACAAAAACTGCCTAATCAAAAGGCCTCTGCAATGAGACTCTGGAAGAATGAGGCAGCGGTACAAGTCAGACCAACTCATAATCCCCAAAACAGCAGGTTGTTAGCATGCTAATGCAAAATGAGGAGGAAAACATGGCTTCTTCCCTGTACTTATCACAATTCACCCTGACACAAGCCTTCAAACTGACTTTTTGCTAGGCCCAATCAAGTTTGAATCGGGTCTCTTTCCACTTTGCTGCTTCAACTCCTGCAGTTCATTCTTGTACCACGGGTCCATCTTGGAAGCAGATGGGATGCAGCGTCTTTGGGGCAGCTGTATTGACAAAGTCACAGGGTCCTTTATCACTCTCTGCTGGTAGCCTATATAAAAACATCAAAGTCCTGCTGGATCAAGCTGAAGACTTATCTCATCTAGCATGCTGAGGCTGGGTTCACACATCACACTAAGCCAGAACATGCTTTGGGCTTAGCATGCTGTCTGTATGAGAGGACCAAGTCCTGTCAACTTCTTTTAGCTCTGGCAAAGCCGTTTCTTTCTTCCAGAACATGGGGAGATAAACTCATCCAAGCAGTCTGTAAGGCTTTTTTCAATATGGCTCTGTTTAAGTTCGACAGTAGGGTGCAACTGGTGGTTTTCCAATATGGTCTAGGAACACTGGGCGCACAGTGTGAATTTCTCAAGGCTTATTTGAAATTCTTTAGTTACATCTAAAATAGGAATAAGCAAGGATATGCAATGGAGAAACAGGAGAGCAAGACAGATTTAATCCTTGAAAATGAGAGCCAGTTTGGTGTAGTGGTTAAGGCACCAGGCTAGAAACCGGGACACCATGAATTCTAATCCCTCCTTGGTCATGAAGCCAGCTGGGTGACCTTGAGCCAGTCCCTCCCTCTCAGCCCTAGGAAGGAGGCAATGGCAAACCACTTCTGAAATCTTGCTAAGAAAACTTCAGGGACACATCCAGGCAGTCACCAGGAGTCAACACTGACTTGAAGGCACTCCCCCACCAAAAAAATCCTTGAAAGCCTAATTAAAAATCTGGCCTGAAACATCAAGAAAAATTGCAGCATTAAAATTACTCTCAACCCTTCACAAACATTATCAGGCTTCTCTCAGGCGAAGGCTGCATCCTGTGTAAACTCACACATTTTGGGCAAGAGGAAGCAAATCAAATGTCACTTTGAGAATGGCTTGTAAGTGTCACAGGCATCTAACAAAGCTTTTACCAAAAGGAAAGAACACAATATCGCAACTAACTTTTGTCCCAGGAATTAGGATCATTTGACAATATTGTTCACTTGCCCTCCTCCTCCTCCCCCTGCCAAAAGTAGAAGCATTCTCTAAATTTGCAGTTAATGAAGATAAATTTATGCTGATCCCTTGCTTCTTAACAAGGGCAAGTAATAACATTCAGCCATAATAGAGTCAGCAAGAGAAAAATAATCTCTTCCAAATACATTTGGCAAGGACACATTTGTATTTCAATAATTAAGTCACCATCCTCTTGCTCTGAACATTGTCCAATTGATATTCGAAAGGAAAAAAATGTGAGTTTGGCTCACATGCAGTGGTCATCCTCTGTATGTCTTTTGTAGGACTGATAACATGCTGCTGAACATTGATTATAAAAACCATTCAGAACTTTCCTGAAAAATCAATATAGAGTGCAAGTGAAGCCAAGAATATATTATGGAATGAATAATCAGAACAGCAATATAAAATAAAGTAATTATCAGCACATTTAGAAACACAATCTTCTTCCTCTAATAATAATAACAACAACAACATTTCTTCACTATTGGAAACTGAGAGGGAAGAAATACAAACTGGTGGAGAGATTCACAGAGCATACGCAGGGGGTGGAGACCAAATCACAGTGGTAATCGTGGAATTTATAATCATACAGTGATTGTGAAATTTATGAAAAGTGATTTCCTTGTACATCAGTTGCCCAAATTTTGTGTAATTTGCCAGAACAAATCAGAGAAGCAATGTTAGGATAGCCTAGGGCCTTCTTTTGAACAGAAAAGGTATGTTTTGCAATTAAACTATAACTTGTAAATGGAAATGAGAAATGAGTGATTTCTACAATCAGTGCTCCCTGAAACCACCAGTCCAGAGTTCTTTTCACATCAACAAAAGAGAGTGATGAACTATCTATTACATACAAAAAAATGGAAAATTCTGTGTTATGCCCATTTCCAGGTGGGATTATATTAATTTCTGCAATCACAAGTGTTCTTGGATCATTACCATCACATCGGATATCACTGATTACTTACATTATTTCTAGCACATCATAACTGTAATGTAAACCTTTTAGAGCATGCATGAAGAATGACAGGGAGCTTGCAAGCTGAAAATCACTTTAGGTTGGCAGGATAAAGATAACAGGAACACAGAGATCTCTAGGAGAAAGATTTGTTATTTGCAAGCTAAAGAATTTGTTAAAAGTTAGCAAAGATTTATGATATACGCGGCTGCTATATGAATCCCAAGGAGAAGGAAACTCGCTAAAACCAACGGAGCCTCTCAAAGCCTTGTGTGCCTTATCATAGCTCCAACCTCTAAAGCAGTGTTTTTCCAACTTGACAACTTTAAGATGTGTGGACTTGAACTCCCAGAATTCCCCAGCCAGCATCTACACATCTTAAAGTTGCCAAGTTTGAAAACACTGCTCTAAAAAAACCCACCCTATTCTCAGGGAAGGGACCCTGAGTGTGAATGATCTTGTGATAGTTTCAACAGAGAACATTACTGATCTCTTTAAGAACATTTTGCTAAACTAAAGCATAGGTTTCCTCAGAAGTGTCTCCAGCTTTGCCCCTTTGTACTTGAGCTGCAAAGTTACAGAGAAAAGTACAAAAGGGACGGAGTTTGCATTGTCATGTTGCAACCCTCATTTTGTCCCTTGTTCCCCCTTCCCCATGGATACCCATGTCTCTCGTGCTTGAGTTGTTCAATATCCCTCTCTAATGATCAGGGGTCTCCTCACAGTATGGTCAAAAAGTCAAGATGGTGCCAACTTGGTATGTTTGGAGCTCCAGCTGTTTTTTATACGCATCACACACACACACAACACAAACCAAAAGGCAGAGCTTTCATTGAAATGTCCCATCAGCCATCTTCTTTCCCACCCCCGCACCCTCAGACACCCTGGCCTGTAAAGGAGACTAAGATCTGTGAAACGAAGTTGTGTTTTAACACACAAAGGGCAGTAACTGACAACCCACCGCCAGAACAGTCAGAACTGTTGATCGGGGTAATTGGGAATCCGCTCTACAAAACACGCAATGAGAAGATGTTTTGTTATTCACATCCATGCTCTAATGCAGCCTTCCTCAACCTTTTGACCCTGGAGGAACCCTTGAAATATTTTTCAGGCCTCGGGGAACCCCTGCACATTCAGGCTCAAGTATAGGCCAGAAGTTACAAAATTATTATATTCGTTTCACGTATAGGCCTGTATATTATGCACTAACAGTGCCCTTAAACTAAAAATAAAGAATGAAACTTACCTCTTTAATGTGAAGTTGCCCGAATTTGAAATATTTTTTTTAAAATCGTGATCTCCCAGGGAACCCCTAGTGACCCCTCGTGGACCCCGAGGGTGCCACAGAACCCTGGTTGAGAAACCCTGCTCTAATGTCATGTCTGGCCTTTGATACTGTTGGGGGTGCAAATCCAATGACGCTGACTCTTCTGCGCCTCATGACCTACTGACCACTAGGGGGCAGTAGGGTGTAGATAGAGAGTTAAGCATTGACTGTCTCCCCTCCCCAAGTCATAGCTGGCTTGGGAATTCTGGGAGTTGAAGTCCACATATCTTCAAGTTGCCAAGGTTGAGAGACACTGGTCTATTAGGTTGCTAATCTGAGGTCCTACCTTCTGCCTTTCTTCCCTTGCATAGAGCACATGCTCCTGGTGGAATGCAGCTACTTAGGCTTTGCCTAGCACTATCATGTATTTCCCGTATATAAATCTCCTTTCTGTTGATCAGATTAGGATCTGCTCTCAGTGGGACTCACAGATGTGCAATGTTTCAACCTCCAACAGATACAAATCATGAAAGTACTGGATGGGTTGTGATTGTGCTAGAGGTGGGAAGAAGCCTTTTTGTATTGTACCTTCCAAAAAGGGTGCTAAGGCCAGGCCAGGTGGGGGTTTTTTCCCCCTGGGCTGTCCCAACTCCGTCTTCATTCCTGATTAGTTTGCGAACAATAACAGTAAGTTGTTATTATATTTTCATTTTCATTCTGGCCTGTCTTTGAAGAAATTCAGTGCTCTGCCTATTGCAAACAAAACTCCTTTTTTGCTTTTCAAGCCTTCTGCAGTAGAACAAAACAGGGCAAAGAAGGTGATCAGGATGTGGAGCGATGAGCAGGAATGATCCTATTTCTCACTTGTGGAATGTTGGAGTGTGTGTGTGTTGTGATACTGTATGTAAGCAAAGTAAATGGGCTGCTGGAGGATGCGTGTAATATATATATAGTGTGTGTGTTATACTCTCTCTCTATATATATATGGGGGGGGGTATGCATGTAAGCTAAGTAAATGGGCTGTTGGAGGGCTTGTGTGTTTATGCGGGAGAGAGAGAGGGAGAGAGAGAGAACTTAATCCAAGTTAAAATCTAGGATGCTGCGCAACTGCAGATGCTAGGTCTGCCCTGATTGCATGTGTTATGTGAACAAGCAACTGGACTTGCACCAGGCCTTTCCTAATCTATCTTTCCTGGGGCTGTTTTTATTTTTGTCTGTATGCTGCATCCTGCTTACTTCACCTCACTGAGCAATGGACAAAGACCCGGCCCTCCTTCCGTAGGCAGTTGTACTACAGTAATACATCACAGCAACACACCACCTCCCTCCCACACACCCTTTGTCCCCGACCTGATGCAACTCCTTGATGTGTGCGCCCGCGCGGGAAAGGCAGCGCCCCCCCCCCGCACCCACACACTCCGTTTGGCCAATCCCCCGCCAAGCCTTCGCAGCCAATAAGGCAGAGAGAGATGCAGCGGGCTGCCAAATCCCTGGTTTGTTGCTAAGGCCAAAGCAGAGTGTGGGGGCGGCTCTTCCCCGACTGGGCGGGGGAGGGAAGCAGGGAATTTACCCCGTTTTTTGCTGGCGCCTCGCTGCTGCTGGGCGCTCTTCGCCAGCCCGGCGGGGCCGGTGTCGAGCTCTGGCTCGCGTCTGGAAGCGGGGTGCGGAATCAACTCCATTCAGTAAACCCCGTCGCGTGCAGCTCGTAGCCTCTGAAAGAAGGACCCGGATACTCGTAGCGGGAAAATGCCCTTTTGGACATGGGCATCGGGAGGTTGCGGGTTTCGCCAGACCTGGGTTTATTCCTGAGCTTTTGGAGTGCTGCAGAGTCGTTGCTTGAGACTCTGAGCGTGAGCCAAGGGACGTCTGCAGAACAAATGAGAAGAAGGTTTTAAGATGCGTGTAGTGCGACGGGTTTGGCTAAGGTTGCAGTGCAATGCCTAGGGCAGTGTTCTCAACCTTGGCAACCTGAAGATGTGTGGAGTTAAAGTCCCAGAACTCCCCAGCCAGCATGGTTGGCTGGGGAGTTCTGAGAATTGAAGTCCACACATCTTCAAGTTGCCAAGGTTGAGAAACACTGGTCCAGGGTTATAGCAGCCATCCTGTGTTCAGCATAATAATAAATAAAGGAGCTATAAGAGAAAAAAAAACGAGTTCAAAGTGTCTTTCACATACATAAGAAACTGCCCCTGCCAAGGCCAAAATGGGGCTGGAGAGAGGAGAAAGGATAGGGGACCCACTGGAGATTAGGCCAGCACCAGCTTAGAAGAGCCAACTCTCCAACAGCACTTCCATCTGCAAAGTGTGTCAGCCTTGGGCATATAATGTAATTTATATGTTTTGTGATTTTATTGTAAACTGCCCATTTGGGAGAGATGGGTGGTGATAGAAATTCGAAAAATAAATCATAAATATGTCAGAACTGTTGAAGGATGCTGCTGGCCTAAGAGTGGGGGGATTGCCATTCACCACCAGAACAAGAGAAGACAACTTAAGCCTGTATCATGGATGGACTGAGGAGGACATGAAAACACTTTATTATGTGGATTCATCAAAAGAAAGACACGGCCCGCAAGAGAAAGAAAATGCTGCCCAAGGAAAGAGGGTAGGAAACAAAAAAGGAAGAGACGGGGAAGAGAGAGAGGGTTGGCAAAAGAAGACTATCACCTTTTCATCCTGGATCTGTTCTTTTTTGGCAAGGGGCCATCAGAACAAGATTCCATTCCTGCTCTTAAAAGAAAACTTGGAAGGGGGCCCAAGGTTATAGCCCTGCCACTACTTGATCTTGTATTTTTTTTTTTAAATCACTCTTGCCTTAATGGAGGCCTCTCTCTTAGGGCTGCTTTCTAGCATGTCCATAGTAACAACCATCCATCAGAACTCAATAGTTGTAAGAAACATCCCAGTGACTCATTGATTCTCAGCCAGCTTTGGTTTGAGTGGGGATTTACAAGCAGTCACAAAGCCAAGGGAGTCCGCAGGTACCGTCAAAAAGTAAAGGAAGTCAAGACAGTGGCTCCTCCGTTGCAACCACCATCTTGACTCTATTGAGCACATCCTGTGGTATTCCGTGCCCTGAAGCGTGAGAAATCTGAGTCATGGGTGAAGTTTACTGGTGGGGAGACAAGTGATCTATAGGATAAGTATTTGTGTAATTGTTTCTGCTAAATGTAAAAAGGAGGTATCCTCATTTGACTGATGAACACCATACACTTTTTTATTTTTAGTTTTCCAAAGTATAGCATTAAGGACAGCCCCAAAGTGGGATAACGAAGGTTCAGATTTTGTGCACCTTGGAGCTGCCCTTGGCCAGTGACAGGAGAAAAGCTAGGACCAGGCTAACATATCTGGGCTGACAATTAGATGGCAGAAATAATTGAAGGTTTTTGTAGCTCTTTGGTGCCCTCTAATGGTCACTGAGATTTTTGTAGACCAGGCTGGTACAACTAAGGATGACTAAAGCCTGTCTCCTGGGCTGGTGACTGGATGAAGACAAAGTCATGGTGTCTGGGTGGGGGGTGGAGAATATTGCTAGGGTAGGCTTGTGCCATGGTTAGGTGTAGTTAGGGAAAGGCTAAAATTAAAACTACCTGATCCGAACTGCAAAGAGATACAGAATACCCTCTTTGCTGCTGTCAAGTTGTCACTTGGAGTACTGCAGACCAGCTATGATAGCTCAGCCAAAATGATGGAATGTATCATAATTTGTGGAAACCATGAAACTAGGGCAGAGAGGTACAATGTAGTTTCTGTGTCACCCTCTTTGTCACTCATCAGGCCCCAGCTGTTTCTATTTTTGATAGAAAGCTGCTGTGCTGCAAAACCAAAGCACCAGATTTGGGGCACCACATATAGTC
The DNA here is from genome assembly GCF_035149785.1 of Candoia aspera. NCBI lineage: Eukaryota > Metazoa > Chordata > Lepidosauria > Squamata > Candoiidae > Candoia > Candoia aspera. The sequence continues at coordinate 16,561,479 of NC_086153.1, forward strand.
CCATAATACACACAAGATAGTTATGCATTTGAACTGCTTTGTGGTGCTATTGAGTGTTTCACATTGATTATTGCTTGGCCTTGCTCTATATTTAGGAATTAAGATGGAGGATTTGGAACACAGTTTTCAAAACTTGACATTGGTTCAGGCTTCAGCTATTGCATGGACAGTCTATAGGCCTTTGTTATAATTTATTTACTCAATAAAGCTTAGTAAGAGTGATCTGCATTTATGCAAATTTGAGTTGAAAAAACAACTTCAAATGTGGGAGGCAAAGTAAAAAATAACAACTTATCAGAACCTGATACAGGGACCAGAAGTGATGGATTGAACTAATTGTGACCAAGAAGATGGATCTAGAAACTTATCAGGATGGACATGAAAACTACAAATGGACTGAAAGGGATGACCAGTCACAAGCCATAGTCATCACAACAGACCGTGTACCCTGTAGACCTTGACCAGTCAGAAGTGGAAGTATATAATCTCTTGACCAGTCAGTGGTGGGTAGACAGGATGCACAAGATCTCCAAACAAGATACAAAGCTCCAACTCAAGGGCACCTCAATCTTGGGAGGAACAACTAATGCTGAACCTGGGTTTTGATCCTTTTGCTGCTTTATCTGCCTCGGGGTTCTTCAACTCTGACTGGCCAGGCCATCTGGTTAGAACCTATAATTTCTGGATGAAGATTCTTGTTAAAACTGAGAACATTTGCTCTGAATACTTTAGCATAAGTGCTTGACTTGGCTTCTCTCTCTTTCCTGGTTGCTTGCCCTTATTTGATTTATGAATAAAAGTACAGATAATTTGAAGGTTGTGGTTTCTCTTGTGGTTGTTAAAACCATGCAGAGGAGTACATGCTGCAGCACAGGAAGACATCTAAATCTCATACAGTTGCTAAAATGGGGAAAAAATGAGAAATAGTGTTTTCTTAAAACTAGACTGTCATAACAGCACATTTCTGTAAGCCCATTTAAAGATTCAAAATCCCGGCATCTCTGGAAACGAGTTCTGTGAATGCTCTCCAGCCTGACTCCAATAGTAGGCATAGGTCACAATAATGTATTGTGCTGAGAAAATCTCCTGTGCTTCTGGGGAAATGTAATTCCTGGAGACTCCCCCACTGCTCTTGATATAGTTCATCTTTGGCCACATGTCTGGAGTGTGGCATGATCAACCTGGGATTGGGAGTAAAAGAATAGAAAGAGGAGGTCAGTCAAAAAGCAACAGGTCCTAGAAACTGTGGTTAAAACCAAAACACATGAACAGTCTGTGCCAAGTCTGTTAGACCTCCCTAGTAGGTTGCTCTGCCTGTGCTACAGATAAAAGAGGACTTCGTTTCAACACATAACACATATAGACGTTCTTAAGAAAATTAAATTAACTAATTCAGAAACTAGAGAGCCAGTATGGCCTAGTGGTTAAGACACTAGGCTAGAAACTAGGAGACCATGAGTTCTAGTCCTGCCTTAGCTACAAAGCCAGCTGGGTGACCTTGGGCCAGTCACTTTCTCTCAGCCCTAGGAAGGAGGCAATGGCAAACCACTTCTGAAATCTTGCCAAGAAAACTGCAGGGACTAGTCCAGGCAGTCTCTGAGAATTGGACATGATTGGATTTTTAAAAAATCAGAAATTTAATAGTAGACATGCCATTCAGTGCTTTGTCTGGAAGTGGGTCCCCCTGTCCAGAAAAAAAAAAAGAAAGCTAAGATGGAGATGATGGAGAGCAGTTGGGGACCAGGAGAAGGGAGTTGCAGAAGCAGAAACAGCAAAAGAGCCATCTCACCAATTTGCCTTTTGGGAAATGCATTCTTCATGTTTGGCTTTGCTCTCTCTGGCAGCCATTTTGTGGGCCCACCCAAAACACTTGCTGTAAACACCAAATGGGTCCGTCAACCCAAAAGAGAGGAGGATTCCCCCTTGTGAAAAGAGGAATGCCATTTCTCACCAATCCTTCATTATCGGTGTACAAAATATGTTAGTACTGCAGAGAAGTCTGTTTTTGCAAGAACAGATTGATGGAGGGCGGGAAGAAAGGCGAGCAGGCTGAAAGCTGGATCTGGTGAGATTGCTATAGTTATTCTGGCCCTTCAGAGCGTTAATTTCTTCACAGAGAAGACAGCTTCTGCAACTCCTGGTCAGGACCATCTGGAAACATTTGGTCTGCATTAATTAATCCATTAAATAACTAAGAACTTCTGCTAAGTTTATAGTACAACAAATAGCTTATTAGTAATTCTCCAAGCTTCCGTCCTTACATAGCTTAAAAAATCATTCACAGTTACCTTTTTTCACATATTATATGAACTCTTGTATCTTGTCTCCAGATGTTAAGATCTCAGTCCCTGTTCTGTGGCATCTTGGTTATAAGGTGTTAGGCTTTGGACAGATTTCAGGGCATATATTTACATGAAAGGCTAAATTGTGGCTAGTTGAACCTGTGGCTAGTAATTTACATAATTAACAAATGGGTTAGGTTTCACAATGCACTGGACCAAAATCTAACCACACCAGCTGTATTCACATGACATCGTGACATGTTGAGCCACAGGTTAATCAACCACATTGTACCCTAGTGAGTTGTACGAACACAGTTTTATTTTCTACTTCCCCAATACTACAAAAAGAGACCCAAAAAGGACACAGATTTAGATTTAAAATGTTTGAAATACAGATCCTTTTTGTGTAGGGTGACATGCATGGACTTTTGCTAAGCTGATGTGTTTCAATCATTCAAAGCTTGCTCCAGAGAGTAGACATAGGCCACAACAATATATTGTTGCTGAGAAAATGCATTCCTCTGCAGCTACTATAAAGAATGCACCAGAAAACTCAAGAGACAAAAGAAAAACCAACGAACGGCAAATGAGGTCATTGTCCTAGTTATAAAGTATTTTCCCTCCAGTTGCATCAGTGCTTCACGTTACAGTATTTGTTCCAAAATACAGCAGATAGAAGATTTGAACTGGAAATCAAATGCACTGCAATAGGATAGGGGAAATCAGGTCTCACAAAGTATTTGTGAAAAAGATTGTGGAATAGTAGTTGGTTACAAATAATATGAGCCAGTAATATGACATGGCTGCAAACAGTAGTATCCAAATCACTTTATTCTATGTTGTTCAGATATCACCTTGACAATTGTTCCAGATACTAGATTTTAAGAAGGATTCAGGCAACACAAAAGGGGAACACAAAAGTACTGAAGGAATTGGGAATGTTTTTGCCTTCAGAAGAGAAGATTGAGGGCTGGTATGATAGCCCTTTTCAAAGGTCATAGGGAAGGTGGTTAAGACCACTTCTCATTCATTCCAGAGTGCAGGACATAGAATAATAAGTTTAAGTTACAGGAAGGGACTCTGACTGAATGTTAGGAAAAACTTAACAGTAACTGCAGTTGGGCAGTATAATCAGTTACCCAGAGAGATGGTAGGCTCTTCTCCTTCACTTGATGTCTTCAAGCAGAGACTAGCCCAGTGTTTCTCAACCTTGGCAACTTTAAGACATGTAGACATGGCTGGCTGGGGAATTCTGGGAGTTGAAGTCCACATGCTCACTCTGAATGAAGGTGGATCTGTTCACTGTCTTTCTTTTTCACTCACGAGAACTCCCTAACAACCTTCTGCCCTGATTGGGGACCATCTATTTCATACCCTCTATCACTGCCACCAAATGCATGCAGTCCATTTTACCTGGCATAGCCATGCCACAGCCATCTAGGTTAGAGCCCATTGGGTTTTTCTTTGCATGAGTCTTAAGAATCAGACCAAGTTTGTTTTTTACTGCTTCTTTGCCGCTGAGCTGTCGATCGGAAGGTCGGCGGTTCGAAACCGCGCGGCGGGGTGAGCTCCCGTTGTTAATCCCAGCTCCTGCACACCAAGCAGTTCGAAAACATGCAAATGTGAGTAGATTAATTGGTACCGCTTCGGCGGGAAGGTAACGGCGTTCCGTGAGTCATGCTGGCCACATGACCCGGAAGTGTCCTATGGACAACGCCGGCTCCAAGGCTTAGAAACGGAGATGAGCACCGCCCCCTAGAGTCGGACTCGACTGGACTTTACGTCAAGGGAAACCTTTACCTTTACCTTGCTTAAAGCTCAGTGGAGGAATTTGAAAAATAACAAAAATAACAAAACAAAGCATCTAAAGCAGTGTTTCTCAACCTCAGCAACTTTAAGATACTTTAACTTTAAGCTGGCTGAGGAATTCTGGGAGTTGAAGTCCACATGTCTTAAAGTTGCTGAGGTTGAGAAACACTGATCTAAGGTCTGATAAGTAATTATAAAATTCAGCATCTGAGGTAAGGGGAAAGAGAAAGTGGGGAGAGGACAGATCGTCAGCCCTTTGAGGTGGTCCAGACAGGAAACCAAAACCATGAGTACTAGCACTACCTTTATTGTAAGTTTACAGTAACAGAATCTTGCAAGTCTGAAAGTGCATCCCCCCTCCCCTGCCTTTGCATTCCAGAAAACTAGGGAAGGTCCCTTCTGAGACGCTTTCTCCACCCGCATCCTTCCTTTGGACTCAGATTTCGTTTATCAGACCATTGTCTAGGCTGTGGTTCTTCTTCCTGTCTCCCAAGGTTATTCTCACAGAACATTGCACAGAAGCAGAGCAGGGGGAACGTCTCTCCAGATTGCTCAGGTGTATTCACAAAGTCTCTCCATCTGTTGCAGAGTCTCTTAATCTTTTCCCACCAGGGTCAGGTGGAGGATGGATGCTGGGAAAAATAGGAACCAATAGAACAATCTGACTTAGGGGGTGGTGTTGAATCTTCTTCTTCCCTTTTTCTGTAGATATCTCTTTTCAAAAAAACTTATCTCCACCCACCGCTCTTATTGGTTCTTTACCCTACTTCTCTATATATTAAATGATCTTTTCCTTTTTTCCCAACTTCTCCATCTGCATCAATGTCTTTTATCAATTTATTGTTTGTAATTAGCTACTGGCTGTCTTACAGTATATCAACTTAATGGCAAAATCTGAAAGAAGGTTTGAAGGGGAAGGGTAGCATGGATAAAAGAAGAGGACCCTGTATTTTAACAAAATACACTTCTGCAGAACAAAATTGTATCAAAGCAAAATAATAATGCATCTGACATGGCTTCTTTCTAATATAAAACTGTCAGGGATATTTTAAACTGGTTTCTGCACTGAAAAGGGGGCTGGACTTGGCCTCAAGGGGCCTTCAAACTGTTTGATTTTGTGAGTCTGAAAGAGAAAATTCAAGCCCGGGACTGTGCAAAACTCAGGATACCAGAAACCAATATGTTGCAATTATTATTTGATAAACACCGACACAATCTTTTCTGAGGGAAGTGCCACCCCAAATGCATCAGAATTCTGTTCACAACATAATTGATCCTTATTGGCTTTGCCTTAGAAAGATTTCTTTTTCTTACTTACACAAGGCTTCTTACATAATTTGAATTTGTTTATCAGAAAAAAATGTACAAAGCCATGCTGGGTTTTCTCACAGACAGCAAAAGCTGATACCATCCAGACCTCTTTCCTACTTGTTTGCATCTTTCTTCTGAATCAGCTTGAAAGACAGAATGAGAAGCCAGCTGTGGGAATAATAAGCATGCTGCAGTGAAAGAAATGCATGTGCAGCCATGCTTAAGAGCACTTGCCCTCTCTTCCTTCCTGCACAAAACAATTATTCATTCTAAACTGCTGCAGCAAGATTAAAAGAGGAAAAAAAGAAAGGGGAATTAATTTGTCTCTCTCTGGCTGTGTTCACACAACATGATTAACCCAGTTAACCATTTTCTGGGCTTACACAATACATTGAAAAGTAAACTAATCAAATAGGCTGAGTTGCCAACCATGGTATCCCCCAAGAGAAGAATCAAAACATTAACTAACTGGTTTTACCAGTGCAATTGTTTGGTCTTTCACTACTGCTGACTTGGTTACTTCTTGTTTCAAAGAGAAACACATGGCTAAAATTAACCCGGTTTCTGGGACCGATCCAGTTGTCAGGTCCTTCTGTCATGTTTCCGTCCACAGGACCAGTGCTGAGTGTGGGCAACCTGTAGTCTTTGGACCACATGCAACCCTTGGCTTAATTTAATGTGCCTCATAGTATAAGTTCAAACACCCTTCCCAGATCTCTGGTAAGGATGATTAACTCTTCAGCCAGCAGCCTACTGTTTAAGGAAAAAGAGAAGAAGGAGGGTCTAGGGAAGAAAGAAAGAAGATGGCGTCCAGAGGAATCGATAAAGTGTGGGGGGGTGTCAGATACTTTGGCACTGTTCTCTACTCCTTGCTTCATCCCTGCTTCCCACTGGCAAGGGAGGTGGCTCATCCAAAGATTATTCTTGTGAGAATGGAGCCTTTGATGGAAAAAAAAAAGATGGTCCATTAGTGAAAACTGATTATCAGGTAGCAGGCAAGGCTGATCATACAAATCTTACTGGGGTAGATTTGGGGGCAAGAGCTAGAAACAGGGATGCGGGTGTTAGTCCAAATCTCTTTGGGCAGAGAAACCAAATTATCAGGAATAAGCCTAATTAGCTTACAGGCAAAAAGCAGTCCCATCACTCAGCCTCAAATCAGATGGAAGTAGGAAGAGTGTAACACTTGTTTTCAGCTACCCATGCCTCTGTCTTTAGATTTTCAGACTCAGTGGCTGCTGTACTGGGTCAAAAGGGCTACTTAGGAGCAAGGGCTGTCTCCTGAGGAGACCTGGTCCTGTTGTGGCCAGTTAGAAGGAATGGCACTTCCTGCCTTGTAAGTGGTCTCTTCTTCACAATTGTACCTTCTGACTTGATTGACTGAATTGGACTCATCTCATGGCTCCTTGGACTCATCTCATGGCTCATGGTCACTCCAAGGAGAGGATCTTTGCAGAATTTCTCCAGCTGATGCCTGATGTCATGTTCATCGTTCCAATGGTCTGGGTACATCGTAACGTTTTGCATGTCAATTTCCTGATCCGTGTCTGTCATTTGCTGGGAGGGGAATTTCAGCCGTGCCGGGCTGTAATCTCCTTACTGTTACTGAGGAATGTATGTTTGGGTTATTGCATGTGTTCAAGGTTACTTTCCCAGGCCGATGTGTAACGGTCACCAACACCTGGGAGGGGGTGGTTGCTATGGTGGGGCGAGGGGCGGGATCGGGTTTGAAGCGGGGGTTTTTAGTTTGTATTTGGCGCGCTTTTGGTCATTCTCAGCTTTCTTTGTATTTGCACACTATTCTTTCAATAAATCAGTTTTCATCAAGAACCTGCTTGTGAGGCTGAGTATGTCAGAATAGGCAACCATTACATAAAGCTGAGAATCTTAAAACTCTTACCACTAACATCCTTCCTGTGAGGAAACAAAGTTAGTGATGACTGAACCTACTTCCCGCTCGGGAGAGAGTGAGGATTCCAGCGTGTGGGAAACGGATTCCATAGGACAAAGAAGGGAAAGGACCCTCACTCCGGAATCGGATGAACTGTCGGAGACCTCGGACTCCAGCTCAGCTACTGCGAAAGCGGTAAAGTCCAAGGTGGTCAGGAAGGCAGAGGGAATCCTGTCCGGAACGCCCCAGGCACCTGTGAAGCCAAGGTATCCGCTGTCCCCAAATGTAGCCATAATGGAGAAGAGTGGGTCAGACGTCTCCGAGGCCACTGAGAAATCACAGAGGTTGGAAGCCCGGGTAAAGTCTTTAGAAGACATGATGGCGAGGATGTCATTTGCGAGGGGCAGCCAGGATAGAGGAAGAAGGGAACATCACTACAGATGGTCGTCCCCATCTGTTTCTCCCTCCCCCCCCCCGAGTGTGAGGAGGAAAGACCGGAGGAGGTACTGGGAGGGATCACCACTGCGCAGTCCCCGGCGGGCATCTCCATCGCCCCCGCGGTGGGCTGAGGACAGAGGGAGGGGACAAAGCAGAGATCGGAAGAGAAGTCCCAAAGTCGGGGTTGCGAATTCCCCCCCCCTCAAGAAGAAAGGTCTCCAGAGCCCAGGAGGAGGGATGGGCGGAAGGAGAGGAAGAGCAGCCCGCAAGGGGCCAGGTATAGGGATTTCACTGTCAAGGTTGATGGGGATCCCACAAAGCTGTCATTCTTCCTGACTAATACAAAAAGCTATATGGAGGAGTTTGGGAGGCTTTTTCCTTCGGAAAGGGCAAAGATAAACGCTGTAGCTACTAAACTGATTGGTTTGTCCAATTAACCAAGATGGACGCCATGGAGTTGGATGATTTCAGAGACTTTCTGTGGGCGCTAAAAATGCATTTTGCTGACCCGTTAGCAAAGGAGAAAGCTAAGGTGGCTCTGAGGGAACTGATCCAAGGATCAAAGTCCATGGCCGATTATGCCCTAGAATTCCAAGCCCTAGCTGCAAAGGTCGACAATTGGTCGCCAACTACTCTAATAGAAATGTTCAAAGACGGACTGAGACCCGAGTTACTGAGATGGGCGTTAGGAAGGGCAAATCCGATCACCCTATATGACTGGATTCAACTAGCAGGGAATGTCGAGCAAGCCCAGGCTAAGTTCGCACAAAGCAGGAAGGGCCCCAAGCAAATGGCCATGATGAGGACGGCCAAGCCACTGGGCACCACTGGCAGAGCGGGATGTACGGCCTGGCAGGAGGAGAAGGAGAGCCGTTTTGCGGAAGGGCAATGCCTCTGATGTGGGAAGGAGGGGCACCGAGCCGCGGCGTGCCCGCAGAGGAAGACCAAGGAGTGTCCGGCAAAGTCGTCAGGGAAATCCCCCTCCGTGCCCAGGAAGATGAAGGCAGCGATGGCTGAAACCGAGGCTGAGAATGCACCTTTCTATGGGGACGAAGGGGAGCCCGAGCTGTCCCAGCCGGCGGGAAACGGCAGCCACCTGCTCTAAGAGGCGCCGCTGGGCAGGTGGTAGAGGAAGGGCGCGACCACGCTTCGGTGAGTGGAAACTTCCCTACGCTGACAGTGAAGGTGAAATTGGGGTCCCGTACACGAACTGTTGAAGTGTGGGCAATGGTCGATTCAGGGTGCTCGTGTTTAATGCACCCTGACGTGGTGGCTGCATTAGAGCTACCCACGTTCCCTTTGAAACAGCCCATGATCTTTACCCAATTGGATGGATCTACAGCGGGGGGGAAACTGGTGACTCACTCCACAGGGATGGTGGCATTGCAAATGGGCAGCCACTGGGAGAAACTGCCTTTTGTGGTGGCACCTGTGGGGGGTCCGTTTGTCATTTTGGGGATGCCTTGGTTCGTCGAACAGAACCCACAGATAAATTGGGCGCACAGGATGGTGACTTTTGCGGATGGGTTCTACAAAGCCCCTGAGGGGGATGACGTGGACAACAGCGCTGTGGGGAGGGCGGCAGCAGCAACTCCGCATTTCCTCACCGGTCCACTAGACGGGCTGCCGGAACAATACCAGGACTTTGCAGATGTGTTTGGCAAAAAGGAGGCGGATCAGCTGCCGCCACACCGCAAAACTGACTGTGCCATAGAGTTTATCCCTAATGCACAATTGCCTAAGCCAAAAATTTATGCTATGACCCAGAAGGAACTGGCAATGCTACGAGAGTTTGTCGACAAAAATCTGGCTAGGGGTTTTATTGAACCAGCCAATTCCCCAGTAGGTGCTCCTGTTCTCTTCAGACCAAAGAAAGATGGAACTTTGCGACTATGTACAGATTTCCGTGGATTAAATGCAGTATCAATATTGAATAAATATCCCTTACCGTTAATCAAAGACATGTTAGCACATCTGGCGAAGGGGAAAATATTCTCCAAGTTAGATCTGAGGGAGGCATATTTCCGCATTCGCATACGGGAGGGGGATGAATGGAAAACTGCTTTCAATTGCCTTCTGGGCTCTTTCCAGTATAAAGTGTTACCTTTTGGGTTGGCGGGAGCGCCTGGGGTCTTTATGCAACTGATCAATGAGGTCTTGCATGACCATTTATTCAAAGAGGTCTTAGTGTATTTGGATGATGTTTTGATTTATACTGAAACAATGGAGGAACATGAAAAACTGGTGAGGCAAGTGCTCAGCAAGCTGAGAAAGGCTGAACTGTATGCTAAACTATCTAAATGTGCATTTCATAAGTCTCAAATTGATATCTGGGCTACAGAATTTCTGACAAGGGTATTGAGATGGATCCAGCTAAGGTTCAAGCCATCCTGGAATGGGAGCGGCCACGTACGCGTAGGCAGCTCCAAAGTTTCCTGGGGTTCGCTAACTATTATCGGCAATTTATCCAGGGGTTCGCCGAGATAGCATTGCCTCTCACTGAATTACTCAAAACAAAAGGGTTGGGTGATACCCGAAGGGTGAGGAACCCTGGGGCATTGCTTAAATGGACGCCTGCATGCCAGGTGGCTTTTGACAAACTTAAACAGCTATTCACTGCTGAACCCATTCTGCAACATCCCGATCCAACCAAGCCTTTTGTGGTTCAAGTGGATGCCTCTGACTTTTCCATTGGAGCACTCCTGCTGCAGGCAGATGAGTCGGGGTGTCTAAAGCCCTGTGCTTACCTATCCCGTAAATTTTCTGAGACAGAAAGGCGGTGGCACGTTTGGGAAAAAGAGGCTTTTGCAGTTAAAGCTGCTTTAGACACTTGGCGCCACTTGCTGGAGGGGGCTACCTACCCTTTCGAGGTTTGGACTGATCATAAGAACCTTGAAGCGCTCAGTGCGCCTCGGAAGCTCAGCCCAAAGCAAATCAGGTGGGCTCAATTCTTCAGCCATTTTGATTTCAAGTTAAAGTTTATTCCGGGAAAGAAAAACTTTCTAGCTGATGCCCTTTCCCGCTTGCCCCAGGATTCAAGCTCTGTTCCGGACGTGGTAGGCACATTGTGGACTGAACCCCAATTGGGTATGGCAGCTGTAACTCGCAGCCAGACTCGTGCACAGCAGCCCGACGTTTCACTTTCGCCCTGTGCAGGAAGTTTGCCAATTCCCTCTAACTTGCAACAACAGTTTCTCTCCAAATTGAAATCTGACACTTGGTTGCAAGCATATATGAACAATGTTACTTTTGACCGGGGCTTTGCTTGGAAGCACGACCGTCTCTATGTCCCTGATGATTTGCGCAAGGACATTTTGCTCCGTTCCCATGATGATAAAGTGGCTGGTCACTTTGGGTTTGTAAAAACCCTCCACTTGGTTCGGCGCCAGTTCTGGTGGCCCACGCTAAGGCGTGATGTCAAAAACTACGTTGCCTCCTGCCCAGTGTGTGCCAGGTCCAAAAGGAAGGTTGGTAAGCCCCAAGGGTTATTGCAACCCGTGGCCAGTCCCTCTCACCCCTGGGAGGAAATTTCTATGGATTTTGTCGTGGATTTGCCTCTGAGCCAGAGGAAAACTGTGATTTGGGTTGTATTTGGCACGCTTTTGGTCATTCTCAGCTTTCTTTGTATTTGCACACTATTCTTTCAATAAATCAGTTTTCATCAAGAACCTGCTTGTGAGGCTGAGTATGTCAGAATAGGCAACCATTACACCTGATATCAGCTCTCCCTTAGAAGGCTAGAAGAGGTGAAGACCTTGTACAGTCAAGTGGGCGTGGGAGGGGAACTGTGATGAATCATCTTTGCCTATGCCCTGGAAGTGGAATGAAATCACAATGGCCTCTTAAACACCTGCTCCAATGCTAAGCTAGATGCTTAAGTTTTAATTGTTTTAAAAACAATAGTTTCAATAAGGTGTACACCTGGTTCATACTAAGACATAATGACTAAGTTCACACATTGCATGAAAACAGACAAGCCATATTATCACTTGGGGCAATGTATGAATGCAGCAACAGTGTTTGGATCTGTCTGTAGTACATGAACAGATAATTATTTACTGATTCCTGCACCTGGGAAATTAATGTATTCATTTGTATCTTAGCGGAGGGCCATCCTTTGCATCTTTAGCTTTGGGGTACAATATTAGAGTCCTAGCATTTTTCTAGGGTGGTGAAAACTGAGAAAGACTCTTGCACAAAATCCCCTTGATAGATAACAATGATACCCCCCCCCCACCAAGAAAAGCTGCAAAAAATCCAGATAACAACTAGATGGCTCCCAGTAGGCTTCCAGATGCAATTCAACATGCTGGTTATCAACTATAAAGCCTTCATGGCTTGGGGCCAAGTTATTTAAAGGACCACCATTCTCCAATTGTTTCTGCCCATCCCACCAGATCAAAGCAGGGTGGGAATGCTCTGGGTCCTACCTATTCAACAGTGCCATCTATTGAACAGTGGCGGGATCCAGGAACCAGGCCTTCTCTGTCACAGTGTCTGCCCTTTGGAACCTCATATCCCTCGAGATTAATTTGGTCCTGACCCTGCGGACATTTTATATGTCCCTGGAGGCCTGGATGTTCCCTTGGCCATAGGGTCTAGGGGTTAGGTGAGCCCATCAATGTGATTCTTTGTTGATAGGGCTGTGGTTCTACCAACTGGGTTGGATTGTCCTTGGGTACTATCATGTTATTACTATGTTATCACTATTATTATTGGTTGTCTTCGTTTTTTTATTGCTTTGGTTGGTTTTAAACCTATATTCACTGACCAGAGTAACAGGTGTGAGATGGGCAGCTATGGAAGTCAATACAATCAGATGAATAAATAGATAAAATGAGAGGAAAGAGTTTTCTGTCTCTCTTTGCTGCCATCTAACCATCATCTGGATTTTTGCAGCTGAGATCCAATAGCCTTAAACCAGGGATTTTCTAGATATATTGACTACAACTCCCATATCCCATAGCCAACATGGCCAATGACCACCCTGGCTGCGAATTATAGGAGTCCTGTCCAAAACATCTGGGAGATGAGGGAAAGCTGGCATAAACTGGTCACTGATTCATCACTGATTTGACACTAGGGAAAAAAAATTAGCAAGAAATAAAAACATAGAAGGCTATCCTTTTTAATCATCATTGGTTCATCTCCCTCTGTAACTGCTGAAGTAGATGAATCAGTGATGATTCAAAAGAATAGCCTTCTATGTTTTTATTCCTTACTATAGTGTCCTCCTATTTCTAAGTAGCCTAAATGAACCTTTCATTTCTCTTCTCCCTGCTTCCAAATTAATTATTATATGAACTGGTATCATTATATGAAAGTTTTTAATAAATTAAAACCAGAAAAAAAGAGAATGAAAAAAGTTATTAATTGATAGAGTCATATGGAACATATGAGTTGGGAGGGACCTTATAGGTCATCCAGTCTAACCCCCTATTTACTACTGGAATCTACTGTACATCTCCTTCCTTAAGAAGTAGCTATCAAGCTGCCAGTTGAAAAGTCTTAGGCTGTAGGAGAGCATTAAGCAAGATCTAGAAGTGGTTGCAGCTTCCTTTTCTGACAGCTTTTGATCAACAACAGGCAAATTAATAGAGATGAAATGATGATAAAATGCACGTGTGAGCTGGCATAATAATGCAAGACATGGTAACATGGCTGTATTTAACAAATGGCTTTTACAAATGCAAGAAAGGAGGAGAGAGATGTAGAATGTCTTGACACAGATTTGCTTGAAGCTGAGCTGCAGGATTTAACTGTTTCTCATCGGGCTAAATTTATTTCTCAGTTTCCCAAAAGATGGAGCTGTTGCCTAGCAACCAGCAAGGTAGAGGTTTCTTTCCCTGGGCCTAGCTAAGAAGGATGGCCCTGCTTTGTGGTCAAACTGAGAAAGTGGCTTTATTGCAGAGGAAAGAACAATGTGATGGAGGAAGGGGAATAGAAACTTCATCTGTGTTTTTTTTTTTTTTAATGGAAGATGGAAGAAGAATGCCTTCTGGTCTGGGCTGCCTTTCTGACATTTTTTTGTTTATTTTTCCAAAAAGTTAGCTGAGAAAGGGTCAGACAGACTTCCACGGGGAATGTCTTCAAAAACTACTGGGCCACTGTAGCTAATATTCATCGGCCTAAGAGCTCTCCCCAGGGATCCATAGAGCAGAGCTAAGGTTCAGATACATATGCATGACTGCAATTTGTCCTTCAGATAGATAAATAAAACATTATTACAGCCAGAAGCTGGCAAAACACACAAACATACAGAGAAATACAAAAGCAAGCAAGATTTATATGAGTGGCACTAGAACTTTAGGAAGCATCTTTGGTCACATTCTTGAAGCTAAGTAGCAAAACTTAGTGACATTTTACGTGACCTTGAAGTTATTGTCAGCATGTAGGAAGGCTATATAAAGATCAGAATAAAGCAGGCAATGGTATTCCCTGTGACATGCTATGGAAGTGGAAGTTAGAGCAGGGTACAATTGACACTTTTGACCTTTGGCGTTGGGTAAGACTCCTGAGAATACTGTGGACAACCAAGAAAACAGACCAATGGATCATCGGACAAATCAAGCCAGAGTTCTGTTTGAGGCACAAATGACCAAGCCCAAATTATCCTATTTTGGACACATTATGTGAAGATCTAGCTCTCTGGAGAAGGCTCTGGAGAAGGCTCTGATGCTGGGAAAGGCGGAAGGAAAGAGGACAACAGCAGCAAGGTAGATGGGCTCAATTACAGAGTGATGGATACTCCATTGGAAGACCTGAAGGACTAGGTTAGCGACAGATCATGATGGAGAAAATCTAACTGTGAGGTTGCTTATAGTCAACACCAACTTGATGGCACATAGTCAGTCAGTCAGTCAGTCAGTCAAAGGAAGGCTACATAGTAATCACCTGACTGCCCTGGAATTGTTGCTAGAAAAGGAAGAATTAAATTTTGGCATAAACCTAAATAAAAATTGCAGTGTAGTAGCACATGAATGATGGATTCAGTGTACTCCATGCGTAACAGGAGGAGGTGGCAAGTTTGAGGAATATAATAGTATTTCCCTTGCAATAGTGCAATAGTCCTTCAGATAACCTGGTCCCCAACCATTTATAACATTAAAAGTTCAGTACATTAAAATAGATCTGAAAATGAATTGGCATGGAATATGTGTCATGTGACCAAAGTGCATCTACAAGGATTTTTTTGCTGGTAGGCTTATTATCGTATCATCAGGCAATTAAACTGAGACAAAAGCTATAAGTGGTGGACTTGTGCAAGCAAAGTTGGGGAGGGCAGGTTTTAGTGCCCCTATTACCTGCATAGGGAAGACGTTCTGTCAGATAGATGATTGCAAGCTCCCCCAGAAAAAAGTATTGCAAAGTAGGATGGTGTTTACCCACCAAGATGGAGTTAACTGTTACAGATGACTAAACCCACATTTCTCCTTTGCAAGTTTCTTCAGCTCTGCTTTCCAGGATCTTTTGTAAACTGGAAAGAAGAGGCCTACACTGCTGTGCAAAACTGAGATAATCCAAGTCAAAGCAACATATATAATGAATGTGCTGATGGTGGAGTACATGCTAGATGGACAGGATCTGACTTGATAATATAAATAGTGTCCTGTGTTCCCGTTTTACGAGCATATATGTTCTTACTCACATACATATCTGAACAGATCTGGGGACTGGCAACTACCCTGTGGATTATTGTACTATAAACCACAAATTTGGTGGGTATGTCATCCTGAAGGCTATACAGCACATCTTATTTACTGTATACTCTCAGGGTGCATCCAAATAATCCTAGTTGCTTAGGATGCCCTTTCTGTAGGTCTGATTATCTCCCGTGCCTCAAATTCCCTACATTGCCCAGCTTCTGATGTGCCTTGAAGCCTTGACCATATAAGGAGCCATTGCTCTGGGCTGAATTCTCTCTCTCCCTCCTCCTCCCTATGCCCTGGTCAAGCCTGAAGCTTTGGAGAATCGCCTGCAATCTGATCCCATCAGTGATGTTGGTTTGGTATGCTTAATATTAAGGCTTCTAACATTTGCAAGAGAAAATGCTTTCAAGGCTTTCTATTCTGCTGCTGGCATAACAATGCAGTTAAAAATTTGCTTGCATCAGGTTTCAAAAATCGATTGATTGCTATAGTGGGAATGAAGATCTTACTTACTTACAAAGACAGTGGTTGAGCTGAAATGCATTTGGCTGCCCTGATGAAGTAGGCTTCATTAGGTCAGCCAAATGCATTTCAGTTCAATCACTGTCTTTCATATAGAACTGAGGATGGGTCTGTGTTCATTTCAACAATTTTTCCTTGTATGGAAACATAATGGGAAAACCTTGTTTCACTGTCATCTCCTTGGAAAGCAGTATGGAGAGAAGGGGAAGGGAAAAAACAGGAGAGTGGGCTAGAACAAAGCTTAGCTGGGTCACCTAATTTTTATAGACAAGCCTATACTCTTTTTTTAATCCCTAACTGGAGCCACTGCTGGTGTGGCCTTTTTGTTTGGAGGACAAGTTGGAGAAAGGTTTAAACACCCCTTCTTCCCCCTTTAAAGCAAAGAACCACTCCATTGAACATTGATTATTTGTTTAAAAATTCGGAGGATTTGATCTCATTTCCACCAAATGGGGCTGGGTTTGCATGTGACCCCTGGACTGTCCATGCCTCCAGAAGTTTAAGATAAAGCCATCCTGTTCATTCATTTAGCAAAACATACTGTGAGAATAGAAGTCCCTCTTTTGGGGGAGATGGGCAGTAACAACATTTGAATAATAAATAAATAAATAAAATAAACCCCTTAGGAGTACCTCAGACAGATATTTAAAAGACAAAAGTTGCAGATCCAAGAGGACAAGGAAGTGAAGTTTATTAAGGAACTATGTTTTAATAAAAATACATGCTTGAATTAAGGAGGTGCTGACCATCTTGTCACACCTTGTTGTCACCTCCGTAATACCTTATTAACTCAAAGAGACATTTTCTTGGCAGCCTGCTGTTACAGCTGAGGAAAAAGTGCGGCTTCCTTAGAGTGGCATCCACAGGGCCCCCCAAACCCCCTCCTTTTTCTGCTTTGGCTCCAACTAGCTGCACAGGTGTGGAGGAACAGTGACATCATCAAACAGACCTTGCAATTACCTTTTTGCAACCTTGTCTGATGCAAGTATGTAGGTCACAGTGTTTGCGTGATGACATTGTCACCCATGTAGAGTCATTTTCCCTATTTCCCCCTTCCTTCCCCCCAAAATGCATATGAACTCTACTCTCCACCCATCCTTAAATTGGCAGAAATTATATGGGCATAACATTTGCCATTCCCATTGTTGATTCCTGTGATAAGCAGAGTGATTGGTTGACTCCTCCAGCTTTGTAGCCCTCCCTCTTCCATATGTCACCAGCTAGTGGAGAAAATATTGCTAATCACAGGACTGGATCAGAAATGGGGTTGGTCTGGTTGCCTCCCATCTCTTGGCTCCTCCTCCTACACCCCATTTTGTCATCACCTGAGCAAAAAAAAAAACCCTTATAAAACAAAACAAAAACCAGATCAGAGTCCTAAAGAGGGCTGTTTCACAAGCAGCACTTTCATTTAGAGCTTCTCTCTTTTCTGTTCCTTCCCTTATACGGGCAACTTCCAGATTTCTTCATGTTTTGTTCATAAGGCATTAGGGTTAGTTGCGGGGTCTTCGTCCAATTCTTTTAATATTAGTTTTGCTTGTTATACTATTTCCTGGTTGCACCATCTTACTGATATGCTATTTCAAGCTCCAGCAAGTAGTTTTCCTTACATTTTGCACATGGCTATTGCACAATGTTGCTGGCAGATGAAGATGACAAGTGAATGGGCCTGAAAAGGCCAATAAGTCCCTCTCTGATCTCATCTGCTACTGGTCACCTGAATTTACCTTTAAGGGATGATAAAGCCTAAGAGATTGAATATCCTGGAGGCTGCCCTGGGATGGTATACAAATGAAGGGGAAAATTTTTAAAACAGGTACAACCAAGGATGATTTAAGACTGTTGTATTCATGGGCTGTAGGTAAGATGAAGGCAATAACATGGACACATACTTGTGCTTGTGCTATGGTTAGGTGCAAGTCAGGAAAAGCACTAACATTATCAGTCCTACGACCAGGGGAGACAAGAGCAGACACAAGGAGAGGAACAAAGAGGGAATCCTTGGCTTGCTGTTTCAACTCCTAATGACCCTAGTAGGCAATAGGATAAAATGGTCAGAAGAGTTGATGTTTCTAGAGCTGTATCGCTAATGCCTACTGCTGGATCACGAAGCTCAGAACTGTTTATACCAGTGTTTTTCAAACCTGGCAACTTTAAGATGTGTGGACTTGAAGAATTCTGGGAGTTGAAGTCCACACATCTTAAAGTTGCCAAGTTTGAAAAAAACAGGTTTATACTGATGGACAATGGCTCCTCATCTTTTGGGTTTACCAGGAGATGCCTTTGGAACAAAAAGCAGATGCTTGGATAATGCCTTTAGGTCTAATTGAAGGGTAGTATATGTCAGGATCTCAGACAGCTGAGCGGGGTTTCTTCTAAACTAGCTGGACATGTTTGTGGGAAAAGACCAAAAATCTGGAAAGCATCAGGTTAGGGAAGAATACTCAGGTATCTCTTCCTGTTTTCATGCATTCTGAGATGGAAGATAAACACTGAACTTGAGTGAAATTAAAAAATAAATAATAGTAAAATTGTATAGGGGTTTTAGAGTTTTATTTGGAAGCCTGACTACAAAACGGAATATATGGGAGATTTTAAATGCCCATTTTCTATACCAAACTTGTGAATCTTGAAAGCTGTTTATTTCTTGATGGCCTCCTCAGGCTTCTTGACATCCGATGTAGGGATCTGGGCATGGGCTTCGAAAGTGACTGGGATTGTGATCTCTGCAGACTGAATGGCTGGTTTGGGCAAGGGTGCTTCCACTGTCAGCATGCCATCTGGGGAGAGTGATGATCGGACCACAGTTGCATCAATGCCAGGAGGCAGCCTGTGAAGGAAAGAGAATGTAAGAATGGTCTACAGTAGTGGGCTTATGAGATTAATCAAAATGACATCACAGGGTTGCTTTCTTCCTTTAAATTGGGCATGAGGAACCTGTTACTGAATTACCATTTTCACAGTCAGCAGAGCCAGTGTTGAGGGATACCTGCAATTATCATTTGGCAACATCTGGAGGTCCATTGGTTTCCTACCCATCCTGTAAATCTTGACTGTAAAAGAACTTCTACATTGCCACTATTCTCAGAAAGCAGTACTCAGAAATAGTTTGAAAGTGACTTGTAATCATCGTCACTTCTGATGAGTGCAAGATACCAAAAACTAGGATTAAAGTAATTGCTTGTCCTAAACTATTGCAGGTTATGTAGCAACAAAAAACCCTTCATCCCAACTCCTCATATAAGGGAGGGAGGGAGGGATTCTTCCCCTCCTAAAATGAATGGGAAAACATAAAGAGTTTTGTCAAATTTCCTTTGCTTCTTTTGTACCAGCCGATTTGATCCTGCAGGGTTGGCAAGCTCTGGGTTCCTTTGATTAACCAATGTCATCTATTGGGACCGCAGAATTGTGCCTTCTCTGTAGTGGCATCTTGTCAGGGTCAGCCTCGCTCTGAATAAGTCACGGACTCACTTAATAGGGATTAAGGATTTCCGGTTTATTGGAACGGAATGCTTGACAGAACGAAAAACGGGAATGGAGGCGTGGTGGCATGGTGTCCTGTTTATACCCCCTTGCCGGACCCCGTGCTCCTCCACCCTCCATTGTCCCCATTCCCCTGACCGGACGGGAGATTTAGATGTTGATGGGATTTGTGATGGTTGTTTGGGCATTTTCCCGGCTGCCGTCTTTGTCCTATTGGTGCAGGTGCGTCCTCCGGGGCACAAGGCGTGAGTCCTTCTGTGTCATCGATGCTTATCTGAATTACCTTGTGATGTCCTTCTATGAAGCTGTAGATCAGTTCATGGGTGTGGTTGCTTGGGTGATTAGTTGAGCATTGATTTGATTGTATCCTTCCTCTCTTTCCTGATGATCATGATCCACGTTGTGAGGCTCTTGTGTGCCTTGCAACGGGGTCATGACACATCTGCCCTCTGGAACAAGGTTCCCCCCGAGATTTGGATGGCCCCCACTCTGCTGCTGTTTGGAAGAGCTGTGAAGACCTGACTCTTCACCCAGGCCTTTGGTGAGGGAGAGTGAGACCCCTCGCTTCATCGCACTTGCCATCTTTTAACTTTATCTTTTTATCTTTTATTGATTTTACTGTAATTTCTTTGATTGATTGTTCTGAGCTGCCTGGAGTCATTGAGAGTTGGGAGGCAAGTTTAATATGTTGTTGTTATTGTTGTTGTTATTTTAAAGAGAAGCCAGGAAGAAGGAGGAGGCAAGATGTTTTTCCAATAGGAAAATAAAATCACTACTTTTCTCCTCTGACTAGTCTTGCATAAGTTTCAACTACACTGCAAACTACACCTCTGCAGGACACACAGAGGTCCAGAAATACCTCCCATCTAATGCAGCATCCTTGAATGGAAGTGCCTGAAGATTTCTGTGCATTGAACTCTCAGAGTGGGTGTCCTGAGGCAATGCCTCTTAAGGCCAAAGCGGCAAAGGATGGCAGATACAGTTTCAGGAGCTTAAGAAAGTTGTTGAGAAGGCTCCTGTTAGAAGGAAATTAATAATCCCCTCCCTCTCTCTCTCGTGCGCGCGCACACACGCACATGCACACACACCCCTTCAGCCAAAGCCAAGGGGAAATAGCCTAGAGAGTAAGAAAAGTAGGAAGAGATATTTGATGCCTTCTAGAAATCTGATGGATTCCAGCTTTGCCCCAGCCTATGGTCAAGGATAATGGGACTTATGGGAGTCATACAGGATCTGGAAGCCACTGATACCCCACATTCTCTCTAAATCAGCCTTCCTCAACTTTTTGACCCTGGAGGAACCCTTGAAATATTTTTCAGGCCTCAAGGAACCCCTGAACATTCAGGCTCAAATACAGGCCAGAGGTTACAAAATTATTATATTGGTTTCATGGGCAGGCCTGTATATCTGCATTAACAGTGTTCCTAAACTGAAAATAAAGAATGAAACTTGCCTCTTTAATGTGAAGTTGCCTGAATTTGAAGTAAGTTTTTAAATAAATTGTGATCTCTCAGGGAACCCCTAGTGACCTCTCGCAGAACCCTAGGGTGCCAGGGAACCGTGGTTGAGAAACCCTGCTCTAAAGGTTTCCGGTTGATGTAATGCAGGTACAACATTTTAAGTATTAGGAAGGACGATGCAACTATTTGGTACTAGTTTTTTTCCCCTGTTGGGAATCATGATGAACGAAAGAAAAAATAAAACTGCCAACATAATGATCCCTTTATAAAATACTGTATATGTGGTTAATGTACTAAGTGAGCATAATCCTGCTCAGTGTACTATGCAAATATAGGGAGCAAAAGAAGGTTCAGAAAAGGGTAAGCAAAATGTTCAAGGACCATTCCCTTATGGACGAAGGTAACCAAGGTTGAGGGCTTGTTTCTGTGCACAGCTGGGGAAGTACATTTCAAGGACCTAGGAGGGGATGTAAAGCAGTATTTCTCAACCTTGGCAACTTTCAGACGTGTGGACTTCAACTTCCAGAATTCCCCAGCCAGCCATGCATGGCTGGCTGGGGAATTCTGGGAGTTGAAGTGCACACATCTGGAAGTTGCCAAGGTTGAGAAACACTGATATAAAGCATAATCTTTCCTGGCTTTTTCCACACACAGAGAGCCTCCAGTCCAAACTGCAAGTAGATATTTATTCAGAGAATACACGGAGAGGTAAACAGGGAAAATAGAGTGCTACAGCTGACAACTTTCTCACATGTAGGGGTCACCTGGAGAGTCATAGCATCTACTTACGTGTATTTCCTTGTGAAACATCTGGAAATGAACCCATGCTCATCTTGTCTTTCTTCATGTTTGCCTGGAAAAGAAAATACCTCTGTGATGGAACGATCAGTGCTTTTCTATTTAAAAACATGAATAAATTCCATGTAGTCCATTTTCTTCACAGCTTTGCTCTCTCTCTCGTTTTCACACACACACACACACACACACACACACAAACATCTGCATGCTAAATACTAAGTGCATTAGTAGAATTTCTGGATTTTGGAAATGGGGATAAAGGGGTTGTTATTTGGTGCTTCTGAATTATGTAATTTGTTGATATCTTTTTTTCTCCTTTATGTTACTGAAGGTGTGTGAAACAGTACTTGTCAAAGGAGATGAATCTTGTGGTTGTAGAGATTCTTAGTGTGATTTACTGTAATGGTGGAATGTAGCTATGCTGTCCTTCATTGACTATCACATCCCAAGGTACACTCACGCATGCATGCATGCATACATGCATATGCACACACACATGCACGCATACAGTTTTTATTATTTACATTCCAAGGAAGTAACTCTCAGGTTAAAAGCTTCATCATGCAATGCAGACTTATAGTGCAAAAAAAGCCATTAACAAAATTTCACAATTAAGGGTAGGACTAGGAGCATTAACATCTAATAATCTAATCTAATCTAATCTATTGTTAATTGTTAATCTAGCAGCATTATTATTTGAAGATCAGTTCCATTCAACTCATAAAACATACTAAACATTAACAAAAAGCTTCAGCTTGCTGAAATGCACTTTATATCTTATTAAAAGAGAAATACAATCTGGCGTGTTACCTTTTAAACCATTTGAATACATTAGAAACTCCAGGAAGAAAGGGAAATATATATCTGTCCTTTCCCTACTTATTGCTCTCGTTCTCTGGCTTTTTTTTCCTTGTCTGTCACAAAATGAAAGCCTGTCTGCTCTTCTGTGTATGAGTAAAATACAGGGACCGTGGTGGACCTGTTCCTTCATAACAACATTTTATTCCGCACAATAAATAATCAGGTACTTCCGGAAACCTCACCAGCCAAACATGGAAATCAAGGTTATTCTGCTATTGGTTGCTTACTGTACAATATCCTCTAAACTGAAGTGCATTCCCCCTCTATGGAGAATCGATTGCTAACTTTTTATAAAAGAACTATTTTGGATAAGAGCACGAAAGACTGACTTCCTAACCCGTGGCCTGCAGCAGCCAGTCACTCCCAGCTGCTTCCAGGCCATCCCTGCAAGTAGCTAGGGAAACAGTAGCTTTCCCCTACTGCTGTTCCCCCAGCAACATACAGTTTGGCTTTATATAGCCGTTGTTCTGAGGAGGGGAATAAAATCAGTTAAATAAAATTTTGCCTTAACTTTATGCATAATAATTTTGTGTGTATCAGTGGTGTGTAAGTCTCCTCCACTTAAAAAAACAATAGTTAAAATAAATGAACATTTAAATGCACAAATGTCTTTTTGGAAGACTATGAGTACAAGGTTCCTCCTGAATTTGGAGAGAATTCTTTGGGGGAGTCAGAAGCTGTAGAAGCAGTACATTCATTTTGCCTTCAAAGAATCAGACCAAGTCCTGCTGATTGAATTGCTATTTCTCTCTCTCTCTTTTTCATGACCTGCTGATGTATCTTCAACAGCAGCTTTATCTATAGACCTTAACAGGCTTGACTTACTTTAAGGCCCAAAAGTATTTTGGAAGGTTGCTTTCAGGCCACTTGGCAACTCCCACTACTATATTAGGGATCAAGACTGGAGGAGTAGAATCGGTAAAGAATATATATTACATATTATAGTAATTATGGTATTCTTATTTTATTGCTCAAGCCAATTGCAATGAAATTTCATTTTAATGTACACTTTGGTGTATAGTGAAATGACAATAAAAGTCCTATTCTATTCTATTCTATTCTATTCTATTCTATTCTATTCTATTCTATTCTATTCTATTCTATTCTATATAATGATAAAGGACAGCCATATAGTTAGTTCTCTTGACAACAGCATCAAGTAATTTGCCATAGTCTTCTTCTGAGATATTTTTTAACTTCTAAATATAGCTTCTGGATTACTGGGTGGTCTCCCATCCCAGTACCAAACAAGTCTGTCCCAGCTTAGCTTTTCAAGATCAAACTCAGCTATGTGCTGCCTCTTGTTCATATGAGAATTGATATAAGTACTGTGGCTTGAAAAAAATGCTTGCAGTAACTCTAGTGCAAGAATTGTAACTTTAAGACGGAGCACACCTGGTTCCACAGGGATCTCAATAGGGGGATTTAAAAAATTAAGGTGGCAGCCATAATCATGTGATCAAAACTTCACCCCTTTTTTACATGTGTCATATCTGATGGATTTTAAAAAAGGGACAGGGCTTCCACTGCACAGTTGTAGCCAACATCTTGCTTTTTTTGACCACCATCCCCCCCGGGTGGGTTCCCTCCCTTCCACAGTAGGGATTGAAAGTCACGATGGCAGCTGTGATCACATGATTGAAGCCCTGCCTCTTTTGAGCACATTGCATTGGTTGCTTCGATCACATGCTAATAGCCTCTGCCTTGACTTTTTTGACCCTCCCCCCAGGCAGCCTTGCTTGTAAGCAGTTCTTTTTATAAGCTTTGATGCAGAAATGTGTCAGTGATGTGATTAGGTGAATGCACTGCTTGGCTAACTTGCTGCTGTAATCTTTTCAAATTCTTTTAGTTGTTGCGCCTTAGCAAAAAGTGAGAAATACGTTCCTTGCTCAGAGAATGATTTAAATATGCACACTGAGTCCAGGAGACCTGTGTTATAGGGAAATTTGATAGTACACTTCAAAAAATCTATTTGGCACCTAATCAGACTCCTTGATTTTAATCAGGCATGGAATAGGCCAGCTGCAATCCAGCTAGCAGTGGAGACAGGGGAGTGAAGTTTCCCCACTATGCGGTTTCTTTGTTTGCCTCCTTGGATTTCACCCACCTTTGTTCTTTTTATCTCTGCTCATAGGCAGAAGAACGGCATTGCAGGATTGCCTCTGATCCTCTAAAAAAAACCCTCCTGCTACATAAGTGTTTCTCAGCCTTGGCAACTTTAAGATGGATGGACTTCAACTCCCAGAATTCCCCAGCCAGCAAGGTTGAGAAACACTGTGCTATATGACACTCGTCTGTCTTTTAAGACGCAGGCCTCTTTGCTGATTCTACTGCGGTAGACTAACCCAAAATCAGAAGTCCCCAGTTTTTAAACAAGACCCATATTTATTTATTTTATTTTATTTTATTTTATTTTATTTTATTTTATTTTATTTTATTTATTTTATTTTATTTTATTTTATTTTATTTTATTTTATTTTATTTTATTTTATTTTATTTTATTTATTTTTAATTATTTATTGCTCACATTTATATGGATAAAGTATTTATATATACTTTAAACATGCTAAGCTTGGCCAGTTTGTTGTTTGTTTTGTTCCCTAGCTCAGTGTGTTGTGTGTACCAAGCTCTTTGGCTGGTTTATGGTTGGCTGTATTGTGTGTACAGAAAAATGAGATAATTAAGTAGTAAATTCATTGTGTTGTACAAACCACTCTGGAAGTTGGCATTAGGTAGCCCAATGGGCAGGATAGATTAAAAATTATGGTGTCTGCTTATGCATTATCGAGACAGAGAGATAAACACTTCCAAAAGGAGAATAGAGATCTGAATAAAATTAGCATATACTAACTTTTCTAGGAGAGATAGTTTAGTGCAGGGATTAAGGCATTGGGCTAGAAACTGGGAGACCGTGAGCTCTAGTTGTGCCTTAGACAGAAAGCCAGCTGGGTGATCTTGAGCAGGCCCTCCCTCTCAGCCCTAGGAAGAAGGCAAGGGCAAGCCACTTCTGAAAATGTTGCCAAGAAAACTGCAGGGACTAGTCGGTTGCCAGAAATTAATGCTGATTAAAACACAGACACAAACACACTTTTCTAGAGTCATAGACTTGGAAGCCATTACTCTCATTTAAATGGATTTGCACTGTATATCTTGCTCAAGAAAGGTAATCTGTGCTCCTGCTTGTATAGTTGCTAGGCAAATATAAAGTCCTGTTTTCTTTAACTTCAGCAATGTTGCTACGGTCAGCCCAAGGCTGCAATGCCTGCAGAGGTCCCAAACAAACACCACACATGTCTTAAAATCAGCAACAATAGCAGTCCTATTCTGTCCTTTTCCTCTTCTGCGTTCTAGAGGCCTCCTGGAGAATCTAAACTCTTAGGGCAGATCTGCACTTTCTGCTGGGCCACCACCAGTATGGGCCACTTGCCACTTCTTGAGTGCAGGAAAAGATGACATCTTCCTCCCCCACCTCCCAGCCCATGGCCAGGGAGTTTCCCAGCTGCAATCCAAAACCGCTCTTTTCTGACCCAAGGGGTCTTAAGCCCTTCAGGGCAGATGTTCTCCTGTGCGTGGTTCCATTCTAGTAGCAGCCCCAGCTCTGATTGGCTGCAGTGCCTGGCATTGCCCCTCCCCGTGGTCACTGCCTGTGCAGCCATTTCAACCTGGGCTGGTGGGCTGCTCAGCTCTCTGCTGGTTGGCAGGTGCAGATTTTTAAGTAATCTCGCAATTGACCCAGTGACGACCTGTTAAGTCAATGAACATAGGTCAATCAACCCTAGAAGCTCATGCGCCGTTCAGCCCTTATGTCTCCCAGCGGGCATCCGTTCAGTTTCTGCCCAGGCTGGGTGAATCATGTTCCCTTTGCTTTCCTGCCCCCTGCCTAAAAAGTGCACCAAAGTTTCCTTTCTTCCCTTTTCTTTTTTTAAGAACACCTTTATGCTGCAAGGTAGGACTTGCTACTTTGCTTCTATGAAGCTGAACTCTCAGTTCTTCACTGCTACCAAGTTTCCATGAGGCCAACAAGGAACACCTTGTTTGGCTTTGATTATGATGCTACAAATAAGGGGGTTAGAGAGAGAGAGAGAGGACCCATGATAGTGTCAAAGGAGATCGTGTAAGAGGTGGGTGTGAAGGTATTCATGTGTGCAAACCTCTGAGAAAGCAAGGGAAAAGCACGGGAGCTAAGGAGAAGAGAACAATCCCTAAAAGGAAAAGATGCACACTGGTAGACTGGCCTGCACTGATGGGAAGGGCCAGAAGCAAGGGAAAGACCCAGCAGGTCTTCTAGTGGCCACAGTCTGGACTGAGCCCCAGCTCAGACCCATTGCCAACCCTCTGCAATTGGGTCTGGAATGTCTGAAGTTGGCTGAAGGAACAGCCAGGAGCAGCTGGTGAGAGAAGCAGCTTAGGCTGCAGCATGGAATCACCCTTATTAGCACATATAAACTCTGAAACAAAAGGATCAGAAAGGGAGAAAGAAGAAGGAGAGACCGAGGCTGCGTGAGGAGGGAGAAAACTGTATGAAAGAGGCCCAGGACTACAGGGCAAGAATAGCTCAAGGGTGGACGGGGTTCTTATTCTCATCTAGAGGGCATTTTATCTAAACTTCTCCCAGTCCTTTGCAGAACAGATGCTGATCTTTAAAGCAGATTTGGAATGGCCAGCCCTGCCCATACAATGCTGCTGGAAGACCCAGGACAGTTTGGGCTGTGCAGCCGTGCCCAAAACATTTGACTTATATCTTATTTTTCAACTGACATTGAACTATGATGGCACCACACTGTACAGAGGCAGGCCTCCGGTGTGAAGTCTTTCTGCTAGTAATTAAAGGTCTCTGTCTCTCGTCTGTCTGTCTGTCTGTCTGTCTGTCTGTCTGTCTATCATCTCTATCTCAGTTTTCTATCTTGCCTTTTGTTCAGGAGCTCAAGGCAGCGTACACAGTGTTCTTCTCCCCATTTTCCCAATAATCCCGTGAGGGAGGTTGGGGGCTTATGTGGCTGAGAAATTCCTCTGATTATGTTGTACAGCTGCCCCTAATAATGTTTACATTATTTTAGGGTTTCAGCTTTTTTTTTGGTGATGGCTTTTAATGCATTTTGGTATACTACAGTATTGCTTATTAAAACTATTTTAACATAAACTGATCTGGGATTTTTAGCCAAAATCTACCTCTATCTGAAGTGAGGGGCATATGGACAAGATGGTAAGGCCTTCTCTGTGATGGCCCCCACCCTGTGAAACTTCTACTCTCAGAGGTTTGTAAAGCCTCCTCCCACATGGCATTCAGACCACCACTGGAAACAGTTTTATTTCACTGAGCCTTTAACTGCAGTTAAATGTTTCTGGCACCCATCTTTGGGTGGGGTTGGTTTATTATTCTTGTTGCTTTTAAAATGTTTAATGCTTGGTGACCTGACCAAAGATTTTCAAATGGCTCTAAACACTGGAATAAACAAACAAACAAATAAATAATGCATATTTTTAAAAATAAAACAATAAAAATTAAAATAAAAATGCCACCTTTTCTGTGGGACAAGAACATACTGGAGCCAAAGAATGGAGCATCTCCATTATGTCCTGCTTCTGGCTGGCCCCTGTTAAAAGCATGTTGAGCCCTCAAAGATCCTTCTGTACAATCCCCATAATAATTCTCTTGTGGCCATTCGAGCAAAAGCTGTTGACTAGGCTTTCTAAGAAAAGGACTGCCTGCTTCAGTTGACTTAAACATTACCAATCCTCAAAAAGGTGCATTGATTGATTGGTTCATTTATAGATCACTTTTTTTCCCATTTGAAACACATTGGCTGAATGCAAATTTTTCTTTGGCTGAACTTGGAGACTAATATTTAAAGTATTAAAGATTTTAATGTTTCAGGCAGTTTTAGTATCTATATTATTTATAAAATAATAAATCCTATTTATAAAGGATGGGTCAATGCAATACAAGGCCCTCCAATAAAGTTTATAAAGAAAGGAAAAAAGCTAACAAAACAAGATGTGAAAATCTTAACATTAAAAGAATAGAATTAAAAAAGTAAATAGGACAAATAAGTAAAGCTGAAATGGTATGAGGCAGTTGTATTCTTTCAGATTTCTTTCAATATATATTGATGTTTATATTGAGATTTTAATAACCACAAGATCAAAGGGGAAATATTTTTTTAAATGAATGGAGTAAGTGGTTAAAGACAGATAATTAATCAGCTCAACATCGTCTCATTGGCTGATAGCCCTACAAACAATGGAACCTCCACATTTAGAGGTTGTATATGTCAACCTATCATTTATGAGGTTAAAACCTCTGAGCAGTCCTCCTTATGCGCCTCAGTGATTCACCAAAGCATTGCAGAAACAGTTATTGACCTTGAAGTTTGGCTCAAAGTCACTGGACTCTGCCATGGAAGCAAAGGCTGTTGAAGACCTGATTTGGGAAGGGGAGATGTCTGAGGGATCTAAAGAGAAGCTACTCACCAGTGATTTCTACCACACCATCTTTCGTCTTCACCACCAACTCTTCTGGTGCAAAGTGGTTGACATCCAAAACCACTTTCCAGCTGTCTGAAGTCTGCCGGATCTCAGAGATGCCACTACTCAACTGGCGGTTCAAAGCCCGGTTGTAGGCAGGGTTGGCTCCTGGCGAGCTGACGACGGGGCTAGCGGCCACTGGCTCTGGACTTGAACTGACCAGGGGTCGTACGTAGCCTGGCCAGCTGGTGGTCCCTGCAGGCCACTTGTACCAGTCTTCAGGAATAAGTGGCATCCCAAAAGACTGGTCCAAGAGCCTGCTGCCCCTGTACCAGTCCCAGCTGGGGCTGCGTAGGAAAGTGAAGGGCACTTGGCGTTCTGACATGTCCTGTTCCCGAGCCGTCCCAGAGCTCTCTGCCCAGACCTGGACTGTGAAGATCTACTCCCTCCAGCTGGCCCTTATCAACACACAGCTATCTATTTTGGGACAAGCATTCCAGTTCTCTATTAATGGAAATTGCGCTTGGCTGCAGGAAGCTGATGAATATTACACAGGTCTCAATGACATTCCCCTTGTGCATTTGTCATCCTCTGCCTTCTTGGTCAGAGGAGGGGGAGCAAGGAGGAGGGAGGGAAGGGGAAAGGAGAACAATTCCCATTGGAGAACAGCAGGAGCTTGAATTCCAGTCTTGCCTTTTTGACCTCAGCAATCTGAAAATAAGCTAAGACTAACTGGAAGAAATATTTTTTGGAATGCGGCAGAAATTGCCCCAGCTTCCTTGTAGTACCAGAACTTTCAGGAGAGAGTGACACGGGTTGTTTATTTTTGCACAGCATTTCTTGGCTCCTTTTCCCAATCTAGCATATAAAACAAATCTTGCTGAGGGACATGCATGTTACAATGCCCATAAGAGCAATCAAATTAAAGGTTTTTCAGTTTCAAAAGCAGAAAATCAGTAGGGATACTCCAGAAACAAAAAAAAGGGAGGGAGGGAGGGAGGGAGGAAGGAAGTCTTCACTTTGCAGGCAGGCTGGGTCAACCACCAGACCGACACTGCTTTACCTTTTGTGACCAAACAGGCCTCCAACTAATATAGAAATCTGTGCCATGTAGGAAGATCTTTAGCTCTGGGAAAACTGGCACAAGAAAGAAATTTTCCAAATATTCCATTCCCAGGCCATTAAAAATCTTATAAGCTAAAAAGCAGCACCTTGAATTAAGCTTGAAAACACAGCAGCAAGTTTTGTAATTGTGTTAGTAAAGATTCATATACCAATGCATGCCCATTACCTCCTAAATTTTGTTACTGAGTGCCTGGATTTGCCTTTTTCTCCTCTTTTATTTCTGATCTTTGTCAGTCAGGCTTGTAGTCTTCTAGTTAAAGAGAGGGGTTCAGAAATAACAACACATACCTTTCCCCTGTATTGCTTAACTTTCATTCTTTCAAACAATGCTGGTTCTGAGAATAACCTAACATCATTTGGGACAGAATCCAATTCTGAATTATTAACTACTAGTTGGTAGTCAGTGGTCCTCATGAATTATGGTCTGGCAGAGCACATTTTGGCACCTGGATTAGAAAAATCTGAATGTCACCCTCTTTTGGTCTAATTAAAATTTGTGACACAATCCAGCAATCTCTTCCATAAGCTTCAAGGAAATGAATGAGAATCAGGGCCAGCCCTAACATTTGGCTTAAGAGAGCAGCCTCACTGGCCAGAGAGTCTTATGTGACACGAAAGAGCAGCCCATTGTGAGTCACTTGATTTATCACTGCACCTTTTTTTGATGCCAGAGTGGCCCAGAGTGCTTGTGGGATCTTCTGTTTCATGTATCCAAATTACTTGCCTGCTTCCAGGCCCTGAATTATGAGTACAGTAGTTGTAAATGGGGAGGTGCCATTTGTTGCTCTGCCATTGGGAGCCAGTCTCTTACTGCTTATCTCATCTGAGCTATGGCTGAAAAAAACACCCCAGCTGATAACCCCATAGCTCATTTCTGTCAGGCTGGGCCCTCTCTGCGGTTTTTAATAATGTTCCAAGTATGTCATTTCAGCTATGATACATTCATGCAGGAGTGATAGGTGATAGATAAAGTCAGATTAAGTAAAGAACAAATGACTGTTGGAGATGGGGCTGGTCCTACCATTAAGCAGGATGAGGCAGCTGCCTCAGGTAGCAGATACTGTGGGGGAGGGAGGGATGTGAGATGTTTGACAATTGAGCTGGGGGGCCAAGAAGATGGCCCTGGGCCTGAAATCATTCCATGTCTGGTCATGTCTAGTCAACTTCTTTCCTGGTGGGGGGCAGAAGTGCCATCTTGTCCTTCATTGAACAGCAAAAGGTCTTGGATGCTCTGGAGGGAGATGAAGATCTTTCACAGTTTCCTACTGACCATGAGTCATCAAGTGGAAAGCAGAATGAAGAGACCCTTTGAAGTCATCCTCCTCATCCAGCTAAGATGATCCCTAGAGGATCCAATGGCCTCTCTGGCACATTCTATATTTTTGACTATACAGAATAACTTAGCCTGGTGCTTAATAATGTAATTTATTTCCTCCTAATGCCTAAAGGGAAGAACTTTCAGCAGAAACAGACTGGTTTGAGATGCTATGGGGCAGTGGTTTGTAATTTAAGTAATTAGTATTTTACTGCCAGGGAGGGAAGGAGATGCCTGGGGGTTACCTGCCTTCAGGTCCCAAATAACATAGCTGGCTGCCCTTGGTGAGGCAGGGAAGGCAGATTAAAAAATGTTGGGACAACTCATTGTAAGAACTTTATTCAGAGCTTATGCACTGCAGCAACCCTGAACACCAGAAAAAGGAAACAGGTCATCCGTACAGCATCTTCCAGCAAAATGGATACCCCCTCAACTTTATCAAAAAGTGCCTCACCACCCAACCTACTACAACCCAACCAACAGAAGCTATGAAAAGGATAACACTGCCATACATCAGAAACATCTCAGAAACTACCAACAGACTGTTACAACTGCATGGCATCACCATAGCACATAAACCAACTAAAACTCTTCAAAACATCTTAAGTAACCCAAAAGACCCAATAGCCGAAGAAGAAAAAACAGGAGTTATCTACAACATACAGTGTAGGGACTGTAGCAGCCACTATGTAGGACAGACAGGCAGAAGACTAGCAGAGTGCATCCACGAACACCAACTGGCAGTCAGAAGACACAATGAGAACTCCTTAATCTCACAACACATGGACAGACTCAACCATAGTTTCAACTGGGAAACTGAGCATCCTAAACCAAGCCAAATCCAAAAACGCCAGAGAATTCCTGGAAGCTTGGCACTCAGACAAAGCAGCCATCAACAGACACATAGAGGTAAACAACATTTACATACCATTCAGAAGGGACAATAGAAAAGCCAAAAGACCAGAACACCTCCTCACCAGCAGTCAACACCCAGATATGCAAAAATCAACACTAGGATTAACACCAGATGAACAATCAAACAGCACAATATACCCTAATCAAGGAACTATTAACTCAGGCAATCAACCAAGCAGCAAACAACAGCCCAATCAAGGAACTCCCAAAGAGAGAACAACACCCCTACCAACATAAGATGGACAAACCATGGTATCTAAACTGAGAGCAAGGCCCACTCCCTCTTTGCACTGAAGATGTTGCCTAGTCTGGCAATGAAACGTCTGCAAGAAAACAAAAAGGCTCAGAGAGCACCAAGGACTCCACAGTTCAGCCCTAAGCTACAAATATTCGCTTCGATTGGCAACCCATTTCTATCAACTACTTCCATGCCGGAACAAGGTTATGCCACACATTTTTTAAAATTTGTATTTTATTTGTTAGATTTGTATCCCCCTTTTGTGTAGAAGCTCAAGGTGACATACACAGCACTTCTTTCCTCCACTGTCTTCCCACAACAACAACTCTGTAAGATGGGTTATAAGACAGCCCAGGGGTGTAGTGGTGAAGGTGTTGGACCAGGAGTAGGAGACTCCACCCTCAACCATGGAAGCTCTCTGGGCCACCCACTCTCTCAGACCACCCTCTCACACAAGGTTGATGTTGTGGGGGAAAATAGGAGGAGGCCTGTTCTAAGCCACCTTGAGCTCCTGTATGGATGGTGGGATATAAGGCTAAGAAACAAAACAACAACAGCAACAAACAAATAAGTTGGCGCTGAGAATTAGTGACTGGCCCAAAGCTACTCAGTGGCTGGTAACCAAGTCAGTTAAGGACTTAATGATTGCATTTCTATAAAGCTAACTTTAACTTAAAGGGTTGTAAGAACAAACCTTTTGGTTAGTTCAGTATGTTTTGTGGACCCAGAAAATTAGGCTAATTCAGTATCAGGCTAAGTGCATTATGAGTAACCTTCCATGACTTGGAAATTGGGTCTCTTCACCCATTAATATAGTTACAGTTTTTGTGCCTAACTTCATGCTGACATCTGGCCCAAAGACAGAACCTGCAATTTTCTGAATATTACTAAACTACATCTCCCAGAAGTCTCAGCCAACCCACAAAGGAAGATGTACGGCTATCCTCTAGTGTTCAAAAAATAAATAGGCCTGTTTTCTGTTTGGAAGATTGAGACCATGTTAGCTTTACAACTTTTGAGAGTGAAGAAATATATATGCCCAGATTTTGCAGGACTTCTCTGCTTAACAGTATGCAATTTCTATGGAAGGGGGGAGAGGTAGTTTTCACCCATCTCACGTTACTTTACCTTTGGAAAAAGCATTTTTTATTACCTGATCTTTTTTTTTTCCTTTTTTAAAAGAGAGGGGAAGGCAAACTGTAACACCAAACCCACCTTCTTTCTCATATTACTGGTCTAAATTGGTGTTTTTCAAAAGTGGCAACTTTAAGATGTGTGGACCAACTCCCAGAATTCCCCAGCCAGCCATGCTGGGAGTTGAAGTCCACACATCTTAAAGTTGCCACTTTTGAAAAACACTGGTCTAACTCATGAGTGAGCAACTGGCAGCCAGATAGCCACATGCAGGCCTTGGGTACAAAAGGTGCTGTGGTAAGCCTCACCTATTTTTCCCACTGGTCAACTGATTAGCATGAGGAAAAAGTGGCGCACGAAACAGATTTCTGGTTTCCTCCTATGACTTAGGACAGGAGACCAAGTATTCTGGTTTCTGCCCTTTAGCTGATCTTTTCAATGTCACAAAGGCTATGTTTTTGGAATTTATCATGTTGCTAAGGTTCATGGCTAATATCTACTTTCAGCTTCTCTAATAAATAACAGCGTGAGGAATCTCTAGAAATGTGGGTTTAATGTTAATAAGTTCACTGAGCAGAATCCCAAAGCCCATGGAGATATTTTTTCTTCCCAGCAATTCTGTACATGATAATGAAACAAGTCCTCCCACTCTTGTTTACTTTCAAAAGGGCTTTGATATGAAAATCAAGGTCTGCAAGGTCTTTTTAAGACTTTGAAGGGTCAAAGGAAAACAGTTAATTTGACTCCCCCCTCCCCAGCATACTTTATTTCCAGTACATCCATTCCTGCCTCACTGTTTTTCATCCACTGAAGTCAACAGGTCAGAGAAAGCCAGTTTGGTCTAGTGGTTAAGCTGCTGGGCTAGAAACCAGGAGTCTGTGAGTTCTAGTCCCACCTTAGGCATGAAAGCTGGCTGGGTGATCTTGGGCCAGTCACTTTCTCTGAGCCCAACTCGGTGCAATGTAGACTAGCCTCCTCGTGGTGCACCCCAGGCAACGTGACTTGTCACGGCTAAATAGCCTACACATCTGGCTGCTGGACCTCACAAGGATTTCCCAGCAAGAAAAAGCAGCATGAACACCGAACTGCTATGCCATACGATTAAAAAAAAAGAAAAGGTCAGAGATCAGGAAGTGGGGAGGAAGCATTATGTGGAACTCATGGGGGCCTAAAATACTGAAACAACTCTTTGCCATTCTATTTTAAGTTATTAGATTTGCTGCCTTGAATTAAAAATATTAATTCAATGTTGAGGGCCTGGAAGCCCAGTGCCCCCCTTACAAAGGCCATAATTTTTGGTTCCCGTTGACAGCAGTTGTCTTTTTGTATCCTGTACCCCCAACTCCCTGCCCTAAACTACATTGCCTTGTGTAATTGCCTAATTGCAACTTAAACCCATCTAAATTCCTCATCCTACTTTTCTTTTATGCTCTTTTGGCAGGGCACTGTAAAATAGCATTTAAAGAGCTCATGTTTAATTAAGGATGGGTTTCATAGAATTGAAATCAATTAAATGGAATCATCCATTCAGCAACTTTATCTTTTTATCTACCCATCTTGAAACATACACACCTGTCTGTCTCTCTGTCATCTGTCTGCCTGCCTGCCTGTCTACCTGTCTAAACTGGAGCATCTGCCCTGCATAGGAACACTTGTGGGATGAGTCCTTTGTGCATTGGAGATCACCCTGCAGCTGGACTGGCATATGAGTCACTAGTGGTCAGGCAGCCAATTTTCCGTGCTTGGTTGCTGTTAATATATTCTGGGGAGCAGCTGCTGATGGGCATGCAAATGACATACTGATTTATAAACTCATTTTTCCCTAAGCTGTTTTTTTTTTGTCAAAAAAGAGTGAGCATGCCTGATCCCTCCCAGATCTAATACAAACATTAAATGGCTAGAGGTAGTTCCCAAGCAAATTTTTACAGATTACGGTGGGACTAACTGCCACAAATTGTAGTAGAACAAACTGTGGGTTTTTCTGTGACCAGCTGGGAATCCAAATTAGTTAACTATATTCCATTTCCATGGCCCTCTACTCTTTCAATTTCTCTCTCCTGCAACAGTCAGTATGTTCCCACCCCATGAAGAATTCTTGCTTTTCATTTGGAAGCCCCTCCCTTCAAGCCCTGAACACTCTACATGCATGCAGGATACATGCATGTACTATATATGCATGCACGCACACACACACACACCAAACCCACAGGAAGGCAAATGGTATGGAAGACCAGCATTTTGTTGCTCTATCTACAAATGAAGAAGTATTTATAGCCAGCACAATTCAACAGAAACCAACATGGAAGCCCAAGGAGGAAGCCATAGTGGGATAGAATCATAGAGTTGCAAGGAGCCATTTTGGACAGTGACTCCAATCCCCCTTAAAAGCATCTACTTCACCTCCCCAATGAAGGAGAATGGACATGTCTTTGGGTAACTTAGGTATTGAACTGCTCTTTTGGTTAGCTTTCCCCCCTCCTAATATTCAACTGGGATCTGCTTTCCTTTCTTTTAAATCCATTACAGGTAGTCCTCATTTAGTGACTGCCTCATGTAGTGATTATTCACAGTTACAATGTAGGTGTAAAAGTAACTTTACGATCAATCCTTGCATTTACAACCTTTGCAGGTCTGTAAAGCAAAGGAAAGCTGAAGTAAGACCGTAGCACAGTTGCAGTTTCACTTAGTGACTGCTTCACTTAATGACCAAGTTGCCAGTCCCAATTGTGGTTGCTAAACAAGGACTACCTGTATTCTGTTTCCTGCACTCTAGAACATTAGAAAACAGGTTCTTGACTTTCTTCTGTTTCAAGTATTTAAAGTGTTTGAATAATATTAATATATCCTATCTTAGTCTTTTCAAGATTAAACATTCCCATTTCCTCAATTTCTCTTTATTACCCTTAGTTTCCAGCCCCACTAATTATTATGCCCTTCTGTTAATATGTCTTAGTGATGCTCAGAACTGGGCACAATTCTCAAGGTAAGTCCAACCAACAGGTCGGCGGTTCGAAACCGCGCGGTGGGGTGAGCTCCCGTTGCTCGTCCCAGCTCCTGCTCACCTAGCAGTTCGAAAACATGCAAATGTGAGTAGATCAATAGGTACCGCTTCGGCGGGAAGGTAACGGCGTTCCGTGTCGTCATGCTGGCCACATGACCTGGAAGTGTCTATGACAACGCCGGCTCTAAGGCTTAGAAACGGAGATGAGCATCGCCCCCTAGAGTCGGACACGACTGGACTTTACGTCGAGGGAAACCTTTACCTTATTACTTCCCATGATTTGGAAATTATGCTACTTTTGATGCAATGTAAAATTGCAGTCAATTTTTTCCAGCCACATCACACCACTGGCTCATCTTCAGTTTGTCACCAACTAATATCCCAAGTTTTTCTACACAAATATTAATATTACCAAGCCCAGTATTACTGATTGTATATCTGTGCCTTTCATTTTTCTTTCCTAAAAGTGATGAACTTTGCATTTAACTCTGTTAAATTTCATTTTGTATGTTCGGTCCATTTCTCTAGTGTGCTGTATTGATTGATTTGAATTTTATTTCTGCCTTCTAGAGTATTAGCTTTCCTACCCCATTTGGTGTTACCTGCACAGTTGATTAGTATTCCCTCTGTTTCTTCATCCAAGTCAATTAATAACACTGTTGAAGACTACAGAAATTAGGACCTAACCTTCTGGCACTCCAATCACTCTAGTTTGATGAGAAACCATTAATCAGCACCCACCGAGTAGGATTCTCAAATCATCTATGTTTCCACTTAATTGTCACGCCATCCAGCCTATACCTAACTAGCTTACTAAACAGAACGTTACAGGGCATTTTATGAATATTTTGCTGAAATTGAGTACCTTTCCCTAGTTATACCTAATCACAGTGAAGCATGCCCTGATAATATAATGTTTCCTGCTGTGTGCCCATCATGTCTCCATCCCATGTATGAGATGTAGCCTTAAGTCATCCTGTCCTGTGTAAAGGCAGAATAAGGTCCAATAAAAAAGGTAGCAAATTTTATTTCAGTATAGTTTCCTGCTGACTCCGGGACAGATGAACAGCACGTCAGCTCAGCTGTAGGGAAAGGCCACAAGATATTAGCACAGTTAGCGGCTGCATTGAAGTGCCATTTGCCCATCCTTGAGTTGGCAGAAAGGAATGCTGTCTCCATAGGTGAGTCCTATCCTGCGTCACCCTGTCCTTACAAGGGACAACTAAGGAAATTGATTGGTGGATTCCCCTGGCAGCCCTTTCGCTCTCACTGAGGATCATCTGCCAGCATGAACAACCACCAATTGCTCTCCTTAATGCATGGCTGGGTGAGTGTGTGCAAGTGCTTGGAATGGTGGGCTTAGCCACCCATCCATGTTCCTATTGGGTCAAAAGGGCAGAAGTGCAATGCTGTTGGGTGGTTTTTGAATACAGGCCTAGCATTTAGAGCTATAGACACGTATTCAGAAATAATACGACTGGAAGATCACAGGAGTGAGGAGGCTTTATTAGGAACATCAGGGATGCTCCCTCCCACTTGCCTTGTGGCCCTCCTTTGCACCTGTGACTTGTCACTTGGGCTAGCCAGGGTGGAGAAAGGGCATTGGGCTAAATGGGAGGGACCAGACCATCCTTGGCTAGTGCGGCAAGGAAATTTCAGTGCTGGCTGTGAATGGGACCTGAACCTGAAATAGCCCATGGATTAGGCAAAATGGTGCCTCCTCCCAAGTAGTGAAAAGGGTAAAACGTATGGCCATGCAAACCCCTTTGTGGGCAAAGGAGTGGAAATCCTGCGATATACGGATTGGTACAGAACTAGCAACATGCTTGGCTTTCTTTGCAGCACAGCAAAAACACTCTCTTGAATCCCCTAGTCTTATTTTTTTAAGCATTGTTCCAGCCAGCATTTTTTCACAAGAGGCCTAAACCTGTGTATACAAGAAGACCAGGGAAGAACGTCAGAAAGCACCAGTCAGGCCTTACTTGGGCAGGTGCCTGGTCTCTTCTACACCCCAAGACAGAATAGCCATGGATGGCAGTGCTCAATGGGGGAGTGGATCCGCAGCGGCCTCGAGTGACCAAGAAATGCTGGGTAGATCCCTGCTCCTGATCTTGTGATCGTCACTGACAAAGCATGCTAGATCTACAGCAAAATGGTGTCAGGCGAAAAGAGAAAACACTACTTCACAACTGGAATACAGTAGTTAAATATGGTGTTAAGCTGCCTTAGCTGTGGGGATGAGGCTATGTTATCTAAGAACCGTGACTGAGGCAAGTGCAGGTTGTGGTTAGGGGAGTGGGAGAATGAGCTAGGTAATGAAGTTGCTTGTCCAGGAAGAGAGATAAAGCCAATTTGCAAGACTTGCTGTATACCTGACAATTATTTATTTATTTATTTATATTTTTAATAAAAATATTTTAAAGATTTTAATTTGTTGTATTTTATCTACTTCATCTGTTTTATTGTAAGCTGCCTAGAGTCACGTATGTGAGATGGGCGGCTATATAAATCAATCAATCAAACAAACAAACAAACTCCTTTCCAGTTTCTGAAAATTGCCACCGTATTTTCAAGATATTTATTTATTTATTTATTTATTTATTTATTTATTTATTTATTACTCAAATTTCTATTACCACCCATCTCCCCCCAAAGAGAGATATTTACAGAGAGATCTCTTTAGGATCTGCTCTAGAATCTTCCCTGGTATAAAACGTCAGACCGACTGTTTTGTTGTTCCCTGAATCCTCTTTCTGAAGAGAGAATTTGCCCTCCCTTAGTTGTCTGGTGCTTTTACCAGTTCTGCAAGATTTTTGATTGTAAGGTTTCTTTGTCAGATTTATATCCTGCAGGAGCTCAAGGCGGTATATCTAGTGCTTCCTCCTCCCATTTTTTCTCACAACAACCCTTTGAGGTAGGTTGGGCTGAGAGATAGTGACTGGTCCAAACTCACCCAGTAAGCATACTATGTAAAGCTTGAGCCCAACTGTCAGCAAATGTCTAATATCCAGCAATTCAACTAGCCCTGAAGATTAAAACTCATTCAAAATAAAAAGCTATTCACCGATCATGTTTCTTTCACTCTGAAGCATCAATCCTCCGCCCCTTCATCCTACTCATTGCAGATACATGATGGCCTCTTCATGGAGAAGCAGAGCTCCAGAACGACGTCTCCTGCAAAGCCTCCAGTCTGAATCCTGTGACAGAATTAGCGGTGATCATTTGAGTTATTAGTAGGGCAAAATTTGGGATATTAATGCTCAAGGATACTTTAGCATCCTTGAGCATTAAATTACCTGCTCAGGGATAGCTGATGATTCTGGCATTTTATTTTTGAAGATGTATCTCTCCCAAAATATTCTAAAATAACCAAAGTGGAAATAACAATACCAATGACCATCCAACCAAAGATTTTGCAATAGAAACGGGAATACATTTTTTGGAACGCTTTTCTCTACGACTCCAAGTTGTCTCTGGGCTATTTTTGAACCTGAGCTTTCTTTTGCTGGCTTTCCCCAAACTTGGGCCAGTTCTGTTCAGTTTTTGGAGAATTATCCTGCTGATGAAAGGAAAGAATTCTGAGGCCTTCTTCATAATTTCTTTCCAACATTCCATTCAGTTAGGGTGGAGATAGGCAAAGTAAGTGGAAGTAGGACAGGGACCCCCAAACACCAAACAATGAGAACTGAATCAAAGGTGATTTAACCAGGCTGTGATTGTAGGCATTGATGCCCTTTAGCCTTCAGAAAATGAACTTCCACTTGTTGGGCAATGCCAAGTTCAAAGCACCTTTGAAGATGGAAAATAACGTCTCTCTGGCCTCACTGGGCAGACCCCATCTTCCATGCAGCGCCATCTGATTCCCACTAGGCAATAAAGCAGATTAGAAGGTTGATTGTGTCAAGGACAAGCTAGGAAAAACCAGCATGGTTTTGGGGAGAGGGAAATTAGACACAGCAGCGGCAGCTGCTTACATGCAGTACAATTTCCAGCACATAGGTGGAAACTGTAGACTTCATCTCCTCCTGCTGGCCAGATGTGCACACAGCAACTGAGTGCTAGTTATGTATCCTGTTTTTCAAAAGCCGATTCTCGGTTCTAAGACGTTCTCTACCGCTGGAATAGGTTGGGCCTGCTCCATCTACCTTATGCAATCCACGGATACTTCTTTGGGATTGGAGCTGAGCTAGCAGTCCTTTCACACACAAGTCCGTCCCTGGTGTCTCAATAAAGTTTTCCATTTCAGCTTCCCAATTTGCATGGGGCAAAGCTCTCTTGTGAAATTAGACTGAGTAATTTATTGCTAATATGTTGCAGAGCATGCTGAAATCTAACCTGCTGATCTATTTTATTTTTCTTTACACACATATTTTCCTTCACTGCAATACTTATGCTCAGTTTTCTGCCCACCACTATTTGATTTGAAAAGCTTTCCAGTTAAAGAACATTAATACAGCCTCCCCCAACCTAACAGTCTTCTGATATATTAGAACAGCATACCTAAGTTAATTTACATTAACATTCACCAAGTTTATTGTGTTGTACAAATGTATCGGCTAAGCCTTTACCTCCCCTAGTTTGTCTTGCTGCATGAATTCTGCCATCATGTCTTGGATTTTTCTAGGCACACCCTCTAATGTGAGAATGGTGATGCAATTGGGCATGATTAGAGTAGATAAACAAGAGGTCTCTTGTCACAAGATCCTAGTAGATCTGTGTTTTTGCATGCAGAAATCTCCCACCCACTGGTAAAGAATGTGTATCCTCTCTTTATACAGCCAACATGGTGCAGTGCAGGGGCAAACACATTCTTGTGTCCAGGAATCACACTTTTCAAAACTAAGAGACCTAAGGCTGGATCAGACCAACAGCCCATTTACTCCAACATTTTCTGTCACACAAGAATCAACTGAGTACATCCAGGAAACTTGTAAGTAGGGCAGGAGGCCAGTGGTTTCAATGTTTAAAATGTTGCTCAAGTAGAAAAGGTGACAGGCAGTAATGACATCACCACAGGGGCATGTGGGATATTTAGCCAATTTCCCTTTTTTATACTTAGAAAGGTGAGTATGACCTATTGTGAAGTTATTTGACTTCCTTCTTGGCTTCCAAATACAGTGCAGAAGTCCTTTTAAGTTTTCAATCAACTCTGATTAAATCGTCTCTCATTTATTTTATTACGCTTCCAACACTGATGCACCAAAAGACCTCATTTCTATATAAATGAAATACTATAGGAAATGTTGTCATTTCAAGCGAGAACTGAATAACAAATTTAGGACAGTTGAAAGAAAGGAATTTTCCATCCAATCCACAGTATATCTAACTCATGGCTATAAGATGTGGTATCAAGTATTGGGTTAGTTAATTTTAAAACAGTAGTAGAAAAAAAAATCATAAAAAAGGTTTGAGTGTTAGTGGCTATTCCCCATGTTAGCTGAACTCTTTGCTATGCTCAGAGGCAGTACATTTGAGCATCAAATGCTACAGGCTCATTAGGCCTTCTCTGGCATCTCCAAAAACATCCGAATCGCCCCTGTGAGAGGGGAATTTAATAACTGTACTTCAAATTCAAGGGAGTAGTAAACAGGAAGAGACTAACAAAAGTTGAAGACTCGGATGTGGGTAACTGACCCTCTGATGCCCTGTTGTGCTTGCTCACAAGAAACCGCATATGCTCCGGCAAGTGGGTTTGCAGCTGGGGAAGCTTTGCAACTGGGGTGGGTGCTTCTCGCTCTCATAAGGATATGGTTAGAAACAAGGAACTTGCTTGCAGACAAAGGGGAAGTTAGAAAGTTCAAAAAGGAAAAGGTAAAAAGTTCAAAAGTGTACACGTGTCTCAAATGCTAAAATGCTTATGTGTCAAATAATAAGAGGAAGATTGTACGCCAAGCCTCCTAAGGGAGGGGCGGCAGAGAGGGAATAAAAGAGCTTGAAATGCTTAACCTGGTGCTCTCCGGACTTTGGTCTACCTGCGAGTAGAGCCAAAACCTGGGAGCCCAGCTTTGCAAAGTTGAAAATAAACTTCCTTCCTTCGAGCCAACGAACCGGGTGAGTGTATTTTATTGGGTCTTTTCCAGCACTCTGACACCCCTTTTGGAAACCAGATGCTGGATAAGTGGACTTTTGCTCTGATTCTGTAGGATCTTCTGTTTTCATTAGCATGAAAGTTGTGGAAATTCTGTCTTCCAGAATGCATTGCCCTCAGTGGTCTCCCTGAAGGCAACAGAGAGATCTCTTAAGGGTGAAAAAAGTTGATTGATATTTAAGTGGATTCAGAAAAGTTTTTCTCATGTTCTAGACACACAAGATGTAGGCAAATTCCTCTTCTGTGAAAACATGAGGAGAATGATACATTCCTATGTGATTAGGTGTCATTTTCCAGAGTCTTCTCACTACCTTTCCATGGCCAATCTGAATGAGTGCATAAATATGGAAGTCTGACAGTCAACGTATCTAACAAACAGCTTGTGGTTTGCTCAGTGACAGAGTGATTGCCTCTATTTCCAGCTAAACCTGGTATCTTTAATTTTGACCTTCGAATATATAGTGTGCTTATAAACTATTCTTAAAATTAAAACAAACAAACAAACAAAAAAGAATAAGGCTATACTGTAGTGCTTTTTATTTGTTCAGTGTCACCTTGGATTTTAGCTTTCTCTACTGTGGACAGTGTGAATGTGATGAATCTTTCATATAATTTCCTCCTGATCATTCTCATTCACTCTGATGAAAAGCAATTGTTTTCAATTATTTTTTACAAAGGAGAAAATCTTAGAAAAATTTTCATGGGCAGGGTGTTAGTCCTTGTACTTATTTTAGTTATTAAGGTATGAGCATGGTCTTCTCTGTAATTGCAAAATTACTTTTATCTCTGTGGTGTGTCCCCTTCCTGCTTTATAAAAAGTTCACTTGAGG
This sequence comes from Candoia aspera, assembly GCF_035149785.1. Classification (NCBI taxonomy): domain Eukaryota; kingdom Metazoa; phylum Chordata; class Lepidosauria; order Squamata; family Candoiidae; genus Candoia; species Candoia aspera. Next base: position 16,605,094 of record NC_086153.1, read on the forward strand.
GCTTTTTTTATCCGATCAGGAAGCAGGGCCACTTCAGGAGACTTCAAAACAATACAGACAAGGTCACCGAAAACAAAAACTCTGTTTTTACCATCTCCAACACAATACCAGAATAAATTCAAGAGCACCATAGAACAAGATTTTTTTTTTTAAAGAAAACTCTTTGGGGAAGAAAAATTTGGGAACTAAAGAATAGATTCCAGTAGTGTTGCCATCAATACATGTAATAATTCTACCATTTAATAATTCTACATTCTATAACCAAAGGAGAGCCTCGTGTGGTACAGAGGGGTAGGCAGCAATATTGCAACTGAAACTCTCCCCACGACCTGGGTCCAATCCCAGCGCAAGCTGGATTCTCGGGTAGCCGGCTCAGGTCGACTCAGCCTCCCATCCTTCCGAGGTCGGTAAAATGAGCACCCAGCTTGCTGGGGAAGGTGACGACTGGGGAAGGCAAGGCAAACCACCCCGCTCTAGTCTGCCAAGAAAACGTTGCGAAAGCGGCATCCCCCGAGGGTGAGACAAGACTCGGTGCTTGCACAGGGGACCTTTCACCTTTCACCATAACCAAATGAGGGCCAAAAATATGTATTCAGAGCTGTATGAATTTAATGTGAACTGATGGCTAGACAGGATGTCATACTGTCAGGGGTTCAGCAACAATAGAATACATATCAATGTGTTCCTTTGTCCAAAGAACAACGTTTTCTTTTAAAGGTGCAGGGGTAGTCCACAGTCTGAATTCTTGCCAGGCTTTGAAAAATGACCTGGTTTCAAGAGAACCATGAATGAGACCTGGTGGTCTGAATAATTTGGGGTGGGCAACCTGCAAGTATAGTATGGCCCCGTGTGGTCCTTGGTCTAAGCTATTAAGATCTGACAAGATTGATCTTGTCATTCTCAGTAATTTGCTGTGTGAAGAGGAAAAAAGAGGCAGAGAGAACAGAGTGGTAGAAATACTTACCAAGCAGTTTATTTAACCATGTGGGTGGAAATGATGAGATCTGAAGTCCTAGCTATCTGGAGCAAACCAGGTTAGGGAACACTGCCTTAGGCACAGGGCCTCAACTAGGGGGGGCAAGCGGGGCATGTGCCCCAGCGCCGCACTGGGGGGGTGCCGAAATGACAAAATAGTATTTTTATACTGAATGTTTTATTAATTTAATGTATAATAGAATAATAAAACTTACTATCACCTCCCTCACCAACCCATGCGGGGTGTGTAGAATCCATGTATGCCCCGGGTGACACAGGCCCTAGTTGCGGCCTGCTTAGGACAGATGAGACTTCTGGCTGGAATAGCAATAAACTGATTTTATGTGCTTGGTTCTCTCCCAGGTTAAGGAAAACTCTTCTTAAATTTTGATTATTTTATTGCTTAATTGATACATGAAAAACTCCTTTTGACTTTTAAATTTCTGCTTTGTGGTGCTAAATTACCAGTCAAAGAGCCAAATTATGGTTCTCTTCCCCTCCTCCTCTTTGCTGAAGAAAGCCCAAAAGCTTTAGCTTCAGCTGCACTTATTTTTTTTACTCACCCAAGTAACAGAACAGCAAAGTTACATGGAGTGTTTTTAGCTTTCCTGTGATTTACGGTCTTTCAGAAAGACTGGATAAAAGCCTCAGTGTTTTATGTTAATCAGAACTTTTTGGAGCTGAAGCAGAGATTTGGGAGATCAGAAAATGGCAGAGTTAAAACTTAGTAAATTTAAAATTGATTCACATGAAATTACTCAAACATTCTGATAAATAATGTGCCACAGATGTTGAAACAGTGTTGAAAGATGTTCAAACGGAGTGGATTCTTTATAGGTCCTAAGTTAGAAATAAGTTATCTCTTTAAAAATTCCTTATAATCCTGGCCAATAGCAGTCTTTAAAGATAAATATATATGCAAAAAAAAATTTTTTTAACTGTAGTTGGAATATAAGCTTGAAATAAAAATTGCTCATTATGTAGATTTCCTTTTCCATTCAGGATAAATCCCCAGTCCTATTGTAAAATGTGTAAAGTCTAAAGTATGAGATAGTATATGCTGCATTTAGGAAGCTGGAGCCTTGGAATGGAAAGATATTTTTCTCTTTTCTACAAACAATTCAGAAGTGGAAGCTATTCAGTAAAGCTTCTTTGGCAACAACAACAACAAAGAGATTAAACTTTTTCTTTAATTTTTCAAGGAATTTTGATGTCTATCCCAGTGTAAAGAATTTTTTTGTTTTTGTTTTTAATGCAGAGGCTACAGAGCACTTTATTATTTGGGGGTTATTTGAAACAAAAAGAACATTCGTTCTCAATATTTAATATTTCCCCCTTATTTTGTAGAAATTCAAAATCTGCTTGAGGTATATTCATTTTGATTAGCAATTCCTCAAAATGTATAGTGGAACAAAAATAAGTGATCCAGGTGGATATTTTTTAATATTGGTAAATAAATGATTTAATAATTATATTGCTTTTATTAATTACCAAGGCCTTATTAAAGACAGTCCAGATGTTCTACATAGATTTTTTGAGTATCTTTTTAGTTTAGCTGTGGATCAGAGATTTTAGAAGCTTTGTTAGATTGTAATTCTGTTCAAGCTAAATTTAATTCTCATACATGGAGAATGCTACAAGATGTTAGAATTTAAGTGGTGGCCCTTCTTCACAGCAAGAATATACTTTTTTTTTTCATTACTACATCGGACTCATTCCTAACTTGATAATTTCTTAGCATCTAGATCCTTAGTTGATCAAATAGATAAATACAGGTCCTGATACAATACCCAATCATGGTCCAGTAACAATCTCAATTATTGCAAGAAAAGACTCATCCTATTTTTGGGGAAGATGGATTTAAAACTTTTTACAAAAGAGATGAAATAAGTTTTTGAAAACATTTCTTAAGTGTGAATCTGTAGATTTTAATGGGAGATGGGAAGTTTTTTAGGCACTTGTTTATATTCACTGATGTATTATTGCATTACTTCATGGAAAAGGAATGTAAAAACTAAACAGGAACTTTTGGAAAATAAATTGAGGAACTTATAATTTATACTCTTCAGCAAAGGATCATTACCTTGTCGTGGTGCTGGAGCTTGAGCACCTCAATGATGCCATGAGCTAAACCATGAAGGGCCACCCAAGACGGGAAGGCCATGACAGAGAGGTCAGACTAAATTCAATCCCTGGGGAAGGTAATGGCAACCCACCCCAGTATTCTTGCCGTGAAAACTAAATGGATCAGTACAACCAGAGATATGTCGGTATACCATCGGAAGATGAGACCCCCAGGTCGGAAGATGGTCAAAATGCTACTGGGGTGGAACAGAGGATGAGTTCAATTAGCCCCAGACGTGATGATGCAGCTAGCTCAAAGCCGAAAGGATGGCTAGCGGCCGACGGTGCTGGTGGTGAACGGCGAATCCGATGTTCTAAAGATCAACACACCTTGGAACCTGGAATGTAAGATCTATGAGCCAGGGCAAATTGGATGTGGTTATTGGTGAGATGTCAAGATGAAAGACAGACATTTTGGGTGTCAGTGAACTGAAATGGACTGGAATGGGCCACTTCACATCAGATGACCACCAGATCTACTACTGTGGACAAGAGGACCACAGAAGAAATGGAGTAGCCTTCATAATTAATAGTAAAGTGGCTAAAGCAGTGCTTGGATACAATCCAAAAAAACGATAGAATGATCTCAATTCGAATTCAGGGCAAGCCATCGAACATCACAGTGATCCAAATATACGCCCCAACCACAGATGCTGAAGAAGCTGAAGTAGAGCAGTTCTATGAGGATCTGCAGCACCTACTGGACAACAGGCCTAAAAGAGATGTTATTTTCATCACAGGAGACTGGAATGCTAAGGTGAGCAGTCAAATGACAACTGGAATTACAGGTAAGCATGGCCTGGGAGAACAAAACAAAGCAGGACATAGGCTGATAGAATTTTGCCAAGACAACTCACTCTGCATAACAAACACTCTCTTCCAACAACCTAAGAGACGGCTTTATACATGGACTTCACCAGATGGACAACACCGAAATCAGATTGACTACATCCTTTGCAGCCAAAGGTGGTGGACATCTATACAGTCAGTAAAAACAAGACCTGGAGCTGACTGTAGTTCAGATCACGAACTTCTTATTGCACAATTTAGGATCAGACTAAAGAGATTAGGGAAGACCCACAGATCAGCTAGATATGAGCTCACTAATATTCCTAAGGAATATGCAGTGGAGGTGAAGAATCAATTTAAGGGACCGGACTTAGTAGATAGGGTCCCGGAAGAACTCTGGACAGACGTTTGCAACATTGTTCAGGAGGCGGCAACAAAATACATCCCAAAGAAAGAGAAAACCAAGAAGGCAAAATGGCTGTCTGCTGAGACACTAGAAGTAGCCCAAGAAAGAAGAAAAGCTAAAGGCAACAGTGATAGGGGGAGATATGCCCAATTAAATGCAAAATTCCAGAGGTTAGCCAGAAGAGATAAGGAATTATTTTTAAACAAGCAATGCGCGGAAGTGGAAGAAGACAATAGAATAGGAAGGACAAGAGACCTCTTCCAGAAAATTAGAAACATCGGAGGTAAATTCCAGGCAAAAATGGATATGATCAAAAACAAAGATGGCAAGGACCTAACAAAAGAAGAAGAGATCAAGAAAAGGTGGCAAGAATATACGGAAGACCTGTATAGGAAGGATAACAATATCGGGGATAGCTTTGATGGTGTGGTCAGTGAGCTAGAGCCAGACATCCTGAAGAGTGAGGTTGAATGGGCCTTAAGGAGCATTGCTAACAACAAGGCAGCAGGAGACGACGGCATCCCAGCTGAATTGTTCAAAATCTTGCAAGATGATGCTGTCAAGGTAATGCATGCTATATGCCAGCAAATTTGGAAAACACAAGAATGGCCATCAGATTGGAAAAAATCAACTTATATCCCCATACCAAAAAAGGGAAACACTAAAGAATGTTCAAACTATCGAACAGTGGCACTCATTTCACATGCCAGTAAGGTAATGCTCAAGATCCTGCAAGGTAGACTTCAGCAATTCATGGAGCGAGAATTGCCAGCTGTACAAGCTGGGTTTAGAAAAGGCAGAGGAACTAGGGACCAAATTGCCAATATCCGCTGGATAATGGAAAAAGCCAGGGAGTTTCAGAAAAACATCTATTTCTGTTTTATTGACTATTCTAAAGCCTTTGACTGTGTGGACCATAACAAATTGTGGCAAGTTCTTAGTGGTATGGGGATACCAAGTCATCTTGTCTGCCTCCTGAAGAATCTGTATAACGACCAAGTAGCAACAGTAAGAACAGACCATGGAACAACGGACTGGTTTAAGATTGGGAAAGGAGTATGGCAGGGCTGTATACTCTCACCCTACCTATTCAACTTGTACGCAGAACACATCATGCAACATGCTGGGCTTGAGGAATCCAAGGCTGGAGTTAAAATCTCTGGAAGAAACATTAACAATCTCAGATATGCAGATGATACCACTTTGATGGCTGAAAGCGAAGAGGAACTGAGGAGCGTTATGATGAAAGTGAAAGAAGAAAGTGCAAAAGCTGGCTTGCAGCTAAACCTCAAAAAAACCAAGATTATGGCAACCGGCTTGATTGATAACTGGCAAATAGAGGGAGAAAACATAGAAGCAGTGAAAGACTTTGTATTTCTAGGTGCGAAGATTACTGCAGATGCTGACTGCAGTCAGGAAATCAGAAGACACTTAATCCTTGGGAGAAGAGCAATGACAAATCTCGATAAAATAGTTAAGAGCAGAGACATCACACTGACAACAAAGGTCTGCCTAGTTAAAGCAATGATGTTCCCCGTAGTAACATATGGCTGCGAGAGCTGGACCATGAGGAAGGCTGAGAGAAGGAAGATCGATGCTTTGGAACTGTGTTGTTGGAGGAAAATTCTGAGAGTGCCTTGGACTGCAAGAAGATCCAACCAGTCCATCCTCCAGGAAATAAAGCCAGACTGCTCGCTTGAGGGAATGATATTAAAGGCAAAACTGAACTACCTTGGCCACATAATGAGAAGACAGGACACCCTGGAGAAGATGCTGATGCTAGGGAGAGTGGAGGGCAAAAGGAAGAGGGGCCGACCAAGGGTAAGGTGGATGGATGATATTCTAGAGGTGATGGACTCATCCCTGGGGGAGCTGGGGGTGTTGACGACCGACAGGAAGCTCTGGCGTGGGCTGGTCCATGAAGTCATGAAGAGTCGGAAGCGACTAAACGAATAAACAACGATAATTTATACTATGCTTATATAAAGCTTTTATGTCTTAGTTGGAACAATTCCCTTAATGTACTTTATATAGAATATTAATTGAATTGCATAATGCAAAGATACTGAGAGTGAAGGGAAAGACCCAGTCCAGTAAGTTATCGGTCTCTTGACTGAAACAGCAACAACAAAAAATTCTACTATTAAAGATGCTCAGGGAGAAATAGGTAATAACTCTAAATCATAAAATTTTGCATTTTTATTATCTGTTGTATAATACTAAGCCACAGTTACAAAGAAGAAAGTTAATTAAAATAGTTCTTACCTATGATTACTTATGGGCACATTGTTTATCTAACTGTTCCTTCAGTTCTTTATGAAATAATAGATGTTATTAAATCCATGAAAACAGAAAAAGTTCCTGCTCCTAATCATTATCATACTGGTTTTCCAGAAAGTCATTAAAATCTGGCTCCTCTGGAGAGCCTTGGAAAAGACTGGTGATGAGTGAAACCCTCTTACTATGGATAGGGATATAATGATGATTTCTCGGGTTGCTTTAGTGTTGCTTTGTTTCTAGTTTTATGATTACTTTTATTTTAATGGTGTGATTTTTCCTGCTGTAAACTGCTTTGAGCTTTATGGGATTGGGCATGCACAAATAAATAAATATTTTTTCCAACTGCTTTTAATGAGGTCTATGTCACTGGGACTCTCTTGCTGATTCTGCAAGTAATTATCCAATTTCTTTCTTAAATGTATTTTTTTAAATGCCAAAATGTCGATCCTGGCACCCAGACTACAGACAAAATTACCTTTGACTTTCTGTCCTGTACAGTATGATTTCATAAAAGGGCAACATGCCTCAAATAGAATCCTAGATTTTTTTAGATACTGTATACTTCTAAAAAATGGAATCAACAGTTGGCAGTCTTGTTGGACATAGAAAGGTTATTTGATACGGTGCTGTGGAAATTTTTGCAGCCAATTTTGGCCCAATATGGATTTTTGTGAGTTTTTTTTCACACTAATAAAAAGGGTCAGTTATCAAAATAGCGAAGAGATGAAACTTTCCTTCCTTCACAAAAGAGGGGGGTCAGCTCTCTGCCTAGAAAGAATGAGAGGAAACCAACAAGCATTTTGTGCCCTAAAAATTGCCTATATATTAGTCTCTCATTTGAAAGTACAGTACTTGCTAGAGTTCCTGTGTTGCAACTTTTACTTTCCTTTTAATAAATATTTGTTATCAGGCTTCACCTTTTCAAAACCAGCCAGCTTCCAGCCCCCTTTGCAGCTCCCTTCATTGTAAAACGTACATGAGAAAATGTAAAAGGGTTTGGATATATGGAGAAGTCTCATTAGAAAGTAAAGAACTCATAGGAATTCTTGTGTTCCACTTAATAAATATTACTAATCAAAGGTCAGGAGACTTCCTCTTTGGATTAACTGGTTCTTGTCCAGACTCCTAGGAGGAATTTTTGACAATAATATTAATCAAAGCTCTTGGATTTTTCTTTTTTTTAATATTATGTCTATTCCAGACTGCAGAATACTAATGACGAATACCACATTTTATAAAATGTGCTATTCTAATTCTTTATCCAGGATTATCACAAATTGAATCTTCCTCATTTTTTAATGTTTTGTATTGATCTCATCAAGGATCAGAGGCATCCATGAAGTGGGAAGACATGATGAAACGAGCATTGTGCTGTTGTGATTCAAGCTTCTGCTCTTTTGTAAATGCACGGTGACATCACACACACATACAAAATGGGCAGATCTTGCATTAAGATGGTGCAACACTTGTTTCATCAATCTGATGAAAGAATTGGAACCTGCAATGAAGGATATACCTTTATTGAGGATATGCTTTATCTCTATCCTCTTATACTTAATTTGATATTGGAACCATTGATCTGTTTGATCAGGCAATAGAAAGAAAGCCTGGGCATATAACCAGCTGAAATTGAACACCAATTATTACAACATGCAGATATCTTATTATTATGAAAGTTGTCTACCAAAATTCATTAATGTGGTAAAAAAGTTTGGTTAATTATCAGGTTACTCATTTAATTGGATTAAGTCTTATATTCTATTTATTTTTATTTTATTTTTATCCCCCCTTTATTATTATTATTATTATTTTATAAATAACTCAAGGCGGCGAACATACCTAATGCTCCTTCCTCCTCATGTACTTCCTATAAACTCCAGTGTATTTGTGGAAATTTTACTTGGTGTTTGGATTTGTTTAAATGTCTTGGAATAAATATTCTAAGAAATTTTCTTTGTTTGCAGATGTAAATGTTTCAAAGTGCTTAAATATTTCAACAGATTAACACTGATATAGAAAGATGGCCAAAAAACCCCCAAACCCAACCCAGTGAGATTACCAGATGATAAAAATTGGACAGCTGTCTGACTCATTTGTTCAGCCATAGTTGTGTCATGTTCATCGTTCCAATGTTCTGAATACATCGTAACGTTTCGCATGTCACTTTCCTGATCCGTGTTTGCTGGGTGGAGATTTCCAGCCGTGCCAGGCTGTAATCTCCTTGCTGTAACTGTGGAATGTATGTTTGGGTTATGGACTGTGTTCAAGGTTACTTTCTTAGGCCGATTTGGGCAACGGTTGCTAGCACCTGGGAGGGGGTGGTTGCTAAGCACGAGCGAGGGTGGAACCGGGTTTGAAGCGAGGGTTTTTAGTTTGCATTTGGCGCGCTTTTGCTCATTCTCAGCTTTCTTTGTATCTGCATACTATTCTTTCAATAAACCAGTTATCCTTAAGCACCTGCTTGTGAGACTGAGTTTGTCAGAATAGGCAACCATTACAAGTTGGGACACATATGCACAAACACACACATATCCCTTTGGCTCTCATCAAATGAATGCTGGATATTACTGCCTGCCACTTCTAGACACCATCTACTAAAAAAGACTTGCGCTGACTGCAAAGGACTTCATTCACGCTGCAAAGCCTTGGGTTCCACTCCCCATTCTCTATCAATGCTGAATCTTTAGGGTGCCCTCCAGAATTTTGGGAAGGAATCCTTTGCACAAATATCTGGATATACATTTGAGTAAAGGGTTTCTTGAAATAGGAACCCAGAAATGTTCTTGCCAGTGAGTCAGGCTATTGAGTACAGTTTTGTCTACAGTGACTAGCAGCAGCTCCCCAGAATTTCAGACCAGGGTCTTTTCTAACTCTACCTCCAACCATTGACATTGATCCTTGGACATTTCCATGCAAAGCATGGTTTCTACTACTGAATTATGGCTTTTCATTGACACTGTCACCATCACCAAGCAAAGACTATATTTCATCATGGAGATCCCATTACAATATAGATATTGTACATTTTATTATAATTGAATCAGCTCATTGAATCTACAGCTTAATTCACAATCCAGAGAGAGAGAGAGAGAGAGATTTTCTACAACATATTTTGTTCCTGTTTGCTATTTCTTGCAGAGACTGCAAAAGAAGGCTAGGAAGACTGAACATTTTCCCTGATAAACCACCTTTCTCTGTTCATTACTGCTGGCTGGGTTTTGCTCTTACCGAATCAGAAAACTAGGGGGATGCACTGATGGGGAGAAACACTGTGGTTGCAGTCCTTGTTAACTTTTTTTTTGGAAACTGCTGCCTCATTGATCAATGTTTAGTATTGTCAAATTGGCTATAGAATGCCAACCCACACAAAGGTGGTAACTCTGTGTATGATTTAATGGAGAGGTTTTGACCAATCTTGTTGCCTGCCTCCCATCCCAAGCACTTACAGAAACATTAAGAATATAAATAGCTGGACACTAGACAGGGAATTGTTCTGAAAACAGAGAAGTCATATTTTTAAAAAATGGAACCCTTTTTTTTAAGAGCCAGACCCTTCTTTTATGTTATAATTGTGTTTGGCAGTGCTTGATCTTGACAATCCCAGAGGTACTTGGTGTGCCACTTAAAAACAGAGGTAAACAGAGGTCATGTTGCTTCAAAATCTTTCCAAACCCAAACTGTCTAAATAGGTTCAAAATGATAGATGCCCATAGTTTTCACTGGCATGGGAAGAACTATTTGGCCAAAATATATTGTCCATTGTCAATCTATCATCTATGCCCCATCCCCCAGTATTTCAGCACTGAGTTTTAAAACACTCTTGAGTTTCAAAGTACTATTTTAGAATCTACAATTTGGCTTGTAAAGTCCAAAACTCAGATTTAGAGGCTCTGAGCCTAAGAAACTGGAGAATGATAACAGCATTTGAATTCATATGATAAAAAAACCTTTCAAACTTTCAAGATTTCTACCTTATTTGGGCTTTGGAAAGGCTATATGCAGGAATTAATCATTCCAGTTTCTACAGGTGCAATGTTTGGAGAGAAACTTTAAAATGAAATGGGATGGTTTCTGCATTTCATTTCTATGGAACAGATAACCTAAACAATACAGAAATGCTGCCATAGCTGTTATAGATCCATAATTTTATTTTTACTATGCTAAGTATCTACCAGTAGGTATAACTCATATTTCTTATCCTACATCCTGCATATCTTCTGCTATTCAGCTTGTCAGATGACTAGTCCTCATTATGTCTCTCTGTGTGCATTTTTTTAAGAAATATTCTTTGACTTGATAGAAAATGTTTTTAATAGACTTCATAGGCTTGTCAACGAAGTCCTATACATACATGTTTCTTGTCTCCCCTCCCACCCCAGGTTAACTAATGCCAGCTGTAGCATGGTAAAGACCAGGTTAATCCCTTGGGAAGGTTGCCCTTTATGCCCATTTGGGCCTTTTGTATTAAAGCTATTATTTGTATACTGTAAACTTAACTGAGCTTTGACATTGATTTCAAGGAAGGTACCTGGTTGTGCCTTCATGGTTAAAGTAAGCTAAATTACATTACAGCCAATTCCAGAACAGCCCACCTTTTTGACTGGCAGTTCTCAATCTCTCCCTTTCTCTCATATCTTTGTTTAGCTGATTGAAGAACTTGTCACCCAAAGCTTCAACAGCAAAAAGTGTGTATATTAATATTCATACAAAGTGCTTGTCTTATACTACATCAGGCTGACAGTCCATCATTTCCAACAACACTTGGCTTTCCAGCCATCTTGCTGGCATGGGGCAGAGGATAGTACCATGGGCCAGTTCAGACTATTGGTCCAGCTAGCTTATTATTGTCTGCTCTGACAGCAGCAGTTCTCCAAAGTATTAGGCAGAGAAAAATCTTTTGCATCATCACTTGGACTTTTTCAACAGATGCACCTGAAATCAAATTGGATAATTTCTGCAGGTGGCAGCATCCATCAGGAAGTGCTTGGCATCCATTATTGGCGATTCAACAATTTCATGTTGTACCAATTAAGCTGTGGCTTGTTCCAGGCCCACAGAGGTGGATCCTCTTTTAAAGCTGAAAATCCAGTATTCATCTCTGCATCCGTTTTGAGATCTTCCTTCCTTCCTTCCTTCCTTCCTTCCTTCCTTCCTTCCTTCCTTCCTTCCTTCCTTCCTTCCTTCCTTCCTTCCTTCCTTCCTTCCTTCCCTCCCTCCCTCCCTCCTTCCTTCCTTCCTTCCTTCCTTCCTTCCTTTCCTTCCTTCCTTCCTTTGCTCCGCTCAGCTCCATCCACCTCAATTTTAATTCCCCTATGAACTTTTCTTCCCCTATGAACATGACAGAGTTATGCCCACTCCCACCCATCTCTTTTTTTGTCCAAATAAATTAAACCCAAACTTCTCTGGCTGGTACCAAAATTGAAATAAATACCTGCAAGAAATAAATTAAAAAGTCAACCTCAGAGAAGTATCTTCTGTGAACTGTTGGTTAGGAAAACAAGAACAAGAAATTAAAAAGCCACCCCCCCGCCCCCCTGCCGCTTTTCTTCCTTTTCTGGCATCCAAAGTTCTTTGCTGGAATTGAAATTTGTTCATTTGTTCTACGTATCATATGGAATCATAGGTGCATTATTCCTCCGGAGAATTCTTCCTACCTTTTATTGGTAGAAATTAGATTAAAAGAATGAAATGAGACCAATGTGCCTCTCCTCTGGGTAAGCAGCCATATCTCTGGGTCCTTGCTGGAGAAGACTTGGGGGCCACACTGAAATGTCACACCCTCCTTGAGCTTTCATCTTCCCCACTGAGCTGCATTTCAAAAGGTGGCCTGTGGTTTTCCCTAGGGCACATGGGTCCTGCCTCGTTTTCTGACTCCCCGCTTAAGGTTTGGGCCAAAAGTCATTGGGCCCTTTCCCGTGGGACACATCCCGCATCTCCAGGGATGCCAGGATGAGTCTCCGAACGGGACCAGAGAAATGACAGAGACAAGCCCTGGTAGAGGAATTAAGTTGGGCCACGCCTGGGAGAAGGGGAGGGAGACTGGGCTGGAGAGAAAGCTGGACCAGCTCATTCCTCTAAGTGGCTGGCAGGGAGTGCTCAAAATCCAGTGCTCTCAGAACTGCTTCGGCTGTTGTAGCTCGGGCTGCGGCTCTGGGTGCGAGTCCGGCTCCTGCTGCTGCTGTAGCTGTCGTAGCTCCGGCTGCGGCTGCGGCTGTAGGAGTAGCTGGTAAGCGAGCTGGAAGAAGAGGGGCTGGGCCGATAGTATGGGATTGGACGCTTCCGAGCACTGGGGGAGAAAAAAGAAAGAGAGTCTCACCCCGTGGCAATAATAGCATATGCAGTGGATGGATCTGATTGTGGGGGGAGGGGCGTTGGCTTTAGCACAGAGTTCCAAGTTCTCAAACGGGATTTTTTAAAATGTGGAAGAGGGCCAAAACCAAATCTGCAAAAAGCTGTGGAAAAGATGATCCTGAGATCTTATTCTAATCCTAAATCTTCTTGTTTGATAAGGTTAAAAGACTCTAAGGCAATGTTTCTCAACCTTGGCGACTTTAAGCTGTGTGGACTTTAAGCTGTGTGGATAAGGTTGAGAAACACTGCTCTAAGGACTGCTCTGCTGAAGGCTGTGTGTTTGTGATGCTTAAAAAATAATTATGTTTTCATTTATAACTTAAGTTCCTAAAAAGAGAGTTAGAGACTAAAAACATGCTCTCCAATAGACAAAAGTTACTAACGCACAGCGCTGATTGGCAGATGGTCATGGTGTCACCATATTAACCTTGAATCCTTGGAAGTGATTTGTCAAGCCTGCCAATTTTCCATTCCATTATTTTTCAAATTGAAAGATCTTTTCTAAAAGGAAGTCAGTGGGGTATAAATATATATCATAGTAGGTAGAACTCTTCTGATAGGAGTTTCAAATTTCAGTTCACAATTTACTTTTTTTTTTTATGCAAACAATTGAGGATAGGATCTGCAATTGTTTAAGATTGAAATACAGAATTTCCAGGTGTTCCTTTTTGTTCAGGGTAATCAGACTAAGTGGTTTTATAACTGCTCCTAAATTCCTCCTCCTATTAAACTGGACCCTTCAGTGCTAAAGCTGCTGCCCCACCAGTGGTTAGTCCTGGATTAGCCAGCTAAAAGAATCAAATGTGAAAGAATTAACAATGCTTGTGTTTTGCTTGGAGACACTGGAGAGTTAAAGCTGTAGGAAAACAGAGGTTAGATGTTAGTTAGAAGCAGCCCTGCTCCACTCAAAACAACTGCTACTTCCTGGCCAAAAGCCCACCCATAATTCTCCCCAGAATTAAAGTCCCAGGAGATTCAATAGACCAACTATAAACACTGACTCCAAACCCAAACCAGGATATATATATTTTAAGTATTATCATTTTAAGCCAGTCTATAACTCTTTAGTAATGATATGGGAGGTATTTTCCTCTAGTTTCTTCCCGGAGCATTGTGGGAAGCATAAATAAAACATAGGAAATGTTCAGCTGGGAAGGAGGCTGATATTTGCATCTGTCATTTGGTAGATGTGAAGAGCATGCTAATTTGTGCTGAAGGAGTCACTGATCTGAACCACAGGGGCGTGAATTAGGGCTGAGTAGAAAAAGTTGGGAGTGTCCTGGATCAGGCGTGTCTTGATTGCATTGGATTACTAGCAATTAAATGAGGGAATGGACTGTATGTTTTGTGCTAGGGGTGGCATGAAATCAGTTATAGATTGGTGGTGCATATTCACACCTGCAACCCACCTCTAGACACTGGTATGTGTGAAACTGCATTTAGTCACTCCAACAGATCTTCAGAATGACTCTGAGGTGCATGTTTCAGGTTATCTGAAAGTTGGAGGAATCTGAACTTTTTAGGATCCACCTGAGTTTCCATTACTTTTCCGCATGGCAGTCCAGTTTAGATCTCTCCACGGATGGCATACAAAAAATATCTTCATTCATCATCCAGATGTGCCGAGGATTTCCACTAAAGCTAGGCTCACAATGCTGTTATGCTGTACAACGTTGAGAAATAACACCTCTCTCTCATTGGTACATGCTGGAAATTAATGAGGGACAATGGGCACGAATGAATGGCTAATCAAGGCTGCAAGAGGAGACCAAATTGCTTAGATAATCTGGATGTATGTTAAATTGCCCCCAATTGCAGCTGAGTTATTTTGCCTAACATAGAATTAGGCCTAAGGAACTTACTTGATGCCCTGGGAACATTTGGTGTAGTGGTTAAAGCACCAGGCTAGAAACCGGGAGTCTGTGAGTTCTAGTCCTGCCTTAGGCACGAAGCCAGCTGGGTGACCTTGAGCCAGTCACTCCCTCTCAGCCCTAGGAAGAATGGCAAGCCAGTTCTGAAATCTTGCCAGGAAAACTGCAGGGACTTGTCCAGGCAGTCGGCAGGTGTCAACACCAACTCAAAGGCATAGATAGATAGATGATAGATATACTTTTGAGTCAGTGTTGATACTGTTTCCTGGACTAGTACTGTATGTGTGTGTGTGTGTGTGTGTGTGTTTATGTGTGTGCGTGTGTGTATTTCCCTTCTCACCCCTATGGGTGGTATGTCTTCCTCAAGCATGCAGTGCTAGGAACAGCTAAGATACTGTGCAAAACCTTCAAACTCCTAGGCCTCTGGTAGAGGACCTGAGGTTGAGGAAGATGCACACCACCCATAGGGGTGAGAAGGGAATTTTTATATATATATACACACACATACACACGAGAGAGAGAGAGAGAGAGAGAGAGAGAGAGAGAGAGAGAGATGCCATTATTACTGCCCCCCCACATTTTACTGCTTCTGTGCCAGTGGAGATCTCTGAACCAATTGCAGGGGAAGAATGGATGGAGAGGCCAATCTCCCTCTCTTGCTTTTGAGTCCTCAGGGGGCTTCTGGCTGGCCACTATGAAAATCAAAATGCTGGACTACAACGGGCCTTGGCCTGCTCCAGCAGAGCTGTGCTTATATTCTTGACCACCTACTTATGCTTCCTCTGGGTGTGAGCTCAGAGTTATGTGGGTGTGTCAGAGAGCACTGCTGAGAAGTATAAACCAGGGTCCCAACTTTCCTTAGTGGGGAAAAGAGCCAACAGAGATAAAAGAAATAAGACCATCTTCAGCATTATAGAGAGTCCCCCCAAACAATAGACATTTTGTTAGGGAATATTTTTCATATGAAAAAGGGAGTGGAAGAGAAAATAATTCCTGATACCACTTCAAAACTTACCTCTTTTTGTAATGTTTTGCCCTTACTGACTATGAAAATAAACCAATCAGAGATCATGGAGTCAGCGCTATGTCATGGTGGCAGATAGTCAGTTTTATTTGGCCATGTGATGAAATCACACAGCCAGATCAGAAGGAGGGCCATATTTCCTACTCTTTGCAATTCAAAACATTTCACCCTTCTGACAAATTGTCATTACAGCATGGAGACAGAGAGGTTTCCCAGGGGACAATTTTTAGAGTATGTGAAAAATATAGCCCTTTTTTCATCCCAGTCCTCTAATCTTAGAAGACAAGAAAAAGTCCCATTCTTCCCATCTGCAGCCAGATAAACTTCTCCTGATGTCGAAACGTGAAGGTGAAGCAATGCCCTGTGGAGAACAGGAGACGAGTGAGGAAGATACGAGGGACTAGAAGGAAACCAGCTTGTTTCATCAACACCAAGCCCATCCATAATTTTCTCATGCCATTAGGTACCAATCAAAGCAACTCTTGAACCATCAGATGTACCCATCATCCTAGCTTCATTATTAATGAGACAAGAAAGAGAGAGAGAAACAGCAGAGACAAAGCATAGCTCTACAAAGCTTCACAAAGTGATGGATTCAAGGACACACAGCAGGTTTCTGATGGAAGGGAAGGTTACCATGGTAACCCAGCCCTGCAGCTATGGGCTTCACTTGAAGTTTCTCTAGGAGGAACCTTGAGAGAGGATGGAAAGGAGAGACTTGCATCTTAAACAATGGGGGGAGCAAAGCAGAAGGCAGTAAGAATGTGCTGAACTGGTGGGTGAAGGGAGTAGATATTTGCACAAGTGAAATGGACCCTGCAGAGCTCAGTTGCTTTCTACGATTTTACTAAAGGTTTTCATCAACCTATGAAGCTGAACTCCTTCCAGTATAGGGTCTGAATGACTAGTGATTATTCATGAAACCAAGCCACCCAAAAATAAGGTAGTGGCTTTTAAATATTTTGCATTGTAGGGTGTCTTGTGTATGCAGAAGAATGTAAACTTGTGAATTAAAATAAATTATTTGGTTAGAGAAACTCCCAAACTCCTTGATAGTAACCTATGAGCTTACAAAGTGCTGGTGGCAACTGAAGAGAGAAAGAAGGGTGGAGGAGGAAGAAAGGAGGGAAGGGAAGTTAGTTCTTAGGCACACTTCCCCAGTCTGGTGTCCTCCAACTATGCTGGGCTAAAAATCCCATTATCCCAGTCATTCTGACTGAGGGTAGTAGGATTTTCAGTCTGATGATCTGGAGTTGTCCTGGTTTGGAAAGGCGACTACAGGACCAGTGATGTGAGTGAATGACTTAGCTCTACATTTAACTGTAGTTTGAGCCATAGTTTGCTCCTGTGTAACTTGAGAAAAAAAAAGGACATGAAAGGCAGGAGGAAAAAGCAGACTGAGAGACTCAAGCCCCAGATGATTTTTATAATAATCATCTTGGGAGTGTGGGGTGCAGAAAATGTTTCCTGCATCCAGAACAATGGCCCTTAAATATTCATTTCTTTTAAAAAAACATTAATGTGTTTTGGTATCTCCACCAGTAAAAACTCCATACACTTAAAACAAATGCCTTAAAAGTTTTAGAGAATAAAGCAGGCTGAATTGAACCGTTTAAAATACACCAAAGGAGGCAGCTCAATCTTCTGGTGATGGGAGAGGTTCCAGAATTAGGGCCTTATCACTGAAAAGATCCTATCTTGCATCCCTGTCAACCATACCTTCTACAGAGGAATGCAACTGACAGATTAGTGCAGGAGGAGGTGGTCCATCAAACATCCCAGACCAAAGCTATTAAGGCTTTATATGTAGAAAAAGTTGATCTTACAATCATGTGTCAGTGCGATTTAAAAAAATCTAACTGAATGTGGT
The DNA here is from genome assembly GCF_035149785.1 of Candoia aspera. Lineage (NCBI taxonomy): Eukaryota > Metazoa > Chordata > Lepidosauria > Squamata > Candoiidae > Candoia > Candoia aspera. The sequence goes on from NC_086153.1 coordinate 16,622,784, forward strand.
TAGAAAAGCCCAGGAACTGCACTAGCTGTAATTTGCAAACACTCTTCAAAGACAGTCAGTACAAAACTAATCTGATCTAGTTGCAACCAAGGCAAGAACATCCATTTTAGTGGCCTCCAGATGCTTTAGACTAGAACTTTATATTTTCTTACCCTTGGACGAGCTGGGTGGGGAAGTTTAAGTCTAAATTTTTTGTCGATGCAGGTAGATCACAATTAGTGTGACTTTGAATAATGTGATATTTGATTTAGCATGAATTGTAAATTGATACCATTTAATTTGACCTAAAATTCAGTTACTGCGAAGCTAGCGCATGTGCAGTTGAGGCTAGCACATGCGCAGTTGCGGTTGGGGTTTTAGACACTGCTCATTTTTGTGTGTGCAAAAATGGAGAAAAGGAAGATTCCATCAGAGGAAAACTGTACAAGTTAAAAAAAGAAGAGGCTTGTTATTACATTAGAGCAAGAATTTGATGTAATGGAACAACAAGGTCATAGCAACGCTAAATTAGGACGAGATGTTGGAATGCCTGAACCTATGGTAGAATTCTTTTTGTCTTTATTTTGCTTTCTATAACTACTCTGTGACTTTGTTACCCATACATTTAAATTAAAAATGTATTCTTTTTATCCTTTATTGTAATATTTCATTAATATACATAGAAAAAATTATGTTTAAAATACTTCATCGCCTATTTCTGTCGAGCTAGAACCAATTACCCTACTTCCCATAGAAATATCACTTTGAATACTGCAAATTCGAATAAGGCGAGCATGCCGTGGGATTCACCAACTGCACTAATTGAGACCTTCCTGTACTACTTAAAGTAGATGTGCAACTGTGGCCAGTTGTCTGTTCTTTTTACAAGGAAGAGAGAAGTTAGTATGCCAGGCAAAGCAAAAGCTTTTCTAGACAAAGAAGTCAGTTGACATACAGAAACAACACTTGGACTCAGACACATGTGCAAACTGTGAACGTGGTCAGGTTTGGGGCTGACTGCTCTTTAGAGTTAGACATTATACCAGAGGCACATTCCAGATGAGAGTGAAAAATGGTGTTTAATCATCTCTTCTGCTGGAAACTCTAACATCCTTTACCCCAACAGAAATCTGACTGCATCTCAAGACCCCCTGCCTCCTCCCCTTCCCCAGCAGGTTTCCAAACTGTCTTATAGGGATGAAAAGATTTAAAACCCATGCTAAACAATTTTAAACAACAGCCCAATCCCTCTTAAAACTCGTAAGGACACAACAGAAGACCCCTAAGATAACATAGCAACTAAAATAAACATAAAACTGAAATCAATTAGACAACAACGTATTTTGGATCCTTAATTTCTAAGATAATACCAACAACAAAAATGTTGCCCTTAATCCCAATAGTATCAGTATAAGTGCAATACATTATCAAAACGTTATACAAATTCCTGAAATGATAAGATGGGAACATTAATCTGAATTTCACAGTCATCTTGGCTTGTTTGGTCTCAATATGAGTTGAACTTTAATTCTGAAATCATTCCTAAGGTTAACTTTTAGAACTCTGCCCATTTTACTAAACATGGGATAATATTCTGGCCTATCTTCTTTTATGATGATTTTAATCTGTAGAATCATACCCGAACACACAGAGATGTAAATTTGCCTTAGGCAAATTTCTGTGATGTTATTTATTGTATTAATTTTACTAGTTCCTGTTATTAATTAATCACAATTTTCTTCAATATAAGCTGAGTTTTTATACAATTGCTATTGTTTGTACAATGCTTTCAGAAATGTGTATTGTTTTTTAGCTGCAGACATTGGATTAAAGAATATCAATGATTTTTAGGATACTTTTGAAGCAGATCATGTAAATCTGTTTCCAGTGGAATCTGCCTGTGCTAGATATCTTTTGCATCCTGCCTCTGGAAATGTAGTTCTGATCATACAGATGAAGGAAATTTTAAATCGCTAGATAGGACCAAATTTCTGAACATTTCAGAGAAAGTCTTAATCCATCTGAAATCAGTTTGTGTTTGTACACTTTAAAACAATGTTTCTCAGCCTTGGGAACTTGAAGATGTGTTGACCTCAAGTTCCTAAGGTTGAGAAGCACTGCTTTAAGAGTTCTCCAATCAGCTGTTATCAGCCATGAGCTCTACAAGCAATTTACTTTATTTTTAAAAGATTTATTCTCCATTCACTTTGAAGAACAATTCTACATAACTCAAAAGCTTGTTTCCAAGCTCTACTCTAAATAACAAATTTTGTCCCACAGGTCCAGGGGCTGTCCTAGGAATGGAGAATCCAATATTTACCTAGTGATTCTTCTAGGCTCCATGAAGCTGGGAGAATCCCGCCTTCTCTTTCGGATGGGGGAGTAGCTGCGGGAGCGGCGTCGGGCACGGGTTGGTTCTGTGTCACTATGACGTGTTCGTGGCTCATTGTCCTTCTCCCTAGTTGTAAAAACAACAACAACATTGAAATGCTATTGCCATACATACAGTATTTAAGAGATTCTGGGCTTGGGGAGTTCAGGTTATGAGATTGCAGTCAGCCTGGGCTATGCGTGGCAGGTAAAATACAGGTAATCCTCACTTAACGACCAAAATTGGGCCTGGAATTTCAGTTGCTAAGAGAAGTAGTCATTAAGCAAATCTGACCCAACTTTAGTGGGACGCGGTGGCGCTGCGGGTTAAACCGCTGAGCTGTCGATCGGAAGGTCGGCGGTTCGAAACCGCGCGGCGGGGTGAGCTCCCGTTGCTCGTCCCAGCTCCTGCTCACCTAGCAGTTCGAAAACATGCAAATGTGAGTAGATCAATAGGTACCGCTTCGGCGGGAAGGTAACGGCGTTCCGAGTCGTCATGCTGGCCACATGACCCGGAAGTGTCTATGACAACGCCGGCTCCAAGGCTTAGAAACGGAGATGAGCACCGCCCCCTAGAGTCGGATTCGACTGGACTTTACGTCAAGTCAGACCCAACTTTATGACCTTTTTTGTGGTGGTCGTTAAGCAAACCACATGGTCATTAAGCAAATCTCGTGGTTCCCCATTAATTTTGCTTGGCAGAAGCCAGCCAGGAAGGTAGAAAATGGCAATCACATGACCGTGGGACACTGTGATGGTCACAAATGCGAACCGGTTGCCAAGTCCCAAATTGTGATCATGTGACTGCAGGGACGCTGCAATGGTCATAAGTCTGAGGACCAGTTGTAAGTTGTCTTTTTCAGAACCATTGTAAGTCTGAGCCATCACTAAATAAATGGTTGTTAAATGAGGACTACCTGTAATCAAGATCCCATCAGGCCTAGAAACAAACAAACCCAAGTTGTAACACTGATAGAACATTTATTTTACATGTACTACCTTCTTCCAAATGGCTTTGCCGGCGTTATAAAATATTAATGTTAAGCACTGCAGAAGGCAGGTATTCTACTATTGCCTGAATTGAAAAGCAAGCTATCATTGCAAACATGTGGCCTTCAAAGTTTCTTGCTCACTTGGGGGGCAGAGAAAACGGAGTTTCTCAATTTTCTTTCCAGAGGGAAGAAGTTCTTCAAAAGTGGGGCTACCCACTACCTCAATATCCATGATCAATTCTAAGGATAGTTCCACACTTATTTCCACACTCCACATTTATTTCAGCATCTCACCAAACAAACAAACAAACAAAAAAACAACCTTCCAACATCTTTAAGAGAGCAATATCTTTATTAGACCCAATAAAAATGGTACAAAAGAGTGTGCAAGTGCTGAACTCTCCAAAACTCTTCATCATTTCTGGACTGGCAGACTGCAGATGTAAAGGAACTGAGCAGATGCTTTGGTACTGTTGTTGTTGTTTATTCGTTTAGTCGTTTCCGACTCTTCGTGACTTCATGGACCAGCCCACGCCAGAGCTTCCTGTCGGTCGTCAACACCCCCAGCTCCCCCAGGGATGAGTCCGTCACCTCTAGAATATCATCCATCCATCTTGCCCTTGGTCGGCCCCTCTTCCTTTTGCCTTCCACTCTCCCTAGCATCAGCATCTTCTCCAGGGTGTCCTGTCTTCTCATTATGTGGCCAAAGTATTTCAGTTTTGCCTTTAATATCATTCCCTCAAGTGAGCAGTCTGGCTTTATTTCCTGGAGGATGGACTGGTTGGATCTTCTGGCAGTCCAAGGCACTCTCAGAATTTTCCTCCAACACCACAGTTCAAAAGCATCGATCTTCCTTCGCTCAGCCTTCCTTATGGTCCAGCTCTCGCAGCCATATGTTACTACAGGGAACACCATTGCTTTAACTATGCGGACCTTTGTTGTCAGTGTGATGTCTCTGCTCTTCACTATTTTATCGAGATTTGTCATTGCTCTTCTTCCAAGGATTAAGCGTCTTCTGATTTCCTGACTGCAGTCAGCATCTGCAGTAATCTTTGCACCTAGGAATACAAAGTCTTTCACTGCTTCTACATTTTCTCCCTCTATTTGCCAGTTATCAATCAAGCTGGTTGCCATAATCTTGGTTTTTTTGAGGTTTAGCTGCAAACCAGCTTTTGCACTTTCTTCTTTCACCTTCATCATAAGGCTCCTCAGTTCCTCTTCGCTTTCAGCCATCAAAGTGGTATCATCTGCATATCTGAGATTGTTAATGTTTCTTCCAGAGATTTTAACTCCAGCCTTGGATTCCTCAAGGCCAGCTTGTCGCATGATGTGTTCTGCATACAAGTTGAAAAGGTAGGGTGAGAGTATACAGCCCTGCCGTACTCCTTTCCCAATCTTAAACCAGTCTGTTGTTCCGTGGTCTGTTCTTACTGTTGCTACTTGGTCGTTATACAGATTCTTCAGGAGGCATACAAGATGACTTGGTATCCCCATACCACTAAGAACTTGCCACAGTTTGTTATGGTCCACACAGTCAAAGGCTTTAGAATAGTCAATAAAACAGAAATAGATGTTTTTCTGAAACTCCCTGGCTTTTTCCATTATCCAGCGGATATTGGCAATTTGGTCTCTAGTTCCTCTGCCTTTTCTAAACCCAGCTTGTACATCTGGCAATTCTCGCTCCATGAACTGCTGAAGTCTACCTTGCAGGATCTTGAGCATTACCTTACTGGCATGTGAAATGAGTGCCACTGTTCGATAGTTTGAACATTCTTTAGTGTTTCCCTTTTTTGGTATGGGGATAAAAGTTGATTTTTTCCAGTCTGATGGCCATTCTTGTGTTTTCCAAATTTGCTGGCATATAGCATGCATTACCTTGACAGCATCATCTTGCAAGATTTTGAACAGTTCAGCTGGGATGCCGTCGTCTCCTGTTGCCTTGTTATTAGCAATGCTTCTTAAGGCCCACTCAACCTCACTCTTCAGGATGTCTGGCTCTAGCTCACCGACCACACCGTCAAAGCTATCCCCGATATTGTTATCCTTCCTATACAGGTTTTCTGTATATTCTTGCCACCTTTTCTTGATCTCTTCTTCTTCTGTTAGGTCCTTGCCATCTTTGTTTTTGATCATACCCATTTTTGCCTGGAATTTACCTCCAATGTTTCTAATTTTCTGGAAGAGGTCTCTTGTCCTTCCTATTCTATTGTCTTCTTCCACTTCCGCGCATTGCTTGTTTAAAAATAATTCCTTATCTCTTCTGGCTAACCTCTGGAATTTTGCATTTAATTGGGCATATCTCCCCCTATCACTGTTGCCTTTTGCTTTCCTTCTTTCTTGGGCTACTTCTAGTGTCTCAGCAGACAGCCATTTTGCCTTCTTGGTTTTCTCTTTCTTTGGGATGTATTTTGTTGCCGCCTCCTGAACAATGCTGCCAACTTCTGTCCAGAGTTCTTCCGGGACCCTATCTACTAAGTCCAGTCCCTTAAATCGATTCTTCACCTCCACTGCATATTCCTTAGGAATATTAGTGAGCTCATATCTAGCTGATCTGTGGGTCTTCCCTAATCTCTTTAGTCTGATCCTAAATTGTGCAAGAAGAAGTTCGTGATCTGAACTACAGTCAGCTCCAGGCCTTGTTTTTACCGACTGTACAGATGTCCGCCACCTTTGGCTGCAAAGGATGTAATCAATCTGATTTCGGTGTTGTCCATCTGGTGAAGTCCATGTATAAAGCCGTCTCTTAGGTTGTTGGAAGAGAGTGTTTGTTATGCAGAGTGATTTGTCTTGGCAAAATTCTATCAGCCTGTGTCCTGCTTCGTTTTGTTCTCCCAGGCCATACTTACCTGTAATTCGAGGTGTCATTTGACTGCCCACCTTAGCATTCCAGTCTCCTGTGATGAAAATAACATCTCTTTTAGGCGTGTTGTCCAGTAGGTGCTGCAGATCCTCATAGAACTGCTCTACTTCAGCTTCTTCAGCATTTGTGGTTGGGGCGTATATTTGGATCACTGTGATGTTAGATGGCTTGCCCTGAATTCGAATTGAGATCATTCTGTCATTTTTTGGGTTGTATCCAAGCACTGCTTTAGCCACTTTACTATTAATTATGAAGGCTACTCCATTTCTTCTGTGGTCCTCTTGTCCGCAGTAGTAGATCTGGTGGTCATTTGATGTGAAGTGGCCCATTCCAGTCCATTTCAGTTCACTGACGCCCAGAATGTCTATCTTTAATCTTGACATCTCACCAATAACCACATCCAATTTGCCCTGACTCATAGGTCTTACATTCCAGGTTCCGATGGTGTGTTGATCCTTAGAACATCGGATTCGCCGTTCACCACCAGCACCGTCGGCCGCTAGCCTGGAGCTGACTGTAGTTCCGATCATGAACTTCTTCTTGCACAATTTAGGATCAGACTAAAGAGATTAGGGAAGACCCACAGATCAGCTAGATATGAGCTCACTAATATTCCTAAGGAATATGCAGTGGAGGTGAAGAATCGATTTAAGGGACTGGACTTAGTAGATAGGGTCCCGGAAGAACTCTGGACAGAAGTTGGCAGCATTGTTCAGGAGGCGGCAACAAAATACATCCCAAAGAAAGAGAAAACCAAGAAGGCAAAATGGCTGTCTGCTGAGACACTAGAAGTAGCCCAAGAAAGAAGGAAAGCAAAAGGCAACAGTGATAGGGGGAGATATGCCCAATTAAATGCAAAATTCCAGAGGTTAGCCAGAAGAGATAAGGAATTATTTTTAAACAAGCAATGCGCGGAAGTGGAAGAAGACAATAGAATAGGAAGGACAAGAGACCTCTTCCAGAAAATTAGAAACATCGGAGGTAAATTCCAGGCAAAAATGCGTATGATCAAAAACAAAGATGGCAAGGACCTAACAGAAGAAGAAGAGATCAAGAAAAGGTGGCAAGAATATACAGAAGACCTGTATAGGAAGGATAACAATATTGGGGATAGCTTTGACGGTGTGGTCAGTGAGCTAGAGCCAGACATCCTGAAGAGTGAGGTTGAGTGGGCCTTAAGAAGCATTGCTAATAACAAGGCAGCAGGAGACGATGGCATCCCAGCTGAACTGTTCAAAATCTTGCAAGATGATGCTGTCAAGGTAATGCATGCTATATGCCAGCAAATTTGGAAAACACAAGAATGGCCATCAGATTGGAAAAAATCAACTTATATCCCCATACCAAAAAAGGGGAACACTAAAGAATGTTCAAACTATCGAACAGAGGCACTCATTTCGCATGCCAGTAAGGTAATGCTCAAGATCCTGCAAGGTAGACTTCAGCAGTTCATGGAGCGAGAATTGCCAGATGTACAAGCTGGGTTTAGAAAAGGCAGAGGAACTAGAGACCAAATTGCCAATATCCGCTGGATAATGGAAAAAGCCAGGGAGTTTCAGAAAAACATCTATTTCTGTTTTATTGACTATTCTAAAGCCTTTGACTGTGTGGACCATAACAAATTGTGGCAAGTTCTTAGCAGTATGGGGATACCAAGTCATCTTGTATGCCTCCTGAAGAATCTGTATAACGACCAAGTAGCAACAGTAAGAACAGACCACGGAACAACGGACTGGTTTAAAATTGGGAAAGGAGTACGGCAGGGCTGTATACTCTCACCCTACCTATTCAACTTGTATGCAGAACACATCATGCGACAAGCTGGCCTTGAGGAATCCAAGGCTGGAGTTAAAATCTCTGGAAGAAACATTAACAATCTCAGATATGCAGATGATACCACTTTGATGGCTGAAAGCGAAGAGGAACTGAGGAGCCTTATGATGAAGGTGAAAGAAGAAAGTGCAAAAGCTGGTTTGCAGCTAAATCTCAAAAAAACCAAGATTATGGCAACCAGCTTGATTGATAACTGGGAAATAGAGGGAGAAAATGTAGAAGCAGTGAAAGACTTTGTATTCCTAGGTGCAAAGATTACTGCAGATGCTGACTGCAGTCAGGAAATCAGAAGACGCTTAATCCTTGGGAGAAGAGCAATGACCAATCTCGATAAAATAGTTAAGAGCAGAGACATCACACTGACAACAAAGGTCCGCATAGTTAAAGCAATGGTGTTCCCTGTAGTAACATATGGCTGCGAGAGCTGGACCATAAGGAAGGCTGAGCGAAGGAAGATCGATGCTTTTGAACTGTGGTGTTGGAGGAAAATTCTGAGAGTGCCTTGGACTGCAAGAAGATCAAACCAGTCCATCCTCCAGGAAATAAAGCCAGACTGCTCACTTGAGGGAATGATATTACAGGCAAAACTGAAATACTTTGGCCACATAATGAGAAGACAGGACACCCTGGAGAAGATGCTGATGCTAGGGAGAGTGGAAGGCAAAAGGAAGAGGGGCCGACCAAGGGCAAGATGGATGGATGATATTCTAGAGATGACGGACTCGTCCCTGGGGGAGCTGGGGGTGTTGACGACCGACAGGAAGCTCTGGCGTGGGCTGGTCCATGAAGTCACGAAGAGTCGGAAGCGACTAAACGAATAAACAACAAAACGTGTGTATGGGTATTAACTACAACTTGGAAGCAGCATCATGAAAAGTCCTGCATTTGTTCTTCAGTTTGGTGTGTATGCAACATACATAATTGTTAAAAGCAAGGTTGACTTTCTCACCATTTTATAAACTTCAAATCACAGAGTGACCAAAGCAATTTTTACATAAATGAAAAGGTATGCATAAAAAAATGCCCCTAGAGTTCTCGGACAAGAGCTACCACCTTTTCCACATTGTTAGAAGTAGGAATTGCAGCCTCCATACCTGCTGCTTGTTGTTTTTTTCTGTGATCCCGATCGAGTCCTGCTGCGTCCAGCTCTCTTCTCCCGGGATCGGGATCGGGATTTTGACGGAGACCGGCTGGAGCTCCAGGAGCTGCTGCGGGATAGACTCCTCCTTCGTTCAGTGTTGTGCCTGGAGTGTTTGGCTGAAGTTGGAGAACAACTGTGTGGTCTTCCCCGGTGGTGCCTCTCTTTTGCCCTAAAAGACGCAGCGTGTTAAGACTGAAATCACCTGAGGATCAGATCCATGCACGGGTATGGATACAAAGTAGGTGACCTTGTAAGGACCTAGGTAAGGACCTAGGAAAAGCCTGCTGGATTAGAGTAAAGGCCCATTTAATTCAGTTCCTTTAATGGTATGTGAGAAAGACCTTGAGAAACAGGCGAAGAGATGTTGCGGTCAGATAAGAGAGGGGATAGCCCACAGCTGCATAAGGGGTGGAGAAAGAGGCTCAGAAGGGAACCTCCCTAACTTCTCAGGCTGTAAAGGAGATGGCAGGAGATTTTGTATTTTCAGACTTGCAAGACTGATGTCAGCCTTCCCAGGTAGACCAGACAGAAACATGACCAGATGAGCTAATTCTACTTTATTGTAAGGCTAAATTAACAGAATCTTGCAAGCCTGAAAGTACAAATCTCCCGCCATCTCCTTTATAGCCTGAGAGGTTAGGGAGGGTCAGGGCAGCTGAAAGCACAGGGCAACCAAAAATGTCAGGAAGTAGGGTAGCCATATTCATAACACCAAACAAGGGGACAAAAGAGCATACTTATTTATATCAAAGTGCACATGCTAATAAATATGAATACACTGAAATGTGGAAAGAATGAATTCTGTCACATCATCAGCCATTCCATTGTGCCATCCAAGGCACGGTAAAGCCAAGCCACATCTCCTCTCCACTGATCTCGCTAATGGCTCTTTATAAAGGCATTTTATCATGGTGCCAGAATTAGGGAGAGATGGAATGGAGAGTTGAGAGAGCTCAAAAATGGATCAGATCTAAGAACAACTAAAAAAAAAAGGATACCTAATGAAAAAACAGGGTGGAGGAAAAGCAGTCAAGCAATCTACCTCTGTTTTAATAATTAAGCAGCTGACAGTTACATTTTCTAGACCTGTGTTCAGCTTTCAATTTGGAATTAAATTCTCACAAAATGGGAATGTTCCTTCATTTATAAAGCTGTTCCAATTCAATATTTTGTTGGACAGAGAGCAGAATTTTACCTAAAATGAGAACTGGTGTGTGAGGGATAGGAAGAAAACAGAATATTTCAAGATTTACAGCATACCTATGTTTTGAGGGCAACTTTTATCTTAGGATGGCTGAGATTTATTTATTTATTTAATTTTTATTAAATAAATATACAGGCAGGATAAAAATTTATTTAATTTTTATCCTGCCTGTATTATTTATATCCTGCTATAGATGCAGGGCATTATCTAAAAGTGGTAGTACTCAATTATTATAATTTAAATTTAAATATATCTTGCTGTGTTGATAGACTGATCAGGCTGCCCATATGCCTTGGCAATCTGCTGTCCAAAAACTCACTGTGGGGCATTTCAAAACTGTTCTTCGTTTTAATTGTTCTTTATCTTTAACCTAGGATTGTTCTAGCCATTGCTTCAAATAATGGACTGCCTTCTGAGAAACAGGATATACTTTAAGTTAAAAGGAATTTAAAGAGTTTAAGGACTTTAATCAATCCTCAAGTCTTTTTTTTTTCCAAAACAGATGGTCTTTTGTTTTAGGGGCCTGGAGCACACATCTGTAGGAGTACTACAAATTTGTACTGAATCCAGGAATGTGACTTAGGCAACAAACATCTGCTAAGTTAGACCACATGGATGACTCAAAACGTTGGCCATCAAAAGTTACCCATTAGCTATTGAGATGCTGCCGAACTCATCCCCAGCTAGAATCTTGTCCAAGGAGGTATTCCTGACTGCAGGGTTGACTGACTGAACTGAACGATTCATACATGCACCACAATCTTTGGCTCTTACGTTTTCAGATGTACCCTGTGGTTCTTTTCTGCCCCGGTTGCTGCGTGATATTGATGTGAATAGGTAGAGCCTTCTGAGTCGCTGCTATATCCTGTATGGCTGACGGACCAGGAAGATTCCTTGCTTGCAGAGGTTTTGGCCCTGCGACGCCCTTTGTGCTTGTGCTTTGATGTGGATCTGGTGTGGCGCCTGTGGGAGGGCTTGTCTCCTCCAGAGCATCTCCCTGGGGACGTGGACCTCCGGGGGGTCTTGGGCCCATGTTTGTTCCCCTTGCTTTCTTTGGCGTGGAGCGATAGGGTTTCGGCCTTCAGGTGCCCTCTGGCTGAAGGCGATAAGGAGCCCAACCTCTGGCAGAATGACAAAAAGGGAGCGAGCAGGAGGGGGGAAAAAGAAAGAAAAAAGGAAAGGAGAGGTTTTTAAAAGAAACCCCCCACCAACAAGGAAAGCTGCAGTTCACAACGGCAATGCACAATGATTGAATAAGGCAGGCTACACAGAAACTACTCTGCACCTCGATCCCCTGTTCAACCTCTCGTCCTTAAACAACGCAGCTCATGCAAATTTCTGGCATGCAAAACAGAAAATGAACCAAAACTAAATGTAAATAGGAGGGAAAGTTCAATCGGGAGGAGGGAATCACCTTGGAGAAATGAAATTACATGATATAGAATTTGTTTTAATGATTTAAAATGATATTTAAAAAGAGAGAAGGGGGGATATGGATGGAGGAATATTGTGGGATGAAGAAAGGATTAGAAACAGGGGTTCAAGTGTGGGGTTGGATTAAAAAAATAAATTTATTTGTTGGTAGCCAATCAAGGAGTAGAAGAGAAGACAGAAGCATGGGGAGGGTCACGGTGGTGTAAATGATGGAAGGGGTAAGGGATGGTGGGGAAAAAACAAATCATAAACAAAAAGGAAACTCCACAAATGTCATCAGTACTGAAAATAAACAAAGAAAAGTTTCTGAACTCTTCCTGGGTTTTGAACTTTGTGCAGAGTCTCCACCAGCGTTCTATTCTCTTTTATTTCTCTCTTTTTTTAAATTCCATGTTATAATATTTTTGTTAAATTACCACTTTTTTTAAGTCCCTCTTGGTTAACGTCCACTTACCAAGAAAGTGGCATTTCCTCCTTTAGTAGGTAAGGTATGAAGAGAAGGGAAAAGTTGGGCAATATAAGTGAATCATTAGATTGACAAAAATGCAAGAGAGAAAGAGAGAGAAAGAAAGAGAAAGAGAGAGAGAGAAAGAGAAATAAAAAAACAAAACCATCCTTGTCTCCTAGGGCCTTGCAACAAGCAATTAGGGAAAGGAGAGAAACGGTGTGTTTGTTCCTCTCTCTGGGTAAATTGACAGAACTGGACCTCTCTTTGGATCTTTCTTTAAAAGAAAAAAACCAACGACAACTGGTCTCTGTGCCTTGACTTTCCTCCCATGGAGAAGCAATGGCAACATAGGGGTAATGAGGATTTATCATAAATATTTGGAGAGTTGCATATGGCTGGTGTTCTACTGGCACTACCCAACCAACAATGTTGTTTCCATCCAGATTTGGAATCTGAGAAATTTGTAACCCCCAGATGTGCACCAGGAAGGCCACCTTCAACTTTTTATGCTGAAGATTCTAAGCAGCTTCTCTCCTTAGCCTGATGTTTCATTCTTTCCCAGATCCTAAGCAACCAGGTTCCCCTAATTCAGAATTCCTCCATCCTCAACAGCCATGCTGGCTGGGAATACTGGGAATTGTGCATTTAAAGGATACCATACTGCTGACATCCGTTCAATTCTGCCATTAAATTTTGGTAACACCAGGCGTGTTTTGAGAAACATTTTAGAACAGCAATGTTCCTTCACTTCATTCCCCATTACATCCAACCCGGTTCTGACTTGCTTGATGGATTCTCTAGGGTCTTAGCAGAGGGAAATATTCCCCTTCACCTGCTGCATTAGCCCTTTTAACTGCAGTCTTTGGAAAATTAGCCATGGGATCATTAGTATGGAAACATGTACTTTAGGAGATACGCTTCTTCCCCACAAGTGAAATGTATATAGCCATAGCAGGGATTTCTTGGATGTTATTCTGTTCTAACAAAGAATTATTGTGATACAGAACAGCTTCATATGGATTCTGTGCTATTTCAGAATTCCATCACTATAAAGAATACATCAAGATAAAAGTTGCTAGGTTAACCGAGATCATTAGCAAATCAAATCTTTATTATGGTCATAGACCAGCACAAACAGAGATCATTAGGATCTCCGTACTACAGGCATTTACCAACTTTGAACCAATGTTACCATACAGTAATATTTTTTCCTAGGAAACCCTGGTCATTGTAATTTCCCGTGGACCCTCAGTCTCCCCCTTCGCAGAACAGTTTCAAAGGTCCCTTCCCTAGAATAAGAGGCTGCACCAATGGAAGGTTTCCTTGAACAGCTGAATGGCAGAATGCAACTGTATGCGTGGTGGCCAGCTGTGAGCCTGGAGGTACCTGTGCCTCAGAGATAAGCTTTGAAAAGATAATAGTAGAGGCTGTGTTCACTGTGTCTTTTGCCAATTTTTCCCCTGTTATGGGCAAAATAGAAGTCCCGTTTTGCTAGAGAGGTTGGAACAGGGCATGAGAGGAACAGCCCTAGAACTTTTTTTCTTAAAAAGCAGAAATTAGAGTGGCCTGCATTCAACCTGTAAGAAGAGCACAGGGTACTCTAATTTCTAGAGCCAAAGGAAATTACTCCCTTCTAAGTTACCTCCACAAATTAGCAATCCTGCAGCATAATAGTAGTAAGTTTACTATTTGGTGTGTGCCTTTAATTATGCTCACTAGAGGCAATGGAACTTATGGCAGGCTGTTGATTATGTGGCCCCGCATATCAAGACTAAGAGAATCTGATAGCAAATCTCTTTTCCTAAAAAGTGTAATGGTTTTCTCAAATTGTTTGAACAAACATGGTAAGATATCCTCCAAATTTCTGGACCACAGTTATGCTTTGCTCCAGTCATGTTAAGTTGGGTGGGCCTACGATTACCAATTTGCTTGATATAATTAAATACGCTGTGCAATGCCTTATTCCCATTACAAGAAAGTCGTATTTTCCATGTTTCTGGTTACTTTTGCTAGCCAGTGAAATGAAAACAGTCATAAGTTTTCATATGGTGCCTTCCCCAATATGGTGCTTTCCAATGGCCATGCTGGATGAGGAAAGTGAAAGTTGCAGTCCAACACATCTGGAGGGCACCAGGTTGGGGAAGACTGATCTATAGCAATCATGCTGCTGATAGGAACCCCTTATGGCTTCTCTTGCCCAGAAAAGGCCTTCACATTATTGAGGTTTTTACAGCCTAAAATAAGTTAGCTGCTGAGGAGCTTAACAATCTCAAGGTTATTTCAAAATGGAATTAAGAACAAGTGCGTGGCTTAGTACCACAAGCAATACATCAGAGATTATCTGAAAATGTCTCAACTAACTTGTCATCCTATGGATGAAGTTCCATCTCTGAATTATTCTTAAAGAGCATCAAAATAATAGGCACCTCTGGGCACCTTGGCTCTGAAAAGAACTGGGTTCCTGGTTTGGTGTTGTGATTAAGGTTCTAGACCAGAGATTGTGCGTTCTAGTCCTTCCCTAGGCATGGAAGCTGGCTAGTTGACTTGGGCCAGTCATTCTCTTTCAGCCCAACTCACCTCACAGGGTGAGGTTGTTGTGGGGAAAATAGGAGGAGGGAGTAGTATATATGCCATCTTGAGTTGTACAAAGAAAGATGGAATATATATCTGATAAATAAATACATTTCCTACTTCTGAAGCCTGCCAGATGCCCTTGGGCAAGTATATTGTTCAGACTAAATTTGATTGGTAGGTATGTTTACAATTAACATCTTGTTTGGAAGTGGTGGCTTTAGGGTAACTCTCTGGTGGACAATCAAATGGGAAGTTGTTCTTATGGAAAATTGTGAGGTGGACAGTGAAGGTATCAGGCATCTTGCAAAGGTGCAGTTGTTGACTATCTAGTAACCAACAGGCAATCAGCATTTTCCCTTGATGATTGCAGGTAAAAGAGTAATTCCCAAGGGAAGTGTGGTTTCCAGGATGTTTTGCATTTATATTAAAGGTGTATGTCCTGGGAAAATTATATTTCACAGGCTCCAAAGCACTTGGGATTTTGTGTTAAAGCCCCAGGAAGGCAATGAGGCACAGCTACTCAGGTTTGTAGCACTGTCAAAGCATTATGATTTTTACATAACCATATTATACCATAAAGCAGAAAATTGTGAACTTAATGCTTTTCCTTTTCCCTTGGATTCAATAAAAGAACTGAAAACAACCATGGGCAAAATGGCATTAAAGGATTCTGCTTTAAGCAGTGCTGCATGTTTACAACAAAAATGAGGAATGCTTCCTATTGCCAAGGGTTTCTACCTGATATATTGCAATTTAGGGTCAGAAATAATTATTCTTATCTCAGAAAAGGCTCTTTTTTCCATCTGGTAGACCACCTAGGAATTCCAGGATCAGGTGGGAATTGAAAAAATATTTTGGAAAAAGGCAACCGCAATCCACTCCTGTATTGCTAGCAAGAAACTACATTGATGCTGTCACCAGACATTGAGCTTGACTCAAGGGCATCTTTTCTTTTTTATATTTTCCATCAAAAAGGATTTGATTCTTAAAGATTTCAGAAAGCTAAAGTTTGGGAAATAGCCTGAGAATATCAACTCTCCAAAAAACAAACAAACCACCAAATGTCTAGCTCTTTTGGCTGAGGATGTAGGCACAATTGACTGTGGGCACCACCTGGAGAAATCTCAGAAGCTGGATGTGGGAATGTGGAAGAATGCTGGGACAGAAGGAAGGGAGGGGCTTCACTGACCTGTGTATCCTCTGAATTGTTTCCATGTGTTTCCATGATAAGCATGTGAACACTACGACTTCTGCAATGGAAGTTTTAAACTCAGTGAAACCTCTGGGTATACATGCAGAGAATTTCACCACACTTTTTGGAAAATCTTCAGATATATTAATGTCTAAGATCTATGATCATGTAGACCATACAGAACTCAAAACTTTCTTGGCACAGAACTTGTTACGTGTGGCTTTTAAGCCACCTAAGTGTGAATGTATAGATTATACTTCCTTTTTTTAACTTTAAGGAATAAGGATCTTTTTGATTCTTTTTTTCATGTTCTACCAATGTTATAATTCTTTGTGATGCCAATACTACTCTGTCATCTAAGGCAGTCTATCCCAGCCTGGTGAGCTACAGATGTGTTGGGTTATAACACTGGACCTGGACCTGATAGCTGCAGTTGATACAGGATGTAGTACATTTTTGGAAAATGCCAACTTGGAGATCTCTGACTTAAGTCAAAAGATTTTTTGCATAGTCCTTCAACATTTCACTGATAAAAATAAGGAACAGCAATCATCTATTTGGAATTATTTCACTAAGAACTTCCTTACTCTTAAAGCATTACTAAAGACTATTCTTGATGTACCAATATTCTCAATTTTTCCTCTCTCTCCCCTTTCTTCTTGTTTAACTTTCTAGTGAAACATTTATATTCAAATCATAGAGTTGGAATGGCCTTTTAGGCCATCTAGTTCAAATACTGCTTAATTTAGAACTAGTATATCTTCAACTGATGCTTGCTAAGGCTGTCCTTAAAGATCTTCAGCAAGGGAGAGCCCACTGATCTTCTGAGTAATTGGTTCCATTATCAATGATTTTATCTTCAATAATTTCCTGTTACTAGAATTGAAATTTACCTTCCTCTAACTTAACCCCACCCTCCTCAAATCTGCCTCAATGAACAAGTCTCTATTTCTTGATGATAGTCCTTCAAGAATCTGTAGAGAGTTAACATGTACACATTCACTCTTTTCTTCTCCAAGCTAAGCATGCCCTGTCCTTTTAATCTTTCCTTACTTGTTTCCATATACTTAGCTATCTTCTTTGAATTCTCTAAACAAGATACACACACCATGGATCTTGCTGGAAGCAATTTTAAATATGCCACTGCCAGCTGATATGTGATGGGACAAATGCTAGCCATAATTATGACAGGCTAGCATTTGTCCTTTCCTGGAAAAAATGTCTGCAGTGGGTGATTAGATATTTGAAGGGTCTCTTCTGTCTTTTTTTTAAATAAAACTTGTGAACCAAACCTGTTTATGATGTTAAGTGGTCCAAGACTGTTGCAGGAAACAGCAGAGATAATGCTTCTACTTTTTAGAAAGTCCTGCCATACAGATGTTGGGCTTATTAAAAATTAAAGGAAGACAAAAGAAACCTTCCCCACTTTTTCAGAGTTAACTTGTAGAAATCTGGGGAAAGGGATTGGAACTTTAAAAATAGTAACACAGTTTGCATGCAAGGAAAAATATTCCCTACCTAATCCCAAGAAAAACTGGGTAATGATTTGATAATGGGAACATCAGGGAAGGATTGGAAAGCCTTGAGCAAGCTAGTCAGGCTACAAAAGGATTCTCTACCTCTTGGGCTCCCTAAATTTCAATCACTTGAATTTTATTCCATTGGCAAAAATATGTATGTTATGTCTCAAAGTCAAAATGGCCTCCCAAATGACAATGGTTGCGAAGGGACATGTATAAACTTTGCCCTTTGCTTTTGGGTTGATGGATCCTGAGGAGCTCTGCTGGTGAACTGTAGCATCAGGAGGCTGGTCAGTGGCAATCCTGCTTGCGGTAGATGAGGGGGTTCTGCCTGGGTGCAGCTAGTGGCCAATCTGCCTTTTCCAAGCATGCCCAACTACATCTTAAGAGACTTAGCAATCCTTCTAAAGATGCATATACCTACCAGTGAGGCACGCTATGGAGGCTTCAGCATGAACAAGAAAACAAAAGGAAATCAGTATATGTCATTCTGAAAAGCATTTCCACCACCAAACTAGCATCACCACGAGCTCAGGCAACAGTCTTTAACTCCCTTGAATTGCAAGTACGTACTGGAAATGGGGTGGTGATAGTGAAGACGATCTGATTCAGGCCAGAAAGGGCATGAAATGCAGAAATGATATAGTTTTTTCTACATACAATGCAAGCACCTTGACTTTTCTGGTGCCAGCATTAGGCCAAATATTGTGTTTTCCATGATGGATTTGGCTTAATTAATCTAAATGATGAGTTAATTGGCTAGACAGTTGTGGAATTCATTGTTCATATATCCATCCCTTCCAAGCTCTGTTTCATTATACATAGGTTTGTCCTTAAATCCTTTTTATACTCAGTTGTGATATCTCTGGATTCTCTCTGACATGCATGGGGGATCCCAATACTGCAAGCAGTGAATGAGCAATTCCAATCTTTCTGCGCTTCTTAACCTGAGTTGAAGTGCTGTTTTGATAGACTGTACATTGTTTCGCACCTGGTTGTTAATAAGAACTTATCAAAGGGTTGTGCTTGTGTGTGTGAATGTGTGCATTAAATCAGAGCAGCATCATTGGAGAAGTGGTCCTCATACCAGTGACCTATCTTGTACAGGTACAGGAACCTCTAATGATCCTTTGCCTTCTGGATGTTTCTTGGTGCCAGTCAGACTTGCGTCGTTACAAATGTCCCCTTGCAATAAATAAGTAGCACAAAATGGAATAGCAAGGAGGGTCTGATCTGAACCAGGAGAACAGGAGGCTAATAGGCATGCACTAAATGGAGCAAAGTAAATTTATCTCCAGAAAAATAATTGGAAGTACAGTGGAGTATGAAACTCAAAATCCATTGGTGTGTGTGCACTTTCTGGCCCAATTCAGTTGTCTAGGTATTTCATGTAAGGTCCGTTGACTAAATAAAGTCAATATTAGAAGCAGACCTTGAAATCTACCACATAGCCCAAAATGTCTGGCATTCGTTATTTTCTAAGATTAAGATTTGGAAGGAGGATGATATGGTATTCGCCTTACTGTGAAGCAGATGCTTAGGTTTCTGCTGCTGCTTCCCAAAAGTGTGAACCACGGCAGGCAAGCAAATAAGCAGCAGCTTTGCAAAACCGGGGAAGAACCCTACCAGTGTTACTGTTCATACAGCTGAGGATAAGGGACTGAGGAATCCTTTTTTAGATATCAGAACACATGGGGCAAAATGGGACAGCCAAGAGGATGTGGGATTATGCTTTGGAGCAGGTTGATGACCAATCCCACCAAGTCGCCTTACCTTTATCTTCCCCAATCCAGTACCCTCCAGATATGCTGGGCTTCCACCAATGCTAAATCTGGAGGACATTAGGCTGGGGGAGGCTGCCTTATCCCTAACCAAAGCTAAGGAGGAAACAACCTGGATATACAAAAGGATGACCAAGTAAACTTCATGGTAGAAGAAAAATGGGCATTTTTTTTACTAGCTTTTGAGGTAGGTGGCTATGGAATGGCCATTGGCCTCTAAGCTGTCAGGGCCAGAAAAAGGGAAAAAAAATCCACATTGCTTCAAATCCTTATTGATTATGGAGCGTTACTATGAGTTATTTCACAGGAATATGGTAAAGCTGAATGAGAGATGTTTAAAATGCAAGGAAAACACCTGATTTAGGTCAAGACACCTGCCCCTTCTTCTATTTTCAAGGACAATTTTTTAACTTTGTATGTCTTGGGGCTAATCATGCCCCTTTTCTTGCCTTTCTTAAGATGATCCAAAATATATGGGGTCGAGGTGGGGAGGAGTTGGGGGAAGGAGGGATGGTTTCCTAGACTGGCCACATTGAGTGAGCAGGAGAGCAAACAAACAGAGAAGCTGTTTCCTACACTTTTTTGACAATGACTTGCCAAGAAGGAAAAATGCATCTGAAGTCTTATTTGATTCTAAACGTTCCCAGAAGTTTTGCTTTCAGACTGCATCAGAGTTGGATCCAGCCAATGGAGTACTGCTTGTGTTTCTAAACGAGTCACCCCAAAACAGCATTTTTCTTGTCATACACTGACAGTTACCTCATTCTGCTGGTTTTTAACCTCTTTTAACTTTTCACAAACTCATTTCCTAGGAAGTCTGGCCCAACTTGGAACCTCAACAGGAGCCACCATTTTAAATGCAAGTAAATGTTTGTGGCTATATCAAAAATATATACAGGTAGTCCTTGTTTAGCAACTGCCTTGTTTAGTGACTGTTCGCAGTTATGACAGTGATGAAAAAAATAAGTCCAGTCCTCACATTTACGACCTTCGCAGGTCTGAAAAACAAAGGAAAGCTGAAGTAAGATTGTAAGCACAGTCACAGTTTCACTTAGCAAATGCTTTGCCTAATGATCGAGTTGCCAGTCCCAATTGTGGTTGCTAAATGAGGACTATCTGTATTGCAATTCATTACCAATTCCTGTTAGAGTTATTAAAGGCCTTCTTGCTTCCCTTGAAACTAATGCTTTGGTGTAAATAGAAACCACCATGTTTCTGAATTGTGTTTACAAAGTTCAGTGGTCACTATATTTGGAATTATCATTTTCACAGCTTCTGCAAAGTCAGTAACTACCAAATCAATATATAAGTACAGTGATGAGGATTCTATGGATAGTCCCTCTATTTAAAGATTCTTTAATGGGGATCATTAAATGACTTGTTTTTTTTAATCAGCCATATTAAAAATCATACTTAAACCACACAGAGGAAATCAAATCAGCTGACATAATTATACCATTTATGAGAACAAACACAAGATCGAAGAGCTGAAAACACACAGAAATGCATTCTAACAATATAACAAATATTTTCTTTAAAAGAAAGAAAGAAAGAAAGAAAGAAAAACATGGGGAAAAAAGAAAAGCATGATTTTGTAGCTGTTAAAAAAAATACAATGAAAATTGTACAGAGCCACCAAAAAGAGACAAGCGTTAAGGAGAGAGAAAGAGGGAGAGAAAGAATGAATGAGAGATACAGAGAGAGAAAGAAATAGAAAGACAGAAAAATAACATTTAATCAAACTACGGTGCTTTTCAACAGGCTGATCTGTAGAAGTGAACGTGCGGAGGGAGAAAAATACCTACCTTCTGTTTGATCAGGAATGCAATAATAAAAAAAGAAACAATAATCTCCACATTTGGAGGGCAGAATGGGAAAAAGACAATGACTCTTTAGTAATGCACTTCAGACCCCTTTGCTTTGCTCTGAGCTTTCTTTTGACTCAGCTTTTTTCTTTTCTTTTTGATTGATCAAGGTAAACATACTTTTGTCATTAATTTTTGCTATCCATATATCGGCATATTTACCAATTGTCTAAATGGCACAGCCATTGGGAAATAAAATTTTAAAAAGTTACTAGGTAACATTTAAAAATTTTAAAGGAAAAAAAAAAGTCCCAACAGCATGCAAGAAAAGCAGCAGATGAAAGCAGAAAATGTCAAGATTGAAGGCTCTCTTTGTAGTGGGGAATAGGCCAGAAGTGACCTCCCTCAAAGGAAGGAGGAATTATATAGGGTGACAATGAGAGACAGAGATAAAGGGGAGGGAGGGAAATGGGAGGGCAGCGTATGGACCGAAAGAGAGAGCTCTAAAGGAAGGAAGCCCATTGGCGTGAAAAGATGGCATGAACATTGAGAGGGTCTCTTTAAAAGGGAAGTCAACATCTCTTGAGTTTAATAGAGTTTTTAGCCCTACTATATTTTCTTCTACATCTCAGGTAGTTTAAATTGGTTTTCCAAAGAAGATAGGATGATCTGTGGATAGGTAGGCAGGAACACTGCTGGTTTTATCAGCCATAAGTTGAAACCCTACCAGAGGTATCAACTCGGAGAAGCTGATATCCTACAAAAGATGGGTAAGATGTGGCATTTGTGTCACAATACTGGGGTATATTTTTCCTCAACTACCCCCACCCCTTTCCACCTATGGATGCCCATGGCTACAGCCCTCCCCCACTCCTTTGCTCCATAGCTGGTGTTTGGAGACATACCGAATGTGGAGCCCAGAACTGCCTGCCATCTTTGAATGATGTGCTGTGGGCTGTAATTCATAAAGTGAGTAGAGCCAGGATAAAGAAAGGGCTGGTCAGAACAAAAACTGACTTTGATTTTGCTTAATGTTACCTTAATAAAAATTAAATCCAACATTGTTAATATGATTATTTGGAGTATCAGGCTATGCATCTCTAGTTTAGAGCCAAAAGAATTCCTAATTTCAGGGCTCCCAACCAGAGATCAGGATAGATCTCATGTTCTAACATCCATGCACTCTCCATAGGCATGAGATTGACCATTGGGTGAACAGAATGACATAGCTCTTTGGGCGAGGACTAGATATGCCTTTGGGCTGATCCAGCAGGATCTTCTTAACTTAAAAAAAAAAATTCAAAAAGCAAATCACTAGTCCCAATTTTGATCAAGGCCATGACACTGAGAAAGTTTGTTTTCCTTCCCTGAAATAATTTAGAATCAAATTCAATTCAATAAATTCAAATCTTTAGTAGCACCATAAGGCTGGCAGTCAGGTACAGATAAAACTGATAAAAGTAAAGTTTGCTTATGCATGGAGCCACCTTACTGGAAGTTCTATTATTGGTTAATAGCCTAAACCAACAACTGAACTGCCATATCTGAGTAAAGAAAATTGAATCCAATACACAATGATGTTTAAGTGAATCTGTATATTAAAAGAACAACCATCATAACTGCAATAACCATGAGAAGTTATATTTTCTTTAAAAAATACTAAATCTGCAAAATAATGGATTGGGAGGAATTTTTTAGTTAGGGAATCTTTTTTATTAACCTAATGACCAGATCAAGAAAGATAATTCTGAATTTTCCTGATAATTTTATTCCTGTAAGGCAATTATTCAAATATATTTTAGATTCAAATATTTTAGAATACTTTGTTCTAACATTTTCAACTCCACCTTTTATCTTAAAAGAATCACTGGAACAGTTTAACAGATCTTTCCACCCGGCAAAAGTTAAAATTTAATTAATCTTTTTAACAAAATGTACATAATTGTCTTCCCTTTTAAACATGAAATCTAAACAGACCACAGAGTTTAACAGTTATAAACAAATATTGAAAGATATCTGCATTTTGTAATTGACTGGAAGGTTCTACAGTAACACGCGCGCGCGCACACACACACACACACACTTCTACATCCAAATGACAACAATAGAAAAAGAAAAAGTGAACAGTTTGCATTTCTGTACATTACAAAGTGGAAGAAATCAGAATGAAATAAAGGAATCTAGAAGGCCCCTCTGACCCCTTTTCCTGTCACTACTGAGCAAGAAATTGAACTTTATATTACCATATTTCAAACTGGAGGCTAAAGAAAAGCACAGTTTTGGATTAAAAATAAAAATAAAGACTTTTAGAAAGGGACTGGCCATAGTTGTTAACAAGAGGAAAGTGGGAAGCAAGACAAGAAGGGCTTTATTTTGGAAACTTTGAAACCGGTTATTAAAAAAAATCTTTTAAATCAACATTTTCCAAACTTCAGTGAACTGAAGCATATTAACTGATTACATGTTCAGAGTATATAAACCAGTTTCCCTAACTTGGAGTCATCCAGATGTTGTTGATTGTTTCTTCTGAAATTAAGCCCATTATCTGGGATCTCTGCATTAATAGTGGGTTGACTGCCCAATCACAGCGGATGTAGGAGAAAAAGTCATCCAGTCCAGTGAAACTGATGTTAGAATAGTGATTCAGGCAGAGAGTAAAATAAGGTAGCCTGTACTAAGGCTTCCAAAGCCCATTTTGTTCTTTAACCGATCTATATCTCAGGGCACACAAGTCACAATATGCTTTAAAGCATTTTTTTTTTAAAGCAGAGAGCATAAAATTGAAATGAGTAATTGAATAAATACAACACTTTGTGCTTACGTGTGCATGCACATATGTTTCATACATGGAAGGAAGAAAAATTAAAATGATAAGAATCACAACAAGCAAATGTGTCAGAGAGTGCATGTGATATATCTGAGAGACAAAATGGGGGTAAGGCTTATGACCAAGAAAAAGAATGGGTAAGCTGAGCAGAAATAGAGTGCACTATTGAATTCTGGGTGGAGATGACTCGGGGGAGGGGGGGAGTTGCTTTTATAAACTATTAAGAATTGGGAAGATCAGGGGCTCTGTTTTTTGGTAATGAACTCCACATTGGAATATGATGCTACATTTATAGTGTACCAGTGGTTGTGATCAGGCCAAAGCCTCAAAGCATCTCAGCCAGAGGTGAGGACTCAGTACATATGGCTCAGTAAATCTAAATGCCTCCTGGAGAGACAACCAACCGAACATTGTCTAGTGCCTGACTCTGCCCCTAAGGCTAGAGTTTCAGCTTCTTCAAATGGAGAAGCAGTGCCATCCAGTGCCATTATCTCACTAGCCAGAGTTGGGTCAAAACAACTTGCAAGTAAGAGTTTGGCGATGAATAAGCTGTTTTTTGTCTGAGGTCATATGAGCTAAGACTTCTTCCAAGTGCTTTCTGTCCTCCTGAACACGTGATGCCCTTCCCTTCCACCCCCATGTCAGACTCCAGGACATGGTACCTGAAATTTCAGTGCCAGATCATTATGTAAGTGCTAGATCACTTCAATGCTGGATCACTTCAATAGCCAAACACAGACTGAGTTCTGCCATGGAACTCACTGGGTGATGCTGGGACTGTTATTGCCTCCCAATCTAATCTATGTCAAAGACTTCCTGAGAATATAATATATTTGCATGTATGAGAACTACGCCTTCTGCCATAAGATTCTTGAAGGAAAGCAAATAGCAGGGAATCTGTTGGGAATCCTTGACCACTGGTCATACTGGCTAGGGCTGGTGGGATTGGATCTAACAATAGCTGAAAGGCTACAGATTTCTTATTCCTGCTGTAGATTATTTTCTTTCTCCCCAGAATGACACATTTGTTACAATGTAAGGAATGAACAATCAGCAATGCCACTAATACTTGGAGACAAAAAGTAATCTGTCAGGGAGGAGACCTTGATATTTATTAGTATTATTTTATTTTAAGTGATTTGTATATCTTCTTTCCATGACATATTTTCAATTGTTGAGGAATTTTAAAAAAATAAAGCATAACTGAAGAACTTCTGGTTTTCTGTTATCATCTCTTGCAAAATCAGCTTTGAAAGTTTTCAGAACACTTATGAAATGTTTGGACCAGAGGTGACCATGGGGATGAGAAAGGAGCGGATACTACTTGACCAGCAATGGTTCTATAATGCTACTTTGAACTCTTTGGTGTGGGAGAAGAGCAACATTATTATTTTTTTCCAACCACGTTTGGGTTGGGTTTGGATGATACTCCTATGAAAAGCCCACCAACATATAAGCAGCTGTTCCAGGAAGCTGTTGGTGAGGTCATGGAGGCATCTTCCTTTCATGGACTATTTAGAAGGAGGGTATATGATCAAGGACGAATCATCTTCCTATCCCCTGTACGGATGATCATGCTCCCTATTTTTCCCAGTGACCAGTTTTTAATTTATTATTATTTTTGAAATGTTAGAATAGTGACAGGAACCACTGCCTCCCGCTAGAGATCTGGACATGAACATAGAGCCCAGCATCTTTGGCTATGCTTTGACATCATGAAACCAAGCCCGTGTGGGCAATACTTCCAAAAGAGGAAGATGCCTTATACAGTCCATTTAGTACAGCATTATCTATTCCAGTCGTTCTCTCAGCCTGCCACCCTCCAAAGTTGCTGAATGACAACTCCCTGGTTTTTGGCCACTCAGCCATGGAATGTGATGAGGAATTCAATACATCTAGAGGTTGCAGAAGGATGATCTATACTGACTCTTAGTGGCTTTTGAGAGGTTCAGGCATTTAGAGACTGCATCTGGGGACCTTCTGTAAGCAAAGTATCTCCCACTGATTTAAGGAGCATCCCTATCTTCAAAGTGCTGGTTTGTGGATAAAAGCTAACAATCTCTACAGTTGCCAGGAATCATGAACAGGCAGTGGAAAAGGGTGATAAAGGGCTATGTGCGTGCATGTTTGTGTGTATAAGAGAAAAAGAGAGAAAGAGAGAGAGAGAGAGAGAGAGAGAAATGGGATTTAGAATGTTTTGCATTTACAACACCCCAGCTTTTTGAACTGAAAAGATTTGCCAGCAAACTTTTTCCTCATTCCTAATCTTAACTGAAAACCCGAGAAAGGGCTAACTTCTTCCAATGGATTCATTATTGCCCCTTTACATTGCACAGGTATATGAAGTTGCCCAGATGTAGACTGCTGGACTGTAATTGTAATAGCAGAATAACGGTTAGAGGAGAATCTCACTGTGCATCGACGGAGCTTTTGCCATCCATCATCTTCCGAGCAAAGTGCCAAAAAGAGAGCGAGGGAGGAGTGAAAGGAGGGGACAAGGCTGCTTTGGAAAGGAGGGACGGGAGAGGCTCAAATCATGGTAAAAACAGAAGCATCCATACCTCCTGTTTCTTCTCCGACAGGGCGCCATGGCTATGGCGGCCGTTCTGGGCACTGCCCTTGTGCCCATTTTGGTGAGGCGTGGCTGATCGGCTGTGGCCAGTACAAGAGGAGGATGGGCTCTGGCTGGATCCGTGGCTGCTGGCCCTTTGACCATCCTCTCTGTATTTGGGGCTCAGTCTGTAGACAAAAGGGAAGGCAGAGGAACCGTCTGTCCTTGTAAGTCACACTGAAGGCAGATAGCAGACGGGGAAGGCTGCTGCTGCCTGCCATGGACCAGTGAGGCAACGTGTTGCATTTATGGGCTGGGCTGGGAGTTTCCTGTCCCCCTCAGTACATGTGTGTGTGGGGGGAGGGGGATCGAGAGTTTGGGATCTTTAAAAATCAATGGTATTAATCTTATTTTGGGGTTGATGGTTTTTATATATTACCTTTCTCAGACTGATGGAAAACCTTGTTGCCTAGTTGCTCTGATTAAATCAGAGTTAGAAGCCACCCCAAAGGTTGCAAAAAGGAAAAAAAGAATTATTTGTGGGGGGTGGTCTGCATGCAGCCTGGGGCTCTGCTGCCTAACTCTGAATCCGAGGAAGTCTACCTGTGGAAAAGCTGTACAGAAAATGGAACGTTATTGTCCTCAAGGCCAGCTTCCCCAGTCTAATGTCTTCATCATATCAGGCTTGGGGATACTGCATTAGGTATTATCTTTGAATAGCCACATTTGCAAGATTTGAATCCAGTGGTCTCTCCCATTTGCTGCCACACTTCTGACCAAGTAATGTTTACACTACAGCTCAGTACTCTAGTTCAACAGCAGCCATATCTTAATTCAATTTTGCAAAACAGTTTATGCCACATTTCATTTCCAATCATTTAGAGATATGTGTGCTTGTAGAGACGTAGCCAAAGCTAAGAGGGATTTTCAGAGGCTGCCTTTAAAAGAATGTGCTCTATTTACAGGTAGTCCTTACTTAACAATTGGGAATTTCAGTTGCTAAGTGAAGTGGTCATTAAGTGAATCAGATCTGAATTTATGACCTTTTTTGTGGTGGTTTTAAGCGCATCACAGTGAGCATTAAGCAAACCACATGGTCATTAAGCAAATCACCTGGTTCCCCATTGATTTTGCTTGCCAGAAGCCGGCCAGGGAAGGTCGAAAATGGTGATCACATGACCACGGGACACTGCGATTGTCATAAATGTGAACCAGTTGCCAAGTGCCCAAATTGTGGTCATGTAACTGCAGGGATGCTATGATGGTTGTAAGTGTGAGGACTAGTTGTAAGTTGGGTGTTTTAGCACCGTTGTAAGTCGGAACCATCACTAAATGAATGGTTGTTAAGTGAGGACTACCTGTAGTTGCATTCCTCCTCTTTCAACACCACTATTGCCCTTCAGAAGGACCTTAAAAACCTGGCTCATCCAGCAGGCTCTGGACCACAACGATCTGTGAACCTCCTGGAATGTTAAGTTTTTGTATTTCCTGCCACTATTCTTAGTTCTTACTGTGATTACATTTTAATCCTTGGGTTGCTTGGTGATCAGGCAGCCTTAGAACTGACTAAATAAAATAATAAATAACACTGCCTCTCCCTTTAAAACATGCCAGATCAGGCCCAACCACAGCTTACCTGCCTATGGATTTGCAGTCACTGTATTCCGAGGAAAGGGAAATACTCCGAGAACTACAGCTGCTATGTCTGTGGGAGCGGCGAGGAGACAATTCACTGTGAGATCTGTAAGAAGGCAGTGAGAAACAGCAGCATGAGGTAGCTGACCAGGAGACAGAGATCAGATAGTCTGTCGTGGGATTAGCATGGCTGCCCCGCAAATTATGGAACGTTCTGCCCCTCAAGTGCCACTGGCTAATGTTCTGGTTTTCACCCCAGTGCTGGGAAAGGTGGAAGGGAAGGGAAGAAGAGGATGAGCAGCAGCAAGGTGGATGGACTGTTACAGTGGCGATGGGTACACCGTTGGGAGACCCAAAAGACCAGGTTAGGGATAGATTGTCTTGGAGAAAATCTATTTTGGCTGCACTAGGGGTTGAAAACAACCTGATTGCACATAATCAATCAATCAATCCTGCCCCATCAAATGCTGCTGCCTAACTTTCTGGTTTTCACTAGAGGCTGAAAGCCATCAGACTTATACTATAGGCCAGTGTTTCTCAACCTTGGCCACTTTTCAATGTGTGGACTTCAACTCCCAGAATTCCCCAGCCAGCCTTGGCTGAAGATCATTTGCTTTGGTTTTCACTGCTGTAATTATTGTGCTGCGGTTTTTGCTGTTGACCTGGTCTTATTGCAGGGACAGGCAAGCTGTTTAACAGTGGATGTCACTGCGCAATCTCATTTTACAGTCAAAATATTGCAAGGCTTCTTAGTACTCTCATCCTGAAATTTCACATAATCTGATAGGAATGTCCTGAGATACTGGGAGATTTGGCAGGTGTGCAAGATTGAGGTCATTTTCATTTCTTTTGCCCTTGTCCAGTTCAGTTTTGGGATTCCCTGGATGTTAACTGGCATGTTCCAATGGCAATTCTTACCTTAACTGGTTGTTCTGCATAGAGATTTTAATGGAAAAAAGCATTTAAATGCTTGTAATGAAACTCTTATGCAAATATGTACAGTATCTTTAAATGTTGGAACAGAAAAGTAGGTACAAGCAAAACAACAAATACATATTCAGCAGCACAACCTACAAAGACTTTGGACTCCTGTCCAGAGGCTTCTGAACCAGAACAGAGGGATTTTTTTCCCCCCTGGCAAAGGAAACAAGCGCCCCAGATTAATTCCCCACCTCCCCTGTAAAATCTAGTGATAGAATTTATTCCATGTGCTGATAAATTCCTCCATCTCAGATCTACTTCATCGATCACTGCCAGGCGGAAGTAATACATGTTGCAGTTAGATTCTCTGTCAACTCTAGAAAGATGCTTTCTAAATGCTTTAAAGGAGACTTTTCAGCAAAGTTTCTTTCCCTGCCCCATGTTTTGATCTCACTCCCGTTTTGTGTTCTGGCAACCTCCATTAAGCTCTACTCCAGTATCAAAACCAGCACTGCTCCTCTGCTAATGCTACATTCTTGGAACCAACACAAGCAGTAAGCTAACAGGAAGAAAAATAAATTATCGATGAATCAAAACTGTTTAAATCAGAGGTTTATGAAAAAACAGATTAAAGTTGCATGATTTTAAAGGCTGTCTTAAAGGAGACATTTTCCTACTTTCTGATATATAGGAAAGAGTGCCTCTTCTTGGATGAAGCACTCCCCTTACATCAGAGAGAATGCCTCTTCTCAAGTATGGCATTTCCACTTCCTTCTTTTCTCTGCAGGAAGGAATGCTTTTATTGGATGACAAAAAGACACCAACTTTATATCACATTTACCACCCAGATGCATTTTGTAGAATCCAGCATCCTGCCCTACCTATTTAAACTGCTCTCTTGCTCAAGAAATTTATTTATTTATTTATTTTCTATCCTGCCTTTATTATTTTTATAAATAAGTCAAGGCGGCGAACATACCAAATTCTCCTTCCTCCTCCTATTTTCCCCACAACAACAACCCTGTGAGGTGAGTTGGGCTGAGAGAGAGGGACTGGCCCAAGATCACCCAGCTGGCTTTCATGCCTCAGGCGTAACTAGAACTCACCCTACTATGCCTGATTGGCTCTTGGGCTGAGAGAGAGGGACTGGCCCAAGGTCACCCAGCCAGCTTTCATGCCTAAGGCGGGACTAGAACTCACAGTCTCCTGGTTTCCAGCCCGGTGCCTTAACCACTGGACCAAGCAAATTGATAAGCATTGCAGGTTGACAATTGAAACCTCACCTTTTTCTGTCTTTGTTTTTCTCTTTCCTTTTGCTCTTGGGACTTCTGGACCTACAAGATAGCAGAAAACTGAATATTCAGGACGAGGAGAAAGGAACAAGAGAGAGCACAGGTGGGTAAAACAAACAGAAGCAGCAGCCACTTGGTTGGGCCTCATGATAATTTGCAGATAGTCCCATCCCCTGACATCTTTTTTCTTCACTTATCAGATGCTGTCCTGTCTCTGTCTCTCCCCACAACCCAGCTTTTTTTTTTAATCCGTTCAATTGTGTCCGATTCTCGGAGACAGCCTGGACAAGTCCCTGCAGTTTTCTTGGCAAGGCTTTTCAGAAGTGGTTTGCCATTGCCTTCTTCCTAGGGCTGAGAGAAAGTGACTGGCCCAAGGTCATCCAGCTGACTTTGTGCCTAAGGCAGGACTAGAACCCACAGCCTCCTGGTTTCTAGCCTGGTGCCTTAACCACTACCCCAAACTGGCTCTCTAGCTTCCTTTTACTAGGATCCTTATGAAACTCCACTTCTCATTGTTCTGCATGTGCAGACTTTTTATGTCGCTGAAATGAATGGGGATGTGGTGGGGGGCCATGAGAGCTGTGTAGGCACAGTATGTGACATGAAATTCCTCCGTTATGGTTAGGTTCTTACGAGGTTGCTGTGGAGCTACTACTCTGGATTTTTTTGTTAGGATATCAAGATCAGGTTTCTTGGCAGTTCTTATCACATCACCTGCGGATGCCTTTCTGCCAAGTGAAGAAGTTTTCCCATTGCTACCAAGCTTTTGAATTTTGAATCTTTCACTCAAGGTGGTAAGTGACCCTCATTCAGTGGTGTGCTGGAGCCAGCTTATACCTGCTTTCAAGAGCCGATTGTTAAATTTTGGGGAATTTTGCAAGCTGGCTGAAAGCAGAGCTGAGCTATGACACCTAGTGTGCCTCTCGGCTGTTCTGTGGCCTGGCAATGAAACATCTGCAAGAAAACAACAAGGCTCAGAGAGCACCAAGGACTCCACAGTTCAACCCTGAGCTACAAATATTCGCTTTGATTGGTTCTGTGGCTAGCAGCGCAGCGTAGTGGCAGACACAGAGCTGGCAGAACCAGTTGTTGTTATACAGTTATCAGCACACCACTGCCTACAGCCCTTTGCTACAAGTCCCTGGCCCATTTCGAAGCAATCTGTTTGCATATGCCATGCTGTTTTAAGCCCATCACAAGAAGAGGAGTTAAATGATATTCAAATAATTAAGATTAAATTAATATGGTCCTTGAACCACAAGACAATTTATCATCTCTCTTGCTAACTATAAAACAGACAGCAACACCTACTTGACCTTGGCTAAATTCAAAAGCTAAACAGGATTAGAGCTGGTTAGTTGGTTGGATGGGAGACCACCAGGAAGCTGGAAAAAGGCACTGAAAACTCTTTTCGGTGTTATTGCCAAGAAAACATGGTCCCTCCTTGTAATCACCGGAATTAAGCTTGATTAGCTGCAGTGTCAATATCTATGGACAGTGAGAGGAAATTGAAGCTAGCCCTGGAGCGCGAAGCATGAAAGTGAGATGTGGGGACCGAAGGGGGAGAAAGCTCTACCGTCCGCCCTCACCTGTGCCTCCTCTTCTTATGAGATCCAGATGCAGACCTGGCGGGCAACCAACCAGAGGGAAACAAAAGGGAGGGAAAGGGAGAGGGATAACATTGTTTGAAACAGGCAGAGGATCAACAGCACAGCCAAATATCAACTGGAATGTTTAACAGCTCTTTTCTCTACATTCCATCACACGGCAGGATGACAAAAATGGAACCCCAGAGAGAGACAGGGCAGGTGGGGCAATACTGACTCTGAACAACTGAGATTTCTAGATGAAGCTTTAGCCTGCACTCAGAAGCACGCACCATTTAATTGTGTCATATACCTATTGCAGGGTGTGTGTGTGTGTGTGTGTGTAAGAGGGAGGGAGGGAGGGAGGAAGGAAGGAAGGAAGGAAGGAAGGAAATTGCACACACCATCTCATGTCAAGTGGCTTGTTTTTCATTGGCAAAAATCTAATAAATTGGAGTTCAATCAGTGGCAAAGATCTCAACAGATCTTATGAAAGTACACACAGATCTCGCAAGCTTTGGCTATCTTAACATTTTATGCTTTCTTTTTTTCCCCCCTTATACAGTATTGTGAAATAACTGTAATTTTTTTTTAAAAATAGGGTGGTCATTTGTCTACCCTCCCTTTCCATAATTGTCTACTGCCTTTCCATAATTTAGTACTTTCTGGGTAAGCTAATGCATTTCTGGCCATCTGGCTGGGTATCCTAGAGATACTGCCCAAACTGTTAGGAGGATACTAAATTGGGGGAGGTTGGACACTAGTAGCTTTTCTGAATCTTTGGCCTCATGGGCTCCTTTGGCCCTTTAGCTGTCAGGAGGCTGGATCAGCACCTTTTTCCTTAATGGATGTGCTCCAGCATTAAGTTACAGCTGCTCTGCAAACCAGAGATACATACATTATCTCTTCTAATAAGTCCTCAAAGTATACACTATTTTCCT
Source organism: Candoia aspera (assembly GCF_035149785.1). NCBI lineage: Eukaryota > Metazoa > Chordata > Lepidosauria > Squamata > Candoiidae > Candoia > Candoia aspera. Next base: position 16,655,670 of record NC_086153.1, read on the forward strand.
ACACAACATTGTATAAAAGTTCCTGTGTGCACTTTGGTGTGTGTACATGTGTGTGAGTGTATGTGTATGTATATATGTGCGCGTGCGCGTATGTGTGTGTATGTATATACAGGTAGTCCACACTTAACTGCAATTTGGACCGGAATTTAGCGATGCAGTCATTAAGCGAATCTGGACCCGATTTTCCGACCATTTTTGTGGCAGTCGTTAAGCGAATCACATGGTCGTTAAATGAACCATGTGGTCATTGAGTGGTTCCCTATTGATTTTGCTTATCAGAAGCTGGCTGGGAAGTTCGAAAATGGCATTCACATGACTGCAGGACACTTGACAGTGTAAATGCGTGACAGTTGCCAAGTGCCTGAATCACAATCACGTGACTGTGGGGATGCTGCAATGGTCATAAATGCACAGAACGATTTTTTTCAGCACCGTTGTAACTCTGGATGGTTGCCAAACGAATGGTTGTTAAGCAACAACTATCTGTATATATACACACACATACAAACTACAGAGCAGTTCTCCAGATCCCATCCCACTTCAGCGTGACCAAGAAACTAAATCCAAAGTCTGAATTTGAGAAAGGGAATGTTTTGACAATCTCTACCTAAACCCTAACTTTATGAAGGCCATAAAAGCATTAAAAAAGCATAAAAGCATAAAAATGTAAAAACATGCTACCATAATTCTGGTGGGGGTGAATTTGGTTTTTTTGCTACAGTCTGTGGTAGCCAAAGATCAGAAGGAGCCTTTTTATTTTCAGATTAACACATTTTAATAAAAAGGCATACACTTTTGTGAGTTGCAGCTCAGTGCGTAAGATGCTCAGAGTGACTAAAATGCTGTAGGATTTAAAGTGGGATAGTGGGGGAAGGAGGAGAAGAGAGGGTGGTTATACAGATGCAGGTTTCAGGTTAGACGGTCAGATTACCAACACATTAACAACTGCCATGTGTTACACGGTAAATTCATCTGGCTTTTTAAAAGTTAAGAAAGAAGACAAAAACGCTCTTTGTAAGATTTATAAAGGACACACAATTCTATCTGCATCCAAGCCTGGCAAAGTTCTTTGAAACCAAGATCAACATTTGCTAATTTGGCTAAATTGGAAATCTGTTCTCAAAAGCAGACAATTTAAATGTGACAGACTTCCTTTGGCTGGTTAATCCCTAATGAAGATGGCTTTGGAGTTACTGGATGCACTGGTCCATCTAGCCCAGGGTTTCTCAATATCAGCAGCTTTCATATGTGTGAAGTTCAACTTCCAGAATTCCCCAGCCAGCTGAGGAATTCTGGGAGTTGAAGTCCACACATCTTAAAATTGCTGAGATTAGAAACTCTAGGCCAGTGTTTCTCAACCTTGGGAACTTTAAGATGCGTGGACTTCAACTCCCAGAATTCCCCAGCCAGCCATGGCTGGCTGGGGATTTCTGGGAGTTGAAGTCCACGCATCTTAAAGCTCCCAAGGTTGAGAAACTCTTCTCTAGGTTAGCCCAATGCTTTCTTTCCCACCCTCAATCTTGTGTAGAGAAAGAGCTGTACCTGCTGGCTACGTTCTTTTCAACTGGAGATATGTGAGAACGCGCTCAGCCACTGAACTAAGAGATAGCAAAACAGATTACCTGTCTCTCCGGTGCTTTTTCCCACTTTTTTTCTTCTTCTCCTTCCGAACTGGGGAAGAGCTATCTCCGCTGTAAGTAATAACAAGCAACAGATGTTAGTTAGTAAAAGGTAGGAAGGAAGAAGCCCAGGCAGGGACTGATTAAGATGTATGTATCCCCAAATGTACTGAGGGGGCGGAAAAGCTGTGTTTTTGGAACAGTAGAGAATGCTGAGGCAGCCGCGCTGTCTTTCTCGGCCTGTTTCCCACATACGTCTTGCCCCCGTTGCAACAATGTTGGCTTTTTGTTAGTTCTGAGTTTGAAGGACAAGAAGCGTGTTCTATAAAGCGCTTCCTTTCTTTTAAGAATATATATTGGCATTATAACTGCTAGAATGCCCAGTCATCGTGGGAGCTGAGGTCCCCACACAACTGAAAGGGGCTGGAAGAAGGTCACCAACTCGGAGAAGATTCATGATTACACACACAATCACAAAACCTCATAGATGTACTCCTATATAATCCCATGCAAGGGAGTTTCTTAGAAAATCTCAGCTGGGGCTCTGTGATCTGAACTACAGAAATCTGGATCAGAGGAATCAGGGTTGGTGGGGTGTCAAAAAAGGCAAGATGGCAGGAGTGTCACAATGCACACCCAACCTCTTTTGTAGATACAGATGTGTATGCAAAAGGGACATGGGACATTGCCATGCGCCTTCTGCCATTTTGCCTTTTTAGCCACGTACATGCCACTGCTCCTCTGGACATCTACTAGGTCAGCGTTTCTCAACCTTGGGAACTTCAAGCTGTGTGGACTTCAACTCCCAGAATTCGGTTGAGAAACACTGTACTAGGTACAAGCAAAGAAGTATAGGAAACTATAACTCCTTGCTGACCTCTAGTGGTGATCTGAAATTGTGCAACGCAGATCCAGTAACTATTCCCACTTCCATGGTACTGTATATCAAATTTCCTTACAAAAGTCCTGACTTTTAGGATACCTCCACCATCCTAGCATGTAATTATGAGTGTATCTGTATTGTCAGCTAGATAACACCTCTGGATACTAAATGCTTTCACAGCTAAATTAATGACCGGAGAATTCCACCCTTCAAAGGATTGGGGTGGGGGAGAACAGACGTGTGCAGGAGGGGGTTTGCTTCAGAGCCTCCAGTCTTAGTCCTATCCTTCCTTTCCTGGTGGAGCCCTAATCTGTAAGGGAAATTCATGTATAAGAGCTCTCTTGCAACCATCTCATGATAGGTCATGCATTTCTGGGAAATGCTCTCCCCATTCATCTACTCCTCTGGAAGTGTTTTGCTTTTGCAAAAGATAAATTGCTTCACAAAAGTCGAGAAGGAGAGTATAATCATATGTAGGTATGTTATCCACAAGGACAAGAAAATTAATGGGTACAAATTAAAGGATACCAGATTAACCAATAAAAGAATTCCTAGTTAGTTTAAAACCTCTGAAAGAGCCAGGAGCACATGCATGGGAATAAAGAATTGTGGGCAGGTTTTTCCCCTCCAGGTTTCAGGTTGCTGGAAAAAAAAACACACACAATATCAATTCTGTTGCCCCCTGTCCTCCCCCCAAAACCCGAGACTCACCTACGCTCCGATCCAGGTTTCCTTTTTTTGCTGAGGTTGCAAAACAGAAATAGACAAAGCAGAGGTTAAGGAAAGTCTCTTCATAAAGAGAGTTTGGGAAAGGGACCAGCTTCTAAAATTGGGTTTGGCGTAAGATGAGAATTTCTCCTTCTTTCACCATCCTGCAGGTTCTATTTATTAACTTTCTGCAAGTTCTGTCATCCTGCATAAGCTCCAAATAAACCCATCAGTATCCAAGTATCTCAGGCTTCCTGAACAAATTATTAGCTCACAGTGAGGTGAAAATAGGCTTCAGAAGCTGTGGGTCCTGTCTGAAGGAAATCTTCAGATACAGAAGGATTTTGCAGCATTGCTAGGTGACAAAGCATAAGACATTGAAATGCAGAGTAGCCAATCATATCTTAGCCTAATTTTTGTGTGAACCCAACCAATGATTCCATTTTTGATCCAGCATGTTGTGTAAATGCTGGAAATTGGGCTAAAATCATGTGATTAAGTTATTAATGGGAAAGCATGACATATAAACACAGTCAATCTAGAAGACTTTAGTTAGTTAATTATTTAGTATCCTAGGCTTTTCTCCAAGAAGCTCAGGGAATTTCCCATATTCCCCTCCGAACAATGAACTGAAGGCTTCCTTGCCCACTTTGTGATTGGACAGCATTTGGAATCAGGATACATGTCAGATCTGATACTCTTGCCCACATATTGAGCCTGATCCCCCAGGCTGAGCTGCCCATCACTCCTGTGAAGCGATAGGATCTGAACCGCCTCCCCAGGGAGCAAACCCAGGCTGCTGGCCATCTTGAGTGCTCCCAGTGCCAGTGTTGTAATCTATTCACTAGGAGGCAGCACTTGGAGGAGAATCAAGGTCTCCAACTGCGGGGGGTTCTTCCCAAGACAGAGACATACAGGAGGAAAAGAAATCTGGCATTTCTTGAGGAGCTGGGTTTTTGGCCTTCTTACTATAGGTAGTCCTCAACTCACGACCATTTGTTTAGTGACTGTTTGAAGTTATGACTGTTTGAAGTTATGACATGCACCTTTTCGTAATAAGGACCATTTCTTTACTGCCAGATTCTTCCATTATTTACTGAAGTCAGATCTCCTTCTACAGCTCTGTATTATTTATTTTAGGGTGCCTGAGGCAATGTGCCAAAACTAAGACAGATGTTCTTCTTTGGGTTGAAGACATGCTAGAAGACCACAGATGTTTTATGCTTGGACACCCCTTCTCTAAAAAGAGCTTTATAATTTTAAATTGCGCACTTAGATGGCATCTTAGCATTCCAGAATCTACGTTTACAGGTACATGTGCCAGAAATGAGTTACATCCATTGCCTCCTGCTCTGAAAATTAATTTCCTCAGCAACCTTCTGCAACTTGAGCAATCCAGAATGTATTTGACAACAGCACCCATCACCAGTGCCAACTGGCCATCCTAGCCAAGGTTATAAATGTAGTAATACAAAGATTTCTGGAGGAAGTCTGTTCTAGCAGTTGTCTAAACCTGCTGTACTGGATCTGGATCTTGAGGAACACATTTTGAGCAGGGTGTCCCTAAAAATCAAAACTCTAATAGTAAAACACAGGGATGGAGACAGGAACCTGAAAATAAGATCTGATCCCACATTTGAAAAGGGATATTTTAATTCCTTTGGATGTATGCTGTTTTCCCTGAATGGTATTTAATGCTGTTCTCTTTATGACTGATTTCTTGGCTTTCTTTTCTTTTGTTTTCAAACTGTGCTTATTAATGTGTTGCACATCATCCAGAGCTGGCTCGGCAATTGAGGCAGCTTATAAATTGATTCAAAAAATTAAAAAACAACTGTTTCTACTAAATAGGAATGGTATGAGGATAGGGCTGGGGGAACAAACTGCTTCCACCTGAATGAAATTCTTTGTAGATATTCTGATCTTTCCTTCACACTTTGCCTGCCTGTGTGGGCCATTGCTGTGCATTGCAGCACTCAGAACTCAAGGCACTAATGGAAGGTCTGGTGCCATCTAGTGCTGGGAGGGAGATATAAACAAGATGGATGCTGCCCTGCCAAAAAGTAAGGGACGCGTGACACTTAGAGGAGGCTTCCCCTGGAGTCCACCGGGATTCACCAGGGCAGACCTATATTTCATCCAGTCGAAGGCCAGTCAGCGGCCACTTTTATTTTTTTCCCTGCCCATGATTCAGGGTCATTTCTTTTTAAACAAAAGTTATTTGTGGATGCACTTAATATTGCTTTAGCACACTTAGCAGAAGACTCTGCATTTATCAGATCATTCATTAGGAGGTGATAGTTTGAAGGAACATCACGCAGCAGGTGCTGTAAGTGCTGAGAAGGGATATAAAAACGGCCTAGGAATTTAGGAACCTGTGGGGAGTTAAATTTTGCAAATCTTCCTGAAAACTGCCTTCATCTGCATTTCACTAATTAATGTGCAGATTGGAACATGGTTATCTGCCACATTTTACATTTCCCAACCACTGGAGGGGGAGGAGGAGGAAGAGGAGAGGAAGAAGAAGAAGAAGATTAAGCTGTTAAAATGGTTAAAAGAGTTGTTCAAATGTGGGAGGAAAAAAATGACAAACACATCACTGTTATAAGTGCTCAAGGTCTTTTTAAAATCCCTGGAGAGACCTGAAGGCAGGATTTTAATTGAAATCTGCTGTTCCTACCCACCCACCTATTTCTCCACTTTTTCCTCACTTCGTGCTGGGTCAATATAATTTTTTTCTCCATTGTTTTTTGTCCTTTGAAGCCAGTGGCCCAAGATAATGGCATGTGTGCAGAAACCCCACTAACTCTTGGTATTACATTCTAGCTTTCCTGCCTGGAATGAAAAGTGTCCATCGATTCAATCATTTCAAATTCTGAAACACTGTATTTGTGGACTGAGCCTCCATGTGAGGACTGAGGCCAGTGGGAGTAGGGGCGAAAAGTCAAGATGGTAGATGTGCAATCAAATCCGTCTTGATTTTTTTGACACCCTCTCCCCCCGTGATATCCTGCTTGAAGCAATTGCCTAAAGGCCTTGCCAATCCCTACAATATATCTTAGCCCACCTGTGGGGCAGCCATTCTGCCTTTGCTGAAAGAAACTTTCCAGGGTCCTCTTGCTTTGAGTGAACATTTACTGGGCCAACCAAAATGGCCTCTTGCAGAATAGCTGGCTGCAGGTCACTCTCAGGTTGGAAATATTACTGACACAGCAGGGCAGCCATTCATATTAAAATAGATCTGTGACCCGGAAGCAGGCTGGTCTTCACACTGAGTGGGAGAAACTGGAGATGTCAGCCGTGGTTGTAGTATCCTTAGCATCTCATTTTGATCCCTTTCAGACTAATGTATGGGGCCTCAGCCTTAACTGCATCATGAAGATCCGGGACAGCCCCACTGCTGCCTGAAAATGTCCAAGAACTGGGGAATTTCTTCCTGATGGCTAGCAAAACTGAAAAAGCCTGCAAAATGAAGTGGGGCAAATTGCATTTCTCTCTCACACTTGCGACATGATCTGATGGAGCCTATGAGATGCTTCCTGCATCTGGCACCCTCTTGGGGTATTGGAACTGCCACTCCCTGAATTCCCAGCTAGCAAACCCAACACATCTGGAAGTCAACAGCTGGAGGAAGGATGCTTTCAGAAACAAGGGTGATAGGCTGCCCTGTTCTGCAGGTAATCTCTGGCACTCCATGCACAACTGCTCCTGTTGCCACACCTTCCTTCTTCAATGGTCGTGAATCATATCTAGTGCAAAGGACATCACGCTCAAATGTACAGGGAGCCTCCTAGAGGCCCAGCCCATTCTCACAAGGCAACAAGGCCAGGTACAGGTAGTCCTTGCTTAACAACCATTCATTTAGGGATGGTTCGGACTTACAACAGTGCTGAAAAAAACAACTTATGACCGGTCCTCACACTTATTACCATCACAGCATCCCCCGGTCACATGATGACGATTTGGGCACTTGGCAACAGGTTTGCATTTATGACCATCGCAGCGTCCCATGGTCACGTGATCGCCATTTTCAACCTTCCTGGCTGGCTTCTGGCAAGCAAAATCAATGGGGAACCGTATGATTCGCTTAATGACCATGTGGTTCACTCAACGCCTATGGCAATTTGCTTAACAACTGCTGCAAAAAAGTTTGTAAAATTGAGTTGGATTCACTTAATGACCGCTTTGCTTAGCAACCAAAATCCAGATCTCAATTATGGTCGTTAAGCGAGGACTACCTGTAATCCTTTGGCAGCACCTTCACAGAAGTCCAACCATTCTCAGATGCTGCTGATGCAAGATTTTTTGCTGTCTGAAGCAAGGGTGGGATGGCATCCTCCCTCCCCATTCCATGTGCAGAAGGCCATTTGACTGGTAAGTGAACCCTAATGAATTTGTATAAAATGAAATCTAGATTTACTGTATATCCTGCTTATCCGGCAGAAACTGAAGGCTCTGGCAACTGAGTAGCATTTTTGCCCAAAACTGAGGGCAGCAAGCTAGTTTAGGAGATAAAGGCTCTGTTCCCATGAGGTAGGACAACTTGGGAAGTGAGAGATCATCTAGACAGCTCATTCCTGTGATCCCCTAGCATTTCTGCCTCAGGCGATTGCTTCCCTTTGCTTCTGTATAGCCATAGAAATTGCTTGAGGATGGGCACCTCAGGTAGGTTGGGAAGCCTACAAGAAAACTTTTCCAAAGCAATTTAGGGAGCCCTTCACAACCTTCAGCCACCTGATGGTCCTCCTGCTCCAAAATATGTATTTTTTTAATTGGAAAAACTTTATTTGGTATAGGCAGGGGGCATTCCTTCCAGTTTAGATACAGTTTTCAAGGTGGAGTTTTCTCAAGGAATGGAGTAGAGTAGGGAAGGATTAAAAGTCTTATTCCACTCGATCTTCTCGCAGCATCCAGCCTTCTCCAAAGTGCTTCCTTTGTAGGTGTGTTGTTAATATTAATGCTACCAGATCTGGGCTGCAGAAAACCAGGTGACCCCTAGATGGTAGCAAACAGATATAGGACACTCTAAACCTTTACTGCCATCTGGTGATTATCCTGATTTATGCGGCCCAGATCTGGTAGCTCTGTTAGTATGCGTGATGAAGATAAAGGGGCCATTTGATGTCATATCTGGCTTGCCCACAAGATGGCGACCACGGAGGTCTATTTAAACACTTTGTGTTCTCTAGTTGAAGTACTGTAAGGTGAAGAATGGAATCAGCACATCAGCCAATATTTCCAGCTAACTAGGGACCCTTATTGTCCCCTGGTCAGGCAATACAGCCTCCCTAACTCATGCTCTTAAGATGCTTTAGACCAGCGTTTCTCAGCCTTGGCAGCTATGACTTCCCTAATGTCCAGATCATTGGGAAATTGTAGCCCAGTGCATCTGGAGAGTACCAGCTCAGAGAAGGCTATCAAATCCTTGATTCATCTAGCCTGTTATAGTCTATTCTGATTGGCAGCAGTATAAGGCTATTTTTGATGCAAAAATGCAAACAAGCACTAGATGGCAGTATAGCGATACAGAAAACTTTCCTTCCTGTTATCTAGGGGTCATTCTGATTATTGCAGCCTAGATCTGGAAGCCCTAGATATACGTCTAGCTAGGGATGCCAGGAATCCCACTTAGAATTTTCTGCATAAATGCACAAATGAAGCAGCTGGATTGGATAGCCCCCAGATTCAAGTCATATACCTGAATATTCCCCTTAAGACATCAGTTCCATTGGAGAGACTCACCGGTTTCGTCGATGACCTGATTTTTTTTTCTTTTTCTTCTTTGGTGGTGGAGAGGTGGAGCTACTGGACTGTCTCTTCAGCCTAAGGAAGAAGAAGGGAACAGTAGAAGACATTCAGCCATTTCTTTAACAATTCCTCACAGGGCCAATCTGCTAAACAGCAGAAGAGAAGATATGTCTGAACCTGGACTGCACCACTTTACAGTGTAAGTCAGTGTTTCTCAACCTTGGCAGGTTTAAGATGTGAGAACTTCAGCTCCCAGAATTCTAATAGCTGTCTGGGGAATTCTGGGAGTTGAAGTCCACACATCTTAAACCAGCTGAGTTGAGAAACATTGGTGTAAGTGGTAGCACTCATGACTAAATACTTATCTATACCAACCACCAATTAATTTTCTGGCATGCCACATTGGTTTTATTTTCATTTGCAAGTCTATTACCTTATGTGATCCCTCTGCCATACTACTATCTGACTGATACAAGCTTGGAACAGATGAAGTAGTTCACCTGCTTAAGTTTTCTTAACCAAATCATGTCGGTGAACCTCCCTGTGCCACCAGTCTTTAAATTCCTAAGGGGGTTGGCACCCAAATATCATTCTATGTTCACTGAAGGCATTTCTGAAACTGTTTCCTAAGTTAACCAGCGGGCCTCTAGCATACTTGCAGATAACAATCCAGAAAGAACTGCTCTAATTCTGCATCTCCAAAAAAGAATAAGAGAAACATATTTCTCAAACTGTGCCCTCTGCCCCCACCCAAAGCTCTAGAACACAGTATTTCTAAATAAGAGTGAATGTTTCAAGCCAGAGGGGATGCTTGCACACTTGAAGACCCTCAGTTGATGGTTTTAGGCTACCTCTGCGAAACCTCACAGGGTTCCTCAGCAATTGTTCCGCTGCCTTCATGTAAGGAATAGTCTCTCTAAAGAGGTACTGTACGTATTTTTGTTAATATTGGATTTTTATCATAGTTTCAAGCTTCCTGGTATACAAAAAATCAATTATTTCTACTTCTTGTTTGCTGTTCCAGAACATGCATCAGAAGGGAAGCAACAGAGAAGTATTTTAAATAAAAATGCCTATATATGAATGTATCTGTGGGTGTCGGTGGCAGCAGCATTTTTATAGGACTCTTAGCAAGCTCTCTGGCTGATGCAGACAGAAATTAAAACCATAAAATAGAAAAATGGAAAACAAAGGTAAGATTAAAAGCAAATTAAAAGAGCCGTGAAACTAAACCAGCAGCAGTAGAGCCTTAGGTATCTGCAGCACTAAATAAATAAAAGTGAGTCCCTTTACAGGGAGTGCAGATATGACGACTTCATTTATTTCACAAAAAGGGTCTCGTGAGCCTGAATTGCGTATTTCTTCGTGTCACTGTGAGGGATAAATCAGAGAATGACCTGAATTAAATGGAAAGTTATAAGCCTTAGAATTGTCATGGCCTTTTCCATATGGAATTAACTGCCGGCTAAAAGTATTGGTTTTTAAAATTGCTGAACGTGGAATCCTAGAATTATACATTGGATTCACACAACACACTAAGTCCTAAAGGGGAGGGGAGAACAAAACACAAGGACAATGTTCACACAGCATAATGTTATGCCCCTTTAAAATTCCATCTTATGGCTTTATGCAATGGCCTGTTTTGTACAACATGCTACAACAATGGCTGAGTTTCCACAATATCTTGAACCACAAAATGCTCAGCTTCACTTTAGCGTAGTCTAATGCAATGTTTTTCAACCTCAGCAACTTTAAGATGTGTGGATTTCAATGTGTGGATTTCAATTCCCAGAATTCCCCAGCCAGCCATTCCCCATGCTGGCTGGGGAATTCTGGGAGTTGAAGTCCACACATCTTGAAGTTGCCAAGTTTGAGAAGCACTGGTCTAGTTGGTATCCACTTGCTATACTGATTATGTAAGGGTCCTTTTCATCATTGCAGACTGATGAATTTTAGAGAATTCTCCAGGAATATCTGTAGGGTGTGGTGAAAAAAAGTCAAGATGGCCAAGATGATGGTACCATTGAAATTCTGCCTGGTTTTTATGTACATCACACCACTGTGGTCACCATGAAGTTTTTGACCACACCCTGCATGCTGGCTGGGGTATTCTGGGAGTTGAAGTCCACCATTTAAAATGGCTAAGGTTGAGAAACAATGAACTGGACCGTGACATGAGGTTATATTTTTGGTTACATTTCTCCAATGTATTCTGTGTCATTAGAAGCCTGCCCCTATAGCACAGCAGAGGTGTATGAATATCAGCACATTGACTGCATTCGTACAACATGTGGGCCTGACCTGACCTGGTTAAAAAACTAGTGGCCACATTTGCATGAATCTTCATTCACTAATTTTGTGCCTTAACATATTGTGCAAACCCAGCCTGTTTAGTTCACTTGTGCTCAATGTAGTGTAATCAAATTATTCATCTAGTGTGGAACAGCCTGTACAGTGTGTATTAATGTGGCCTTTGGGGGATTAATCAGCTCATTGCAGTCTAGTCCCCAAGTGCTGGCAACTTTGTCAAAAGTCTGATGATAAAAAAGATTAAGAAATGTTTGATTTTGGCCAGGGAGGAAGACGTCCTTCCCCAGATTAAAACAGGTGGTGGTATTTTACCAGAGAGATGCATCAAGAAGGCACATCTGGGTATTCTGCGCAAGAACCAGACAGTCCAGAGAAAGGGTAAAATATGATTGAGAACATAGAGGGCTTTATCTTGCTAGATGGGGCATCCATTGTGGGGGATAAAAAGTCAAGTTGGCCGCTGTAACCGCACAAAGACCCACCCCTTTGTACATGTGTGTGAATGTACATATAAAAGGGGTGGGACTCTAGCTGTGACTGCCACCTTGATTTTTTTGACACCCCCCTCCCCATGGACACTCCCACTGCTACAGCTGCCATCTTATCTTTTAACTGTTTTTTCTCCAGGCCAAACATATCCAACTCCTTCAACTTTTCATCACAAAAAATAAATAACTAGCAGATCTGGTCATGTGGAGTTGCACAGAAGTCTGGCCCTGAATGAGGACAAGGAGATAAACAGCAAGAAACTTTATCACTCCCACGGTTTCCAAAATCCCAACAAGCTTTGTCTCCCAAAGTCAAACTTTCCAACTGACAGCTGAAATATAAGCCTTTGTGTTAGCTAGAATTGTGATGTCACTGGTGGATGTGTGGGCTTATCCTAAGAAAAGTAGAAGATCTGAGACTTTGTACTAGTATTTACTACAGTATGGTTTCCTGTGTTTGTCAGGAAGCTAGTATTTTATTCCAAAATTTCACTGGGAAAAAAAAAAACTATTCCTAGGTAGAGGAAAATTGGCTCAGCTGCTCAATCTATTTTCTTGACTTGCTCATTTTAACATCTAAATAACCAGTTGTTTGTAGCACAGGAATTGTCTTTTATCTGTTTGGTTGTTATTTATTTATTTATTTATTTATTTAATTTATTAATCACATTTACACGGCCGCCCATCTCACAAAAAGCGACTCTTGTTCTTGTTGTTGTTTGGCAGATGAAAATCCACAGTTGCCATCTGAAGCAAACCAACAATAAAGCTCTTCTCTGTAAGATTAAGCTTCATGTACCAAAAGGGCTCTGAATAAACTTCACAGAACGCTAAGGTCTTGCGAGAAAATCAGTGCGCCCAACTGACAAAAGAGCTGCCCATGGTGCCACTACTGATATCCTTGAAACTCACCTGTATTCCTGGTGACTGCTGTCGTATTGATAACAGTCAGTTGCACAGTCACACTGCAATGGGCAACCTTCTTCGTACTCTGCGTATTGTATGGCGTATTCTTCTCCGTCCACCATATGATGATTTTCTATCACTCTGTCCAAGAAAAAAGGAGGAAAGCAGTCCTCTGCTTCAGAGCTTACAATATATCAAGTATTACAGGGAAAGCCTGATTCCAAATATGATTTTATGCATGCTTGCATCAAGGTTCTTTGTGCATTTTACTGTGTGTGTACATCTGTGTGATAGATACCTACACATATACACATACAATACATCCTTTTTTGTTGGCAGATGCTGGGAAAGCCTTTAGCCCAGGAGAGGTCAAAAAAGTCACACACCAAGCATTTCTATAAAAATAATTTATTTACAGAAAGCAAAACAAAAAACATATTTAAAGGACTTAGCTCCCTTTGGAGCAAGCCTTGCTTGCCTACATTGCCGGCAGAGAGAAAAGAGGAAGTAAGAACAAGTCCGGGCAGGTTTCCTCCCCTCAAGCTATTTTGCATGAAGCACATGAGAGGAGACAATCTAATACAACCCCTTCACCTGGCCAAAATGATTTAATACAATAGCAGTCTTAATTGTTAGTAGGAAAACCAACATTTTTGACTCCTAGTGACCACACAGATAGAATTTCTCCATGATGATCTATGACAATCTATCCTACTTATCTCTAAGTGGGAAGCAGGAAAGGAATGTAAGAGTGGGAAAGTTCTCATTTAGCTAACCTTTTAGATTTACATGCATAACAAGGAAAACTCTAAAGCAGAAAGCTTTACTTCGTTAGTGGAAAAGTAATTTAGCCTAGACATTTTTGACATATATCAGTCAAGTCTGTTGATTTTACTTTGTATTATGGATTTATTGGCACTTCTTGGGTATTTCAGAATGTGCTTGCTTCGTTAAGTTGCTGTAATGAATGTTGCTTGAAACTGAACCTAACTTTGCTTTGCTATATTAATAAAAAAAGAGAGAAAAATCACGAAGTGTGACTTGGGTGCTGTATATTGGATCAAGTCCCACAAACTACCAAAGCTCTTGTGACTTCTATAACCATTATTCATAATCCAGATGATGATTTAAATCTGAGAATCTGGCCTTCATTTCCCATGGATTAGGTAGCATGGGAAGAGGAATCCCTTTTATTTTATTTATTTATTAAATTTTAAGCCATGTTTATTTAGTCAATAAGAACAAATCCCTTAGTGAGAGCTATCTATCTTTACAATTCAAAAAGCATTGAATCAGAGTGTAAGCAATGCCCCCACACGAACAAAAATCCAGCATGGACAAATCAAGAGAAAATCACTATAATAACATTTGGAAATGTCACTCCCTCTGCCTTTGTCTCGCTTTTTCAGAAAAAGCATATAATTACAATACTGTGGCTGACAAATGCTTTTTGGAGGTGGAACTTCCCAACTTTCCCTTGGAAAGAACTCAGAAGGGGAAAATTGCAGGAAGGGCAGTAGAGCCCAGCAGATACCGCCTGGGAGACATTAATCTCTGCTGCTCAAGAAGCTTAACCTGATTATAAGACAAGTGAATAATTGGCTGTTTTAAAGGAAATGAACCCCAGGATGTTTGGGAGAGAGATATTAGCGGGCTGCAGAAATAGAAAAGGGAGCATAGCTTTTGGATGGGTAAAAGCCTATTCATAGTCTTCTCCATGGATAAAAGAGAAAGTATCCTTTGAGTCCAGTTTGTCCCTTGGTAGTTCATGGACATATCTACATAGTCTTCTGGTTAACAGTACAGCCTTCTTTTTCTACAGTTATCGGAGAGCAAAATAGAGGGGCAATTGTTATGAACAGTGCTCATGAGCTTCAGTTCATGATTGTCTTATATACAGAGGACTGAAAAGGGGGTGCTTCCTCCATGCCTGCAGTGTTTTTGCAACAATTTGTGGGCAGGAGAACAGTGAAACACAATACAAATGTTCTTCTATTGAGAGAAAAGGTGAATTTCATTGCTCTCACTTGGATTTGGCTTTGAGATACTGCCATATATCCATACCTGGTAGGCTGCAAGCTACAGCATCATAAAGCAGGCTGTACATCCTTCACTTGTTCTATCACAAGATCAACCAAAAGAAGAATATTGTGTTGGATCAGGCCAAAGGCCTAACTAATCCAGCACTCCATTCCAGTAGGGTTCTAGCAGATGCTAAGAGAAAAACCACAGGGAAGATATAATTCCAGTAGCATTTTCTTCTTCAGCAACAAGTATGGAGATGCAGAGTATCAGGATCCTATGTAGTTCTCATATTTGATTCTCAGGCAGTAGCATTTATTTATTTATTTTCTACTTATATGACTGCCCATCTCATCATGATGACTCTTGACAGCTAACAACTGTTAAAAACCAATATAACAAACACTACAACAATGAATACAATTGGCAGCCAAGATAAAACCACAAACACCCATCAACATAACCATCTTGTGGGCACTGCCACATGTTCTAACCTCCATGCCCGGTGACATAGCCATGTGTTCAAGGCCTTATGAAAGGCCAACAGGGTCAGGGCTAATCTAATCTTTGGGGGGATGATGTTCCAAAGACCAGGTGCCACAACAGAAAAGGCTCATAAGGAGCACCCATAACTGCCTATGCCTCTGCATTTTGAACCAGCAGCAGCTTCTGGATCCTCTTCAAGGGCAGATCCACATAAAGTTCATTGCAGTAGTTCATTTAGTAGTTGTCTAAGACATGACTGAGTGTGAGTAGAGATTCGTGGTCCAGGAATGGGCACAACTGGTGCACAACACAAGCTGTGCAAAATCCCTCCTAGCCACAACTGCCACTTGTTCCTCAAACAGCAGCCATGAGTCCAGGAGGACCCTCAAATTGCACACCAGTTCTTTTTGGAGTAGTGCCATCCCATCCAGAACAAGAGATGGAAACTCTCCAGAATCGGGGAGCCCTAATATCCAGAGCCACTAAGCCTCACTAGGTTTGAGGTGAAGCCTGTTTTTTTCCTATCCAGACCCCCGCAGTCTCCAGACACCAAGACAGAACCCCCACGGTATCATTTGGGTGGCCAGGGGTGGAGATTTAAAGTTGGGTATCATCAGCATACTGATGATACCTCACCCCTTGTTGCCAGATGACCTCACCTAGAGCTTCATGGAGATGTTAAACAAGAGTGGAGAGACTGCTGAGGCCTTTGGGACCCTGTAGATCATAGGCCACAGGCAAGACCCCTCCTCCCATCAACACTGAGTGGAACTGGCCCTGGAGGAAGGAAGAGAACCAGCACAACAGTGCCACCCACTCCCAATCCCCAAAGCTGATCCAGAGAGTACCATGATCAATGGTATTGAAAGCTGCCAAGAGCTCAAGAACAGAAAAGATGGGTGGCCACCTCCATCCCGCTTCTGCTGGAGGTCACCTACAAGCAAAATCAATGCTTTTCAGTCCTGTGCCCAGCCCTTGGTGCGAGGACAAGCGTATCCCTAATTTTCATCTATAAAATACAATGGAGAATATGATGTCATGCAGAACATAGGAGGTGGCATGATTTGCATTAAAACATATGATGGTATTATATATATAAAATAGAAGAGATGGGGCAGGCAGGAAGTAGAGGGAATTTTGAAGCACTTTAGTTTTCAGTCCCCAAATGATCTCCTTTAGCTGCTTTTCCTCTGTAGGAGAGCCTTTTGGATTTGGTTGAAATGAAACTTTTAGGGGTGTCAGTGGAGCTTGAGAAGCAAAGGCAATCTGCTCTTGATAACACATTATCTGGGTTTGTCAGAGCTGCTCCTTCACCGCAATCTTCGAATATGTTATGCAGGTGCTGCCAGCAGATCCTTAGCTAACCTAGTTAAGCATATTATGTAAACATAGCTAGCCAGTCCCTACTTGAAAACAGGGGAAGTACATTATGCCTGCAGATCATGATTATATTTACGGTTTATTTCAGTTCAGGCTGGATCATGCAGATCAAGATCATGATTATAAGCAAAGCAGATGGAGGTTGCTAAAAAAAGAAACTGATCTAATCTTGGAAGCTAAGGCTTTGGACTCCTTTTGCATCTTTTGACTCCACTCTATACGTGTTGCCTGCGTTTCTCCTTCCCTTTCTCAGTGCCATGGCTAATTTATCTCTGTTGCCCCAAATGGCCGGCCCTAATGAAGCCTTCATATTAATCAGTGACTCGGTGACTCCATTCCTGTCCTGAAAATCCTGCTGATTTCTCTTTTGGCCTCCCTGATGGCTGCCCTGGCTGATGGGCTGTAAAGTCATGTATAGTTCACTTGCTGGCCAGTGAGTAGTAATCACCGTTAGTTCAGGAGAAGCAACAAGCCTTAATGATGAAGAGGGCTGTGCAGGGGAGCAGGGAAACAGAACCACCATCTTTCTCATCCATTAGGAAAGCACCCAGGAATTCCAGAGATGCAGACGATGGTGCTGTTCAAATCAAGTTGCTTCCTCCTTTTCCTAAGTCGGTGGCTTCTTGATGGCAGGCAGGAAACAGACTGGTTAAGCAGCCAATGACAGCAGGGATGGTCTGTCATTTGACAGAAGAAGCCTTCTTTGGTTGGGATGGTGGAAGTCCCCACCTTTAGACTGAATTAGCCCTTGGCAAAATCTATCCACAGTGTTGGAAGGGTCCTTTGGACATATCCAAAGGGCTTGCTGAACAGAGAGAAATTTCTTTGCAGGCTTGCCCAGCCAAAAACCTTTTCTAGTGATCGTGATGAATAGTGAACTCAATGAACTACCAGATGAATGCTCACTCAAGTACATACACCTGAACGCACAGGTCCGTGGAGATGCAGCATACGTGGGTGGACTGAAACAATGATGTACCAAAGACCAGGAGAAGATCAAAATAGGACTGCTGGGTAAAAGAGCCAGCCAGGACATGAATTTCCATGATCAAGAACTGCCCAAGAACAGCTAGGCCCCTCTCTTAATAGTCTTCTAGTCTGTAATAATATTCCGTGACAAGACTGATGAAAACCAGCTGGTCACAGTCAACACTTTTAGGTTATAAAACAGGAGACAAAAAGGAGCTGTGCGTGTCTATCTCTGTGTGTGCTTGTGTGAGAAGTATAAAAACCTCTCTGATCCATAGCTTGCTATTTTATTTGCTGCTTTTTGCCTGCTTACTTTTCTTGCTATCTCTTCAACTCTGGACAATCTTTCTTGAATCAAGGAGCTACAAGATGACTTTCTGTAACTATCTGATGACTAATTTAGATTACATTCCTGCTTATATTAGTTGGGAAAACTGTGTTGATCAGAAATGAGTACCTCCAATTAGTTGTGCTGGATGTGAGCAATGTACTAAAGGGACACCTGTATTCAAGCTGTGATTCAATAAACCTATGCAATAGTTGTACGGAGAAACATTTACTTCATGGGGTGATTGTACCAACTGGGGATAAAGTTCATAAGAGGGAGGGAAAAGGTTGCCATGATTTCCTCCTCTAAGACACACCTCCCCAGAATTAAGATTATTGTGGAGGAAAGTCCAGGCACCCATCTGAACTGGACCAAACCATCAAAGGGGCTACATTTAGTGGGAAGAAAAACCTGTCTCCTAATAAGTGCATGAGGAGAGGAGAGGATCTTCCCACCATCCTTCCCTGCCTGCATTGTGGTTTCATGGACAACAGATGAAATTTCTTTAGTCCAGCACTCTGCAATATGGTTCCTTCTCAATGGCCTTATTGGATAATTGCCATAATTAGCAACATACTAATTATCTGATATTTCAGGCTCACTGCTCCTGCTTTTTTGTGCCATTGATAGCAGTTTTTTCTTTAATCTGCTCAATCATGTCCGATTCTTGGAGATTGCCTGGACAAGTCCCTGCAGTTTCCTTGGCAAGGTTTTTCAGAAGCGGTTTGCCATTGCCAATGTCTTAAATCAATTGGCTAGAACAATGTCCAGGCTAATTGTGAGCCCCAGAATCCTTCCTGTGACTCTGTTTATATCAGAGCAATATTGAGTGATGAAATTTTAGTGGGCTGCCCATGGGGTTTGCTATTTTTTCCAGTGGGGAGAATTTTTTTTCCCAGCTAGTAGGAAAAAAAGAATGCTGGATAGAAAGCTCAGCTCATCCTTCTTGCTGGCATGCTAAGTTTCCACATGCAAGGATTTGGGGGCAATTAGACTCTTCTGAGTCTGCTCCACAGAGCTGGAGAAAGAGAAGCCAAAGTGATGTGACTGCATTGTTCAGCATTCTGCTTGCATAGCTGCCTCTCCATACTCACATATGCCGTCCATGTTGATCTTCGCGGGTGAGGACACCCTCCTTTTCCATCAGCATCTGCCGGAAGGTGCCAACTTTCTGCCGGATATCCTCTTCGGAATACCTGTCATTCCAGAGGGAGGGAGGGAAGGAGACAGGAAGCACATCAGCAATGTTCACCATTTGTCCTCCTACAGATATCCATCTTTCCTTTACTAACGGAACCCCCTGCAAATCAAAAGATCAAAAAGCAAAGCCAAACTTAAGGCAACCACACCCCACAACAGACAACTGGGGCCAAAGGATCATTGCAATAAAACCACTTTCATTTGCTTCCAAAGCATCCACAAAGTGGCCTGTCGGCATTTTAGGGGGAAGGATATTCTGCTGAGTGGTGGCTACCTCAAAGAAGAATTGGGGAACACTTGTAACTAATTCTTAAAGTACCTTTTTTGTAAGAGGAAAAAGTCCTTGGTCTCCTCCATTTAAAGGATGAAACATTCAGTGAATCCTGAGCTGAGTGGCCCAGCCTGGACTAAAGCAGGTTCCTATGTGCCAAAATCAGACCTCTTCTGTGATGCAGCAACAGGTGAAATGATTTTGCTATGGACCTCTAAGTCCTGGAATTCCAGGTTTGCCCATTTCAGATAGACTATTCCTGCTTAGAAATTCTTATACAGCTATCACTTCTAGGCCACAGCTCTTATGCAAGAGTCCCAAGGGCTCAAGGGAAGTAAATCCAAGGCAAGGACAAAAATCAAATGGTCCATCTGATAGGTTTAAAGTTATTCAAAATATAATTCTGGGCATATCTATTCAGGACCAAGTCCTATTGTATAAAGTGTTTATATTGTATGTTAACATACTAATGAAGTTCCATACAGGTAGTCCTCCACTTAATGACCATTCCTTTAGCAATGGTTTAGACTTACAACGGTGCTGAAAAAACCAACCTATGGCTGGTCCTCGCACTTAAACTGTCACAGCATCCCCGCAGTCACCTGATCACAATTCAGGCACTTTGCAACCAGTTTGCATTTACAACTGTTGCAGCATCCCATGGTCATGTGATCGCCATTTTTGACCCTCCCAGCCAGCTTCTGGCAAGCAAAATCAATGGGTAACCTCACGATTCACTTAACAACCATGTGGTTTGCTTAACAACCATGAGATTCACTTAATGACCATGGTGATTCGCTTAACAACTGCTGCAAAAAAGTTGTAAAATTGGGTCGGATTCACTTAAGGACCACATCACTTAGCGACTGAAATTCCAGTCCCAACTGTGTTCATTAAGTGAGGACTACCTGTATACTGCTCCCTTAATTTATTAATGGTGTTTAATTCAAAAGGGAACTGTAGCATATCCCTTCTTAGAAGGGATATGGGGCATCAAAAAAGTAAAGATGGCAGCCTCAACCATCTTGGCTTTTTTGACACCACCCTTTCCCCACAGACACCCCTGCTTAGGAACTAAGCATCTGGGACTACTGGTTTGCTTTGACATCTCCTTCCATCTCCCCATATTAATTCAGTAACACAATACTTTCCTATGCGTGCTTGCTGAAGCTAAAGCACCAACAAGCAACTGCCCTAATGGCCCCATTCTGCTTGGTCAGCTGGAGCATCCCGTCCTTAATGCTGTAAGATGCTGAGCACACCATCTGCCTTTGGTCTCCATAGCAGAGCCCCTGGGATTCAGTTGTGCCCATAGAAAGTCCAGGAATTAGGATATCAATAATTCTTATTCATCTAACTTCAAAGAATATGAAGCAACACATTTGGGAGTTCCACAGTGACTCAGCAACGTGGAACAGACCTCACAGACATACAAGGTACAGGGAGGAAATTAGGAAGGCATAGATACTAAAAGGACTGGAATGCGCTTTCACACAAATTGGAAAGTGGGCAATATTTCAAATTACAGCTTTGCCTTTGCAATGGTCTTTGCCCAGAGAGACTGTTGTGTTACAAAAACAGCTCAGATCAAATAACTTATTGCTATTGGGGCAGGGGTGTCACCTATATTCACAACAACCAGTTTGGATATACTCCACCCCCAATCTTTTTAGCATTGATTGCTGCCACCCAATATACTTGCTGGCCACCGCTCAGATCTTCCCAGCGACTTCCCACCAGCCTGTCTCCTCACTCCCACATCCTCCCCACCTTTCTGCTGCCCCCCCCCATCTTCAACGATATATTTTACAGCAATTGTAAAAATTGAATGCCTTATTCAATTTAGCACAGAATGACAAAAGATGAGATGTAACTTAGAGAAACAATTAACAACAGAACTAGCTCCATAATGCCTCTATACTGAACGATATTCCAGTGAACGGAATCAGCTATAAATCAGAAATTCCCCCATTCAAAACTTCACCTACTTTCCCCTATTTTCTGATGCTAGTTTTGATACCTGGCAAATCACTGACTGTCTTCACACTTTACCCTCAGCCTTAATGTGCTTTGTTCAGTTTTAGCTTAGTGTGATGTGTGAAGCCAGTCACTATGCCTTATTCAACAAATCCCATTTAAATTAAACCAGGACTTAAAACAATGCATGAAGCCAGCCACTGACCTGATTTCTGTGTGCATCTATGCTTCAGAATGTCTATGGAACAGTGTTCCTTAAACTTGGGGGTAATCACCCCCAAGGGGGTAATTTGGGCATATCCTAGGGGTAATGGAACAATTTGTAATTGCTGGTTTGTGAGTTGGGGATCCTGTCTGGGACTGGTGCTTCTAAGATGCTTGTGTAAAATAACAGAGTCTGGAGTTTTTGTCCGGTTAATGACATTATTCGAGATGGGGAAAAGGGGTAATTGGGTCAAACAGTTTAAGAACCACTGC
This sequence comes from Candoia aspera, assembly GCF_035149785.1. Classification (NCBI taxonomy): domain Eukaryota; kingdom Metazoa; phylum Chordata; class Lepidosauria; order Squamata; family Candoiidae; genus Candoia; species Candoia aspera. The sequence continues at coordinate 16,677,442 of NC_086153.1, forward strand.
CCTAGAAGTTAAATCCCCAAATATGGAATGGTTTACTTCTCTATCCCCTGTCTCTATAACATAGGTGTTGTGTGTGTTTCTACTGCCTTGTTGAATTTTTATTATTGATGTATTTGGGGGGTTGTTTTCATTGTGGCTAGCCACCCACAGTCATTTAGCAAGTGGGCAGCCATAGACATTGCATAAATAAAAATCAACAAATATCCTGCATGAACAATTCAAGGTATGGCATAAACACCAAATGTCATGCAGGCCAAAGGGTCTTTCCCCACAACTGAATTAAAGAGCTTTCTACTCTTGAGTTGGCAGAAGGCAATCCCAGCATTAAATCTGCTGTTCCCCTTCCCAGTCCCCATCTGGTTTCTATTGTTCTTTTTCCTCATCATGGCAAATCACCTGACTTCTCTCCAAGGTCAAGGCTAACAACAGTTAACAGGTTTTATATTGCACACTGTGAGGCTGTTGTTGGACATGGCTGGAATAAGTGGGAAAATGCTACTTTCATACCACCATAGCTCACAACCGTTTAAGGTTACCTCACTCATGGGCTGAGGACAAGATGAAGGCCATATCAAAGGGGAAAATAAGAACTACTGCAGAATTATTTGGGTTTGTAAATAATTAACTGTAAGATGTTTTTGCTCTGCTATTGTATTGAGATAAAGAGACAACCCTCTGTTTAGCCAAAACAGGCTCCTATTGCAGGAGAAATGAAAGCAGATGGAAGACAATATCCCCACATCACGTTTAACCAGGTCTGATGAAGATGTAGCAGCTGCTTATGTATATTCCACTGCTTACTTTGGTTAGTGTAAACCTTAGTTAAGTTTGTTGTGACTTAGCATGTTGTGTGAAGCCAACTCAGATTATTATTTAATTGTATGATGTAGGGTATGAACCCAGAAAATAGCTTAATTCTTAATTCAGAAACCAAGTTAATTATGTTATGTGAATCCATCCAGTGTATAATTTTATGAATCTTTGGAGTCTGTCATCCTGGAATAGAACACATGTGGGCAATCTTTTAATGGCTGGGCACTGCACTTAATATTTGCTGTTGTGTGTGTGTGGGGGGGTGAAGACCATAGTAGGGTGAATGATGAAGCAAATGTAAGCCATGGTTAACCCAAGTTTGCAGAGGAAAGGACAGATTCAGATGTTTTGAGAGTGTAGTTCCTGCCTATGGCACTTCGCATCCTTTCTGAATTGTAGTAATTTCCTAGATCTCTTTGTGCTTCTTGTCAAAGACCAGCCACATGGCCTAAACCTAACTCTAACTTTGTCTATCAGGGAGCTTTGTTTATATATGCGCTGCGTGTATGGGCAAGTGTGTGGCAAGTCCTTTTGACTGGTAATGAAGTATGAAGGCAAGCATTCTTTATACATGTTAAGAGGCACCCATATATTTATTTGCTTCTTCTTCAGCCTTGCAGAAGAAGAAACAGACCCATCCAAATGATCAATTGGATTTGGATTTGTTGGAAGTCCTGGCAAATCCAGCTTGCCTCATTTGCATGTGAATTAGCATATAAATTGAGTTGTCCCACAATGCAACTCTGAGGAAGCTGTTTGTTGCTACTCTGGCTTCCTCTTTCTCTCTTCCTTCTTCTCCACCAGAAGCAAGCTCAGGGATGTGTGCTGCTCTCCTCCATTCTGGGCAGCATGTAGTGGGCCTGGAATTCCCCTTTCTTCCATGCAGCTCTTGGCAGCTGTAGGGCTGAGGGTTTAGGGCAAAACTAAGTATTTAGAAAGAAAAGAAGAACAAAGGAACTTCATCTTTTCCACAAGATGGATGTAACACAAGCAACAATAAAGTCAGTAAGAGATTCTTTTACTTATCCGTCTAAGCGTGTGATTCTTTATGCTTGGGAGGGCTGAGTGTGTAAGATCAATAACCTGTGTTTCTTTGACATGCTCACTGAAGCTATCTAAGATAATTTTCTTTTTCTGTGTCAGCTTCTCAGCTGTGTTATAAGCTCTGCTCCATTTCAGTGGTTATAGCAGGCCACTAAATTGGCTTCAGGATTTGGATTTGGATTTGATTTGATTTGAGTGCCGCCAAACTCCAACTCTAAGCAGCTCACAATTGTTTTTTAAAAAAATACAAATTCAATCAGGTAAATAAAAATTCATTTAAGGAAACAAGATAGAAAATGATGCTTCAGATACCCTACCAATTGGGAAATGGATGAATCAAACTGATTCCAAAGCAGGCAGCTTGTTTCTGCTATTAAGATGGAAGCAAAAACCTTGTGTGGGCTCTTGCAGATGGCTCAGCTGCCATCAAAGCCCTGATGAATATTTCATGGCTTCCTTGCATGCTTGGCTTTTCAATAATAGAACAGTTGACTTTGTGTTGGCGTTCAAATGTACAGAAGAGACTCTCAGCTCTTCCCCACCTCTATCTCCAGCCCTCTCTCTGCCTTGCATATTTTCATTGTAGGTGACCCTTTCTTTCTCTTCATGGAAGAGGGTGTAGCAATGCGCAAAGCAATTCCTCTTCTTTTTCCACATAGTTCTTACTCCCCATACGCAGGTGAGACACATCTGCAAAACCAGATGTAAGGGATCATTGCAGTGCAGATGATTATGATGATGATCTCTGGATGTATTATAGTTCATATTTTTATCTATATAAAACAATATTGTTCTCTATGTTTTTCATATTTAATATATTTTGATATTTCTCTGGGGGTATGTGTGCTGGTTTTAGTTCCTCTGCAATACTCTTTCAGTTTATCCCTTTATGGCAGGGGGAGCAGTGTGCTTGGGGCAGCCTTTCAGATGTCACTGGGTTCCAGCTTCCCCCACCACTGCCCAGCTGGCAAGACCTGATGGGAATTGGAATTCAATCTTAGGAGGATCATACATTGCACAGCCCTACTCATTTGGGCTATATTTTGTTTATTAAAGGGATTTAATTTGTAAAGGAACGTAGAGTTGATCTTGGGGAAAGGGAAGGGATGGGAGGGGGGCTTGCAGAAGAGATTACTCAAACTGGAGAAAGAGGGAACAATGAGAAAGAAACTCAGAATAACACTACCTTGATATTGTTTAGTATAAGATGGGACAGAGGGAAACTTGGACAGGCTTTATTCTACCCTACTACAATAAAGAACATTCCTGCCATGCCTGTTTCTTGGCCTGGCCTACCTCAAAGGGCTGGCAACATCTGGATTTTTGTTGTATTTTTTTCTATGTTAGCTCTAAGAATTATTAGTTACAGGTCAATAAATACATCATAGAAACAAACAAGCTGGGTGCCCTATGGCCCTGTGAAGAACAGACTTCCATAGCAATAACAGAGCTATTCACTGGAGCAGTGATTCTGAATCTCAGCAACTTTAAGACGTGTGGAGTTCATGGCTAGGGAATTCTGGGAACTGGAATTTTGGGAACTGAAGTCCACATATATTAAAGTTGCTGGGAAACCCTGCCCTGGAGGTTTTCCAAAACTTATTCCTGAGGTTCTTCAGCAAAGGATCGTTACCTTGTTGTGGTGCTGGAGCTTGAGCACCTCAATGATGCCATGAGCTAAACCGTGAAGGGCCACCCAAGACGGGAAGGTCATGACAGAAAGGTCAGACTAAATGCGATCCCTGGGGAAGGTAATGGCAACCCACCCCAATATTCTTGCCGTGAAAACTAAATGGATCAGTACAACCAGAGATATGTCGGTATACCATCGGAAGATGAGACCCCCAGGTCGGAAGATGGTCAAAATGCTACTGGGGAGGAACAGAGGATGAGTTCAACTAGCCCCAGACGTGATGACGCAGCTAGCTCAAAGCCGAAAGGACGGCTAGTGGCCGACGGTGCTGGTGGTGAACGGCGAATCCGATGTTCTAAGGATCAACACACCACTGGAACCTGGAATGTAAGATCTATGAGCCAGGGCAAATTGGAGGTGGTTATTGGTGAGATGTCAAGATTAAAGATAGACATTTTGGGTGTCAGTGAACTGAAATGGACTGGAATGGGCCACTTCACATCAAATGACCACCAGATCTACTACTGTGGACAAGAGGACCATAGAAGAAATGGAGTAGCCTTCATAATTAATAGTAAAGTGGCTAAAGCAGTGCTTGGATACAATCCAAAAAACGATAGAATGATCTCAATTCGAATTCAGGGCAAGCCATTGAACATCACAGTGATCCAAATATACGCCCCAACCACAGATGCTGAAGAAGCTGAAGTAGAGCAGTTCTATGAGGATCTGCAGCACCTACTGGACAACACGCCTAAAAGAGATGTTATTTTCATCACAGGAGACTGGAATGCTTGTCATGAGTACTGATGGCAAGCTGGAAGGGGCATCTATCCAGGGGGGAAAATGCATGCATAGTACTGAGGAATTAAGCAGCCATTCAAAGAGACACAGATCAGACCCGCCTTAACTTTTGGGGTTTATCTGTCTGGGTTTTTCCCACGCTTCTTCAGTTTGTTAGGATTCTGTTTTATGTAGCAGTAATAAACACTAGAGACCTACTCCTTGTCTCAGCATGATTTCTGACTGTTAGGACAATGCTAAGGTGGGCAGTCAAATGACACCTGGAATTACAGGTAAGCATGGCCTGGGAGAACAAAAAGAAAAGCAGGACATAGGCTGATAGAATTTTGCCAAAACAACTCACTCTGCATAACAAACACTCTCTTTCAACAACCTAAGAGATGGCTTTATACATGGACTTCACCAGATGGACAACACCGAAATCAGATTGATTACATCCTTTGCAGCCAAAGGTGGCGGACATCTGTACAGTCGGTAAAAACAAGACCTGGAGCTGACTGTAGTTCCAATCACGAACTTCTTCTTGCACAATTTAGGATCAGACTAAAGAGATTACGGAAGACCCACAGATCAGCTAGATAGGAGCTCACTAATATTCCTAAGGAATATGCAGTGGAGGCGAAGAATAGATTTAAGGGACTGGACTTAGTAGATAGGGTCCCGGAAGAACTCTGGACAGAAGTTGGCAGCATTGTTCAGGAGGCGGCAACAAAATACATCCCAAAGAAAGAGAAAACCAAGAAGGCAAAATGGCTGTCTGCTGAGACACTAGAAGTAGCCCAAGAAAGAACGAAAGCAAAAGGCAACAGCGATAGGGGGAGATATGCCCAATTAAATGCAAAATTCCAGAGGTTAGCCAGAAGAGATAAGGAATTATTTTTAAACAAGCAATGCGTGGAAGTGGAAGAAGACAATAGAATAGGAAGGACAAGAGACCTCTTCCAGAAAATTAGAAACGTTGAAGGTAAATTCCAGGCCAAAATGGGTATGATCAAAAACAAAGATGGCAAGGACCTAACAAAAGAAGAAGAGATCAAGAAAAGGTGGCAAGAATATACAGAAGACCTGTATAGGAAGGATAACAATATCGGGGAAAGCTTTGACGGTGTGGTCAGTGAGCTAGAGCCAGACATCCTGAAGAGTGAGGTTGAATGGGCCTTAAGAAGCATTGTTAATAATAAGGCAGCAGGAGATGATGGCATCCCAGCTGAACTGTTCAAAATCTTGCGAGATGATGCTGTCAAGGTAATGCATGCTATATGCCAGCAAATTTGGAGAACACAGGAATGGCCATCAGATTGGAAAAAATCAACTTACATCCCCATACCAAAAAAAGGAAACACTAAAGAATGTTCAAACTATCGAACAGTGGCACTCATTTCACATGCCAGTAAGGTAATGCTCAAGATCCTGCAAGGTAGACTTCAGCAATTCATGGAGCGAGAATTGCCAGATGTACAAGCTGGGTTTAGAAAAGGCAGAGGAACTAGGGACCAAATTGCCAATATCCGATGGATAATGGAAAAAGCCAGGGAGTTTCAGAAAAACATCTGTTTCTGTTTTATTGACTATTCTAAAGCCTTTGACTGTGTGGACCATAACAAATTGTGGCAAGTTCTTAGTGGTATGGGGATACCAAGTCATCTTGTCTGCCTCCTGAAGAATCTGTATAACGACCAAGTAGCAACAGTAAGAACAGACCACGGAACAACGGACTGGTTTAAGATTGGGAAAGGAGTACGGCAGGGCTGTATACTCTCACCCTACCTATTCAACTTGTACGCAGAACACATCATGTGACATGCTGGGCTTGAGGAATCCAAGGCTGGAGTTAAAATTGCTGGAAGAAACATTAACAATCTCAGATATGCAGATGATACCACTTTGATGGCTGAAAGCGAAGAGGAACTGAGGAGCCTTATGATGAAGGTGAAAGAAGAAAGTGCAAAAGCTGGCTTGCAACTAAACCTCAAAAAAACCAAGATTATGGCAACCAGCTTGATCGATAACTGGCAAATAGAGGGAGAAAATGTAGAAGCAGTGAAAGACTTTGTATTTCTAGGTGCGAAGATTACTGCAGATGCTGACTGCAGTCAGGAAATCAGAAGACGCTTAATCCTTGGGAGAAGAGCAATGACAAATCTCGATAAAATAGTTAAGAGCAGAGACATCACACTGACAACAAAGGTCTGCATTGTTAAAGCAATGGTGTTCCCCGTAGTAACATATGGCTGCGAGAGCTGGACCATAAGGAAGGCTGAGCAAAGGAAGATTGATGCTTTTGAACTGTGGTGTTGGAGGAAAATTCTGAGAGCGCCTTGGACTGCAAGAAGATCAAACCAGTCCATCCTCCAAGAAATAAAGCCAGACTGCTCACTTGAGGGAATGATATTAAAGGCAAAACTGAAATACTTTGGCCACACAATGAGAAGACAGGACACCCTGGAGAAGATGCTGATGCTAGGGAGAGTGGAGGGCAAAAGGAAGAGGGGCCGACCAAGGGCAAGGGGGATGGATGATATTCTAGAGGTGACGGACTCGTCCCTGGGGGAGCTGGGGGTGTTGACGACCGACAGGAAGCTCTGGCGTGGGCTGGTCCATGAAGTCACGAAGAGTCGGAAGCGACTGAATGAATAAACAACAACAACAAGATTCTGTTTACCTCAGTGTTTTTCAACCTTGGCAACTTTAAGATGTGTGGATTTCAGCTCCCAGAATTCCCCAGCCAGCATGAAGAATTGGGAGTTGAAGTCTACACATCTTGCCAAGGTTGAAAAACACTGATTTACCCCATACATTACAGACACCTTACTGCTGTCTGTGCTGTTCTTTCTTCTTTGATCTCACCCCAGCTGCATGGGGCTTGACAACCGGTTACAGAGCACTTAGCAATGCGACAACTATATCATCATAAAACATTTACCATATAAGTTCCAAAAGGAACGGCTTTCTCCTGTTGCCTGCCTCCAGCCCCTATTACATTGCTACGCTACCTCTGAGAGGCTCCACGTAAGTATCATTGCCAACAACCATTGAGTGGTGCAACCTTGACGAATCTGTTCTCTTGACTTATTTCTCCCTTTCAGGATGATTTTGATGACAGAACGGGAGAGAAAAAAATCCATTTTTCACAGCACATGACTAGAATAAATAGCAGCTTTGGCTTCCATGGGTCTTCCCTCCCCATGATTACCCCATCTATCCCTACTACCCCATGCCAGCTCTCTAAAGTAACTCACTGGGAAGATACCCACAACATGAAAACGGTCTGGCAGGTTTGAGATGTTATAAGAGGATTGTCAGATGAAAGGGAGCTGGAGAGGCAAGCAGGAGAGAGAGAAAAGGCAAGAAATAACTGGCTTGTTAAATCATCGCCTTTGAAATATACATCAAAATTCAACCCCTCAGTGGAGGGATGGGGTGGGGGAGAGAAAGCAGCTACAAACCAAGATATATGTCCTATGAATTCCTAAGCTTTGTAGCAGGTGAGGATGTTTTGAGCTAACCTGTTTTTTAAAGTTGGTATGGGTAGTTTAAGCCTGGTGTAGAGAGTAAGGAGGATGGCCTTGATGGAGTGATGCAAGCTGTGTAGTCTAGGCCAGGGTTCCTCAGCCAGGGTTCCCTGGCACCTGCGGGTTCCAAGAGAGGTCACTAGGGGTTTCCTAAGAGATAACAATTTATTTTTAAAAAATATTTCAAATTTGGGCAACTTCACATTAAAGAAGCAAGTTTCATTCTTCATTTTTAGTTTAAGAACACTGTGAACGTGTACATACAGACCTACCCATGAAACGAATATAATATTTTTGTAAGTTGTGGCCTGTATTTGAGCCTGAATGTGCAGGGGTTCCCTGAGGCCTGGAAAATATTTCAAGGGCTCCTCCAGGGTCAGAAGGTTGAGAAAGGCTGGTCTAGGCAAAAGGGGCTGAAACATTTTAAAGTCCAGAACCATGCGATAACGTCCAGAAGCTGCTCAGGCAGACACCTTTTTCATTCACCGGAGTATAAGGAGGAGGAGGAAGTACAGCACGGTCAGTCTTGCAAGATTCTGTTATTATAGCCAAATCCCAAGAAAAGTAGTTTTAGCTTTCGCTGAACTGGCCTACCTAGTGGGGCTGACCCCTGGCATCAGGACCTGGATTTACATTTTTCATCTGCCAGGGAGAGGTGAAACTTGTAAAAAGCGGTGGGGCTTTGCATGACCACAGCACCATCTTGACTATTGTGCCCCTCACCTGACATTCCTGGATTTTCCCACAGCTGCTGGGAAATGGGAGACTCCACATGCAGTGGATATTTTGTTCTTTGGCACTAAAGGTTGTTGGCGACACACCAGAGTCAGCCTGCACACCTTTAGGTGGTGAATTGCAGAACAGGCAGAAGGGATAAAAACTGAGAGGAGAACAAGAGAGCAGGCTGCCTTCCACAGATAAGTACAAAGACGCAGAAGAAGACAGTGACCACTTCTGGACTAGAAGGCCTTCCTCATACTTTAGTCTCCTCCCATTTGGATTGCTGTAAGGCAGTGTTTCTCCACCTTGGCAACTTTCAGATGTGTGGACTTCAACTCCCAGAATCCCCCAGTTGAAGTCCACATATCTGAAAGTTGCCACGGTTGAGAAACACTGAGGTAAGGGTTCTACATGGGGCTGCCCTTGAAGAGTATTCAGAAGCTGCAGCTGGTCCTGAATACAGCAGCCTGGGCAGTGTTTGGCATCCCTCACTACACCCATATAACACCACTGCTCTGTGAGTTGCACTGGCTCCCAGGAGGCTTCTGGGTGCAGTTCACAGTGCTGATTGTCACCTATAAAGCCCTCAATGGCATAGGGCCAGGCTACTTGTGGGATTGCCTCTCTCCCATTGTTTCTGCCAGCCCCACCAGATCTAGCAGCGAGGACATGCTCTGGGTCCCTTCTATTACACAATGTCACCTTGTTAGACCCAGGAGTCATGTCTTCTCAGTGGCAGTGCCTGCCTTGTGGAACAGCATCCTCCCGAGATTCAGATGGCCCCAACTCTATTAGCCTTTCTAAGACTCTGAAGACTTGGCTGTTTCTCCAGGCATTTGGGCCAGGAGGTTTACAAGCTCTGTTGTTGAGGTGATGTTACAATTGGACTATATTATTTACTTTGAGTGTATTGTTTGTAATTGGTGGGTTTTTAATCTTTGTACAAAGCACACTGACATGAGATGGGTGGCCATATACACAATGAAAACTCCCTAACCTCACAACACATGGACAGATTTAGCCATAGTTTCAACTGGGAAACTGAGCATCCTAGACTAAGCCAAATCCAAAGATGCTAGGGAATTCCTGGAAGCTTGGCATTCAGACAAATCACCCATCAATTGACACATAGAGGTAAACTACATTTACACACCATTCAAAGGAGACAATAAAAAAGCTAAGAAGGAGACAAATAGAACAGAACACATCCCATCCAGCAGCCTACACCCAGATTAACAGGGATTAACACCAGGCAAGCAATCAAGCAGAAAATATATTGTTTTCTTCATATTTCTACCAAGGAGAAAACCACACCCCTACCAACACTGGCAGGGCAAGCTACTGTATATAAACAGGGAACAAACCCCACTCCTTTCTAGCACTGATGATGTTACCCAGTTGGGTAATGAAACGTCTGCAAGCAAACAACCAAGCTCAGAGAGCACCAAGGACTCCATGTATGTTATTTAAACAAATAATTAAATAAGTATTCCAGGGGGTTACTTTTTTGGATACGTTTGTGTGTTGCAAGTTGCTGTTGTATTCTATTGCATGTGCTGGGCTGTGGTGTGTTTCTGCACACTGATGTGCTTATCTGTGAATGGCCCCTCCAGCTCAGTGTATGAAGGCAGTGGAGGTGGACAAAACTGCCATTACCACATCTGCCAAAGGAGGGCATTTTCCATTGCTGTTGTTGCTAGGCGAAATGCCAAGTCTGTTTTCTTGAAGAATGCCATAACTATGGCAACAGTTCTTACAGCTTTGCCTATTGAGGCTGTAATATAAGCAGCGCTGAGCATTGGGACAAATTTGCCCACCTTCAAGAAGCAAGACTAAGCAGGGGGATGCCAATGCGCCAACACTATGTGGCAGGAGAGGTTAGCCAGAAAACAATTGACTTTTTTCCTGCTGAACTAAAGAACTGATCCTGAGTCAAGCAGAACTCTTCCCTCACTACTGTCCTTTGCTGCTGAGATCAGCAATGTTTTCAGTCCTGGTCACCATGACATGTCCTCCTCAAAACTGCCCCAAGTTTTCTTGTTTTTATCTTGTTTTTCCATTTAAATTTAAATGGTGTTTTTAGTGGTCTTTATGTATTTTGTTTTAAGTATGCTGCCCAGTGCCCCTATGTGAGATGGGCTGCGATACAAATGTGATTGATTAATACATTAAATAAATAATCAAATAAATAAGATTTGTTTTGAGTTTTGGTGTAAGAATGCTGACACTTTGTGAGAGCTCATGTGAAATTGTGGTGTCCTCACATGAGATCTCAAAAAGATGTGGGGGTTCTCATGAGTGATCTAGTAAGGTTTCTCCATTTTGTGAGATTTACATTTTGAGAAGATAATTTAATGTGGGGGGGACAGTTTTGACAGGAGCAAAAAGGCTACAGTGAAGCTAGCTCTCCATCTACTTTACCATGTGATGTGTCTCTTCCCGGGTAGAATCCAATCCATTATCTTTCCCCTGCCAATACCAGCCTCAGATCAACCTAGGCGAGCTTTGCTACTGTCTAGGACAGTGTTTCTTAACCTTGGCAACTTTAAGATGTATGGACCACACATCTTAAAATTGCCAAGGTTGAGAAACACTAGTCTAGGAGATCATGCTATTCTGTTGTCCAGAGTCTGAGGCAGAAAAGGTTAAGAACCCAGAACCTTTTGCATACAAATCTTGGGAAGCTGTTACTGAGCTATAGGCTACATCCCCAGGCTTCATGATTCTATAGTAATCCTGCCTCTGACTTCATTAGTTACCCAAGATTTTTAAAATCAGAACTAGACTGCCTGAAGACAGTTTCCAGGAACACTGCCACATGCTAAGACAGGGTCATCAAGCACCTCTTTACCATTTAAAAGCCATAACATGAAAGGATAAAGGGATGTGTTGGGACAAGGAAAAAAGAACTTCAGGCACCATTTCTTAAAGTTAAAATGTTAAAGTTAACATTTAGATTGTTAATGATTTCAATGATTGGATGGAACTTTTTTCATTGGAATTACCAGGAGATCCATTTTAACAGAGATCCCAACTGTCCTATTCCACATTAAAGCTCATGTTCTTGACTTTTAGCAATAGGATCTGAATAAGAAAGCAGAACAGGCTTTTTTAGGCAAAGAAAACTCTCATCAACCTGAAATCTATAGCCAATCTAGTAGACCAGTGTTTCTTAACCTTAGCAATTTAGCATGCTGGCTGGGGAATTCTGGGGGTTGAAGTCCACACATCTTAAAGTTGCCAAGGTTGAGAAACACTGTAGTAGACTGTGCTACTGTGATTAATCCACCCTCATGTGGAGCTCTGCTGCCTTCCACATTGAGATCAGCCCAAAACCTATGCTGGTGGATTGTGCTTGGTGAGCACAGCGACTAATCCAGCTTCAGATGGAGCCCCATAGAGTCAGACCTGTGAGATTAAAAATAACCAACAGTTGCTCATTGGATGGTGTAAGATCTTGCTGAAAGAGATAAATATTTGCCATTGCACATTATTCATGCCAACAATGTACTTGGTGACAGGATAAATAGCTATAATCTTCTCATATTCCCTTGTTCTCTTTGTCTTCCCTTTATTTATTTATTTTTCTGTTTATTCGTAAGATGAATATGGGTGCCCAGCTCGTATAATCATGACTCTGAGTGGCCTACATCAAATAAAAACCAACCCCAAAATACTTACAGTCAAGAAACCAAACAAAATAAAAAGAAACAAAAACCAGAACCAACATAACACACAACAGGTTTCTGGGATCAACCAAACACACACTCCATCTCCTAGATGGTAGGTTTATCTATTGTTCTGGTCCAATGCCTGGAGGGAAAAAAAGGGTTTTAAAGATATTCAGAAGGCTAACAGGGCCAGGGGCATCCAACTCTTGGGGTGGGGGTGGGGGGAGATTGTTCCAAAAGGCGGCTTTCCCAGAAAAAGCACATCTCCTAGGTTCTATCAGATGACACTGTCTGGTTATAGATGTATTGCCTTCGAGTCAGTGTTGACTCCTGGCGACTGCCTGGACAAGTCCCTGCAGTTTTCTTGGCAAGATTTCAGACCTGGTTTGCCCTTGCCTTCTTCCTAGGGCTGAGAGGAGGTGACTGGCCCAAGGTCACCCAGCTGGCTTCATGCCTAAGGCAGGACTAGAACTCACAGTCTCCTGGTTTCTAGCCTGATGCCTTAAACCACCACACCAAACTGGCTGACTGGTTACTAGTTATTAAATTAACTCATGTTCTTGGTTTACACATTATAAAGAACTATTTTTGAATGATCGATTATGTGCCATCAAGTTAGTATTTGACTCTTAGTGACCACATAAGCAGACCTTCTCCAGGATGATCTGTCTTCAGCCTGGCCTTTCCAATCTTCCATCACTGTTGTAATCAAGTCCACCCACTTTGCCACTGATCATCCTCTTCTTTTTCCTTTCACCTTTCCTACCATTATAGATTTCTCAAGGGAGCTGTGTCTTTGCATAATGCATCTGAAATATGATAGTTTGAGCCTGATCATTTGTGTCTCAAGTGGGAACTCTAGATTGATATGTTCTATGATCCATTTGTTTGTTTTCTTGGCTATCCATGGTATTTTCAGGAGTCTTCTGCAAAATTCAAAAATACCACCACTCTTTCTATCCTGCTTGTTCAAAGTCCAACTTGCATTTCCATAGAGTGTCACAGGGAAAACCATTGCCTGCACAGTTCTGATATTGTAGGAATGGACACCTCATAGCATCTGAGTAACTTTTCCAAGGTCTTCAACTTTGAGCCTGTGACATATTTCTTGGCTACTGGTTCCTTTACTGTTGATAGTTGATCTGCTACTTCGGTATCTTTACTGTCAGTTCTAAGGATGGTTGTACCTGTTGTCATTAGTTTGGTCTTCTTTCTCTTTAAGCTTAGTCCCATTTTTTCACTGTGCTTCTTTACTTTCATTAGGAAAGCTTCCTGATCATTTGCATTTTCAGTTATTACAGTACTGTCATTCAAAGTATTTCCAGTTATCTCTGTATTTTGGATTTTCTCCATGCACCTATTTACTGCCCAATTATATTGGTGGACAAAAAACACTAGGAAAAAAAATAATTGACATAGGATCCACTGAGAAGTGGAGGATCTGCAAATGAATGTTTTATCCCTAGGCTTCTTGAAGTCTTAAAAAAGTGCAGGATACATTTAAGCATCACATGTATTAACATTATTTTATTTCATCAATTCTTTTGCACGTTGTATTTAAAGAAAGTCTATGTGTTTTCACACACAGCTTTGCCTAAGAAGCACAGTCTTGCACGTGACTTCTCCAAGGTTCTACTTCAGGTACCATGAGTATATTTTTAGTTTTTGGTAATATACTCTGATTATTTTTTCATGCTTCCTTCTCATATATTGTTTCATATAGACTTGGGGAATGAAGAATAAAGGATGCTAGCAGATGTGTACATTACAGGTAGTCCTCACCTAATGACCACAACTGAGAGCAGAATTTCAGTTACCAAGTGAAGCAGTCATTAAGCGAATCTGACCTGATTTTATGACCTTTTTTGCAGCAGTCATTAAGTGAATCATCACAGTCATTAAGCAAACTGTGTGGTTGTTAAGCAAATCACACGGTTCCCCACTGATTTTGCTTGCCAGAAGCCGGCAGGGAAGGTCAAAAATGGTGATCACATGACCACAAGATGCTGCGACAGTCATAAATGTGAACCGGTTGCCAAGCGTCCAAATTGTGATCACATGACCGCAGGGATGCTGCGATGGTCGTAAGTGCTAGCACCAGTTGTAAGTCAGTTTTTCAGCACCATCATAAGTCTGAACCATCACTAAACAAATGGTCATTAAGGGAGGAATACCTGTATTGCCATTTGGGTCATGATGATATTTGCGTTTTGCATTGTCCATCAAGCAACTAACCTAAGTGGGGGAATCCTGGACAAGTATTGGCAGTGATCATGCCGTATCTAGATACAAAGGATCTGTTCTGCTAGGCTGATGACTTTCTCACTGAATGCCTAAAGTGTTTAAAAACCCTGCTCAGGTAGTTGATTAGTTAGGAGCCTCTAATCAAATATATGTCCCTTTGGGTATATATTTCTCCTGCTGGGCTGTCTTTCTGCTGAGAGCAATAGAGGACCGACCTTCTTCTGGGCTTCTGCCAATGACAAGGAAGTGAATCTGACAGGCTTGACCTATTAAGACCGTTGCCGCTGCTGGCTAATCTGAGCCACAAACCAGCTGGCTGAGCTAAAAGCAGCTGCTTCCCTTTATAAGGACAGCAAAACTTATGTCATACCCTCCCAGTGGCCTTCTGCTCCCCAGCATGGAAATCCCGGTGACGCATCGGTCCCTCGGTGCACCAGCAGTGAAAACAGAAAAGCTAAGCGCAGTTGAAGCTGAAGATAGCAGTGCCTGGGGATCTCTCTTTCCCACACTAAAAGCAAACAATCCTCTCTTCCACTAACTGGATTTTCTTCTCAAAGATGCAGGAGACCCATCACTCAAGCGGATGATGCCCTGCAGCAAGTGTGAACTACACAGGTTCATGTCCAGGTTGATTTAACCTGAATGGTGGATTAGCCACGAATCAGACCACACCTTTCCCCCACAATTTTGGGGACTATGCAAGTCTGTGGTAGACTAGTGGGTAAATCATAATGCTTGAGATTTCCTGTGATGGGAAGAGGACCTGCTTTTTTTTAGTACTCTTTTGCAAGAAAAAAAATTAGCTCTTACTGTATAGAAAACTAGCAGCTGAGATGCTTCCCCTTCCCCTACTAGTTTTCTACATGGACGGATTAGATGGTGCATGCCCTTGCAATACAGTTGCCTTAGACGATTGGGAAAATATATTTTTTTAAAAAGCAGTCTCTCACTTGCCATTCTTTTAACTGTTACAGTATCTATATAACTGGGCATGCACCTTCATTTTACAGTCGTTTGAACTTTAGGGTTTTCATATGTCAATCCTTATTGTTTATCAAAATATTCTCTGCAAAATCTGTGGCTGGTTTCATGTACCCTGCTAAAGCAAAATGTGGCTTCTTTGGTTTGGGCTTTACGTGCGGTGTGAACCCATCCATTATTGCTTATAAACCATAGTTTACGAACGTGCCATAGGTGGCTTATTCAATGCACAAAGGTGATTGTGTTCTTGTTATTGTTACACTATGCTTTGATGTGGTGTATAAACTTTGTGTGTGTGGCAGGAACAGAAACAAGAAGGGACAGAAGTTGAGGTGGGGAAAGGGCAGAGCATCCAAAGGGAATTTGATCAGTAATCTCTCCTAGAGACAGTTCCCCTGCATGGCAGAGAGATGCTGCTTGCCATGCTGTTCTTTCCCCATATGAAAAATATGGGTGTATGACAGCCAGTTCTAGCAAAGCCACAAGCAAACAACCAGAAACCAGACCAGTCTATTACCAGAACAAGAGGCAGATGGAAACCATTACATCATGTGAGCAGAAGAAGGCATGGGAATTTGGTCCTTGATTTCACTATAAATAGGGCTTGCATTTAATACCCAGCAGTTGCTGGAATTCATTCACAATAGCTTCATAACTTTTTCTGCAATACATCTTACTAGAAGCTCTTGAACCTGTTTATCTGTTTCCAGTCCAGTTTGTCATGAGAAGCCTGAGAGGGTAGTAGATCTCTCAGAAACATTGGGGTAGCTATTGTGGGAACCTGGGTACTAGGTCAGACAAGCACTCAAACCTCACTCACCCTTGCTCTTCCATCATCTCCTGCAGCTCCATGCACTTCAGCTCCACCCGCCGTTTCCTCTCATGGTCCAGGATCTCTCGGTGTGCCTTCTTCACCAAGCCAGATTCCACCAGCCGCACTTCTTCTTCTGGCTTGTGCCAAGTGCCTGAGGCACTGGGCTGGGAGAAGCCATTGGATGCCTCCTGTGGTGAAGGCATCTTGGTGCCGTTGTTATAGACAGACATGCAAGCTGGGTGGTCTTTGGTGGTACAGGCTGGAGACTAGGAAGAGAGGGAAAGCATGCATTTATTTCTTCATACTGGAGGGGAAAACCCCCTCTCTTAACAACTTACAGTTAACTTAAAATTAACATCAGTGAGGGGTAGATAATTTCACTGGGATCACACTCTGGTTGTGTTCACACAACACACTTAATTGATGAATTACTGAATTACTGATGACTGAGTTCATTTCTGAATATCAAAAATACATTGAACTTGAACTAAACAAGATTTGTACAACATGCTAAGCCACAACATGCTAAGCCACAAACAAACAACCCAAGTGTACTATGTAGATTCAACTACAACCTTTAGCCAACCTGGTTAAGTGTGTTGAATTCACACAGCCATAATGCTTTTAAGGACCAAAAGAGAGGCAATAATGAATAATGCTGTGTAGGCGGGATTGTTTCACACATGTGGGCAGAGCTGAGATTTCACTATTCTCCCTGGCTTTGAGGGTTTTTTCTTTCTTCCTCTGACCTATTAAATCTATTTTATTTTGCTGCCTAAAAATGTGAGGAAATAGCCTATCTTCAGTAACCATGCTGCCAAAAATTATGACAAACATCTCCAGGGATTACAAACAAAACAAAACAAAACTGTTGTCTTTTCTGCATGATTTTTTTTGTGTGCCTTCAACTCAGTGTTGATTTCTGGTGACACCCTGGACAAACCCATGCAGTTTTCTTGACAGCATTTTTGGAAGTGGTTTGCCATTGCCACCTTCCAAGGGCTGAGAGGGAGTGACTGGCCCAACGTCACCCAGCTGGCTTTGTGGCTACGGCAGGACTAGAACTCCTGGTCTCCCGGTTTCTAGCCTGGTGTCTTAACCACCACACCAGACTGGTTCTCTCTGCATGGAATTACTGAGCATGTTTTAAAGGGAACAGGTAACTGCTTCTTCAGAAGATTGGGAACTGCTGCAGACTAAGCACCTTTGCTATTTCTCATTAGGAGTATAGAATGCTGCTACTGATTTAAGGGCAATTCTGCACTGCAGCTCAAGCTGTTTGTCTTCCATTCTCTTAAGCCTACTTCAGACAGTCACTCATATTCTAGTCACCTCACAACTGGATTACTGTAATGCACTTGACAGGGGGCTGCCCTTGAATACCACCCAGAAGCTACAGCTGGCTTGGACAGGGATGACAGCACCATGTTATGTGCTTGTGACCCTATTGCTTCATGAGCTGCACTGGTTGCCAGTTGGCTTCTGGGTACAATTCAAGGTGCTGTTTTTCACCTTTAAAGCCCCTCATGGCATAGGGGCTGGCTACCTGAGGGACCACTTGCCTCTGCTCATCCAATCCGATCCAGCAGGATAGGTGCACCCCAGGCTCTGTCAGTTAAAGAATGTCATCTTCTGGGACACAGGAAGCGCACCCACTTTGTTGTAATTCCTGCCATCTGGAATCACCATCCTTACGTTATTCAGGAACCCACTGAAGACCTATTTGTTCTCCCAGGACATGGGGACTGTGGAGCCCCTTTTTGTTTTGTTTTGCTTAGTTTTGCCCTAGTTTGGTTTGAACTGTTTTGGTCTTGTTTTGGTAGTTTGCTCTTCTAGTCCATTTGTTTTACACACACACACACAAACACGTCAGCTTTTTAGTAGTAGTGCTGCCCAGAGTCACTTAGGAGTTGGGCAGCTTATAAATTAAACAAACTTCAGAAATGCCAGTGGGATTGCAGTGGGTTGGCAACAGGGCAAGCTGGTGTTTGGTCCACCACCAAATACATTGGAAGCTCCTCTGCTTCTTGCCCTTCCCATCCGTACAAGGCAAGCTTCACTGGCTGGCTGCTATGTGGATGATCTACCAGTGCATGCCTGTTCCTTTTAGGCAGGGTTTCTCAACCTTGGCAACTCTAAGCTGTGCGGACTTCAACTCCTAGAATTCCCCAGCCAGCAAAGCTGGCTGGCAAATTCAGGGAGTTGAAGTCCGCACAGCTTAGAGTTGCCAAGGTTGAGGAACCCTGCTTTTAGGGATTGTTCTCTTCTCACTAGTCCCTCGGTCTTTTCTTTTCTTTCCCAGATGTTTGCACTTGTGGATGCTATCCCACATGTTCTCCTTTGACACTAACACAGGTCCTTTCTTTTTTCTTTTCCCCCCTTACGGTGACATCATAGCTCTAAGGCTTCAGTAATCAAAGCCAAAAAAGTTGTCCTCTCATACCTATGTCCTTCTATAGGACCATGGAAACTTGGTAGCAATGAAGAACTGAGAGTTCAGCTTCATAGAAGCAAAGTAGCAACAGTCCTACCTTGCAACGTAAAGGTATTTAGATATAGGGAAGGGAAACTTTGGACAACTTTTGGCAATGGGTGGGAGAGCAAAGGGTGCATGCTTCACCCAGCCTGGGCAGAAACCAAAAAGGAGACATAAGGGCTGAATGGCGCATGAGCTTCTAGGGTTGATTGACCTATGTTCATTGACTTAACAGGTCGTCACTGGGTCAACTGCGAGATTACTTAAAAATCTGCACCTGCCAACCAGCAGAGAACTGAGCAGCCCACCAGCCCGGGTTGAAATGGCTGCACAGGCAGTGACCATGGGGAGGGGCAATGCCAGGCACTGTAGCCAATCAGAGCTGGGGCTGCTACTAGAATAGAACCATGCACAGGAGAACATCTGCCCTGAAGGGCTTAAGACCCCTTGGGTCAGAAAAGAGCGGTTTTGGATTGCAGCTGGGAAATTCCCTGGTCATGGGCTGGGAGGTGGGGGAGGAAGATGTCATATTTTCCTGCACTCAGGAAGTGGCAAGTGGCCCATACCAATGGTGGCCCAGCAGAAAGTGCGGATCTGCCCTAAGTCAACGTTTCCTACACTCATTGGCAATGGTGTTCCAGGGCTTCAGAGACAGATGTTCCCAAGCCCAGGCCTGCAAATGATGGGAATGGACTCTGGAAGTGTGGCATTCAACCCTGGTGCTCTGCCATTGAGTCAAAGGTTCCATAACCCTCATATTAATAGCTATCCCTCTGGATGACATATCACAACTAAAACATTGTTGGACAGATGTGTGAATTCAGTGGCACTGATTATTCAGCTTCTCGTGGCTTACTGGCCATGTGTAACCATGTGTAATTATCTAGTGTAGCCAGAAAATTAAGGATTGTCTCTGTGACACCTTCCCTTCTGCCCTTCTTCCAAGGCACACACACACATACCAAGCACATGCTCTTGGACTCTCTTTCTGATAAGATATACTGAGCTAGATACTAGTCTTTGCTTTTCCTTATAATTTATTTCCTATAAATAAATATCCTTTCTGTTATAGTGATAAAACCTGTTTCACTAATAATTATTGCTCTCAGGAACATGCACACTCAGAATGCTTCATCCAAAAAAAAAAGACAGCGGGAGAAAGGAAAACCAAAGACACATGAAATTAGAGAGCTAAGAAATGACCATGACAATCAATAAATCAAGACATATTCAAATGTACATAGTAGTAAGGTAAATATAACATCTGAGAATCAGTTGTTATTGAAACATTGAGTGGTTCTTGAGTGCCCACTTAAACAGAGGATCTGCTTAAGGAACACATGCCACATTTTGAATGCCACCATGGAAAAGGCCCTGTCTCTCACACATTTACCCCTATGGAATTTCAAAAAAGGGCTCCCAAAGCCACATTCAACACTTGAGGAGCTTGATATCAGAATGATTCATGTATTATTTTACTCTCAAGCCATTAAGATTGCTTTTCCCAACCTGATATTCTCTGGTATGTTACCCTTTAATCCCTATGCTGGTTGAGAGATTATGGAATCTCAAATCTAACACATGAAAAACACCAGGTTAAGGAAGGCTGCATTAGTTGGCTTTAACGTTTAAGCACAGCACTCTAATCCTAGGTGTCAACAGATATCCAGTGCTAAAAGAACTGATTTGAATTAATCCCTGATACTGACATTGAGAAATATACCCAACAAAAGAAACGGGCATAAATTACATGAGCCAAACCAGAGTGTTGGAATTGGATTTCATTGTAGAGAATAATACTGAATGGGGGCAACAGAGAGCAGAGTGAGATTTTATTGATTAGAATACATGAGGTTAATATAAAATTAACTCAATCCTATTGCAAGCCATCGATCAGAAACCCACATCTTTAAAACTACTGCATATCAGTAACCAAAACAACCTAGTCAAATGCTGATTGCTATATACCACATTTTGTCAAAACCTGATTGCCACAATTCAGCTATTGTCAATTTGAACAGTTGCAAAACCTTTGTATGACAAGTTTTTTTTTCCGCTGCTGTTTGATGGTGTCCGATTCTTGGAGACAGCCTGGACTAGTCCTTGCAGTTTTCTTGGCAAGATTTCTGAAGTGGTTTGCCATTGCCTTCTTCTGAGGGCTGAGGGAGAGTGATTGGCCCAAGGTCACCCAGCTGGCTTTGTGCTCAAGGGGGGACTAGAACTCACGGTCTCCTGGTTTCTAGCCTGGTGCCTTAACCACTATACCAAACTGTCTCTAACAGGACAAGTATGACAAGTAGGTCTGATTAAAAAGACCCATCCACTTCCCACTCCCACCTTCTCTGGTCTTATCCAGCCTTAAGTCAAGAAGTTTATTTTCATCTTAATAAAAATCAGCAATAGCTGAGGAAGGGACAGGAGATGGCATCCAAGAAGTGCTGAGAAAGTATCCGCAACCTCATGATGTATGCCAGTATTTCTCAACCTTGGCAATTTTGCGATATGTGGACTTCAAGTCCCAGAATTTCCCAGCCAGCATGGCTGGATGGGGAATTCTGGGAGGTGAAGTCTACACATCTTGTTGCCAAGGTTGAGAAACACTGATATATACAGTGCTGCAAAATAATTTAAACTAGGTTGTTTTAAACAGGTTTAAACATCCACCGATAACTCAGGAGAGATTGGAACTGCTATTCCCACAATTTCTAGTCAGCTGAAGGTCAATGGAGGGTCCAAAGTCTGAAAGCCACATCTCTAACCCAACAGAGATAGCACATCGGGAAAGACAATGGTTCTTTCCACATATGGGGATTGTGTCCCCAGGGTACCTGCAGCAACAGTCACTGGTTTCACCGGTGGGTATAATCAGGCAATCAAAGCCATGCCCCTTTGTAATGTGTTTTGCATGCATTGCACAAAGTAAAGGTGAATAAGCCTATGATTCCCCAGTCATGTCACTCCCATTTTGAAGCCTGGCCATTGCTGTGGATGCTCCTGCAATGCCCCCATAATATTGTGAGGGTTCTGAGGTTACAGCTCAGTCACTGCACCAAATAAAATCCATCCTACTTTTCAAGATCCTCCTCCCTACCCTTCAGGTGGCAGAGATCTATTGTACCCTTGTGCTATCCTCCAGTCCCCCACATTTGTATGGAGGTACAGCTTCACCACCCTTCTCACATTGTGGCTTGCTGTTTTTGTGTCAATGCTCACCATGAAAAGAAACTAGAGTGAGCTAAGAATGAAGGCTGGAGTAAAGCTGCCATGTTCTGTTCCTCCCCACTGGCCAGATGTGTGGCAGCCCTTAGAAGTTGCACAGACAAGAAGCACCAACCATAAGCACGAACACTACCTTTATTGTAAGGTTACATTAACAGAATCTTGCAAATCTGAAAGCCCTCCTGTCTCTCAAGGACATTCTCACAGACCATCACACTGTGGGAAGCACTGACCAGCAACATGGGAAGATGGAGCTCAGCCTGAGGACACTTGCCCCACAGCTGTGAGAGTAAGAGAGGAGGGTGGCTTTGTAGAGCTGCACTATTGAAAGGGATTGGATAGGACAACACACAGGCCCTTTGGTAATATGTTGTCTTGGAAACTACATTCTTAGCTTTTAGATACAGGACCATGGTGGGAATCAGAGGCTCTGTCAGAAAGTTGCCAGGTCTTCCTAACCCCATACCTTAGCTAAGAATGATGCGTGCGAGGAAGAGGAAGATAAGAGGAGCTGCATATTCAAGCAAATTGGGGGGGGGGAACCCACACAGTGAGCTATCTTTTGCTTTTTCAAAATTATTTTGGTAGGTACTGGCTACCAATATGTGCTGAAATTTTTACTCTCTGCTTCCATGTATGCTTAACTTGAAAAGAGAATGAAAACTGGACAAGCTACGTGACCCCGGAATTTCTTTCCTCATTTGAAGAAGTGAAGTGAGCATAACCATTAATAACTGAAGGTTATCTTATCTTCATTAATTTGATTTCTGCACGGCTTTAATCCAACAGGGCTCTGCAAGATGGGCTGTTACAGTATCTTCATTTTCCCCTTCCTCAATAGAGCAGGGATTGGAGTCCAAGCTTAAGTCTTTTAGCCTTTGTTACAATCCACCACTTCAGATCTTTGCCTGCAATCACTTTGTTGCAAAGAGCTGAGCTACGCTGAAGCTGCAAAGCACTTGGCTAATGCACTTGGTGTGGGACTCAAGGACTTCCTGCTTCCATTTCTGTTTTCCTCTGCAACTCATTAGACATCAAAAGTTTCCTGCTGACTGGTATTCAATAGGAAGGAATGAAGAATGGGACTCTTTCCATCGTGGGCCCATCACTGTTCAGTTTCTAATATCACACAAATATTCAGCTGCTTAAAAGAAACCCAGGGAAGCCATATTGAGATCATGTGTTCTGTTTGCCGATTATATGTTATCACATATTTGCAGTTAGCTTGCTTTTTTCCTTTAGCAAAAGAATGAAGGTGGCAAGATTTCAAAAGGTGAGATTCAAAGGACGGATTTTCTCATTCGGCAAGTGGAGCTGTGCTACTCAGCTAGCGGGTTGTTTTGCATCTGTAGCAGCTGTGACAAGATTCATAATGTTCCATACAGACTAGGACTGTGCACAAATGTACTCTAATCTGCTCCAAGCCAAAGGCTAGGGTAGGCTATGCTAATTAAAGAAGCCAAGCAAGGGAAACAAAAGCCAAGCAGAAGGAAATCAGGCTGGGCAGACAGCGTCCGGTCTCTGAGCCTTATTCTGCTCAGCAATCAGAAGCTGTGACTGGGCTTCTGGTTTGGAAGCACAAGTGGTTGAGATCCTTCTGGGAATTTTGTTTAGACGTTTTATGAGCTTCTTATTATGTAATTGCTTGTATCGCCTGCATGCATGATGCTCCCCATTCCTACTCTTTGCTTTAGACTCAATGGAAGACAAGATGCTTCATTTTCTTTGCTTCTGCAGAACAAAAGATGCTAATTTGCCAGCTCAATCATTCACTTTGCAATGCACCAGGAGCAAAGTTTCAGGCAAAGAGGGGTGTGGGGCAAGAGGAAGGAGATTAGAATAAATATATATATGAATGAATGAACGAACGAACACTGTGCACCAGGAGGTACAGCACTTGGTTCCCAAAGGAAAAACACCAGTTAGCGAGAGAAATAAGGGCCTCAAAGAAAGTGTCATTCACACTGCAGTGAAGGAGGGCTCATCTGAAAGTGAAGATATTAAGCTGGGAGTCTATTTTTAGTCTGCAATACTGTTTTATCAGAGTTGCACTCTTGTGCAGAAAGTTGGTTTTAATCTCTGCAAGAGACTTGGGATCTGCTTTGTAACTTGTGATTATTTCTTGAGTATATGAGCTAGCCAGGAGAAGGGATAGGCAACCAGGCAAAAATGGTGGCTGGTCTTTACAAAAAGCATTTTCTCCCAAATCAAACTGCCCCTACCATCAGCCCCTCTTGGTGTCTTACTCTGTTCTGTTGCATACCACCCAGAATCTCAATTTTTACAAATATTGGAAATAAATATGTGTTTTTGCTCACCCCCTGCAGAGATCTTGGGAAAGCTTTTCCTAACCAGATGTCTTCCAGATGTTTAGAGACTGCAGCTCCCAAATTCCCAAGCTCTGGCAATAGTGGTTAAAACTTCTGGGAGATTCAGGTCTACCAATCTGGAAGGCACCAGGCTGGGGAAGGCTGATATAATCGGATTTCTTTTCCTTGCTGATCATATCAGTTTCAGTTTTGTCACTTTACCACTTTCCTTTTAGCAATGCCAATCAAATACCACTTCTTCCCCCTGCCCTACCTCTGTCCCACATTATATGGGTAGAACATTTATTTTAAGGCATAGAAAATTCAATCAACATCATTCTATTGTTTGGCTGTCTGCTCATTAAAGATCTTTTTAGCTGATTGATCACCTGTCTTCAGGTTGATTAATTAAATAAATTTAAATCAACATGTCCATTATTAAAGTTTCACTGCAGCTGCCTTTTACTGATCTCAAAGGAAGTATGAAATGACTTTCAATTTAAGAAGCAAAACATGCATATGATAAGGCCATCCTTAAAATATATATACCCTGCTCACTAGTTGAGAAATACACCCACATTAAAATAGCTTCCAGGGACAAACAAGTGTGCTCTTAACCCTTGGCCTGATAAAATAAAATAGTTCTCACTGATGAATTAACTAACATTAACCTTTGTTTAATCAGCAGATTATTTCATTGATTCCGGGTTGTAGCTCTAATTCATTATGTCACAATATTTAACCTGAAAGAAGAGGAAAAATGGTGCCCATCTGACCATTCAGACAGATTGGGGTGGCAGGGGGAGAGAGACAGAAAGTTAAAGGATGGTTCTTAGTGGATCTAGCATGGTGCTTGAAAGGAGTAAAACGTAGTAGTCTTAGATGGATACAGAACAGTATTTCTCAACCTCAGCAACTTTAAGATGTGTGGGCTTCAAGTCCCCGAATTCTGGGAGTTGAAGTCCACACGTCTTAAAGTTGTTGAGGTCGAGAAGCGCTGATACAGAAGCTGACACCTGATGAATTAGCAAGAAAGCTTGGCTAAGAGAGATATTTGAAGGGCTTGCTGGACATGGATACAGACCAAGGGAAAGGTAGAAGTGTTATGGAGATTGCTGGTGAAGAAGAGGGGGGCCCTCTCCAGGAGGAAAAGCGCATGCGCAGTATTGAATCTCTTTGGCTCCCAATCAAAAAGACCAGAAGAGAACCACCTTAGGTTTCTGGGTTTTTTTCTAGTACAGCTTGCTAGTGCCTTTCAGTTTAGCAGGATTTTGTCTAATGGAGTAGAACAATAAACACTAGAGCTCAATCTTCTGGTCTCAGCGTGGTTCTTCGCTCTATATCCTGACAAGAAGTTCTCTTAAGACAAGCAAAGAAGAACTTGATACTTTATTTTGCACCCCTCTTCTTCCTGTGTTCTAATTTTTTCTTTAAAGCCCAGAGCAGGAAATTAAAATATGAAACTTTACATTAACTCTCAAGCCCCAAATTCCTTCAACTGTAACAATACTCTGAGGAAAAAGACTGTGGCCCCGAGAAGCTTATGAAATCAAGTTCCCACAGCTTTACTTAACCAACCAAAATAATGCCAGTAAGGAAAGCAATTTCACCCCTGCAACACCTCCCATTTTTTCAGCTTATACTACAACTACCTAATTGTATGCCAATTATTGCATACTAATTATACCTTAATTAATTTTCCTTTTCCCTTAGTATCGTGTCTTTTAAACTGTAAGCCTATGGCCTGGGGCTATATTTTTCCCACTGATTGTAGTTAGGGGTGTTGGTAAGGATGAGGTCAAAAGAGTGAAGATGGTGGTTACAACTGCACAATCAAAGCCCTGACCATTTTTATGTGCATCCACACAAGTGAAGTAGGTTGGGGCTTTGATGTGTGGTTGTGATTGCCATCCTGGCTTTTGACCTCTGCCCAACAGACCCCCCCCAACTGTATATAAGCCATTCTGGGAACTTCTTATTTGACAAGTTGAATGTTTAAAAATGCTCTAAATGCATAAATAATAACAGTCGTTACCCAAACTTAAACATTTGATCTGTTTAAGGGGCG
Source organism: Candoia aspera (assembly GCF_035149785.1). Taxonomy (NCBI): domain Eukaryota; kingdom Metazoa; phylum Chordata; class Lepidosauria; order Squamata; family Candoiidae; genus Candoia; species Candoia aspera. Next base: position 16,703,750 of record NC_086153.1, read on the forward strand.
AAGACGTTAGCAGACATTGATAAAAGACAGCAAAGGGCCAATTATCTCTCCGCCTTCTGCTCTCCTTGTCTTCCAGACTTTTTCTTCTTTTTGCATTTGCTGTCATGCACAGTTCTCCTGTCCCCCAGAAAGATGACAGACATAACTCAGTTGGAGAAGTAATGAGAATCCTGGGCCTGACAAATAATCCCAGGGATCTGGAGATACAGAGACAGATTGTATATTGGCATACAGTATCTGGTGTCCTCTTGATTCAATCAAGAAGGAAAGAGCTCAGCGAGTGACATCTGAAGCTCCAGACAGTGACTTCACTGGAGGGTAGGGTTGGAAATCTAATTTATTGCTTTTTCTGGTTGGCTTCATCCTGTATTTCACTCTTCCCAGTTTGGAGTAGTGGTTAAGGCTCCAGGCTAGAAACCAGGAGACCATGGGTTCTAGTCCTGCTTTAGGCACAAAGGAAGCTGGGTGACCTTGGGCCAGTCACTCTCTCAGCCCTAGGAAGCAGGCATTTTATTTATTTATTTAAATTTATTACCCAACTCCAAAGGACTCTAGGCAGCATACAAAACTAGAAAAAACATAAAAATAGCTAAAAACATTAGATCAGACAGCCCAGACTAAAATGATCTAATAAACAATAAAATCAACAAAACAAAACAGGGGCCTTAGACAAATAATAAACATCAACCCCAGGCCTGGGACGAACACCAGTTTTCAAAGCTTTCTGGAACTCTAGGAGCGGGGTCACTGTCCTTACCTCTGGGGGGATGCTGTTTCAGAGGGTGGGGGCCGCAACAGAGAAGGCATGCTTCCTTGGTCCCACAAGAAGATAACATCTAATGGAGGGGACCTGGAGCACACCCACTCTGCTGGAATATCCTGGGTGGACAGAAACTATTGGAGACAAGCAGACTGTCAGGTATCCAGGCCTTTTGCCATACATGGCGAAACTAACTGGTTCCACCTCCTCACATAGAGGTGTTCTGAAATTTGGAAGTTCTCCTAGACTCACAGCTCCCGCTTAAGGAGCAGTGATGTACAAACCTTCTGTCTCCCCCCCCCCCCGCAACCTTTAATAACTCCTAATATGCCTATGGGAAGAAAGACATACACTGCAATTCCTCTCCAAGATATACATGGCTCCTGGCAGACCCTGCCATGCACATCAACCTGTGCAAATGACTTTAATTGGGTGCACGCTGCTTGGGTCTGAAATGCCAGGTGCTGAAGTTCTCCCTATAAATTTCAATCTGAGAATGTGACATGCAATCCATTTCCCAGATACTGACGCATTTTTGCTGATTAGCGAAACCCTGCCTTCCGGTAAAGGGATGTAAAAATTTATTCCACTGAACAAGCGGAGATTGATGTCAGTGATGGAGAAAACCAGGACTTTGGCTGTCCTGAAAAAGCACGCTCCAGAAATGTACAGAGATCAGACTTCTGTAAATGGGCACAATCACAGTCTAGTACACATTGACAGGTAGCCAATATATAGGAGAATAATAATTCATATTATTAATATTAGATTAATAGGTACCGCTTCGGCGGGCAGGTAACGGTGTTCCGTTTAGTCATGCTGGCCACATGACCACGGAAGTGTCTACGGACAAACGCTGGCTCTTTGGCTTTGACACGGAGATGAGCACCGCCCTCTAGAGTCGGACACGATTGGACTTCACGTCAAGGGAAACCTTTACCTTTACTAATAATTCATAATCAGAAATCACATGCACACTTATTTTAACTAGAGATGGGTGACAATTTTCATTTGAATTACAACATGCAGGGAGGGGCAATTTAACTCTTCTCTCCCCAGACATGATCCTGGTGAAATTAGCTTTTTATGACCTGCTGTAAGGTTTAGGGGGAATCCCTCTCCCACAGCAAAGCTTAGCACAACAGAAGCACAGGATTTTATTGTGAATGTGGCTGAGGTGGGAAGGCTTAAATTCTTCTTTCTGCATGATGGGCCCTAGATGAAAACTGTTGCCAACTGCAATGTCTGTAGTTAATGGGGGCAGGGGGACATCAACCCCAGGCCTGGGACGAACACCAGGTTTTCAAAGCTTTCTGGAACTCTAGGAGGGGGGTTGCCATCCTTACCTCTGGGGGGATGCTGAACCCCAGCATAATTTTTGATGATAGATTATGCATTGTGTGTAGTTGGATCCTAAAGTAGCAATCTTAAATTTACTTATTATGGAACAATCCCCATTGAACATAGTAAGACTTTTAAATAAATCAAAAACATACAGAACTGGGCTGTATAGCCTATTTAAATCAGGGTTACCTCATGTTCTGAGTAAATTGAATATATTCTCCATAACTGACTGATGAGGTTTACAATATTGCAGTATTTCTTCTTCACTATTAACTTGTTTGCTCATTTTCTCATATGTTCTTGTTTCTCATCTCATCTAAAGAACTCAGGACCATACTAATTTTTCTTTTCTGATCCTCTGCATATAATTAAAAATCAAACCCTTTTGCTCATATTTTAGATGAAGAATAATTGCTAGGAGCATTGCTAGGAGGATTCTTAAAATTCAAATTCCGTCGGTTATGTGCTTTGTTTTTTGTCATGTCAATTATGAAATCCCTAAAGTGCTATCATTTGTAAGATGTAGTCAAATAGAGATCACCATTACATGTCAGCAAATTACCTGTTAACAGGTGTATAAATAAATTAAAGAAATAAATAAATAACCTACTAACTACTGTTACATGTTCATTATCAAATATGAATACAACAGTATGCTACATATTAAAGAATGCCCAGTACTTTCATAGATACATTCTAATGAGGTTGCTTTTATTATCACTGCTTGCTTCAAAATGTTTTTTTAATATTATTTCAAAACCCCAAAACCAATAGCTGTTTTCTAATACCAGAAAATATCCTGCAAGTGTTGAAACATTCAGACATCTAGTGAATATTCAACATTTAGAAAAGATCATTTTGGGGAATAACTCATTTGAGTGCCTGTAGGAGGGCATCCATTGCCAAAAGATTTGCAGACTTGCAGGGAGGAAAATTTTCTGTTTTCACACACACAGCACTCTAGCCCTTCTCTAGTAATTCTAGAACAATCATTCTTATCTCCTGCTGAATCCACCTCAGTAAGTGGCTGATTGCTTAATTATATTCTGTCCTCCCTTCTTTTTGTACATTGATAGCAGGCTAAAGATATGCATAGTCAAAGCTGAGGCCAACAGGGTTAGACAGCTGTATTTATGTTTCTCCTTGGTATCTGAGTGCTTCTTCAGAATTAGCTGAAAATTAGAAATGTGTTAGCCTGCACATGTCCCCAGCTTATAATATGCCACCAACAGGGTGAGCATGCCATACGTCACAGGCACAGGATGCTACTCAGGTGCATAACTGGGGGGCAAAGGACTGCATCTGAATCATAGATCCTTGGGTGTAGCTTCCAGAGCCCTTCCAAAAAATTATCAAATTAAGTTTTTTCATATGGTGGGGGCAGGGGTGATTAAATTAGTAGGGACCATCATATTTGCACAATTGATTCACTTAACTTTATTTAAATGTAACCATATTTAATTTGGGTTCTGTCCACCCACTTCTCACTGGATTCACATACCCCATTAAAAGCAGCTAATTTTGGGTCAATAAAACACAACTGATATATTTGCAAAATAAGCCATGCCTAAGCATACTTTAGCATGGCTCAACATGGTGCCGTTCTTCACACAATGTGCTAAAGACAATAGCTCCCACAACTCTCTAAGCCACAACCTAGCTGCCCCCATTTTAGGTTGGAGTAGTCTGTTCTGCATGCCCAGTCCCTGTGTAACCTTCTTTCCTCCTCTACACTTTTATAAGGTGTGAGTGTGTACTACATCAGGTGCTGAGTTGCTAGGAGACATTCAAGGGAAAGGTAGCAGTTGCTAAGTGCCCAAGGAACAAACCTAGTGACCAGGATGCTGAGAAATAATTCAGTCAACTATCCCAGTCTTCCCTCAAGCAAATTGGTTGAGGGGTGATGCCAGTGCTGATGAACAGCAAGGAGAGAACTAAACCATTCATGGAATCTGGCTTAGCCCTTGATCTCAGCACTTACAGAATTGCCAGAGAAAGCCAGAGAATTATAGCTCCCGTTCCTAAATGATCCCAGGTTTAATTTTTCCTCTTTTACGACAAGCCCAGCTAAATAACTAGTATCACTGCTGGTGGGGAAACTTTATCCATCTCATTCCCAGTAAGTGCCAGTTCCTCCCTCCATTATATTTTATTTACACACCACCCTACTTAATATGTATCCCAAACATATTTGTGTTTGTCTTTATCCATTTCAGTTCCTCCTGTGATGCTCCCACACATCTTGAGCTTCCTAGAGCTTCTCCTGTTGCCATGGCACCAGAGAAGGCTCTCACTTTTCTCTCCCCACAGCCTCCCTGAGCTAGGCCTGATGGAATGGAAGGGTGCCCTGGTCACCTCGGCAACCAAGCTGATATATCCCACCCCACAGGATGATGTGCCCCTGTTACCTTAGCAACCCACCTGCTGTTTCCTCCAGGGTAGTTTTTGCCTTCCCACCTGTTCATTCCCCACCTGGATGATTTCATTAGCTCCTTTCCCTGGCCCAGGTCATGCCATTCTCATCCCGTATAGCAGGTGGGCATAATTCTGGTTTTGACAAAAACCTCAAATTCCAACATTGCCTCCAGAAGCAAAAGGATGGCTTGAGGGAGGCTCCAGATGCAAAATGGCAGCTGAAATGCTAGAAACAAGTATTTAATGCTGCATTCAGTCTTAAAAGGCTTGAGTTTCTACAACTGTCAACAAAATCAGATATCACATAATTTTGATCAAGAGCACAGAGCATCTACCTGGGTGAGACGCTGTTTATGCCAAATGGCCCTTGAAATTATTGTCATGGTTTTAACCAAGGATGGAAAAGTTTAACGTTTAAAAGACAGCGAGAGCAAAGGCCCTAGCATATGATGATGGAAGTTGGATGGGATTTTGTCATACATGAGTGGGGCAAGGAATTTGGGAATTGGAGAGCTGGGTGTTTTGCTTTATAAATTATTATAATTTATAAATTTATAAATTATTTTAATCTATAAATTATAATTTAAATTATAAATTATTTTAAGACTATTTAGGATTAGGCTGGTTGTGAGATTAGGTGGGGTGTGAGTTTCCCACTTTGCAAAGGAAGGAAAATATGGCAATGATTTTCAGCAATTGTGGGTGAGGCAGATAGGGGTCAAAAAAGTCAAGATAGCTGCCATGACCCTGCAAATGAGCCCTGCCCCTTTTTTGCATGCATCAAATATGTGATGCACATAAAGGGAGGTGGGGCTTCAATCACATATTTATTTTATTTATTTTACAAATTTATATGGCTGACCGACTCACACATAGTGACTCTGGGCGGCTTACAAGATTAAAACCCAATAAAACACCCAGCAGCGGAAACAAGCATACTCTAAACTAGCCATTTAATCCCCAGGCCTGCTGACAGAATCACTTCTTTAGGGCCTTCCAAAAGATCATCAAAGTGGGGAACAATCTTATCTCTCCGGGGGAAATAAGATTCCATAGGGAGGGAGCCACCATGGAGAAGTCCCTTTTTCTTGGTCCCACCAGATGCATCTCCCTAATTGATGGGAATCAATTACATAGTCACAGTAAACAACTTGATTTTTTGATTTGGCCCTTGGTTTCCCCTGGTGGGGGGTGATATTGGTGGCCACATAAAAGGGGCCAATTGGCTACCTGAAATCCAAGAGCTTCAAGTTGCCTATTTTTGCAGACCATACAGGATAAGATGGGCCGGTGCGGTTCCCAGCACCCAATTTTTGGCCCTAGTTCATACCACCATGTGTTGTTATATGCATGCCTCTTCTTGCATCTTTGCAAAGCACACCACTGTTTAAAAATTTACAAATCCCTTTCTAGAAGGCAGCAGATGGTAATTGGCTTTATATACTATATCTTCACTGAAGGTCATCTTTTTTAGGGGTGATGTAAAGGATCTCTGTGTGAATGTATCAGAATGAAAGTATTATTTTCCCTCCCCAATAATCTTGCCTTCTGCTTCATAAGCTCAACAGCAGCACCTAATGTTTTATATCTTTAGATAGACAATGACTAATGCTACAGACCTTCTGAGGAGCAAAGAGATGCAGTTGGATGATACTTCAAGTCAGTTATCCTCTCTGAGGCACTCCATTGGGCAGGGTAAGGTTGGATCATTTCTGACTGCTTAGATTGTATCTTTCAGGGTAAAATATTTTCAAGTGTTGCCAAAAGTGGTAAGCTTCCATGCTGGTCAATGTGTGAAAGAGGAGGGGATAGATTCTACATGCACATTTGCGTCCCTTGAATATTCAATCTGTTTGCAAAGTAACCAACCTGTAGAATCCTCTGTGCGGGAGATGGGCGGTGATAAAAATATGATAAATAGATAGATAGATAGATAGATAGATAGATAGATAGATAGATAGATAGTTTGTAGGACTCCAGTACTGAAATGTTTTACGATTAATAATTACTGGTTAGCAAGACCTTAGTTATTTGCTAGAAAGCTGTTTCTTCCAGTCCTAGATATTCTAAAATTCTCATAAATCCAGAGTTTAGAGAAAGTAATCTTGCAAATTCATACTGAGACTTTTTTTAAATTGCATCATTTATTCCAGGATGAAAAGGTGTTCAGAAACTTAACCCTAACGAGCCTTCCCTCAAATTAAGCCCTTTTAGAATCTAATATACCAAGGACTGGCAACCTGGTGCTTTTCAGAGGTGTTGGTTTGCTGGTAGCATAGAGTCACTTTTATAGTGAGATAGGCAGTGTATAAATTTAAAAAACAAACAAATAAATTTGTTAAGAACAGAATGTAATTCTTGAAATAGAAGTATAATCTTGCTGGAATCTTTGAGTGAGATGGGCAGTGACTAAATTTGAAAAATAAATAAATAAATAAATAAATAAATAAATAAGAAACAAATGCTTGGTCCATTCCAACAAGAATATATTCTTATGTACTTCCATTGCCTTTTGATGTGTGGAAGTATAATTTAATATTTTCCTTCCTCAATCCTTTTCATTCAGCAGCATCATCTCTTCTGCCCCTATAGGCATCAAGGAGTTGTACCAGACTCAACAGCTCTGTGACATCACCCTGGTGGCTGAAGGAAGGAAGTTCCCATGTCACAGGTAAGCAACTGTTGTTAATGAATGGACTAAAATCTTCTATGCAGTTTCTCAAAAGATTTTTCCTTGCAAAAGAGGTTTTTTACAGTTTCTGTTTTTTTGGCTTATTCTCAAGGTGGTTGAATTTTTAAAAAACTTCTCTTGGCAGTATTTTTTTAACTTACTTCTATTGTCAGAGGCAAATATGATGCTACTGCTGGCACTGTTCATTTCTTACACATTTTTCTGTCATTTTGAAGCCTCCGAAACTGCTCATGTCTCTGAAATTTGATTTATAAATAAATAAACAAGCAAACTGAAAAAATCCCTGAATAAGAGGTGTTCCCATATGATTTTTTCCTTCGGAATTTAATCTAAGGTTAGGAATGGGCTAGGGGGACACTGCAGGTCACTAAAGAGAAGACTGGCCATTGAAAGGCAGGACATTTGCACATACCCTTCACCACTTCCTACTGAATGTAAGAACAGCACGTTGCACCAGCGAAGATTTCGCTGAAGTTCTCTTCTCCTTTGAAGTCCATTTTGAATGTAAATCCTCTTTAATACAGTTGAACAAAAGCTAGAAAAATATTGTTTGGCACTAGTAATAACTCATAATGTATTTAGGAGGAACTCATAATTGAAGTTGAAAGGTCATTTATAAGGCAGGGGTGAGGACCTTGTGTTCTTCAGATGTTGATAGATTCTAATTCTTGTTATCCCCTGGCAGCAATATTTAGAAGAGCTGGGAATCAAACAACATCCAGAAGCCCACTGGCTTCTCAGATTTGTTACAGGATCTATCCACAAAAAGCTCACCAAAGTTAAATTTGGCCCACAGAAAATAACTCATGATAGTACGGTTATATGGGGAATCTGAAGCAGATTTAGGTTTATGCTGGATGGAATTACTGTTCCATCTAGCTTTATGGTAGCCTGCAACTTAGACCAACTGGAAGGTGTCTGCTGAGTCTTTTTTAATCCTGCTTTTTGAGATCCTGGAGATCCTGTGAATTAAGCTAGAACAATCTTCTTGCAAAGAGTGTGCTCCTTTCCACCATCATTACCTCCTTCTCTTTCTTCATCTTTGCTTCCCCTGCAGAATACTCTTAGCTTCTGTCAGCGTCTACTTCCAGCGCATGTTCACCAGCACCTTCAAGGAATCACGGGAAGGAGAAATTGTGCTTATAGACTTGTCTGCCACTTGCCTCCAGAGTCTCCTGGATTATGTCTATACTGGGGAATTGCTGCTTCTTGGGGAAGAGGCAGAAGAACTGTTCACTGTAGCTAGTAGACTTCAGATTACTTCTGCACTAGACATTATCACCAGGTATCAGGAGGAGGGTTTTACGCATCTAAATCAATGGCGATGGTGATTTTTATGGGTCTTAAGCTCTTGTTCCTAATGTGTCCCAGATAAGTAGTGCTACATGGACGTTCTTGACTAGAAATGACAGATACCAGGATCTTGGTAACTTCCAGAAGTATTGAGCTACCACCCGTACAATCCCTTGCTACTGGCCAAACTGGTTGGAAGTGAGGGGAACAGAAACCCAAGATTTCTGGACAATACCAGCTTGACTACTCTAGGATGCCAGCAGACTCTGTTTAATTGCTATTTCCCTATGCCATGACAAAGTCTGTTTGGGGAATCACACCATTTTGCTCCCATTAAGATCTGTAGGAAATGTGTTCCCATTGCTAAAGCTTATATCCATCACATCCAGTACCTATTAAGGATCTTCCTAATTTGTCTAATTCCTTTAAATTTATCATTTCTATTTAAAAGATATGTGCACCACTCTTTGAGTATCAGAATGATTTAGAGAAGTACAATAAAGTATAGTAAAAAACTAATCTAATCAGAATGTAACAAGAAATTACACAAAATAAGGCTGTGTGTGTGTGTGTGTGTGTGTGTGTGTGAATGATCCTAGGTTCATATTTCTCTCTATTTTCTCCACTCCAGGGTTCATTTTTACCAAAGTCTATTATGTCCCCTCTCTTGCTTTTTATAGATTTCTCAGAGAAAAGATTTCCATGGAGAACTGTCTGGGGCTTTACGTGTTGGCATATTCCCACAACCACCGACCTCTCCTCCACCCAACATCGAGTTACATTGCTTTTCACTTTGAGCATGTCTCAGAGCTTCCTGCTTTCTTGTACTTGGATGTTAGCATCCTGACTACCATTATTGCTTCAGAAATCCTGGCAGTGGACTCAGAATTGATTGTGTACAGAGCTGTACGCCGCTGGGTCACCCATAATCTTGCTGAGCGTCTCCCAAAGCTTGCAGCACTTATGGATCATGTTCGGCTTCCCCTCTTGACTCCAGAGGAACTTGCTGAGGTCCGGGCTCAAACAGAAGAATTTTATGAGTGTGTGCGTCTTCCTTGGGAGGAGCTTAGTGTGGAAGAAAGGTTGTGGGCAAGTAGAGGGCTGAGGCATGGCATGTACCATGAAGGAATGGTATGCGTGGGTCTCCCAAAATGGAGTGAAGTGAATTTTGAGGATGAGGAGTTGGATTCTCATGTGCACTTCTTTGACCCTTCCATTGATCAATGGGATCAGCTCCCTGACCTGAAATCAGTGACATCTCCCAGTTGTACCTCCAATGGCCGTAAACTCTACATAGCTGGTGGACAGCATTTAGATGGTTCGTATTCTGACAACCTGCTTGTATATGATACTCTTGGGGGCTGCTGGTCCCAGCTCCCCTCCATGTCCATAGCTCGAGCCTGGCATGCTTTCCTCATGTGCAGGAAAAAGCTGTATGTTGCTGGTGGCTGGGATAATACAGGGACGCTGATAAGTGCAGAGACATATGACCTGGAGCAAGAAGAATGGATGACCATCTCTAGCCTTCCCTTTGCTCTGACTTATTTTGCCTCCACAGCACTTGGGAGCAAACTATATCTCATTGGTGGAGAGATGGTTGACTCTGACTTGCCAGTTCCCCACAAGGGATTCCTGGTTTATGATGTTATATCAGGAGCCTGGTCCCAGATCCCCACAGACTTAGAATTTTATGAAGCCAGTGCCATCACGTTGGGCAACTGCATCTTTGTGATTGGTGGGCTGTCTGGAGAGGATGCTCATGGAAACCGCCACTTCACCCAGCGCTGTATTTGCTTGTTCAGAGATGGTACAACCAATCATAACATCTCTGTCCCATCACTCCCCATAGCCATCTCTTATCCTGGTGTTGCCTGCTGGAGGAAGAGGATATATGTCTTTGGAGGAGACAGCAACAACCGTAATTCCAGTGCTATCCATTACTGGGAGCCAGGCCAAAACACCTGGACCCAGTGTTCAGCAAGCTTGCCTGATCCTAATTATGGGGCATTTGGGTTTGGCTGCATACCACTTAAGGTGCCTCGAAAACATATCCTCAGCATCTTTCATAGGGGATCTTCCACAGCAGTAACAGAGCATGCAACATGCAGTTAAGTGTGCTCCCTGGCATCCAACCTAATTGGCAAGCTATTGTTGCTGTTTTCAGTTAGTTAATTTTTAAAAGGAGAGATCTGAAGGCAGATAACTGATGGTTACCTTAGATCACAGTATTAATTCAGACTTCCTCTATGGCTAACAGAATGCAGCTTCTTCTGCTTTTGGCTTTGTACAAGTTATTTTGACACTCATCTCCCCTTTTTGTCTCCTTGATTTCTCTAACTCTTTGCCTCTACATCCCATAGAGCTCAACATGTTCTGTATCTTGCCTCTAGTCTCTGGATGAGTTTTCTTCTGTCCCAATCAAACTGACATTCTGGAAAATCAGGGCAACTGCTGAAAACTGGGATGTGTAAGGCATTCTCTGATTTATAAATATTCTCTGAAATGCAGAATTTCAGCCAACTAGAAACTCAACAGCAGTCCCTAATTTTACTGCAGCCTGTTCATTATCAGGCTCTAAAATTGTGTGCAAACTGCACTAGAATCTCTGGACCAGCTTACATCCCACTTCTTGATGCATTTTTTGCTTAAGGCATTTTTAGTGCACCATGTGAAATATTATATGAGGGTCCTACATCACCTGTGAGGTAAGGGTCCTTAAGAGAAGGTTCTATGCCCCTCTGGGGTTCTTCCACCAAGGAAATGATCCAGAGGCAACACAAAATCATGTCAAAGAAACTAAGATAGTTTTCAAAAGGAAACCCTCTATGGCTATGGGAGATGCGCAGAGAGGACACAGAAAGCAGCAGGGCTAGAAAGGCCAAGGAGCAAGGAAGGGACAGGAGATGGCAGAGCATGTGATTTGCTTCACACAGTATGAAGTCTGCTAACAGGAAGAGGAAGCTTAGATGGGGACAGGAAAAGGAATGGATCAATCACCATGGAAAAGGATGGAGCAAGGCAAAGTGCCAACTCTTAAAGCAACATAGCTTCTGAACAGAAGCAATGCTTCTGACAGCTGATGGCCCCAATGATGACTCTGCCTCCTTTCCTATAACCAACAGCTACTGACTATCCTTTATGATAGTCATCTTGGAAAAGAGGGCCCTGGGTCCCGACACATACCTTTAAATCTTCTAACATAGGAGATGACAAGCAGTTACAGCTGTTCCTTTAATCCATGCCATCTGCTCCTTTCCCATGTCTAGGGAAGGAGGCAGAGGGACCAAATTTAAAGTTATGCATTCAATACACAGGTGGCATAGAAGCAATTCTGGTCTGTACTGAACAAACCGTGGCTGCTAGTTTTTGAATCTCTTTGCCTTTCTGTGAGCTTGTGAAATATTGGCCTGAAGATCAAGCTGCATCTGTAGAACCATTTACTCTCATTGTTTCCCCAACCTATGGTTGCTTCGTGATAGGTAAACTTGCCCAGAGAACCAGGCTGACACTTCCTACAGTGAGGTATTACCTGCCAGTATTGTAACACGCTTGGTCTAGCTCTAGTGATGTACAGTCACCTTAAAAAAGACTCCAAATGCAAGAAGCAGAACCTAAGTAGATGCTATCTATAGCTGGATATGCATTGGATCTAGAACTGTATTAGAACTCTTCTGCTTGGTCATATTTTTCTGGATTTGGGAGGGGCAAAATTGCCTGACCACATACATTAGGATCCTTTGTTGTTCCATATAACAGTGCTTTGCTATCACTTTTGTTCTTAGAAGTTCATTTGGCCCACCCCCAGTGCAGATTGCTATCCGTGCACTGCAATAAACCAATCTTTGACATAAACACTTGATTTCAATACAATTCTTTGTATTGGATGCTTCGCTAATTTTCAGGGAGTTTGGATGCTGATAACATCTGAAGAGGGACTCCATTTCAAGCATATGATTTTTTTTCCCCATCTGGTCCTCTTTCAGAGAGGTTTGAAAGGTTTAACTCTTTTAACAAATAATCAAAATCAAAATCAAATCACCTCTACACTATCTCAGAACAAATTCTGTTTATTTGAAGGTATTAATTTAATAGCCCTTGAAGAAGAGTACATGTGTTCAAAAAGCCTTGGAGTCATCCTATCAGCCCTTTGAGGACTGCTTTGGTTGTGATGTCCTCACATCCAACCATACTGTCTGTCAGTAATACAGCAATAAGAAGGTTCACTTCTGCTGAATGTAAACCCACCATGAGCTCATCACCACTGTTTTTTGTAGTGCTTTATAAATGCTGTAGTATATCTGTGTGTGGAGAGTAAAGGCAAAAATGGTTTGAAGGAGCTTGAATTACTGTAGAGATTTTCCAAACTAATCTTGTAAAGTAGAACATTCCATCCCACTACTTTCTCTATTGTGGCCAGTCCCAGAAATAAACATGGACACTGAAAATGTTGTCATTACTAGGTTGCTTTTGTAGGAGGTTTCCCCTTAGGACTTTTTCTCCAACTTTTATGTATGTTGACAGGTCCCTAAGCCTGTCATCTCCCTCTTCTGTATGTGTCAAGCACTGTTTTAGTTACACAGATGACACGCAGAGCCCAAACTCTGGAAACAGAGAAGAGTAAATGCACTAAAATCCGTAAGGAGTGGAATGCAGGCTGGAGTGAATCAGAGCATGAAGAAACCCACCCACCCTTAATCTGAAAGTAAGTAACATCCATCCAAGCTGTGTTATTTCCCATGGGATGCATCCTTGAGTGCAGGCATATCTGGCTTTATATCCTCTCTTTATTCTGTCCAACTAGTCAACCAAGTAGGATGGGATGAGATGAGATAGCCTGGGCCCAGTTGCCTTGGAAACAGCAACATTTCCCCTTGCCACAGCTCTGCAATTAGTTCTGTAGACTTTTAGGAAAAAAATCACCAACAGGAGGTGTTCATGATCACACACATACAGTATCCTTTCTTTTCCAGCTCAAGACTGATTCCAGCAGAACTGTTCCTCCTCTGTTTCTCACAAAACTTTTAAGTGCTCACCTCGCAGAAGGTGGGATCCATCCCTGCTTGGATAGACTTCACTGAATCAAGTCCTAGTTCTCCTTGCTTAAAAGGAATACTTCCTTCAAAAACTTGAGATGTTTCTGCTTTATGCTTTGAAATCTATGAGAAGGAAGAGCAGAGAGTGTAAAGTCTCCCAAGCCTCACATATTGCCTTAAGTTTGAAAATTCAAAAATGGGATTTAGATTTCTTGTGCAGGCTTTAAGTTCTTCATTTTCTGGTCCAGAAAGGCTCATGTTCCCTATAGTGATGCAGGAAAACAATTTTAAGTGGAAGAGGAATAAACCTACAACATTTAGAAATGTAGAAAACATGCCCCACTGATCCTTGTGGACAAATCTCTGGGGATGATACAGGATTTACTCTGTACCACAAAAGGTGCAGAAATCTTAAAGCTGCCCAGTCCAGCCTATAGCCTGGATTTCCGAGTACCAATCAGGTCTGGGACTGAAGGCTGGGACTGAAGGCTGGGAATTTGTGGAATTACAATTTAGGCTTTATAAAAGGTCCAAAGCAGGGTTCTCGACTTGACATTGTCAAGATCTACTTCATTAGCCTGACAGCTGCCACAGTGAAGCGTTTTCATGCACTAACACCCTTAGTGAGTCCAAAAAAAAAAAAAGCAGCACAGTATGCCAGTATGCCATCTTTTAAGTAAATTTTAAAAAAAGTTTATTGTGAAATATTGCTTCTTGCTAAACAGAGCCATTTCACTTTGGCCACTTAGCTGGCAGCATTTTTCATTAACCAGCATTTGGTTTCATTACTGGGTTGATGTGTGATATATTTTCAAGATCATACTTAAGATATAGTCTAAGAAACCCATCCCATTAAAAGCTGCCTGAATCTAGCTTTTCTTGTTCACTTCTCTTCTTTTTGAAAATACTGTAGATACCTTTTTTCCATTCGTCTTTTTTTCATTTGCTTGTCCTTTTCTTCTCTTTCTTTCCTTGCAGAACCCTTCCTTCCTTTGTCTTGCTTGCTTGCTGCCTTTCCCACTCATAGGGAGATGGACAGACCTGGTCACCAGCCTCCAACCCACCTCCTGTGGCCAAGCTTCACAATCCTGCTGACAGTGCCTAACCACTGACAGCACCCACCACCAAGTGCAAGAGCAGGCAGGGGTTCCCAAAGAGTGGCACTGCTTGGTACAAGAGGCATTGGGGCACCAACTATGTCATTTGGCCAGCCAGGCCTACCTCTTGCTAGGAGACCTGCTTGCTGAGCTGAAATAATGCTGCCATCAGGGTGCTCATCTTCTCATTGTTTCCTGAGCCTCAAGCTGGATGTTTATGCAATGCACAGTGCCAGTGCCTTGCTGGACAGTATCCCCAACATCAACCAAGTATTGTTGCAGCTCACAGAACGTGATCTGGAGACCACATGCAGCCAGGGGCTGCATGTTGGAGAGCTGGTCTATAGCCTCACCAGCAAAACCCAACAGAGCTGAATTAGCAATATGATACTGATTTTACATTCTATCTAGAGGGATCTAGTCTTTGTGCAGGGCTGACCTAGAGCCCTAGCAGTTGGGCTTTTTTCCTCCTTGTCCTCCTAAATTAAAAATTATTTAAAGGTGAAGCTAAAATTCAAGCCTCACCCCAATGACATCCTCTGGCTGTTTTGTGTAATTGCTCATGCAGGGGCCATAGCTAAGAGGGGAAGACACTGAGCAAAGCCAGACTTGCAGGCAATCTTAAGTAATTCTGCACTTTTCCCTTTTGAGGAAGAGTTACAGCTATCGCATTCCAGCAAAGCTCTTGTTGCAGATTTGAGGAGGGGGTTTGTTCTTGAACTTTTGGAAGGGGAAGTCTTCACTGAAGGCTCTGTAGGCCAGAAGGGCTCGCTTGGTAGGCTGTTTCAGGACTGCAAGCTGGAAGTTCCCCCTCTGTACTCTACAATAGCATGTGGCCCAATTAAATTGGCTATATCAAGCCATGATTACATAATTTCATTGATTGCTTGATCTCTCATTGCCTAAGAACATTAATGTAACTAAAATGAGGAAAAGAATAAAAATCAAGTTAAAATGGCGATGAGTCAGTAGCTTCCCAGAGAAAACAATGGAACTAGTACACTCACACATACATGAGAAGAAAAAGAAGGGGAAGAGGAAGAGGAAAATGGATATGTGCTCAATCAAATAGCTTATTATGGAAATATTTCATGGAAACCACTGTTTTCACTCTGCAAACCAGCACTGAAAACCACCTGAAAATATTAATGGCTGCTCTACTGACAATAATAAAAGTCCATACCTTTGTCTCTTAGCTACTATGTTCCCTATTTCTGCCAGATAACTTACTTAGCAAAGGATAGGAGAACCAGCACATTTTGCAAAAATACATTTTGAAGCTGTTCTACCAGTTTCAAAAATCCCATAGCTAAAGCAAACAATCCAGATTAACAAAATTAATCAATATTTGGTCAATTAGGCAGCCAGGGCTCCTATTTTACAAAGGACCAGCATCATCTCTCTGAGGGACAGATCATTCCAAGCATGGTTTAAAGATGAAAAAAATCTAAGAAGAGGAAGGACATGGATGTTGTCCACACAACAATGAGCACCTGGACAGCAAGCCCAGTTCACAGGCAGGGAGACCACAGTCCTCTGCAATATATAATGAAATGTACTTTATCTTCAGTTAAAACAATAGGGATTCCAAGTGTGCATCTATACATCTAAATTAATCAATGCTAATTTTATGCAGATCTGAACTTCTTTTGTCAGCTTTTTTGGGCGATGCTCAAATGACCATTCTAAAATCGATGCAAGCAGAATGAAATTAAATCCTCAGGAGGTAGAGAAAGACATACTAAAACCTCCAGAGGCTACTGATGTATCTGATAGGACCCAGACATGAACTCATCACTGAGTGAAATTTATTTCAAACACATTTACCCACCTCTCTACCCATTTAAGGCTGCTCTTTGCACACAATACAATCAACAGGGGGGAAAACCCATATAAAACAAAACAGCAATAAGACAGCAGCATGAGTTTAGAATAGGACTCCATCAGGGCAATATACAAGGTGTCGTCATGCTTAGCGCAGTTCTCTAAGAAGCTTTAAACTACACTAAGACTTTTGGGACACCCTGTATATTAGAAATCAGTTTAATCACAGCTTCACTGATCTATCTCCTAACCATCTCCTACCTCCTAGTGGGCACCTTGCCTTCTGTGCTATTAGACTCAGTCCCAGCCTGTCAGGCCTTATAAAGCTTTGGCCTCAGAATTGGTTCCCCAGTCTGGACAACTTGCTTTGATGTGAGAGATGCCACTGAAGTTCCTGACGCCTTTCCCTGCCTGCCACCATGGAACTTCACTCTGCCTCCCTGGGGCTTTTCTGCATCCTTAAATCTCATACCATGTTTGGTTTCAAAGAGGCAGCGCAAATAGAGTGGAAGATGACAAAGGCCGATCCATTTCTCAAGAGGCCCTTGTTCATCTTTGTTGCAAAAGTTAAGCAATTTGATGGAGCACCAACTGTTTTCTAGATTTCCATTAGTATCTTCTCCAATTACTCTTGTTTTTGCATTATCAGTAATGCAATGTTTTGTCTAGTTTTTTAGTTTTATCATAGCTTTCTCCCCAGTAGCAGGCTACTCTACTTTATTTCATGGCTACAGTAATCATCCCTGTGAATTTTTGAGTCAAGAAGATAAAAGTCTGTTACAGCTTCAGCTTCTTCTCCACTTAATTGCATCGCATTGGCACCGCCTTTGACAGCTTTTTAAAAATATTGATCAGTAAAAATGTCACAGAAAAGAAGGTCAAGGTCTGTTCTCTATTGTTCCTGAGTGCAGGACACAGAAAAACAGATTTAGATTACAGGAAGATAGATACTGATTGAATGTTAGGGGAAAAAATCCTAATAGTAGGAGCAGTTTGATAGTGAAATCTAAAACCTAGAGAGGTGATGGGCCACCAGTCACTGGATGCATTTAAGCACAGGCTGGACAACCCTCTGTCAGGGTGCTTTAATGCTGATTCTTGCACTGACCAGGGTGTTGGGCTTGATGGGCTCAACAGTCTTCCAATTATATGATTAGAAGTTATTTTCTAGTATCTACAAGATGGGGATGACATTTGGCTCACATGGATTGAAAAATCTACCTATCTGGAACCCTTACCCCAAATATGATGTTGCCATAAAGGCAACAATGCCCTCCTACTGGCAATTAAATTGCTTCTAACTAAAGTAATCAGACTTTTACTCTGCAGAGTGAAATTATGCCCTTATACAGTTGTAGCATCCCTGGATTTAGTTCAATATAGATTTTCTTTATGCCTCCAATCCACCTCTAATGCTTTACTGAAACTTGAGCTAGGATCTCCTTCTATAACTCCTTGTACACAAATTTGTTACCTGAGATACTGATTGAAATTACATTTGGGGAGCAATTCTTTAGTCCAGCTTGTTCTTATAGACAAATTCCACAGTTCTTGGAAGAAAGTCATATCAAATACTCTCTTTTGGCACCTCTCAACCCAATATACATTTTTTTAACCGCAACCTCTTTGCTCTTCCCATATTTTTTAAGGGATAGTTTCCCCACAGAGAAAGGCACTGAATTTGCAAAACTCAATGCCCTACTATCAAAGTTTGTGGGAGGATGGTTTAATAATATTCCCTATTTAGATAATTGCTGCCTATGTTTGGAAGTAGCCACTGAAACAATAGCTCACATTCTCCTGTACTGCCCATTATATCTGGATTGTAAATCAGTTCTGATGTACCCTCTTCTTGCCTGGTATATAGGATGGTATGAACCTGGAATTGTGCATGTCTTATTAACAGACACTTCCACTGAATTTTCCAAGAAAGTTGCTAAAAGTGGCTTCTGTCATCAGAAGCCAATGGATTTAAACATATTTTAGCCTGGAGTGCTTGGTTCTTTAGGGGAGTATAAAGATAGATACTCAATGCTATTTTCTTTCTTACTATTGCTGTTTAGACACAAAAACACTTCATTTGATTTAACTATATTTTACTGGTTATGTTATCCCATTTGTTCCCATTTACTAGTCTTACAAATACAGATTTTCCTTTTTCTTTCTAATTTGCTCATTGGCCATGAATTTATAAGTAAATAAAACACTTTCTGCCTCCTGTTCTTCATTAATCTTTGTTTCCCTTCCAACTCTGAAGATGCCTTTTTAAAAAGTCAAAGCATCGAGACAAATCCAGGGAAGAGATGCTTATCAATTAGGGCTGTATGGAGATCCAGATCCAAAGGACAAAATGTGGCTGAGAGTGTGTGTTGGCATACGTGTGGCACCTGTTGGGAACACCTTAAACCAGGGTTCCTCAACCTTGGCGGAAGTCATGGCGGAAGACACCTGGCATTTATGGCAAGGCTCCTGCAAAGAAGAGTGAGCTGTTTTGCCTCTCTTTCTCCATAAAACACCCACGAGAATAAGCAAGGAGAAAAGGCTCCAGGAATGATGCTTTGTCACAGAAATACTTTCCGCAACTTTCATACAAAGCGATGCTGGCTTTCCTCAGCAACTGCAAACGAAAGAGTTGAAGTCCGCACAGCTTAGAGTTGCTAAGGTTGAGGAACCCTGACTTAAACCAAACATGTTTTTTTTAATAATTTGAAGCTTGTGTGATAGCTCCCTGTACAGCCACACACTCTCCAAATCCTGTTTTGCCCTATGAATCCAGAGTGCTGCATAGCCCTACTATTCATGGCTACTAGTTATGATACGCATAAGCTTCATCTTGGATCAGAGGCACCTTGTCATCGCATTCTAGTTGCATGACCCAAAGGGTGTCTGTGAGGGAATCAGCTTCTCAAGGCCTGCTATTCTGGAAAATAGGCTGCTGGACTACACTGATTTTGGATCTGGACATTGCTCTTTTTGTTTGGTTCTTGCAGATTCCTGCTCATGAAAGGAAAGAAAACTACCAAAGTCAGTTTTGGAAAGAAATGCAAGAAATATGCAGAGAACAAGAGTATCTATAAGTGGCATCTCCAGGGGCAGGGGACAGCACATAAAAAAGAGGCAGAGCTGGCCAATTTTGACCACCTCTCCTTTCAGATGCCAGTGATATCCACTTACTTAGCAACATATGGGGATCAAATTCATACCTGTTAATTTAGCCATGCAATTTTAGACATCATTATAATCTAACAGGTCTGAATTTCCAACTCTGGCAGAAAAGACTAGGGCCAGGTGAACACCATATCTGCAACTGCTCAACCTGCTACCCAGGTGCCAAAAAGTTGAAGAGTGATGTCCAGGTGTTTGTGTTCTCTTTTTCTTATGGCTCTTTACCTTTACCTTTTCTTTTTAACATGTGCAGAGACCCAAACTGCTGAGTTTCACAGTTAAGTTTGCAGGCTACGGAGTCCCAGCCCTTGTTTATTTTGGAACTTATTGGCCTTCTTCAACCTTCAGCTGCCAGAGTTATAAAATTAATTTGGACAGCTGTCAGGTGGGGAGGGAGGGAACAAAGAAAATAGCAGGGCTACAATATTCAGTTTTTACTTTTCTCTATTTTTAAAGCCTTTTATATTTAGAGGACAATGGAAGGAGATTAAATAACACCTATAATGATATGGTATATAATAATAGCACCAATAGTTAATATAAACTGTCCTATTACACAAAAGGTACAGATGGGGTACAGGTGAGCATGGGGGGTCAGGGATGGAGAATTGCAAAGCACAGCAAAGGCAATCACGTTATAAATAGCTTGTAAACTGCTTGGTGTGCACAAATTTGCTTGTATTTTGGACCACACAGGCCCAATAATTAAAGACACTCCTTTTGCAAGCTCTGTGGATGAAAGTTTTTTTTTTTCCACAGCTGAGTTAGTGCTATTGATCAGTCCTTGAGCCAGCAAAAATCTATACTGGGATAAAAATTTGCTTCCCCCATTGCCAATTCCTTATTCTGCTAGATAAGATACTGCCAAAAGGTGGGGTCCTCATTTACTGTATGCAGAACATGTTAAGGAAAGAGATTCTCTTCTGTCTCAACTAATATCAACAAGAATGGGAAAACATTCACCTATCACTCCTTTTCTCCAAGGATGGTGATGGGGAAGAAGCAAGTTTCGATGGATGGCTAGACCAGCAGGTTTGGCAATCTGTTGGAACTCACTCCACGTTTTGTCCAACTGACAGGTGATAGTCAATGCGGGAGGAAATTTTGGTGAAGCTGGAGAGTTGGCTTATGCTATCTGCCTGCACTTTTCAGCTGTTATTCAGGCTGATTTTGAATATGGGTTGAGTGGTCTTCTGAAAGACTGGTTTATTAATCCATGGATTTCTTAATCCATGTTTAAAAATAATCAAACAGGAGAATATGACTGACTGGGTGCTCCTCCAGCTGCCCTGTGAAGCCTCTACCACAGGGAGTACCACCTGTTAGTTGACCTGATTCTTCTTTCAAAGCCAGGGCTCCAAGCTGGGGATAGGCTCAGAGACCTGGCAAATGTTGGGAGAAAGGCCAGTTAGAAAGACCCAGACTCTCCCACTGCCCAAACCAGAGTGGCTCTTGAGGAGTTGGGCATGCCCACTCCAGCCTAAAATGGCTAATAAGGACAGGGGCAATCCCCAGAAGATAGGAAATGAAAACAAAACAGGAATAAAATAAGCAAA
Source organism: Candoia aspera (assembly GCF_035149785.1). NCBI lineage: Eukaryota > Metazoa > Chordata > Lepidosauria > Squamata > Candoiidae > Candoia > Candoia aspera. The sequence continues at coordinate 16,724,929 of NC_086153.1, forward strand.
GAACTGGAGACCTCAGCAAAATAGATAGGCAGATGATAGCTCAATCGATCGATCTGATTTGGATAGGAAAAAATTCCTGCTCTTTTTTTCGACCATTCCAATCTGATTTTTTAAAAAAATTGCTTTCAATTTTCTTTTCAGAAGGGAAGTGATACCGGGGGGAGTGAGGTACTCTCATCCTTGCAATGAACCCTCATTTTATGGGAAGAGGGTATCCTTTACTCCTGAAAGTCTGTTAAGTCACAAATGTTTGTAACATGTGGCAATTTAAGTTATGCCAATGATGTAAGTTGCCAAGAATGGCATAAAATTAATGTGAATTTAAGTGCCTTGTTCAGGCTGTCTTTGAACCTGAATTCTGCTAAATGGGAGCTTGTTAAATTAAGGTTTCACTATATTTAGTTACGAACTGGCCAAGGAGAGATGGAAGAACAGTCTGTATTTCATCTTTCTAATCCAGAGGTGATATATACAGCTATCTTACCCATGATCTGCAGCTGTCTTAGCTTTCCATACTTCAGGTCAATCCCAAGAAAAGACAGCATGAGGGAACTCTTACACGTGGCATGTTTGGAATTTATGCTACTGTCACTGCCTTTAATGGTAACAGTTCCTGGAAAAGTGAAAGAGGGAGCAGGACCATTACCGAAAAAGATTCCTTAGTCCAGGAAAGGGAGGAAATGTGTGAAAGTGACTTGGAGTAACTCTACCTTTATTATGCTAGGTATAAGTTGATCTGAAGAATTAATTTGCCAGGCTTTCAAGGTTCTGTTGCTTTACCCTAATAACAATAAAGGCATTTTCAAAAATCTAAGCGGTTCTTCTTCCTCTTCAAGTTTGCCAGACTTGAAAGGCTTGACACTGCCAGCAGCAACTGGGGTGGAGAAAATCTGCAAGATGGCAAGAGCAGGGTGGCAACACAAGCCACACCCCTTTTGTATGTGCATTGACACCAAGCACATGTACAAAAAGGAAGGAATGTATGTCTTGACACTGCTCCACCATCATACCTATTTTGACTCTCCCCCTGGATGCCACTGGGAATTCTTGACCTTGAGAACTAGTTGGAGAAACTCTGACAAATTCGAAGAATTATTTTGAAAGACCATTTATGCCTGGCCCTAATTCTCAGGAATCATTCAAAAGTAGAAGCACAGAAAACTGGAATGCATTTGCCAACCATCAAACTATAATGAAGAAAGTAGCAAGGGGAATTTTCTGGAGTAATATAATCAAGGTCATGCCCCTCTGATCTGGTTGCCAAAGATAACCAAAGCAGATTAGCAAAACATGTGGGAAGCGGGATCCTGGTCCAAAGCTGCTAAGGCAGCAAATCCCAGTCTGATGCCTCTGCGGTCCAACATTTCCATAAGGCTTTACTTGAGCATTTGGGCTTCAACCAGGACTCTCCATTGTGATCAGAAACAGACAGGAAGCCAGTGAAGATCTAATCAAATCTCATTAACCCAATAAAAATGCATGAAAGACCAATAAATATAAATCTGAGCAAACAATCTTTCGGAGACACTGTATGTGCATTCTCTAAAGCTTAGCAGAGATTTCAGAGGATTAGATGGTTCTGAAAAGAGATTAGATGACTCCGTGGAGGAGAAAAGGTCATTCGGTGGCTATTAGTCATCATAAATTGCACAAAGATGCTGCAGTGTACAGGGTTCTCGTTCATGGTTCCAGCCATATCCTTTCCCATCATTCCCAACTTGGTCAGTGGGAAGTGACTATTGAATATAATCAGCTTTCATTGGGTTCTTTGGGGGGATTTCTTTTTCTTTTCTTCCCCCTTAAAAAAGGGTCACTTTTGAAAATCTTGTTTTTTCCCCCAAACTTGATGCATGGATAGTGCTATGTTAGTAGGTAAGGACACTGCCTGTCGCCTATAATGCTGCTGTTCAAACAGTCAAGACCCAAGGGAGGCTACCGCTCAGGAGCTCACAGGCGGAGCGTCCTTTGTGCTTCCCCTCTTTGCCTGTTCCTTGCAACCGCTGTGCAGAAGGAAGGAGGGAGCAAGTGGGGAAGGAATGGCTCCTGAGTCAGTTGTCACTGCAACACTGCAGCCATTACCTGCTCTTCATCATGCCCTCCATCGGAGTGGCTGCAAGGGGGCCAGGAAGGCCTGGGCCAGGCAGCTGAAGCTGAGCCTATTGAGGCCCTGGTGGCTTCCCTGATGCTTGCTTCCTCTTCCCACTCTCTTCTTTCCCGCTTGTGAAGAAGGCTGGGGGGTGGGGGGGGCGGGGAATAAGGGGAAGAGATGCTGCCTAGGGAACGATCAGATAAAAGGGGGAGGAGCCCACAGTTGGATCTGTATTTTCTGACTTGCAAGTTTCTGTTAATGTAGCCTTACAATAAAGTAAAATTAGCTCATCTGGTCTTGTTTCCTGCCTGGTTTACCTGGGAGGGCTAACATCAATCTTGCAAGTCAGAAAATACAAATCTCCTGCCATCACTTTTAACAGCCTGATACATTAGACCAGATCCTTTTTAAGTTTCTCTCTTTTCCCATTATGCAGCTGCAGGCTCCTCTCCCTTTAATCTGATTGTTCCCTAGGCAGTATCTCTTCCCCTCGTCTCTCAAGGACATTCCCACGTACCATTACAGACATAGACCATCGGGTGGCCAGCGGGCATCTTCTAAGGTGATGGGAAACAGCTGTATTCTGAATGGGATGGGAGATGAGTTCTTCCCACTGAGTCTAATAGTTGAGCAGGAAGAGGAAAAGATACTTTGTGGTAACTGAGGAGCTAAGGCAAGACCCTTGTGGGGCTCAGGGGCAGTGCTGGAAAATGAGGGGAGAAGTAGCTGTATGGGACCTTCCTCCCCCTTTCCTCACTCCTGCCCTCACTTGTGCCACTGGTGGGGAGCTCACAAACTAAGGTCCTTCACCAGCTCCCTTCAAGTCTCTGCCAAGCTGTAGGGCCTTGTTTGTGGGGTTCCATCTGAGAGCTTTGCTCTGAGGCCCAGGAAACTTTGCTTATCCCTCTGCCCTTTCACATCAATGATAAAAAGGCTAGTTCAATGCAGGATGTACTGTTACATCCCAGTGTTCAGGGATCAAGAGCATGGGAGGAGCTCTGCTTTTAAGCAGAGATGCAGATCAGAAATGTTTCCAGGCCCAGGATCAAAAATTTCCATGCAATATTCTCCACTTTACACTGGTTTGTCAAGTTGTATGATGCTTGCCTTTCAGGTGACTATTCTAAAAAAATAAAAATTAAGAAGTAGCTAAAAGCACATTGCAGCTTATTATTTTATTGCCGACTGCTAGAGCTGTTGCAAGTAGGTAGCATACAAATGATGTCAAATGAATAATGTCCATCATCCCAATAAAAATAATCATTTTCCACATATCAAAGCTGGTAGTTTCTTTAAATGCAATAATCAAACCTCATAAAATAGGCTAGATTCATTATTTTTTGTATCAAAGAACATAACCCAAATACTTGTGCAGACTACTGATACTGAGATGAATATGCTAACTTGAATCATACTCATTTACGTAGAAGCATTTTCCAGAAAATGTTCTGATTCAATTTTTTCCAGAAAACCCACATCTCTACCTTCAAGACTTGCTTACAGACTTCTAGAAAGCATCTGGGTGGTCATTTTATCAAAAAGAACCCTGGAGATAGCTTAGTTGTGCTTCCTGACCCTTCTCTCAATGGATTTGTTTGCTTGTTGACACTATCCTGGTTTAGTCTGGTCTTTTGTCAGGTCTTCTGATAAAAAGGAAAGAGATGCTCTTCAAAGGCAGGGGTGGATAAGCATGTCAAGTCTCATAAAATGGCCACCATTTTGGACACTATCTGTCATGGAATTCCCCATTTACCCAAAAGCAAATTGAAGAGGTTCCTCCCCATCACTCACAATATTTCCCAGGATGCTACCTACTATTCCATCTTACTTCCTCTCTTCTTCTGGGCTCCTATCATTGGCCGAATTTTCCAGATACCTGACTCAGCACAGTTCAACTAGGCTGTAGACCTGTAGTTGAATTAACGATCTTGGGTTCATAAAATGGCATGGCTAGGAAGAATCTTTATTGCATGCTCAGAAGAGGCTTCTAAAAGAGCTGAATGCCTTCTGTAAACATCAAAGGGCAATGTCCTTTTTATACTCACAGTGGTTTAAATCTGGCACTTCCTTCTCTCACCTTTTCCATTGCATAATGGACTTTTTGCCCTACAATTCGTGGCCTTGAAGCTGGGCAACCAGCCTTCCATGCCTTCAGGAGGAGGAGATAACAAAAGCCAAAGCAAAAGGAGACAGTTAACAAAAACCAGACTGTTGCCTTTCCTAATGGCGTGAAAGGAGGCAGTACACGGGCATAATAAATGTCATGTTTGTGGTACACGGTGTTGGAAGGAATTGTGTTAGTATCCAAAGCAGGAATGGGGTCCTTTTAGTTTAGAGCAGCGGTTCTCAAACATTTTGGTCTCAGGACCCCTTTACTTTCTTAAAAATGAGGACCCCAAAGAGCTTTGGTTTATGTGGGTTATATCTATCAATATTAGAAATTTTGTATTAGAAATTAAATTGTATTAGAAATTAAAACTGAGAATTTTTTAAATATTTACTTGACTTTGCAGACCCCCTGGAAGGATCTTGGGCACCCCCAGGATTCCCCAGACCACTCTGAGAATTGCTGATTTAGAGGGATGTAGGGGCACCACTGTAAGGTCATCCCCTAAGCATTATCTAAGGCATTCCAGCTATAGAGGTCATAGTATGATTGACAAGTTTTTCTTTCTCATTCCCATGTAACAAGCCAAAGGTTACCAAACCTGTAACTTTGCTTTGTTCAGGGTTCTTCTGCAGTGTTTCTGGCAAGGACTCCAGTTTTATTGAGCATGCCAATAAAATATACCTTGTTTCAACTATCTCCAATTGATTTGGTTCCTTATTAACCTAAATTAAAGGCATTTTTCTCACAACAACTTGTTGACATTACTGATATCTTTGCCCTGAGAAACTCTGGCTCCCAACTCCCATGCTGGCTTCCCATCTATCTATTTTTTTTAAAATTAAGATTTTTTTTAAAAAAAGAGACAGGCTTGTGAGACAGCAAGTCTCATAAGATACCAAGGAAAGGGGCCATGAGCATATTAATGGTCATGAATAATAGATTGCCTACCCTTGCCCTGTTGCTAACTGTGCCCCCTTACACCAAAGAGGATATAAAAAGAAAGTGAACATTTACAGTACATGTATTTACTTCCTAATAGAAAACACTGGCTGAGCTCTGTTTATAAAACATAAGGATTCACAAGCTGATAATGTTCCATACTACTAGCAAAGGACAACAATAAAACAATTGCCTCATTTTCATTGTGGACTGCAAGGTGTAAATTGGTTGTATCAGATTTCCTCCCAACATTTTCATCTATATATTCAGCTACTGAATATTCGGCAAAGACACTCTGAACCATGGCCTTCAACATCCTCTGATGCTGGATTTCAAAGTTAAAGCAGGTGAGATGGGACAGCCAGTGAAAAAGATCTGATTGTTGCAAAGACAAGGGATTGATGGAAAACATCTCTCTTGTGCAAAACAGAGGATCAGGCCACCTCTTATTATAGTACAGGAGGTGCAAACGAGTTTAAAGTTGTATTATACATAGGGCTCACTCATAAAACACAACAGCCACTAGAAATCTTTCATTGTGGATTTTCAAGTTTTCTTGAATAAAGAAAATAACATCACTAGTTCTCAGATTCTTGTGAGCTTGCTTATTTGGTTCTAGTCCTGCCTATGAAATGAAGCCAGAGTTGGTATGATTGGGGCAGTTTACAAATATCATAAGTCAATAAATGAAATGTAGTACAACTCAATAATATGATTCGGGAGCAGGGTTATAAAACCACATTTTTTAAAAAGTAGTTTTTAAGAATATGCCTCACATGGAAGAAAAAAAAACCTCAAATTGCCTGAGTTCAAACAACATGATAACCCACACAAATCTGATCTGAACTAAATTTAGCATGCTGGGCAAATGTAGCTGCTAGGTCTTTTGCTGACCAATGAAAGCAACTTATATAAACATAAGCTTATTCTTCCCCATAGTTCTCTCAAAAGCAAATTATATTTAAAAGCTTCACTATTAGAAAAAGAAATTATACTTCACCTCTTGACTCACATACTTAGCCCTTCCTTTATACCTGGGTGTACCCACAGCACTAAGCCATGGTTTGCTTAACCATCCATAGTTGTATCAGCCACAATCAGCTGGCTGCCTACAACACACATTTTTTTTTTATTTATTTTATTTATAAAATTTCATCACTGCCCATCTCCCTCAAAAGAGGGATTCTAGGAGTGCACAATTTTTTTTTCAGGCCAAAGGCCTCATCTGGACTTAGATAGCATACCTGGCTCCATTCTCCAAAACAAGTGCGATAGGGCCAAAATAAAGAATTGTGGTTTAATTTAAATACCGTAATTAAACTTAATTTAATTACACGCAGTTGATAGGATTATTCCTCATCTGTTTCTCCTTTAGGCATATTAAGTATCACTTTTTGGTGGCAATTCTTAGCAGCAGCTTTGGAGAGCTATCTCAAGAGTTGAGCTATATGGTCCCTGTCCATGCTAGAGATGGGAGACCCTCCTTATCTAATTTTGACACCATACTGGTCCTGCCAGGGACATGGCAGGAAATTATATAAGATCACCCAATAAAATAATGGGCAACAACCAAAAGAAAAGACTTTTTCACTCAGAGTATAAGTAAGTGATGGACTTTGCTATTGCAAGATTTGATGATAGCCATTGGCTTATGTGATTTATAAAAACCAAGGATGACTTTGAGAATAGCCACTTAACCATGATCATGAAAGGAACATCCTGGTTAAGACAAAGATGCTAGTTCCTGGGTTCATGCATTAAACTAAATCATAATGGAATTTGCTCAGTCCTAGGAGCAAGACCTTCAGCAAAGGATCGTTACCTTGTCGTGGTGCTGGAGCTTGAGCACCTCAATGATGCCATGAGCTAAACCGTGAAGGGCCACCCAAGACGGGAAGGTCATGACAGAGAGGTCAGACTAAATGCGATCCCTGGGGAAGGTAATGGCAACCCACCTCAGTATTCTTGCCGTGAAAACTAAATGGATCAGTACAACCAGAGATATGTCGGTATACCATCGGAAGATGAGACCCCCAGGTCGGAAGATGGTCAAAATGCTACTGGGGAGGAACAGAGGATGAGCTCAACTAGCCCCAGACGTGATGACGCAGCTAGCTCAAAGCCGAAAGGACGGCTAGCGGCCGACGGTGCTGGTGGTGAACGGCGAATCCGATGTTCTAAGGATCAACACACCATTGGAACCTGGAATGTAAGATCTATGAGCCAGGGCAAATTGGATGTGGTTATTGGTGAGATGTCAAGATTAAAGATAGACATTCTGGGCGTCAGTGAACTGAAATGGACTGGAATGGGCCACTTCACATCAAATGACCACCAGATCTACTACTGCGGACAAGAGGACCACAGAAGAAATGGAGTAGCCTTCATAATTAATAGTAAAGTGGCTAAAGCAGTGCTTGGATACAACCCAAAAAATGACAGAATGATCTCAATTCGAATTCAGGGCAAGCCATCGAACATCACAGTGATCCAAATATACGCCCCAACCACAAATGCTGAAGAAGCTGAAGTAGAGCAGTTCTATGAGGATCTGCAGCACCTACTGGACAACACGCCTAAAAGAGATGTTATTTTCATCACAGGAGACTGGAATGCTAAGGTGGGCAGTCAAATGACACCTCGAATTACAGGTAAGTATGGCCTGGGAGAACAAAACGAAGCAGGACACAGGCTGATAGAATTTTGCCAAGACAATTCACTCTGCATAACAAACACTCTCTTCCAACAACCTAAGAGACGGCTTTATACATGGACTTCACCAGATGGACAACACCGAAATCAGATTGATTACATCCTTTGCAGCCAAAGGTGGCGGACATCTGTACAGTCGGTAAAAACAAGGCCTGGAGCTGACTGTAGTTCAGATCACGAACTTCTTCTTGCACAATTTAGGATCAGACTAAAGAGATTAGGGAAGACCCACAGATCAGCTAGATATGAGCTCACTAATATTCCTAAGGAATATGCAGTGGAGGTGAAGAATCGATTTAAGGGACTGGACTTAGTAGATAGGGTCCCGGAAGAACTCTGGACAGAAGTTGGCAGCATTGTTCAGGAGGCGGCAACAAAATACATCCCAAAGAAAGAGAAAACCAAGAAGGCAAAATGGCTGTCTGCTGAGACACTAGAAGTAGCCCAAGAAAGAAGGAAAGCAAAAGGCAAGAGTGATAGGGGGAGATATGCCCAATTAAATGCAAAATTCCAGAGGTTAGCCAGAAGAGATAAGGAATTATTTTTAAACAAGCAATGCGCGGAAGTGGAAGAAGACAATAGAATAGGAAGGACAAGAGACCTCTTCCAGAAAATTAGAAACATTGGAGGTAAATTCCAGGCCAAAATGGGTATGATCAAAAACAAAGATGGCAAGGACCTAACAGAAGAAGAAGAGATCAAGAAAAGGTGGCAAGAATATACAGAAGACCTGTATAGGAAGGATAACAATATCGGGGATAGCTTTGACGGTGTGGTCGGTGAGCTAGAGCCAGACATCCTGAAGAGTGAGGTTGAGTGGGCCTTAAGAAGCATTGCTAATAACAAGGCAACAGGAGACGACGGCATCCCAGCTGAACTGTTCAAAATCTTGCAAGATGATGCTGTCAAGGTAATGCATGCTATATGCCAGCAAATTTGGAAAACACAAGAATGGCCATCAGACTGGAAAAAATCAACTTATATCCCCATACCAAAAAAGGGAAACACTAAAGAATGTTCAAACTATCGAACAGTGGCACTCATTTCACATGCCAGTAAGGTAATGCTCAAGATCCTGCAAGGTAGACTTCAGCAATTCATGGAGCGAGAATTGCCAGATGTACAAGCTGGGTTTAGAAAAGGCAGAGGAACTAGAGACCAAATTGCCAATATCCGCTGGATAATGGAAAAAGCCAGGGAGTTTCAGAAAAACATCTATTTCTGTTTTATTGACTATTCTAAAGCCTTTGACTGTGTGGACCATAACAAATTGTGGCAAGTTCTTAGTGGTATGGGGATACCAAGTCATCTTGTCTGCCTCCTGAAGAATCTGTATAACGACCAAGTAGCAACAGTAAGAACAGACCACGGAACAACGGACTGGTTTAAGATTGGGAAAGGAGTACGGCAGGGCTGTATACTCTCACCCTACCTATTCAACTTGTATGCAGAACACATCATGCGACAAGCTGGCCTTGAGGAATCCAAGGCTGGAGTTAAAATCTCTGGAAGAAACATTAACAATCTCAGATATGCAGATGATACCACTTTGATGGCTGAAAGCGAAGAGGAACTGAGGAGCCTTATGATGAAGGTGAAAGAAGAAAGTGCAAAAGCTGGCTTGCAGCTAAACCTCAAAAAAACCAAGATTATGGCAACCAGCTTGATTGATAACTGGCAAATAGAGGGAGAAAATGTAGAAGCAGTGAAAGACTTTGTATTCCTAGGTGCAAAGATTACTGCAGATGCTGACTGCAGTCAGGAAATCAGAAGACGCTTAATCCTTGGAAGAAGAGCAATGACAAATCTCGATAAAATAGTGAAGAGCAGAGACATCACACTGACAACAAAGGCCCGCATAGTTAAAGCAATGGTGTTCCCTGTAGTAACATATGGCTGCGAGAGCTGGACCATAAGGAAGGCTGAGCGAAGGAAGATCGATGCTTTTGAACTGTGGTGTTGGAGGAAAATTCTGAGAGTGCCTTGGACTGCAAGAAGATCAAACCAGTCCATCCTCCAGGAAATAAAGCCAGACTGCTCACTTGAGGGAATGATATTAAAGGCAAAACTGAAATACTTTGGCCACATAATGAGAAGACAGGACACCCTGGAGAAGATGCTGATGCTAGGGAGAGTGGAGGGCAAAAGGAAGAGGGGCCGACCAAGGGCAAGATGGATGGATGATATTCTAGAGGTGACGGACTCATCCCTGGGGGAGCTGGGGGTGTTGACGACCGACAGGAAGCTCTGGCGTGGGCTGGTCCATGAAGTCACGAAGAGTCGGAAGCGACTAAACGAATAAACAACAAGGAGCAAGACTCATTGATTATCATACATGAACCCTGTTGCTGTGATTTGTAAACTATGGTTTATAGCTTAATGTTTTGTGGGAACCCAGACATAATGGCTTATCTAACAAGCCATTATTAAAACAAATCATGGCTTAACAAACTTGGCTTCCATTCTATTCTGTATGGAAGAGAATAACTATGAGTTTTCTTCCTTGGCTATAGTATGGACTTTACCTTCAATGCTAGCTGAGAAGTTAATATAGAAGGGCTTGTCTTACTCTTTTAATGTGGCCCTATAATTCTTTAATGCACAATCGGGGGAAAAGAAGGTAACTCAATGGAATTCTGAAACAAAATGGTACAATTAAAAAAAATTGTCCCATAAGATTCCAGAGATGTACTTCTAAATGAATTGTTCTTAAGGCTGAATCGTAAAGCCCATATTTGGAGTTCAGGACAATGATCTTCAGAAGTCATGCCTGCAAGTAAGTGGAGCAGTTGTTTCCTAGTGATATAGAAAGAAATAATTGTAATTTGTACCACTGGGATTTTTTGGAGTCAAGAGCAGATGCCATGCCATGCCATGCCAACCTTTGCAACAGGATGGGCTATGGTGCTAATTAAAGTAGCCCATTTCCCATGCTTTCAACTGAGTGGCTGTGAAAAGCAGTAAAAAGCATATCAATTGACACTGATCATTGGAGTCTACTTTCTTAACTGAGCCATTTCACCAAACACTATCAGCTGGGGGAAAATGATTTAAAATTTCCCCATTCAAAAGTTAAGCCAAGTATCAGTTCCAGATGTGATGGAAAGCGCTGATGAAACCCTTGCTTTGCATTACTTTGTATTTGTAGTTTTGCCATGTTAATACTCAGCTACATTAATTGGCTTCTCCTTTGGATAGCTGGCAAGTTTATCCAAAACTGAACAGCAGCTGATGTCCAAGAAACCCGTAAATCACCCACAGGAGATGTTCTTGACCTGAGTAACCATAATGTGTAGGTTGAAAGGGGGGATTCTCACCACACAGCTGTGGCTGTGTTTGAACAAGATGTTTAACCTGGTTACTGAATTAACCCTTTTATAACTCCAAAATACAATGAACTATAAATTAATCAAAAGGCTGTTTGCACAACATATTAAGTCACAAAAACAAATCAAGGTTAACAATAACCAATTTTAGCATATTGTGTAGAAACATCTGCTCAGTTTTAAAGTGACCAGTTGAACTATGTAAATATAGACTTGGGAAAGGACCAAAACAGAACACCCCCAAGAAAGTTGAAAAAGGCTAAAAGAATATTGTGCAAGGATCAATCCATTATTCATCTGATTTAATGTGACCAGGAAAGTTTAGGATGTAATCTCTGCTGGCCATATGGCAGTAATAAATGTTTGATGATGATACAGTCCTGGATCAGTCCTGGGAGCAAGCCCCATTGTTTGGATGCACACAACATGATAAACCATAATATAATTTGTTAAGAGTTTGGCTTAATATGTTGCGTGAACTCAACCACTTGTAGTTTATTCAGTAATGTATAGGTAAGCATATTATAGCTTAAGGCAGTGTGTGGGCCCAATCACTGCATAAGCTTGTATAGGATCATTCTGTCAGAAGAATGGTGTTGTGGCCCTTCCCCATATCTTTTTATTAATTCCTTAATTGCGGAGCTCCAGTGCATTCCACTAATCAATGTGTGATGATCCCTTTAGCTGCTAGACTTCACTCCAGGGCTTGGTGGTAAATCATAGCTCTCCATATACTTGACACATATGCAGAACTTGACTAGTCCTGGAAGAAGATTTTCAGATATGATTCATCCAGATTAGAGTTTATTACAGACAAGTACGAACTCTCTAATGCAAGAGTCGATTGCCCACTGCAGGATTATTTCAGAATCTTCATGCTCCAGATTTTAGACTCTCAGCTTTCTCCTCCTGCCCTTTTATATTAACAGGTACATGGCTGTTTGGGTGGCTGAAATATATTTACATAACTTTCGTGTCTAACTGGGAACTGCTAGTTTCTGCCTTGTCAGCTTCAGTTCTTACATGAGCTGTCAAACATAATTTACATTTAGATCCTACTAATTTTCATCCCGTGGCAGTTAACAGAGCCAATTGAAAATCTTTTTTATGGTAATTTTGACTTTTTGCAAAGTGCCCTGGGAAGCTGTTCAGGGGGCCAGATGCAAATCAAATAAATCAGAGTTGGCATTTTGGGGCCAAAGGCCACACTTAGACTTTTACTGGTGTCCTGAGGGCTGCATTTCTGAGATGAGAGGAGGCCAAGATGAAAACTAAATTTAATTTATATCATTTAATTAAATACAGTTAATGTGAATAATCCCTATGCATTTAATACTTTTCTCTTTCCATCACATTAAAAAACTTATTTAGTAGCAACTCTGGAAGTCATACCCAAGGCTTTTGGGAACTACATACAAGTCCTGGGGCCTCAGGCTATGACCCCTAAAATAAAGAGCAGAGAGATGTGCATTTTTAAAAAAGCATGTATTTAAAAGCTAAGTAAGCTAGCAGATGCTTTATCTTTCCCTGTTTAGGACTTTCGCAAGAGCATCTATCCAACCACAGTTGGAAGCAAGATATTGGAACAGACACCCCTTTACAATGACCCAGCAAAGATCTCTGATGTTACTGAGATCATATTCTTTAAAAATAAGCAACATGGTCCTCCTTAGACCAGTGTTTCTCAATCTCAACAACTTCAAGATGTGTGAACTTCAACTCCCAGAATTCTTGAAGTTGCTGAGATTGAGAAACACTGCCTTAGACCATGAGTCCTCATCTTGAGAGGTTCATGTCATAGAATTTACCATTGAGTAAATGGGCATGGGAACAAAGCTTCACAGATGCTACTCAGCTATCTGATGTTGGTTTTACAACAGCTTTGGATTCTCTCCCTTGAATACATGGCAAAAAACCGTCCCCTGACTCAGTTGTGTCATGTCTTCCTTATATTTTATCTGGTAGCCACCCAGAGTTGTGATGGAGTTGGGTGGCCCATAAATCAAACAAACGAACACACAAATAACTTTAAAAAATAGGAAAAATACAATGGCAAGATATAGCCTAGAATACTTAAACAGCCATCTGTTTTCTTGTTTATTCGTTTAGTCGCTTCCGACTCTTCGTGACTTCATGGACCAGCCCACGCCAGAGCTTCCTGTTGGCCGTCAACACCCCCAGCTCCCCCAGGGACGGGTCCGTCACCTTTCGAATATCATTCATCCACCTTGCCCTTGGTCAGCCCCTCTTCCTTTTGCCCTCCACTCTCCCTAGCATCAGCATCTTCTCCAGGGTGTCCTGTCTTCTCATTATGTGAAGATAATAGACAGCCATCTACTTTACATATTAAAGCAAACAGCCTGATTTATCCTTCCCAAACATTAGTCAAATCAGAATGTAATTATGTTTTCCCCTTCCCTGAATTTCATAATGCACTTCTTGGCATATATACACACAGACTGACACATTCATACAAAAATGATATATTTCCCAATAAAAGCCAATGCAATTTTTCATCTTATTTTTTAATGCACAGTTTGATTTAAAAACAGGATGAAACAAATTTATGAATGAACACAAGCAATGTTGATAAAGGCTGGACTGCAACATCCTTCCCGGACTGAAATTTGCAACTTACAACGTTCCTTGGCTCTTTCGTCTTCCATTACTAGATTTTGGGTCTCACTCAATGAAGCTGATAGCAGATCCCTCCATAGACAGAAGTAAGTCATTTTTCAAGAGCAGCACCCCAGTTATGGAACTCTTTCCTAAGGAAAGGACTAGTCTGTCTTGCTTTCTATGATGGGTGAAATATATGTGTTCACCCAAGCTAATGCAGGGTAACAAATGCTCCAGGACTGGATTCTTTTCTCTAGAGCAGTGTTTCTCAACTTTGGCAACTTTAAGCTGTGTGGACTTCAACTCCCAGAATTCCCCAGCCAGAATTCTGGGAGTTGAAGTCCACACAGCTTAAAGTTGCCAAAGTTGAGAAACACTGCTCTAGACCTCCTTTTCAAGATGAACTTTAATTTTTCTATTTGATTGTCTTGTTTGAGAAGAGGTGGCTTTATTGTTGTTTTATTTCATTCTTTCAACTGAAGATTAATTCTGGCATTCTTTTGTACACTGCATCTGGTGCCTTTGGGAGGAATATCAGCATAAGATAAAAGCAAATAAATATAACAACAACAAAACCCAAATAGCAGTAGGGAGAGGTCAGTTGCAGCCTTACTTGGGGTAGGAGGACCTGACAATAATGGCTCATGCCCTCATCACCACTCTACTGCAGCATCTTCTACATAGGGCTACCTTTAAAGACCACCCAAAAACTTCAGTTGGTGCAAAATACAGGGGCCCAGCTGCTCAAGGGTAGACCCATATTACATTAGTTCTGCAGACGCTGCACGGGCTTCCAGTCAGCTTCCAGGTACAATTTAAAATGCTGGATTTAACCTATAACAACCTTTATGGCTTGGCATCAGGTTACCTGCAGGATGCATTTGTTGGAGGTCCCAGCAAATCAGCATGCCTCATTAGCATGTGGATGACTTTGGTCTAGGTTGCAAATTCTCTATGTGCTTCTGGAGGAAGCTGTTTGTTGCCTCTCCCACATTCCTCACTTCTTCCTCCTTCCACCATCAAGGAAGGAAGCATGTTTTGCAGCTCCTTCCATCTTGGGCCATGCAATGGGCCTAGAATCAGGAGGTTCCCCCTTTCTCCATGCAGCCTTCAGCAGCAATGAAGGCTGAGAGTCAATTCAATTTAGGGAAAAGAAAGAAGAACAAAAATCATCATCTTTCTTCTAAATGGATGTAACTGGACCAAATAAATCAGTAAGACTCTTTTTACTTACTTTTGAATCTACTTTGTCTAAGTGTGTAATTCTTTATGTTTGGGTGAGCTAAGTGTATAAGATCAATAACCCGTGTTTCTCTAATGTGCTCATTAATGCTATTTAAGATAATATTCTTTTTCTGTGCACATCTTTCACTATGTTAAGCTCTGCTCCATTCAGTGGTCCTAGCTGTCCACTAATGGCTTCAGCATCTTCCTGCTACACTGGCCTGACCACTACAATTGTGCTGGAGAAGCAACTGGTCCTCTCCCATTTCTGGGAAGTCAAGGGGCTGGCCCTCTGGAATGGCCTACTGTTGGAGGTCTGGTTGTTTCCAATGTTTTCTGTCTTCCAGAAAAACCTGAAGACAGGGCTTTTGGAGCCAGATGCTATGTATTGTGTTTGGGTTTTAATTGTTTTATATTCTTATGTTTTTATATTATATTATTTATTTACCGTATTTCTTCACCGCCCATCTCGTATTACAACAATTCTGGGTGGTTTACAAGCAGCCAAAAATAAAAAATTAAAATATCGTTAAAACAAATCCAATATAAACATAAATACATAAATATAAAAATACAAGATATAAAATATATATAGTCCAAGATGGTGAATAATGGTGTCATCGCTGGCCCCACCAAGGTGCCAGCCACCCCCACTCCTCTTTTGGGGGAGATGGGTGGTGATGAAATTTGATAATAATAATAATAATAATAATAATAATAATAATAATAATAATAATATCCCCCCACCCACCCCAAGCAAGGTGGCACAACCAAGTCTTAGCCCCCTTTCGAAAGGCCGGGAGAGTGGGGGCCTGTCTCACCTCTGGGGGTAACTTGTTCCAGAGGGTGGGGGCCATGGCAGAGAATGCCCTCCAAAATAATGCTTATGTTGCAAGCCACCAAGAGTCCTACAATTGCGACATGATATCAATTTAATAAATCATAGCAAAATGGTAACACTGTGAACAGTGGCAGTATAGCTCAATAGCAAAACTTCAGGATAAAAGGAGATGTTGCAGGGAGAGCAAAGCTTATGAAAGTTTTGCAACACCACGTGGGGTATGTTCACTTTTCAAAAATAAGTCAAAGAAAGGGTTCGCCTGCAAGATATATCACTGTCCAGCGGGAATCAAATTTACCCATACTAGTCTAACCAATTAACTGCAGTCAAGGGTAAATTTGAGTTATCTTAGTATCATTATTTTCCATTTCAGCATGTAGATCTGGAGAAATACTTTATTTTCAAAGGGGGAGAAGTCATATAGGATGGACATACCATGTTAACTGCATAGAGATTAATTTTTCTGTCCTTCTTTCAACAAAAATGTTTGACTTTTTCCCCACTGCTTTGAATGCCCACATAACCAGTTCAAGCTGAGACTGACACTGAGAGTAAAGAAATTAGCATGTACACCAAAGATTCCAGCATTTTCACCATCACTCTTAAATACTGTTTATCTCTAGTTCCAGAATGAGACACTAAAATGTACGCATGTCAGCATTCCAACAACAACATTTGGCAGTTGGAGAAAGCATTTTTCCAAATTCCATTCATCTGTTTAAAGGTCTGTTGGAACTGAATGGTGCTGAGCAGTGACATTTGGAAGAAAGAGTGATTTCTTGAGAGAATGGCAGAGCCACATGCTGGTTGACCTCGCAATCTGGCAGGTCTTTCCTTTGCCTCAGTTATTTTTATGTCTCCCAGCCCCCTTCCTGATAATCTTGCAGAGTGTGTACAGACAAGCTGTCCGCAACAGAACACAGGCAAAAGTCTGCTCAGTCTACAGCAGATCCTTTCTAATCTGGGTTTAGGTCCAAGTTTGGAACTCACATTATAGTGGAAAACCACTGTTCCAGTTACTGGCCATGGCCAACCCCAGATATGGTTTGATGGTAATTTTCAGACTTCTACAACAGCCGGGATGTCACATGGGATGGAACAAGTTTGACCTAGTGTCCTCTGCTGTACATCTTCCCATGCATTACTCAAAACTATTGAGGGTCATCATCTGAAGATTGGGAAATAATATGACCAGTAGGCTGATGAAACCCAAGCTTTGGTCTCCCCTGATAGTGGAGGACAAGGAAGTCTTGCCTTGGAGGACAGTACATTGATGCCTAAGAATTGTGTTAAAGTTGAAAAAAAAAAGCAGATAAAAACTGCATCAAATTAAGGTCAACTCCTGGTGACAGTGGGCATCCATGTAGTTTTCTGGTCAACAATCTTAAGTGATTTGCCACTGCTGTCTTTCCCTCTGAACACATTCAAAACTCATTAAGCTGTCTGAGAATCTATCTACTTCCCTTACCCTGAAGTTTTTAAATATATTGCTTGTTAGCCTCTCAGAGTTACTTGTTTAAGATGGCGGCGGGGTGGGGGGGCATATTTTCTAAAAAAAAAAATGAAGCAGTCAATTTTCCAGGCCCAACAACACAGTGTCCCATAACCAACAATAGAACCATTGAATTCCAGTTTCTCCTTAGGGACACTAGCAATGTACCAGTTCCTGTGCCTGTTATGCTTTCACTCCATATATTTTGTCTGTAAAGACAACAGGATTTTTATCCCAGCGATAGGATCACTCCACGTGGATTTACCATGACTTCCTCTTTTCCCTGGGAAAATGTTGCTAGGGCTGGCCCACAGATGGCACTAGGTTGATACCAAAAGAAGGAGGCTAAGGGTACAGTCCTACCGAAGCATTCAGTTTAAACAAGGAGCAACTGGAACACAAAGCCCCTTCCCATCCATGGGCCCAATAGCCAGGCAGGGTGGGCACAGTTAATCCAGGGCCTGTGGGTACCAGCAGCTTACAGCAAGGGAGAACTCCTTGCTGATCACATACCAGCTGACCAATTGGCTGGGCTTGCAGGACATAGTGAATTGCTGACTAGCCAGGAACATTGGAGTTTAACAATTCATGCAGATTCAGCCTTGGTGATCAGTCAATGCTTCTGTGTGTTGTGCAAACCCAGGACATTAAGTTGGGTAAACTTGAGTAGTGTGCCATCCTGCTCTTTGTCTCTTTATCATTTTTGTTGGAGAGATGTAGTCATGCTAGCATGAAGCAAGAATTTGCTAGCGCTGTCATTTCTCAGGGATCAAGTGATTCCTGATCATCTCTTGAAAATGCATCTCCTGGTAGGTCAGGGGAACACTGCATCTCTAGCCCTCATGTACACATACCTATGTGAATATACACTGAAGCAGCTTATTCTTTGTGCGATTTCTTAACCTTTAGCTGCCGGAGAATTTCTTGAAGAGAATACCTCACATTAAAAGAACCATCATCTCCCTGGAGAACAGAATGTGACAGACTGAATCAGTCTCTTCAAATTTGGTGTCTCTCCAAATGCAGAACTGCAGCTCCCATAATTCCCAGACATGTGGGTTAATAGCTAGCTGGCAAGTCTGAAAGCTGTCATTTCAAATCAAATCAAATCAAATGAAATCAAATGAAATCTTTATTACAGACATAGACCAGCATAAAGCTGTCATTTGATGGGATTAGTAAAGGCTCTTGGATTAAATGAACACATGGCAGGTAATAAGAAATCTTCAGCCACAAGGAGGCAGCTTGTGTTTGTCATCTTTTATACAGTACAGTTTTACCTCTGTCCAGGAGTGTCCACAGGGTGTGCTCTAAATAGTCAAGATGGCAGCCACAACAGAGTGATCAAAACTCTGCCTGTTTTTTATGTACATCGTGTGCACATAAAGAACAGGTAGAGCTTTGATCACACCATCTTGGCTGCCCTCTTGACTTTTTCGACCATACCTTGCAGACACCCCTGCATCTGCCCCTATTTTTGCTGGTGAACTGTCAGAAGGTGTGCAGATCTCATCCTTGGAGGACCTTTACAATTACCTTCTTGGGACTGAGTGTTCTCATTCAAAACAGCTTCTGAGAGGCGGGGCAGCTCAAGACATCATGTGGTTGATTATCCGCACCTCTCAAAAGTCATAATACACAGTTCTCAAATTCTTTTGCAACCTAAAACAGAAAATCTCACATGTATCTCTGTCCATTCCTGGAAGTAAAACAGCAACACTAAAATATGAAATAACTGTTCATTGCACCTCTGCAGTGTTGGAATTGCTAATCCAGTAGCAAAGGTGCAGTAGGGTACAGATAGAGATTTAAGGATTGTGTCCCCTCTTTGTCTATTACCCTACCAGCTTTTTGTCTAATCTCAAGTCCCTTCTTTCTGCCTTTCTTTCCAGGCACCCACATACAGAGCACAGGCCCTTAGACATTCCTCCTCGTAGGATGTAGCTAGCTCGGTGCTAGGCTTTGCTTACCCCTATCATATATTTCATGTAAATAGATCTCCCTTCTATTATAAATATAGAAACCACTTCTCTAATCATTGCTCAAGTCCTGCTCTCAGGAATACTCAAATGTACACAGAGAATACTTCAACCTCCAACACATGGCATTCAAAGAAATCAGCTGCTTAGGACAGCCACCTTCTTTATCTAATGCTGGGGCTGATTCTTCCTAGGCAGCACTGCTCATTTCCTCTTGTGGAGCGATAAGCCATCTGCCAGCTCCACGTTGTTGTTGTTGCTTTTGAAAAGTCATCTAGCTTACCAGCTGCAAATTTCTTTTAACTCACAAAACAGGAAGATGACACGAACAAGCTGAAAAGCAAGTGGCTGCTACGGCAGCAGGCTGAGGTGGAATCCAGGAGACTTGATAACCCACCACTTGGCTTCATAAACATCAGTACACCGGCCAATCTCGTTCAGAGAGCATCTGTACTCTTTCTTTGTTGCTGATTAGCAAAGCAGGTACTAGGAGCACGGCTGGGCAGGGCATTAGTGCTCAGTGAATGGGAAACATCATTAACAGGCAATAAATGCAATTTTCCAAGATCAAAGCAGAGGACTGGATTCTTTCAGTATTGGTCTGAAGAGAAATAGGGGGGAAATTACATATTCTCCTGCATAGATTCATTTGAGGGAAACCAAAATACTTTCCTTGGATGGAGTGAAGGCTTGGAATTAGGGATATCAGCCAAAACATTAAAAAATACAAATTAGTGTGCACTCCCATAGTTTCCACCTAAGTCCCTTTCTGAGACATCAGTGGACGAGCAGATAACCATTTTGATGTAATACATTAAAAAGTGCTGTTCATTGACCTGGATTCAACTGAGCAGTTGGGGCTATGCAGCAAAGAACCTTATTGGGAATAAATGCACTGATCAGCCATTTAGCCAGAAAGTGGTAGCATGTTACTAACACAGGATATGGCGAGGAGACTATGTACCCTGCTCTGGGCATTTGGAAGGAAGGTGAGGATAATCAACCAATGCTGAAGATTGGTGTGCGTGTGTGTGTGTAATCATTGTCCATATGAACCTTTATCCAATACAGAACGCCACTTTCCCTCCATGTGGACTGGTGAGAGAATGAAAAACCACCTTGTTCTTTCCATTTAATGTTACAGAAACAGAGCAAGCACTATTATTAAGGCAAAATAAATAAAAATGTGCCTTTAAATCAGAACTAGGCAAACCTCCTAATGAGCACATCTGGAGTTTTGAGAATGCGATAAAGGCACTGACACAAAAATGACCACTACTTTAGAGAGATAAAGTCTTGTCTAAAGATAAAAATACTTGCTCTGTAGCATGGCCAATCAGAAAACATCCATTCTGTAAAAGGGAAACTAAGGTTGCTTCCTACCAATCCTTTTTACCATCCCCTTCAATTTGCTCTCTATCACCCCAACTTCCCTGGGACTTTTCAGGGGGCAGATACGCCCACTTTCAAACAAGGCACAGGGCATTTTTATTTCTACAAATGCCTAGAGGGCCTAAATAGAGCCAGGGCATAACTGGAAACACAGATGATGCCAGAGTCAGGCACTCTGCAGCAGGCCAGCTTCCAGTTTAATCTTGCTTCGAATTTTAAAAAGAATGTTACAAATAAATGTAGGGGGAGAAGAGAGTTTGGCAGGTGTCAAAGGAGAAGGTTGCAGCCACAAAGGTGTCCAATTCTATGACCTTTGTCTACCCCTGCTTTAAATTGTAACCTGCCTACTAACAGCTTTCCTGTACTGATTACAGTTAACCTTGATTGATTTACTCCATTGTTCCAGAGCTTTGTGCTCCAAAGGACTCTCTGAGGGTCTCAGAAAAATGGAGCGAGGGGTTAGAGTCACCTCTGCAAAAAGTGGCCAGGAGGCCAAACACCCCATGAATGTTGGGGAATCAATTGGCAAATTGATTTTCGCAGGTAGGAATCTTCTGATAAAGACGAAGAGGGGAAACTGGCATTCTAAGAGCAAACCATCCAGCTCTGATTGTTTGCAGTGTCTGGGGAGCTCAACTTTGCTGTGAAGGTGGACAAAGACAGAAAAGGCTGAGGCTGAGTATGAAGAAGCACAGCTTTTAACATTTCTGCCGTTCTGTGTCATTCCATGAACTCTGTCTTTTCCACACAGTTAGAACAGCTTCTGAATTTAATCTTTAGTTCTGTGTTTCTCAACCTTGGCAACTTTAAGCTGTGTGGACTTCAACTCCCAGAATTCCCCAGCCAGCCATTCTGGCTGAGAAATTCTGGGAGTTGAAGTCCACACAGCTTACAGTTGCTGAGGTTGAGAAACACAGCTTTAGTTTAATACCAGACCACTTTAAGACCCTCCACCTTTGAAAAGACTTCCATAGGCTTTGAGAATGGTTGACGTAGTTGGCCACTAGGGGTGTCCATGAGGATGGTAAAAAAAAGTCAGGATGGCAGCAGCCATGATGGTTCGATCAAAGCTCCACCTGTGGATGCCCCTGCCTGCAAACATCTTCCTTCTACCAACCCAAATACCTGACCTTCCTAACTTTCCCCCACTATTTTAATTAAACAAAAGTAAAATGGAAAGAACTGGCATGCTATAAACTCTCAGTATGCAACTCACCAGGAACTGATCTGCATCATCAGTTTGATGAGTTGAGTTGATCAGATTTGAATCCCTGTGTTGATTTGAGACAGTTCAGTGGAAGCTAGCATGCTGCACAGTAGGGGTGGGCAAATCCCTCAAGGCCCAATTTCAGTGGTCAATCCAAGCCAATCCAAGCCAGTCCAATCATCAACATGACCCTTATGGGTCAGTCTGATCTACTGATTTGATTGGTTGTCAACAAAATGTATGTAAGTCTCCATCCACGCTAAAAGTCCATTGGATCATCAGATCAGTTCAAAAGCCCTCAGTTCATATTGACACTTTCAACTGATTCAGCAATTTGATTTGAAAATTCAATTCAAAAGGGTAACTCAGTTAATCAGCATCTAACCTAACCTAAGCTTCAAACAAAGCAAAACTGCAGCCTTTAGCATCATTTTTATTTCCAAGGATGCCTCTGGACTTCACAGAAGCCCGTGTGAAGGTCAGAGAGATTCTTAGAAAATAAAATTGGTAGGTGGATGCAACCCGGGTTTTGTTTAGAAGCAGATTTGCCTTCTGCCCCCAAGGATACATTTAGGAGAACTGGGGTCTGGGGGATAAAGGGGTCTTTGCCACAAATATCCGAAGCATTTTTCTTTCTGGTCTCTGGCCAAAATTACTCTCAAAATTACATATAAGTCCACTGGCTTGAAAAAAGGGTTTATTGTGGTGGCTTAATGTTGCAAAGTGCTACCTTTGTCTCATTTGATAAAGTAATTCCCTCTTAAAAACTTTTGTAGCTGATTCTTGCTATGCGTTAGCCCTTGAACCATTCCCCTTTTGTCTCTTGCCTATGTCAGGAGAATCTGTCACACCAAGACAGCAGGGAATCTGAAATTCAAGAATGGCAATGTGTTCTACATAGGACTGCCCTTGAAGACCGCTCGGAGGCTTCAACTGGTTCAGAATGCAGCAGCACTGGCAGTGTTGGGCATGCCTCAGTATGCCCATGTGACACCTCTGCTCTGCGAGCTGCACTGATTGCCAGTTTGCTTCCAGGTGTGATTCAAGGTGCTGGTTATGACCTATAAAGCCCTATACACCATACGGCCTGGTTATTTGAGGAACCATCTATTCCCATGGTGTCTGTACAACCAATTTGAGGTGACAGGGTTGGCACACTCTGGGTTCCTTCACTCAAACAATGTTATCTCTCAGAAGCCAGAAGCATGCCTCTATCACAACACCTGCTTCCTGGAATGAGGTTCCCCCTGAGATCTGGACAGATCCCACACTGGTGTTCCAGAGGGCCATAAAGACCTGGCTGTTCTCTCCGGCCTTGGATGAGGGTGGCTGGATGTTGTAGAATATTTGGTTGTTGCTGGGTTTGCCATCTTGGTCTTTTTCTTCTTTTCTAGTTTGGTTTTTGTTTTATGTCTGTTTTTAGTCTATTTGGAGCTACCCAGATTTGCTTTGGAGTCAGGCAGCAGCAAATTATAAATACAAAAATAAAATAAAATAAAATAATTTGAATATGTAGCTTATCCAGACAATTTGATCAAGGTATCTCATGATCTTTGTAGTTCATTCAAAGTCCTAGTTCTAAGTTGAGAATATGATCTCCAATCAGTCGACAGAGAATTGTATACAACAGAGAAGGTGGGGAAGAATTCTTTGTAAGCCACCTAGAAGACATTGGTTGTTGAACAGGTTAAAGAAAAATTAATCATGGACTAATTTTGCAATGGAAGATTGTTGTTAAAGAAGCAAAAACATTTTACAACCACAAAAAGGCAGAATTAATGGTCAGAGAGGTATCCAAGAATTAAAAGTATTGAATAACAGGCAAACATTCTATAAATAAATAATAACAGGCAAACATTTATTGTTGTAAGCCACCCAGAGCCACTTGCTGAGATGGGCGGCTATAGAAATCAAATCAAATCAAATCAATCAATCAATCAATCAATAAAAACATTCAAGAGGAACAACTTTATCTGTCTCCTTGGTAGAAAGAAGCTGTCCCAGCTGGATGTCTTTCCATTAGGAGAGGCACAAGTAAAAGATAAAACTTCAGCCCAAAATGAGCTCCTGGTGGTTTCATGGATAGGCTCTTGTAGATTTCCTGGCAACAACATGAAATACCTTCTTCTGAGATGCTTCCTTGACTTTCCAGTCTGGCCTATTTGTTTTTATTTTTTTTATCCTGTCTTTATTATTTTTATAAATAACTCAAGGTGGGGAACATACCTAATACTCCTTCTTCCTCCTATTTTCCCCACAACAACAACCCTGTGAGGTGAGTTGGGCTGAGAGAGAGTGACTGGCCCAAGGTCACCCAGCTGGCTTTCATGCATAAGGCAGGACTAGAACTCACAGTCTTCTGGTTTCTAGCCCAGCACCTTAACCACTGGATCAAACTATTCCCCTGAAATTTCCTGGTGGTTTCCCATCCAAGCACTAATCAAGTCCAACCATGCCTGGATCAGCCAAGGTCAGCTAGCTGCTAAAAGCTAAGACATAGAAAGGGGGTCTACACCCCCCAAAGGAAGTTTCCTAGAAAGAAGCTTCTAGTGGCATCATTTCACAATTTACCGAGGCTCATATAATTAAATTCATGCATATATGTATAATTCAATCATTCAACACTCAATTATTTAGTGCTGAAGGTCTAAACTGATTCTTTGGAAAGGAATCCTGGTTGTGTGGTTTGTTTGGTTCCATCAAAAAACTCCAATGCATATCCACACAACTGAGAGGTAACCTCATGCAAGAATAATTTCAACATTTTCCTCATCTAACTTTCTCCTCAGACCTGAAGCCCCAAATTATCTAATAATGGATGAATAAGCTCTGTCTCAGTTTCCAGCTTTGGAATCAGTTTATACATAAAGATTCACACAAGGGTTCCAGGATACGGTGACTGCTCAGTATCTCTGAATGTTGCAATGTCCGTCAGCAAGGCTCATTGGGAAAATGTATTGTGGGTCACACGCCATTATTTTTTCACCCTATGCATCTTGTCAGGGACCCTGTAGTTGTTATAATCACATCTGTTTTTTGTTTTCAGTAGCAGTCAATCAGTTGACATGGATGGAGCCACAACCAGCAGAGCAACAACTATGGTGCAGACAACATGCATAACAAGAAAAATTTCATGGAAAATTGCTGAAGGAATGGCAAATTGAGATAGAATGGAAAGCTGAAGCAAACCACTTCTGAGATTAATTCTAAAAGTTCTAATAAACAGAAAGACAGGAGCAATAGACTGCAGAGGGGAGCAAATCAACAATAAATCAGAGGGAAAATGCCAATTTCTACTGAAAAGCCAATTTATTAATTGCCAGAAATAGAATCATAAAGTTCAAAGGAACTTGAAGATCATAGAGCCAAAGTGTTTCTTAAACATTTTGCTCTCAGGACCCCTTCCCACTTTTAAAAAATTATGGAGGACCCCAAAAGAGCTTTTATTTGTATGGGTTATATGTATGGATAGTTACTGCGTTAAAAATTAAAATTCATGCATTCATAGAATATTTATGTATTGAATCGTGTAAAAATAACAGTATTAAACCCATTAGATATTAACATTTTTAAACATTTTTTTTTAAAAAAGCAAGAAGAGTGTCATCATTCTAAATTTTTGCAAATATGTTATCTTCAATATCTGGCAAATAATTTTGATTTCAAGGACCCCTGAGAGGTTCTTGGGGGACTTTACGAAACACATAACCCAAGCCTCAAGCCATTGGAAGCCCATTGCTCCAGCGTCTTTAACAAGCAACCGCTGTTCTCCCTTGAAGCCTCTAAGAAAGATTTCCCCATCTTCAGAGACAGTGTTTTCCCCTGTCACACGGTTCATATTGCCAAGCAGTTCTTCTTCAGATTTAATCCAGGGGTGAGCAATCATATGGTAACTGAGGCTTGTGCTTAATTAGAGCAGGGGGTGGTGTGTCAGTGGTGAGTCAATGATGCAAAAGAGACAGAGATACATAGCATAGGGAGCCCAAACCAAGCTTTCCTGTATCTCTCTCTGTGTTTGTGTTTTTAGTGGGTTGGGTTGTTTTTCTCCTTTGGCTCTTTACTATCCTGTGAGGCCTATTTTAAGGTTTACACCACAGTTTTTGTGTGATGCCTGCCTCCATATGGCATCACTGAGTGTTGATAGCGATGTCACAGCAGGCTCCAGAGTTGTAAGCAAGCAGCTTGCTCTGGATGACTCATTTTTTATTGAACCAAACTCTTCAGGTTCCATGTTGGTTCAGGTTCAGTGTTCCCACACCTTGCTTGACTTGACTTGACTTGAAAATCAACACTAGTAACCCCATGCATCACGTAGGTGAAACTTGCTTATCTTGGATATGGCTAGCTTTCTTTGAGTCTTGGACGCTGAACAAACCCAGCCCATTTGGATACTGTATGGTTCCATGTATTATGGAACTACCCAGAGCATGGATTAATACAATATCCAAGTTAACTATGTTGTATGAATACAGCCAGTTTGTGCTATAATCTCTCCCAGCCTGCTGAATTGATTTATTTATTGGTAACCTTCCTATTCTGCTTTGTACAGATAACAATTCCAAAGTCATCGATCTGAAAATAGCCATCCTTTGTTCTCTCTTCAGCAGACTAGGACACAATACATCTCTTTCCATTTTGTTGGTCCTAGAGTGCTATGACTTTATTTCTTTATAGCAACTTGAACCAGCTTATTCTCTTTTGTCTTCCTTTCGGGTTTATCTTTTGCCCTTGTTTTTTGCAGACAGATACACATTTCTATGCCTCATTGGAAGGTAAGAAAGCACCCTTCCACCACACGGAATAGAGCTACCAAATGTGCTTGTTCAATTTTGGGAAAATAGACTAATTTGCCTCTTCCTTTGCCTCTCACTTCAGCCCGGTGCAGAAATAGAGATCGGTGGGTTCTATTTTTAAAGCTCAGAAAATGAGCTGTGCTCATAAATACACAGTGGGGAAAATATCCACTTTCCCTGCAGTTGAAAGCACAGTTTTACAATCCTGCACTTCGATTGGCATTCTATTGCATCTTGAACAATAAAAACAGAGGTGGGGATTTATTTCACAATGACCATTAATTGCAATCACTTTTGATATAGCCAGAAATGAGACCTGCAATTGGATATAATTTGACTCCCTATTTTGCTCTCTTTTTTACAATACAATCTTCTGCAGTGCCAAAGACAGGCAATCTGCAATGTTTTCATTTCAAAAATTCAAGACAAGAACCTGTCCAAGATGGCTGGTTCTCATGAGTGCATGCACATTGCTTTCATTCACTATGAGAAAAAAATGAAAATCTCATAGTAGGATTGAACTGACATTGTGTACCATGTGCTTCTATCCCAAATTAATGTCTAGGTTGCCTATATTGACATGTGCAAGTTGGAGGCGAGGGAGGAATTGGTTGGTTATGAATGTGGCTATGTTCATGCAACACATGGAAACAGGTCAACAAAAGACCAAGCAGATGGTCTTGTACCACACGCTAAGCTCAACATATTGCGTGAACCCAGCAAATTCAATTAATTTATAGTTCAATGTGTTGTGCAGATCCAGAAAATGGGTTAATTCAGTAACCAGGTTACATATGTTGTATGAATGGAATCAGTATGTACTGTATATAGAGCTGTGCAGTGCTTTGGATCCAGAGAAACAAAGGTGCTTCAGAGCACATGGGGATGCTCATGCAGCATCTGTCAGCAATTATTTAAAGCAGCTGCATCTTTTCTTAGCTGCCTTCTGTAGCTGCAGCATGACCTTGGGAAACAACCACTTGAATTAATGAGCTGCAGACAGATGCTATGTGTGTGCCCCATGTGCTTCCTGGGGGATGTCCAAGACAATTATTTTGAGAGACTGGAAGACTACTACTGCTCCGAGTATCAAGGACTAGGTGCAAGAAATGTGTAACTTAACAATTTTTTGAAAAGCTATTTTTTTTTCTACTAATCAAAAAATGATAGAGTATTTTTCCCTTTGGCATAGAGTTCATAATGCTTTACAAGAACAGATAAAGCTATATGTGTACTTTAATATATGTGATGAAATATATATGTGTTATATTTAAGTGATTTATGCCAATTTAACATGTTAATGCTTAGGTGTTTTTCGTTTATCTTTTTAATTTTTTTCAAATTTGTTTTGACAATAAAACTTAACATTAATTAGATTATTTATTGATAATTTCTTTTTGTTCATTTTCTGCGTATTTTTAAAATTGCAGTAAAAATGGGGGGAGGGTATATATTTCAAGATCACATTGAGATTACAGTAGGTATTTAGTCTATTCCAGATCAACTTTTTTTACATCATTATGAAAACCCATCGTCACTTCCTCAGCTCGAGATATATTTTTATAGCCTGCTTTTG
Organism: Candoia aspera; assembly: GCF_035149785.1. Classification (NCBI taxonomy): domain Eukaryota; kingdom Metazoa; phylum Chordata; class Lepidosauria; order Squamata; family Candoiidae; genus Candoia; species Candoia aspera. Next base: position 16,753,228 of record NC_086153.1, read on the forward strand.
TATAATTCACACTCCAAGAAGCTAATGTTTTGACTGAAAACCCCATCATAAACCCCAGGCATTCCAGAGCAAATGAACAAACAATTAATAAAAACTTACACTTAGATTTATGGCGCATGGTTGCAAACACACTGAGTTTGAACAAAAGATCTTCATCCATTTTGAGTCAGAAAACTCAAAATCTGTGATGTATCCCTAAAATAAGCTTTGTTTTAAGAAACAAAGAAAACACAGTCTCTCCCCCAGTCCAGGTGCCCTCAGCATCTCAAAAACCTTGAGTGCAGCCCTCAGTCACCACAACATTGTCCACCTGCCATAGATGGTCCTTGTAGCCACATCTGCAATGCCTCATCCTATGACTGACCTGCATTCTTCAGTTAACACCTGGAAGAGAGGCTGCTTAGACAAGCTAGCTCTTCCTATTTAGTTTTGCGAGCTGTGAGATAACAAACTTTTCGCTCCAACCGCAATCAGTTAATTATTTTCCCCTTTTATCATAGCAGGCGCTCAGGGCCTGCAAGACACGTAATCCTCATTAAGATGAACAGCCTTCCTTTGGTGATGCCTCAGCTGAGCAGCTCTGGGGGTAGTGGGGGAAAGAGAGGCTGCAGGCTATAAAACTTGCCCAACGAAAGCAACCCCTTTGTGAGTCGAATTCTGGAGACTGTTCCCACCACGCAGGCTCACCGTGGTAGATGGAGGAGGGCCCCTGGTGCTGTATGTAATTAAAGGGGACAATTTAAATAAACACGATGCTGTTTGCTTCGGTCCTGGCACCTCTTTTAATATCCTCCTGCTTTGGTATTTGTCCTGCAAGTTCTTAATTAGCTGGCAATACAAGAATTCGTATTCTTTGTATTTGCATTATCTGAGGGATGGCCTCTCCCCGATTATATCAGCCCGTCTTAGATCTGGCAGGGAAGGCATGCTACAGGTTCCATCCGCCAGGGACTTGCATTTGGTGGGCGCCAGGAGGTGGGCCACCTCTGCCGTGGCTCCCTCCTTCTGGAACATTCTCCCCCCTGAAGTTAGGCCCGCTCCTTCCCTGCTATCGTTCAGGAAGTCCCTCAAGACTCGGTTATGTCATCAGGCCTGGGGGCCTTTGAGAACCGGAGACATTCTCAGATGGCTCCACTGTGATTGATATTCTTGCTCTCTCCGTGGGCTTTGTATATTTTAAAATGTGTATGTAATGTTCTTATTTTAATCATTACTTTTTATCCTTTTATAATGATTGTCTTTTTATCGATTTGCTGTTGTATTCAATTGTTGTACGCCGCCCAGAGTCGCCTTGTGTGAGATCGGCGGCCGTATAAATGTGACAAATAAACAAGCAAACAAATTTCAGAAAATATCTCATTCGCAGGAAAGGGAGGCATTGAAGGGATAGCCAGCAGAGGGGCAGTTGGTTCTCCCTCGTCATACACAAGGCATGTTGGCCAGCACAGGTCACAAACAACAGTAAAATGGGGAAAGTTGTATTATCCCCTTGTTTATTAGCCAAAACCAGGTGAGTCTGTCAGTTCCCTCATGTTCCAGGAGAGACACAGGGAGAGAGAGAGAAAGGAAGGAAGGAGACCATCATGTAGCCTACAGGAAAGAGTTAGTCTTCAAGCCTCCCTGCTTCTGGCACTAGCAAATGAAATCATCACTCTGGCTCTAAAAAAACCCCCAAAACCCCATTCTGAAGCTGTGTTCCACTAGGTTTTACTTACACTTCACCAGCACCAAAAATAACCCCGCTTTCTGTTATTTATCACCCAGCTTTTGTTCTGTGTGTGTTTGTGATACTTCCATGGCTGTCTGATCAGAGGTTTCTCTAAGCAGCATGGTTGCATCAAAACTTTAACATACAAAATGATTAAAAAATGCAAATCTCATCCCCCATAAAAATTAACAGCAGAGAATAAGCCAAATAAATGCAATCAGAACTATACAAGCTTCATAGAATGCAGGCAGGCATTTCAATGTTAATGTTAGAATCTTGGAAGTCCTTTAAAACCCTCTGAAATCACTCTGAAAATTATGTACAGTGTGAAAAACATAGTGAAGGATAATGTTCTCTCTCTCTCACAAAAATAAAATGGCAGGATCCACACATTTAACCTGGTTAGTGAATTAATCCATTTATGGCTGCATTCACACAGCATATTTAATCTGGTTAGTGAATTAACCCATTTTTGGGGTTTACATAATGCACTGAACTGTAAACTAATCAAACACAACACGCTACCCCCTTAAAAAAAAACCCCAATCCTAATCAATGTTAAAACTAACAAACCTTCACATATTGTGCAAATTCAAGAAAGGGTATCATAGCATAACTCATACCTAAGTTTTAGAATCGAAGAACCAACCCTAGGCCTTTGGGCAGAGTGAGGCAGTGGCCTTAGGTGGTGAATGGTGAGAAGCAGGATTAGGTATTGAAAGAGAAAAGTGTATTCCATGAACCTGGTCTTATGCTCTCTAAACTAGTTTGCCACCATTGTACATGACAGAGTATATTGTCCCATCACCAGTACTAAAGAAAGATTTAATCCCAATCCAGTTAGATTTTCTGTGTGGGAGAACCAGCAGTGTTTCTGATAGTAAAAACAGCCTTGGCTGTGTCTTGTGTAACTAGCTGCCAGAAGATATGGAGATTCACAAGGGCTCAGATGGCTTTAAATTAAGACTGTGCAGGTTCATGGGGAAGCTAGCTGGCACACTAGCTACGTGGAGTCTCTATATGCCAAGGCAATCTACTTGTCAGGGCCAGATGCTTGAGTTGGAAGGCTACTGAACTCAGACCTTTCTATGAGCTTCTTGGAACCTTCTGGCTGACCAATAGTGAGTAACACAGCACTGGATTAGAGAGACCTTTTCTTGTTTTACGAGGGTGCTTTTTATGATCTTATGTCCTCTTATTCACTCCTAAAATGTTACATGCTGGAAGTATACTACAGGTAGTCCTCGCTTAACAACCATTCATTTAGTGTTCAGTCAGACTTACGACGGTGCTGAAAAACCAGCTTATGACTGGTCCTCACACTTATGACCATTGCAGCATCCCTGTAGTCATGTGATCATGATTTGGTTGCTTGACAACCAATTCACATTTATGACCATCGCAGCATCCTGTGGTCACGTGATTGCCATTTTCGACTTTTCCAGCCAGCTTCTGGCAAGCAAAATGAATGGGAACCTGCATGATTTGCTTAATGACCATATGGTTCACTTAACGTTTGTGGTGATTCGCTTAACAACTGCCACAAAAAAGGTTGTAAAACTGGGTTGGATTTGCTTAATGACTGCTTTGCTTAGCAACCAAAATTCTGGTCTCAGTTGTAGTTGTTAAGCAAGGACTATCTGTACCAGTATACTGCGTGCAGTGACACTGTCTTGGACTTAATCCGATATCCTGCAGATGTGTTAGGACCATTATTCCCAGAATTCTACATCAGCATAAGAATTGTGGGAATAGAGGTCCCAACACATCTGGAAGGCAGCAGGTTGGAAGAGACTGATTTAGTTCCCCATCTGGTTCTCTGAATCTGAGCTGTCTTGAAATACCCTGGTTGGGTTCATACAGATAGGACTTTGAATTACCAAAAGGACTGGCCTCACACAGAATTCTTAGCTAGAAAGATTAATAAGGTTTAAACAAATCAAGCTTAAGAGCCAGTTTGGTGTAGTGCTTAAACTGCTGAACTAGCCGCAAGGAAACCTAAGTTCTAGTCCTGCCTTAGGCATGAAGCCAACTGGGTGGCTTTGGGCCAGTCACTCTCTCTCAGCCCTGAAAAGAAAACAAGGGCAAACCACTTCTGAAAAATGTTACCAAGAAGTCTGCAGAGACTTGTCCACGTGGCTGCCAGGAGTCAAGAGTGACTTGGAGGCACAAAAATATTAAAAAATAAAGTTTGGCATATAGTCTGAGTGCAGTTGCTAGATCTCCAAAACCAGCCCCTTCATTTCTAGTATGGCCAGACTTATTAAGCAGACGGTGAGCATCTCTGCTCACTGCCTCCCTGCTCCCACTTCACTTGGCAAACACGTCCCATGGTTTCTTCCAACGAAGGGACTCTAATGTTTATTGCAAAAGGGAAAGTGGAGGAGGAGGTTGGGCAGCCTGGATTGTTCTGCAATTAATGTCTGCTACCAATCAATCCTCAGGGGAGCTTGAGAACTGCCAATCACCTGCCCATCTAACCAGCCATCCTGCCCCAGAGGGATTAAGCACTTGCTAGAGGGAAGGCTGGAGGCCTCACACATTCCTAGAGGTGTCCCAGAATAACCCAACATGCCATTCAGACAGTCAGCACTATTGTTAAGTTCTGCCAGACACGGGGATAGAACTCAGACAGACGGAATCAGTGTCCCCAGCATTCTGTTTCCCACATTGGCCAACAAGTTGTCTCTAAAAAGGCAGTTTAAACGGGCAAGAGGACAGCATATTCCCAGCATCTGATATTCATGAAGTATCCCTAGATATGAAAGTTCTGTTTCACTGTTGCATCTAATCTTGGTTAATAAATCTGTCCTCCATTCATTTATTTAATCTCCTTTGAATACAAACAGTCTTAGAATAAATCAAACTTCCACCTATTTCTTTATTTAATTTTGCACGTCTGTATCATCTAATAGATTAAACTCAGTGGACAGTTAGAAAAATAGAGCTTTTAAAAATAACATAAATTTAGGAATATAACAAACTATAAGTAAAGCCTTCAAAATAAGTAATTTGATTTAGATTTTAACAAACAGCAAAAAAAACCCAACCCAAATAGTGTAATTATTTAAAAAGTAAAAACATTCCCCCCCCCATTAAAAGACAAAAGACTGAGGACCACTCAGTGACTGACAATATTTAAAATCAGTTCCTGAATTAAAATAAAGATTTAGTTGGTACCCCATGTCGGACCAAGTTTCAGGAGGGTTGAACACTTGAGACGGGGTAGAGTGACACATTCCAGTTTGTCTGCAGGAAGGTCAACTTAGTAAAAAACAAAAAACAAAATAGGACCCTCAGTCTAGAGCAGTGTTTCTCAACCCTGGCAACTTTAAGACGGGTGGACTTCAACTCCCAGAACTCCCCAGCCAGCATGCTGGCATGTTGGGCAGCTGGATCTAGCGCTGTGTCTCTATGATGTTTTATTAAGGATTGACTGGCCTATTGCACAGCTGTGCTACAGCACCACTCCTTTGCATGGCCAGAGGTGGCACTGCAGTTTATAAACTGCAAAGATCCTATCATTCAAGGAGTCCAATACGGATTCAGAAGAACATATATAGATGCTGACTTTGGCTTCATGCCTCAGATGAAGTCACATCCTAGGAGCAGCCCTGGCTCTGTTCATACAATATACTAACCCAAGGATGGGCATCCTCCAACCAGCAAGCATAAGGAGCCTTCAGCACACTATTAGCATTTCTCACAAGCACCCTGTGCTGTTGAAAGTCAGTCTTCCATTTTCACCCTCAAAAACACAGGGTTGAAGTATTTTGGCCATGCCCCCACCCCATGAAGGGGGATCAATAAAATCAAGGTGATGTCTGTGTCATGTGATCAACGCTCACTCCTATTTACATGCATTGAACATGCAATGCACATTAGAAAGGGACAGGGCTTTGACTGTGCAACTGGAGGTGGCATCTTGACTTTATTGACCCCCTGGCCCAATGGATGATCTTGTTAGAGAAATGAGCTGAAAACTAACCAAACAAACTGGAACTCATACAGAAATGAAATGCCAAGGAAGAAAATAATGGAATACTGTACTTTGTTTAGCAATGGTACTTGAGAAAAAGATCTTAAATATTTTATTACAAACTGAATATCCGCTGGCAGCATGATGTGCCTGAAAAAGAAGCAAACACGATTTTAGATGGAATCCACAAATCACAGGCAGGAAATAATAGTTCCACTTAATCCTGCATTGGTCAGATCCTACTGCAAATACTGGGTCCAGATTGGACCCTTGAAGAAAGCTTGCGAGAAACTGGAAGAAAGTCAGAAAATGGCAATAAGAATGATCAAAAACTAGAAACTAAGTCCTATGAGCAGAGAATGAAGGAACCAGATATATTTAATTTTGAGGAAAGAGAACTGGAGGACACTTCTTTTTTCATCTGTTCAATCGTGTCCAATTCTCAGAGACTGCCTGGACAAGTCCCTCCAGTTTTCTTCGCAAGGTTTTTCAGAAGTGGTTTGCCATTGCCTCCCTCCTAGGCCTGAGAGAGCGCGACTGGCCCAAGGTCACCCAGCTGGCTTCGTACCTAAGGCAGGACTAGAACTCACAGTGTCCCAGTTTGTAGCCTGATGCCTTAACCACTACCCAAACTGGCTCTCTTGTGGGGGTGGGGGGATACGATATCACTGTTCAAATTCCTGAAAGAATGTCATATAGAAGAAGGTGAAGGCCTGTTCTCATTCATTCCAGAGAATAATGAAGACATGAAATAATGGATTTAAATTACAAGAAGGTTGATTTCAGTTGAACATTAGGAACATCTCCTTAATGTAGTTAGACATTGGAACAAATTATCCATAGAGATGGTAGACTCTGCTTTACTGGATGTATTCAAGCAGAGGTGAGACAGCTAGTTGTCACAGATGCTTAATTCCTGCATTGAGCAGGCTATTGGAATTGATGACCTGAATAGCCGCCCTTTCCAGTTCTATGATTCTATTATTTCCAGAGGCATCTGCCTGGTGTCTGTGGAAATGGGATATACTGGACTAGAAAGACAGGCAAAGCTTGGTTCTTCTTAAGTTCTGATTCATTATTTATTATGAGGATCAATGACATTCCTCTCTAGTGCTTATATACTTAATGAATGGCTGGCTTCACACAACGCCCTGTATATACTAAACTTAGGTTAGCACACTCCTTTGCTGTGTTCACATAACATGCTTTGCTCAAAGCAATCAACCATGCTATGGCTTTGCCCTAGTTTGTACACAATTAAGTCAATGGCTGGGTTCCCACAGTAAATGAATCACAAATGGCCCACCTGTATTTTACCTAGGCTAACCTGTCGTATGAACTCTGCCAGTAATTAGAACTGCAGTAATAATACAGGTAGTCCTCGGTTAACGATGGCAACTGGAAGTACCTGAATTGCCATCGCTAAGCAACGTCATAAAGTGCAACGTCACGTGACTGCACCATTTAGCAATGACACCTGTAATGGTATTATAGAGATAACAGCCTTAAAAAAAAAAGTAACTTTAGCTTGGCAAAGGTGAACAAAGATCCCTTTCAAAGCTGACAGTGAATCTCATCTGACGCTCTTACAGGCGTGCTGTTCCACAATGCTTGTGCAGTTGCTAAGAAAACCCTATGCCATCTTTTCCAACCTGACATTCTCCAGATGTATGGGATTGCAACTTCCAGGATTCCTCAACCAGCATGATTTCCAGCTGGGAATTTTTGGAGCTGCAGTCCCAACACTGCAGGGCAAGCTGGGATTTCCATATGCCTCGTTCCAACCAAAGGTGCTTCATGTTGGGTTGGACACCAGAAGCAAATATTGCCACTTGATCCCAAGTAACCATCAGACTAATGTGAGAGGAGGCAGTCCTGATATCCTGAACACAAGGATAACACAAGCCTCCAGGGGAGAGCTTAAACTCAACCACCACTGCTTGAAAGTGTTTCAGATATGATCACTGCAAGATAGCTGTTGTATTATCCTATGAACGTCTTGCTACCTGAACTATTTTCATCCAACTCCTTATTTACAGTCCATAAATAAGAACTATAACTTATATTGCCTTTTATATTCTAACCTTGAGACTACTAACATTTGTAGGTCCTTATGGGAGTCTTCATAGCTACAGAGGGTGATAAAATACTTTAAACAGATGCTGTTGCATTTTGTGTTTGCATGTATCCTACTTCCTTCTAAGGGTTCAAAGTAGTATATATGGTGATGGATTCTTCCTTTATTTTTATCCTCAACACATCCCCACCCCATGTGATGGGTTGGGCTAAGAGATAGCATGAGACTGAACATTACTTTTTAAGCTCCATTGTCTCTCTAGCCCCAGTCCCACCCTTGAACTACTATACTGCCCTGGCTTCGTAGAAACTTTGGAGTTATCATCCATTATATATGTGGATAAAGCAGGTACTATTGCTCTGCTTTCTACTCTAATTCTAGAAAGAGAAGGTACTTGGGGGGATTGTGTGCATCTAGCCTACCTGTTCTCTCCTCCTGTTACTTCAACTCCCTCCCATCCCAGTGCATGGAAGAAAAGGTTACAATCCCAATGGAAGGCCACATTAGCTGCAGCAAAAGAACAAGTTGCCCATTTTGCAGATAGACCAGAAGTGATAAAAGAAGCCTACGTACAGTAGTAGAACAGCCAGAGAGAGAGAGAGGACACTGCAGCAAAGCTGGCCTGACAGTAACCCTATAGGGCTGCTTAAAGCAGTAGTTGGCAGACAGCAGCAATTTCGCTGGAGCAATTCAAGGGTGGTTTCTCAGCAAGCATCATGCTGAAGTAGCAGATTTTGCTGCTGAAACTCAGCAGAGGAGTGGGCAGGTATTGAGAAGTCCTATGAAGGGAAAAAGGAATAAGTCAAATGTAGGCACCGGGCATCCCATGATGCTTGCCAAGATTCCTTACTAATTTTTTTAAAGATTATTTTAACAGGCACAAGACAAGCTGAGCAACAGAATGTCATCTTTATTTTCCAGAATGCTTCTAAGCTCCACATGGACCCCAGTGGCATTTTGAGAAAACAAATATGGTGGGAGTCTGCAGCTCAGCGCTTTCTTTGGAAATCTGCCTGTCTAGCTCAGAATGCCATCACCATTCCTTGGGGTGATAGCAAAGGCTAGAGAGGGCAGTAGAAAGATGATTCGTTTGTCTTCTGCTAAATGGGTACTTTTTGACTGGCCCTGCTCAGTCATGGGGCTTACATCTAGGGAGAAGATGAGTCTTCTCTTGGTGAGAACAACAAACTGCTGATCTATATCTTCCCCTTATATCTAAGGGGAAAGGTGAACACCTCCATTGGTGCCAGAACAACAAACTGCTGAAACACTAGAGTCAGACCCAGCTCAGCAGGTTTACAAAAGCCTTACAAAGCTGTTACTTGACCTGCCAGGGCAGTCTTTGCCAACTGGTGCATTCCAGATATATTGGCAATACATCTAGAAGGTACGAGTTGGCTAAGAATGCATTATTGGCTCTAGTTGGAACATAGAGGCTGGGCCCATCTTTCAAGAGGAGGGGATTGGATCCATTCTTTTTCCGATATCTAAAATCATTTTTCTAATCAAATGTATTTGATCCAATTCCCCTCCTCTTGAAAGATGGGCACAGCCCTCCATGTTCCAACTAGAGCAAAATCCTCTGCTTTGGCAGCTGGTGTAGAAGCTATAGAAGAATAAGCTCTAATTCAACCAGAGTGGAAGGAGTTTCTTGGGCAGTTGGAAAATGTTGAAAGGTCTAAAAGTGGGAGAAAATAAAAATTTCATGGGTAATTGCCAGAAAAGTTCTGATAAACAGGAACAGTTGGCGTTGTCATCTCAACAGGCATCATATCCCATGCAAAGACAATAATCTCAGGTGGGAATAAAATAGGCAGAGAGGCTATTATTTTTTTTCTTTTTCACTCTGCTTCTCACCTTTAATTTCAGATATTGTTTGTCAGGGGAAATATAATTAAACTCAAAACCTTTCGGATTGGCAGCTGAGCTTGTGCAAACACAAAAAAGATAAGGGCCTTACATTCCATTATTTTTCTTTCAAAATACAGACATGCTCAGAGAGATGGGATTGTTGCATACTGGTGTGTTCCTCCCCTGCTTTATGCTGCAGCCAAAAAAACCAAGACAACCTCCAAAATGAAGCTAGCCTTGAAATCAATCTGCTCCTCAAGATGTACTGCCAAAAATATTCTGAATGCAATTCTGCTACTTAAAATTCCCCAGGTTTTTTTAGGGGTTTCCACATAATTGGAATTTGCTAGATGGTAGGTAGCTAAATGCATGAAGTGATTCTTCTGCTGAACAGTGGTTACTGGTTTGCACCTAGTGCTAAGCCATGGCTTGTTCAAATACATTTTAATAAACAACCATTGGCTAGGTTCTCAAATCATGCCTTACAGATTCCGTTGTCTGGGTCTGTATCACACACTAAGCCAATGCCAGGCAGAGCCCATGACGGTGTGATGTAATGTGTGATTCCAACCATTATTGTGAAGGTGTCAGATAGCTTCCTTTTGCAGTTAGGTTAGAAGGGATCTGTTAGTATAGCTGTATTCCTGCAATATATTTAACGTGGTTACTGCATTAACCCAATGTTATTGTATGAATTCAGAAAAATGGGTTAATTCTGTAGTCAGGTGAAGCATGTTGTGCCAACCCAGTTAAAATCTCCCAAAGAGTGCCTTTAAACCTTACAGAAGATCTTGGTTTCCTCACCTCAGTGGTCCTAGATCTTTCTCTATTCCAAAGTAAGATGTTGCTCCAGAAACACTTCTTTATCTAGACTTCAAAGAGAACATGTGGATTTGCACAAAGCTGATCCTGATGGGAGGTGAGCAATTAGAGAAGGACTCTACATATTTCCATGCCAATTCTTGGTCAAGGGCAGACAGGCTGTTGGCATCTCAGATATCAACTGATGCAATGCTCTGTCTCAGCTGAAAACCACGGCTTTGTCGGGAAGTTATTAATCATTCATGTAGCACTATAATAAGCACTGCCTTTGCTATCTTGAGCTCCTTCATTCTGAGAAGAAAGTTGCTTAAAAATACAATTCTGATCATTTTAGAGATGGGGAGGCTGAGAACCAGGTCACATTGGGAGAGTTAGCAAGTCCCAAAAAGTGAGATCTGTGTCCCCTACTTGGCTTTGCAAACCAGGACTGGCAGTAACCTCCTGTAGTGTATTGGGTTGTTGTTGTCATCATTGTCATCATCATCAAACTGCCCAATAGCCAAAGCTGTCTGGGTGGCTTACAATAAAATTCACTAAAATACAATTGAAGTTAAAACATATACAACGAAATCAAATAAAATACAAAATAAAGACGCCATACAAACTAGGCAGCAGTAAGGTGGTCATTCAAAATCTAAATTACTATGAATTAAAATACAATTTAAAATTAACTTTTTAAAATTATGAAGCCTAGAGTTTTTAAAATTAAAAAGTCTACAAGAATTTATTCATACTTAATGAATTACTGGAACAAGTGAAATTTGTGTGCACTAATAATCTGTTGTGAGCATCATCATAATCCGAAGCATAGAACATACAGCAGTAGATATATTTATGTCATCTTTTCTTGCCTTCCCACCTCTGACAAAACTCTGCCTGACCTTTCTCACTGGATATGCCATGTCCTCTGTCCTGCTGCAGATTTAACACTGATCCAAGCTTTTCTAAATCTGGAAAATACTGGTGAATTCCTACACATAGTGATGCATAGATAAGCTGTTGGCTGCCCCCCTCTCCCTTCATGAAAATTTGCTTCTTACATCAAGTGGGCCTACTCTGTCCTACTAAACAAGCATAGAGAAAACTCAGTGTATCTTTGAGGCCACATTTGCACCTCTGGTTCAATAGCTATTCTCTACATCCACAGAGCCTTGAGTTCTCAAGTTGGAGGAGGCGGCTAGAATTTGTTAACAGTCTGCTCAGCTCCTCTGTAAACTATAATTCCGAAAATGCTTGATGAAGAAGCAAAGGGCACATTGGCTGGAAACCCTGGGGGCTGCAGTCTCAACACATTGTTGGAAAAAACACTTTCAGTATATGTTTTGAGTGTAGATGTCTTTAATCTTGGACGTATAGAGGACCTTTGGATTTAAATATCCCATCTCCTTCAACATGAGGTCAGGGAATATTGTCAAGTGTTTTACTCACCATCAACCCAGCCACATATCAAGAATTAAATCCTATGTATGTCTATTCTGATGCTCAGGGGATTATCGGGGGCTTTCTCCCATGTAAGTACAGAGCAGCTTTCCCAGCTTGGCAGCTTCCACAACTCCCATCATACTCAGCAATACTGTTTGAAGGTGATGGACACTGTAGTCTAGGATATCTGAAAGGCATCAGGTTAGGAAAGCCTGTGTGATAGGATTGCAAGCTCTGAATGTCCAAAGCACTTTTTGCTACAAGCTTTACAATGTAAGGCTGGTATCTGTTGACCTATTTGCAGAGACAGCCTGAGGCCAAGGTACAGCTTCTTCTGAATGAATTTGTGGGGAGGCTGGGAATAGTTTGATCTGGAGTTTATTCTCTGATTTGCTTTGAAAATCCAGCAAACAATTTAAGCTCTCCATTACTGATAGGGTTATCTGGTTCAAGTCCAGCTTGAGGACCAGGAATTGTAGGGAGGGGGGAAGAACCAGACTGAAACCTGCTTCAGTACCTGCATAGGTTACCTGTCCCCAGCCTTTCCCACTATGGCAAGACTATTTTTAAATTAATCATTACTTTCACATTTGCATCTCTGCCTAGCAATTGGCATATACTATTTTTAAAAACCACAACTATGGTTCTTCTAACTGGCATTGTCTACATGGGTTGGTCTTTGGCACTGCAGGCTCTCTCTCCAGCAGCACTTTAGCTATGCCCACTGCACAAGGGCATCCATGGCTGAGAGGTCAAAAGAGTCAAGATGGTCATGACTGAAGCCCCTTTCTATGAGCACTGAATGTGTGACTCATGTAAACAAGGGAGGTGCTTAAACTACCCAGGTGCAGCTGCCATCTTGACTTTTTTGACACACCCACCTTCCTGTGGATGCCCCTGCTATTGCATCATTTTCTTAATTTGCCTAATTAATTTTTGTTCTGCCAACCACATGGGATGGATTCACCGGCTGACTGAGGAAAAACTGAATGTAATGATTTTAACAGGATTTGCATATGTAGGAACTGGTAAGCTAAAAACCTGATGACTGGAGAAAAGTAATCATTGGCAGAAATTTGCCTAAAATGAAATTTTCAGAAGCTTAGTAGGTCACTTATCTATTACCTTCTAATTTCAGAATATGTATAATCTCCTAACTCTGTATTTTAGGGGTGGAGTTTCCCTCTTTGACATTACTACATTATTTTGTTTTATTGGTTTAAAATGTTGTCAATGTTGGCTTTATTGAAGAAACAGCAATGTTTTAAACAAAATTTTAAAACATAGATTAGAAATTTACCTCCCTTTTTTAGGTTTTAAAAGAAAGTTGAGGTGGTTTTTTTTCAACATCTGAAATCTACATCCAATCTCCCCTTATATATTTGCCCTGCATTCTGCATAATCAAGACACCATCACAGATTTTTCTGCGGAGGACTTTAGCCATTATTAGCAAGCATACCTTCCTTTTTCAGGGATGGGCAGTTTATGTTCACTGAGGTTCATGGCTGGAACAAGACAAATGAGAGTAGAATAACACGGACAGGTTTTGGAAATGTGCAAATGTCACAACATGCCTTTATTGCTCTAGTTTTAGAGGAAGGAAAGAAACAGAGATGGTAGAATGGCAAATAAAACTGAGAAGGATGAGAACTAAATAGGTGAGGAGGCACAGAGACTGAGAGGTCTAACAAGGATTTGTGCTGTTTAACACAGTGTTTCTCAGCCTTGGCAACTTTAAGATGGGTGGGCTTCAATTCCCAGAATTCCCTAGCCAGCTGTGGCTGGCTGGGGAATTCTGGGAGTTAAAGTCCACCCATCTTAAAGTTGCTAAGGTTGAGAAACACTGATTTAACAGCTCCAGCTCACCCTCTGCTATCCCAAACCCTGGCTAATAGGGTTGTTAGCAAGGAAGGGAGAGAAGCAACTGTGTCTCCTATCAGATTGATTAGCCCCCATTGCTGGTTCCTAAGCAACCTGGTTGCAGGTTCACCCAGTTATCTCCAAATGGGCTTAGGAGCCCAAATGAGGGGCAGGGGAGAAATGGAGGAAGAAATAGAAATGCTTGAGTGTGAATGCGTGCATACGCACAGAGTTGCTAAGCAACAAGACTCCTTCTTGACTTTCCTGCTGAAGAACTAACAACAATATGTTTTGTAAAAGGAAGGCAGGGTAAATATAGGAAGGCGTTAATTTATAAAGGATCTGCCAACTGGGTATTTGGGGGGAAGTCGTGGAATCACAGAATCATAGAGCTGGGTGGGGCCACTTCAGCCATGCTCTATGCAGGATTCCAAATCAAAGCCTCCCTGCTAATCAAAGCAAATCCAAGCTGCCCATCATGTGCCTGAGTGCATCTAGCAAGGGAGAGCCCAGCACCTCACTGGCTAATTGGCTCCCTTGTTGAACTGCTCTTTCTAACCAGCCACATTCTCCTCTTTGCAATGCAGCTTCTATTTGGAGGCTAGCTCAGAAGAGGGTAAAACTTTCCCCACCTGAAAGGATGGGGATCATCAACAAGTACTCCAGCTCTTACTGTTAATTCTGGTCCCTGGTAAATTGTCCTTACAATTGGGCCTTTTCCTTGGCTTTCAGTGAGGCCGGGCATAAGAATCATTAGCATGCTGGCTGGGGATAAGAAGAGTTGTTTTCCAAAGCATGTGAAGGATGCTACTTTAGAGAATTTCTTGGACAGGTGAAATTATTCCTGTTCTTACACAGTTGTTCTGGCTTCAAGTAGGCTTTCAGGCAAAATAAAAAGTGATGGGCATCACTTTTAAAGCCTAAAACAACTTAGGCCCAGGTTATTTGAGATAATGCCCTAGCTTGCATGATTCCTACACTTATTAAGATTCTCAGGAGAAGTCCATCTTCAGCTGCCAGGTCATCTGAGATATCAGCTTGGGACTGGGTCTTCTCACTTGTGGATCATGTGCCTAGTAGGTAACAATCACCTACCTTCTTTAGAGGCTTTCAAGAGACCTGTCCAGACCCAAAAGCCTGGCTTTTCATCATCTTTAGTTTTAAATGTTTTTAATAAGTATTTTGTTGATTTTAATCTATTTTGCTTTAATGAATTCTAATGGTTTACATTTTATTGTAAAACATGCTGAGTCATTTAGAAAAGCAGCGGAGAAACAGCCTAAGAAATAAATTATAGCAGTAATAGCACTTAAGAAGCAATATTGTTGCCCTTCCTAATGGCATTTTCTACCCCTAAGGAACCTCATATATCTCCTCATTTCTCTGCCCACAAAAAAAGATGGAAGATTGAAGAGGTCATTTGTGCACAGATCTTCAGAGAGATATGACCCACCTTCACCTGAAAAATGTTGCAGTATTGTATATGATCAGCAGGAGAGTAGAGATTCAGAAATTTTCCCACAACATCCTTTTATTTTCCTCCATACAGGTAGAGGGAAAGGATCTGCATTATGCAGCTACTGTGCTGGGAGATGATATATCTCAAAGGTGTGGTTTCCAAGACAAAGATGAAAGAACAGAGCTTCATGCCCGGCTTGCTGCTGAAAGCAGAACTTCAGATCACCTGGAGTGTAAGAACAGCCTTGCTGGATCAAGCCATGTATCATATAGTGGCCAACCAGATGCATTCAAGAAATTCATGAGCAGGGACAGGAGGGCAATACCCCTCTTGTATTATGGCTCCCCAGCAGCTGGCTTTCCAAGGCATACAGTTTTTAATACTGGAGATAAAATACAGTTATCAAGACTAGTGGCCATCGATAGTCTTGTTGTCTATGAACTTCTCTAATTTTTTATCCCATTTATGTAGGATAGATATATCATTGCCATTCAGCCTTACAGACTTCTGGCCTCATCATGGTTTCTGGGCTGGAAGTGTGATGATCCTCTTTCTCAAGCATCTTAAGTGCTCTCTTAATTATGAATAATAGCGAACTTCACAGCAGTAGTTCTTTGCAGACCAGATCTTTCATTTTAAAGTTGTATATACCTTATCTTAAAATTTACCTTTTATATAATAAATGAACCATTTATAATTCAGGATGAATTCCTACCAATGCTATTTCCAGTGATTCACTAAATCCAAACTTACAGCATCTTTTTTTAAAACCTATTTTAATACCTCCCAGCCAGCCAGGGGCAATTATTAAAATTCACTGAATGGCAGAATATAGTATCTGCTGCTCAACTCCTAATCCATACACCATTGTGCTTCTCATCAGGATAGCAAGTCAGAATTTCATTTCTAGGATTGCTCAGAAACAACAAAGCAAGTAACCAACTTTGCACCTTTAACAGCAGTATCCAAAGTGATACATTTTGTTCTCTCTTTTCCTAGGGATTTCCCAGGTTTTCCTAGTTTTCTCTCTCTTATTGCTTTTGGAAAGGCCTAAAGAATCAGTGGAAATGGATAGCCTAAGCTTTCTTCAGAGTGCAACTTCTTCTTCAGAACTCCTTCCATAATTTAGTGCTCTCCAGATATTTTGGACTACAGCTGCTGTTACCTTTGGCCTTCTCACCAATGGTCACAGAACCTGTGAAGTAGTACAATTCTAAGGAAGATGGTTCATTTCACTTTTCTGGGGATCAAGGCCCCATTTGGCCTTTAAATATGTGCTAGGCCACATTCCAACCAGAAGCTGGAGGAAGGATGAAAATGAAAATTAAGATCTAATTAAAATTTAATTAAACCATCAACACCTTGGAGGGATTCACACCAGAAGAAGATGAATTTACTGTTGGTAATACTGGGACAGACCAGAGGATCCTGGTCCATCATAGAAGACCTTCTTTGGAATGCCTCCTCAGGGAGTAAGAAAATGATCTGAGAGGGAAATTAAGGCTCAGCCCAGTCCTAAGAAGCAGCTGAGACTCATCTGATTTTCAAGCAGAGTAGGACTTGTCTAAATAGTTCAAAGCAGGATTCTGTTTGAATAATGACCCACAAAAGAGTTAAAGCCCACCTTGTGAACAGAAGCTTTATAAAAGCTGGTCTGGTGATCCAGCTGTTCCATCATGATCAGTTCCATCATGACTGTTGCTGATAAAATATCTGTTTACCAACTTTCTACTGACTTTTTGCAATCAGTTGCCATTTATTCTGTAGAATTTGTTATTCTTAACCCTAAAATTCTTTTGATGGCAAGTTGTAGCTTTATCTCAAGCTGGGCAGAAACACCCACACCAAGGAAAATCTAGGAGTCAGCCCTATCACCATTTAAGTAGCCTGACAATATTATAATCTGTCTGTCACTAAGGACTCTGCTTCTAAATCCTTGGCCCTGCTGAAAACACCCCACTTCTAACCAATCCTGCCTCCATAAGAGATTATGCCTAAGGAATTGAGTGGTTTCCTTAAATCCAGAGGAAACAGAGCTAAAATTCCTGCCAACAGCTTCCACTACGTAAACCTTTGCTGGAATGCCTAATGAGCTTGCCCAGCTCTGTTTTGGAACTGTCCGTGGTACTGATTCTTTGCCTGAAAGTTCCTCGGTGATTCTATCCGGAAGAGCCAACACTCCCTCACTCGGCAGGGACTCGGCTCTGTTTTGATTTTGTGACCATTTACTCAGGACAGTAATATTTATCTGATACATCTTTAACAAAATGGACAGCCATTTACAAACTTTTAAATGTGTGACAGCCAAGAAGTGAAGACAGCATACAACAGACTTAATAATAGTTTAGCACCATGAAATATAGGCTGTAGAGGAGGTGGAGCACTCAAGGGTTGCAAGCACCTTCTTATTTTCATTGAGAACCTGTTTGGAATGTATGTACTTGTGTCCTAGTTGGCGTCTGTGTCAGAATCAGACATGTGGATGGTGGGGCAAGCAAAGGCAAACTGAACTGTCACTCAGATCATAGAAGAAAGCCAAACACACAAGAATGTGTAAAGTCTGGCCTTTGGGTGAAAGAAGGCTTTTTTCTCTGGTGTGACCACAAGATAGAAAAAGTTATGGAGGTGCAAGGTAGCATTAGCCTTACTGGCACTTGCTAAAACAAGACTAGCTTCCAGGTTTGATGCCTGATGAAAAATACAGTTTCATAGTATCTGTACCTCATAGAGAGGTACAGAACATGTATCCATGGATCTACATTCATAGACACAAACTCTTTACCAGAAATTCAGTCTAAATCTCCCTATAGTCTTTTTTTTTGTATCTATCAGTATAACAAGTCACCTCCCTGAAGGTTCTTCTCTTTAACCACAGTTGGCTGGTAGCCCAACAGCTAAACCTTTTCTCAACATTCCACACATTGCTAGTTTAAGATCTGCCTGAGGCTGTCAGTGAAAGCATTTTCTTTTCTTTTCTTTTTCACATCTATCCTGTATCCTCTGACCTGAGTTCCACTTCTTCAGACTTCTAGATTAACTGGATAATATCTCAAATACATTTTACAAGTGAAGCAGGCACAATTTACTACTAGGATGGAGTGAAATTGGTATTTCTGTTTCATAGCCCTATTTTCAGACAGCTAAAGAAGAGAAGGAAATATTCTAAGGGCAGATGGAATAAAACTCATGGAAAGGGATAACATTATCACTGCTTAAAGCAACTACTTTTGGGTAGTAGATCAGGTGGCATGTGATTCCCAAACTCCTCCTTTTTCATCCCTAGAATGCACTTCTCTAATGACATGTCATAATGTAGTGCTCCATTTAATACAAAAAGAAGCAAAAAAGTTGTTTTATACTTTTGCTAGGCTCAACACATCAATTTTGTTTTTTAAAAGTCTCACACCCACAAAAAAATGGAAAAAATATCCCAAATGTTGGTCTTATCCCCTCCACTGACATCAGATTAGAACATGTTGCTTGCAGTGCTCAGAGGCATTTTAAAGGAAAGTTTCCCCACAACCATCCCATTGCAAAACATTTTTCCATCCTTGCCCTATCCTTCATAAAAGGCTAGGTTCACACAACACACTAAATCCTATTCAGGTCAACAAAACACAACTGCTGTGTTCATATAATATTTTACATCCAAAAACATCATTTTAAGACTTAATATTATTATTTGCTTCACATGACATGCTAAGACAGTGGCCAATTATCCAACCCACTTTATCACATAACTTATTATGTGAAATCCACACATAATGTAAATTCATTTATAACAGTCATATCTGGGAGATGTATGTTGGCCTCATGGGGTAAATCAGATAGGAATCACAACCAGATGAACTAATTCTACTTTATCATAAGGCTATATTTACAGAATCTTGCAAGTCTGAAAGTACCATTCTCCCCCGACCTTTACATCCTGAGAAACTAGGGAGGGTCCCTTCTGAGCCTCTTGCCCCGCCCACTATCCAGCTGCAGGCTATGCTGTCTCTTATCTGACCGTTCCCTTGGCAGTGACTCTTTGCCCAGTCTCCCAAGGTCTTTCCCACATACTGTAACAATATGTCACCAAAGGGAGAGCTATTTTTTCCCAGAACCCCCTATCAATGTGTCATTATAACACTCCATTACCTTGTCCTGGGGCATTGTTTCCTATCCTTGGTGCCATCTAAATGTGTGGCTTCAACACCCAGAATTCCTTAGCTGCCATGGTCATTGCTGAGAATTCTCAGAGTTGAAGTCCACATATCTGGGAAATTCCAGGAACTTTGGAGTTGAAAATGGTCACATTTTCAGGCCACATCAGGAGGCACACCAGTAAGCTTCCCACTTACTTAATGTCATCCGTCATCACTGTCAGCATGCCCAGTTGAATATTCCCCATGGAAGTAATTTACTCTATTTTCATACATTGCTGCAGCATTTGAAACGTTCCATACATTTGGATCTTCTTTTCCACTTCTATTCACAATGCAAATTGATAATAACATTCTGAATGGTTTGATTCCTTTGGTTTTATTAGGCATTTCATAAACATTCAGGTGTCAAACACGACCACTACGTATCATCTACCAAACATATAACTATATGTGAACTATAAAAGAGGCTTTCAAATAAAAAGCACTAATCAAGTACTGTCATACATGAAACATCATAATGTGCAAGCTATAAAATATTTTCAAATACTAAATGTGATTGCATTTAACAATCAAATATTACTAAGTATGATATACCATTATGTAGGAACTATTCAAAATACGTTCTCAGTTGCATGACCATATCCAAAATCTGCCAAATACTAAAGAGAATCATATGTGACATATAAAATAATTTGATATACTAAATACTATTACATGGTGTTGGGATAAAGTTGAGTTTTAAATACTATTGCAAACTGTACAGGAATAAAAAAACAGATGTAAAAACTGTCTAATAGTGGATCCAATTTGGAAGCATTCAATATAAATGTAACTTGTCTTCTTTAAGAATAAGGGTTTTTAAAAGAAGTTTTCTGAAGTGTAAAAGGAATAGGATATATTAGTTTCAGACAGCATGAATAGGAGATCACCTGTCATGTCAACCAATCCCCAGAACAGTTTTGCAAATATTATTAAAATGTTTCTCTCTTATTTTTAAAGATATCATGGTGGTGAAGGGAGAGAGAGAAGAAGTTAAAGTATGCAAAACAGCGGAAGCACAGAACTAGGGAAACCTTACCAATAATTGATTCAGTATTAGACCATTTGGAAGCACAAGTCCATCTTAAAAATGGCAAAGCCACGTTTAAATTTAAGTGAAGAATCTGTACTGCTCTAGTACTCATAGAAAAAGAAAGATGACACTTATGCAACTAGCTGTCGGTTTTGATGAAGAACAATGCAGAGGAGGCAAAAAACTATTTCATTCTTGGAAATCTGATCAACGGGCCAACAAAATCTGACTCACTCTTTCAGTCTGAATGAAATAATTGAAACTGGTTTGGAGACAGGCTCTCTCTGGGTTTATATGCTGGCTTTGGATGTATCCTACATCAGCTTGGCATGAGAATGGGACATGCACTTCCATATATCTGCCTCCCTGTAGGGTCAGATTCAAAGCTCCAAAACAAACTTTGGAGCAAACAAACTTACAGAACAAGAAACACAATTCTCTAAGAATACTACCAGAGCAGGCAAGGGACAATAGTCCAATTTTTCATTAGGCAATCATCTCTCCACCAGTGTGCAGTTGTCTGGCTTGTCACACATCAATTTAATCCCTTCAGGAAGGACTTACCCCCATGGAGCTTTTCTAGTAATGGAGTTACTATCACATTAAGCAGGAATCCTGCTCTTGAGAAACCATTAGAGATTTTTTTTCCTCCTTTTCCTGGGAATTGCATGGAGAACTTTAAAAAAATCATTTGGGTCCAGCTTTAGTGTGTAGTGACTGAGTGATGAATTGTTCCTCCTGATCAGTTTTTTTAATGTATAGAATACAAGCTCTAATCTGTAGTTTACACACTTGACTCTAATATGAGATGTTCCTGAATTTTTCTGAAGACCTAAGAAGATAGATACCATCATGGGAGTCTACAGGGGGTGTGGGGTGAGGGAGTGATGAGACTTGCATGACAACATCATGCTGTGATTTACATACTTCCATTGACATTGACATTGCAATGCAAAAACAAAATGGTGGCATTTGTGTGATTATGTCTTTGCTTGAAGGAACCAAACAATTTTGGCATTGTTGCTACAGATGCCACTAGATACCACTCCAGAAAGATTGATTTTTGTCAAACAGGAGCTACTAAGCAAACACTATAGCACTTGATTTGCAGAAGTCCCCGAGGAAAATACTACACACGCAGCAGATGTTTCTTCCTATGGCAACAGAGATGCACATTGCAGCTATTTAGTTAATCACGTAAGAATCAGCTTGCTGGAGCAGATTGGAGGACCATTTAATCTAACGCATTCTGTCCCAAAGGTGGCCAGCTCACCACTGGATGCTTCTGTGAAATTTGCAAGCAGGACCCAATGGGACCAGCTCATCCCATTTCTTATCTCCAGGAACTAAGACCCGGTTTCATTCTAAGCAATTAAGCCTGAGAGTTCTAATAAACCAGCATCCTCCTGACATGATGGGCTATACCTCTTCCATAACCCCCAACCAGCGTGGCTGTTGTTATGCTGTCTAGGCATTATGGGAAATGAAATCTTCAGTTCACCATGTGAACATGAGACTGCCCTTCTTTTATTCTGTGTTGTTGTTTATTCGTTTAGTTGCTTCCGACTCTTCGTGACTTCATGGACCAGCCCACGCCAGAGCTTCCTGTCGGTCGTCAACACCCCCAGCTCCCCCAGGGATGAGTCCGTCACCTCTAGAATATCATCCATCCATCTTGCCCTTGGTCGGCCCCTCTTCCTTTTGCCCTCCACTCTTCCTAGCATCAGCATCTTCTCCAGGGTGTCCTGTCTTCTCATTATGTGGCCAAAGTATTTCAGTTTTGCCTTTAATATCATTCCCTCAGGTGAGTAGTCTGGCTTTATTTCCTGCAGTATGGACTGGTTTGATCTTCTTGCAGTCCAAGGCACTCTCAGAATTTTCCTCCAACACCACAGTTCAAAAGCATCTATCTTCCTTCTCTCAGCCTTCCTCATGGTCCAGCTCTCGCAGCCATATGTTACTACTGGGAACACCATTGCTTTAACTATGCGGACCTTTGTTGTCAGCGTGATGTCTCTGCTCTTAACTATTTTATCGAGATTTGTCATTGCTCTTCTCCCAAGGATTAAGCATCTTCTGATTTCCTGGCTGCAGTCAGCATCTGCAGTAATCTTCGCACCCAGAAATACAAAGTCTTTCACTGCTTCTACATTTTCTCCCTCTATTTGCCAGTTATCAATCAAGTGGTTGCCATCATCTTGGTTTTTTTGAGGTTTAGCTGCAAGCCAGCTTTTGCACTTTCTTCTTTCACCTTCATCATAAGGCTCCTCAGTTCCTCTTTGCTTTCAGCCATCAAAGTGGTATCATCTGCATATATGAGATTGTTAATGTTTCTTCCAGCGATTTTAACTCCAGCCTTGGATTCCTCAAGCCCGGCATGTCGCATGATGTGTTCTGCGTGCAAGTTGAATAGGTAGGATGAGAGTATACAGCCCTGCCATACTCCTTTCCCAATCTTAAACCAGTCCGTTGTTCCGTGGTCTGTTCTTACTGTTGCTAATTGGTTGTTATACAGATTCCTCAGGAGGCAGACAAGATGACTTGGTATCCCCATACCACTAAGAACTTGCCACAATTTGTTATGGTCCACACAGTCAAAGGCTTTAGAATAGTCAATAAAACAGAAATAGATGTTTTTCTGAAACTCCCTGGCTTTTTCCATTATCCAGCGGATATTGGCAATTTGGTCCCTAGTTCCTCTGCCTTTTCTAAACCCAGCTTGTACATCTGGCAATTCTCGCTCCATGAATTGCTGAAGTCTACCTTGCAGGATCTTGAGCATTACCTTACTGGCATGTGAAATGAGTGCCAGTGTTCGATAGTTTGAACATTCTTTAGTGTTTCCCTTTTTTGGTATGGGGATATAAGTTGATTTTTTCCAGTCTGATGGCCATTCTTGTGTTTTCCAAATTTGCTGGCATATAGCATGCATTACCCTGACAGCATCATCTCGCAAGATTTTGAACAGTTCAGCTGGGATGCCGTCGTCTCCTGCTGCCTTGTTATTAGCAATGCTTCTTAAGGCCCACTCAAACTCACTCTTCAGGATGTCTGGCTCTAGCTCACTGACCACACCGTCAAAGGTATCCCCGCTATTGTTATCCTTCCTATACAGGTCTTCTGTATATTCTTGCCACCTTTTCTTGATCTCTTCTTCTTTTGTTAGGTCCTTGCCGTCTTTGTGTTTAATCATACCCATTTTGGCCTGGAATTTACCTCCAATGTTTCTAATTTTCTGGAAGAGGTCTCTTGTCCTTCCTATTCTATTGTCTTCTTCCAGTTCCATGCATTGCTTGTTTAAAAATAATTCCTTATCTCTTCTGGCTAACCTCTGGAATTTTGCACTTAATTGGGCATATCTCCCCCTATCGCTGTTGCCTTTTGCTTTCCTTCTTTCTTGGGCTACTTCTAGTGTCTCAGCAGACAGCCATTTTGCCTTCTTGGTTTTCTCTTTCTTTGGGATGTATTTTGTTGCCGCCTCCTGAACATTGTTGTGAACTTCTGTCCAGATTTCTTCCGGGACCCTATCTACTAAGTCCAGTTCCTTAAATCTATTCTTCGCCTCCACTGCATATTCCTTAGGAATATTAGTGAGCTCATATCTAGCTGATCTGTGGGTCTTCCCTAATCTCTTTAGTCTGATCCTAAATTGTGCAAGAAGACGTTCGTGATCGGAACTACAGTCAGCTCCAGGTCTTGTTTTTACCGACTGTATAGATGTCCGCCACCTTTGGCTGCAAAGGATGTAGTCAATCTGATTTCGGTGTTGTCCATCTGGGGAAGTCCATGTATAAAGCCGGCTCTTAGGTTGTTGGAAGAGAGTGTTTGTTATGCAGAGTGAGTTGTCTTGGCAAAATTCTATCAGCCTATGTCCTGCTTCGTTTTGTTCTCCCAGGCCATGCTTACCTGTCATTCCAGGTGTCATTTGACTGCCCACCTTAGCATTCCAGTCTCCCGTGATGAAAATAAGATCTCTTTTAGGCGTGTTGTCCAGTAGGTGCTGCAGATCCTCATAGAACTGCTCTACTTCAGCTTCTTCAGCATCTGTGGTTGGGGCGTATATTTGGATCACTGTGATGTTCGATGGCTTGCCCTGAATTCGAATTGAGATCATTCTATCGTTTTTTGGATTGTATCCAAGCACTGCTTTAGCCACTTTACTATTAATTATGAAGGCTACTCCATTTCTTCTGTGGTCCTCTTGTCCACAGTAGTAGATCTGGTGGTCATTTGATGTGAAGTGGCCCATTCCAGTCCATTTCAGTTCACTGACGCCCAGAATGTCTATCTTTAATCTTGACATCTCACCAATAACCACATCCAATTTGCCCTGGCTCATAGATCTTACATTCCAGGTTCCAATGGTGTGTTGATCCTTAGAACATCGGATTTGCCGTTCACCACCAGCACCGTCGGCCGCTAGCCGTCCTTTCGGCTTTGGGCTAGCTGCGTCATCACGTCTGGGGCTAGTTGAACTCATCCTCTGTTCCTCCCCAGTAGCATTTTGACCATCTTCCGACCTGGGGGTCTCATCTTCCGATGGTCTACCGACATATCTCTGGTTGTACTGATCCATTTAGTTTTCACGGCAAGAATATTGGGGTGGGTTGCCATTACCTTCCCCAGGGATCACATTTAGTCTGACCTCTCTGTCATGACCTTCCCGTCTTGGGTGGCCCTTCACGGTTTAGCTCATGGCATCATTGAGGTGCTCAAGCTCCAGCACCACGACAAGGTAATGATCCTTTGCTGAAGTTTATTCTGTGAGCGTCTGCTTAATCCAATTTTAAAACTACTGGTTTCATGAATGTCACAACTTTCCATAGCAAAATGATTTCCTTAAGTATGAGTTGTGCAGAATGCACATTTGTGGGAGGAGGAAATTGTAGCTTTTATGCTAAGCATCTTGTCCATCACTTTGATTGGGTGTGCCTGATGTTCTTTCCAGGGATTGTGAAATAATTAGAATAGCCTCACTGGAACAGACCAAAGCTCATCTAAGCAGTCCAGCATTTTGATGGCTGTTTCATTTATCCTCAGTGAAAAACATGTCAGTTCCTATTGACCCAGTTCAATAGATACCAACTGTTCACATTACAAAGATGATCTCCTCCTTCAGTCAATTCATACTCCTTCATGTGCCAATGGAACGACTGGGTCAGTTCATCAGTAGCTAGCAGCATCCGTGGGAAGAGTGTCATGCATCAACATAATTTGTTGTTTATTCGTTTAGTTGCTTCCGACTCTTCGTGACTTCATGGACCAGCCCACGCCAGAGCTTCCTGTCGGTCGTCAACACCCCCAGCTCCCCCAGGGACGAGTCCGTCACCTCTAGAATAGCATCCATCCACCTTGCCCTTGGTCGGCCCCTCTTCCTTTTGCCTTCCACTCTCCCCAGCATCAGCATCTTCTCCAGGGTGTCCTGTCTTCTCTTTATGTGGCCAAAGTATTTCAGTTTTGCCTTTCATACCATTCCCTCAAGTGAGCAGTCTGGCTTGATTTCCTGGAGGATGGACTGGTTGGATCTTCTTGCAGTCCAAGGCACTCTCAGAATTTTCCTCCAACACCACAGTTCAAAAGCATCGATCTTCCTTCGCTCAGCCTTCCTTATGGTCCAGCTCTCGCAGCCATATGTTACTACAGGGAACACCATTGCTTTAACTATGCGGGCCTTTGTTGTCAGTGTGATGTCTCTGCTCTTAACTATTTTATCGAGATTTGTCATTGCTCTTCTCCCCAGGATTAAGCGTCTTCTGATTTCCTGACTGCAGTCAGCATCTGCAGTAATCTTTGCACCTAGGAATACAAAGTCTTTCACTGCTTCTACATTTTCTCCCTCTATTTGCCAGTTATCAATCAAGCTGGTTGCCATCATCTTGGTTTTTTTGAGGTTTAGCTGCAAACCAGCTTTTGCACTTTCTTCTTTCACCTTCATCATAAGGCTCCTCAGTTCCTCTTCACTTTCAGCCATCAAAGTGGTATCATCTGCATATCTGAGATTGTTAATGTTTCTTCCAGAGATTTTAACTCCAGCCTTGGATTCCTCAAGGCCAGCTTGTCGCATGATGTGTTCTGCGTACAAGTTGAATAGGTAGGGTGAGAGTATACAGCCCTGCCGTACTCCTTTCCCAATCTTAAACCAGTCCGTTGTTCCGTGGTCTGTTCTTACTGTTGCTACTTGGTCGTTATACAGATTCTTCAGGAGGCATACAAGATGACTTGGTATCCCCATACCACTAAGAACTTGCCACAATTTGTTATGGTCCACACAGTCAAAGGCTTTAGAATAGTCAATAAAACAGAAATAGATGTTTTTCTGAAACTCCCTGGCTTTTTCCATTATCCAGCGGATATTGGCAATTTGGTCTCTAGTTCCTCTGCCTTTTCTAAACCCAGCTTGTACATCTGGCAATTCTCGCTCCATGAACTGCTGAATTCTACCTTGCAGGATCTTGAGCATTACCTTACTGGCATGTGAAATGAGTGCCACTGTTCAATAGTTTGAACATTCTTTAGTGTTTCCCTTTTTTGGTATGGGGATATAAGTTGATTTTTTCCAGTCTGATGGCCATTCTTGTGTTTTCCAAATTTGCTGGCATATAGCATGCATTACCTTGACAGCATCATCTTGCAAGATTTTGAACAGTTCAGCTGGGATGCCGTCGTCTCCTGTTGCCTTGTTATTAGCAATGCTTCTTAAGGCCCACTCAATCTCACTCTTCAGGATGTCTGGCTCTAGCTCACCGACCACACTGTCAAAGCTATCCCCGATAATGTTATCCTTCCTATACAGGTTTTCTGTATATTCTTGCCACCTTTTCTTGATCTCTTCTTCTTCTGTTAGGTCCTTGCCATCTTTGTTTTTGATCATACCCATTTTTGCCTGGAATTTACCTCCAATGTTTCTAATTTTCTGGAAGAGGTCTCTTGTCCTTCCTATTCTATTGTCTTCTTCCACTTCCGCGCATTGCTTGTTTAAAAATAATTCTTTATCTCTTCTGGCTAACCTCTGGAATTTTGCATTGAATTGGGCATATCTCCCCCTATCACTGTTGCCTTTTGCTTTCCTTCTTTCTTGGGCTACTTCTAGTGTCTCAGCAGACAGCCATTTTGCCTTCTTGGTTTTCTCTTTCTTTGGGATGTATTTTGTTGCCGCCTCCTGAACAATGCTGCCAACTTCTGTCCAGAGTTCTTCCGGGACCCTATCTACTAAGTCCAGTCCCTTAAATCGATTCTTCACCTCCACTGCATATTCCTTAGGAATATTAGTGAGCTCATATCTAGCTGATCTGTGGGTCTTCCCTAATCTCTTTAGTCTGATCCTAAATTGTGCAAGAAGAAGTTCGTGATCTGAACTACAGTCAGCTCCAGGCCGTGTTTTTACTGACTGTACAGATGTCCGCCACCTTTGGCTGCAAAGGATGTAATCAATCTGATTTCGGTGTTGTCCATCTGGTGAAGTCCATGTATAAAGCCGTCTCTTAGGTTGTTGGAAGAGAGTGTTTGTTATGCAGAGTGAATTGTCTTGGCAAAATTCTATCAGCCTGTGTCCTGCTTCGTTTTGTTCTCCCAGGCCATACTTACCTGTAATTCGAGGTGTCATTTGACTGCCCACCTTAGCATTCCAGTCTCCTGTGATGAAAATAACATCTCTTTTAGGCGTGTTGTCCAGTAGGTGCTGCAGATCCTCATAGAACTGCTCTACTTCAGCTTCTTCAGCATTTGTGGTTGGGGCGTATATTTGGATCACTGTGATGTTAGATGGCTTGCCCTGAATTCGAATTGAGATCATTCTGTCGTTTTTTGGGTTGTATCCAAGCACTGCTTTAGCCACTTTACTATTAATTATGAAGGCTACTCCATTTCTTCTGTGGTCCTCTTGTCCGCAGTAGTAGATCTGGTGGTCATTTGATGTGAAGTGGCCCATTCCAGTCCATTTCAGTTCACTGACGCCCAGAATGTCTATCTTTAATCTTGTCATCTCACCAATAACCACATCCAATTTGCCCTGGCTCATAGATCTTACATTCCAGGTTCCAATGGTGTGTTGATCCTTAGAACATCGGATTCGCCGTTCACCACCAGCACCGTCGGTCGCTAGCCGTCCTTTCGGCTTTGAGCTAGCTGCGTCATCACGTCTGGAGCTAGTTGAACTCATCCTCTGTTCCTCCCCAGTAGCATTTTGACCATCTTCCGACCTGGGGGTCTCATCTTCCGATGGTATACCGACATATCTCTGGTTGTACTGATCCATTTAGTTTTCACGGCAAGAATACTGAGGTGGGTTGCCATTACCTTCCCCAGGGATCGCATTTAGTCTGACCTCTCTGTCATGACCTTCCCGTCTTGGGTGGCCCTTCACGGTTTAGCTCATGGCATCACTGAGGTGCTCAAGCTCCAGCACCACGACAAGGTAACGATCCTTTGCTGAAGATCAACATAATATACACATACAAAAGGGATGAGGCTTGCATTGGGACATTGTGTCCATCATCTTGCCTGTTTTCACTCTCTCATGGACACTACTGCCAGCAACCATATTTACACCTCTCCATGTGACCATGCGGTCATTAAATTGACCACAAAGATGCAATGCCTTGAGAGCCCTACTTTTGCAGGGTCTCTCTAGGATTTAATCATTATTGTTGGAAGGATTAATTAAAACTCAGGTAAGCAGTTTGCATGTGCCTGGGACTATAATTACCACCTCTGGATGAATTCACTGGACCAATGAACTGATTTTGCCCAGGACCCTTAACCCCCTTATTGTCCAGTTAAGCATGTTGTGCAAATAGGGCCATTGGCCATGCTTACCACAGCTGATGAGATTTGAGTCTCACAAGATTTGGAATACCACAGACAGGTGTGCCAATGGGGTTGTACTCACACAACTTGTTTAACTATTTAAAGAATTACCCCATTTTCCAGGTTCACACAATCCAATAAAGTAAACAAATAGGCTAGCTTAGTCCAACTTGTTAAGTTACCAAATATGATTAACAGTAATCAAGCTTAGCATGTTGTGTCAATTCTGCCTCTGACCTACATTGAGATCCATGATTTTCCCATAACAGTGGGTACCATAATGTCCAGCAACTATTCTCCTTGTGCAAAATTGGTAGGCAAGGAGATTCTGTTAAGAGTGACTTACAAAATGATAGCATGTGTAATGGTAGTGGGTGGATTATGACAAAGGAGACTCAAACTCTGTCCAAATTTTAGCACTACTTCTCTTAAGGAAAGTGAACCTACATGTGAGCATGTTGCCTTGAACTCATTCTTGGTAGAAAGACAAACTATAAATCTAATGGATCAGTATAGGTGGAACTTTAGGATAGTACCTATGAAGACCTCCATGTTTTTAAAGAGTTTGTGTTTCATGTGTTTGCTCAGTATCCTCCAAATGGAATCAAGGATATGAGAATATATTCAGAGAAATGTACTAGCAAAGAAGCTTCTAAGGGACTCATACTACCCTTTAGGATTGTCTCTGCATAGGATCTATGCTTTGTATATAATCAAACCCAATCTAATCTCAATCAGGGGATCAGGAACAATTTTTAAAACTGCACATTATAACCCCAAAGTCTATCTTTCAAATTTCTTACCTCTGTACTCAAAATTATATTCAGGAATTTAGTTTGGAAATTAGCTGGGAGGGAAATTTTCAAGCATGTGAAAGACTGGCTTTGCATAACACTTCTGATCAGGTAATTCAAAGTTTAGTGGTAGCTGCACTTGCACAATACAGTGTATAAAACTTCAGCATGTAGCTGAATAAATAAGGAGAGAGCATATAGCCTTGTCTCACATCCTTGCCAACCTGGAGCCAATCTGTTTCACCATGATCTGTTGAAACTATGGCTTCCTGACTTGTGTATTGGTTTCGCATAAGGACAATGAGAAGTTCTGGGATTCCCATTTGCCTATGGAATCTGGGACTCCATAGTTTGCCATGGTCAACCCAATCAAAGGCCTTCCTATAGGCAATGGAGCACATTTTGACTTCTTTTTGGTATTCTTTGACTTTCTCAATTATCCAGCATGCATCATAATGTTTTGTATTCCTTGGCCTTTTGTAAGACCACCTTGAACATCTGGCATTTCACTTTCCATGTCGGGCTTTAATCTGCATTGGATTATCCTAAGCATTAGTCTGCTAGCATGTGAAATTAATGATATTGGGCAATAGTTTACATACTCTATTTGATCTCTTTTCTTTAGCATTGGCATATAGATTGACTTTTTCCAATCTGTTGCCCACTGTATCATTCTCCAGATTTACTGGCATAGTTTGGTTAGAACCTTTACTGATTCTTCTTCTATTGCTTGCCGTATTTGTGCATCAATTCCTGTAGCCTACCCTTACTTGGTAATGACCAGCATACTGATCTCATTTCATCTTCTAGTATTAGCAGTTCTTGTAAATAGGTTATCTCAGCATTTATCAGATGAAATGAGCTAGGAGCACCAGATTGCTCACAATAAAGAAACAAGGGAAATGTTTAACCCGTTATAAAATAGTCAGAATAGCACTACCATGACTAATTATTAAAGAATACAAATAAATGTGTATACACTAGGATTATGCAATGCTTCAGATTCAATTCCAGAAAGGTGGTTCAGAGCATGTGAGAACACAGCACCTGTCTGCAACTCTTTGAAGCAACCGTGAAATACAAGCTAAAATTCTTAAATCCCTGGGGCATCTTAAAGATCATACTGCACAACTCTAACCACCACCGATTCCTGAATTACCCCCCATTGGTGTGACATTTTCCATTTCATTAGAAGCTTCTTCTAGAGTACGTCTTTCACTGATTGCCATTATATAAGGCAGGCACAGCTATTCCTAGACAGAGAGGATTATGTAAATTGGCCTACTACCTGTCCAGAAAATGGGGCCATTAAGGGAAGCAGGCAGAAAGAGCAAGACAAGCCATTATATTCTGAAACATGGTATGTGAACAATTACATATTGAAACATTGTCTGACTTGTTTAGCTTGTCACAATGATGTGACCTCTTCCAGTATATCCCCAGCCTGGGAAACTGCCAAAAATTTCACAGAGGAGGCAAAAAAAATCCCTGCCAAAATGCTGAAATGTGAAAGAGACAGAGACAGAGGGTGGAGACCTTCCTGCACAGGCATCAGCTATGTGACAGTGCACCACTTTAATGACAGCACCAGAAAGCCATCAAACCAAGGGGATGCCATAATAATCTTCCTCTGAATCAAGCAAAGGATCAAAAGTTACTTAGATCAGTGAGAACTTAATCCACCTTGATCTACATGAGAAGTTCAGAACCTACAGTAGCAGCTTCCATGGAAAGGGCAAGAGGATCAGAGTGATGAAAGCAGCCTCATACTATAAGCCTCACTTATTTTGTACATGCATCAACAACAGAGGTGGAGCTTGTAGCGAAACTGCAAAATGCTGTTTTCTTCATTTCAACACCCATGGCAGAACCTGAATCTACAAGGCCATCTGCAACCCTTGAAAATCTTGGTTCCAGCCCTCTGAAGCTGTTACTGAATTATTATGTTTAATGTGACTGAAAGGGGAAATGATTAAATACACAGCTGGAGACCATCAGATTAATTATATTTAACTTTAAGTGAACAGCTAAATGAAATCCTCCCTGACACACATTCCTCTTATAATCTGGAGTGCGCTTTCCCTGGGTATAAGTTGCACACCATTAATCTAGATCAGTGTTCTTCAATCTCAGCAAGACTGGGAAGAAGCTAATGAGATTGTGAAAAAGAGAGAGCTGAGAAGTTTCCAGAACAAAAGGCAATATATGAAGAGGTGTATGGATGTTGTGAAAACAGGAATGATTTACAAGGATAGAAAGGCATGGAGAGGTATAGTAGTTGATGTTGGTCTAAAGTAGATTTAGCTATAGTTCTTTTCCTTTGTTTATCTCATGCCTCACTTTCTTTGACTTACTGTTTCTTTTCTGCCCTTTGCACAACATGGCTTACCCTGAAAAGGAAGAGCATGATGGGGGTGCATGCATGTAAGTATGCAACCTGCAAATTTTTTCAAACAACTATAGAATGGCTATTGAGAAGCGAACAGACTGGGAGCCTTGCCACTGTGAGAGGACTGAAAAAGCACAATCCAGTTCTAAACCACAAATCTCTTTAGAAGGGACAGATTAAATGTAGACAAGCAACAAAACCCATTGGCACAAATGCGGGAACCAAGCTGGGGGATGAGGACAAAGCTAATACAAGGCAGACAGAGATCCGACTGGGGAAAGAACATTTCGCAGACCCTCCTAATGGTAACATTTCACAGACCTTTTCTTAAGCCAATACAAAGATCACAAAAGAG
The DNA here is from genome assembly GCF_035149785.1 of Candoia aspera. Classification (NCBI taxonomy): domain Eukaryota; kingdom Metazoa; phylum Chordata; class Lepidosauria; order Squamata; family Candoiidae; genus Candoia; species Candoia aspera. The sequence goes on from NC_086153.1 coordinate 16,785,970, forward strand.
TGGGCAAGGTTTACTGAATTGGGCTCATGTAGCCGCAAGGTCGTTAACTGACCTGATTACAAGTGTTGGTAATCCTAGTGAAAACCTCTTAGGTGGCTTTGATCACACTGGGATCCAAAATTAAACTATCCATCCTGCCAATTGGGGCTTCTAATTTGCAGCCTGTCCTTCTGCCCATCACACTATATAGGTTTTTAAAAAGAATCTAGCAAGTGATTCATCCCACATCTCATCCCTTATAGCAAATTAAGCTTAAAAAAGAAGTGTGCCATTTCTAATAATAATCATTAAAAAAGCATGTGTTCTCTCCATTATCCCATCCCTCCCTCCCTCCCCCACCCCAGACACCTACAGGCTAGGCTAGCTATGCCTAAACTGGTGTCTCCCACAACTGCCAGAATTCCCAATCTACCACTAAAAAGCCCCAGGTCATCATGAACCTATATCTGGCTTGCTGTCTCAGGAACTCTAATATTAGCCAGATCATCAGCCTGGGAAGTTTTATACAGAGAATTCCATCCCTTAAATGTTCCTATCTCTTCACTTTCATCAGGAAGAGGGCCCTGCTCAGGTGATAACAGGTTGGCTTTCCCATTATATTAAGGTTTTATACCCACTGAGCAAGGACTAGACCTGGTTTACTTGCTTCTTGAAATTTGAAAGGCTAGAACTCTAAGGATTAATTATAAACCAGTTTAGATTGTAAATCAATAAACTATTTTGGAATATTTCATATATATATATATATATATATATCATTTTATTTATATTTATATTTATATTTATAAAATTAAAATTAAAATTAAAACAACAGCATAGGGAAACTGCTAGTGCTATTCTCTCTCTGTCTCTCCCTGGTTAGTTTTATTGCTGCAAAGAAAGAAGAATTTTGTTTGTCACAGTACTTGTCTGTTCATAAAAAAAAGAGGGTAGAATCATTTGCCTATTCAGTAGCCCTTAAACTACAGATCATTCTCACTATCTCCATATTTTGTTACAGATGATCACTTTGGTTTTTAGTACTACTTTTATTCCAAAACTGTTGTAGATCCCACTGCTACCACCACAAGGCAAGTCTTAGAGCAGGAAAGTACACTTTGGAGGTGGGGGGGGTGTCAAGAACTGCACCTGCTTTTTGAATGGAATGCTGTAAGGACCACACTTTGAAAAATGGCAGAACCAAGGCAAAACTTAATTTAAATTTAATTAAAATGGATAGATTAAAAGCAACTAATCCCTGCAAGATTTTCAGAAGTGGTTTGCCATTGCCTTCTTCTTCCTAGGGCTGAGAGGGCGTGACTGGCCCAAGGTCACCCAGCCGGCTTTGTGGCTAAGGTGGGAATAGAACTTGTGGTCTCCCAGTTTTTTCTAGCCTTGTGCCTTAACCACTACACCAGACCGGCTGTCACAGAGGATCTGCCTACCGTTAATGTTCCTTCATGTCATTGCTCCTGCTCTTATTGCTGATATCTTGCCATCCAAAATATTTTACTGTTCGAGGTTGAGCAGCAAATGGAACCCTTACTCAAATCAGGATGTCTTATACTCCAAATCCTGGGGGGACTCAAAATGTAAGGACCTCTTTATCCGCAACAGTAGACCGTAATGCATTAAGCAATTAACATTTTGCTATCTTTGTATGATGCCAAAATCTGCCACATGCCACCTAAGGGTCCACTCTGCTTAATAGTGATATAGGACAAGTGATTCACCAAGGGGCATCTGTGGCATGTGGGTGTGTGTATCAAATGCTGCAAAAAGACATGGTATCATGATCATAGCCCCATCTCTTTGTACATGCAAAGCATGTTCAAAAGGGGCAGGCCTACCATTGCAATGCCATGCCCGCCATCTTGCAGATTTTATCCACTCCCATACAGATGCCTTGATTCTCTCACTTCCAAACACTCCGGCAGCTTAACTCTCATTCTTCAGTCAAGAAGAACAGGACAGATTATGGAGGTTGGGGAAAATCTGTAGAAAATCTCAGTTCCTACAAGCGATATACTTTTGACTTTAGCTTTGTTCCTCCCCACATAGCTATGAATATATTATTATGATTCTTGTTGCTGTCTATTTATCGGCTGCCTTTTAAAACAAGTTCTTTAAGCAAGGTAAAACAAAATAGAACAGTGTTGTATAATTAAATACAAAATTGACATCCTAAACAACCCTAAAACCGGCACAAGAATGATTAAATTCAGGCAAGTGCTTTGAAACGTAAAAAGAACTGAAACCATCTTGGAAAAATAGTGCAAATAGTACAAATGTCATCAACAAACAACAAAGTCCTTGCAAATTAAAACTGTGTTTGCCCATAGTTAACCAGTTCAGCTAAAGACCGAATGCCTGCATTTCTGCAATAGATAAACTTGGTTCATTTAAACCTTGGTTTCTTTTGTGAGGGGTGCCTAATGTTTGAATTTCAGTGTGTTTGGTTACGTTTATGAGTCTATGTATTACTGAAACTCAGAAAATGGGTCAATTCAGTGACCAAGTTAAGTGTGTGGATGCAACCACTAAATTATACATTAGGTCTTTAAAACTCCCCATTAATCTTTCAGAAGGATGTGGCTCTTAAAGGTCCAAGAGATTTTTTAAAAGGGCTTGTCCATCACTGAAGGGAGAAAATGTGAGCGTCAGGCAAATAGTCCAGAAGAAAGCTACCCCAGACATGGAGTGTGTTTTGCCTCAGTTGCCTCCAGTGACAAGGAAATGGACAGTCATTAACCTTTTCAGCAGTGACATTCAGTAATTTGTCTAATTAGATTTAAAAAGGGACAGGGAGGAAAAGCAAAGCAGGCATGGAGGGACTGAGGTTGAGGTATCACGAAGTGTGAGTTGTAAAATCTGGAACTTATTTAGCAAAACACTACCTTGGTGGTAAGGTAAAGGAGAGCTTCCCTGTAGCTCAGTGTTTCTCAAGCCTGGCTACTTTAAGATGTGTGGACTTCAACTCCCAGAATTCCCCAACCAGCATGGCTGGCTGGGGAATTCTGGGAGTTGAAATCCACACATCTTAAAGTAGCCAAGGTTGAGAAACAGTGATCTAGCTGATGCCAACCCAACCTGTCATAATGACAGTTGTAGACCAATGCACCTGGAAGCTGCCAGCAAGGAGAAGGCCGATATATCTATGGGTTGATTTTTACAGTGGTCCAATTTCAGGGGTATAGTCCAAGCTGGACCAAGGGACACCCAATTTCAAATTATCCCTTCAGGCTCCATGAAGCTCATTGACCTACTCTTTCAACTCACTTGAAGATAAATTGGCAAAACCCAAGCAGATTAGTTTAAGACTATTGGGAGTAGATGAAATACAACCATGATTTTAATCACTGTCATACTGATCATCAACAACAGTTCAACACATCCTCACTGAGAACTAAAAACAGAGCCAAGAACTGTATCATCAAACTGTATGCAGCCAAAAATATAATATAGCATAAAAGGAACAACTCAGGTGAGGGAGCCAAGTTCTATCCTGCAAGTGAAACAATGACATAACACCTCACCCCCTTCAAGCAGCTAATACTGTACATAAGATTTCCTTCTCAGTAGCTGTAGTCAGACAACATGCATAGCCAAGTAAAATAAAGACCAACTGTCAGTATATGTACAATGTGATATGTCTGGTTAGTTTAACCTTGGCTAGTTTTTTGTGGTTTGATGTCCTCTGTGAACCCACACCCTTTGGTTAGTTTATGGTGCAGTGTATTGTAGACTGTACTGTAGAATACAATACAATGTATTGTAGAAAGTAGACACATTCAGCAGCCATCAGGTTAAAAAGATTTCTGTGCACTCAGTCCCAAAGTCAGAATTTCTCCACCTTACTTCCTCATCTGTAAAATGAGTGCCTGGGGCCTCCCTTGCAGGGACTTTTCCACATGTTAAAAATGTTACAAAAGTTAAAAGCAGCTGTGACAACTGCCACAATGAAAAATTCCTTGCAGAAATGGGTAAACCCACCCAGTTGTGACCATTATTGGCTTGGCCTGAACTGTAGAGGACTGCATGGCATTAAGTATGGCTGGAGCAATATACAATATTCCTTCTCAGACATACTGCATACAGCCAGGCTCATCAAAAAGTGGACTCCCCAGTGCTCTCTGAGCTTGGTTGTTTGCTTGCAGATGTTTCATTACCCGACTAGGTAACATCATCAGTGCAAGTGAGTCTGGGGTTTGCTCCCTGTTTATATACAGTAGCTTGCCCTGCCAATTTTGGTGGGGGTGTGGTTTTCTCCTTGGTAGTTCCCTTGATTAAGGTATTGATTTCTGCTTGATTGCTTGTCTGGTGTTAATCCCTGCTTATCTGGGTGTTGGCTGCTTGAGAGGTTGTGTTCTGTTCTTTTTGTATCCATCTTAGCTTTTTTATTGTCTCTTTTGAATGGTGTGTAAATGTGGTTTATCTCTGTGTGTCTATTGGTGGCTGATTAGTCTGAGTGCCAGGCTTCTGGGAATTTCCTGCTGTTCCAGGAATTCTGTAGCAGGGCAAGCCTCTATATATAAACAAGGAGCAAACCCCACACTCACACTGATGATGTTACCTAGTTGAGTAATGAAACGTCTGCAAGCAAACAACCAAGCTCAGAAAGCACCAAGGACTCCACATTTCAACCCTGAGTTGCCTATATTCTTTTTTATTGGAATCTTACCTTTGCCAGTATCTTTACAGAAAGCTAATGTCTCTCTGTCCCCTACCTGATAGGTTGCTACTAGGATTAATGAACACAATTTGTCAAGACGTGAAACAATTGCCCAGCTGGGAAAAGGGCTCACAGCTCAGTGGCACATCCCACACTTCATGCATACTCAGTACAACTCAAGAAGGAAGTCTTATAGGCTGATGATTCTTCCCTTTACATCCAATTTTTCCCCTGGGAGTTCAAGGCGGCACGTGTGGGGATCTCCCAGTTTTTATTCCTAGAACTACCATGGGTTATGAGACAGAAGCTGGCCCAAGGTTACCCAGTCAGCTCCATGAGTGGAAGGGACTTGAACCTGGGTCTCCTTCCCTGGTTCCAGTCCAAAAAATCACCCTTCCCTTATCTGGTGTTCTCCAGATATTTAAGATTATAATGCCCACAAACCAGTCATTTTGCCCGTTGCTGTCTTGGCTAGGTATGATGCAAATGGTACTCTTACATAATCAGAGGGCATCTGGTTGAGGAAGGGTAGAGTGGACCATTTTGGGTAAGATGGACAAATAGTTTGTCTCCTGAGGCAGCATGATATTTTCAGCAATCCAAGAGGGTATCAGGCAATGAGGTGACCCAGAGAAATCTCAAGAGGATGGCCCTCTTTTATTTGCTGTCCTGAGCATTTAAGAATCTTGGCCGGGTTTGCAAAAGATGCTTAACCAGGTCATTTTAAAATCTAGTGGCTATCTATGCATAGCATGTTTAATTTGTTTGTCTTAATGGCTCAGTGTGTTATGTGAACCCAGTCCACTGAATTACAGTTTAATATATTGAGTGAACCCAAATTGATGAGGACCAATATACCAGGGGTGGGGTTCATGTTATATACCAGGTTAAATATATAATATGAACCCCACCAGTGTTCACCCATGTTAAATCCTAAGCAGGTAAAAACTTACATGCAGTGTCTATGTTCACATAAAATGCTTATTCATATCGTGGTTTAACATTATGGCCAGATTGACAACAACCATGTGAAATCAATAGCTGAATTCCTACTATACGCTGAAGTACCAGCTATGCCATTTTAGTCTAGTGCACTCTGTAGATTCAGCCCAAGATCTGCTGCAGAACCCAAAGGATCTCCTTAACTTAGCTTATATCATTTATAAGCTATTCTCTATTTCTCTATATAAGCAGATGGTTCTCTTTTTGTTTCTATCCACATATTTAAGCAAAGCCTTACACTGATGGCTGAAATGTCTGTACAATTCATGTGTTCCTTTCCCCTTTCCCTCATCCTAGATGTTCCTGCTATGCCTTTTCTTGCAACCAATACAGAAAACTTCAGTTTACTGTGCAACTTTCCATGTGCCAAGATATGCCCTCTTTGCAAATACTGTAAAGCTGATTCCCCTTAGGGCACTTCCCACAACTATCAGAGCACAAATGCAGGAATATGCTTCAAGACTTTCTACACAACATCCCTTTCCAAATTGCAAGTTCAAATCTCCTGGGAATGTTTCCAAGTTATCCTTGATGAATTATTCCAAAAAGCTGCTTGCTGCCCTAAAATGGACTAAAGTTGTCATCTTCCCTCCCTCCTCTGTCGTCTTTGCAGAAACTTGATCCACCCTTTAACCCAAGCTTGGGGCAGTGGAGAGAAATCCCTTCAGAAACCCTCCAGGTCACCTTCTTCTATGGAAGGGTTTGTTCCTCTCGTTTCACCATCCAAAAAACTTTCATCTCTTTTGCTCCTGGACTTTGGTGACCAAACAAGGACATTGGATATTTGGGGAAATAACATGGAAAGATGTAAAATTCCAGGGATGTTGGGGGTTGGTGTTCCCCTCTTCCTCAACAATAATTTCCAAAGCATATAGCTATGTGCTCTCTCTCTCTCTCTCTCACACACACACACACACACACGCACAGCCATTTAAGAGGAAGACCTAGGTATCTTTCCCAGTATCCCTTCCCCATCCAAAAGAGAGCTGTCAAATTACTATAACCCAACATCCTCATCATCTCAGGGACTGATGCATTGCTTTTTATTTCTCCATGGGAGAACTGGAGAAGAATAGCATTCTTTGAAATCGAGCCAAGTCTCAAGAGCCTCCATGAATCCCTTTGGGTTATTGTTTTCTTCCTTTACAAAACAAAACAAAATGCATTCAGAGAATCTGAGGGATGCTGAGTCTCTCATCTGCCTCCTGCTCCCAAGAGACACAACAGCTACCCACCTTCTGCTGCCCCCCACTCACGGTGCTCCCATCCCCTCCGCTGATCTTTGCAAAGAGAGAATGCCAAGCCCAGTCAAACAGACACAACAGATGGGACTGCAGCCAACATGCCTCTTGCTAAGCTTTCCTGCACCCCCCTCCCCACCACTGCCGCTCTCCCTTAGGCGATTGCAGGGCTTCGCAGTCTGCTGTGACCCTCGGTCCAGCTCTCTCCCCGCAGTCCTCACCTTCCTCCCCCTCGTCCCAGTCAAGCAAGGTTGCCCCCCTTTCCCCCCAACCCCTGTCTTATCATACCTTGCTGGGGAATTCTGCGCCCTTGTGATCTTGTGTCCGTGCCAGTCACTGCAGCTGGGTTTGGCCTCGTCTCCCTCCTGCCAGCCTCTTCTCCCTTCTGGATCCCGCTGGGTCTCGGTCTCCTCTGCCTCGTGCCTTTCCCCTGATTCCTGCCCCAGCCCCGGCTCCGGCCCCGGCCCGGCCTCTCCGCCGGCAACCTTGCTTCTCGACTATCGCCCTGACGTTCTCTTTCGGAGCATCCCCCAGTGAACGGCTCCTGAAGTGCTGGACAGCTCAGGACCATAGAGTCAGCCGTGGCGTGGTGCAAGACCGTCACCTGACTCCCCGCCTTCGCCTTCCACAGAGCCCCCTAAAGACGACAAGAGAAGGGAACAGGCGGAAAGATGAAAGCGAAGACGAAGCGCTACCGTATAAAAATAAAACGTATAAAAACTGTGTGGTAAATCCAGTTTCATGGTGCCTGTGCCTATATGTACACCCTTCACCGACTTGAATGTATGCATTCAGAAAGAGAAAAGGGGAGATGATTTTTCAAGCAGCAAACGGAAGAATACATTTTTGAAAGTAAAACGTGTTGGCTTCTATCTTTTTCAGTAGCTCTGATATAAATAACATGCAATGGTCAATGTGAGAGTGGCACTAAAATGTGCAGGGTGAAGTGCTTCTCACTGGAAACGGTATCATATGCAAAATTCTGGATGGCCACCAGAGGGCAGAAAAGAATTAAAATGTTCTGTATCCCTTTGCTGACACATGTAGGGGTTGTCTGGATTTTGCAGCCCAGATATATTAGACTTAATTTAAGGAGTCAAACAAGCAGCTGCGCTTTCTTCAGAAGTGTTTTCCATCATTTCTCCCCGCCCCCATAAAAGATTCCATTTTATCTATTAGATTATTTATTTATGACATTTATCTGACTGCCTGAAACCAACCAGATTCTAGACAGCTTACAGAGTATTAGAACAGTGTACAAAATCAGAATAAGGAATGAAAATAATAGCTATTTCCTGAGCACATGAAATCTCCAAAGAACTGGGTTTTTTCCCTCCTCATTTATTACATTTATTCATTTGCATTTAACAAAAATCCTGGATTTCCCCTGAGCAAGTTATAATTTTCATCTGATTCACTGATGGATGGTTCTGTTTTGACTATATAAGGTCAGACTTCAGTCAATGAACTGGCAATTAGGAGCTGAATGCTGAATTCACCTTGAGTAGTGTGTTTTATTTCCCTAACTGGTTGAATGAATACTTCCAGCATCAAGAAGGAAAGCTTGAAATTTCCTGTTTTAATGCAGATTCTGATTGTGCTATTGATGCCTGTGAACAAGCATGAGGGTGATAACAAACTTCTAATATTTTTAAACCAAATGCAAAGATAACAGAAAGGAGATGAGTGTCATCAAAGAGATTTCAGGCCGTAAGAACTGTGTTGAATCAGAGCAAAATTCATTCTAGGCCAGCATCCTATTTATAATAGAAGCCAGTTAGATCCTTTTAGGAAAGCTACTAGAAAGTAATAAGGCCGATAAACAGCTTTGGTTTTGTAGTCCAGCCAAATATGAGCAAGTAATGGTTAAGCAACCTTTGGCTTACTCCAGGAACAAGAAATCTTTTGGCCCAGGGCACTTTTGGAGATTTGGAGTTTCCAAAATACAGCTGTGGTAGAGTTAATCCTAGTCTGTCTGGGGCAAAATCGAATTCTCTGGAGATTCAATGCCTTGTTCAACTGGACCTTTTTTTTTGGTATTCCTACAGTACACTAAATCCCCCTCTCCTCACTTAAGCATGTGGGAACAGAGCTAGGTTCATTCTGATGTGCTTTCATACTTGCAGGGCATCCAGTATGGGATACTGTATGCATGGGTAGACTATCTAAGGATCCTAAGCAAAAGGGAGGAGAAGAATTTCAAACAAGCAAGAAGTGAAATTAGCAAATCAGGAAGCTGAAAAAGCAAACAAGGCTTGCAGTGGGATTCTAGGCACTAAGTTTTGCCAAGCTCACTGTGAGTTACTCCTGAGTAAAAAACCTATAAGTCAGTGTTTTTTCAAACTTGACATCTTTAAGATGTGTGGACTTCAACTCCCAGAATTCCCCAGCCAACATGCTGGCTGGGGAATTCTGGGAATTGAAGTCCATACATCTTAAACTTGACAAGTTTGAAAAACACTGCTATAAGTCAATGTGACTTATTCCCAGCCTATAAAAATGCAACCTTCTAGTGCAGCAGATTTTATTATTTACTATTTCAGTTTCTGTGCCTTTCTACCCATTAAGCACTTGGTCATACTGTTAAGGCCGAACTTTGGAAAATGAATTAGGGTCAGGTGTTTTATTCCTACTTGTTTATTTGGTGAATTTATAAACTGCTGTTCAGTATACATTTCCCAGGGTGCTATATTATTCACATAATTAATCTTGCAATTTACAAAAAGGTCCTCTCCCGCCCCCCCGCACCACTTCCCACAAGCATCTTACAATGCAGAATTAGCTGCTGAGCACTTTTCTAGACTTACCCATCCCCATTCCCCTACCTCCTCCAGGGAGGGGTGGGGGGAAAATGCTCTCATTTTTATTTTAAAACAAAAACCACTCCAGTCCTTTAATTTGAGGAAACTGCTGGGGAACAGGCATATGGTTCTTTTTGCATTAATAGAACTTGAAAATTGCAGCAGAGGAGGCCTGGTGCGTTGCTGCTGAGCAGTGTGGTAAATCACAGCCAGATGAATTAAAATCCCTAAATAAACCGGTAAATGGCAATCATAAAACCTCCAAACACCCTACATAAATCAGGAAGGAAAATCTTTTTCAACAGACTTGCAGGAGGAGGGAACTCTATTTAAGGAAGCCCTGTCTCTATGAAGAGAGAGTGTATCAAGATGCAGGAATGGAGAATTGGGCAGCTGAAGCTCTCTGGGTCAAGCAAGTCACGAGTATAAGAGCAAGTGGCAGAAAGTAGGTCACAAATACGTCAATATAAAGCTGAAATCAGGAGACAGCTTTTATTACTTTTGATCCAAGGAATAAAATCATTGCTTTGCATACAGAAAGTCCAACACTCAATCCCTGGTGTTTCCAGGTGAAACTGGAGCACATTCTGCCTGGATTCCCCTCTAGCATCCTGCTAAGCTGTAATGAGCTTTGTTTGGTTTCAGTTTAGGAAGTGATGTAAGCCCGGCCAGGGCCACCAGATTTAGGCAGCAAAAACCCACATGACCACTAGGTGGCAGCAAAGAGACACAGATAACTACCTCTTTGCTGCCATTGAATTGTCAGTCTGGATTTTGCAGCTCAGATCCAATAATTTGATCCACTGTAGTTTGTAAGCCATTGTTTATTGCTCAGTGTGATGTCTGAACCACACTGCTATGATTTGAATGAACTATGATTAAAACTGTGGCTTAACAGATGTCAACCCAGCTTATCTAATAGCTGCCTGGATTTTAGTGGTTCAAATCTTGAAGCCCTATCTGCGTGGCTGGGGTTTCCATAACAAAGTAGAGTAGGCCAAAATGGGGTTAGGTAACTTGTGATTCTGCACGATGTATGAATCAGGACATCATAGTGAACTATAATGTAGTTTATTGCTTGAATATGACATGTGAATTCAGTTGTGTTTTTTTCACCAGGGTTTAGCGTGCTCTGTGGACCTAGCTTTTGACTATGATGATACATTTGTATTACATGCTTAATTTATATACTGAATTAACCCGTTTTCTTGATTTGTATACTGGATCATAAACTATAAATGGATCTACAGGTAGTCCTCACTTAACAACCACAATTGAGACTAGAATTATGGTTGCTAAGCAAAGCGGTCATTAAGTGACTCCAACCCAATTTTACCTTTTTTGTGGCAGTCGTTAAGCAAATCACCACAGAAGTTAAGTGAACCACATAGTCATTAAGCAAATCACGCAATTCCCCCATTGATTTTGCTTGCCAATAACTGGCCAGGAAGGTCAAAAATGGTGCTCACATGACCACAGGATGCTGTGACAGTCATAAATGTGAACTGGTTGCCACGTGCCCAAATCGTGAATACGTGACTGTGGGGACGTTGCAACAGTCGTAAGTGTGAGGACCAGTTGTAAATCTGTTTTTCAGCACTTTAGTAAGTCCGAACCATCACTAAATGAGTGGTTGTTAAGCAAGGACTACCTGTAGTTTGAACAATAGTAAGCTATAACATGATACCTAAGGCCTGAATAACCATGTTTTAATGGTGTTCCCAAAAACCAGGAGGGAAGAGTCTAGGGCAGTATTTCTCAATCTTGGCAACTTTAAGAAGTGTAGACATCGAGCAGGTTGCCTTACTTTGGCTTAGTCTGTCATGTGATCTCTGCCACTGTGGTTTATGAACCGCATTGTCACTGGGCTTTATGAGATTTGTGACCCAGCCAACTGTGATTTATTCAGTGGCTAAAACTCATCTGAGTGGACCCATTCTGGCTTGGTTTATATGTCTTACTAAGCCATAAAGTGATTTGGTTAGTTTTGATTTAGTCTCATGTAAAGCTGAACTTTGTAAATCATCATTTATGGCTTATTCAGTAAGGAAATCCTGGCTTCATATAATGTACATCTGTGCTAAATCTGTGATGCCAGCAGTCAAAGGGGGGAATGCTGTAGATATATTATATTTTGAAAAATTACCTCATGATCTTATGATTAGCAAGCTAGTTCAGTATAGGCTGGATGGAATGGCTATTCAGTGGAGCTACAGCTGGTTTGAAAAATCGTATTCAAAAACTTCTCATCAATGACTTCTCATTAAATGAAATGAGATATCAAGTGGTATGCCACAAGGTTCAGTTCTGAGTCCTACGCACTTCAACTGTTTTTATTAACAATTTGGGATGAAAAGGTGGAAGGAAAGACAATCCAATCTGCAGGGGATGTCATTAAGGCTGTGACAGCAAATATTCTGTATAAATTCTGGGACTCTTGCTCTAGGCTCATTGGTTGCAAGAAACCAGTAACACACTGCAACCTGCTAGTTTTAGAAATAATTAAACAATCATTGGATCCTCTCCAGTTGTTGGTCTTTGGTCTTTCTTGGGTGAGTTTTCCACCACAACAGAGCTAAGTGCAAATTCCTTTGCTTAATAAAAAGAAAATCCACAGATAAAAAGTGGTGGATAACTGGCTTGGTAACCGAAAAGCACAGCCTTGATGCCCTTCCAATGTACTGAAACAACAGCTATCCAGTGATAGGCCTCAGGCAAACAAAGGATTTTGTTCACACATTTCCATATTGCTGATGTAGAGCTAGAAAAATTGGACTTTTTAAAACTCTGGTCCCTGCGTTCAGCTGTCTTTCTGCTGAATAGTTCAGTCCCTCTTGATGGAAAGGACGCAACCTGAAAAGGCAACCAGGACACAGACTCAGACAAAAACTCAGCAGGAGGACTCCTCTAAAGCAGAGATTCAAACACTTTATGCACCGTAATAGTGTCTCAGTTGCTACTGGCCTGGAGGCATGGCACAACTGCAGGAATACCTGTGCTGAGCAAAACAGTAATTTATAACAGAAGCAGTGTAGGTAGTTAGCAAGTAGTTAGTTTCTTTAAGGAGGAGCAGTCTTCTTTGGCATTTTTTTATTTTTTATTTTCTTCTGCCTTTGAATTAGTTTTTGACTCCTGGTGACTGCCTGGACTAGTCCCTGCAGTTTTCTTGGCATGGTTCTTCAGAAGTGGTTTGCCATTGCTTCCTCCTTACGGCTGAGAAGGAGTGACCGGCCCAAGGTCACCCAGCTGGCTTTGTGCCTAAGGTAGGACTGGAACTCATGGTCTCCTGGTTTCTAGCCTGATGCCTTAACCCCTACACCAAACTGGCTCTCTTTGAGGACTATTTTTGGCATATATTAAGAAGTAAATCTAGAGATTGTGGCCAGCAAGGAAAAAAAATGGATCACGTTGCCCTGGCAATTAGGGAGGAGGAGGGGGGGATGATTTGGTCATCCTATTCTAAGAGGAAGGAAAACAAATGGTAGGAAGAACAAATTCTATTCCAACAATACCAGATAACAGTGCCTAGCTCATGCCATCAATTTCTAGCTGCTCTTTTCTTCTTGCCAATGAAATATTCATGGGGCTACTGCTCTGAGCAATGACTTCTCCTTCATTCTCAGTCTGCCTCTTAATAGCTTCCACAGTGCATGCCATGGGTGTAGTTCTTAGGGGAAGTAGGCTGCGTGCATCGCAGTTTTGAACATGGGTGGATGGAGGGCAGCAATTCCCTCTTTGTACAGTACTCCCTGAGAAAGTACCGTATGTAAGTATGGCAAGAAAAATAGGGAGCAGGGAAGAGGTTCTGCTGGTCACTGCTACCTTTTTTTGCTTCTGAAGTGGATGATCTCAGAACACCCAGGGGGATCTGCCGCAAGTTTTGACATAGTGAATAAAGTAGCATGGCTCAGCAACAACGCTGATTGTGATATGTTGTGATATGATTGTGACATGTTTCTCATCCAGAGATACAAGGAGGCAGGAGGAAGAGAAATTTTGGGCAGAAGAAGGCCATCGCACCCACCCATCCCACCACATGGTACCATGTTGGAGATTTCCATTAATTCGATTTCATGGAGGGAGTGGGGGGACCTCTACTTCTCTCAGAATATTCTGCTTCTAGAATTTTCTAGAAAGTTCTAAAAAGAGGGGTCCTGCCTGGAAAACAGGTCTTCAAAAGCACAAAACACCTTTTATTCTCCTTCCTTTATTTCCACATTTTTAAGTGTCTCCCAGCAGGAATGTCCACAGGGCGAGGGGGTGTCAGAAAAGTCAAAACAATGGCTGTGAGTGTACCATTGAAGCCCCATATGCCGCATGTGTTTAAAAGGGAGAGGATTTCAATCACATGATTGTGGCTGGCCATCTTGATATTTTTTATCCCTGCCTATGGATGCCCATCCCTCCCAGGCAGGTTACAAAAATCAACGATTCACATAACCTGGCCCTCAAGTGTATAATCTGAAGAGGTAAGGAAATCTGTTGGCCAAAAAGAGGAAAAAAGAAAATGAAGGGGTTGGTAGGTCTATATTGCCCAGGTAATATAGTCTGAACTGGATAGCACACAGATTTGAACTGTCTCTTCTGTCCAGGCCTATTCTCCTCTGCTAATCTTTCCTCCTTTTGCCTTCCATTCATAAATTCAAGCTTAATTTCCTTTTTTCTCTTTCTTGCAGGGCAAGCAGGAGTGGCTTGGGAAGGGGGTTGAGGGGAAAAATGAAAAAAGTCAAGATGGTGGTATGATGGTATGTGGGAATGACCTTGGAAGACAAGGGGAAGAGCCACAGCCAGGGGGGACAGTCAGATAAGAGGCAGCTTAGCCCTCAGAAGGAATGTGGGAATGGGAAATGTCTCAGAAGGGATTCTCTGTAGTTTCTTGGGCTGTAAGGGTGAGGGGGGGAGAAATGTCCTTGCAGATTTAAAAGATTCTGTTAATATAACCTTAAAATAAAGTAGGATTAGTCCATCTGGTCATACTTCCTGTCTGGACTACCTTGCAAGGCTGACATTAATCTTGCAACTCTGAAAATACATTCCTCCCCCCTCGCCTTCACAGCCCAAGAAACTAGGGAGGGTCCCTTCTGAGGTGTTTGCCACGCCCCCATTCCTTCTGCTCCTTTTCATATATATCCTGAGGCATTTAAAAAGGCGCTGGGCTTTAATTGCTCAGTCATGGCCACCATCATGACTTTTCTGATGCCCCTCATATAAACATCCCTGAGAGCAAGATGGTTTCCCAGCAGACCTGTCAGTGGCAATTGGAGGGGAAGGGCCACCAAACAGGATCAGCTTTTGCTGCCAGAGGAAAAAGGGAATATAATGGCTCCATCCATTCAATGTACAGAAACCAATTGGACTGGCTGTTGAATCTTACTTCAGCGTAAGTGATGAGTAGGGCCTTTTCATCTCTGTTGAAAACCATAGGCTAATTCAGAGACCTAGAGTTCTGTCTTCCAAGCGGGAAGAACAAATGAGAGGTTCAGAAGGAATGGCTGGAGCACTGTCACAGAGGCCCCTCCAGCATGTGCCACCAAAAACGACTGCTGCATTCAGCCTAAGAGTAGGGCCAGCCCCGGCACCAAGCCATTGTGCTCCTGTTCCTTTAGGCATTAATGCCTCACCTTTCTTCCATGATGGATTTCCATGTGACAACTGTGGTACTCTTTAGGCCCCGCCAACCTTTCATTGATCGCATCCTGCCCAGCTTAGCTTCAGCAATGTAGCTGCACCTGGTGCCCAACAGTCTTTGGTGTAACAGAGCAGTTTTTGTTGCTGAGGAATCAGGGGTAGGTCTGGAAGAGCTCAGAGATGCTGTATACTTTAAATCCCAATGCCGCACCCACCATGTTGCAGATTTTGGCCTCTCCCCTCCCAGTTTTATTTCTCACAACATTTCCCAAAGAACGCTGACGACCGTTAAAGTTCCCATGCTCCCCCTCATGAAACAAGAGTTCCCAGAGATTCCTGGAGAGCAGAAAGATGGTTACAACCACCTATAGCAGTGTTTCTGAACCTTGGCAACCTGAAGATGTATGGACTTCAACTCCCAGAATTCCCCAGCCGGGCATGCATCTTCAACTTCCTAAGGTTGAGAAACACTGACCTATAGTGTAGACATTCCCCCCCCCCATACATTCAGTTTTGCTCATGATCAGGATCTGATTAATATTGTCCGGTTTGTATGGATGGGGACTGGTACAGATGATCATGAACATGAGAAAGAATGAAAAGAACTGAGTTTGGTAGCAGAAGGTCTAACCTTCAGATATTAAGCATGCATTGTAAGGAAAAGCTTGGCAGTAACGTTTCAGACTATCAGCCCACATTTATAGTCCAGGAGTGTAAAAGGCCAAGTTTTGGGCCTTTTTCTTTTTGAGGAACTATGTCATCAAAGCCCATAAGTCCAACTCCCAAACTGGCAACACGATGATTGTACAGATCAAAGACCAGGTGCATCATTCAAATCCTAAATATTTGTATGATGGACATCCCTCTCTGCATATACCATAAATCAGAGATAGTATACTGAATAAATGACCTTTGTTTCCCACATCTTAATGATTTATGCAGTTTTCTTCTTTTTCTTACCAGTCCCCTTTGCTCCTGAACCTTTCTCTCCCGTGTTGTGTTGTTTTGAAGGCCATCCACCAGCACATTCTGGCAAAAACAAGTTGGATCCAAATCTTAATAGCCCGTAATTAATTTTCATTTTCTTTAGTGGAGGGAAAAAAGCCAAGTTTTCTGGAGTCTTGCCCACCATTTAGTGATTAACCTTCCGGTGAGGCATCACTTAAAATAATGCAGCAGGAAGGAAACTTGGGGTGAAATTATCCTCGAAGGACGTATGAAAAGACTGAATGTCTTTCATTTCTGGCACCACCTGGAAAGGCTGGGATCAAGTTTCTGCTCTGCCATAAATCTTGGTGGTTAATTTGGGTGCCTCACAGTGACTATTACTACAAATCAGTATTTCTCAGCCTGGACAATTTTGAAATGTGTGGACTCCAACTCCCAGAATTCTCAGCACTGGCTTTGCTGGCTGAGGAATTCTGGGAGTTAGTCCACACATCTGGGAGTCAACAAGGTTGAGAAGGGCTGGCTGGGGAATTCTGGGAGTTGAAGTCCACACATTTTCAAGTTGCCAAGGTTGAGAAACACTATCCTAGAGGCTTTTGTTGTTTTTGTTGTTCAAGGAACACTAGTTTTCTCCTTTTCCTCTCTCTGCAAACTGCCTCTGGCATCTTTTCCTCCTCTCTATTTCTAAATTATCTTAGCTTTTTGGCTGCCTTCTAATCATTTACTTGCTTTCTGACAGAGCAACAAACTACCATTTTATCACAGGTACGGTGAGCATTCCACAAATGGTAGGTTAAAATACGTAGTAAAGGT
This sequence comes from Candoia aspera, assembly GCF_035149785.1. Classification (NCBI taxonomy): domain Eukaryota; kingdom Metazoa; phylum Chordata; class Lepidosauria; order Squamata; family Candoiidae; genus Candoia; species Candoia aspera. The sequence continues at coordinate 16,803,054 of NC_086153.1, forward strand.
AAAGGTTTCCCTTGACATTAAGTCCAGTCATGTCCGACTCTAGGGGGCGGTGCTCATCTCCGTTTCAAAGCCGAAGAGCCGGCGTTTGTCCGTAGACACTTCCTCTGTGGTCATGTGGCCGGCATGACTACACGGAACGCCGTTACCTGCCCACCGAAGCAGTACCTATTAATCTACTCACATTTGCACACACATGTATATGACAGCATCCTTATAGGAGTAATGGAAAGAGAGGGGCATTTTTAGACCCTTTTCAGAAATGTGAGGAGCTAAGTTTTGCAGGTTTTGGGGAAAGCTCATTGAAGCCGTTTTTTAATATGAGAAGAAGGACTGACTAATTAAATGGTCCCTCTTCTCATCTGTGAACTATTAGAGGACTTGGCTGGTATTTTAGTGGTAAGCAAAACTGAATACCGTATGATGGTTCCACTAACTGGGGGCTGTTTTAACCAAATTCAGAATTGGCTCTGTAATCCCAAACTGATACAGTTCACAGCAGGATGGTACAATGAGCAGATCTGACTTTCCTAATAGATCCCTGGCTAGAACTTGATTTCTGACTCACAATTATTTAATTATAAATTATTATAAGTATTCATGGGAAAATGCCTTTTTTAAAACCTAAAGTTTTGTTGCTGTTTATTCGTTTAGTCACTTCCGACTCTTCATGACTTCATGGACCAGCCCACGCCAGAGCTTCCTGTCGGTCAACACCCCCAGCTCCCCCAGGGACGAGTCCGTCACCTCTAGAATATCAAAACCTAAAGTAGGGTGCTGAAATGAAGAAAGCTTTAAGGGCAGGAGTTTGAAAAAAACTAATGAGCTCTATTTGGAACTCACACCTAAGTAAATTTATAAATCTCAGATTTAGATTTTTTTTTTAAATAAAATCTAAGAGTATGATTTTTAGCAGATGTCATCTGATGGACCTTGGGATTCTAATAAAAGCCTCTTGGAAGTCTGAAGTTTGTTCATCACTTTACAGAGCAGAATGTAAGGAAACACAAAATTCATTTTTAATTAAACTTTTAATGCTGATAATGGGCTTCTCTTTCACCAGTGGTGCAATAATATACTTTTAAATTCTGGATTCAATTTTCATAAGGGTACAGCCACCTCCACATATAGATGGTAACATTTATTATTCACTTCATAATAGGCTTGCTGAGGCCAATGTGTTTGAGAGCCCTTCTCTGTTGGAAGTCCTGGCAAATCCAGCATGCCACATTAGCATTTGAATAAGCATGTAAATTGAGTTGTCCCACAATGCAACTCTGAGGAAGCTGTTTGTTGCCACTCCCACTTCCTCTCTCTCTCTTTCCCCTTCCACCGATCAAGCAGCATAGATGCTGCTCTCTTTATCAGGGCCATGTGCTCAGGCCTTGATGAAGAATTCTGCCCCTTTCTTCCATGCAGCTCTTGGCAGCTGAAGGCTGAGAGTTTAGGGCAAACTATGTATTTAGAAAGAAAAGAAGAACAAAGGAACTTCATTTTTTCCACCAAGATGGATGTAACAGAAACAACAATAAGTCAGTAAGAATTATTTTACTTATCTTAACCTAATATATCTAAATGTGTGATTCTTTATGCATGGGAGGGCTGAATGTGTAAGATCTGTAACCTGTATTTCTCTGGCATGCTCACTGAAACTATCTAGGATAGTTTTCTTTTTTCTGTGCCAGCTTCTCAGCTGTGTTATAAGTTCTGTTCCATTTCAGTGGTTCTAGCAGGCCACTAAATTGGCTTCATTCTCATTCTACAGAATAAAGCTGTGCACCCCTGGCATCTTTCCCTTTAATGATGCCCACCACCCAAATATGCCCTGCCCACTCTACCACAGGGCAAGGTCTAAGTTAAAAGAAGGGGTGTCTGTCTTGGGACGGGATCCAGAAAGTCAAGATGGTGAAGCATGTAAAAAAGGGCTTTAATCACACATTCATGGCCTTCCTCTTGACTCTTTGGACTCCCTCTCCCACAATCATTCTGTTTAAAGGTGTCATTCAGAAAAGAGAAGCTGCCGGTACCTCTTCCCTCAAATCAGTAAGAGAGGTAAAACTTTAGCCATCATTCATTTATGTACTTCAATGACAGCCTTTGAGCTAACAAAAAAATTATATTTTTCCCTCATCCACTGATAACGCTCACCCTTGATGTGCATGACTTCAGCTTTTTAATGCTGATAGAGATGTTTTAATCAAGAGATGTTCACAGCTGTAGTATCCTTTTACATTTTACAAGATACCTGTGGTGTGATTAATGGATATCCTTCACATAAGACAGTTACTCCGTATCTTTCTCCATATGAACTTCCACTGTCATTTAATAGTGCAAAGAGTTTGACCCAGAGTGGGCTACCAGGTGCTCTGCCAACATCCAGACTCCCACACATGGTAGCAAAGAATTTTAGAAATATTTTCTCTCTCTCTCTCTCTCTCTCTCTCTCTCTCTCTCTCTCTCTCTCTCTCTCCTGCCAACTAATAGTTGTCTGGATTTTGCACCTCAGATCTGAGAATCCTGGGTTGGATTCAAGTGATTTCTGTAAAAATAAAACAGGTAGCTTAGCAAGGGCCAGCATCTTTTCTGTGGAGACTTCTCCCAATTCTAAAATACCTTCTCAAGAACAATTTCCCAGGTGCCAATAGCATTTAGATCACCTTAAAACATAATTATTTTCTGCCAACATTTGGGAAGTTTCTGGGCAGACAAAGATGATTGTTTAAGGACTTACAGAGTACCACTTTCAAAGGAGGTTAAAACTCTGAGATGCTTACCCACTGAGAGGTGAAATGCAACCCATACAACTCCATATTATCAAAGGCACGAAAATAACACTAACGCAATGTTAAAATCAGAATAAAGTTGAAACCAGCTTCAGCTGGAATATAAAATGCTCTTTTCTTCCAGGTTCAAAACTTTATCCATATACTGTAGAGTAGTGCAGGAGTAACCATGCTGGCCTGTTTGCAGCAAAAACAAGTCCTGTTTCACCTTTAAAACCATTCATTTATTAGGGCAATAGATTTTGTAGATTTTGGTCCACTTCAATAAATGTTTGGGGTAATATTCTGGGAGAGGAGAATTATATCTTCACCAGTTGTTGGAAAGTAGGAGAAGGGAAAATAAAAGGAAGAATAGACAGAGAAAAATGCCTGTAGGTAACGAGCATTTACAAAACAATTGTGAATCAAGCTCATGATTTCAGGGTCTTTCCCTGCAAGTAGCCAGTGACTGATTCCAACCTTGTTCAGCATTTTATCTGGTGACTTTTATGTGCTGTAGGTCATCCTGGAAAAACCTGATTTTGAAGGCAGCATAGAAATTTGAGAGAGAGAGAGAGAGGGATCTATAACAGTGTTTCTCAAACTTGGCAACATTAAGATGTGAACTTCAACTTGTGTATTTTTGGACGTCCATGGAAGTGTGGGAGGATGATGGCAAATTAGAAACACAAGTCTATTGAAAAACAATCCACACTAACCAAGTGCTCCATTACCAATGTAACAACCAACCCCAAGAGGAGCTGTGTAAGGACATTATTCGGACAAGTACTGCAGCAATCCAGAACACCAGAAAAAGGAAACAGACCGCCTTCCAACAAAATGGATACCCACGCAACTTTATCAAAAAGTGCCTGACTACTCAACCCACGACAGCACAACCAACACAAGCTATGAAGGGGATAACACTGCCATACCTCAGAAACATCTCAGAAACCACCAACAGACTGTTACAACCGCATGGCATCACCGTAGCACATAAACCAACTAAAACTCTTCAAAACATACTAAGTAACCCAAAAGACCCAATAGCCCAAGAATTAAAAACAGGAGTCATCTGCAACATACAGTGTAAGGACTGTAGCAGCCACTATGTAGGACAGACGGGCAGAAGACTAGCAGAGTGCATCCATGAATACCCACTGGCAGTCAGAAGACACAATGAAAACTCCTTCATCTCACAGCACATGGACAGACTCGGCCATAGTTTCAACTGGGAAACTGTGAGCATCCTAGACCAAGCCAAATCCAAAACTGCTAGGGAATCCCTGGAAGCTTGGCACTCAGACAAATCAGCCATCAATAGACACAGAGAGGTAAACCACCTTTACACACCATTTAAAAGAGACAATTTAAAAAAAAGCTAAGAAGGAAAAAAGACAGAACACATCCCCTCCAGCAGCCAACACACAGATAAGCAGGGATTAACACCAGGCAAAAAATCAAGCAGAAATCAATACCTTAATCAAGGAATTACCAAGGAGAAAACCATACCCTCACCAAAATTGGCAGGGCACATTACTGTATATAAACAGGGATCAAACCCCACACTCACTTGCACTGATGATGTTACCTAGTTGGGTAATGAAACATCTTCAAGCAAACAACAAGCTCAGAGAGCACCAAGTTCAAGCTGGCTAGAGTAAGAGGAGGCAATTCTTGAATGACTCCTGTATGTTTCCTTTAGGGCAGACTTCCCAATCCAGTGCCCTCCAGATGTGTGGAATTATGACTTTGGCTATCCCCAACAAGCATGGCCCAATGACGGGAACTGTACCTGTTGCACTGAAGTCTACCCAACTGGGAAAGACCAATGTGGGGTTTTAAAAATGGAACTTTTAACAAATACTGCAGATGCTGGTGCAGGTGAGATGCACCCCTGTTGCCAGCCCCAATTAGTAACCCAGGGTGTTTCCAGACTGTGGGCTCCCAGGGTGAAGAATTACTGCTTTTCTGCTGAAAGCGCTAAACAGAAATGCAACCAACTTGAAAAGCAATCTCTTTAAATCCCTTAATTTAAATATATGTATAGAGAGTGAGACCTTGCTGTCATCCCAGGTGGTGTATGCAAAAATCAGAAACTCAGCCCTATAAAAACAGCAGGAAATTGAGCACACTAAAATGGAAAGGCATTACAAACTAGGTCAGCTGGCATAAACACACACACACTTCCTTTTAAAATACAAACATTGGTTCCCTCCAAGCTTCCCTCCTATTGATATCCTTGCCTTTCCCTTGCTGTCCTTTAGATCTAGAACTCCCTCCCAAAATATTATTGGAATTATACTGCACAAAATGCTATTCTTCCCTCAATTTCTGACGTGGTTTGAATCCATTAATTTTTCCCTTTACCTGTAAGTGAAATGGGCACAGCTTTTTCTCTCTTCCTCTTCTCATTCTTGTTCATATTCATGGTATTATAAAACTCCATCCATTCTCACAGGGAGGACAAAGATAGGTGCTTCCTTCAAAGCGGTTGCTATCTATAATCTGGCAAAGGAGAGACACTCTAGAGCACTGTTTCTCAACCTTGGCAATTTTAAGATTTGGGGAATTCTGGGAGTTGAAGTCCACACATCTTAAAATTGCCAAGGTTGAGAAATAGTGCTCTAGAGAGAGAGAGAGGAATGGCTCAGGCACAAAACCAATGGGGACAAACGGAAGAATAATGTTATGTATTGGTTTGTTTGGTTCCTATCCTGCCTTTTCTATAGGAGTTCAAGGTGACATAGCACAGGGCATTCTCCCCTCTGGTTGTCACTCAACAACCACCTTGTAGGTTAGAAATGGCTGATAGTGATGGCCAAAGTTATCCAGTGATCTTTAATAGCTAGATTAGTATTTGTCAACCTTGGCAACTTTAAGATGCTGTCTGGGGAATTCTGGGAGTTGAAGTCCACATATCTTAAAGTTGCCAAGGTTGAAAAACACTGGGCTAGGTTAAGAGGACTTATACCTGGGGCTCCCCAGTCCTTCCAATACCCAATCCTTGTCCAATCACTGTAAAAGCTAAGACTCTTCCATGTCATTCTGGACTCCTGGTGACCACATGGACGTGCCCATGAAGTTTTCTTGGCAATAAGATGGACGTGATTTGCCATTGCTTCTTCTGCAATATTTTTTCAACATCCCAATCTAACCTACCATATTGGGCCTTGCTGGTAGTGTCCTATCCAGTTACTGACTAGATCAAACCCTGCTTAGCTTTCAATGTCAGCTAGGACTGCCACCTCCTGCATACCTGTAAGATGATAAGTTAAAGTCTCTTTCAAGTCACATTCAACTTTTGGGACCTCATGGATATATCCATGTATTTTTGTGGACAACAATACAAAAGTGGCTTTCCATTTCCCTCTTCCAGGATTTTTTTTTAACTTCTTGGGGTATTCTGCAGCCCTGGTGTTTCTGGTGGTCTCCCATTCAAATATTGACTAAATCCAACTCTGCATAGCTTTTTTCAAGATCCACTACTACAACAATGGAAATAGATCTATTTCCATTCCAATCACTTAAAAATATGAGATGGCAACTAAAAAAAAAGGCACTGTAGCTGAAGAAAAGAGAGCAGGTGAGCTTGGAAACAATTTCAGCTCTTGTCCATGAAGAGCAAAGGAGAAGACCTTTGATGTAGCTGATTGTGACCAAGTTGTAATAGATAAAGAACATGGAGTGGGGTTGGGTTGATGATGAGACAGAAGAGAAGGAGAGGAATCAAGGCCATGGGCAGCTTCAGAAATCCAGACAAGGGTCTCTCACAGAATCTAGAAGCAAATGTAAGAACAGTCTCACCTACTTTTCACTCCTGTTCTTTTTTGGCCTCCCTGAAGATACATTTTAGTTTGCAAGCTCCTTGGAGCAGGGAATCATCTTCTGCCAACTGCCATGCATAAGCATGACCAAATATAAAATAAAATAATAATGAAGAATTAGAGTCCAAGAAGTTTACTTAACCATAGTGGTGCAGGACTCTGCAGGCACTAAAGTCAGCCACCAGAGGGCACGTGGGTTCACACTCAGTCAGCATTTAGAGCTTGGCCAAGGTCCTACAAATCTACAGTATCGGTGGGAAATACAGGGCACTGCTGAACAAGGTCCAGAGTGCAAGGTGATTCTTTATTTAAAAACTAACTGGGCTTCAGGGTGCAATTCAAGGTGCTGGTTGGAACCTTTAAAGCCCTTCATGGCTTAGGACCAGGTTACTTTTGGGATCATCTCCCCCCAATTGCGTTTACCCATCCTACCCAGTGTGGCAGGAAGGGCATGCTGTGGGTACCATCAGCTAGGGCGTGTCGGCTGGCAAGGCCCAGAAGGAGACCCTTTTCTGCCATGGCACCCACTCTTTGGAATATCTCCCCCACCCCCGAGATTAGATTGGCCCCATCCCTGTTGGCCTTCCGTAAAGCCTTGAAAACTTGGTTTTGTGCCCGAGCCTGGGGGCCTGGGTGTGTGACAGAGTCCATCTTCTGGCTGTGTGGGTGATTGGTTAGATGATGCCTGGCTGCCATGTTTTTTATTTTTATACTGTGTATTTTATGCCTTTTATTTATTTAATTGTGAGCCGCCAAGAGTCTCGTAAAAGTGAAAAGGGTGGCTATATAAATTGGATAAATAAATAAATAAACCTCTCAGCCCCAAGGAGGTACCACAAAGTACAGCTTGTTCCTAACATAAGAGACACAGGATTGCAATCATCCCGATCCTAAGCACTTACGCATTGCTGATATTGAGCTGTGTGTATCTGAACAGCTCCTGCCCTCCAAAATTTAATCAGCTCCTGCCCTCCAAAATTTACACCACCAAGACTCTGGGTTTCAGGGAGGCACAAATGAGTCTTTACTAAGCCATTTGGGAAAACTGAATTGTTCCTGCTACACTGATGCAATGCATTAATCTTCTGGCCCCAGCAGCAATAACCCTGATTAGAAGATAGGAAAGGACACGCAGAGAACCAGCAGGTAACCTTCTCTCTGGTCAGGTGGATGCTTGGCTCACAAGAACCTGAAATATATTTGTTTATTCTTGCAGTGGTATAATTAGGAAAGTTTAGACCAGAGTTGAGCAACCTGCTGGTCATAGACAGCACACAAACCTCTCTTACACGCACCTGATCTGTTTTGCAGCTTCTGGAGCAACACATTTCAGATCATGTGAATTTGCTTATTTCAAAATATGCTAAGACAGACCTGCTCTGTTGGGGGGACACTCTTGCTTATTGTCCTAGAGAGGGGCCCTGACTTTCCCACCAAAGCACCTCTTCCTAGTTTGAGAATTCTTGAAGCAGCCTCTTGCCTCTGACCCTGAAGTCCCAAGATCAACCCATTTGTGTTGTATTTTACCCCCAGCAGCACGGAAATTTACCACGTTGTGCAAAATCCTCTCAACGTTTCTGCAAAGATGGTGCTCAATAGCCTTAACAGTGGGGGTGTTTAATTACCCCTCTGAGCCAAAAAAAAACCAACCCTGACAACCTCCATCTTCTGCTGAAACACGGCATCCAGCTGGTATCTTTTATAATTCCAGGCGTGTCGAATGAAGAAGTGAAGTCTCTTGGAAACTGACGGAGTCATCCATTATTTTTCCAGCAGCATCTATCTCCAAGACATCAGCCCATTAAAACACACCGCTCTCCAGAGCAATCAGGAGCTGGAACAGAAGGTCAGCACTGCTTGAAACCAACCTCTGCTTCATGCTTTTTAATCTTGGTGATCTGAAGCAAGAGGCTTGCGATGGAACCAGAGCTTGTCCTCAGCGTGTGAGTGTGCAAAAGTGGGGAAGGAGGCTGCTTCTTAGTAACTTGAACACACCAGCTAATGACGAGCCTCCCGTCCTTAGAGAAGCAAGATTATACGGGCCCGGAAGACTATAGATGGTTGTCATTAAAGTGAATATGTTTCAATTGTCCTTCTGCTCTGGAGGAAATCACTACTTCTGGTAGTCATAACTGAAATACAACCCTAGTCATTCCGTAGCATTGGCCCTGTTGGTTAAGGCTGGTTGGAGGTGGGGCCCCAGAACACCTGGACAGTCCCAGCTTACCTATCTATGCCTTCTTTTCCATTGGACTCTATTCCTATTTTAGCCATTTTAAAAAAGCTTGAGTTGCAAGAGTTATTCTTCTGTAAAATCCTCTAACTCACCTTATGCCACCAGATGCCCTACAGATGTCTTAGCCTACCTTATCACCTCTGCCAGCAAGGTGGGTTGATTGGTGCTTGTGGGGCTCATAGTCCAATGCATCAGGAGGATGCCAGATGGAGCAAAGCTGCACTAGAACATACTTTAGAGCATGCTGGCTGGGGAATTCTGGGAGTTGAAGTCCACACATCTTAAGGTTGCTAAGGTTAAGAAACACTGCTTTAGAGGGTGGGGAATTACTTATTCTCTAGCACAGAAGAATTAAATACATGGATATGGGCACTCATGCTGCATCTATACAGGGTCTTTGTACCACTGCCTCATCTATATAATCTCACACCATCGTCTATTTTCAGCACCCAAATTAATATGTTACCAGGAAAGCTGCTGTACATTCAAACTTGCAATAAAACCAGTCCAAAAAGCTGTGACTTGGTGGATCTTGTGGGTGGTCCATTTCATCATTAGAAGGAAATTTTGCCCCACCCCATCTCTTGACTCCTGAGTTTGGCTGGCTCCGCAAGAGGGAAGTGACTTGGTGGCTGAATGGATTGTTTGGCATGCAAGCAGATACATCATGCTATAAGAACGTGGATGGGTATGCATGCATGTAAGCAATTTTTAAAATTATTTTCATTTTCCATGAAGTGTTAGATGAGGAACTTCTCCATAACCTGTAGCAGCTGGGGGGTATTTGGGAAGCAAAGTTCATAATTACCATAGGATCAGTAATCATGTTGTGTGAATACAGCCAAAGTGATATGCTAAGAATGAGCCTTACAGGCTGTGTTCACAGAACATGTTTAACCTGATTACTGAATTAGCCCACTTTCTGATTTGCATCACACATGGAATCATAAACTAGGCAAACAGACTGGGTTAACCCAACCCACTAGGCCATTAAAAAAACTAATCAAGATTAATACTAACCATGCTTTGTATGTTTTATAAATGCATCTGCTACTTTACTGATCTGGTTAAGCAGGATATATTAAAACAGTAGAGTGAGTTTGGTGTAGTGGTTAGGGCACCAGGCTAGAAACCAGGAGACCATGAGTTCTAGTCCTGCGTTAGGGACAAAGCCAGCTGGGGGACCTTGGTCAGTCTCTCCCACTTGGCCCTAGGAAGCAGGCAATGGCAAACCACTTCTGAAAAACCTTGCCAAGGAAACTGCACAAACTAGTCCAGGCAGTCACCAGGAGTCAAAAACTGACTTGAAGCCCCCCCCAAACCCCCCCCCCCAGTAATTTTACCTGCTTGCAAAGAGATAGTTTGGTCTAATGGTTAAGGCACAGGCTAGAATCCAGGAGACTGAGAGTTCTAGTCTGGCCTTGGGCATTAAAGCCAGCTGGGTGACCTTGGGCCAGTCCCTCTCTCTCAGCCCAAGAGCCAATCAGGGTTGTTGTGGTGGGGAAAATCGGAGGAGGAAGGAGTATTAGGTATGTTCCCCGCCTTGAATTATTTATGAAAATAATAAAGGCAGGATAAAAAATCTTTTTAAAAAAATTATTACTAGCCAAAAATTCAAATCCTTTAACATTCACATGGAGAGCATTTTAAAGCAACTTCCTTGGTTGAAACTAATTTCCACCTAGAAAGACTTTTCTGCACTAATCGGTGTGACCCTTATTCTTTATCGCATTAATTTCCCTGCTGGTTGCTCTTTGTTCTTAGTTCTTTTATGCAGCTCCCAAGGACACCCCTTCCGTCTGGGTACATCTTTCATGGATGAGTGGGACTTGTTTTGTTGATTTTTCAGTGGGGACAAACTGATACCAGCCGAGTCCTGGAGGACTGAGACAGTGCTGGCTTGGTAGACTGCAGCATCTTGCAAAGGGATGGGTTTCTTTTACATTTCTAAGGACAGAGGGAGGGAAAAGATGACCTTGGAAACATGAAGCACAAGAGTGTTAGGAAGAATCACAAGGATTGAGTTTGAACACTAAGCGAAAAGCAAACGTTCCTTGTAACCATGGGGCTTATTGTATGCCTGTGCTAAGTGGCACAATGAAATAATGCACTGGATGCCCAAATGGAAGAGCATTAATAGACTCAGAAGCAAACAATGCAAAAAGATCAATGCCTCTGAACCAGGCTCAGGATGGGGTAAAACAAAGGGATCAATACAATCGGAAAAGTGGAAGAGAAATGCAAGGAGGTTCCCAGATTCCTGTTTAACTAACTAACAGAATATTATTGCCATGCTTCTGAGAATGACATCATCTATGTTGCCTCTGTTTCTACTCCCCAAATCTATGGGAGCACTTTGAAATCGAACGGTAATGATTCTCTTCTCTTCCTCTGAACTTGCAGTGTTGAGAACAAGAACCAAAGAATGGTTGTTTTCCCAGAGAAACTAAAATCCTGCCACCCCTCCTCCAACAGAAGAGAGAAATAAAATGCAACCTTTATACTTGTACATCTATATATGTACCCAGCTGCACACCAGAACTCCCCAGTGATTCTTTTGCAAAGGAGCTGCAAAGATATCAAGCCACCTTTCCCCTTGAAAGAGCTGAAGCCCAGAGGCTGATGGGGGGGGGGGGGAGGCAGCGATTCTTGTCCAGTGGGGAAATGACCACTCCCAAGCTTTGTGGAGTAGGAATTGTTCTTCTTTTGTTTTTCAAAGGCTACACTGCAGCTGAGCCAGAAACAATGCAGTTCTGCTTTTGAATAGGGCTAGTGGCATGAAATCATGAAGCCCAGACTTAGCTTTAAACCAGAGCAGAATCCTTCTGTGGCAGTGCCTTTATGCAGAGGACACAATACGAAAGAATACTTTAAGGGTTACCCTGTCATACTTTAACCCACTGGTTTATTTTAGAAAGAGACATTTTATGACCAGATCATGTTTCCCATCAAAGCCCTGAACTGGTTGACTTTTCATGGGCTTGTTGACTGGATTGGACCTTTACTGTTAGGAAAGAACTTGCATCCGTGGCCACTTCTTTTAATTTAAGCAGACGCCATACACCCAAATAGATGGTAGCGCCTAGCAGAGATGGATCTTGAATGGCTAAGTAGGGATAAACCTGATTAGTATGTCAATGGAAGTCCACTGGGGAATATAGGAATTTAGGCTAGATTGAGAAGTCAAAGCTTCCTGAAGAAGGCAACTACAAATCATTTCTATATCACCAAGAAAACTACATGTCCAAGTACCCACCAAGAGTCAAGGTCAGCTCCAGTCAGACTTTGTCTTACAGAACTATCCCCTATTGCTCCACTATCATGTGAGACTCACTAATTCCTGGCAGCCTTTTTTCTGGAACAAAACCAGTCCTTTAGCCAAGAAGTTTTCTCCATCTTCTTGGTGGGGTATCAGACAAGTTTAAATCCTACATATTTGGAGGGCACCAAGGTGGAGAAGGCTATTCTAAGTGATGTCCACACCAAATACTTAAGCAACTAGGAGATACAACCTACATCTCTGTATGAAGCCACCATTCTTCTTGGCTACTAAAAGATAGATGGTGGTCTCTGATAGCTAATGACTGCTTCCACAAGCCCCTGCCTCAATGGGCCTAGAGAAAAAAGCCAGGGAGCTCTTCAAAGTCTACTCTTTTTTTAAAGCTATGGGTGAAGTGAATGGCAATCCCAGCAATTTTAGGGATGCCATGTGCACCCTGCCAACTAAGAATCAATCAATCTGATGAGAAAAGGGGCTCAGATGTGTAAAAATGTATTAGATGCTAATGCATATGTAAACATGCAAATTTGGAAATAATTGTTCTGCACCCAAATACCTACTTGTTAATTCAGACCCTCTCATTTATCCTGCCTTGCATAGATTACCCCATTCATAGCAATGCCTATGCCCAATCCATGCCACAGATATTTAAATTCTAAAATCCTCTGGTGATTAGCCAAGTCTGAGAAAAACCAGATCCTAGGAGATCCCAAAGATTTGTACTAGCCATTCTGGGACCTTCCATTACTGAGGTGTGATCACCAAGGATTAACAGATGTCTGCATCAGCAAAGCTACAATCTTCATTTTAATTTTATTTTTTAATGTATTTATTTATTTATCACATTTCTACCCCATCACAATTCACTCACTCTCAGCAGCTTACATAGAATATAAAATCAGTTAAAAAATTCACAATCTAATAAAAATTCCCAAAAGGGCTGTCCAGGACAACATAAACAAGAGATAACAATAAATAGAAATTGTTGTTGTTTATTCATTTAGTCGCTTCCGACTCTTCGTGACTTCATGGACCAGCCCACGCCAGAGCTTCCTGTCGGTCGTCAACACCCCCAGCTCCCCCAGGGACGCGTCCGTCACCTCTAGAATATCATCCATCCATCTTGCCCTTGGTCGGCCCCTCTTCCTTTTGCCTTCCACTCTCCCTAGCATCAGCATCTTCTCCAGGGTGTCCTGTCTTCTCATTATGTGGCCAAAGTATTTCAGTTTTGCCTTTAATATCATTCCCTCAAGTGAGCAGTCTGGCTTTATTTCCTGGAGGATGGACTGGTTGGATCTTCTTGCAGTCCAAGGCACTCTCAGAATTTTCCTCCAACACCACAGTTCAAAAGCATCGATCTTCCTTCGCTCAGCCTTCCTTATGGTCCAGCTCTCACAGCCATATGTTACTACAGGGAACACCATTGCTTTAACTATGCGGGCCTTTGTTGTCAGTGTGATGTCTCTGCTCTTAACTATTTTATCGAGATTTGTCATTGCTCTTCTCCCAAGGATTAAGCGTCTTCTGATTTCCTGACTGCAGTCAGCATCTGCAGTAATCTTTGCACCTAGGAATACAAAGTCTTTCACTGCTTCTACATTTTCTCCCTCTATTTGCCAGTTATCAATCAAGCTGGTTGCCATCATCTTGGTTTTTTTGAGGTTTAGCTGCAAGCCAGCTTTTGCACTTTCTTCTTTCACCTTGATCATAAGGCTCCTCAGTTCCTCTTCGCTTTCAGCCATCAAAGTGGTATCATCTGCATATCTGAGATTGTTAATGTTTCTTCCAGAGATTTTAACTCCAGCCTTGGATTCCTCAAGCCCAGCTTGTCGCATGATGTGTTCTGCATACAAGTTGAATAGGTAGGGTGAGAGTATACAGCCCTGCCGTACTCCTTTCCCAATCTTAAACCAGTCCGTTGTTCCGTGGTCTGTTCTTACTGTTGCTACTTGGTCGTTATACAGATTCTTCAGGAGGCAGACAAGATGACTTGGTATCCCCATACCGCTAAGAACTTGCCACAATTTGTTATGGTCCACACAGTCAAAGGCTTTAGAATAGTCAATAAAACAGAAATAGATGTTTTTCTGAAACTCCCTGGCTTTTTCCATTATCCAGCGGATATTGGCAATTTGGTCTCTAGTTCCTCTGCCTTTTCTAAACCCAGCTTGTCCATCTGGCAATTCTCGCTCCATGAACTGCTGAAGTCTACCTTGCAGGATCTTGAGCATTACCTTACTGGCATGTGAAATGAGTGCCACTGTTCGATAGTTTGAACATTCTTTAGTGTTTCCCTTTTTTGGTATGGGGATATAAGTTGATTTTTTCCAATCTGATGGCCATTCTTGTGTTTTCCAAATTTGCTGGCATATAGCATGCATTACCTTGACAGCATCATCTTGCAAGATTTTGAACAGTTCAGCTGGGATGCCGTCGTCTCCTGCTGCCTGGTTATTAGCAATGCTTCTTAAGGCCCACTCAACCTCACTCTTCAGGATGTCTGGCTCTAGCTCACTGACCACACCGTCAAAGCTATCCCCAATATTGTTATCCTTCCTATACAGGTCTTCTGTATATTCTTGCCACCTTTTCTTGATCTCTTCTTCTTCTGTTAGGTCCTTGCCATCTTTGTTTTTGATCATACCCATTTTTGCCTGGAATTTACCTCCAATGTTTCTAATTTTCTGGAAGAGGTCTCTTGTCCTTCCTATTCTATTGTCATCTTCCACTTCCGCGCATTGCTTGTTTAAAAATAATTCCTTATCTCTTCTGGCTAACCTCTGGAATTTTGCATTTAATTGGGCATATCTCCCCCTATCACTGTTGCCTTTTGCTTTCTTTCTTTCTTGGGCTACTTCTAGTGTCTCAGCAGACAGCCATTTTGCCTTCTTGGTTTTCTCTTTCTTTGGGTTGTATTTTGTTGCCGCCTCCTGAACAATGCTGCCAACTTCTGTCCATAATTCTTCCGGGACCCTATCTACTAAGTCCAGTCCCTTAAATCGATTCTTCACCTCCACTGCATATTCCTTAGGAATATTAGTGAGCTCATATCTAGCTGATCTGTGGGTCTTCCGTAATCTCTTGAGTCTGATCCTAAATTGTGCAAGAAGAAGTTCGTGATCTGAACTACAGTCAGCTCCAGGCCTTGTTTTTACCGACTGTACAGATGTCCACCACCTTTGGCTGCAAAGGATGTAATCAATCTGATTTCGGTGTTGTCCATCTGGTGAAGTCCATGTATAAAGCCGTCTCTTAGGTTGTTGGAAGAGAGTGTTTGTTATGCAGAGTGAATTGTCTTGGCAAAATTCTATCAGCCTATGTCCTGCTTCATTTTGTTCTCCCAGGCCATGCTTACCTGTAACTCCAGGTGTCGTTTGACTGCCCACCTTAGCATTCCAGTCTCCCGTGATGAAAATAACATCTCTTTTAGGCGTGTTGTCCAGTAGGTGCTGCAGATCCTCATAGAACTGCTCTACTTCAGCTTCTTCAGCATCTGTGGTTGGGGCATATATTTGGATCACTGTGATGTTCCTTTGAAATTGTTCAGTTTTTAACCATGCTCAAGGAGGGAGCTAGCCTGATCTGTGTTGGGAGGCTGTTCCAAAGTGTCAGTGCTGCTGCAGAAAAACAGCACCTTCTAGCTTCAGCCCCCGAATCTCTTAGAAATGTGGAATTATAAGCAGCTTCTCCCTGGCTGTTCTAGTAGGTTCAGCTAGTACGGGTTGGAGTAGGCAATCCTGTAGGTATCAGATGCCAAGCCATAAAGGTCAAAACGAGCACCTTAATTTGTATCTGGAAACCAACTGGCATCCAGTGCAGGCTTTGCAAGATTGGCTTAACGTGCTCCCAAGTGCACAGGCCACTGCTTTCTGGCACAAGTGCGGTTTCCAGGTAGTCTTTAACAGCAGCCACCCCCACCCCCATAAAGCCCATTGCACTGGTTTGAGTGGTAATGAGAGCACGAGTTACTGGAGCCAGTTCCTCCAGCATCAGGTCGGGCTACAGCTGGTGTACTGACAAAGCTCAGCATAGACCTCTCTGTCCACAGCTTCCATCTGCTGTTCCATCAAGAGCTGTGAGTCCAGGAGGACCCCCAAGTTGTGAACCAGATCCTTCATGGGCAATATCTGCCCATCCAGGGGCAACACTGGTGACAACAGAGAACCCCAATGAATCGACAGTAATTCCATTTTATCTGGATTCAGCTTCAGGCTGTCCCCTCCCTCATAGCCTCCAGGTACCAGGAAAGGGTGTCAATAGCATCTCCCTGACCGTGCAAGGTAGTGATGTACAATTGGATACCATCCAGTGATGATTTTTTTGTTTTTTGGTACCTTTGGGTCAGTGTTGACTCCTGGCAACTGCTTGGACTAACCTCTCCTCCCTCATAGTAATAGACTGAAACTACCCACTGAAGAAGGAATGGAACCATTACCGAATCCTTGCAGGCAGTCCACCAAGAAACCTTGATTGACGTTATCAAAGGCCACTGAGTTGTCTACCAGGACCAGGAAATGTGCACTACCCCCATCCAGTTACCAGCACCAGTCATCCAAGAGAGTGACCAATGCTGTTTCTATCCTATACTCAGGTCTGAACCCAGACTGAAAAGGGTCAGAATAATTCATTTGTACTGGAGGCTACCCCTTCCATAAAGAGTTGTTGACAATCTCCCAGATTATTTTGTCATTCCTTATATTTCTATGATCTATCCATCATTTCACCATTTCATCTCTCTTTGCAACCAACATCTGCTTTGAAATAACAGGGTTCTCATTTACATTTTGTAAGACAGTCCCTTTAGATTGTCCTTCCTGTAAAATAATAAACTTATTTTGGAAAACATTTGCCCAGCATTCTGTTCTTTCACCAGATGACTTCAAGACAGCCTACAAACAAAGCAGGAGGTTGCAGAATAATGATCATGGTCTTCCTAACTTAGGATAGATTGCAATGGTACATAACTTTTTCTTATATTTTCTATAGGTCCATCAGGACTTCCTATTAGGATGTGTGCGTTTGATTCAAATGTCTCTGATTATTTGTTGTGTCACACTTCTCTTTTTAGGGCATACACTGGTGACTATCCTATTTTTCTGGGGGGGGAAAAAAATTAAGACCCTGATCAGTCAGGTTGCTCTTTTCTGTATCATCTGCTTGGAGACGACAAGGAAATCTGCTTAGACAATGTCATGGTGGTTGAGCATTTTCGAATGCCACAGGATCACTGCTCCAATTCATCACAGAACCAGAACAGATTAATACCAGAATTCTGCACTTTGAAATGCAGTTTGCAACTAATAACATGCAAACATGCATGCAGATGTTAGGGAAAAGTACCCATAAATACTCATTCTCCTAAGAATATGTTTTTGTTCTGAGGAGGAACTGAGAAGCCTCATGATGAAGGTGAAAGAAGAAAGTGCAAAAGCTGGCTTGCAGCTAAACCTCAAAAAAACCAAGATTATGGCAACCAGCTTGATTGATAACTGGCAAAAAGAGGGAGAAAACATAGAAGCAGTGAAAGACTTTGTATTTCTAGGTGCGAAGATTACTGCAGATGCTGACTGCAGTCAGGAAATCAGAAGACGCTTAATCCTTGGGAGAAGAGCAATGACCAATCTCGATAAAATAGTTAAGAGCAGAGACATCACACTGACAACAAAGGTCCACATAGTCAAAGCAATGGTATTCCCCGTAGTAACATATGGCTGCGAGAGCTGGACCATAAGGAAGGCTGAGCGAAGGAAGATCGATGCTTTTGAACTGTGGTGTTGGAGGAAAATTCTGAGAGTGCCTTGGACTGCAAGAAGATCAAACCAGTCCATCCTCCAGGAAATAAAGCCAGACTGCTCACTTGAGGGAATGATATTAAAGGCAAAACTGAAGTACTTTGGCCACATAATGAGAAGACATATACAGCATGTATATAAGAATATTTTTATTTATTTATTTATTTATTTATCAAATTTTTATCACCACCCATCTCCTTCCACAATATATACACACACACATACACACTTATTCGTATGTATACTATACTATACACACACACAGACACCACAAAAGTTACAAGGTAACAATGTGCTGATTAGGGGAAAAGTCATACAAAGATGTAAATATTAGGAGAAAGGTGTAGAAAAATGTACGTGCTGTTTCATGCAGATTTTTTTTTTTAGAAAATGCAGACTGGGAAAATATGTAAGAGAATGAATGTTAAGACTAGAGAAATGCATAAGTGAATATCATCTGACTTGCAAAATTACCCATCAGCCACTAGGGGCGGTCATTCCTGTTGTGCTTGCAAAGTAGGGAACCATTTCCCTCCTCATTCCATCATTAGTCTCCTTTTGCAGAGCAACAAAGATTCAGCTGTCCCAACAGATACTTTCTTGTTTGCTAGATTACAACGTATTTCAAGGCTTTGACTCTGCTTCCTGTCTTGGTCTGCTCTTGTGTAGCATCTCTTTTGTTTTTCTGCGATTTGGAAATGGGCTTAATTGGAAGTGACAGAAAAGCAAGACAAAAATTGCTCAACATTTTTAAAACATTAGGTAAAATAAATCATTTTCAAGTAAAGAATTTGGCAGAGAGGTTTGAGGATGGAGCCTTTCTAGCCTCAAACCTGGGCTCCCTTGGGCCATGATTGGATTGCTTTCTGTGTCAGATATATACCGCCTTATTTCTCATACCCATTTTGCCTCTTTGATGCTGATCAGTCTTCATTTAGCCACACAGAACGCCTGGGCTTCCCTCCCTCCTTCCACCTCTTGCCATACAGTCCCTTTCATCTGATTAAGGGCAGAGGGATTGCTGAGTCCCCTTCATCTCAGCATCTCTTTGGAGCCCTGGGGAGGCAGTTGCTACAGAGCACCATCCACACTTGCAACAGACACATCAAAGGAACTGCAGTTCAAAGGCGGCTGAGCTAACAGAGACCCGTTTTCTTTTAACAAAATCACTTGCCTTCTGCTTAAACAGTTTGGGGAGGGGAGAATCTTCCCTTCCCTTTTTAAAAATCTCTGCTTTGCAGCAACCAAGGAGGAAGGAAGACAAAAAAGAAACTTGTAAACAGGGCTATATTGGGGCAGGCTTCCCTCATACGGTGCCCTCCAAATATGTTGGCCTACAGTGGGGCAATGAAGGTACAAAAGGCACATGTCTGTAAAGGCAGCAAAGAAACTTGGATTACTCAGTTGGGAGTAACCCAACTTCGGGGGCTGACAGACACACTTGGAATTTTGAGAGTGCGTTGAGGGCACTCACACAAAATGGCAGCCATGGTGGGTACAGTTGGTCAGTAAGCAGCATTTAATTAGACGGCAAACTGATGTGGATGCTCTTGATCATCTCCTGTAGCCCTCCTTTCTTTTCCCATTTCTAAAACTCAAGGACAGTGTTTCTCAACCGTAGCAACTTCAAGATATATAGACTTCGACTCCCAGAATTCTGGGAATTGAAGTCACATATCTTAAAGTTGCCAAGGTTGAGAAACACTGCTCAAGAATTTAGCAAGCCATATTTTTGTTTTCTGACAATGCTTATGGAGCAGGCACATGGTTCTCAGTTCAGAGTCAGTTTTCATCTGTTCCATCTGGCTCTCCTCAATGATTTCCTGGCTGCTTCCTGATAAGTTTTTTATTGGGTGATCACCCTGCCACAAAAACAGAATTCACAAGGGATCCAGGAGACCAGCATCTTCATTTGAGAGTCTCCCTTACTTCTCCTGTGGTTTTGTTACTACATAAAATTTACTCAGCAACCAAGGATGGAAAAGCTGCATAGAATCTCTGGATTGGGAGTGTTAAGAGTAGCTGACGAAAGAGCATTATTTTAAAAAATTCCTTCAAAAGAGAAAATGATTTTGGAGAAATTCTCATGTTGGGATGTGGTATTCCTGCATGTTTCATTGCAGCAGGAGCCAAGGAGTATATGTGAAGATCTTGTTTGTCTTTGTACAGTCATCACCCCAGTGTCTGCAGCTTCCCTGACTACTTGTGTTTTTATTAAATTTCAACAGAAGGACACATAGCAAACTCTCCCATTTTTCACAACCAGTTGCTACTCCCACTTGTAAAGGAAGTCTTGCTCCAAAAAAAATCATTGGATAATTTCTTCTTCCCCCAGGATCAAACTCAATTGGAAGATTTTAACTTTACCTGGAAACATCCATAGAAATTGTCCTTCCAATTTTTCTGTCCACAAACTGGATCAAGGTGAACACAGTAAGTGGTGAAAAAAAATTCAAGATGGTGGCTACATGGTGTGATCAAAGCATGTACATAAAGAAACAGGCAGAATTTTGATCACACCATCATGGCTGTCATCCTGACTTTTTCTGACCATACCTTGTGGACACTTCTGAACTGGATGGAGAGTTCAAAAGGCCATTTACTGTATGCTTAGCTCTAGGTAAAAATCCTCTGGCTGATTAGAAAAAAAACTGGAGGGAGTGACATGAAAGCACATCAGAGAAAGGAAGGGAGGGAGGGAGGAAGGAAACATCTACATGCTTTAAAACCCTTCTGTTCAGGACCTTTTGCACAAGCCATCTGGAATATGACAATAAAGGCCATGTACATAAAGCAGAAATAAAAAGTGCATTCTCTCCTTTTATACTTCCTGCAATCTCTCTTCTGCAATCCTTCTCCCAACAAATGAAGGAAATTCTTCACCAGCAACATATTAGTTGTGTCAGTGAATGATAGCGCTAATTGTGCTTCCACAACCTGCTCTAGTATTAAATTATTATGGCAGGATTTAATTACACAGTTCATTCTTCCCGCTTCCTCCAAGGGCACCCACCCATTCCCCTGAGAGGCGTGTTGTTGAGAGATGAGCAGAACAAGGGGGAAACTGAGGGACAGGGAGAGAGATGAGATGTCTTTAGATGTCAAGCCTTCCTTAGAGTAACCATCTCTAGCCTTAACTGTTTTGGAGCAACCTGGAAAACTCCACTTGGTACCCAACCCTTCAGATCAAAAAGCTGCATGGAGGGTCTTGATCCTGGCAGCATTTATTCATTCCTTCATTTACTCAATGTATAGGTCATTCTATCCCACAGGTTCAAAAAGCAAGGTCAATCTTGCTAAATGTGAACATTCTCACCTGATATGGACTTGCAGTCTCAGGAAATCCAGCCATTTGGGTGCAGGAGAGAAGCCAAATGAAAGAAGATGATGTAGTAACTGTATAATGTTTAAAACAGAGATCATAGATATAGATATATAATCTCTGTTTTAAACATGATACAGTTACTACGTCATCTTCTTTCATTTGGCTTCTCTCCACCCAAATGGCTGGATTTCCTGAGACTGCAAGTCCATATCAGGTGATGTAATATAATATATATATATTATAAAGAGGGGTTGAATGAACCAGGCATGTTTCGCTTTGAGTAGAGAAGACTGAGAAGGAACACAATAGCACTCTTCAAATACCGGAAAGCTTGTCATGCAGAAGAAGGTCAAGACCTGTTTTCTTCCATTCTGGGGGGCAGGACACAGAATAATGGACAGGAAGGAAAATCCCGGTTGAATGTTAGAAAAAAGACTTTAATAATGACTGTTTTTTAGATTTTATAACTTTGTTGTAAGCCACCCAGAGTCATTTTCATGAGATGGGTGGCCATACAAATTTGATATAAATAAATATATAAATAACAGTAAGAATAACACAGGAGTAGAACCAATTACCAAGGGAAGTGATGGCTCCCTCTGCTGGGTGTGTTCAAACAGAGGCTAGACATTCCGATTCCTGCAGGGGGCAGTGCCTACAGCCTCAGTGGCCCCATCCAATTTTAGACATCTAGACTTCCATGATTCTGTAAAATACACAAAACAGGGAGGAAAAGATAGGGCAAGCAGACAGAGCAAGGCTTTTGGAATTCCTTCCAAACCCTTAACCTGCAATGGCCGTAGGAGATGTCTGTATTTGCTTCTGCATAATGAAGTAACCATTGCATCCGTCTGTCTGTCTGTGTGTTTTTGCTCTCTCATCATGCTGTATCTCTGTGTGTTCGTATGTGTACACTGGGAAGCCCAGAGAGCGCTGCAGAAGCTCTACTTTCAATAATCTGACCTGGAGAGCCACAGGGTGGGAGCTTAGAATGGTGCAGTTGGCAATATGCTGAGATGCTGCCCAACTACATCCCCCATAGGGATACCTTGGGATATTTTTTTCTGGAAGACCCAGGCTGGATCTGGCCCATTTTCCAGCTACATCTTTCTTTTCCTGTATTCTCTCCCCACACCAAATTTGGTCCCAGCCTCTCCACCTTCCAGTGAGTTATCCTGTTGGTGGACAGATACAGTCTCAAACCCCTTTACATAGTTCCTTTCCAACGTTCTCTGAGGTTGGAGACAATTAAAAAAAAGCTTCTCCAGCCTGCCACCTGCTTGATGTCTATGTATTAAAGAGGCATAAATTGGTGAGAAGGACATAGCTCAGTCCACAGTGTGTAGAGCAGGGTTGCTCAACCAGGCTTCCATGGACCCCTAAGTTTCCATGAGAAGTCACTAGGGATTCCCTGGGAGACCACGATTTATTTAAAACATTATTTAAATTCAAGCAACTTCACATTAAAGAGGTAAGTTTCATTCTTTATTTTCAGTTTAAGAACACTGTTAATGCATATATACAGGCCTACACATGAAACAAATATAGTTTTGTAACTATATTTGAGACTGAATGTGCAGGGATTCCCCAAGGCCTGAAAAATATTTCAAGGGTTCCTCTAGGGTCAAAAGGTTGAGAAAGGCTGGTGTAGATAGACTGTTTCTCAGCAACTTAAATTGGGGTGGTGGTGGTAATTAGGACGACCAAGTGTCCTAATAATAGAAAATCCTCATCTTTTTGAAGGCATCTTCACTGAATGAGGAAAAAGCCCCTTAGTCTTTTAATGAGTGGAATCTACACTCTCTGCTTTGAGCCACGTTTATTGTGACTGCACAAGGGGAGAAAGGCCTTGGGGGGAAAATTCAAATGCCATGATGCATCTATACCTACAAAGATCAGAATTATGCAAGCCATGGTATTCCCTGTGACACTCAATGGAAGCAAAAATTGGACTTTAAAGAAACAGGATAGGAAGAGTATTGATGCCTTTGAACTTTGGTGTTGGAGAAGACTCCTGAGAATACGTGGACAGCCAAGAAAACGAACTGATGGATCCCTGAACAAACAACCCAGAGTCCTCACTCAAGGCACAAATGACCTACTTCAGATACTTTATGTGAAGACCCAGCTGTCTGGAGAAGGCTCTGATGCTGGGAAAGGTGGAAGGAAAGAGAAGAAGAGGAACAACCAGCACCAAGGTAGATGGACTCAAGTTACAGTGGTAATGAGTGCACTATTGGGAGACTTGAAAGAACAGATTAGGTATAGATCGTCATGGAGAAAATCTATCTATGTGGTCACTAGATGACTTGATGGCACATAATCAGTCAACAAGGGGAGAATACAAGGTTCTGTCCACTCCTAGGGGACAAGGCAAAAGCTCATATAGTGATCTGGTATACATTCATGAGAGCAGCACCTCTTAGCAACTACATCTCTTTCCCTAGTAACCCAAATTCCCCTTTTTATTATTAGCCTTAATTCTGTTTATTCAGCAAGCCTTTGTCAATGTCCAAAGGCCTATTTCCCTGTTCCAATAACAGTTCCTTGAGGTTTCACTTCTGTACACCATAAGCTGCACAAGGTGGTCTTAAATTTGTGCTTTAAGGGATCAGGTCACTGTTTTCTGTGCCAGCTGAAGGGATTTGGTTAGGTCAAGCTAATTCTTTGGTTAGTTTTCTCCTTCAGTCCTCCCTCCTGGAAATGGAATTAGTCCCTGATTTGACAGCTCCACAAATATGGGGAGTGGGAGTAAGATGCATAGGGAGGGTCTTTGGGAGAGTTAGGGAGTATATATGGGGCATTGGGTTAGGGTTAGGGTTAAGCAGGGTTTCGGGGTTTAAAAATTCTATGACAGAGGCAGGAGATGTAGCAATGTTTTTGTCTTAAATGCCAAGAACAATGAATATGTATGCAGACCTACTGACTATACACATGTAACTTGATTATCCAGGTTACTGAATTAACCCATTTGGGGGTTTGCCATTATGGTAAGCCCCACAAAAACCCTAATCAAGTCTAACCCTAACCAAGGCTAGGATTTTGCAAATGCATCTGCTGGGTCTTTTACTGACCTGGTTAAGCATGTAGCCAGAGAGAAAGGTTCTCCCTTTGGAGGAAAAGGAATGTGGTTGGAATGCCCACAGGATGTGATCAAAAAGGTTAAGATGGTGGCCACAATGGTGCAATCGAAGCTCTGCCTGTTTCTTAAGTGTGTCGTGGCAGAGCTTTGATCACACCATTGTAGCCGCCATCTTAATATTTTGACCATATCCTTTGAATACCCTTGAAGGCTGTTCCTCACCCTGGCTATTAGAAGTTGGGAAATCCCTCCCCTCCCATGCTGTCAAGTTCATGATTTCTATGCTACAAATTTTATTTATTAATTCTCTTTGATGCCACCCAACTCCAAACAACTCTAGATAGCTCACAGTACACCAAACCATATAAAAACATTATAACAGAAACAACGGAGAACACGCAGACAGCTACCCAACAGCCAGGCCATGGGATGATGAGCTCTGTATTCCAAGACACATTGATGGCTCACAGTTGGGAAACATTGCTTCACAGTAAGGATGAGCAACCTAAGGATTGATGGACTCTCAGATTTCATGTGAGTCCCAAATCTCCTTTTTGTAGCTCCCCAGACCTCCCTTTGGCTGGTATTGATCCAAACTGGCCTCTACCCTAAAGTCTTGTTATTTCCTGGTAGTCTCTGAACTTAATTAGCTTTTCATGATCAATCAAGTCAAGGAGTTGTTGACAAACATTGTAGGCATCCAATGGACAATGACTGGAAAGACTGGAAGGAATGAAAATATTGGAAGGGACAGTAGAAGGAATAGACATTCCCTCAGTGATATCTATCCTCCCTCCCTGCTGTTTTCTGATACTTTAATCCCCCAAAATATCTTGCTAGCAACTGTTTTTCATTATTGCTCTTCAACAAGATTTTTAATGTTAGTGCCTGCTTATTAAGAACAAAAGAAGAACAGGGGCAACAATAAAAAGTAGAAGGGCTGCTGAGTGCATCCTTTGGCAAATCCACACATCAGCTGCAAACCCACATGCACACAAAAGACGCCTGCACAAAAGATAGCTTCAAGCAGTTGATAGAAATGATCACTTCCAATCCATTCCAGAAGAAGCTGGCTAGAAATTCAGAATAAAATAAAGGCAGCAAACATAGTGGGCGTGGAATGAGTTGTATAGGACGTTTGTAAAAAAAACAGCACTCATGTTCACATTTACTTATTTATGCAATACTTTGATTTACACACAGACAGCACTCAAAGTGGCTAACCTCCAAAATGAAATGTAGCTTATCAAAAATATTTTTTCTTTTTTTAAAAAATAAAAATCTAAACCTGTTAGTACGATGGAAAAGTGTCTTATGCAAGTCATCGGTGTCCTTGTGTCCTGCTCCTGTGCTTTCACAAGGATTTAGAGAACTGGAGAAGGTGCAGATAAGGGTAAGCAAAATGATCAAGGCTTTGGAGCAAATAAGATGAAAACTTACATGTGGAGCTTTTAAATGACTAAGGAATGTATTAATGTATGATTATTAAACCTACTATTACACAGATACCACTTGTTAGGAATACCTTAAACCAAACACATCTTTTCTTGAAACTGTGCAGTTGCCACGCAAGGCCAGGACAAGATGCTGTTGCTTTGTGATGTTCCTGAGAGGTGCTACATGTGCACTTGTTTACCCTCCAAATTACACTTGAATCCAGATCTCTGCAAAGGTCTTGTATGGAGGACATCCAATTGAGAAGGCTGTTGAATAGAATCAGTTTCCACAGTTCAGTATCACCTATTTCAGTTGGTAGGAGCTCTCCAGCAGTTCAACCTGGAGCTACAAATGCTCTCTGCTATTAGGCTGTCCAAGATCTTGAGCTGGGACTATCATATCTGGGCTGCAAACTGATGTCCCAAACTCTTTTTACTGCCCTCTAGTAATCATCTGAATCTTTTGCAGCCCAAATCTGGTAGTCCTACTTAAGCAGAAAAACCTATTTCTCGGTTTTGCTCCCTGATTACTGAATTTGGGACTTTTATTTTACTTTGATATGAAATGCATATGTTCCAACCCCTGAGCCATGCCATCTTCCCTTAGCAAACAGCAGAAATCTGGCAATTGAGAATTTCAAGGCAAACACAAAGGATCTCATTTTGGCAAAACCCAGTATTTTGTAACATGCCTTTCTAAAATCGTGAAATCCCACAATGCAGTATAATACTGTACAATAAAAAAGGTAAAATGGAAATGACCCCCCCCCCGCCGCCCCAATTGCCTTTGAATGTTCCCTAACACTTCACCTTGAATGCAGCATAATAGAAGAAATTTAGGACCGTTCCCTGGCATCTCTTAAGGCTGTTTCCCTCACCTTCATAATTTCTTACTGCTTTTCTCTCATTTGCCTATTTTCTCCTCCATGATAGATTATAAACCATTTAAGATAGGCTCCCAAATTTTTATTTTGCCTGTTTAACATTCACTTGAAAGATTTCAAAGAAAAAGCAAAAATTTAACAAGCTGCAAAGGAGACAAAGAACATCTTGAACTTTCTCAGGCTCCACTCATTCCTTTATTTGACAAGATATTTCTGTATCATTCCCTTGACAAGCGATCGGACCATTCATGGACTATAATTAAGCCATCCTTCATACAGCTCCTAAGGAACTGTCACTTGTTCTTCTACCATCATTGGTAGCTGCTAATCGGATTCTGCTGGGCACATAACTTTCTTCTAAGAGATAAGGATGGATTGCAAGTGAGAATCTAAGGATCAGCAACAAAGAGCCTAAGGGTCAAATAAAAGAATTATACTTTCATAAAAACATAAGAGTTGCTGAGTTGGAGAGTGCTTACAGGCCAGAAATTGGGAACTTTTTCCAGCCCAGAGCACTACCAGGTCACTTTGTGTGAAGGCCTAACTGCCCCCAGGCCTCCTCACCTGCCAAATTCTTGCCCCAAAATCTTGCAAGACCTTGCACAAGTTAGTTAAAAACTTGTGAGTGTTCAGAACAATCATGTGAAATCTTGGAAGTTTTGGCAAGATTTCAGCAATTTGACTCAGGAGAAATGCTTCTTGGGGGTCCAGCAAATGCTGAAGAGCTATGGATACCATGTTGCTAAGGTGTCAGAATGTATATATTGCACACATACAAAAGGAGGAAGGGCTTCAATGTTGATGCTGTGCATGCCATCTTGCAGATTCTGACACCCAGACCTACACCCATGGATAGCCTGTTGTTGCTGTAGCCCTCTAAATCAGCTTTCTGCTCCATCTAAGAAGACCAGTGCTAAAACATTCTCAAGGCTGTTTGGCCTCTACTTGAAAATATTCAGTGAGGGATGTTACTTTGTCTGGATGAATTCCCAAACTGCTTGTATCATCAATAAATTTTCCTTAATCTACCCTTTTATAATTTAAGCCCCTGAAGTTGAGTTATGCCCACTGGGATAGGAGAGAACATGTCTTTGTCCTCTTTGGGGTATTATTCACTTCCATATTTGGGGGATATTGCCCAATCCCAGGTCCAGCCTAGTATCTTTTACTGCCTAAAGCAGAGTTTTATCTCTTGCAAGTCAAGCTGGCTAACAGAGAGAGAGAGACTGCAATACTGTCCCACAGTTGCTGCTGGAATAGCTGAAACTCATGTTCCAAGTACTGAAGAGGAGAACATTGTGTAGTATTCAGCTCTATGACTGGCAAGCCGTGCGAAGACTCTGGATTGGCTCTAGAGTACTGGCACGCATATTGGGAGAATACAGAGAAGAAATCTTGTCATGCCTTCAGACTTATCCTTAGAATCAGAGGAGTCTGCGGTTATGGTACTCTGACTAAGCAACTGTTCTTCATTGTGAAGTAGGAGTTAGTGACAATGGGATTACAACTACAAGTCAGCCACTGGTTACTTGGCCCTCCCCTGCCTTCTGCTATATGTAAGTGTAACTACCCAAAAAGATTTCCCAGTTCTCCTTAGGAAAGAGGGTGGAGGATCTCAGAAAGGTAGACTTAGGATGGACTCCTAAGGACTGTCAACTTTCACTGTGTCTCCTTTCTGTTTTCTTTCATTCTACCCTGGATGGGCCAGGACATCTCCCACCCTTATTGGCAACTATTGGAAAGCAGTGATGCCCTGCTCAACTGTTGTGAGCATCCACTTTCTGCAAAGGCATGGCAGATGGCTGATTTTCACTGATGTCCAGATCTCACAGTCATGGGCCAAGAAGTATTGTTGCTATGATATCAGGGTTGGATTGTTGAAGGCTAAACTTGTTTTGGTGAGAAGAGCGGGGTGCCTGGGAAAGTGATGGACTTTATTAACTGGAAAGTGAGAGAGATCAGTTTTCCATAGCCTGCCTTTTCCCTCTCAAACATACTGGAGAAGATGTTTTTGCAGGTCTGGTCATACTCACACACAGAGCATCCCTAATCACTTAGCACTGCATGCCTTCCTCCTGGCTCATCTCCATCCATCTTGTAATTGAATTGTGTGACATCAGTAGCCCAAGAGCTAGCTAGCAGGTCAAATTGAGATAAATGGTTCTACTCTAAGCCTCACAAGGGCCCGCAGGAGGGAGAAAAAGAGATCCTTTGCCAAAAAAAAGGCATAATGACATTGATAATAGTATTAATTTAATAGTAATATGCTTAAAATCAGCCAGCACTGTACAAAAATCAGATGTAATACAGGAACTGCCATCAAGGTTACTATCTGAAATTAAAGACATGGCACAGCTAGAGAGAGAGAGAGAGAGGAGAGAGAAAAAAATAACACCAGTGGAAGGTTGACAAATGCCAGCCTTTAAAAATGGTTTAAAATATGCAGAGTCACAATGCAACGTAGTGCAGAATAACATTCAGTTCAAAAGCAAACCCAATGACCTACTAGGTTATATATTACATATTATTTATGCATTGAGTTATTTTGTGACTTGCCTTGCAGCCCAAGGCATTGTTCAAAACTTTCAAAGAAGCCTATTTTAGATCTGGAAAGGGAATAGAAAACGACAACCAGAAACAATCTAGGGCAGAGGCTAGCCCAGCGTTTCTCAACCTTGGCAACTTGAAGATGTGTGGAGTTGAAGTCCACCCATCTTCAAGTTGCCAAGGCTGAGAAACACTGGGCTAGAGGCATTCTCCAAATTCTCTCAGTCATTACAGTTCTTAACTAAAAAGTAAACAGGGGTCCTGCTGGAGAGAGAGAAAAATATACCAGTTGTGGAGGAACTGGAGATAAAGATGTTGACTAGGTTCCCAAATTCCTCTATTTTTTTACCCTCTATTCCTAAAAGAACAGAGCCTGGGAGATCCAAGATAGCTGAAAGGTGAGAGGTTTAAGGCAAAAACAGGGAAGTGTGTCCAGGAGTAGACACAGACAAACTACCCAATTTGTTCCCCTAAAAGATCGTAATGGATAGAGATAAGACAATCAGTGGCTACAAGTCATGAGGGCTATTTATTAACAGAAGCACAATGCCTATCCGGTCTGCCCTGTTAATAAAGTGTTTTTGAGCTGACAGTTCTGCAAAATAAGAAAAAATAGGGGGAAAAGCATATAAGAAGCATAAGGGTGGCTGTGTTCACACAGCATACTAAACCATGGGGTTTAATAATCTGATTAATCTGAGTTTGGTTGAGTTCACATAACATGCTGAAACAGAATCAATTCTTTGGAAACCATAGCACACCAGCATGCCACATTTTGTCTTAGTGTGTTGTGTGAACCCAGCTTAGGTTTCAGACAGGGGTCATTTAGGTTTCAGACAGGGATCATCAGTGGTCTCTGGGATGTAGCTCTCTTTAAGCCAAATGTCCTAGTGAATTTTACCTCTAGTGTACACACTTATCAAAGTGGACTGTAAGGGAAAATGCAGAATATAACTGGCCATTTTATACCACTATTCATTATTCTGAATTTAGTACAGTGCAAAACAACTGGATTTTTTCACCTTCATCTCTTATATTTCATTACATGTAATAATAGAAATGTAATAACATATAGCTATATTCTGCTTTTCCTAGAAGTTTTCTTCTGCTTTTCCTAGAAGTTTTCTTTTGTCTTTCTCTCTGTCCAGTTTGGGAAGGTGAACGAAGTGCCACTAAGCTACCAGCCCCAGGGGAATGTTACAATAGTGCAGAATGAGAGAAATATGCATAATATTGCTAGCATTTAAAACCCCTCAGCTTTCATAATTGAGACAGAGTGCTGAATTCCATTTATCTGGGCATGGCATTTTTTTTCCCTGGATTTTTAAGGTAAGCCCACCAAGACTTTTGTTCTTCTACATACCAATTTTTTTCTGATTAAAACAGGCCTATACCCTTTGGCCCATATGGATGTTTTAAAAAAAGGATATTCAGTTCCAACTAGAACATGGAAAGCAACAATGTAGGAAGTCAAGAGTCCTGGTCTACCTAACCCACTACTGGTGTCACTTACTAGCAGCATTTTAGGATTTCAGCGTGCAGAGCATATGATCAGCTACTCAAGCACATCCCTTCTATGTTCTTAAGAACCAAGGATTATTCTGCGCACCATGGAAAATACAACGTAAATGTTTATTTGCATTGAGAAAATCATCCTTTGCTTCTTGGCAGCTTTTGAATCTCCATGGTGTTGCTCCATCAAGGACAGTACACTTCCCATCCTACCTGTTTATTTTATGGGCTTCTTCCCTTTGTGTTGTTAAAGGCCACTCTTCCTTTGTTTACCTGTATAAAAGAATCATCCTCTAGTGCTACAGAGCTGTCAGCCAAGCTTCTATAGCAAACAACCAAAGAGCTTTTGACAGAATGAAAAGCCAGGCTGGGGTACAATGAAGTGACACTTAATACATTTAAATGTAAAATGCTGCGGGCAGGGAAGATGGCCTGGGAAGAGGTACGTGCTGCCAGCCTGTGTCTTTGTTTAAACATGAGATAAATTCAGCAAGGAAGCCTGGTGTATCTGCAGCTATTAACCAATGCGTTGCCAGAAGATGGGAGATGTTTCACCCCCAAGTAGAGGACAGATCTAGATTTGCAAGTTTGTTTTCAGAGGCTCCTTCATATGTAGAAATGCAAATGTGGAAAGGATGGTTAGCATTTCAATCAAAACACAATTGACTCTGCTGTAGCAGGGAAAACTTAGCAGGTGTTTGGGATAGCTTAGAATTCTGGGAATTGTAGTCCCAGTAAATTTGGAGTTGGGGAGGTTGCTGAGGGTCTCAAACAGACAAACGTCCCTCCCAGTCCTTTTCGGAGATGCCAAAAAATTGAACCCAGGAGATCAAAGAAAACTCTTGTTCTTCCACCATGGCTATTTCCCTTAATATTTATGGAAGCCTCACCTTATATTACCTTTTTTATTTTATTCCATTTATTTCATTAAATTTAAGAGAGCTGTCTACTCCAACAGACTTTGGGCAGCTTACAAAATCAAAATTGAACGTTGTTGTTGTTGTTAGTTGCCGTCGACTCATTTACGACTCATGGCGACGCTACGTATAACAGAACGAAATGCTGTTCGGTCTTGCGCCATATGCCCGACTGTTCCAATGTTTGCATCCATTGTTGCTGTGACTGTATCAATCCATCACACTGAAGGTCTTCCTCTTTTCCGCTGGCCCCCCACTTTACCAAACATGATGTCCTTTTCAAGCGATCGGTCTTTCCTGACGATGTGCCCAAAGTATGAGAGTCTAAGCCTAGTTACCTTCGCCTCTAGGGAACATTCTGGTTGTATTTCTTCCAGAACTGATTTGTTTGTTCTTCTGGCAGCTCATGGTATTTTCAATAATCTTTGCCAACACCACAATTTGAATGCATCAATACTTATTCTATCTTCCTTTTTTAATGTCCAACTTTCACAGGCATATGAGGCAATGGAGAAGATTAATCCATCTTTATTTTTTTTTAATCAGTTTATTTTAAAAGGAAAGAAAGAGTGAGAGAATAAGAAAGATACATAGAAATTACAAAATACAGATAATACATGGAAAAGTTTGCAGAGTAATATAACATAAAATTAAAGGAAAGTACAAACCATTCCAGTGAAAGAAGTATCTCCCTTTCAACCTGATAAAGCAACTTGGATTAAAATAAATATAAAAAGAGTTTCATGACAATTTAACACTGTTGTATTAACTACTATTAAAATCAAATTATACTGTCATGAGTAAGGATGGTGAGCAGGGGGCTCCCATCCAGGCTGTAAAGCACATGCGTAGTACTGAGGAATTAGGTAGCCATTCAAAGAGACACAGATCAGGCCCGCCTTAGCCTTTGGGGTTTATATGTCTGGGTTTTTCCCACGCTTCTTCAGTTTGTTAGGATTTTCTGTTATGTAGCAGTAATAAAACACTAGAGACCTATTCCTTGTCTCAGCATGGTTCCTGGCTGTTAGGACATATACTTTGGCTAAGAGATCTATATAATAAAAGTAAACAGAGTATAAGAGTTTAAACTTCAGCAAAGGATCGTTACCTTGTCGTGCTGGAGCTTGAGCACCTCAATGATACCATGAGCTAAACCGTGAAGGGCCACCCAAGACGGGAAGGCCATGACAGAGAGGTCAGACTAAATGCGATCCCTGGGGAAGGTAATGGCAACCCACCCCAGTATTCTTGCCATGAAAACTAAATGGATCATTACAACCAGAGATATGTCGGTAGACCATCGGAAGATGAGACCCCCAGGGTGGAAGATGGTCAAAATGCTACTGGGGAGGAACAGAGGATGAGTTCAACTAGCCCCAGATGTGATGACGCAGCTAGCCCAAAGCCGAAAGGACGGCTAGTGGCCAACGGTGCTGGTGGTGAACGGCGGACCTGATGTGCTAAGGATCAACACACCACTGGAACCTGGAATGTAAGATCTATGAGCCAGAGCAAATTGGATGTGGTTATTGGTGAGATGTCAAGATTAAAGATAGACATTCTGGGCGTCAGTGAACTGAAATGGACTGGAATGGGCCACTTCACATCAAATGACCACCAGATCTACTACTGTGGACAAGAGGACCACAGAGGAAATGGAGTAGCCTTCATAATTAGTAGTAAAGTAGCTAAAGCAGAGCTTGGATACAATCCAAAAAACAATAGAATGATCTCAGTTCGAATTCAGGGCAAGTCATCTAACATCACAGTGATCCAAATATATGCCCCAACCACAGATGCTGAAGAAGCTGAAGTAGAGCAGTTCTATGAGGATCTGCAGCACCTACTGGACAATACACCTAAAAGAGATGTTATTTTCAGCACAGAAGACTGGAATGCTAAGGTGGGCAGTCAGATGACACCTGGAATTACAGGTAAGCATGGCCTGGGAGAACAAAACGAAGCAGGACATAGGCTGATAGAATTTTGCCAAGACAACTCACTCTGCATAACAAACACTCTCTTCCAACAACCTAAGAGACGGCTTTATACATGGACTTCGCCAGATCGACAACACCGAAATCAGATTGACTACATCCTTTGCAGCCAAAGGTGGCTGACATCTATACAGTCGGTAAAAACAAGACCTGAAGAGTGAGGTTGAATGGGCCTTAAGAAGCATTGCTAATAACAAGGCAGCAGGAGATGACAGTATCCCAGCTAAATTGTTCAAAATCTTGCAAGATGATGCTGTCAAGGTAATGCATGCTATATGCCAGCAAATTTGGAAAACACAAGAATGGCCATCAGATTGGAAAAAATCAACTTATATCCCCATACCAAAAAAGGGGAACACAAAAGAATGTTCAAACTTTGGCCACCTAATGAGAAGACAGGACACCCTGGAGAAGATGCTGATGCTAGGGAGAGTGGAGGGCAAAAGGAAGAGGGGCCAACCAAGGGCAAGATGGAT
The DNA here is from genome assembly GCF_035149785.1 of Candoia aspera. Taxonomy (NCBI): domain Eukaryota; kingdom Metazoa; phylum Chordata; class Lepidosauria; order Squamata; family Candoiidae; genus Candoia; species Candoia aspera. Next base: position 16,837,124 of record NC_086153.1, read on the forward strand.
GGATGATATTCTAGAGGTGACGGACTTGTCCCTGGGGGAGCTGGGGGTGTTGATGACCGACAGGAAGCTCTGGCATGGGCTGGCCCATGAAGTCACGAAGAGTCAGAAGCGACTGAATGAATAAACAACAGCAAGAGTTTAAAACCCTGATTTTGAGAAAACCCATATCCGTGCAGTTTTTTTTACCAATTTTACAGAAGTAGTTTGCTGCTGTTTTCTTCAAGAATTTTTTTTTTTTACTTTTCCATCTAGTCAACATCCCTGCAATTCCTCCCTTTCATTTTCTATTCAAATACCAACCAGAACCAATTCAGCTTAGCTTCCAAAATCTGTTTTGCTCAACCAGGTGAGGCTACACAAACTAAAAACTGCACAAACTAAAAAGCATGCCTTTAGACCAGTATTTCTCAACCATGGCAAATTTAAGATGCGTGGACTTGAACTCCCAGATTTCCCCAGCCACCATGTAAAGTTGTCAAGGTTGTTTTAGAATTAGTGATTTACCATCAAAATTAAGTGGAGTCTTAACTGTTTTCAATTCTAATCCATACCCTGTAACCCCCAGCCTTTTTAAGGACACCAAAACACCCCTAGAATACATTGGTTCAAATGTAAATACTCTGATAGGTTGGGAAATTTTTAGAAGCAAAGTCACCCATTTTTCCCCTTCAAAACCCTTGATATCCACTCCCCCAAATTGGGCTGATTTTGCCCATTTTGGAAAGGTTGTCCCAAACTTCTTAAAACAGGCAAAGAAAGTGGCCCCACCCAACCTAGAAACCTCACAATGACCTTGGTTACATGTCCTACAGCTCTCACACCGGCCAAACTGGAAAACAAAATCTAGCTCCTTCTAGAATGGCCCATCTTTGGGTTAGGGTACTAGATTACTGCTGAGGAGAACAGGTTCAAGTCCACCTTCATGTATGCACACTCACTAGGTGTCAGCCCTCCAAGGTAGTCCAGATTAGAAAACCATAGTTACACATGCTAATACTATTTTTATTATAAGGTTATAGGAACAAAATCTTGCAAGTCTGAATGCGCCTCCCCCCTCCCTCCCTTTATCTTTTGAGAACTAAAGGGTGTCTTGTCTGAGACGCTTTCTTGGGTTACAGTTCTGCCCCAGATTCAGATTCCTTTTCTCTGACCCTTGTCTTGGTAGTGGCTCTTCCTCCTGTTCCTCAAGGTTATCCCTTCTGCCCATTACAGAGGGTGACTATGGGTCAAGGCTCTGCCCAATTCTCCTTACAGAGCTGTTGATGTGAGGGGAAAAAAAAATACGTGGGTTGAGATTATGGAATCTGTAATCCAAACCATCTGGAGAGCACCAGGCTGCAGAATGCTGGAATAACAATTCCTACCCATCCTCAGCTGTGCCTGATCGGAAGAACTTGTTTCCAGCCAGAATCTTACACAGACCACATGCCTGGAATGAGATCTCCCTGAAAATCTATATGACTCCCACCCTATTGATTGGTCTTCCAGTCGGCCATCTCTTCTTTCCTTTGATTTACGCTAACTTTTAATTTTACTTCATTGTAAGCTGCCCAGAGTCATTGTGGAGTCAGGCAGCCTTGAAATTGGCATATTAAATTAAATATTAAATGTCACTGCCCTGGTCCACATTCTGTCCCATTTGCTGAGAACTCACACAAACAACTTGCTGCTTGTGCTGTAACCCAGACTATTTTCAGTCATATGACAAGGGCAGGCTGTGGCATGTTTTGCGCCCTCTTCCTACTTCAGTAATACATTGGGGTTTTGGTGTGCAGATCCGCTTGCAATTTGTGCAGGCAAGATAGGCAGATACTAGCAATGAGTTGCATTGCAAAAAAAGATAGCACCTTAAATTTAAAAAGTGGTTTGGAAGGCTAAACTAGGTGTTTGAAGTAGAAATAACTTGTCAAAATAGCAACATTGCAAAAATCTGTAGTTATTGCTAGTTATGCGGCAAATCAAGTTTAAAAGTCACAGGGTTAATTTGCGTGACAATAGGAAATGGACCCACAAACTTAGGAGCTAATTTCTTTGAAGGTTGAGAAGACTTGATGAACTTGGTAGACAGATATACCATGTCACCCACTTGAAACGAAGGGTGAGGGGCACGCTTTTTATCAGCGTGCTATTTGTAAGCAGACTGTGCGTCCGCTAGTGCCTGCTGGATGACCAGCCAAGAGTCCGCCAGCTGTGTTGCCCATTCGGACAGTGAGGCAGGCGGGATAGATGGCTGCGGCAAGTCAGGGATAGGGACAAAATCCCTGCCATGTACGGTGCGAAAAGGGGTTTGACCGGTGCTTTGATGAACGGCGTTGTTGTAGGCAACCTCAGCAAAGGGAAGGAGGTCAACCCAGTCGTCTTGTTGATAATTCACGAAAGCACGCAAATATTGCTCCAGTGTTGAATTTAGCGCCTCTGTGGCCCCGTCAGTCTCAGGATGCCACGCCGTGGACAATGCCTGTTTAGTGCCCAAAAGTTTTAAAAATGCCCGCCAAAATTGAGAGGTGAATTGTGTGCCCCTGTCCGAAATCAAGCGGGAGGGACATCCGTGTAACCTGTACACGTGTACAAGGAATAGGCGGGCCAATTGTGCTGAAGGAATGGAGACGCATGGGATAAAATGCGCTTGCTTGGAGAAATAGTCTTTTACGACCCAAATCACAGTTTTTCATTGGCTAGGAGGCAACTCCACTATGAAATCCATGGAAACCTCCTCCCAGGGGCAAGCAGGACTGGCCACTGGCTCTAACAAACCTTGAGGCTTTCCCACCTTACGTTTAGACATAGCACACACAGAACAAGACGCCACATAATCCTTCACATCTTTGCGCAATGTGGGCCACCAAAACTGTCTGCGAACCAGGTGCAAAGTTTTCACAAAACCAAAATGCCCAGCAACCTTATCATCATGCGAACGGAGCAAAACCTCCTTTCGCAAGCTGTCAGGGACATAGAGACGGTTGGATTTCCAAGCGAATCCCCGGTCAAAAGTAACATTGTCTCTATTGGCTAGCAACCAAGTGTCAGTTTTTTGCTCTTTTAGAAACTTTTGTTGCAATTGAGACGAAATGGACAAGGTGCCTTGCGGAGCGGAATCACTGCCGGCTGGCTGCTGCGCACGGGCTTGGCTGCAGGTCACAGCAGGCATTCCCAGTTGTGGCTGTGTCCACAGCGTGCTGACCACCTCTGGCGCTGAGCTGGAGTCCTGGGGTTGCCGGGACAGCGCGTCTGCTAAAAAGTTCTTTTTCCCTGGGATAAACTTCAGTTTGAAGTTGAACCAGTTAAAGAACTGAGCCCAGCGAACTTGTTTAGGGCTCAGCTTGCGAGGGGTACTAAGGGCTTCCAAGTTCTTATGGTCAGTCCACACCTCAAATGGATGATTAGCCCCTTCCAGCAAGTGGCGCCAAGAGTCCAAAGCCGCTTTGACTGCAAAAGCCTCCTTTTCCCACACATGCCAACATCTCTCTGTCTCAGAGAATTTACGGGACAGGTAGGCACATGGTTTTAAGCAACCCGCCCCATCGGCTTGCAACAACAGGGCTCCAACAGAATAATCAGAGGCATCCACCTGAACAACAAAAGGCTTGGAGGGGTCAGGATGTTGTAAAATAGGCTCCTGTGTAAAAGACTCCTTCAGCTTATCGAACGCCGCCTGACAAGCCGGAGTCCATCTAAGCAGCGCGCCTGGGTTTTTTACCCGGTGAGTTTCTCCCACCCCCTTTGTCCGAAGCAAATCAGTCAGGGGTAAGGTTATTTCTGCGAACCCCTTTATGAACAACCTGTAGTAATTGCTGAACCCCAGGAAACTTTGAAGTTGCCTACGGGTGTGGGGTCTTTCCCATTCTAAGATGGCCTGGATTTTAGCAGGATCCATTTCTATGCCTTTATCTGAGATCCTGTACCCCAGATAATCAATTTGTGTTTGATGGAAGGCACATTTTGACAGTTTGGCATACAACTCAGCTTTCCTTAGTTTGCGAAGCACCTGCTTAACCAAGTGTACATGTTCTTCCAGAGTTTCAGTATAAATCAATACATCATCCAAGTAGACCAATATCCCCTTAAACAGATGTTCATGTAGTACTTCATTGATCAATTGCATAAACACCCGAGGAACCCCAGCCAAACCAAAGGGTAAAACCTTATATTGAAAAGCTCCCAACGGGCAATTGAATGCTGTTTTCCATTCATCCCCCTCCCGGATCCTCACACGGTAATAGGCTTCCCTTAAATCCAGTTTTGAGAAGATTTTCCCCTTAGCCAGATGTGATAACATATCTTTTATCAAAGGCAGGGGATATTTATTTGATATTGAGACTGCATTGAGCCCACGGAAATCGGTAGAGTCTTAATGTCCCATCTTTCTTTGGGCGGAAGAGAACCGGTGCCCGCACTGGCGAGCTAGCTGGTTCAATGAACCCTCTTGCCAAGTTTTTGTCCACAAACTCCCGTAACAGAGTTAGTTCCTTCTGAGTCATTGAGTAAATCTTTGGCTTAGGCAATTGGGTGTTAGGCACCAGCTCAATGGCACAGTCAGTTTTCCAATGGGGGGGCAGTTGATCCGCTTCTTTCTCCCCAAACACATCAGCAAATGCCTGGTACTCCTCTGGTAGACCCTCAAGAGGAGGGGTTGGGTACTGCGGAGTCGCAGCTGCCACTACCCCCACCAACTCCTCCGGGGCTTCATTTCCCTCTGGTGCTTGATAAAATTCGTCCCTAAAGGTTACAGTTTGATAGACCCAATTTATCTGAAGATTCTGCTGGACCAACCATGGGACACCCAAAACCACTAAAGGACCCCCCACCAGAGCCACTACAAATGACAACCCTTCCCAGTGGCTACCCATTTGCAAGGCTACCAAACCGGTGAAATGCGTGACTGGTTTGCCCCCGGCCATGGATCCGTCCAATTGGATGAAAGCAATGGGTCGTTGCAACGGAAAGGTGGGTAACTCCAAGGCAGCTACCACGTCGGGGTGCATTAAGCACTGTGAGCACCCAGAATCGATCATCGCCCACACTTCTATCGTCTTCGAACGGGATCCCAATTTTACTTTCACAGTGAGAATGCGATAGTTGCCACTCACCGACACAGGCTCACGCCCCTCCTCTACCACCTGCCCTGCGGCGCCCTTTAGAGCAGGTGGCTGGCATTTCCCGCCGGTTGTAGCAATTCTGGTTCACCCTCGTCCCCGTAGAACGGCACACTTTCCAGCTCGCTGTCGGCCACAGCTGCTTTCATTTTCCTTGGTAGAGAAGGGGACTTCGCAGTCGACTTCCCCTGCCGGTCCTCACCCTTTGCCCTCGGGCACGCCGCCACGCAGTGCCCCTCCTTGCCGCAGCGCAGGCACTGCCCCTTCGCGTAACGGTGCTCCTTCTCCTCTTCCCAGGAACGTTGTCCGGATCTTCCAAAGGAGCCCGAAGGGTGGGTGGGTTTTCCATCTCGCCCCGACTTCGTTGCTCGTCTCTGCGCAAACACCTCATGGGCATGCTCAGCCTTTCCAGCGAGCTGGATCCACCTGTACAAACTGTCAGGGTCATCTCGCCCCAGCGACCAGCGCAGCACTTCGGTGTTTAAACCATCTTTGAACAGCTCTATGACAGTTGCCTGCGACCAATCTTCCACCTTCCCCGCTAGTGCTTTAAATTCCAGCGCGTAGTCAGCCACAGTTCTCGATCCCTGCTTGAGTTCTTTCAAGGCACGCTTCGCCTGCTCCTTTGCTAGTGGATCTTCGAAATGATGCTGTAGAGCCCAGAGGAATTCGTCGAATTTCTCCAGTTCAGGGGCTTCCGACTGGCACATCTGTACATACCAGTCCGCTGCCCTCCCCTTAAGCTTGGTGGCAATGGTGATGATTTTCGCTTTTTCTGATCGAAAAAGCGACCCCCACTCTTCCATGTACGCCTTGGCATTCGTCAGGAAGAATGAGAGTTTTGTCGGGTCTCCGTCGAACTTGACAGAGAAGTCCCTCAATCCTCCGCCCGACGGGCTGCACCCCCCCACTGGCGGTTCAGCTGCTCTGACAGCTCCCACCCACCTCTGCTCAGGGATGGGCGGCGACGCTAGTTCCACCCTGGGAGCCCGGTCCCCCTCTCTCGGGCGAGCTCCCCTTCTCCGTTCCGGGGACTGTGCCTGGGAGGAAGGGGTCAAATGCCGCTGGCTTGCACCAGCTGGCTTGCTGGCTCGCACCTCTTTCAGCGAACTCAGGTCCATGCTCATTTTCTGCAGAATGAGCTCCAGAGAGTCCATCTTCGACTCTAGCACCCGAATTCGGTCTGGAGTGGGGGAGTCCCCCCTCGGCAGCAGCGTGTATCTCTGCCTCCAGGACGAGCCCCTCGCCTCCGAGAAGTCCCCCCGACTGTCGTCCCAGGTGACCAGTTCGCCCGGGGTCGTGACCGTGGTCTCTGGCGCGGTCTTCATGCCCGTAGCTTCGCCTTCAGACCTCGAACTCGCCTCCTCCCGAATCGCTGAGAGTTCTCCCAGGGGGGCTCTGTCGGGGCACATCATGGTAGAGTTGGGCTCTCCCTCACTCGACCCCTCACTCTCCACGAGTAGCACATCTGGATCGGTCATCACCAGCACTCTCCCTCACAGGATCGGACGAACCTGTCTTTTCCTGGATAGGGGCCAGTGGGATTTGAAGTTTTGGATTCTCAGCTTTATGTAATGGTTGCCTATCCCAAACACTCAGACTCACAAGAGGTTACTTAAATGAAATCTGATTTATTAGGGAAATTATGACAGATACATAGAAAGCTGAGAATGACTAAAAGCGCGCCAAATACAAACTAAAAACCCTTGGCTCCAAACGTAATCCCTCCCCCCTACTGGCCATAGCAACCACCCCCCTCCCAGGTGCTGGTAACCGTTTTCCACACATCCTGGGAAAGCAAACTTGAATACATGAGATAACCCAAACACATTCCAACCCAGCAGCCAACAGATAAGAACTCCCCAAAGAGGAATCTTCCTCCCTCCTGAGATCAAACACGTATCAGGCAAATGACATGCGAAACGTTACGATGTACCAAGCACATTGAAACGGTGAACATGACAAGAATACACATTTATCTAGTACAAGGTTTCTCAACTTTGGGAATTACAGCAAAAATAAAACATTTCTTAAAATGAGGCAAAGCAACATTGCGACCCATGTCATGCCAAGAAGAAAGTTTGTAGGGTTAGAAGAGACAGGTGGTATCTTTGGAAGCCCATCTCTGGTGACCCAGAGGCGTTTCTCAACTTCAGCAATTTTAAGATGTGCGGACTTCAACTCCCATGCTGGCTGGGGAATTCTAGGCGTTAAAGCCATCACATCTTAAAGTTGTCAAGGTTGAGAATCACTGGTCTATTAGGTAACATTTGTCTTTATTACATGGTAAGCTCCAATCATCCTCTTCCATTTTTCCTTTGTAATCTGAGCCAATGCAACTCTTTAACTCTTCCTTCGCCACTGCTACTGCAACCATGGGTCTGGGAAATTAATATTCCCAGATACTTAAGTCTTCAGCATGGATTGCACAATAACTGCAGAAACTTCCATCTCTTTTGCCAATTATTCATAAGCATATTTTTTTACAGTCTTTGCTGATTCATCTCACTCTTCACTTTCTTATTGAGCACCCATGGTGAGGCTGAAGGCATTTGAGTAGTATATGAGGGCCACACTCTAAAAGAAGTTAGAAGCTTGAATTTAAGATATGAATTATAGTCTAAAGCAGGGTTTCTCAACCAGGGCTCCATGGAACCTTAGGGTTCCATGAGAGGTCACTAGGGATTCCCTGGGAGCTCATGATTTATTTAAAAAATTATTCCAAATTCGGGCAACTTCACATTAAAGAGGTAAGTTTCATTCTTTATTTTTAGTTTAAGAACACTGTTTATTTATTTATTTATTTATCAAATTTTTATCACCACCCATCTCCCCCACAAAGGAGGGACTCTGGGGGATTTACAATAAAAACCTAGTGTAACCCTAACCCCAAACCTCTAGTGTATTTGTAACTTCCTCAATTCCAAAACCCCACCTTTTTGCTTTCTCAAATGGCCAAACCCTAGGCCACCAAGTGAGAGCATGGGGTTCAAATCCCACTCAGCCATACATGGATAATCTTGGACAGTCACTACCACTGAACCTAATCTACTTTATAGGATGGAAGTTATGATAAAATGCAGTAGAAGAGAATTTTGATGCTGCCTTTAGCTCCTGGAGGACAGGTGAGATTTAATTGCCTTATATCTCACCTGTCCTGCAGGAGATAAAGGCAGCATCAAATTATTATTTTTATTAATAATAAAAGTTATTAATGCTTAATATACAGGACTACACATGAAACTAATATAATAATTTTGTAACTTCTGGTCTATACATGAGCCTGAATGTGCAGGGGTTCCCTGAGGCCTGAAAAATATTTCAGGGGTTCCTTCAGGGTCAAAAAGTTCAGAATGGCTGGTCTAAAGCTTAATTAAAATTGTCTTTAATGTACAATGTTAGCTGACAAACTAATCAATCCCCTATCTACACATACACAATGAATTAAGAGGGCTCAAATCTTGGTGGTCGATAAAAAACTGGGTTTTTATCTTTATACCCTATGATTATAATTTAGGCTATAATACTGCCATCCTTTTTTTATTTATGGTAATAGCATCTCAAGTGCCTGGTACCCTAGGAACTTCAATTTTCCCATAAAATCCTGGAGCCCCAGAAACCATACTCTCATCTCTTCTGCCTAGGATGCACCTTAGATATCTTAAGTTGCCAATGTAGCAGGATCCAAATGCAGTAGTGGGCTCAAGAAGACAAAGTTGTTCTTCTGATTAAAAAAAAAAAGGAAAAGAAATCAGTACTGTAGAATGGGGTCAAAATTAGAGAAGAGTTTGATTGTTACCAAATAGTCTCAGCAGGTGCACTATCCAATTATCAGAGTTTCTTAGAACCCTTATATACTACAAGGAGTCTTCTCCCAGTTGATCCTCCCCAAAATGTTCTGGGTTATGAGTTCCTGCCCAGTCTGACCCACTCATCTGGTTACATTAGTAACAGTCCTGACAGCATAAAAAGCCTCCTTTCACCTTGAGTTCTGCTTTATCTACTTGCTTCTTTCTAAATAACGATATGCAAACAGTTCCCCTGATCATATTCTCCCCATTTGTTTCACAGTTTTCAGATTTTTTCTGAACCTCAGAGGGATTTCCCCTTGTCAGCAAAGGTGGCTGTGATCAATGAGAGCTGAGCATCTTTTGCACCTGTGCATAATGAAGAAAGACTGACAATCCATTTCCTGCATCTCCAAGAAAAAGAACAAGTCGGTAAGCCCATCCTAATGATTTCTCTCCTGCTGCGATTCATCTAATGGGTTTAGAGAAAGATGGATGACATTCTAGCACCCTGCCTCGTAACAGTGGCCACACTTGGCTGTAGAAATGCAAGAGAGCCATCCAGGCTTCCTATGACAGGTAATGTGTGTCAATGGTCATCTGCTAAGTATGGGCAGCCCTGCTAGATTTTAAAAAAATCTTTGTTGGGTTTAATGGTAAATTAGATTAAATATAATGAGAGGCATTATGTCTAGAAAAACAAACTGGTGAATATTTGAACAAATCAACGCAGAGTTCTCACTCGAGGCACAAATGACCAGGCTCAAATTATCCCACTTTGGACACATTATGCGAAGACCCAGCTCTCTGGAGAAGGCTCTAATGCTGGGAAAGGTGGAAGGAAAGAGAAGAAGAGGGTGACCAGCAGGGTGGATGGATTCAGTTACAGGGGCAATGAGTGCATAGTTGGGAGACCTGAAAGGCCAGATTAGGGACCGATCATCATGGAGAAAACCAATCCGTGTGGTTGCTAGGAGTCAAAAATGACTTGATAGAACATAATCAATCAAGTATGTCTATCCATAGCAATGGACTGTCATAACTAAATTGAGCTTCCATGTACAAGAGCAGTCCATCAATGAGAGCCAAATCTTGGTAAGCAACAGAGAGGTAGTCACCTTCATAATGTAATGATAGGCTACAGCCTGACTGCTACTTGAAGCAGTACTGGATTGAAGCAGCCTTTTGATCCGCTCTAGTGAATTTGCAACTTCCTCAGTTCCAAAACCCCACCTTTTTGCTTTCTCAAATGGCCAAACCCTAGGCCACCAAGTGAGAGCATGGGGTTCAAATCCCACTCAGCCATACATGGATAATCTTGGACAGTCACTACCACTGAACCTAATCTGCTTTATAGGATGGAGGTTATGATAAAATGCAGTAGAAGAGAATTTTGATGCTGCCTTTAGCTCCTGGAGGACAGGTGAGATTTAATTGCCTTATATCTCACCTGTCCTGCAGGAGATAAAGGCAGCATCAATCAAAGAAACAATGCCAAATTATTATTTTAAAAAGTTCGCCTCTAGCTTAGCACCTTTAGAAAGGTTGCATTCTAGGAAAAATAGATCTCAGTGAGTTTAAGATGTCCATTCAATCCCGTTTTATCATCTCTCTCTGTGTCTTACATGTGCACAAAAAGCATGCACCACCACCCCACCATCCTGCTTGGGCACAAGACTCAGGATTCTCATTTAGAAACACGCTGCTTTTTTTTAATAAGAATTTTACTAAGTTTAAAAAAAGAGATAAAAACTACAGAAAAGCAAAAAACTACAGAAAGAAAAAGAAACTAAAAAAGTGTGAAACACAAAGAAAAACAATTTTAAAGATTACATACAGAGGTGACTTCCGACTTTCAACAGCAAGAATATACAGCAATTTCCATCGTCAAACCCTCACTCTTTATCACACCAAGATCACATTATTTCTATACATCCTTCCACTGACACATGCAAATCACTAATGCAATTGCTCCTTCCCCTTATATAAAAAAAGAAAGTGTGTGTGTGTGTGTGTATTTCTAAATCAACTTCCCTCCCCCTTAAAACAACATCCATTTAATTATTTCCTTCCTACCACTATTCTATATATTTCTGTCCACTATAATAAAAATCAAATTGTAAAAACATATAAGTTATCTGCTTTTATAATTAACAATGCTACAACAGTCTTAACCCTACTAAGTTTAAAAGCCAAAATAGAATATTATTATATCTTATCATTACTTTTTTTAAATCATACAAATCAAAAGTCCTGTAAATCTTAGTCCAAATCAATAAGAAAATAAAATCATAATAACTTCATTATCAATCCAGTTACACATTCTTAATTTTTTACCCCTCCTCGAAATATACCAGGGCATTTACATATCTCCCTATTACACAGATTTTTGTTATCTTAACAAAAATCAAACAGCCCAACTGCCTCCCTTAAAAACTCAGACTTCTCAGCAAAGAAAAAACTCCCACAAAATATTTTCTCTTCTTTCCCATAATACTGATTCAGATAGTCATAATATCTCCCCAGCAAGGCAACTCCCTGTACAAACTTAAACTCAGATGGTTGCTTTAATGCCCTCGGCACCAAACTATAATCTTCCCCTGGCATTACTTTAATCTCACTAACAGAAAAATCCCCATCTTTTCCAAAATCTTCATCATCCATCGTAACGTCTTCAGCCAGATGACACACTTTAGCAATGGTCTCTTCTCCAATGTCCTGAACACTCTGTAGAATAGCTTGTTAGCACTCTGAAAGAAGTTTGTTAAAAGTCTGCTTAAGCTCACAACAGAACTCTGCTAAGTCTTCTCTGAAATCTTTCATGCTTCAGACAGTAGATTATGGCACCCCCTAGTTACTTGACTCATGCAGAAAGGAGTTAATGGGTTAATAAAAAACTTCCATCTAAAATTGGCAAGAGAAAATATACTAGCAAACAAATCGCAAAGAAAATGAACAGAAAACTGAAGATTTAAAACCGCAAACCCAATGTGTGGGAAAATATTCCATCCTTCAAATTCAGTACCAAAAATAATAACAGGAAGGCAACTTTGTATTCTCAACCCTTATTACACTTTAAATGGGGAAACAAGCCAAAACTTTAAAAAAATTAAAAATATCATTCAGAAATAATGATAGGCACCGAGGGATTCCGCTTCTTTTTACTGTAGAAAGCTTCTCTTAGGGTACATAACTTCAAAAAAGATAAATTGGGTGTTTTAGAAATAGGAAGGCGGGACTTATTGTCCCTTTAAGGGCTGCAGTGTGGCTCGGAAAAGATGAAATCCCAGCCTCCCGGTGAAGTCTTGCCAGTCTATCGCACACGCTGTCCATGATCTCCTAGTTGCAACTCGCCATCTGGAGGACAAATGGGTCAATTCCCAGCATTTTCCTTGCCTGGAAAAACAGTCTGGGCTACAGGAGAAACCAGCCTGTGCCCCCAAAAAACTGCCACTATGCCAGCTCACAGGCACAGCTGCTCAGTCCGCCATATCCCACCAGAAGCCCCAGAAACACTGCTTTTTAATTGTTCCTTTGGGGAATTTGGTTTGCCATTCTGTCTGTGTGTATCTTGGTCAAGTACTAGAAGCCTTTTCGGAGAATATTTTCGATAGCAGTTCATTTAGGCCTGGGGATTTGGCAAGATGTAATTACTGACCCAGGCCTGTTGTATCTTGGATGAGTCAAGGATGTAAAGAATACCATCTTAACTGTGCCTGCTTATCAGAGATTGTCCTGAATTTCTAGGCCTTGTCCCAGATAAACCATTCCCTCTTCCTTCTGTTGTTGTTGTTGTTGCTGCTGGTTTTTTTTTGGGGGGGGAGAAATTTGATTTGCAGTCTGATTTGATTCAGTCATTGTTTGCTAGAGTTCGACTCATTTCTCAAGTCTAGGTTTAACACTTGCCGGTCACCAGAGGCGATCAAGAGGCAACTGCTTTTAGACTACTTGCTTGTGATAGAAAAAAATGAAGCTTTAATTGTGGGTTTTCATGACTAGATGGTTTGCTTGATAGAAATAATATTAATATGGTTTAATTACTGGTATGAGATTATATTTCAGAAACCAACTTTCATTTCTTCACCTTTACAGTATTTTCGTTTTTCTTTAGCTCTATCTTCTTGCTTTCCTGTGTTTTCTATATTGTATTTTAACTATATATTTTGAAACTGAATAAAGTTCTTATAAAAAAAAACTAAAAAAAGACTCACATGCAAGCAAACATCTGTACAGAATGCAGAAACCTAACAGGGGGAGGGAGAGAGGAAGAGAGAGAGGTACATACATACATACAGTGGTCCCTATAAGTTCATGAACCCTTTTGAATTTTCAATATTTCTGCATAAATATGACCTAAAATATGATCTGTTCTCCACACAAGCCCTAAAACTAGATAAAGAGAACCCAATTAAACAAATGAGCCAAAAACATTATACTTGTACATTTATTTATTGAGGAAAATGATCCAAAGCTACGTATTTGTCGGTGGCAAAAGTATGTGAACCTCCTGGATTATCAGTTCATTTGAAGGGGAAATCAGAGTCAGGTCTTTCAATCAATGGGATGATAATCCAGGGTGAGTGTGGCAGGTCCTGCCTTCCCAAACAAAAGTACTACTGTAGGTAGGTAGGTAGGTAGGTAGGTAGGTAGGTAGGTAGGTAGATAGATAGATAGATAGATAGATAGATAGATAGATAGAGCAAAATTATGGAGAAGTAAAAAAAGCTATTGGGTGAAAAAATGGTAAATTTATCACAGAATTTTAGTATTTGCCTTTTAAAAACTAGTGACACACAGCCCTGCTAACAGTCTTCTGCACCAGGAGCGCTAATATTATGTCCTAGGGAAGTCTGAGGTTTGTTAAAAATGTATGATCAGACCTCCTTCCTTCAAAAGATTTGTTATGACAGCCCAGTTTCCTTGAATAAAGGTTAGCCATGGATCCTGACCGTCTTGTCTACTAATGCAGACCCACTGTGGTATAGTAATTAGGTGGGGTAAGAGTGGGGAGAACCAGGTACCAGTCCACCTTCAGTCACAGAATTGCATTGGGTGATTTGTGGCCAGTCATTCTGTTTCAAACCAGTCTACTCCACAAGGTTTCTCTTGTGGGGAAAATAGGAGGAAGGAGTACTAGGTATTCCAATAGAAGAGAATATCTGCAGCTCAGGGTTGAACTGTGGAGTCCTTGGTGCTCTCTGAGCTTGGTTGTTTGCCTGCAGATGTTTCATTACTAGATTAGGTAACAGAGCACTGATGATGTTACCTAGTCTGGTAATGAAACATTGGCAAGCAAATAACCAAGCTCAGAGAGCACCAAGGACTCCACAGTACTATGTATGTCATCTTCAGTGAAAGGTAGGATATAAATCGAATAAATAGTAATTGCAACTATTGGATGCATTGTCTTAGTGCATACAAAAAGTCTGTATTTCACCTGAACTAAGCAATGTTTTTATACCACTTTTGATTTGAAAATATGGAACAGATAATATACCATGTCTTATACCATGTTAATATACTATGTCAAACAAAGCATAACCTAAGCACAACATGCAAACCGGTGGTTTGTTTTGCATCTAACAATAATCCACAAAGGATACTTTGCAAACTACAAAGTCTGGATTCACGTATCAAGCTGATTCAAAGCTAGATAAACCTCACTGTGAATTTTAAGAGAGTCAGAAGCCAGGCTCTCTGTGCATCACTTCCCCCAGCCTTCAGTTTTGTAGAAAAAGGGCCCCTGGTGAGGATGTTTTGAAAACCTATGCTGGGCTATGCAGAACTGGATTCTCAGCATCTTAGCAACCTCTGCCAGGGTTTGTCTATATAGAATAATGCATTTCATCCAAATGATCCCTCATCAGGTAAAATAGGGTTACATTGCATCCATCCGTGCAGAGGATGGAAAAAAAGGTGATACAAGGACAAGGACATGTCCTATAAGGACAGGCTGAAGGAACCTTGGATGTTCCATCTGAAGAAAGGGAAGACATAGTTCAGATATAAAAAGTGTGATAGGGAAGATGGTAGGAACTCTTTTCCACTGCCAAGAAATTAACACCAGAAATAATACGTACAAGTTGCAGCTATCTAGATTTCATTTAAATATAAGGGAAAACTTCCTTAGGGTAAGATCTATATGAAAAGAGAATAGATTGTGGGTTCTTCTTCTCTGGGGGTTTTTAGAGAAAGCTGGACAACCACCTCTCATGCGTAGTTTAATTGGTTTTCCTGCATATATAATGGATTGGACTAGATCAATGTTTCTCAACATTGACAACTTTAAGATGTGTGGACTTCAACTCCCAGAATTCCCCAGCCAGCATGCTGGCTGGAGAATTCTGGGAGTTGAAGTCCACACATCTCAAAGTTGCCAAGATTGAGAAACACTGAACTGGATGATCTTTGGGGGCCCTTCCAGTTCTGTGATTCTAAGGGTTGCCATAGGCCTTGAGCGGCATGTTGAAGGCACTCTCAAAAGCTGGAAGGAGCCAAGGACTGTTAAGTTTGTGAGTTTTCAGGAATAAAGTAGCATCTGCTAGCTTTGCCTCTTAAACTGCACCACCACCACAAAATGAAAGGAATCCTCAAATTTGGGCCCCAAATTTATTGAGGATTTCTGGGGAGCTGCAAAAAGGAGGCTGGTGGGCCATATATGCCACATGCTTCAGCTGAAAGCATGCTGTGTCTATGAAACACCCGAAAACTAAGAGCAGAAGAAAGAAATTAAGGAAGGGCAAGGTTTTTTTTTTAATGCAATCTAGTGCATGATTGATTTAGAATGTACAGATCAGAATATCAGGAATTAATGCTGGAAAGAGTCTAGGAATAGGTGATAGGTGGAAGAGGGCAGAGTGAGAGCTCATAGCCTGCAGGATGACACTTAGAGATTTCAAAGCAATCTGGGAAAGTCAGCCTGGGCATTAAATGAGCCAACACACCAGTGAGAGGTTATTCCTGTAGACAACTCACTGGCTAGATACACTCAAGATACCTAAGCTAAAATTGGGTGGAACAGTTTGTGATTTAGTTTGTTGTGGGAACCCAGCCATTGTCTTCACCTTTGAGGGGAACCAGGTATGATGTTATGCCTTAATATGGTCAGTTGGTTACACACGTAGCATATAATCCGATCACAGCAATTGTATTTTTGTGGGTTGTGTACATTTTGCCCTAAAGCAGAACATTGATTAGAAATGGAATGCGGGAAGTATTACAGTATTTTTTACAAAACAGAAGCCATCTTGAGGATCACAAAATGGCAGCCATGATAGGTGCCATAAAGTGCCTGTTTACAGACAGCCACGTTGGGGGGAGATGATCTCCACCACCTTCTTTAGCCTCTAAGATGCTCTGAACCACTGCAGTTCATCATTGTTGGTTTTGGGGGTTTTTTCCTTCTGGCCCGAGGAATATATTACTAACAAAGCCCTTTATCATTTTATATTCTGAGGATGCCTATGAGATTTATGCAGCCCCCAGAGGCTATATTATAAATAAAGAAAATGTTAGAAGCCAGTGCTTTGTATTTCAGCCTGCCAGCATCCTATTTATTTTAATTAAAAGCATCTACATAAATAATACAAAAAGTCAGGAGGGGCAGGGGACTGGTAAACAGAGGAGGCAGCCCCCCTTGAAACAACTTTATAGCATAAGGTGACATCCAATTGTCTCCTTGTGAGTCTGATCCCCAATTTGGTTATGTCCTGTCAGGATGTGGTCCTGCTGAAACACAAGAGGTCAAGCTAGGGATTTCATCTCTGTGATAAACTGATTTTTCCCCCCCAATTCTGAAATCAAGAGCCTCACCACCAAGAAACAATAGCAGGCATGCCATAAGCTCTGCTTTCCTCACCTAAGCAGCAGGATAGAGCAAGCTCAACTGGAGCAGATACAGATTACAAACACCTGTGACTGGTTAATGACATCCATGAGTTTTGAAGCAGACTTCTTGATTCGGCTAAAGATTAGGGCTACCATAAGCCCAGCTATGAGAGGCATATTAAAGATAGAATTGGACCATACTGTGCAGGCCTGCTAAAATGAGGATTTGCCTAGAAATTATACACTGAATAGGATGCCCTTATTTCATTGATTTTCCAGTGGCACAAGGTAGAACCTCCTCACATTTCTATCACCTTTGCCTCATTCACCACCTGCCTATTAAAATTAGATATTATAGCTGTAAAACACTGTAATAAAGCACAAGAGGTAACTTCATCTTAGCGTGCTCCAGCTATTTCAAGAAATGTGGTTAAGTGCGTCACTGAAATATATGAAATTAAGCCAACCGGAAATATGTTTCTGAAATTTAAATACCCTCTTTTTTAAATCATCAAAAAGTAGAAGGTATATTCCCTGGGTGTGTCAGAGCCTTCACTGAAGGCAGAAAAATAAAATAAGGTAATCCAGTGGCACCATCTCTTGGACTCTACTGGAACTGATTCAAAATTGCCTTACAGATAAATACATTGTTCTGTCAGACGTAACTGGAACTGGATAATAATTAGAATTGCATATAACATTAAAAAAAATAACTAAACATATTCTAATTGCACTCCTGGAATGCTGAATTCTGGCATTCATAATTGAGCAAACTATAGAAATTAAAGCCAATTCCTTCTACAAAGAAGTCAGTACTGTAATGACTTTATACAAACAGTTGGTGCAGCTGCATTCTCAATTCTGCATTGCCTTGGTTACTCTAATGCAGCCTTTCTCAACCTTTTGACCTTGGAGGAACCCTTGAAATATTTTTCAGGCCTTGGGGAACCCCTGCACATTTAGGTTCAAATATAGGCTACAAGTTATAAAATTATTATATTGGTTTCATGGGTAGGCCTGTATATATGCATTCACAGTGTTCTTAAACTAGAAATAAAGAATGAAACTTATCTCTTTAATGTGAAGTTGCCCAGATTTGAAATAATTTTTTTAAATAAATCATGATCTCCCAGGAAACCCCTAGTGACCTCCTGCAGAACCCTAGGGTGCCATGGAACCCTGGTTGAGAAACCCTGCTCTAAAGGCTATTCTACTGCTGAAAAGGTATAGAGAAGGCTGATCAAAACTATCAATGGATTTGAGATGCATTTAGACGTAATGGTTTTGGCTTCTTGGGTTACAAAAGACAAGGGAAAGATGAGTTTGACAACATCACAGCACAGGGACAGAACCCCTCGATTTATAATGGGAGAATTTTGGGTCATCCAGTGACAATGATGGACAACAGATTGACCAAAATGCTTCTTCACCAAGGACATAATTAATTGACTTCCCTGTCCCAAAATGCAATGATGGCCACTAATTTAAATCATTTTGAAGAAGTGTAAGGACACCGAGAGAGTCCTTCATCAATTACTCTGTACAAAGACAGCTGAAGACAGTTGCAGAGGAGCACAGAGATGACCTTGGAGAAGGTAGCTGGAGATGGTTAGCAAAGCATGAGCTCAGTCTAGGAAAACAAGACAGCATGAGAAAGGAAACTTAGTGGCCCTGCTGTGACTCTCTCTGGTATAAGAAAGAAGGAAGGGGAAAGGCTGCCGGGATTTCAAGATTCTGTTGTTATTATTATTAGATTCTGTTATTATTATCTATGTATCAATAGAGTTCCAGTATTTCTTGTGGTAGCTGTTTCCTAACCTGGCCTCCTTCAAAGGGCTACTACATGTGGAGACCAGAGTAGCTTTATATACTAGCTGTTGAATGGAAATGAGACAGTTGTGTCCTTCACCATCTGCATGGTGGCTGTTGGAAAGATGCTACACAAGATAAAATGTACCATTATTGTAATGGAAGGTAAGAATTACCTTGGGAGACTGGGCCCAGAGACGCTGCCTAGGGAACGCTCAGGTAAGAGGCAGCATAGACTGCAGCTGGATAGTGGGTGGGGCAAGAGGCTCAGAAGGCAGTGATGGGCATACTTCAGTAACACCTCTGCTTCGCGAGCTGTGCTGGTTGCCACTTTGCTTCTAGGCACGATTCAAGATGCTGTATACTACCTATACAGCCCTACATGGCATAAGGCCTACTTACTTGAGGGACTGCCTGTTTCGCATAGTATCTCCCATAGTATCTGCCCAACTGATTTGACCTGGGAGGGTTGGCACACTCTGGGTTCCATCAATTAAAGAATGTCACCTATTGCGGCCCTGGAAGCATGCCTTCTCTGTAGCAGTGCCTCCACTCAGAAATGAAGTTCCCCCTGTGATTTGAACGGCCCCCAGCCTGCTGGTGTTTTGAAGTGGCCTGAAGACCTGGTTCTTCACCCAGGCCTTTGGAGAGGATGACTGATGCCCCGCCCCCCGTTTTTTTTTTCCAGTTCCCTTCTGGGTTTATTTTCATTGCCATCGTTGTTCTTTCTTGTGTTGTTTTGTATTTTTCTATTGCTGTATTTAAATGTTTTAATGATTGTAAGCTGCCCAGTCAGGCAGCATATACATTGAATAAATAATAATACATCCTGTGATGATACTTTAATATTATTAAACAACATCTGCCTATCCCAGGTCCTTGGGAAGGACTCAATAGGTGGACAAAAATGCCAAATCCAGTCTAAACATCTGGCTGACTGTGCAATCAACCAAAATAACGTTATTTGATAGGTGATTATAGTGTGCAACCACAGGGAGAAAGGGTTAATTCAATAACCATGTAAGCATGTTGTGTGAAGGCATCCAGTGAATAAGATCTGAGTCATTAAGGAACAACGTAGCTAGCTTAGTAACTAACATTCCATGTTTCAGGTGGTGTGTATGGCACACACCCTACTACATATCAAGTGTTTTTGGAGAGGAACATGTAACCAAGTCACATTTGAACCTGGTTGTTTTTTCACATTCCACTTTGTGTACTCTGTATGTTTGTTACTCATTACAGTAGATTTACCTACTATAGCCATATCTGTAAAAAGAGTGACAGAAGATTGTAAATCATTCAGGTTTTTTTCCACTGGGGTATTTGAAGGAGAGTTTATATGTACTTGTTTAAGCAAAGCCTATACATCTGTTTTCTATATGTGAAATTTGAAGTAACACAATGTATATATGTTAATACTCAGCCCTCTGGCTCAGCATCTGAACCTTGTCTTCAGCCATCTCTTCCTAGTTTCACATATTTTGAGCCTGTTGGGAATTACAAGCTCTGTTTAACTGCAATAACCCATGTATTTTTTAGGTTTTTAATACTTTTTGGAGTTGGAAGGGAAAAAGAAGAAGTGAATGTGCATTATCAGTGTAGTATCTGATAGTACCATATAATTTATTTCTCAGGACAAAAGTTCCCCAGAACTGCAACCATCAATACTTTGATCTACTAAATCAAAGGGGCAGCTAAGAAAGGCAGGCTGAATATTATGACTCAGCTGCAAGAGCGAAAAATATTTCCCCTTCCAAATTACAGGTGAAGGCTGAAGCAGGTCATCCAGCAAGTTATTAAGTAGCGTAGCTTAATGGTTTAAGGTTGCAGAGAGCTTAGTTGAAGTTGTACTTAGTCTTGAAAAATATCCACATCTTGTTGGAGTGATAAAGGCACTTGAAAGCCTTGTTTAAACAAAATGATATATTAACATTGAAATATAACTATCAATGTTATGGTATGCTTATTTATAGCAGTAGTAGCAATGTCACAAACATTAAGCCAGAATGCCCCCCCCCTTTCTGATATTGTGTAATGCAGCCTTTCTCAACCTTTTGACCCTGGAGGAACCTTGAAATATTTTTCAGGCCTCAGGGAACCCTTGCACATTCAGGCTCAAATATAGGCCAGAAGTTACAAAATTATTATATTTGTTTCATGGTTAGGCCTGTATATTATGCACTAACAGTGTTCTTCAACTAAACATAAAGAATGAAACTTACCTCTTTAATGTGAAGTTGCCGAAATTTGAAATAATGTTTTAAATAAATCGTGATCTCCCAGGGAACTCCCTAGCGACCTCTTGCAGAACCCTAGGATCCACAGAACCCTGCTTGAGAAACCCTGGTGTAATGTAATCAAGCATTTGCAAAAGTTACACTATTACATTTGCTGGGAAAGTCAGCTATTTTCTTTGTCTCTGAATTTTTGCTATTCCCCCAAACCCTAACACATGCTATGAGAGGGAGGATGGAGAGGATGCTCAGTAGAATGTAAACAAAGCCAAGGAATCTGTGGGGTTGTTACATGACCTGCATCAATGTCATTTGTAAATGGGCTTCCCCTGAACTAATCCTAATGGCCCAGGGACAGGCTGCAAGGAGATCCAATCCTGGGGAGAAAAAAATAACTAGAATCAATCAAACCTAAGGAGGAGGAATTTCTGGAAAGCAGCCACCTTGTTTCTTGAGGAAATAAAAGATGCTGGAAGTCTGCCAACAATGAAAGAAAGATGATTGATTTGGCATTGCATCTTTTCAACTTGTTCTCCAACAATGTACTCTAGCTTCCATCTAATCAATTTGCATCTCAACAGGCAGAGGGCTTGACTGGCCATGAGCTCTCCTAAATCCTGCACCAGAGTAAATTGTTTTATAAAATATTACTTCAACAGCGATTAAGTAGGAACATTTAGGTAAGAAGTTCAGGACTGTAAGTGTGAATTTTTCCAAGTGCATGTAGATTCCCATAAGATCTGGATGTTAGGATTCCAGCACAGATTGACTACAATACGATGAGAATAATGACATGCTTCAATGGGCTCTCTAGCAGTCATTCTCAACTCTGTGACATGTTTCCTTATGGCCACGTGAACAATTTAAAAATACAACTCATTTTCCTATAATCTGGAATTATATAGCCTAGGAACAGCACGACATACGTTAGCTGATTTTTTCTGAATGGACATCTGTCTATATGAATCCCTTCCCTCCAATTTCTGCCAGGCAGTTCAGGGTAATCATAAGACAATCCCCCTCATTCAGATACACACACAAATTATGACCAAAACACAAAATACCCAGGGAATACCCTGAAAAAAAATAACAAGATTTTTTAATTGAAGAACAGAATTCCAATTGACAGATTAGAGGGCAAGTTAATACCAGGCCTTCAGACAAAAATTATACTTTTGCCTCCAGAAGCCTTTAAAGTGACATGATGCACCTTAAATAAATTAAGGGGACAGCAGTTCTCTTTTGTCATCGCTGCTTCACTTCATGCTCTTGGCAAAATCTTCGCCTTTCTTGATGGAAGCTTTCAGCTCTGGAATAGCCCCAGCCACCATCTTCTCTTCAAAAGGAGAGATCTTGCCAATACCCAGGTTCTTCTCAGTGCCATTTTTCTGAGGGCAGGGGGGAGGAAGATTGAAAATTAGCCTACTGTAGCAAGATATTAAAGACAAGCACAACTTTTCACTGGAAAATCATTTGCTCCTTTAAATCATAACAGTAGACTGGGAGCTAGAAGACACATAGATGATTTCCAAGTTTCAAAATGGGCCAAATTAGCTAGTTGAATCATATTTAAGAGAAGGCTCTTGATAGAAACAGGCTTCAACAATGCAATGAACTGCTGTTAACTAATGCTCTGGTCTGAGCTGTCCTGCCATTGCTGCTATTTGACTAGACTCTTATGCTCTCAAGTGATTAATTGTCCATTGGGTACATTGTACACTGGATAATTGCCTTGGAGCTATTACAGCTTCAACTCATCACACCTTAACCTACATAGGCTACCAATTAGTGTGCTGAGTTCAATTTAATAGTGCTAATATGGACTTTAGAAGCTTGATTAGCCAAGGGCCTGGTTGACAGAAGACTGCCTTTGCATATCAAGGGACCTAGACATAACCTCAAGCATTACCAAAGATCATTTGTTACTGACCCTAGTCAGAACTTAGGGCTTAACTATCTTAAATCCCATCAATCACAATCAAAGAACCTGAGTCTACTCCAGCAGAAACAAAAAGCCCACTTTTCCCAGGAAGGACATTTCAGGCAGTTACAATTTATAGTAAGCTTTACAGACTGAGGTTTTAATGATTGTTTACCAATTAGACAACCTCTGAGTCCCACGAATAGTACACATACTAGCTGAAAACCACAGATCTAAGGGAACATTTCTCCCATTACAATCCTGTTCAAATTTGTAGGAAGCCCAACATTGTCAGAAGCCCATCTTCCTGCCATGCAGGAAGGCTTCTTCCTACACTGATCCCAGGTTATCAAACTCATCCTCTTGGAACGGTGTGTGAATCCCACTCTCTGCATTTCTCTTTTTTGCCAGGCTTTTAACAGTTCAATTATTTTAGTATCAATTTTAATTCATTCTTTTAATTTTACATATATTTGTATTGCTAATTATTCTGAGAACTCTGCAGAGTAGGAAGGCAGGGTAGAAATCAAACGAACACTTTTTGGGTGCCCTTTTAAACCAAATGCAAACAACAAATATCAGGCAACGATAGCTCCACAGCAGCCCACACACTGTGAAAATCTGTTCCTGTGGAATAGGAAGAGGCATATTTCCTGTGTTATTTAAAAACTCACTTTGAATGTTACCTATTTAAAAATGTCTGGTATAATCTATTTTATGATTAATTTTACTATATGGGACTACCATTCTGTTTTGCTGTTTCTCTGATTGCTGATTTATAGCTAAGACTGCTTTCATTAATTTATATACAACTGGAAGTATTTTTTCCTAAAACACAAAACAATTAAGCAATTACTTCACTAGAAGGCTATCATACATAAAGCAAATTAAATTAAGGATTGCCAGATTATGTACCCCAAGTAGCAGAGGTGTTGAAAAGTATGGGCATTCTGTTTCCTCTGATCGGACGAAGGAACACTCAATGACCCCCTCTTTCCCATTCACAGCATCTAGGACCGAGAAGACAAACCGGGCACCAGCGTAGGCCATGGACAATGTAGCTGATCCTGTTGGAGCAAAAGAAGAGGATTCAAAGGAGTGCAAATATTTGTTTTCGTACTATCAAAGGCAATAAGGAAATGCTTCTGTGGTGAACAACGGAGTCTCCCATAGCTTTTCCCAATATAAATCTAGTAGAAAAACAGTAGTTTCAGTTAAATCACCTATTATACATCCAGGCAGTAAAATGCTCTCATTAGTTTGCCTGAGAGTCAATGTAGCCCATATAAGGGTGAGTTATGTTCATCCTGCCATCAACTAGCCTATTCCAGTAGTCTCAATCGCCCATCTATATTCTGGGGCCAATGAGGCTGATCCATCACAGACAATTACTTGAGATTTCAACACACAAATCTAGGTGGAGGGGTTTGGTGGTGGTGGGGGGGTTGGTGGTGGTGGGGATTGGCTAGCAAGATTATCTTCTTGGCTAAGAGATAAATAACTTTTTGGCTCTTTCCCTTCCTGAACAGTTTCAAATAAAGACTGTAATAATGTTTCATACATTTTATCTTTGTATTTTTCCTTCTCCTTTCCCATTTCTTTCCTACTATGTTTAGCTTGTAAACTTGAAGGCAGAGACTGTCTTGTTTTTAATTCGTGTACAGTGTTAAACATTAGAAACTTCACAAAAGGGAGCAAAAGCTAGCGGGAGGCCACTTCCCAAAGACCAGCATATTATCTAGAAAAGTAGCAGCAGGGAACTTGCTACTCCATTACCCATCAAAACTAGTACTTGGCCCTAATTGTCAGTTGCCCTGAAAACCAAAGAAATACAGAGAAATACGCAGAGGGCTTCTGTCAACCTCCCCCAGGGTTGTGGTGGGACAGGAAGAGTCTAATTAGCAAAGCCCTAAGAAATCGAGGGCATGAAAGCTTAATCCAACTGAAGCAGCACAGCTAAAAACAGCACTGGCTTTTATACTGAAATAATCAACTGGTAATGACTGGCAGGGTGCGTGGGTGGGCAATGGAGATTCAAGGCAGGGATCCATTTGCAACATGAAAGAAATAGTAGGCCTCATTCAGGGATGCAAGTTGCCCTTGTTACTCATGGTTTCAGTTGATAAACAGAGATCAGATCTCGGTACACATGCAGAAAGCTTTGTGTACCTGTGGTTCTGGCCTTGCTTTTTGTTACTTGACAAAGAAACAAAATGAGAGATGGGCTTTTGTGTACGCATTAAGTAAGTTTTTAAGGATTAAGTTGTCTGTACAATATATTTGCTCAGATCTCAATGAATCAAGCCAGTGAGGCTCTTTGTAGCCTCTGAAGTGTCCATCTACGGCGTGTACAAGAGGACTTCCCCAGCAATGAACCCAAGGCTGTCACTGAGCAAGCAGCGTTAGCCTCCAGCAGCACAATCAAGAGGCCTGAGATGATAAAAGAGTGAGGGGAGCGAAGAAGTCATTTTATTTAATTTTGTTATTTGTGTATTATGTCTATTTCTATTTTAAATTCATGACTCTGGACAGTTAATAATTCAAAGCAACATAAAAACATAAAACAGTAAAAACAACATACACACTGAAAAAAGGCAGCCGAGGTAAAAACCACAACACAAGTCAGCACAACCGTTGCACGGGCTCATCAGGCACACACCCAAATCCCCAGGCCCAGCAACAGGGAGCAAGTGGGTTAACCCCTTCCATCAACAGTGAAGCAAGTTACTCTGCAGAAGGTGGCCAGTGCGTGAGAAGGCCACAGGCATCCTCGAGACTAGGCTGACCCAGGCGGTCACAAATGAGGCACAAATCCATTGTGCAGACAACCTTTACAAGAGGAAGGTAGAGAAAGTGCTCATGCAAGGAACAGGACGACCTATGGCAGGGTTCCTCAACCTTGCAAAGCTGGCTGGGGAATTCTGGGAGTTGAAGTCCGCACAGCTTAGAGTTGCCAAGGTTGAGGAACCCTGACCTATGGAATCTAAACCCCAATTTCTCATTATTAAGGCCTCATTTGGTTAGTTGCAGTTTCATGTCAGAACAGGCCACTTATACTACAAGCAATCCAACGGAGGGAAAAAAATCCCACAAACTAACCTGCGCCTGCTTTTGCTTTGACAACTTCAGTTCCAGCTTCCTGAATCCTTTCAGTGAGGGCTGCCAGCTGATCCTGAGGAAAGTCCACCTTCGGCGTGCACTGAAATACAAGGGACATAGGAAAAGGGACACGGTTTATCTCTAAGGCTCTTATCTCTACCATATCACTGGGTTTCGAATAGGAACTTTCAACAGCAAAACTGAAGCTTCTTTCTCTATCCCTCAGTGATACACCAATCAGGAATCAGATCTGCATTAGCTCATATTGCAGACCCAGCCTTCAAGTCAGCATTCCTATCATTTTGTGCCAGCACTACTAGATTCTATCAGGAAAAGGAATCTGGAGCCCAAATCTTCTACTCCACCATATCTCAACTTTCCTCCCCCAACTCTCCAGAACAAAGCAGCTGAGAGGCTCATCCTAAATGGATGGTTGCTTGATCGCAGATTAGGGAGTGTGGGGCTTGTTTGTATACAGTAGCTTGGCCTGCCAGTGTTGGTGGGGGTGTGGTTTTCTGCTTGGTAGGTCCTTGATTAGGGTAGTTTTCTGCTTGATTGCTTATCTGGTGTTAATCACGGTTTATCTGGGTGCTGGCTGCTGGAGGGGATGTGTCCTGATCTTTTTGTTTCCTTCTTAGTTCTTTGTCTTTTGAATGGCGTGTAAATGCAGTTTATCTCTGTGTGTCTATTGATGGCTGATTTGTCTGAATGCCAAGCTTCCAGGAATTGCCTAGCAGGGAAAGCTACTGTATACAAACAGGGAGCAAACCCCACACTCCCTCACACTGATGTTACCTAGCCGGGTAATGAAATGTCTGCAATCAAACGACCAAGCTCAGGGAGCACCAAGGCCTCCACAGTTCAACCCTGAGCTAGATATATTCTCTTTTATTGGTATATGATTGCTAGGAATAATATCTGTCCTTCCTTCAACAGCATCCTGGATGGAGAGGTTGAAAAAACGGTAGCTGGATTATTTCTTTGCTCAGGCAACATCCGTGCTGATTTAAAGTGAGAATTATACTTTATTATCGTCATTATTTAAATGTATATGCCACCCGACCCCCAGCAACTCTGGGCGGTTACAATTGTTAGAAACATTTAAGAACAGAAATCAATTTTAAAAATAAAAAATAAAAACCAGCACAAGACAGAACGAGGGTGAAGAAAACAAACCCAGAGAGGAACCCAAAAGAAGGGCGGGTGTCAATCACCTTCGTCAAAGGCCTGGATGCAGAGCCAGGTCTTTAAGGCACTTCAGAATAGCAGCAGGGTGGGGACCATTTGAATTCCGAGGGGAGCCTCATTCCAGAAGGCAGGCATTGCTACAGAGAAGGCACACTACTGGGGTCCCGACAGATGGCACTGTTTAATCAATGGAACCCAACAATGGAGTGGGTCAATTCTGCTAGACTGAACCAGCTGGGCAGATACTATGGGAGACAGGTGGTCCCTCACGTAACCAGGCCCTATGCCATGTAGGGCTTTATCGGTGGTAACCAGCACCTTGAATCACACTTGGAAACAAACTGGCAACCAGTGCAGCTTGCGAAGCAGAGGTGTTACATGGGCATAAAAAGGCATGCCCATAACTGCCCTCACTGCTTTATTCAGGACCAGTTGAGGTTTCCAGTGGGTCTTCAAGGGCAGCCCCATGTAGAGCACATTGCACTAGTCAAGCCATGACCAGGGCATGAGTGACTGTCTGAAGGGCTCCCCGATCTAGGAAAGGGTACAACTGGCACACCAGATGGCCTTCCTCGCCACAGCTGCCACCTGCTCATTCAGCAGCTGTGAGTCCAGGACTCCCAAATTGAACACCATCCTTGAATACTCAACTCCATCCAAGACCAAAGTTGGAGTATCCCCAGGCCTGGGCAGTCCAAACACCCACAGCCATTCAGTTTTGGTAGGACTGAGTCAGGGACAGTTCCTCCCCATCCAAACCTGCATAGCCTCCAGGCACTGGGACAGAACTTCAACAGTCTCACATGGTTGGCCCAGAGTTGAAAGATTTAATTATATTTAAAACATTAGGCTACTTTCACATGTTCTAACAGAGAGCTGCACTTGACAAGTAGTTGAAAGCAGAGACCAGCTTCTTCCCAACATCTCTGAATTTTCAATCAAATCCAAATTATTTTATGGGTCCTGCAGTTCTACATAGTGACGTGAATTTTGAATGCTCCCCTTATGACACAGAACGTCTCCAAGTGATGTTATTTTATCACACACCTGTGAGATTAGGGGGATGATGGTCTTCCCCGCATGGCCACCGATCACAGGAATGTTGACACGAGCTGGATCCAAGCCCTGTGGAAAAGGCAACTTTCAGCATACATTTGGAACTTAGCTCTGCAACAAGCTGGGTGGATCACAGGCAAACACAATGTGCATAATTCAGCAGTAAAACTTCCCACTCATCGCAAAACAGAAAAGTTCAAAAAATGAAAAATGTTGGGATGGGATTCATAGTTTAAAAACCTCCCTTTCAGTTTATTGTCAGAGAAAGTGGAGCTCAAACACTTCTACCGTTTAGCTTCTTAGTTCCAAGTTTTCTAAATTTAAGAGCATGCAACTTGTTACAACGAGGGCCATACCAGCGCTTTGCATGTCATGCTGAGGGCCACACTTCACTTAAGCCAGATGCTTAATGGTAAAATGGGTGCTAAAGCCTCTTTTCACTGTAAACTTCCATATCCACAAACTAAACAAAAATGGCTAACGTTTTTGGCCCAACTGACTCTGGGGAGCTTTAGGGACACAAATGAGATGCTAGTGGGCCTCAGGCAAACAGGTGATGTTTCTTGCACCACTGCTCTAAACTATAAAAAAAACCTGGACAGGCAGGTTGCACTAAGCCAGGTTGTTTGTATGATCTGCGACAGAAAGAAATGACACATTTGCAATCTACTTAGGATATTTTAGAAGTATTCTAGCCATGTAAGAGCCAGTTTGTGTAGTGGTTAAGGCCCCAGGCTAGAAACTGGGAGACTGAGTTCTAGTCCCACGTTAGGCATAAAGCCAGCTGGGTGACTTTAGGCCAGTCGCTTTCTCTAAGCCCTAGGAAGGAGGCAATGGCAAACCACTTCTGAAAAACCTTCCAAGAAAACTGCAGGGACTCGTCCAGGCAGTCTCCAAGAATCAGACACGACTGATCGGGGGGGGGGGGGAAAGGCTGTGTAATACCAAACGAGACGAAGTCTTGTTTCATAGCCGGGCATCTCTGCGACAATTTACCAGATCCAAATGTGGTCAGAGAGCAGAGCAGAGCAGAGATTCTTTGGCTATCTCTTCTTTATGTCCTGACAGCAGACTAATAACGCAGCCTAATTCTGGAAATGATTGGCATGCAGCCAAACCAAAAGGAGTAAATCAAAACCATGTCATGGGACACCTGTTTATGATCCCAGCAACCTAATGCCAAGGGGACAAGAGGACATACTGTCCTGCACAAGCAGACAGATGTGGTTTGTAGCTGGCCAGAAACCAGTTTTTCATGGCTTGGTTTTTGAGAGGACGAAGAGGTAGCTTTTCATCTACCACTTACTAAGCCTTTTTTAGCTAACAAGAGAGATCCCAGAGTAACAACTATTAGCCTTCTTCATAATTTGTTAGTCATGGAATAAAACTAATGCCAGGAACTAGAAAGATTAAGCTTGCACCAGGGGTCAGCAATAATTTTAGATGGCACCCACTACCTGAAAAGATTCCCAATCTATATTATTCCAATTATGGGGTAGAGTCAGAGGGCTGAACACTGACCTATTAAACCACACCCACTGGCAAGGTGTTTACCACCCATTCACAGTGTGGAATTCTAAATATAAGCAAGCAATGTCCTTGACATGCTGAGAATGCTAGCGTTTAATGTTTACCAGCATTGTAGGATTTAGTTCCTTGTAGAAGATAAAAGCCTGAGCACAAGCAATGCCCCATGAAGATCAAAGAGTGGAAAGGGGTTTATTCCGTCCCTTAGTTCATATGCAATATGCCAGAATGGTAATGAATTCTGATCCTTGAGAGAAACTAAAATATGCAAAGAAACTCAGTAGCAAGACAACATTTACCATGGTCCCACCACTGAGATACCCCTAATCTGCTCTGGATAGTTCCTCATTCTTCCAGAGGAGATTTGGGAGATCACATGGAAATGTACTAATTGGTTCCCAGACTAATAGTCTCCTGAATCTTTATGTAAACAGCCAGCTACAAGCTTTTCCACTATCAGTGAAAAGACCCACCTCCTTACCACATCATAGGAAGTCTGTTAATTAGAAAATAAGAAAATCTGTGCCCTAATATATACAGGGATAAATTGGCTCTAAAGGGGAAAGAATTCAATTGCTGGAATTTTTCTAACTCTATCCCTTTCTTCTCAATTTTCTCTATTTTAGCAAGAAAATTCTACAATAGTCATGCTTGGAAAAAATTTTTTCCAAACATGGAAAAAGGATAGAAGAATCCATTTCAGCAGAAAATGCTGTTTTGCTGCAAGAAAGACACCATTAAATGCAACCCACTGACTCCACCAACATACCTTCAATTCAGCTATAAAAGTATTTGCTCTCACAATGTCCAGAGTTGTGACACCAAAAATTCTGTTAGGATTATACACTCCGTGTTTCTTAAAAATCTCAGAAGTAATTGGGATGGTGGAATTGACCTGAAAATGAAAAGTATAGTTTATTGCTTCAATTTTAGATCAAAAGCAAACAAAAAGAATATATCCTAACCTTCTAGTGTTTTAAGTTCACTTGAAACAGCTCTTACTCACAATGTTTTAAAGCAGAATTTCAAGTTTATGTAATATTTAATTTTATCTTGAGGGTAAGATGGTCTCTGAAGTGCATAAAACAGTATTTACTAGATCAGATCCATCTTTTATTCAATTCCAGCACCCTTTCCTATAAAGTAGAAGCCACAAGAAGGACATAAAGTGATCCCCACCAGCTGTTTGAGTAGCATAGCACATGCGTATTGAATTCCTTGCATATATCCTGAGTAACAGTTCTACATAAACATGTCTACCTCCATTAGTATTCAGCAATACTCTTAGCAAACAATTCAACCATTGCCCGTCATCCCGTTCTGTGGCAGGGGATGTCACAAAGGAAGTAGTCTGCGATTCTATTCTGTAGTCTGACTGAACATGGAGGTGATGGAAATCTATGCTTATGGCTCTCTTGGAAACATGGGAACTCCATGTTTAGTGCTGAGTAGGCCATTTTGTTACTGCCAGATCCAGTCCAATAGAGGATGTGCTGAACATGGCAGCAATTGGTCTAATTCTCCTAGTATAAGACCTAGAGAAATTGCCTTGGGGTACAAACACAATACATTCCATCCCTGAGTACCAGTAAGGTAGAGCGGGGCAAGGAAATGTGGATGTCACATCACAAAATACATTAAGTTCTACTAAACCTGGCTGGAGCAAGTAAAGCAGATATCATTTGGAGAAACCATCTATAAACTTAGTCTGGCCAACAGATTTCCTCTAGCATTTATGTCCTAAGAGAATGTTATTGACAGAAAACATGCTTTACAATCCAGGCCATAGAATCTGTTAACATAACTAGGATTAGGTGGCCTAGAGGAGTATAACTACTGCAACGAGCTCAACATGGGGCTACCCTTGAAGAGTATCCAGAAGCTTCAGCTGGTCTAGAATGCAGCCGCGTGGGCAGTTATTGGTGCCCCAAGATCGGCACACATGACACCACTGCTGGGTGAGCTGCACTGGATGCCAGTTTGCTTCTGGGTCCAATTCAAGGTGTTGGTTATGACCTTTAAAGCCCTACATGGCATGGGGCCAGGTTACTTGAGGGACCATCTCATCCCCTTAACATTGACCCGTCCCACCCAGTCATGCAGAGAGGGCATGCTAGGAACCCCGCCGGTAAGGGAATTCCACTTGGCGGGGTCCAGGAGGCAGGCCTTCTCTGCAGTGGCACCCGCCCTCTCGAACATTCTGCCCCTGGAGTTGAGGCAGGCCCCTTCGCTCCCAGCCCTCTGGAAGAACTTGAAGACCTGGTTCTGCCGCTTGTCTGGGGTGGGAGGAGCAATAGTTCTTCTTGGGGGTGGCTGGTACCATAGATCCCTCCCCAATGAATGAGATCCTCACTCCTTGGATTTTGTATTTGTTTATTAGTATTTATTGGCTGTTTATATTGTAATTTAGATTTTTGTGGTTTTAATTTTGGATGTTATTGTAAACCACCCAGAGTCCCCCTATTCAGGGGGAGATGGGTGGTATTAGAAATTTGAGAAATAAATAAATAACCAATTGATATTACTCAAAAGTACAGATGGTTTCAGCCTGTTCCTCCTCCCATCCATTCACACAGCACATAAGGAACATGGGAGGCTGCATTATCAGGACTCTTGGCTTCTGTCAAGAAATTTTGCATGTGAAAAGTTCCAATTTCCTTTCCACTCTGCTTGCAGCCGGAGGCAACACACTCATTCACAAACAAGGAATGACTTATACGAAGCCATTTCAGCCAACCACAACATACTTGCATGATATTTCTCAAAGAACATGGCTGGGTTTTGCTTACCGGATTTGCAATAACACAGATAAGAGCTTCAGGGCAGTGCTGAGCACAAGCAGCTGCCAAGTTAGCAACGATGGTAGCATTTGTATTGAAAAGGTCATCACGAGTCATCCCTGTATATCAGCATAAAGGATTTGTTAGCAGTGTTCTGCACCCCATCCAGATCATACTTGACGGATATGTTAACGTAATTTACTATCCACAGCCCCTCTATATTCTGCAAGATACAGCCAGAATTGCCCCAAGAAAAGCTGATTCTTCTCTGTCTACAACATCCTTCAAGGTAATATGGTCCCCAGCTGCCATCTGAATAGCAGGGGTTTAAAAAAAACACTTTATTTATTAAATTTGTCGCCCCCCCATCTCCTCCGAACGGAGGGACTCGGGGCAGTTTACAACATAAAACAATAACTATATAATAAGATTCCAATATAAAATATAGACTAAAACAATTTTAAAAACTACCAAATATAATAAAATCCCGATGGCTATGGTCTCAGTCAGTCCTTGCGTAGGAGGGCCACTTCAAGGCACTAGCCAACCCCACGTATGATTATTCTCTTCCCTGCCCCAAGCCCAATGGCAGAGCCAGGTCTTCAATTCCCTCCGGAAGTCCACGAGCGATGGGGCTAATCTCACCTCCAGGGGCAAGATGTTCCAAAGGGCAGGCGCCACTGCAGAGAAGGCCTGCCTCCTGGACCCCGCCAGATGGAATTCTCTTACAGACAGGGTCCGCAGCATGCCCTCTCTGCATGACCAGGTGGGACCGGCTGATGAAGCGGGGAAGAAGCGGTTCCTCAGGTAACCCGGTCCCATGCCATGTAGGGCTTTAAAGGTGATAACCAACACATTGAATTGGACCCGGAAGCAAACTGGTATCCAGTGCAGCTCGCAAAGCAAAGGTGTTATATGCGCCCTTCTAGGGGCACCAAAAATAGCCCGCGTGGCCGCATTCTGGACCAGCTGAAGCTTCCAGATACTCTTCAAGGGTAGCCCCATGTAGAGCACATTGCCATAGTCTATATGGGAGATAACAAGGCATGAGTGACTGTCCGAAGGGCCTCCCGATGCAGGAAGGGGCGTAACCGGTGCACAACACGAAGCTGTGCAAAGGCCCTTCCAGCCACGGCTGCCACCTGCTCTTTGAGCAGGAGCCATGAATCCACGAGGACCCCCAAGTTACGCACCAGGTCTCTCTGGGGCAGTGCAACCCCATCCAGAACCAAAGTCCCAGATACGGCAGAGCCCTTAACCCACAGCCACTCCATCTTACCAGGGTTCATCCGAAGCCTGTTGTTCCCCATCCAGACCCCCACAGCCCCCAGACACTCAGAGAGGGTGGTCACAGCATCACTTACTTCACCCAGGATGGAGATATACAATTGAGTATCATCAGCATACTGATGATACCTCATCCCATGGTGACGGATGATCTCACCCAGTGGTTTCATGTAGATGTTGAATAAGAGAGGAGAGAGAAGCAAGCCCTGTGGCACCCCACAAAGGAGGGGTCGAGGGTCAGATCTCTCACTCCCTATCACCACCGATTGGGACCAGCCCTGAAGGAAGGAGGTGAACCAGCGCAAAACCATACCACCCACCCCCAACTCCCTGAGCCAACCCAAAAGTATACTATGGTCAATGGTATCGAAAGCCGCTGAGAGGTCAAGAAGAGCAAGGATGGATGCACTGCCACCATCCTGCTCCCGCGAAAGATCATCCATAAGTGCGACCAATGCCGTTTCCGTCCCATATCCGGGCCTGAAACCTGACTGAAAGGGATCCAGATAATCCGTTTCATCCAGAACCCTCTGGAGCTGTAACGCCACCACTTTCTCAACCACTTTCCCCAAAAAGGGGAGGTGGGAGACTGGACGAAAATTGTCCAGTACAGTAGGGTCCAGCGATGGTTTCTTGAGGAGGGAGTGCACCAGCGCCTCCTTAAAGGCAGCTGGAAACACCCCCTCCCTCAAGGATGTTTTGACCATCGCCTGGACCCAGCCACATGTCACCTCCCAAGCTGCCTTCACCATCCAGGAGGGACATGGGTCTAGATGACAAGTGGTGGCATTTACTGTCCTGAGGATCCTGTCCACTTCCTCAGGTCCAATAGGTCTAACTGTTCCCAGATAACATGGTAAGTATGCTCCCTTGGTATCGCCACAGACCATGTGTCACGCTTGGAGTCTAACATAGAGCGGATCCGAGTGACTGTTTTGCAGATGCTCCGAAAACTCCTCTGCACAGCCCTGTAGGTGGGTCACTGCGCTCACCTTCCCCAAAAGGGATTGAGTCATTTTAAACAAGGCCGTTGGGCAGCATTCTGCAGATGCAATAAGGGCAGAGAAGTATTGGCGCTTCGCCACTTATTGCCACCAGGTAGGACTTAATAGTGGCTCTAACCAGCGTTCGGTTGGATTCAGTCTTTGTCTTCCTCCAGCAGCGCTCTAGATGGCTCTTAGTCCTCTTGAAAACTCTCAGCTCCTCTGTAAACCACAGGGAGCATCGGGTACGATGAGGCAAGAGAGGTTACACAGGTGCGATCCTGTCCAAGGCCCCAGCCGCCTCCCTATTCCAGGCAGCGGCTAGGGCCTCTACTGGACTGTGCAGTAGATCCTCGGGTATAACCCCCAGCTCCCTCTGAAACCCTACCGGGTCCATCAGTCGCCGCGGGTGGACCAATCGAATGGGTCCCGCCTCCCTGCGGAGGGGGGTGGCATAAGAGAATACTTTTATAATGGATACACAAACACCCCAACAACCGCATACAAGGAATGTTGCAGCATAAATAGATATAAGCTATCCTTGTCCTATTCTGCAGCCATAATACTGACAAATCTTAACACCTGCTGCAGCCAGACGCTCTTTGCAATAACCCCATGTGACCTGGATCTCCTTGCAATCTCTCAAACAACAACTTACCAGGCTTTCTGGGGACTCCAGCTGGGATTACTACAACTTCACTGCCCTTTAGGCATTCTGGCAACTGCTCCGGTCCTAGGAAACCTAAAGCAATGAAACAGGCAGCCAAATTTATAACATTCTGTTGGCTGTGAATTCACTAAAGACATTAATCTAGTGAAAAACTGTTTTGCTTAGAA
Organism: Candoia aspera; assembly: GCF_035149785.1. Lineage (NCBI taxonomy): Eukaryota > Metazoa > Chordata > Lepidosauria > Squamata > Candoiidae > Candoia > Candoia aspera. Next base: position 16,872,556 of record NC_086153.1, read on the forward strand.
AGATTTGTGTCTGGGATACTTAATCTGACATCAACAGCTAAGAGTCTGAACATTTTAAAAGTGATTTCCCTAAGCTGGGTTCAATGGTATTAAGATAAACTGTAATTTACAGAACACAGATATAGCCAGATTAGGATTTTCGTGGAGCCCATTAGATAAACAAACAAAAGATGTAAGGAGTATGCATGTAAAGTTAGCATAATGCCAAAACTGATTCACATCCAAGAGATATGTTCAAGCAGAGACAAATAAATTCCTAAGATGGACAGGACAGGTTCAGACTGAACCAGTAAAAACTCTGATAAACAGAAATCATAGATCCAACAGAAGCAAAAGCAACAGGGGCCATGTAAATGGAAGAGGGGACTACTGTATGCATGAGGCACTTAATTCTTATAATATTAACTATAAATTTAGCTTTAGAGCCAAGCAAGGTCATTAACTATTTTTTACATAGGCTGGGCTAGTTTTCACATTGTTATGGACCGGAGAGTACTCCTGGGCTCCAATTGCTTTAGAAACCTGGATTCTGCTCCATCTGTGCTTGTTCAGGACCAGATTTAATGGGACTTAAGCCCCAACAGAGGTAATCTAAACTGCAGTTTTCACGTAAGAGCAGATCTCCTCCTGCCCTGAATTGCAGGATGCAGGGGAAGCTCATTTTAGATTAACAGGTGAGGAACTTTTTCCCTGTCAGTGGCTGCACGGCAGGATCGGAGAGGGCCAATCTCTTTTCCTCACTGCCCATGGGTGGCCAAGAGGGATATGTTATTTTAAAGGCAGATCTGATCTGATTGCCTGTGGAAGCTTTGGAACACAGGCAAACTCACACAACTGGTCAATCCACGACTGAGATTCTGACTACTCACATAAACAGCTAGTTCTGGGATTGAAATGCCTATCAATTGGCAGCTTTCGATATAGCAACCGTACCCACTAAATAGGTTCCCTGAATTAGTGGTGCAAGGAAGGTATAAAAACAAAGCAACACATCCAAAGCGCGCAGGTATCTCTTACCTCTCACTTCAGCTCTTGTTTCGATGTGGCTGAGGTCAGCTGCAACACCAGGCGTGTGTGCAATATCATAGAGATTCAGCTGACTGACTAATGGGCTGTTCTTCAGCAAGAGGGAGAGGGGCTGGCCAATTCCACCAGAAGCACCAAGTACAGCCACTTTAGCATTATTCTGAATAGGGCAAAGGAAAAAAAAAAATAAGGAACATGAACAGAGATCCACTTGTGCTCACTAGAAATGTTTGTAAGTAAGAAGCTTCTTAATCTTTTACATCATCATTATGCCCTGTATTGCAGTTCAGGCATTCATATGCTGACTTCTGGAAGGCTCATAAAGTGTTCTACCATTCTGACTGATTAGATACCAAACCTTGGGAAAGCCCTTAGGTCCTCAAATGTGATCAAACACTTTTTTTACACAGGCAGAGGACAATTAGTCCCTGCAGCCTTAAAACCCTTTGAAGCCAAAACATTGACACAAATTCTCTATGGGGCACAAACAGGAATTTTTTTTGAATAAAGAGTCACAAGAAACTGTGTTGTTGTTTATTCGTTCAGTCGCTTCCAACTCTTCGTGACTTCATGGACCAGCCCATGCCAGAGCTTCCTGTCGGTCGTCAACACCCCCAGCTCCCCCAGGGACGAGTCCGTCACCTCTAGAATATCATCCATCCACCTTGCCCTTGGTCGGCCCCTCTTCCTTTTGCCCTCCACTCTCCCCAGCATCAGCATCTTCTCCAGGGTGTCCTGTCTCATTATGTGGCCAAAGTATTTCAGTTTTGCCTTTAATATCATTCCCTCAAGTGAGCAGTCTGGCTTGATTTCCTGGAGGATGGACTGGTTTGATCTTCTTGCAGTCCAAGGCACTCTCAGAATTTTCCTCCAACACCACAGTTCAAAAGCATCGATCTTCCTTCGTTCAGCCTTCCTTACGGTCTAGCTCTCGCAGCCATATGTTACTACGGGGAACACCACAAGAAACTGCACAAACAAAATTCCTGCGATCAATGTTAGCTGCACCAAGTGGAACATCAAACGCCCAGTTGAGACTAGAAACAGGAATGCCTCAAATTCAGGTTAGGGTCTGGAAGATGATGTTAACTTTTGGTTGAAAATGAAATTCTTTCCAGTTGGTTTGACCCCTCTAGTCCTGACTGATAACTTTTCCTCTCCCTGGAAACAGGCGATAGAGCATAAGCTGGCTTTATATGGGCTTTCTCCATTATTCTTAAAATCTTTAGTTTACAATCACACCAAGCAATTGGTTATCAACAGAATAAGAGATACGGAATTCCAGTTACAAGTTAATAGGATACCTCTTCACAGCAGAAATCAGATAAGATGGGGTATATGGGAACCAGCAAGTTATCTGAAAGACCTAACCTTTCCCAAGATTAGAATAGCATTTTTTAGAGCTAGACGTAATATCCTTCCATCAGCATTCCTCCAAGGCAGGTATAATAAAACCCCCTTAGCAGAGAGAATGTGTATGTGTGACAGTAAGGAGGTTGAAAACATCTCTCATGTGTTATTACACTGTAAACATTACAGGGGTATCAGATCAATATACATTCACCCTCTAATAGAAAGATTTCCAGGGAGACCAGACAGTTTTTATGAGAACCATCTTCTTCAGGACTCAAAACTGGCCATCACACGTGCACTGGCTAAATTTTGTGCTGCTGCAATGATAAGGCAAAACCAGTTAAAGAAGTAGGGATTTTTGCTTACTTTTCTATTTTTATCAATATTCTGTTATCTTTTAATAAATTTTTGAGGATATATTTTACAATATAGTATTACAATATAGTATTAATATATTGGATCTATTAATGTTTAGGCAAACAAATATGTCATTATTGTAACAGGGATCTATAGATTATAATTGTTTTAATTTACAGTTGCCTATATATAATTGTAGGGATGCGGTAGCGCTGCGGGTTAAACCGCTGAGCTTGCTGATCGGAAGGTTGGCGGTTCGAATCCGTGTGACGGGGTGAGCTCCCGTTGCTAGTCCCAGCTCCTGCCAACCTAGCAGTTCGAAAACATGCAAATGTGAGTAGATCAATAGGTACCGCTTCGGCGGGCAGGTAACGGCGTTCCGTGTAGTCATGCCGGCCACATGACCACAGAAGTGTCTACGGACAAACGCCGGCTCTTCGGCTTTGAAACGGAGATGAGCACCGCTCCAAGAGTCGGACACGACTTGACTTAATGTCAAGGGAAACCTTTACCTTTACCTTATATATAATTGTACTCATTTGACTTATTTCAATTTTGCTATTTTTATTAATTTTATGTTGCTGGTCATTGACCAAATAAACATTATTACTTACTTACCAAACCTCAGAAGGCACATTCATGTAGAAATGGGTGAAATATGGCAACAGCAAAAAAAGAAAGGAAACTCTGGCTGTACTTTTAGGTACAGAGTTAGGTAACCCAAGCAGAGCAGCATAATGCAGCGATTCTCAGAGTGTGGTGTGTGGACATCTACCAGATGGGTCTGCTAGAGCCTCCCCACTTTAACTGGTCTGAATCTGCTCTCAGAAGCCCCACCTGCCTGCCTTCACCAACAGCCAGCTGGTCAAGAAGCTTGCTGAGGGGAGGCATGGCTGAGGCAAGCTGACTGCCAGGAGAGATGTGGCTGAGGCTGCTGCCAGCTGATTGTTGGTGAAAGCAGGGAGACCCAACAGAGCTGGCTCTTTTCTGGCCAGGTGATTGTCAGTGCATGTGTAGAAGCCTCTGAGTATCCACGTAACTTTAGTCCTGCCTCCCTGCGTGCACTAAGGAGCAGCTGGCCAGACCAAAGCCTGCTTGTTGCCTCAGCTCCCCATCAAGTATTGAAGAAATACTTACTTTTGGTATAAAATTTAAAGAAACATTTTAAAACTGAGGAAATGGGAAGGTATACACAACGCAATAATAATTAATTTGCAGAAAAACATGAACTCCCATGCTTATACAGATAAAAATGAAAGGAGTGGCTCATTGTTTACTTGGATGATTACTGCATTTTTCTGAATATGAATGTAATGGTCAATGATTACAAAAAGTTTAAGAAGCACTGATAAAACAACTAAAGAAATCTTTCTTTTGATCACACCTCTTCCCCTATCAACTCTAAAAAAGGTTTAAGCATAATGGCATGCCTTTATTTAAATTCTTCCTTCTACAACCATGTGCTGTTGCCCTCACCATTTCAGTTTGTAGGCCGTTGGGAACAAACAGCATATACACCAAGGATTCCCAAACTTCAGGGGTGGTGGGCACTAAAAATTTAATTCATAGTTGCTGTCTACCACCTCAGCTTACAATTGTTGGAGTTTCATTTCTAGGCAAGTGACATGTTTCTTAATATTTATTTTTCAAATTTATAGAGCTGCCTATCTCACAGTCAAGTGACTCTAATATAGCATTAGATGGAAGACATCCATTTTCTGAGAATGTTGCTGAGATCTGTGAGAGGCCTAGTATATCTGATTATGTGCCAACCAGTCAGTGCTGACCCGTAGAGTCCACATAGACTTTCTCTGGAATGATCTGTTCCCAGCCGAGTCTTCAGATTTTCTAACAGTGCACCCATTACCACGGTAATCAAGTCCGTCCATCTTGCTGCTGGCCATCATCTTTTTCTGTCCAACTTTCTCAGCATTGTGGACTTCTCAAGGGAGCTGGTTTTTGCATAACGAGTCCAAAATGATAGTTTGAGCCTGGTCATTTGTGATTGATCTGTTCTATGATCCATTGTTTGTTTTCTTGGCTCTCCATTGTATTCTCAAAAGTTTTCTCCAACACCAGAGTTCAAAAGCATCAATGCTCTTTGCTTTGTATTATTTTTTAATTTTAAAAAAAATCTAGTCATATAACCAGACTGATCAGTAAGCTTGTCAAGCGCTAAAGGGTGGGGGCATTGGCTAGACTGCATGCTATGGCATTGATATCAAAACTAATAAACATTCAACATCACAGATGTTTAATCTGTGAATTTTAAAAAAAAACCTTTCGGTTCGTATTCATCTTATCTGTAATAAGAACTAGGAAACAATTAAATGCTTAACTGATGTTTTAGATCTCCTAAATGTAGAAATCCATTGTCTTCTGAAGCAATGTAGTGTGGTAACATTAACTCGTATAAATCCAACCACAAACAAGATAACATCAGCAACTTTTTGGAAAGATCGAAATACTTGCTGGAATTGAGCAATAACTCCTTATCCTTCATTTAAAATGGCTTTCCCTAATCTGCTGCCCTCCAGTTCTGCTAAGAATTTCCAACAAACATTACCAATACCTATATTGCAGCCCTAACCCAGGCTAGGGAAAACTATTGAGCTGCCAGCTGCACAACTGCAAGAATACATCAGAAATCATGAGAAATATTATGTTGAAAAAGGAAACTTCCATCCTGTGGCCAAGAAAAAGGTTTAGATACTGGCATTTATGAGATTTTTTATGGTACACTGCTGATGATGCATTTCTGCTACAACTGCAAATGTGAACTCAACCCAGTGTTGCAATTGTCTAACGGAATGAGGTAAAGGAAGAGGGAAGATTTCCAAGATAACCCTGTGTTCTTCAGCCCGCAGAGACATCATATTTGGCTTTAAAGTTTTGGTACTTAATAGTAAGAGGTTCCACAATTCAAATTAACAAATCTTGATAGTGCATGTTTTCAGTTTGCATATTCGACCAAAACAGAAGAAAGTACCCTATGATTATTGGAGGTCTCTAGATCTTTTGGACTGAGTCCCAGACATGTGTTCAAAGTTAGGAAAAAGGGAAGCTGTAGTCTGTGCTGGGAAGCAGCTGGAGCAGGGTAATTCCTTTCACTCCAGCATGAGGAGATAACTAACAAGCAGGATGATCTAGATAAAAGTCAGGAAGTCTACAGTCCTCCAGATGTTATTTAGCTGTAACTCCCAGCACCTATAGAAACTCAAGCCAAACAATACCTAGAAAACAAATTTATGGAACAAATTCAGAGGAAAGATATTTTCAATATTTGCATAAGCCAAATTCTAAAACACTAGGCTGTGAGCTGAAGTTCAGCATGTTTAGCAACAAAGTCCCTCCTAGGGGGGACATGGGCGGTTATAAATTTGATAAATAAATAAAACAAATTTCAAGTATAAGTTTTTCTTGCCCTGAAGCCTAGAAAATGTAATACAATTCAAGGCTAATGAAACAGCCGAGTTCAGCAGCAACCAAAGATGAGAGCTTTTTGTTCTTTTGCTAAAATTTGGTGTATCAGAATTTGGTGTAGGAGCATAAATCAGAAAAAATGCATAGCTAACAGGTGTGTAAAATAACAAAGGCTGTCCTAAGCAGAAATGACCAGGAATAATATTGCAAGGTATTTAACTTAAACTAACTGCAATGATAGAACTATTCAATAAAGCCCCTTCGTGCCAAGGAAAGATTATTTGTGCTATTTCCCATGAGTGAGCTGGGAAAGATAAAGCCAAAATGCCACCTCCTTTTCTCTATTCCCGTATCTTTTGCTCACTTCCATTTTATCCAATGTCACTAGTTATTAGGAATTCTCATAACACATTTCTATAATTTGCAGCAGTCTCCATTTAAATAAAGCCCAATTCATCAACACATTTTTGAACTAAGTTAGTCTGCCTTGTCTCTTTATCACAGTTACTTGTTTCCTGGCCCCACCGTTCTACCTTCTGCCATTTTACACTCAAATTTTATTATTAACCTAAAATTAGTAGAAATGCTTGTGAAATTCATGTCCCTGCCCAATTTTTTTTTAAAAAAAACTTTTTTGGGCTTATAGTGTTAGCTGTTTCTTGGTACATTTCAGTGAGTCCTTCAACACCCTTTACTACAATATATATAGAAATCCACTCCTACAGCAAACAACTGTCTTTTTCAAACCTTCAAAATTTACTTCCACTACACAGACAGGAATGTATTTTCTACAGTTGTAAAAACATGCATAAGATGAATCAGTGGTAGGCAAAACTGAGATTGCTGGGTGCTCTGGAGCAGACTAGTAAGAATGCAAATTATTTAACAATAGCAAAAATAAAATTACTCCTCCCCTCTAAACTGAAAAGAAACATTAAAAAGAAAAAGCCTGCATGTATGAAAAGGATCAGGAAAAGATTTCTAATTGAGACTGTGCCCTGGATTCATTTCTGTTAATTAACACATTCTTGGGCTGTGACTTTTTAATATTGTGATTTGGCCAGATTTGCGGGATTCTGATAAAGATCAATCTCACAAGACAAACTTTTGATTTCCATTATAAAAATGAAGGTGCCTTTCACATTTCTGACCATATACTTACACAGGTGAACCACAATTTGAAATCCACATGAACAATTGGCCAGGACTATCTTATCAAGACATTAGCTCTAATTCTAGAAATCCTCTTTCTTAGGCAGGAGCAAGACTTGACATTCAATGATGAATCTCCTACTTCAGGTAAACGTCGGTTCTCCTCTGTGCCACAACCTCTTACTGAAATTAAATTCCTATCATGGTCAAAAGCATTTTTCCCTTATCAACCTTTGTTTCTCCCGTTCTCACTGTATTGGTAGAGATCACTTTAGACCGGTGTTTTTCAAACTTAGCAACTTTAAGATGGGTAGACTTCAACTCCCAGAATTCCCCACCCATCTTAAAGTTGCCAAGTTTGAAAAACCACTGCTTTAGACTCTTCAAGAAGGCAAACATTCTAAGTCAAGATCAATCAATCGTAATGCCTAAATGGAGAACGCCAGCAAGGAAGCAGATTGCTGGGTCTGCCCTGTGGGACACGCTCAGCCCCGCACATGAACTACAGCCCCACGATCCCCTTAATAAGGCCGGCCAGGCGGCCGCCCTCCAAGCTCAGCTGGAAGAATGATCCTAGCTCTCCGTCCGCTCCGCATCTCCGCGCTCCAGCTACCTGCGAGGTGGTGCCGAACCCCCTACGAAGCGCGGCGCACGCAGACCGGGTGAGTCGGGAGAACATGGCGGGAGACGTCGGCGGAAAAGAGGAAGGATTCGGCGGGCTTTTCTCCTTATCCTCGACGACCTCCAGGCAGCGAGGGCACCGCGAGACGTCCCCAAACTCTCGCGACAAATCGGCGGTTCGCTCTCGCCGGCCTTCTTTTATCTCTCTCTCGGTCTCGCGAGACTTTATTGGTCATGTCGCGAGATTCGTTCTCGCCTTTTTTTAGCCAACGGAAAACCTGTTTTAATTGGTTTTAATGGCTTTTTTTTAAAATTCTTCTTCTTGTTTTTAATTATGGAAGCCGCCCAGAGTCACTTAGATGAGATGGGCGGCGATCTAAATAGAATAAATGAGTAAAGTGAACGCTTTCGCTGATTTTAAAACTCGCGTGAGAGTGGGCCTGCGGCTCTCTTTGCGTTAAGTAATTTTGAGATGTTTGTCACATCGGCAGAAAAGGTTATCTATGTTCATGCTCACATCCTATCAAAATGAGAATTTAAAGCACGTTTTAAAAATCTGAAGGGTTGCCTTCTCCCAAGGCTGACGTCCGCCTTTGCAATGTTGTAAAGTTGAAAGAATTGAATGAACCTGCTTATTATTGCAAGCTCCACCAGTTGTCGCTACTTTCCTTCCTCAAACTCTCGGGAGCCCGTCCTTGTTCATTTTGTTTTGCTGCCACCGATTTGCCAATTTATTCTAGTTCGCTTAGGCACCTGTGAATTAACGGTCATTTCAGTCCTGGAGAAAGGTAGCGCCTCAGGCAAGGTGAGATTAACCGAAAGGGGTGTTAATATGCTATGGTTCAAATTCACAAGATGAAAACGGAGAAATTTCCCAACTACCGCGGCAATTGGTTCAATTTTATAGTCGGCAAGTGGCTGAAACTGTCGCGACATCTTGCATCTTCTTCGCGAAAAACGATTTTCTCGTCACCAGCTTCTCAGGGTTGTGGTTAGTGTTATGTATCGCGAGAGAAAGCGCGAGTACGAAAGCGCTGGTGACGCCATCTCATAGTTACCGCTGAGCGTCCCCCCATGGCAACAGGAACTTCATGGACCCGGCGGCTTTGTAGCAGCGGTGGCTATGGGAACTCGAAGAAGATAACCGTAGGCGCAGAGACGTTTTTCTCCCTTGCAGTTGCCGATGTCGCCCTGGAAGGTAGGGACCGGAGGACCGATGATAGAGTGGATGCAGTTATAGTAACTGTGATGTCATAAAGCTCGCTGTTATGAGTAGTAGATTCCATGGTTACCCTAGTGACGGTGGAGAGAAGAAAGACACATAGCAACAGGAACCACAGTTGTCATGACAATGGATGTCATGAACCGCACAAGTTGGTGGACGACTCTCTTTTTAATAATGCCTCCGAGTATCATTGATGTTCAGGTTCTGAATTGAGTTGATCGGTATTTTACATAATTTCTTTTCAATTTTAAGTTATATAATTAAATAAACAAATTTGATAAATAAATATGGTTTAATTTAATTTAATCTGCTATATGATTGAGAGAAGACATAGATATCTTTACCTAAATTTACTAATGATATAAAAGAAAACCCCAAAAGGTGAGGTTGAGTTTTGTGTTTCACAAGCATAAATAATGTTAGTTATACTCACATCTTGTCCTTCCTTGAAAGAATCCTTCCATGGAGGATAATTGCCTGTATCTCACTTTGTATTGTCCACAGTGATGCTCCACAATTTTTCAAATATGGGCCTTTCTTAGTGGAAATATAGAGGGTTGAACTTGGAATTCTTGGCATGCAAAGCATAAGCTCTGCCACTGAGCCCTCCTTGAGGACGCAGTTGTTACCCCACTTCAACGCATTCATCCACTGACTGGTAGCAGCTCTCCAGACGTTCAGAGTCACTCAGCTGTACCTGAGACTGAACCGGGGATCATTTAAATCTGAAATTATATATAAACTTTATCACTGAGCCTGGGCCTTGAGCTACAAGGAGATGGGGACCTTGACTGTGCAAAGTTTTAAACAGGATTCTTAAGCCAAGTGAAGAACAAACCAGCTGTTGGTGATTAACTTGTTACTTTTGATAGTCTGTATCAAACTAGTTCAGCCCTGAATGGGGAAGCTCCTATTTATTAGCGATAGAGGAAAGAAATGAAAGTAGTGCCGCTTCAGTGTTCCGATGAAGATAGTTCCACTGAGCACTGCCGCCTCCTTGGTTGTCATCCTAAAGTCTAAAGCCTGAGTATTCTTATTTTCCTTTATTAATCCCTTCTCTTTTTTCCTTTTATGTCATGCCTGTCTCTTTATTGAGTCCTACTGGGAACCATTCCATCTGAAGCACAAGGCAGTGTGCTTTCAATAAATACAGAATCAGTAAAAGATACTATAATCTCTTTTCCTTTTGTATCAGGTATCTTCTGTTATAAGCCTGACTGATTTCTCAGATTTTTGCAAGCCATTTTAAGATCTTCTGATTAATTGAGTTAATAAGATTTCCTAGATTGAATGTTGCCTCTACATAATAGCCCCCATTTTTATCTGCTTTTAGGATGAACGGCATCCTCACACCTCAGATTTCAATTTAGATATGAATTATTGCTATTAATGGATGAACCACATGACTGTGAATTAGCCTACTACAAGAATTAATCTTTAGAGAATGCAATTGGATTTTTGGCACTGAATAATTTTTTCCAAAGTGATGGCAGGAGTGACCTTGTGTGAACCAACAGAACTGTATAATTTGCTGAATCAGTCCACAAAGATCTCTAGATTAGCAGAGCCAAACTACCTCTGTTTATTGGGTAAGTAAAGGTTATTATCAAAAGATAGTTGCACTAATACACTGCAGTTGGGCATAGGAATACTGCACTGTGCCTGCTAGTCATAGGCATCCACGTGGATGCAAGAGGGCAAATGATGATACATCATGAAGTCATGATACAGATGTTAAAATTTATGTACTAAGTTGCCTCCTTAACATGATGATATCATGATACACATACAGTATCAACGTGGGTTGTTACAAATACCTCTGTTGCTATTTTTTTTCATTTTTAAAACTATTTCATGTAAATCCCATTTTTATTACTGTTCAAATGCTGTTAGAACAATGAGCCTGTTGTATACATAGCTAGCTGGTCTGTGAGATCATCCCTTGATCCTTTAGCAAATCCTTGAGGACACTGCTCTGGCTTTGGAACTAAAGCTGATCAGATGCTCTAGATGTTCTTATCCACTTAGACCATATTTATTTTATAGCATATGTATGTTCTGTCCTCCTATTTTTCCCCACCAAACTAACACTGAGAAATAAGTTGGACTGAGAGAGAATGGTTTCAAAGCCACCCAGTGGTTCCTGACGTATGGTTCAAAAGGTACACTGCCATTCAATGAACTTATTTGGGTGGACTAAAACTTGAGCCTCTCTACTCAAGACTTCTGCGCCATCCACAAGTATCTGCAGTAGGGGTAGGGAGGCTTCAAAATTGGCAAGGGGGTGGACGTAGCATTATGATGCTAACCCTATCTCCTTTGAACACCTGCAAGACATTAGCACACATACAATAACCAGTCCAAGGTCACCTTGCTGGTTTCTGTGCCTAAGGGAAGTCTAGAACCTGGGCCATTCCTAGTTCAGCACCTTAACCACTACATTACACTGTCCCTCTTACTTGTAGATTTCAGTATAAATATATTTCCTTTTATCTTGTTTTTTGCTTTCAGATGCACGTACCAAGAGGGAATATAATGAAAGCCACTTGATGACAGCAATACGAGTCAAAACAGTGAGTTTTATTTCTGAAGAGGTGTATGCGTTTTAATCCCCTCATATATCCTAAATGAAGGATAACATTCTCTATGCAGAGTTTTTTCTAATAGCTAGAAACTATTAATTTCTCTGCCAAAATATATAGAAAGAGATTAGCTGTTGCTTTTGTGGTCATATTTATGCCAGCCTATGAACATTTATCCTGATGTAACCCTATCAGAAAGAATGGGGCTTAGTAAACATACATTGGATTGGATGACACAACAATAAAAGAGCAGAAACATAATTGAAAGGATTTCAGCCTGCAATGTATTGACATTAAATGTGCAAGAAAATGGAGTGGACTTGGCCTGGTGCCTAAAAGGCAAGAAGGAAGAAACCAAGTTCCTGTGTGATGAGTGTGTACCAACATTTGGACTAGTGATGTGAAAACTGTTTTGAAATCAAAACAGTGCAAGCTTAAAATGCCCTGTTTCACACTTGAATTCACTTTCCAACCTTACCAGTACTGTTCCATTACTGATCTGACACCATTCTGAAGTGTTTCAAGTTGAAAATACTTGTTTTGAATTTCTGAAAGTGAACACCTTTAATTAATTTGATTTTGATGGGTTGTATCTGAAGGAAGGATTAGGGTCAGGGTTAAGAATTGTTCTGAAACTGTTCTTAATTGGCAGGGCAGATTCATGCTAGACTAGAAATGTGTTTGTTTGTTTGTTTTAAATACATCAGTCAGCGGTGCCTAGAAAAACTATTGTTCTACAGCAGATTCCATAAGGTATCATTGAGCATTTTGGGGCCCCGAGTTTTGTTGTAGCTACAGCATCCCCCCCACTACAGACCAATAGCCATCTTTAAGAAACAGTGGCACAGTTCCTTACTATGTTGAGGCAAGAAACACCCAAACACTGTAGTATACATCATAATATAGTCTTAACATTGGTAATATCCATTTTCTTCAAACCCTAAGGGGGGAAAAAACAAAAAAATCCTCGGGCCTACCTTTCTGTGTGATATAGGGTAATGCTCAAAATGAGGAACTGAATGCACTGTACATCCTAAAACAGGTTGGTGGTCCTCTTCAGATATTTTAAACAATTAATATTAGCCCTAGAAAGCATGACCAATGGCAAGAGACTTTGGGAGCTATCTTTACCCTAAAACATGTCTCATATCTTCTCCAACACACACTTGGGCATTCCAACATCACCTTAGTTGGTGTGCTTATAAGGAAATGGCTATTTCATAGCTGAAGGTTTCAAAATCAATTTTACTTGATAAGAATGGGACCAGATCGTGGGTATTGCTATGTTAGGGTTAGGGATAAGAAATACAGCTCTCCATACTGTAGTATCTGTATTTGGTGGTACTTAACTTTACCTTTGTTTGTTTTAAAGAATCCATTGGGCAAATACTTAGTGCCTCAATCTATCAACCTGGAATGCGTCAGATACTGCGTAGTGTATGATGGCAAAACAGATTCTGTGGATGCGGCTTTTGACATGGATTATGATCTATTTGAAGTGGATACAGATCTAAGACGTATCGTTCCTCTTTTTCTCAAAATTAAGGAGGCTGGGTAGTTTTCTAAGGCATGGCTCACTCAAGAATGAAGCTCCAAAATGTCTTGTTCTCTCTGAACTTGATGATGTTCAGATGTATTGGAATCAGTATCTACAATCCCAGCCACCATGACTATTGGGGTCTTGACAGTCTGAGGCCAACCTATCCAAAGGCTCAGTTGCATCAAGCAGTTATTATTTATTATTATTTTATTATTTATCAAATTTGTCACCCCCATCTCCTCCGAACGGAGGGACTCTGGGCGGTTTACAACATAAAACAATAACTATATAATAAGATTCCAATATAAAATATAGACTAAAACCATTTTAAAAACTACCAAATATAATAAAATCCCGATGGCTATGGTCTCATTCAGTCCTTGTGTAGGAGGGCCACTTCAAGTCACTAGCCAACCCCAAGTATGACTATTCTCCCTGCCCCAAGCCTGATGGCAGAGCCAGGTCTTCAGTTCCCTCCAGAAGTCCACGAGCGATGGGGCTAATCTCACCTCCAGGGGCAAGATGTTCCAATGGGCGGGTGCCACTGCAGAGAAAGCCCGCCCCCTGGACCCCGCCAGATGGAATTCTCTTGCAGACAGGGTCCGCAGCATGCTCTCTCTGCATGACAGGATGGGATGGGCTGATGAAGCGGGGAAGAGGCGGTCTGTCAGGTAACCCGGTCCCATGCCATGTAGGGCGTTAAAGGTGATAACCAACACCTTGAATTGAACCCAGAAGCAAACTGGTATCCAGTGCAGCTCGCAAAGCAAAGGTGTTATATGCGCCCTTCTAGGGGCATCAAAAATAGCCCACGCGGCCGCATTCTGGACCAGCTGAAGCTTCTGGATACTCTTCAAGTGTAGCCCCATGTAGAGCGCATTGCAACAGTCTATAGTTGCCTTACTCTACCCAAGGCTGCTGAAATGAGCCAGTCAACTGCAGCAAATGGTGTCCATGGGGAAACTTCTAAAATTGGACATCTGTAATAACAGCTTCAAAACCCTGTTTTAAATCCTTCTTTTCTACTTCTTCTCTCCATCTAGCATTCGACACAGGAGTGGACATAAGAGAATTAAGAAGGAAAGCATCGTCTGACTATAGTACGTTTTATGTTATCATTATAGTGGCAAATCAGTCGCTCATGGAAATAAGAGTTAAGGGTGAAGGTACATCCTCTGCTTCTTGACGTGTGTCTGCCTTAGAAGCACCTTCCTTTCCAACCTTTGAGGGGCTTAGAAGCTTAGGGCAAAAAATGACTGGCTAGCTCCTGTACTGTTACTCCGTAGAGCTGTTGCTATGAGATGCCTGACCATATAAGCCATTTAAATAAATAAATACTAGGACAAAAATAGTGGAGGGACAGATACATATATAGGAAGAGGCACTGCTTTTAAGAGGCAGGACTTGGATCCTATTGGAACAAACAGTGGAAGAAACATGTAATGAGGAACTCTAATAACAAATGGGATGGACTTGCAGGAGCCCATGCCACAAATATGTGTGTAAATACTTGGCATCAACACTTTTCTCTCCAAACGATCTGCTTCTAGATGCTAAAGAAGGCTCTGCGGCTCGCTGTGCAAGAGTCATGCAGCGGCTCACCCGCTTTCCAGTCATGGTCCTAAAAGGCGGCTACCAGCTCTTTACAGCCTCCTACCATTACCTCAGGACCCAGAAGATATTTTGGATGCCTCAAGTATGAGAAACTTCACAGAGGAAAGAGCAGGCTTTCTCCTTATACTTAAAGATGTTTCCTTTTTCTGTTCAAGTCAGATGAGAATTATTTCTTTTATTAATAAATTGGCAGCGGGAAAGGGCAGTGGGATGCCTCAGATGGATATGCACAGCTGCACGTATGCCCATCCTTGCAGTGGGAAACTTCAACTCTCTTCCCTGATGCTCATGTTAGCTGTTGAAGGCCTCAGAAGAAGCAGAAGTTGGTAGTCCCCCGTGGTTCTTTCTCTGTTCCTCTCTGTGCTTATTTTGAGAATCTTGGCAACTGCTTGTTTCTTAGTTGCTGTCTTTCTATCCCTTCTACAGTAGACTGTTCTCCAGCCTAGTGGCTTCCAGACTCACGTCAACTTGATTTGGAATTGGCTTGATGTCATGGCCAGGTCTTGCAGTATTTTCAGTGATTTGACGGAAAATTCTTTCCCAGATCAAGTTGTCAGCTGGCCCTCAAAATTTCACCTAGGTTTTTTTTTTGCCAAACGCTAGTCATTATGGAAGAGTTCACACATGTATGCAGTCATACCCAATTTTCACTTCACAACTGTGTATGCAGGTTGGACAGAGTTATAGGCAACTAGCCATACTTTTCAGAACTGCATGATGCACTTTACAATCCAAACGTATACCAAGACGTGAATATTAGGAAAAGGTGCATACAAAATGTGTACATTAAAAACATGCAAAGGACATTAATGTAAAGAAAAATAGGTACAAATGTGAGATTAGGAGAAATATACACGAAAATAAGTTCATAATTTTGGATGAGAACTCTTGTTCTCCTGTGAAGTGGACTGCATTGTCTAAGCCTTAGCTTATTGAATAAACCATGAATGGCTGGTCCATGTTCCTATATGCATCTGCTGAAAAGCAAGTATTAAGTTCAAAAGAGTTTACCTCTAAGCAGGTAGATTGCACCCCAAGGTCTTTTAAGAATTATGTCTTACATTTGAAGAATTAGGCTACATTTGATGGCCTAAATGCCCTTTCCATTATTCTATAATTTTTAATTGGGCCTCGTTAAAGCTATGGAGGGGTTCTGCTCAGCATGTCTGCACAGTAAGCTGAGTACGGGATCAGACCTTCTCTCCAGTAGAGGCTAATTTTTTATTCTCCAGAAGGAGCATTTGGATTTTGCATTCCTTCTTTCCCACAAGTAGCAAAATGTTCCAAAGATCCAGGAGGCACTTCAGGCAGACCAGTCAGAGTTCTTCCTCCTTATGTAGGTCTGTAGCATCAGTTGATTTCTGTTGGATTTTTTTAAAGGATTCTTGCATTTTATTTAAGAACTATCTCCCTATAATATTCTTTTTCAAATTTTAAACCTTTATATACTGCTTTGGGAGTCCTCTTCTAGCCAAACTCTCACTGCCTGCTTTCCATTTGTCTACTGAGAAGTAGGTATCATTGAGTTCAATGGGACTTGTTCCTAGGGGTCTGCAGCCTGGAAGTTCTTACAGCTCTCTGAGCCTGAATTTGATTAGACAGTGACTTGGAACAAGAATTGTGTCCTTCATTGGGTGATATGTTTTCCCCCACAGGAACTGGAAGCCTTTAAGCCCTATCCAGTAGAAATCCTGCCTGGTAAGCTGTACATGGGAAATTATGTGCAAGCCTGTGACAGCCAGATTCAGAAGGATCTCAAAATCAAAGCCCAGATTAATATCTCCAAGGAAGCTGGCACATTGTGAGTTTTTCAGCCCCCTGTAACAATATACTCAAGACAATTCAGCATTTCTGCTTTTCCAGCCTTGTGAGAGAAAGCACTACAGTTACTTTCCTATACATTATTTTAGCCCTGGGTGTAGTAAAGCCATTTCCAATCATGCCATTGAATTTGAGCAGTTGGATATTTTTTTAAAAAGTGGCAGACATATGAAATCTATAAACGAATGTCCTAGAGTAGGCTTAATATAGTTTTTAAAAAGCCCCTCTAATTCCTCCGCAAAAATAACCTGGAAGAAAAAGATCCACGTCCAGATTTCGGTGGCCTTTAGTCACCTTAAAAGTATTGTGGATTTCTTATTGGCCAAAGAGTGTCTACTCCAGTGTCTGACAGAAGTGGGCAGGTGATTGAAAAGCCCCTCAGCCCAAAGGCATATAGTTTGATTCCATGTTCAGGTCTCAGCCAGGGGAGGAAGGAAGCATGCATCCCATTTAAAGACTCCAGACAATTTGCTATCCCTTGCACAATCAGAACAGATCTACAAAAACATAAGCTCAGATTAGCTACGGTTCCTTGCCCATTTTGGAAACTCTGTTGTATTTTTTAAATTCCTCTTCCTCTAAATAGCTATATAGTATATATAATCCACCACCCCCACCATTTTATCCTTTCAACAACCCCATGAGGTAGGCCAGTTTGAGAGACTGATTGACCGAAGACCATCCTATAAGCTTTATGCCTGAAATTTGAGTCCTGACTTCTCCAGGGCTAATCAGTTATAATATGGTGATGACACAGACATCCATGTTTTGCCTGGGCTGATTCAGTTTTGCATGCTTCCAAGCAGATCTTCTCTTTCTCCCAGTTTCCTTGAAGACAGAGAAAAACTCCTTCATATTCCTATTCCTGATTCTCTGGAGGCAGATATTTTTTCTCACTTTAGCATCGTTTGTCATTTCATTGGTAAGTAGACTGTAATGGTTTTCTCCTCTCCCAGTCCAGAGGGCAAGTGTGTAGCCATGAACTCTTTTTTACCTCTTTATTCTGTATATTCAGTCTTCCCATCATTTCATTATCTTGTCTCATCTCTGCTAAAGTGACAGGATCATCATCTGCATTCTCAATACAGCTGTAAATTAAAAGCCTTCAGACTGAATGTCCTATATTTGGACTATAAGGAAAGATCATGGAATGACATAAATTAATGCTGATTAATGAAATTGCAGATTTCTGATCTACATTCTCATGAAGTTAGAATAGTAAAAGAGAGTTTGTGGTTTAGCTGGCTCAGACAGCTGTTGATCCTGTCACGATCACATCTCAGTAATGGAGAATCCCCAGATTTCTGGTGCCAGCAGAGCATTTGGGGATCTCCTAAAATCAGGTTGCTAATCGCCAGGGGATATAAGATCTAAGCAGCTGTGATGTGGATTGGTCATGGCCATACTATTACATGAGGCTATATAATAAATGAGATAGTCCCATAGCCTGCATGAGATGCACGGTGAGATAGAGCAGGCTAAGAGGTAATAGGGGCAAAAAGGCAAAAAGATGCTTCATGCCTGCAACTTCTTAAAGCAGCTACATCTTTTTCCAAGATCAGGAAAAGACATGTTTGATTTAAGGACTTGTAAACAGGTGCTATAAACAGTATAAACACACAGTCCTGCACACTCCAAAGCATATCTTGCTTTCACCTCCAAAGCACCACACAGCTCTATTATTCACCTAGGCTGAATGTTGGAAAATTCAGGACAGTATTTCTTTACACCAATCAGATTCAAAC
The DNA here is from genome assembly GCF_035149785.1 of Candoia aspera. Lineage (NCBI taxonomy): Eukaryota > Metazoa > Chordata > Lepidosauria > Squamata > Candoiidae > Candoia > Candoia aspera. The sequence goes on from NC_086153.1 coordinate 16,891,015, forward strand.
TGGAATTTACCATCATAATACTTATTTATTTATTTATTTATTTATTTATTTTCATTTCTATCACCGCCCATCTCTCCCGAAAAGGGGACTCTGGGCGGTTTACAATAAAATCACAATTAAAACATATAAATTACAATATAAATAGATCAGTAAAAAGATAAAATAGATATAGAATATAAAATCCAAGCAGCGCAGTGTTGGGGAGAGTTCTATGATGCTAGCCACCCCCAAGATGAACTGGTGCCCCTCCTACCCCAAGCAAGGCAGCAGAACCAGGTTTTCAGGTTCTTCCGGAAGTCCGGGAGCGAAGGGGCCTGCCTCACCTCTGGGGGCAGAACATTCCAGAGGGTGGGTGCCACTGCAGAGAAGGCCTGCCTCCTGGACCCTGCCAGGTGGAATTCCCTTACCGGCGGGGTTCATAGCATGCCCTCTCTGCATGACCCGGTGGGATGGGTCAATGTTAAGGGGATGAGATGGTCCCTCAGGTAACCTGGCCCCATGCCATGTAGGGCTTTAAAGGTCATAACCAACACCTTGAATTGGACCCAGAAGCAAACCGGCATCCAGTGCAGCTCACGCAGCAGTGGTGTCATGTGTGCCGATCTTGGGGCACCAATAACTGCTCGCGCGGCTGCATTCTGGACCAGTGGAAGCTTCTGGATACTCTTCAAGGGTAGCCCCATGTAGAGCACATTGCAATAGTCTGTGTGAGAGATGACCACATAGCCATGGCTGCCAACTTGGTCTTCAAAGGAAAACAGAAAGGGTATTAGTGGCTTGTCATGACTATGATGGTTTATTGCCTCCAGTATTAGAAGCACTATTCCTCTGCTGTTGGGGAACAGGAGTGAGATGCTGCTGCTGTGCTCAAGGCCCCATCTTAGAGCAAGCCTTACTGTTGGGCCAAATGATGGAGTTGCCTGAAACAAAAGCTGATGGGCTATGATGGAGTGACAAGAGTTAGGATCTTGTTTTGTGGCTTGGTCCTGAAACTTCTGAGATGGTTTGGTGTATGGAAAGTATGATGGAACACTGTGTCCTATCACCATGTTGAAAGAGAATGCAGCAATCACTTGAGTCTAAGGAGAAGAGAGGAATAGATGAATATGGACCACTTGCTGAGGCAAGATGGCTTCTTAGTAGGTATGTGCAGATTAATGGAAATTTGATCCTACTGATTTGCAGGAAAGATTCCTGTGTAACTAATTTATGTCTGCATTTTTACTGAAATATCCAGACATAAATATCCAGACATGTCCATTTAGAGAGCATCTTCTGTAAGTACTGAGTGCCAGTGGTTTTGAAGAAAAGAAAAGACTCATTTGTTTTCAAAATGTATCAGTCTTTTTTTAAAGGAGGGCCAGCTGGACTTGAAGCCTGTTAGCATGCATCTTGCCATGAATCTTCTAGGAGTGAAAAACTCAAATCTGTCTCAACCATAGTGTGTGTGTGTGTGTGTTGTACACGCGTGCATGTGACTGCACCTTCAAGTCAAGTCAAGTTTGTTTTTCCTCTTGGTGACTGCAGTTTTCTTGGCAAGGTTTTTCAGAAGTGGTTTGCCATTGCCTCCTTCCTGAGGCTCAGAGAGAGTGACTGGCCCAAGGTCACCCAGCTGGCTTCATGCCTAAGGCAGGACTAAAACTCACAGTCTCCTGGTTTCTAGACTGATGCCTTAACCACTACACTAAACTGGCTGTCCAACCATACAGTATCTATACAGCAGTGTTCTTTTAATCCCTTCTTTTTAGAGAACTCGTGGTGTCAGTTCAAATCTTTTGGTTCCCTAGATAACAGACTTCATTTCCCATTGGAATATATAAGCTACTCATTGGCATGTAGGCCCTCAGATCCCCTGGGCCATAATCCTATACCTTCCCATTGACAGCAGGCTTTTATATACCTTGACACAGAAATAAGCCCTGCTGACTTCAGTGGGACATCCTACTGGACATAAATGTATAAACTTACAACTTGAGGGATTCATATTTGGCCCAACCACCGCTCAAAATTTTCTCACATAAATTGGCATCCCGATCAAAAGTATAAAAAGAAAAAAGAAGTAAACTGTTCTTCAGTAGAATTCATTGCCTTCAAACTTAATGGAACAATACAAAATTCTTTCTTTTGTTTCTTTGTTTAGATGCTCACATCCACAAAGGAGCAGTCTTGGTCTTCTCCACCTTTGGAATAAGCAGGTGTAGCACAGCAGTGATAGCTTATCTTATCCATTCATGCAGGCTTTACTTGAAGGTGAGTGTAGTTGATCCGGGCAATATCTGTGACAGCCTTCCCTACTTGGTGCTGTCTAGATACGTTAGGATTGTGACTTCCGACACCTGGAGGGCACAAGTAGGGAGAGGCTATCATACAGTGATGTTAGCTGTCCCCAGCCTCAATTCATGTTTTGCCATTATGCTGAGCATTCATGTAGCTGCACTCATCATATGTTATTTTCATACATCCTTTTTGTCCAAATTTCTCTCCCATTCTCTATTGTTTTTCTTGTGTCAGTTTTTCAATTGTAAGATTCTTGCAACAGAAACTTACCATTGTTTGCAAAGTTTCTACCATCAAATTGAGCTTGATGGTAACCAGTTTAGACAGTTTTAAAAAGATTTATCCTATTGATAAATTCATGGAAGTTCAGGCTTTGAATTACAGGCAGCGTTCCTTACTGGAAATATAATCTCCTGGTGAGTAACAGTTGGAAAATAATAAAGTACTATAACAAATGAAGTAAGTTTCAAAAGAAGGAATTCAGATCATTTTGAAGAACAAACCTTATTAGAACAAACTTTTTAGACTCAAGATACTTTTTCACCCCAGTTATTGATATAAGATTGACTCTTAACTCTTTTACTTACTGATTCTCTGTCTCTTATTCCGTTGAAAGAAAATATCTGCTGTAACCTATCTTAAGTCAGCAGTTAATAATTAAATGTACAATGTCCATGTACTTCATTTTTCTTCAAAATGACTCAGGATGTTGGTTCTTTTCTTTTGTTTTATCCTTAGGCAGGTGTGCTAAGCTGAGGTGAAACCAAAGATGATACAGTGGCCTTTATGCCCAAATTAGAACATGAATCCTGACTTCACATTAAAGTACCTCACCCTGAGTCTGTCCCATTGATCCATTTAGCCTAATATTGATCTACTGTGATGGCCAATGGCTCCCCAAAGACTCAAGCAGGGAGATCTTCCTATCGCTTGCTACCTGACCCTTCGCTAGAAACTGAGACTGGCATCTGTGGCAAGTTAAAGCATGGGTCGTGCTACCTGGCTGTAATGACTGTATTACTCAACCTGTCATTAAATTCAATTCATACGTGACTATAGTAGAAATCCCTTTAATGGAGAGTAGTATACAGAACAGTGAAAAAGTTGTGAATGAAAGTTCCCACGTTTTCCCCAAGTTAAACAACCCAATGAGTTCAAACCCCCTCCGTTTCTTAGGCATGCAGCCCCCCTCTTTGTGCCAGTCAATTCAGCTCCACGCAGATGTCTCCAGCAGCTCGGCAGCTTGACCTTGGATACCAGAGATAGTCCAAACAAGATGCTTTCACACTCCTGGCATGTTCCCCCTCCCAATCCTACTGACCCGCAAGTCCCAACACGTGTTAACTCCATTCATGCATGCGAATCCAATCAGAAGTTCTGGGAATGTTTGATCGGGGAGCATGACATTGGCTATGGCTTCAGGGGTGTCTTCAGGCAAAGTCAACAAAGACAATGTGGTGAGCACAACTGAAGCCCTGCCTCTTTTAAGGTGGGCTGTATACACATAAAAGGAGTGAGGTTTCAATTGATGTATCAGGAACTGAACCTAGGATTTTGGCACATGAAGCATGTATTCCACCACTAAGTTATAGAGAACCCTTCCCTAGCTATGGGCTTAGATGGTTGTGACTCTGTGAACGCATAGTACAAGTCTTCTGTTCCCCCAAGATGCTTGGGGCTAAATCTCTCCTTTCCTCATACATTTTCTCTGCTCCTGATCCTTGCCTTCTGTACCTTTCTTCATAGAATGCTTGGAGTTATGTCCAGAAATGCAAAACAAATATGCGGCCCAATCGGGCATTTGTGAAACAGCTATCAGATTGGGAACAACGGATCTATGTGACTGCCATCACTGACATTTCAGAACCAAATTACTGACTGGCAGCTTTGTTTATCGTGAGTTAGTACGGCGGAAAACTGAGAAGAAAACCAATTTTTATTTTTCAGAGGCTTTTTAAAGAAAACTTTTACCTTCCACTGTTGCACTGTTGTTGACTTTATCTTCTGCCTCTCACACAACAGACACTTCCTTAATGTTTTTATTTTTCATGAGCTAGTTTGTCAAGGTCAGAAAGATATTGCATCAGAAGCTTTCTGAGCTTCCAGAATATACTTCCGGGCACCAAAAATGCTGTTCCCCAGACAGGATGCTTCCACCCAAAAAGCCGTGTTTCCAGCTACAGACCAAGGAAAGTTGTAGGTGTGCCCATGAGCTCATAGGGTGAGGAAACAGGAAATGTGTATTAAGCCCTACCAGGGGTAATGAGAAGTAGAAGCTCCACCCATCTTTTGATGTTTTGGTCCACAGCCATTATGCCACAGGCAGAAGAGGGAGTATTACAAGGAGCTGGTGGTTACTCCACAGAGATTCTACAGAGTATAATTCAGGGGCAGTAGCACAAGAAGCCAATATTATGGGACCCTGCATTTTTTCAGGTGAGCTCTACTAGGGTTACATGGGTTGCACTAGGAGCCCTAAACTGATGGAGCAATGCCCTACAGGGAGTCCTAGGTTCAACTGTAAGATATGATTGCCTCATGAGAAAAGCCAGAAATCCTCACACAGGTATACTAAAAATGAAAGGGAATCCTGCATGAGCAAACTATCTTAACTATCACTGGCAATCCATGTGACCTGACCTCCTGTGTGTCCTAGCAAGCAAGTCACATTCTCCTTTGCCTGACACACTGTAACACCTTGGTACTCCTATCTGTGCATTGGGACAATGCTGGTAGAAAGGCTTCCTTACCTTCTAGCTTTTAGCACCAAAGAACTCATCCAGATAGCAAAGTCATAGCCTTAGCCCAACAACATCAGGATTGAAGTTCTGAAAAAGCAATACGCATGTATGGAACTATCAACCAGTAGCCTGATGCCTGTGAAGCTTCCAAGTCAGCTGGCAGCAGGGGTAATGACCCAGGTGGCTCTAATACCATGTCAAGGACATATTCATGTGCTGCATGACAGTTTTATTATGAAGGTTGAAAGAGCCTGGCTACAGCAAATAGGCTGGCAATTTCCCTAAGTAACACTGGCAGTCTGCAGATTGCATGTGGCTCTCAAGCTTGTTTGTGGCCCTTAGAATCTCCCACCAAGTTACTAGGCACCAAACTGAAGAATTTTGACATTGTGATTTCCTGCAGAATGCCAAAAATGCCCTCCCCCAAGTACACTGCCTCCTCACGGGACTGTCATCCTGTTGTGGTGGAAACCGGTTGTTTGCATCTGAATGGGACAAAAGAGAAGTAGGAAGTTACAAAGGCTACAGAAAAAACAGCTGTAGCGATGAGTTCTACCCAACTGTCTTAAAAAAAGAAGCAAATCAACGTGGACCAATTTTTTTTTTTTAAAATGCAATTACTTTAATGCTCACATTTCATGATCATTAAAAATAAATAAATTTAAAGAATAAGTGGAAGTTGTTTGCAGAGAGTTCTTTCCACAGTTCCTCTCAACTAAATAAACACTCCTGTGACTGAGTACTGGTGACACAGACAATAATGGCCTGGTTTGCGCCTTGCCTGATCTGGAAAGGGTCAGACCTGCTTACCATTGGATGGGAGACCACCACAAAATCACAGAGCTAAGGGCCAGACTGGGAGGTCACAAAAGCATCCAGAAAGAAGGGCAAACCACTTACTGCTGCCAAGCAGACTTCATCCATGAACTCTCCGGTAGCTGACCTAGATCCAGTGAGTCTGTCTTGTACGAACCGGGCCAATTGGTGCTTGTGCGACAGACCTTGGCTAAACAAACCTTGGCTTAGCAGGATAGTTAGGCCACCCGGTCGGACTTCACCACACGAGGCATCCCAGCCTCTGAACCGCGGTCTCCTCGAGGGAGGGGGATTCCCCGCGGGGGTGGCCGCGTAAGCCCTGCACTCCACCTATTGCCCTCCGGCCCCCGGCGCGCTTCATTCCGCCCGCCCGCCGGTGGCTTCGCAGAGGAGCCCATTGGCAGGGCCCTCGCCGGGCGGGTCGCCGAGGGCCCTCGCGGATTGGCTGAGGCGTCCTTCCGAAGCGTCGCTCCCTCCTCCTCCTCCACCGCTCTGTGGGAGGGCGCGTCGGAGGGGCTGCCGGTTTCTCACACGGTCGCCATGAACCGCCGGGCCTCGGTCACCGAGTGCCTCCGGGACTGGGAGGAGCTGCAGGACGGCTTCCAGAGCGTGCAGGTGCCCTCCGGAGGGTGGGGGAATGCCACGTCACGGAGAGGGGCGTTGTCGAGTGGGGACAACGGAGCGGGACGGAAGGGTCTGTTGGCGAGCGGGAGCGGGGAAGCCGGGCTCAGACCGCGGCCGCCTCTGGCGGGCTGGCAGGCGGCGTTCCTCAGCCGGGTATCATCTGGAGGAACGGGCTGCAACTTACTGCATACACACAAGCTGATATTGGGCTGCAAAAGCGCCTTTAAAGAGAATACCTCTGGGACTGGCCCGGGCAGACCGTTTTCTCCTCCTCGCTTGGGTGAAGGAGAGAGCATCCTTAAGCATGTGCAGATTGCCTGGGCCCAAAGCGGGGCACGAGCCGAGCGGGGACGAACTCGGGTTTCTCTAGCCGGCAGCTAGAAGTCCAACCACTGTATTAAAACAGAAAAGAGAGAAGAGAGTGTTTTTATATCTTCTCGTGCGTGCAGGAAGTAACAGCATCGCTGAGCATATGAAGAGTGCCTTCCCCTTGCGCTTTCAATTTGTATGAAGGTGGAAGCCTTTCTGAGTGTGCTGCATCTCTGTTACTGTATCTGAAGAGGGCATTTGCAGAGTAGATGACCTTATTCCTTCCTTTGTGAGTGGAAATGTAGGCTGTCCTCTGCAAAATGGGCAGGTTTGGCTGGAGCAGCCTCACTTCCAGCCAAACCTGCTTCCAGCCAAACCTTCCAGGTACACAGAAGACATGGCTATCCTTAGTTACTGCTGTTGTCCTAAGGGTTATAGATTATCAAGATCAAGGGCACTGTGCTGCTGGTACTGGTTGCTGACTAGTAATTATGAGAGATGGCTTTTGCTCTAATCACAAAGTCGAAAAGGATATCTAAAATAATCTAAATTACCTGCTACTAATATAAAAAAACCTACAGTTTATCTGCCAGTTCCTCATCCAGTCTCTGTTTGAAAGCTGTCTATTGAAGGAGAACTGACTACTTTTCCTGGCAGACTTTTCCACTATTAAATTCCATAGGGATTTAATTCTGTATGCTGGCCAGGTTCATAGAACATTATGCTAAGCCATTGTGGGTTTCTGGTTTATGGCATTGTGTGTATGCAGACCCAGCCAGCTGTGCTTATTCAGCAAACCATGGCTTAGTTTCAAACCTTTTCAGGCTGTGGAGTGTGGCTGTCTTTCTCTCTGTCTATCTGAATCCCCTGATCAAGAGAGAAAGCTATGTTCAAGTGAACTTTTCTTTTTGCCTTAGTGTCTCACGGAACCCCAGCAGGTTCTTGTGGGCCCTATGGTTAAAAACCAGGTTCTTTTAAAAAAAACCTGGTTAAATGAGTGGGAACCCTGGCTCTGGGTAGTTATAATCTCCTTTTGAGGAATTTGACCTGATTTTCAGTTTCCTGGAGGTGTCTGGCTGACTCCTTGGAAACAGGATGCTGGACTTCACAGGTATCTGTCTTGATCCAGAATAACTGGATCTTAGTTTTTCAACCAGTTTGCCTTCCAATCCCTTCCTTCTTTTTTCATACATTATTGATGGGAAGAACTGAAGGTGTTTGATGTAAGAGCTCCAGATGCTATGGAGAAATCCTAATACTGTGCAGGTGTGGATGAAGCTAGGCTGTTTTGGTTATGGGGGTTGTGAAAAGATGTGGCATGAAATATGAGGAAGCGTTATCTCCCTGATTCTCCAGCTTCTTTCAGAGAAGTTGGAATTGTTGGTCTACTTACTGAGGAGGAAGGTAAAGAATTTGGGGAAACATGTTTACTAAGAAATAAAAGGACTCTGGCCTGATTCACAGCAGTACTTATTCAAGAAGTTTTATGTGCCTAGAGTTTATTCTGGAGAAATGATAGAAGAATTTGAAGCTAGACCGTATCTATTTTGTGGCTTGCAGGAAAGCAGATTTAAGGCTGGAAACACAAGGAAGTTTGATAAAGGTAGAAGAATTTAAGGACATCAGGCAATATTTGTTTTTGGGATTAGTTGTATTTTCATTCAATTTAAAGATTACGAATGTGAATGTCTAAAATACAGTGATTGTGAGGCAGGCCTTTTTAGGTATTTCACACATACAGTAAGTTATAGTGGGTAAAGCAGAAGTTCCCCTTAAGACTGTGCTTGGTAGAAACAGTTTTTGAAAGCACTTTTATTTAAAATAATTCTATACATTCATTCACAAATTTGCTGTCGGACTAATTGGAGGTACTGTATCCCTTTCATCGGTCAAAGTAACTAAAGTAGGAGGCCCAATTTCAAAATCTCTGTTAATCACAGATTTTTGAAAAATACATGGGTTTAAAGTGTTCTGGCCCAAGAACTTGTCCTAGAATGCCAGAGCTAAATTGTGTTTTACATTCCTCTGTTTAGAAATCCATTGCTGATTACTACAAGGTTTCTCGACTTCAGCAGAATACGGTGGGAGAATCACTGACCAAGTTCACTCACTAAGCAAAGCCATGCTTTATTTAATCTTTTTGATGTGGCACCCATTCTGTAGAGCAGTGTTTCTCAACCTTGGCAACTTTAAGATGTGTGGACTTCAACTCCCACAATTCTGGGAGTTGAAGTTCACACATCTTAAAGTTGTCAAGGTTGAGGAACACTGCTGTAGAGCAAATGAAAAACAGTTGGTGTATGCTTTATGCATGCTAAAAACACTTTATTCACCATAACACTTTATATTTAATAACAGGATGGTTCATGATTTATATCGAATTGTATGATTTGTATGGATTTATAAATTTATTGGGTTTCAAATTGTATAAGAGGTATATTATGTTTCATACCACCTGTATGGTATGACAGGTGTTATTGAAATGTTTTCAATAATAAATATATCAAACAATATTTATTGACATATAAAATACATAGAATAAACCACAGTTGGCAGCCAGTTTGGTCTAGTGGTTAAGGCAACAGGCTAGAAACCAGGAGGCTGTGAGTTCTTGTCCTGCCTTCGGCAAGAAAGCTGGCTGGGTGACCTTGGGCCAGTCGCACACACTCAGCCCAACTCACCTCACAGGGTTGTGGGGGAAACAGGAGGAGGAAGGAGCATTTGGTATGTTCACCGCCTTGAGTTATTCATTAAAAAAAAGGTGGGATATAAATTAAATTAAATAAATTCAAAGCCATAAACTCTGATTTACCAATAGTGGCTAGGCTCATACAACATGCTCAGCCCAAACCATCAAACCACATTATGACTTAGCATGAAGTGGGACCATTTTGTTGCTATTATTAAAACATTAGGAGTCAGGATCCTTGATAATTTCCCAGAGATCTACAAGCCGTATCTTCTGCCTTTTCCTCCTCTAGGGGTGCTTGTCTGTATATCCCAGCTAAGAGCATGGGAAGTGGGGTTATTGACCAAGGTCGATCTGGGAGGCACACAGTGGGGTACGGCATCCCGAGGATGCTGTGTGCCTTGTATTTTCAGATTAAAGGCTTGGAGAGAAGTTGGTGGGGAGTCTGACAGAAAAAAGGCTTTGAGATGTGACCGTGCAGTGGTAACCTTAGAGATGTTCAGTGTTCATAAACCTTGAAACCTAGAAATTAAATGAAACAGAACTTTGGGGAGGGGCAGAAAACAAAACCACAGCTGTTTCTGGAAACTGTCTAGCATTTTTTTTCTCCTGGAAGCTAATAAATTATGGATGGTGTTTGGAGAAGCTATGACAATGTGGATGGGTTTGTACAACATACTTAGGGCTACTGGTTTAACTCTGTTTTCTGGAATTGTGCAATATATTGTGCATTCACCAAAGAGACTAAGTTCATGCAACAGCTAAGACAGAAAGACACTAATTGAGAATGAAACTGATTAGGCTTGGTAGATGACGCATATGCAGACATTTAGTGGACCTGGTTGTACAGATTTAGCTTCTGGTGAATTTATTTATTTACTAGATTTATATCCCACCTTTCATCAGGAGCTCAAGGCAGTTTGCACAGGAATTTTACCCCTGTGAAGTTGGTTGGGCTGCGGGAAAATTATTGGTCCCAAACTACCCAATGAGCTACAAGGGGTTGAGGCTGGACTTGAAATAGGATCTCCCTGATCCTAGTCCAGATGTCACAGCAGGTGGCAGCGTTTAGCTGACCATGGCTGCTCTTAAAAATATTAGGCAGGATCAGAGTTGATTAGTGCTTGGATGGGAGACCAGCAAGGCTGTAGACTAGACTGGGAAGTAGAAAAAATATCCTCAAAAAAGCAGTGACAACGCACTTCTATATTATTGTCAGGGAACCTACAGAGATGGAAGTCAAGCTTGACTTGAAGAAGTCTTAATTTAAGAACAACTTAATTAAAGAGAAAGAGGTCTGCGCACCTGGAAATAGTGGAGATACAGAGAGGAACATTGCAATGATACTTGAATGTGTACATGGTGGTTCTTCCTTTGTTGATAATCCAACTTACCAAGAGAATATTCTGTCTCCCAAGAATGGGAGTGGAGGGAATTCTCTGGGCTTTTGGCTTGGGACTCCTCCTGCCCTTTTCTAGCAGTTTTAATGTGCCAGCTTCCAATTTGATGGATACTTGCCAAGTTTCTGATTGTTAAAGGACAACAGTGGAAACAAGGGAACATCTGATACCACTGCACTTAGCCTTTGGCATATTTTCTACTGACCTTTGAATATAGATGTCTTCTACATCTACATACAAAGCCCAAATTCCGTGTCACTCTGTAATAGTAGTGGCACACCTCTTCAGATAGCACTGGAACTTGAGTAATGAGGGAGTTCACTTTATCATCATTCTGACTTGCATTTGCATCATGTGTCCTAGTTGAAAGGATGTTCCTCACCCTTGCAAAGTACAACAGATTGAGCAACATCTCCCAGTAGTGTGGGGCTCTTGAAGCTACGCCAAGCAAGCATAGATGTTCCCGCATTGATGCCAAAGTACAGTCTTGCTTAGTGATATTACACCACCAGTGTACAGGGCCCTTTCAGAAGAGGGTCAGTTCCTGGGTTACATCTTCTCCCTTTCCCCCATTTTCCACATGCAGAGAAACATTAGAAGCTTCTGGTCATAGTTTTCCACAAACTTTGGTTGGCTTAGAGCTGCCTAATGCCAGCTGGATTCATGAACCATGTAAAGTTGTTATGGGAGTTGTTTCCTTTGGGCTTAGCTTAATATGTTGTGTGAACTTAGCCACTGTGATTTCTAAATCAGGGTCTGTGGCTTAACATTTTTGTAACAAAAGCTAGTTGTAGTTTACTCAACAAACCATTGTTAAGCAAAGCATGGTTTAGCCCATTTTATGAACCTAGTCACAGACTCTTGGCTCATCTTCTGTAGATGGGGGTATTTTAGGCCATAAAGTGGCGCACAGCCCCATCTGAAGTCCCAGAGTTCACATCACAAAAATTCAGCAGGAAATTGCTATTTTCAGCAGCATAAACTATTATTCCTATTTGTAGAAATAAATAGTAAAATGGGCCATTAGTTTCCAGTAGGCTTAACAAATATCTTGCTTAAACTAACCTAGTGCACATTAAAGAGGCTGAAAATATCAACCAGATGACCTCTAATAAAGTCCCATGGCACTACCATCATGGCCTTAGAAGGTTGAATCATATTTATTTTAAAATATATTCAGGTTGTTTCTTTATTAAATTTATATGCCCCCCATCACACTGTATAAGTGACTCTAGGTGGCTTACAAGTAAAAAACAGAATAATTTTTTTTACAAAAATGTACGAAGTTGAAAAGACGGAGAGAGGATACTCAACCCACCAGCCATACCCAGGGATGCGTACAGCCACCGGATCCCCATAGTAGGTGGCAGAGCCAGGTCTTAACACTCTTCTGGAAGGCTTGAAGAATGGCGGCCAACCTCACCTCTTGGGGCAAGATGTTCCACAGGGTGGGGGCAATGGTAAAAAAGGCTCTCCTCCTGGACCCCGCCAGTCAGAATTCTTTAGCCAACGGGGTTCATAACATACCTCCGTTTGCCATCCAAAGGACCTTATGGTGGGTTATGATCTAGAAAACCAAAATATAACAAAGTTAGATTATTAAAACACATACAGCAGAGAGGAACTCTTTAAAGGCATGGTCAACTGGTGGTCATTAAGGTCCAAATGTGAGTGAAAAGCCAGGTCTTTGCCTGACTCAAATAAACAGATAACAGTGCTGTCAAGCATCTAGGAAAGGGTATTCCAAGGCCAGGATGCCATAATAGTGAAGGCTTTCTTCTGCACCCTGAACTAGCACATCTCTTCCAGCTGTGGGATACTAAGGAGGGCTCTGCTACAGTACAGGTCTTCAGGATCAGGTAGGTATATATGGGAAGAGGTTCTTCACGTCCCACAATCCTAAACTGTTCCAGGCTTAAAATGTGATTACGAGAACCTTGAAGTCCAACCAGTAATGTACCAGTAGACAATGAACTTTTTAAAGTATCTGTGGTTTCAGAAGGATGTGATTAATTTTTGGCTTAAAACAATATGTGGCCCCATGTATTGTGGCTTACATAACAAATTATGGTTTAATGTTATGTGTTTATAAATCATGGTTTGTAACAGCTTTCCCCAGCTTGGGCACTTGCTAGCTGTGTGAACCAGAACCGAGAATTCTGCAGTTGACAACTCTGGTGGTTGAAGTACAGACATTTGGCAAGTACTCAAGTTTGGAAAAACTGGTGTATAACTTAGCATTATCGATGAACTACATGACTATGGCTTGCTCAACAGATCTTGGCTTGAGGTGATTTTTGAAAGAACACTCGGGTCGGCTTAGATAAGTGGATGTACTGGCTACCTTTCTGCCCATGTCTATTATTAACGATGAAGCTCTCCAACTTTTTATTTTACCAGGTGTACTAACCTTCATTGTAGAGAACTGTCTGTCCTAAGCTGTGTTGTTACATTTGTTTTTTGGTTAGGAAACTCACAAGCTCTACAAACAGAAGCTGGAGGAGCTGACAAAGCTCCAAGATGGCATCTCCAGCTCCATCTCACGACAGAAGAAGCAACTGAAGGAACTCTCTCTGGTTCTTAAGAAGTATGTTTATAGTCATTATTCCATATTGTTTTCAACACATGGGTGGAGGTGTTTGGGCAGGTCATATGTGTTAACCACTGAGCAAGGAGATCCCTTTTGTATTACTCCTAAACACCAAAATTTGAATTATGAACCATGAGATTGAGTTGACTCTCTTTTCTTCAATTGCCACAGCTCCCTCACCTAGTCTAGCCTTTCTCAACCTTTTGACCTTGGAGGAACCCTTGAAATATTTTTCAGTCCTCAGGGAACCCCTGCACGTTTAGGCTCAAATATAGGCCTGAACTTTGAAGTTACAAAATTATTATATTTGTTTCATGGGTAGCCCTGTATGTATGCATTAACCGTGTTCTTAAACTGACAGTAAAGAATGAAACTTCTTTAATGTAAAGTTGCCTGAGTTTGAAATAAGTTTTAAAATAAATCGTGATCTTCCAGGGAACCCCTAGTGACCTCTTGTGGAACCTTAGGATTCCATGGAACCCTGGTTGAGAAACCCTGACCTGGTCTTTTTCCTTCCCCCTTCTTTTAAAGAAGACCCCAAAGCAACTAGGCTTGAAAATTGTTTAGCAGTTTATATTCTACCCTTCCTTTGTTAGTCCCCTTTAAGAGTGGAAAGGCTAGTGAAAATTCTTGCCCCACTTTGCTTCTATCTGGGTACTTCTGTCTCAGCACAGGAGTAGGAGAAGCTGGTAGAAACAGAAATTAAACCAGGGGTTGTCAATCTATTTAAGTGATGGGTGGGATAGAGTCGTGCTGAAAATTAACAACTAACATTATGTGAGTTTTTAGCATTTTGACCTGCATTTTGTGAGAGTTCATGTGAGAACATGGAAAGCTTGAGAGTTTGACCATTTTAATTTTAAACAAGTATTTAATTTCGGGGTTGGGGGTACTATGTTGCTGGCTCCTGAGTTAAGCTCACCAACCTTCTGCTTGCCTGTTCAACTTGCTGGCGGCATGTGCCCCGCTGCAAAAATGCAGCCTCATTGAGAAACTTTTCACTTAACGTCTTTGCTTGAGTTCAGGGAAGACCTGGGCCATGTATAACTTGCTTATCACATTCTGAAGTTTAGTGCTAAAATGATTTTAAATTTTGTTTGGATAAAATGCTGTTAAAAGTTTGGACATGTCTAAACATATCCCTTTTACTAAGAATTATGGGGAAACAGAGCTAAAATTGGTTTTGTTTCAGAGTGGATTTAAACAAGCTTGTGCCATTAGATATTGTACAATTTACATTATGCTTTGCAATGCTTCTGTGGTTAAGCCAGAAATTTGGGGTGTTTCTCCTGAATAAATCCACACATCAGCTGGCAGAAAGGTTTTAAATGGAGTAGGATTATAAAAGATTGAGCCTTTAGCTTTGAGGTTGAAGGGTTGATCTGTTTATGGGAACCAGGGAAAAGAAAGATAAAATGACTGAGTGTTGAGATGGCAGTGTTAACTATTATTAAAATTAAATTAATGATAATTGCAATAAGCTATATTGCTCTCCTTCAGCAAAGGATCATTACCTTGCCATGGTGCTCGAGCTTGAGCACCTCAATGATGCCATGAGCTAAACCGTGAAGGGCCACCCAAGACGGGAAGGTCATGACAGAGAGGTCAGACTAAATGCGATCCCTGGGGAAGGTAATGGCAACCCACCCCAGTATTCTTGCCGTGAAAACTAAATGGATCAGTACAACCAGAGATATGTCGGTATACCATCGGAAGATGAGACCCCCAGGTCGGAAGATGGTCAAAATGCTACTGGGGAGGAACAGAGGATGAGTTCAACTAGCCCCAGACGTGATGACGCAGCTAGCTCAAAGCCGAAAGGACAGCTAGCGGCCGACGGTGCTGGTGGTGAACGGCGAATCCGACGTTCTAAAGATCAACACACCTTGGAACCTGGAATGTAAGATCTATGAGCCAGGGCAAACTGGATGTGGTTATTGGTGAGATGCCAAGATTAAAGATAGACATTTTGGGCATCAGTGAACTGAAATGAAATGGGCCACTTCACATCAAATGATCACCAGATCTACTACTGTGGACAAGAGGACCACAGAAGAAATGGAGTAGCCTTCATAATTAATAGTAAAGTGGCTAAAGCAGTGCTTGGATACAATCCAAAAAATGATAGAATGATCTCAGTTTGAATTCAGGGCAAGCCATCTAACATCACAGTGATCAGGTGGGCAGTCAGATGACACCTGGAATGACAGGTAAGCATGGCCTGGGAGAACAAAACGAAGCAGGACATAGGCTGATAGAATTTTGCCAAGACAACTCACTCTGCATAACAAACACTCTCTTCCAACAACCTAAGAGACGGCTTTATACATGGACTTCACCAGATGGACAACACTGAAATCAGATTGACTACATCCTTTGCAGCCAAAGGTGGCAGACATCTATACAGTTGGTAAAAACAAGACCTGGAGCTGACTGTAGTTCCAAACATGAACTTCTTATTGCACAATTTAGGATCAGACTAAAGAGATTAGGGAAGACCCACAGATCAGCTAGATATGAGCTCACTAATATTCCTAAGGAATATGCAGTGAAGGTGAAGAATTGATTTAAGGGACTGGACTTAGTAGATAGGGTCCCAGAAGAACTCTGGACAGAAGTTCGCAACATTGTTCAGGAGGCGGCAACAAAATACATCCCAAAGAAAGAGAAAACCAAGAAGGCAAAATGGCTGTCTGCTGAGACACTAGAAGTAGCCCAAGAAAGAAGGAAAGCAAAAGGCAACAGCAATAGGGGGAGATATGCCCAATTAAATGCAAAATTCCAGAGGTTAGCCAGAAGAGATAAGGAATTATTTTTAAACAAGCAATGCGCGGAAGTGGAAGAAGACAATAGAATAGGAAGGACAAGAGACCTCTTCCAGAAAATTGGAAACATTGGCGGTAACTTTCAGGCCAAAATGGGTATGATCAAAAACAAAGATGGCAAGGACCTATCAGAAGAAGAAGAAGAGATCAAGAAGAGATGGCAAGAATATACGGAAGACCTGTATAGGAAGGATAACAATATCGGGGATAGCTTTGACCGTGTGGTCAGTGAGCTAGAGCCAGACATCCTGAAGAGTGAGGTTGAATGGGCCTTAAGAAGCATTGCTAATAACAAGGCAGCAGGAGACGACGGCATCCCAGCTGAACTGTTCAAAATCTTGCAAGATGATGCTGTCAAGGTAATGCATGCTATATGCCAGCAAATTTGGAAAACACAAGAATGGCCATCAGATTGGAAAAAATCAACTTATATCCCCATACCAAAAAAGGGGAACACTAAAGAATGTTCAAACTATCGAACAGTGGCACTCATTTCACATGCCAGTAAGGTAATGCTCAAGATCCTGCAAGGTAGACTTCAGCAGTTCATGGAGCGAGAATTGCCAGATGTATAAGCTGGGTTTAGAAAAGGCAGAGGAACTCGGGACCAAATTGCCAATATCCGCTGGATAATGGAAAAAGCCAGGGAGTTTCAGAAAAACATCTATTTCTGTTTTATTGACTATTCTAAAGCCTTTGACTGTGTGGACCATAACAAGTTGTGGCAAGTTCTTAGTGGTAGGGGGATACCAAGTCATCTTGTCTGCCTCCTGAAGAATCTGTATAACAACCAAGTAGCAACAGTAAGAACAGACCACGGAACAACGGACTGGTTTAAGATTGGGAAAGGAGTACGGCAGGGCTGTATACTCTCACCCTACCTATTCAACTTGTACGCAGAACACATCATGCGACATGCTGGGCTTGAGGAATCCAAGGCTGGGGTTAAAATTGCTGGAAGAAACATTAACAATCTCAGATATGCAGATGATACCACTTTGATGGCTGAAAGCGAAGAGGAACTGAGGAGCCTTATGATGAAGGTGAAAGAAGAAAGTGCAAAAGCTGGCTTGCAGCTAAACCTCAAAAAAACCAAGATTATGGCAACCAGCTTGATTGATAACTGGCAAATAGAGGGAGAAAATGTAGAAGCAGTGAAAGACTTTGTATTTCTAGGTGCGAAGATTACTGCAGATGCTGACTGCAGTCAGGAAATCAGAAAACACTTAATCCTTGGGAGAAGAGCAATGACAAATCTCGATAAAATAGTTAAGAGCAGAGACATCACGCTGACAACAAAGGTCCGCATAGTTAAAGCAATGGTGTTCCCCGTAGTAACATATGGCTGCGAGAGCTGGACCATAAGGAAGGCTGAGAGAAGGAAGATCGATGCTTTTGAACTGTGGTGTTGGAGGAAAATTCTGAGAGTGCCTTGGACTGCAAGAAGATCAAACCAGTCCATCCTCCAGGAAATAAAGCCAGACTGCTCACTTGAGGGAACGATATTGTCATGCGCTGCCTACTACTGAGTAAAACACAGACACTGATTCAGGGAAGAGCAGGTTCAGGTTTATTTCAGCATAGTGCATAGCTAGAAAAAGCTGAGAGTGAAGGGAGCGCGCCAGTGTGGGGTTTAAATAGCCCGCGCCGGTCAGCGCCCCCCCCACCTTGGGTTGTGTCATCCCCCCAAGTCCTGTATGCTTCGTTGCCGGTAGGTGAGGGGTCGCGGGGCCCCTGCTGGTGCCCCGGGCTTCACTCATAATCGTTTTCTTCCTCCGGCCGGTGATTGCTGTCAGCTGGGCGATATCCGTTGCGTTCCTGCTGACAGCTTCAGGTGTGCCTCGTGATCCACCCTGTCTTTGTCGTTCTTTCTTCCCCCTTTGTGTTCTAATGACTGGTTCTTCCGGCCGGGGTCGTTCCCTTCTCCTCGGGGTCTGTGTCTGTTGTTGTGCGTGCTTTGCTTATCTTTAAATCCCTTCCTCTAGTTTCCGAGGTATTGTCATGTGTGCCGTTGTGCTGATGCATTCAGCTCAACGGTGCTCATGACAGATATTAAAGGCAAAACTGAAATACGTTGGCCACATAATGAGAAGACAGGACACCCTGGAGAAGATGCTGATGCTACGGAGAGTGGAAGGCAAAAGGAAGAGGGGCCGACCAAGGGTAAGATGGATGGATGATATTCTAGAGATGACGGACTCATCCCTGGGGGAGCTGGGGGTGTTGACGACCGACAGGAAGCTCTGGCGTGGGCTGGTCCATGAAGTCACGAAGAGTCGGAAGTGACTAAATGAATAAACAACAACATATTGCTCTCCAAATATTTATTTCTACATACCTTGCATTTGCTTATCTACTAAAACTATATTGGTTTGTAAATAATCCTTGCGTGATTTATAATAATAATAATTAGGTTGGCACTTTGATGTTCGTGGCCTCTTATATAAAGTATTTTGCAATTTGATGTAACGAAAGACTTTCAAAGGAAACTTTTATTGTAGGCTCCAATAGCTTTCCATCTGTGTGTATTTCTTGCCTCTCATGGGGAAGAGGCAAATTTTCTGTCCTGACATTACATTCAGAACACCCTTCTGTTGCCAAATATTAGTTTGAGATGAGTGGGCTGGAGCTCAGAAACATGCAATGCGAAGGGCTTACAGCTACTGCATGGATATGGCAGGCTCCCTTTGTGACTTACCCCAGTGGTTCGCTTAAAATGGGAGCAGAAGATGTCTTGTTGTTGGGTTTTCTTCTTCTCCAACCTTGATTCTCCTCTGCTTCCACCACCTCCACCTGCAGCCGGGAGAAAAATACCTGTGGGAAACTTTTTGGGGAGCCATCTCAAGGCTGGGGTTCTGGGGCTTTGAAGCAGGGTCTGAAAGCTTAGGATGCTGGATTTGAAAGTTTAAAGGGAGATGTCTGCTGCTTATCAATCACTTGCTGCTTTCTCAAAAATGTGTTCCTTCTTCCCGGCCTCGTACAGGTGCAAGTCTTCTCTTCCTGACAAGGTGCAGAAAGAGGATGCCCTCAAGGAACTCCAGAATATGATCAAAGAGAGACAGAATGTCTTTTTTGAAATGGAGGCTTACTTGCCAAAGAAGAATGGGTAAGGGGTCATATTGAACTCAGAATTCCCCAAAAGTGGGAGTGGAATAAGGCTGATTTTGTTCTTAACAGTTTGATTGATTGATTGATTGATTGATTGCTTTAGTCACCTATCTCTTGTAAGTGACTCTAGGCAGCTTACAATAAAATAGATAAAATGCATAGTATAAATTATAAAACACATAGCAGCCAAGCATCATCCAGGCAACTATCAACATAGTCAGGAGATGGGCTCTGTTACACACCCAGGGTCCCAGGCTCAGGCACAAAATCAGATTTTCAAGGACTCATGGAAGACCAGCAGGGATGGGGCTAATCCGATCTCAGAGGGGCTGATGTTCCAATGGGTGGGTGCCACAGCAGAAAAGTCAACACTCCTTAGCTGACGGTATACTGTGAGCCATACTGCTCCTATAAAGGGAGATTCCATTTAGTTACTTTTAGCCAATAGCTGTTGAAAGTATAAGCAGATATTTCATCTCACAGAATTGCAGTGTGATTCTATACCCAAAGGTGTCTGTAGTTAGTTTGGTGCCACCAGCTCCTGGTAACTCTGAAAACAGATGCTAGTTGTGTGCTAATTATAGCAAAATCACATGTTGTACCCTGTTAATGCAGTGTTCTCACAGCTGCTGTCAAAAGGAACCAGGGAGCTCATCAATGTATTTTATTATGACTCCTTGCAGGCCAATTTGAGATGCTGAGTATGCCTGGAATGTGAGAGCAGTATGACTCAGGGTGTTGTTATGGAGGTGTACTTTTTCTCTCTCTCTGTTGTGATCCAGGTTGTACCTGAGTCTCGTGCTGGGGAATGTGAACGTCACTCTGCTAAGCAAACAAGCTAAGTAGGTGATAATTGATTATAGTTTATCTCATTGCTGATGTGTTTTACAGTCATACAGATTAGGAACCCTGTTTTAAATTTAAGAATATGCAAGTGAAGTTTCCCAGGGTGCTAAGCCACAAAACCAATCAAACAAACCAAGGTTAAAACTAACTGGGTGTTGTATGTTATATGAATGTGTCTTTTACTTTACAGGTAGTCCTTCACTTACAACAGCAATTGGGACCGGAACTGCAGTCACTAAGTGCGATGTCACATGACTGCATTGCTTAGTGATGGCAATTCCAGCAGTCCCGGTTGCTGTCATTAAGAGAGGACCTCACATGACCGAGACTTCCTGCCAGCTTCCCCATTGACTTTGCTTCTGGGCAGCTGGCAGGGAACATCGGAAATTGCGATCACTTGACTGTGGGGATGCTGCAACAGCCGGAACTATGAGGATCTGAAATGGAATATGTCTCTGAGGAGGGAGGTGGTGCAATGGAGGTCACAGGAGAGAAAGGAGGGGGTGCATTCTGGGGGAGAAACGATCTTACAGTGTGGAGGACCTTGGGCAGCCGGCCAAGAAGCTGAGACAGGGCCTGCCTCAGATTGCCTGGAGTATTTCTCCCTAGCACCTTTTGGCTTTGCTCAGTTTGGCAAGATTCTGTGTATGGTAGAAACAATAAAGACTACAGCTGAATTCCTGGCTCAGCGTTGTTGCTTCGCCTCAGCCCTGACAAGTACCATTTGTTCAGCACCGTTCGACTTTGAATGGTCACAAACAAATGGTCATAACCGAAGGACTACCTATGCAGAATCAGATTAATCTTAAACGGGTACAAACTAATGCTTGGTGAGACACAGGTGTATTCCTTTTTAAAAACAAACAAATTATACTTTCAGAACTGTACTCTCCCAGGTAAAATTAAATTGATTTAAGTAATACCTCCCGGGAGGGTATTTCATTCCATGCCATACTAACAACTCATGTTCCTGCTTTCCCTTAATAAAGTCAGAAGACCCGTAGAGAAGGCCCTCTGGTGCTCATCGCTAGGCAGGCTCGTGTAAGAGTAAAGTGCTCCTTAAGACATCAGAGTCCCAAGCTCCAGAGGGCTTTCAAATCAAACCAGTCATTATTATGGTCATGGACTGCCATAGATAAAGAGCTTGAAAAGTTAGTTCTTCCCCAGCTGCCATCCTTCAGGTTATGTTGGAATTCCAGCTCCTGGGGTTGGGGATTTGGGGCATTACAGTTGCAAGGTGCTTGGAAGATAGCAGGTTTGGAAAGGCGGAACCAGCGCTGCAAGCGGGTACCAGACCTGGCTCATTCCCTCCTCCGCCTCCCCCTCTTAGGTTTGCGTATAAGGATGAGTATGAGAAGTTCAAGCTCTACCTCACCATCATTTTGCTCATCATCTCCTTCACCTGCCGCTTCCTCCTCAACTCCAGGTGAGTGTGCAATCCTGAAACACGGCAGCCTCTCCCCTTCCTCTCAGCCACCAGAAGCTGCCACCCCCATTCCTCAGAGGACTTTGGGGAGCTGGCGAGACAGAGACAGCTTCCTTTTTTTGGAAATGCAATCAGGTGTTGAAGGAAACAGCATTTGAGGGCAGTGCGATTAATTTTACTGGACCTCTAAATATAAAAATGCTACAAATTTTTAAGCTGCCCACCTTAACTATTTGACAGTGTTGGGAGGTAGAAGCAATGACACCCCCACCCCTTTCCTGCCCCACTGTGCTCACACCCAACTCCGTATTGCCATCTCCCATGCAGATGAGAATGATTTTGGAAAGCCAAGTCAACAAAGCCTCCACTGTAATTAAAAGGGAGGATTATTCAGATGGCAGAATCTTCCCATCACTGGAGCAGAGTTTAACAGACTGGGGCCATTAGAAATTTCTTGGAGGGAAGTGGGAGGGAAGCATACAGCAAGGCTCCCTTATTCTGGGTTGTGAAAGATGACTTAGATTCACCACAGATGTAACAATGGGGGAAGAGGAGTTTCTCTTATCCGTCTTTTTTTGTGTGCATGGTGGGGGACCTCTTAAAATTGGGATTGTCGTGCCGTTGATGAAATAACTAAAATGACTAACAGTTTAGGAAGCACTTCAGGGAAGCAGTGAAGACTTTTTCCCCTAGGCAATAGGGGAATTGTTGTTGTTGTTGTTGATGGAGCTGGCATGGAACGGTGGATTGATGATTGTGCATTTTATCAGGGCCTCAGCACTGTTTATTGTTTTAGATTGTCATTTTGTTTTTAGTTAGACAAAATGATAAACGTTTAAATGTTTTCATTAAAACATTTTGTTCGAAAGCCATGGTTCCTTCAGGTAGCTAAATAAGTTTGTTTGATAAGGAAATAATAAAGAAATAAACACAGGACATAAAATGTTAACCCTCGGTAGTGTTAATCCTTCTCCTGATGCACAGTCCCTGTCCATATGGCACTTGACAATACTGCACACACTATAAATAGTTGATCAACCTATTTGATAGATTTATATCCCACCCTTTGTAACTTCAGGAGCTCAGGAATGTGTACATAGCACACCCATTCTAGCCCCACAACAACATGATGTGGCAGGTTGGGCTGAGAGAAATGGATTGGCTCAAAGTCCCCCAGTGAGTTTCTGTGGCCGAGCATGGATTAGAACCCAAGCCTCCCTGATCCTCACCCATACTTCAAAGCATTTAGCTGACCGTGGCTGATCTTGAAAGCTAAGCGGAATCTGACCTGGTTAGTGTTTGGAGGAGAGACCTCCAGGCTGTAGACTAGACCGGGAAGTAAAACGATCTCCCAGCTCCTAATCCAACACCTTAACCCAGTGTCTCTCAACCATGGAAACTTCAAGTTGTGTGGACTTCAACTCCCAGAATTCCCCAGCCAGCATGGCTGGCTTGGGAATTCTAGGAGTTGAAGTCCACACAGCTTGAAGTTACCAAGGTTGAGAAACACCGCCTTAACCATTCCACCATACTCTCTTCCATATTAATTTTGAAGAAGGCAACAGAATCTGTAATCTGAGCCTGGCTATGCCCTCTGGAAGTTCATCCCTCTAAGCCTTTGCAAAGGTGGCTGCCTCTTTGTAACATTTTATCACAAGGAAAAATCCCCAACTACTTGGATAATATTGTGTAATTTAAATTAAATGCCATTATTTTAGTTTTTCTCTTCTCTCTCTCCCCTCTCCCATTTCTAGAGGGTAGCTGTCCTCCAGCATGCTTTTATGAGGACATCTTTAGCCCTCTGCTTCTCTGTCCCAGAAACAGAAACTGGCATTTACTTCACCAGACAATTATATTACCACTGTTGACCCATCACTTTCTCACTTTTTATGACAGGGTAACTGATGCTGTCTTCAATTTTCTCCTGGTCTGGTATTACTGCACACTGACCATTCGGGAGAGCATCTTGATCAACAATGGTTCTAAGTAAGTAGTGCTTCTGTTCAGAATTACTCTTTAAGCTAAGGAGGTCACATGCATATTTAGCCAGCACTCGGATGTTCCCTATGAAATCTTTCCTCGTCCTGCTTGTAGAATTCTGGGAACTGAACATGGGAGTGTCTCCCTAGAAAACCAGGCTTGTATATGGAATCAGAGCGGGTCCATCTAGCACAGCACTTCCTGTTCTGATTGCAGGGGTTCTTCAGCATTTCACGTGGAGAAAACTGTTCCTGGATGTTCCTTGCAATCTTGAACTAGACCTGTCACCCACAAATTTGGGAGATTGTTACAAACTAAGCTGAGCAGACCCTGGTTCTGACCTCTCCTTTGTGTAATGGTTGCCTATTCTAAAACACTATCAGACTCATGAGCAGGAATTCAAAGATATCTGATTTATTAAAGAATAGTATGCAGGATCACAGAGAAAGCTGAGAATGATAAAAACGCGCCAAATGCAAACTAAAAACCCTCGGTGTAAATGAGATCCCTCCCCCTGTAGAATCTTCCCAAGTTCACAATCCCAGGTGCTCCTAACGGTTTCTGATGGTCTGTGGGAAAAGGCCTTGAACAGAGAACATAACCCAAACACATTCCATTGTAATGAGCACAGATACAGAGCTTGGTACAAGGTTTCACAGCAGCTCCCTCCCAGCCAGAAACGCACATCAGCGCCATGGCATGTGAAATGTTACGATGTATACTATACATTGAAACAGGGAACATGACATACTGCCCCCCCAAAAGAAAGAAAACACTAAGCAGCAGGCTTCAAAGGGTAAGCAAGGTGGAAACGGTGAACTAAATCAGGAGCATTAACATGGTGAGCAGATACCCATTCAGGATGAGGAAAGTGTTTCCATCGGACTAGATACTGGAGGGTGCCTTGAAGCTTGCGAGAATCAACGACCTCCTTGACCTCAAAGTGCTGTTGACCGTCAATTATGATCGGAGCAGGAGGAGGTTGGGGATGCCAGCGGGAGGAGTGGTGGACAGGCTTGAGCAAGCTGCAATGGAAAACAGGGTGCAAGCGTTTCAAATTGTGAGGCAAATCCAATTTAACAGTAACTGGATTGATAAGACCAACAATAGGGAAAGGACCAATGAACATGGGAGCAAGTTTTTTAGAAGGTTGTGGTGACTTGATAAATTTGGTAGATAGATACACCTGATCCCCAATCTTGAAGTCGTGTTGCAAGGAACGATACTTATCGGCTTGAAACTTGTAAGCAGCCTGGGCATCAGCCAAAGCTTGTTGAATCACCGGCCAGGAATCAGCCAGCTTAACAGCCCAGTCAGAGGCAGAACATGTTTGGGAAGGGGGTTGTGGCAGTTCAGGGATGGGAACAAAGTCGTGACCAGAAACCACACGAAAAGGGGTTTGCCCAGTACTTTGATGGACAGCATTGTTGTAAGCCATTTCAGCAAAAGGTAGTAACTCCACCCAATCGTCCTGATGGTAGTTAATGTATGCTCTAAGAAATTGTTCAAGAGTGGAGTTCAAAATCTCAGTAGAACCGTCAGTCTCAGGATGGGAAGACGTGGATAGTGCTTGTTTGGTGCCAATCAATTTTAAAAATGATTTCCAAAACTGGGAAGTAAACTGTGTCCTGCGGTCACTGACCAAACGGGAGGGGCTACTGTGGAGGCGATAGATGTGGATGAGAAATAGGCATGCCAATTGCAGGGCTGATGGGATGGATGCACATGGAATGAAATGTGCTTGTTTGGAAAAAAAATCTTTTACAACCCAAATGACAGTTTTCTTCTGACTGGGAGGAAGATCCACAATAAAATCCATAGAAATCTCATCCTAGGGACGGGACGGGCTGGCCACGGGCTGTAGAAGCCGCTGTGGTTTCCGCCCCCCCTTACGTTTTGACATTGCACAAACAGGACAGGAAGCTACATAGTCTTTTACATCGCGTCTCAAGGTAGGCCACCAGAATTGACGACGAACCAAATGTAATGTTTTGACAAAACCAAAGTGCCCAGCAAGTTTATCATCATGGGAACGCTGTAAAATTTCAGCTCTTAAAGTTTCGGGTACATAAAGGCAGTGTTCCACCCATGCCAGACCGTTTTCAAAAGAAACAGTGTCTTTATTAGCTAGCAACCAAGTGTCAGATTTCAGCGCCTGGAGAAAGTCCTTCTGTAACTGACAAGGAACTTGCACCTTCCGCTTCCCAGACTGGGCTGGGGGTGGGGTTGCTTGCGCGCGGGTCTGGCTCCGAGTGACAGCAACCAAACCCAGTTGTGATTCAGTGAGAACAGTCCCAACCACATCTGCCCCCTGGTCAAAATCCTGAGGTAAATGCGACAAAGCATCGGCCAGAAAGTTTTTCTTTCCTGGGATAAATTTTAACTGGAAGTTGAAACGACTGAAAAACTGAGCCCAGCGAATTTGTTTAGGACACCTGGGGGTGCAGAGGGCTTCCAAATTCCTGTGATCGGTCCAAACCTCGAAAGGGCATTTAGCACCTTCAAGGAGGTGACGCCAGGCTTCCAAAGCAGCTTTTACAGCAAACACCTCCTTTTCCCAAACATGCCACTGGCGTTCGGTTTCAGAAAATTTTCTGGACAGATAAGTGCAGGGTTTTAAGTGATTTTCAGAATCTCTCTGTAACAATATAGCCCCAACTGAGGAGTCAGAAGCATCAACATGGACCACAAAGGGGCATTCAGGATCGGGGTGCTGTAGAATAGGTTCAGCAATGAAAAAGGTTTTTAATTTCTCAAATGCTGCCTGGCATTCAGGCGTCCAATTCAGCACTGCCCCAGGGTTTTGTACTTTGTGTGTCTCCCTCAAGCCCTTGGTACGGAGTAAATCAGTGAGGGGCAAAGCAATCTCAGCGAACCCCTGGATAAATTGGTGATAGTAATTACTGAACCCGAGGAAACTTTGCAATTGCCTCCGGGTGCGGGGACATTCCCAACTTAAAATCGCCTGAATTTTTGCAGGGTCCATTTCAATGCCCTTGTCAGACACCCTATAGCCCAGATAGTCAAGCTGGGTCTTGTGGAATTCACATTTGGAAAGTTTGGCATAGAGTCTGGCATTTCTAAGCTTGTGTAACACCTGTTTGAGGAGGCGTTCGTGTTCCTCCTCGGTTTCAGTGTAAATGAGAACATCATATAAATAAACCAGGACCCCTTTAAACAAATGATCATGTAATACTTCATTAATCAATTGCATGAAGACTCCGGGCGCCCCTGCCAACCCAAAAGGGAGGACTTTGTACTGAAATGAACCCAGTGGGCAATTAAAAGCAGTTTTCCACTCATCTCCAGCTCGTATGCGGATGCAGAAATAGGCTTCACAAAGATCAAGCTTGGAGAAAATCTTGCCCTTAGACAAATGAGCTAACATGTCCTTCATGAGCGGAAGAGGGTACTTGTTGAAAATTGAGATGGAATTTAACCCTCGATAGTCCATACAGAGTCGGAGCGTGCCATCTTTCTTTTCCCGGAATAGCACAGGGGCCCCAACTGGGGAATTTGCAGGTTCAATAAACCCCCTTGACAGATTTTTGTCAATAAAGTCCCGTAATGCCTCAAGCTCCTTCTGAGTCATTGGATAAATTTTTGGCTTGGGCAATTGAGCATTGGGAACCAACTCTATCGCACAGTCAGTTTTCCGATGGGGGGTAGCTGATCTGCTTCCATTTCCCCAAATACGTCTGCAAAGTCTTGGTATCGATCGGGCAAGCCTTCTAAATGTGCCAAGGTAGGGTGCAGCGAGGCGATCGCAGCCCTTCCAACCCCCGCACGTGCAGCTCTCTCCGCTGCAGGAGCTTGGTGAAACCCATCTTTAAAAGTCACAGTTCTATGTCCCCAGTTTATATATGGGCTTTGATAGGTCAACCAGGGGATCCCCAGAATTACCAAGGGATTGCCAACAGGTGCTACTACAAATTTTAAAGTCTCACGGTGGCTGCCCATTTGCATCGCAACAGTTCCAGTGAAATGGGTTGCTGGCCCACCCCCCCGCCGTTGAACCATCCAACTGTGTGAAGATCAAAGGCTGCTGGAGGGGGAAGCTAGGCAGGTCCAAAGCAGCAACCAGATCAGGGTGAATTAAACACCTGGAACACCGAGAGTCAACCAAAGCCCATACCTCTGTAGTTTTTGTGCGGGAGCCCAATTTCACTTTTACTGCTAAAATGGGACAGTCAGCACTCACCATAGCATCCTCACGCCCATCCTCCTCCACCTGCCTGCAGGCGCTCTTCATGGCAGGTGGCTGGCCTTTCCCGCCGGCTCCTTAGAGTCGTCTTCAGCCTCTCCTCACTTCCTCAGCATCGGCTGCGCCCTTGGCTGCTGTCATCCGCCGCGAGGAGGGGGGTGATTTGGCTGGCGGCTTGCCCGCTCGATCTCCAGCCTTGGCTTTTGGGCAATCAGCTGCTCAATGCCCTTCCTTTCCGCATCGGAGACACTGACCCCTCGCGTAGCACCGATCTCTCTCCTCATCCCAGGCTCTATAGCCTGGCTGGGCAGCAGTCACAGCACTTTGGGGTCCCCTCATGGTGGCTGGTGGTTTTTCAGGTTTTCTGGTTTGCATGAAGGTATGCTGAGCATGCTCAGCCTTGCCTGCCAGACAGATCCATTCGTACAATGACTCTGGGTCTTCCCTACACCACGCCCACCGTAGGACGTCCTGGTTGAGTCCCTCTTTAAACCATTCTATTAAAGTTGACTGAGACCAGTCGGGGATTTTCCCAGCTAGAGCCTTAAACTCCAGGGCATAATCAGCTATAGACAGTTGGCCCTGGGTAAGATCCTTCAGTGCCTTCTTAGCTCTTGCCTTGGCCAGAGGATCCTCAAAATGCAGCTTTAATGCCCACAAGAAGTCCTCGAAATAATCAAGTGCAGGGGAGTCAGCCTCACTTAATTGAACATACCAGTCAGCCGCTTCAACTTGGCGGCAATGGCAGTTATCTTAGCCTCTTCGGAAGGGAAGTATGTTCCAAACTGCCTCGTGTAACTTTTAGCATTAGTTAGAAAGAAAGATAACTTGGTTGGATCCCCATCAAACTTGACAGAAAAGTCTCTCACCCCCACTCCTGTTGGAGCAGAATTGGCGGCTGCTTGAGTGGTTGGGCCCCAGGTTACAGTAGCTCTCCCTCTTCGGGGTGGGGAGACTGGTGGTCGAGCCCTGCAGGGTGGAGATTCATCCTGGAGCCGTCTCTGGCCCTGCTCCGCCGGCGGTCCAGATGGGAGGATGGGGGATGGTTGCGTGAAGCTGGGATCTCCTCCCCTGCCCCCACAATGACAGAGACAGGTTTCTTAGCATGTACTCCATCGATTCTATTTTGGCCTCCATCACTCTTAGCCTTTCAGGGGTTTGAGATTCCTCCCTCCCTTGCATGTTAGGCTGTCTCTCTGTTGATACCGTGGTAGATTCTACATCTGGGGTCAGCGGGAACCCCTGGCTGGGGTTCTCCCACTTCATCCGAGGTGATCAACTCTGCGGGCGATTCGCTGGGTGCCAGTTCTCCCCCATCGTCAGATTCCTCTACCTCAGGACTGGAAATCTGAAGGTTCTGGGGTGAGGCTCAGTTCTCCGCTCTTGACCGTCGACTCGGGCATCAAGCTAGCCATCTCCTCAAGTCCCCCGGTCGTGAGCTTGGACTCGGCCATTGTTAACTATTTTCCCTCACAAGAAACTAATCTTGGTAGGAGCTAACGGTACAACTTTGGTGATTCTCAGCTTTATGTAATGGTTGCCTATTCTAAAACACTATCAGACTCATGAGCAGGAATTCAAAGATATCTGATTTATTAAAGAATAGTATGCAGGATCACAGAGAAAGCTGAGAATGATAAAAGCGCACCAAATGCAAACTAAAAACCCTCGGTGTAAATGAGATCCCTCCCCCCGTAGAATCTTCCCAAGTTCACAATCCCAGGTGCTCCTAACGGTTTCTGATGGTCTGTGGGAAAAGGCCTTGTACAGGTAAAATAACCCAAACACATTCCATTGTAATGAACACAGATACAGAGCTTGGTACAAGGTCTCACAGCAGCTCCCTCCCAAACAGAAACACGCATCAGCAGCATGGCATGTGAAACGTTACGATGCATACTGTACATTGAAACAGGGAACATGACACTTTGTCTTACAGCGCTGCCTTATCTTAATTTTTGACTAACCTCATCCAGGGGCTTTCTGTAGTTCTTAGAGGATTTGGCCAAGATCTTTTCTTCCCTATCTGAAATCCTCTTAACTGGAGATGTGATGGACTAAATTGAGACATTTCTGCATACAAACTACTGTTCTTCCACTGAGCACTTCCCCAACTGCAAAATCTGTCGATACACACCCACATTCCTAGCTCTGGGGATCAAACCTTAGATTTTCTTTCCTACAAAACGGAAAGTTGGTTGCCTTAGGCTCTTGTCTGTTAGGCTGCTGTATCTCAGCCCACAGACTGTTCCTTTGATGTCCATGCTCAAAACCAGAGAAACATCCAGTGAGAAACACCCAAAACAAGAGAAACACCCAACAATGAGTGATTCCCATGCAGTGTCTTCTATGTTCTCCTTTCTTTGCCCTCCCAAGTTTCCTTAGCCCCAGACTGGCAAGCAAAATAATTGTTTTTCCTTTAATTGTGCTACTTCAGGGAAGAGAGTGGAATGGGGGATATGTCTCCTCAAGAGGCAACCCAGGTGTTTTCCCTAAGCTTATGGCCATTTACATTGTGTTTGGTGCTCACTGCAGTGGATCCCAGCTGCTACTGTCCTGGTGGCCCTCTCACCTTCCAAAAGAAGAGCCCCCAAGCATTGCTGAAGTATACTGGGCTGTCATGATTAAAAGCGAAACTCTACTGAAAATGGTTGCATTTGCTCTTCCAGGATTAAAGGCTGGTGGGTGTTTCATCACTACATTTCCACCTTCCTCTCAGGTGTCATGCTGACTTGGTGAGTCTTTATCTCAGCTTTTCTCTCCAGTTGTCTTGGTGACTTCAAGAAAAAACCGAGCATAATGCCTGTGGTTTCAGTCAGTTAATAGCCCAGGGGTTTGCTTAATACCTTTCTGGAGCCTTCTGCAAGAATGGCAATTGTCCCTCACATGCCAGTGGATTCTGATTACATGTATGTTTCTATACTCCCTGTCCTAACAGTCAGGAACCACGCTGAGACAAGGAATAGGTCTCTAGTGCTTTATTACTGCTACATTAGACAGAAAATCCTAACAAACTGAAGAAGTGTGGGAAAAACCCAGACAGATAAACCCCAAAAGTTAAGGCGGGTCTGATCTGTGTCTCTTTGAATGGCTGCTTAACTCCTCAGTACTACGCATGCGTTTTCCCCCTGGATAGAGGCCCCCTCCTGCTCACCATCAGTACTCATGACACTCCCTCTATCTTTGCAGGCCAGACGGCCTTATGTACCAGAAGTTCCGAAACCAGTTCCTCACATTCTCCATGTATCAGAGTAAGTGGGGCTACATTAAAGAAGAGGGAGGAGGGAAGCGGTTGAAGACCCGCGAGTATCGGGGGGTCAGTAAAACGATGAATTCCAGCCTTTACTTTCATAGCTACATTGCCGAGATTCCACAGCACAGAACATAGTATGTCTTTTTGTGGGGAAGCTCCTGTTTTCACTGTCTGAGTGTAATGATTGCCCAGCCCAAATACTCAGACTCACAAGAGGCTGCTAAATGAAATCTGATTAGGGAACTTATGGCAAATACAGAGAAAGCTGAGAATGAGCAAAAGCGCGCCAAATACAAACTTAAAACCCTCGGTGCGAACGTATCCCGCCTCCCTGGCAACAGCCCCGCCCGTCCCAGGTGCTAGCAATCGTCAGACCTGCTAGCCTGGGAAAGTAACCTTGAACATAGCAGATAAAGCAAACACATTCCAAAGCACAGCCAAGAGATAACTACTGCCATCCTCCCGTGAAAGATGAAACACGTATCCAGCTAATGACATGCGAAATGTTACGATGTATCAAATACATTGAAACGGCGAACATGACACTGAGTGTTTGAATGAGAGTAAGGGGCAGTCAACCAGTAATATGAAAATGTGAGGATTTCCTCATGGGGTGAAATTGAGATGAAAGGGCAGTGGCCCAGGAGCTGGTGCTAAGGGAAAGGGCAAATTACTATAGGCTCCATCTTCCAGACTGGCTGAAGCATCTCAGACATATTCAAGCTTTTTTCCCCGTTATTGTAAGAACTAGATTTTTTGTTTTTTAAGAAAAGAAAAACCACACCTCCACCAAAGGTAATGGATGAAGGGGTTTAAAACTAGGTCTTTGCTTTTAAGGGACACTGTAGTAACAATGAGGGATGGATAATTTAAGTATCTCAGTGTATGCTACACCCCTGAGTTTTGATTTCTCTTGCTGAAATTTGACAGGCTTCGTCCAGTTTCTTCAATATTATTACCAGAGTGGTTGCCTGTACCGGTTGAGAGCTTTGGGCGAACGACACACCATGGATCTCACTGTGGGTAGGTGGCATTTCTGCCCTCTCTTTCTCCTTCGCTGAGGCAAACTGTCCTGGATGAGGGATGGGGACCTTCCTTCACTAATGGCTGTGAAATCATCCCTACAGAAAATGCTCTGCTGGTCACTGGTTTTGAAAGGAGGAGGAGGGGACTCTTAGTGGCCATGAGGGTGGGATCGTTGTGAGACACAAGGGCTGGGAAGCCACAGCAGGCCAATGTCTTGTGGACTTCCAAAAGCTTCTGTTTCACTATTGTGGTAAAGAGAATGTTGGACCTGCAAGGATGCTCATATGGTCCATAATTCCTCCAAATTGCAATTTTCCCCCAGCCTTGGATACTGGAATTATTGCATAGGCTTGCTTCATCTCTTTAGGTGGCTAAGCAAGATCAGGCCTGGTTCATATTTGGATGGGAGATCTCAAGGGAATCCCAGGACTGTAGCCTACATTAGGAAGTAGAAAAAAACATCCCATAATAATGCAACGGCTTACTATTTCATGCCACGGCCAAGAAGATTACAGAGGAGTGTCCCTGAAGTCACCAGGAGAGCTTGATACAAAGGGACTTTTTTTTTATCATGCATCATATGATGTTTCTGGCTAGAGATATTAACATTTTTAGTGTCCTCATCTAGGTATAGTTTTTAAAAAGCAGAAAATAGCTAATAACCATGGTACATATAGTTGCAAAAAAAACCCTGAATCTGTCCAGAGGGTAGGTCTGCTTTTCAAACCATCTTACCCTGCCTGCTTCCTTTCTCAAAGAGACGAGAGCCTTTTATTCTTGGGGAGGCAGACTTTTACAATGTTCTGTGTCTCTCCAAGCTTCTGTATTTCCTATTCTGGCAATGCTAGCTTAGCAGAGGTGAGAGATCTGTGGTAGCATTCAGGTCACCCAAATATTGCCACCTCCAGTCAATCTGCAGTTGGGACTGCTGGTCACCGGGCTGATTCTTCAGCTCTGTGTTTTTCCTTGCAGAGGGTTTCCAGTCGTGGATGTGGAGAGGGCTCACTTTCCTGCTTCCGTTCCTCTTCTTCGGCCAAGTAAGCATGTCACAACGTCTTCGGGGAGTATCTTTAGCGTAGGCAAGGTGAAACCAGGTTTATTTGATTTGAAGGGGTGTAGTTTCTTCTGAGCTTCTTGTGTGGAAAAATAAAGGTCAATGTAGAGTTCTTATACATATTTTCTCTTTTCTCTTACTAGCTCTTTTTCAGGGGAGATATATCATATACTCTGTTTATATACAACTGAGTAAATGAGAATTAAACCTTTATTTCATAATAATAATAATATTATATGAAGATTTATGTGAGATGCTCAAAGGAACAAACACCCCTCCCCTCCAAGCCTATTTACATTATGAGAATTTATTTTGCCACAAGGGACTATAATACTCTTATGACCAGTGTGGGCATGGCAGTGATGCCGAGTTACCATAGAACCTGGCAGGTACAAGGAATTCTGACATATTTTGGTGTTTGGGAAAATATATCTGATTTCTCTGGTTTGTTCCGTGTTCATGTTTTAAACCTATTACGCTCCTTAAAGAGTGATTATATTTATTTCCCTTCTGAAATGGCAGAAAAACACTGACAGCTTTTAGGGGGGAAACTGCCTAATTTCCTCACTCTGCTTGGCAGAGAGCTTGGGGGGGATCCAGAAAAAGATTGAGGCCAAGAGTGATTTAGACTTAGAATCCTGGATTGCTCTTCCTTATTTATGCATGATAATTTGATATATTGACTGTTGTTCCACGTGTCTTCTTCCTTTTACATGGGATGCAGCTACTGATTAACTCATATGAATAATCTGGATTTGAAATGTATTTTGTGCCCAAATAAGTTCTTGTCTCTTTTTTGTGGGGAAGGAGATAATTAAGCTGCAAGCAGCCTGCATTTCTAGGTTGAAATCCCAGTGGGTGGCATGGGGCAGGGGGCAGGGATACTCATCTGAGCACAGAGTTCTCAATTGCTTTGAAAGAGAGTGTTTTGAATTTTATCTTGACAAAAACCCTAAAAAAATTCTACTGCCAAAACCCAGTGGTGTGATCTCACAGTGATGTGTGGTTTGTACATTTGAGGGTGGGGTCTGAGATAAAATAAAACAGTACCTTCTCTCTCTAGTTCTGGCAACTGTTCAATGCCATCACACTCTTCCAGCTGGCCAGGCATCCAGAATGCAAAGAATGGCAGGTAAGAGTGAATTTGTGGGCACAGGAGAGAGGCAACACTCTGTTCCTTTCCCACTCTTTCAAAATTATGGTCCAGTTGAGGAGATTGCAAGCTTTGGCATTGCTCACAGAAATTATCAGATATCTTCTAAATGCAGCCATTGTGATACTTGTTGTAAAATATTTATAACTCTCTCAGTGACCCTCCCAAACTCCTTTGCCCTTTATATCAGCATTTCTCATAGTGAGGGTTACAACCCTTAAAGGGATTACAGGCAATGGTCGGAAGGTTACCAAAAAGTGGCTTACATCCAGGCTTACCAGTTTGACAGAAAAAATATGCTGAATGTCAAGCAAAAGATGATTCCAAAGCCCAGTATCCATGCCTGAGTGCTTTTTTTAATGTATATATATTTTAAAAATCCCCTTCTGACCCCTAGGGGTGGTGTGTATCTTTCTCATCCTCGGGTCCTCTTCTCTACCAGAGGCCTGGGAGTTTGAGGGTTCTGCGCAGGATCTTAGCTGTTCCTAGCACTGCACTCTTCTGAGCAGAGCGCTCTGATGTTGCTCCTGGGATCTGTTGGAGCCACTCTCCCAGCTTGGGAGGCACAGCCCCGAGTGCTCCTACCACCACTGGGACCATGTTGGCCTTCACTTTCCACATCCTCCCTAGCTCCTCCTTCATGCCCTGGTACTTCTCCAGCTTGTCATATAAGCTGGCAGAGTGGCTCCAACAGATCCCAGGAACATCATCAGAGCTCTCTGTCCAGAAGAGTGCTGTGCTAGGAACAGCTAAGATCCTGCATAGAACCCTCAAACTCCCAGGCCTCTGGCAGAGGACCCAGGGTTGAGGGAGACACACACCACACTTAGGAGTGAGGGGGGATTTTTTATTGTGTTTGCCTTTCAAAGGCAGAATATTATGCCTGTTGTTCTGACCCACCCCCTGCAGAGGAAATTGCAACTGAGCGGAAGGGAAGAGGGGCTGACTGTTAGCATGGCTGTAGGAGAGCGCGCCAAAGCAGCTTACAGCGTGCTAGAATTTGCATGCTACAGCATGTCAAGAGAAGTTGATTTAAGGCTTTATTGTAAACTGCCCAGAGTCCCCCTTTTTGGGGGGGAGATGGGCGGTAATAGTAATTTGAAAAATAAATAAGGCAAGGAAACACCTTTTTTGTGTTCTTGACTTTGGCGAATGAGAGTGGGTGTCCTCTAAATGAAACCCAGATTTCAGATATTATACAAAGTAATCAAGTTCATCCTACCTGCTAAAAATGTGGTTTTAAAAGAGGGAAGGTGCTTATTTCCAATGAATCCATTTTTCGTCATAAAGTTTTCAGGTTCTAGTATTTTATATATACATCTTAATCAATGTATGTTAAATTATTTAAAGTAAGCCATATTTTTGTATTTTCTCCAGTGAAATCATTTGTTTTATACCATGGGGAGAAGGGGCGCACAAATTCGTATTTTAAGATTCAGAGTATTGCAAAGGTTGGGAACTCCTGCCATAAATGGTAAACATCATGGCTCAATGGCAGAGTGTGTGCTTTTCATCAAATCATAGAATCCTTCCAGTTTAAAGTGGTGATAAATCACATACATTAAAATGCCACCTGTGCAAAAGGTAGCATGGCTGGGAAATCCCTCTGTCCAGGCAGAGTAAAACTGTGTGTTCCCACTGCTTGATTGTAAAGCTGTTTCTTACTTAGCCATTTCCTTTGCTGTCTGTCAGATGGGCTCCTGTGTATAAAGGGAGTGTTTTGCTCTGTAAACACGTATGAACTAAACCTAAAATCAACACTGAAGGGCAGTGCAAGGCAGGAGGAGGAGCTTTTAGAAGACTAACAAAGCAAATAAAAAGCACAGAGTGGATTTCAAGAACTGGAAATGCCATGTAACATGAAAAAAGAGCCAGTTTGGTCTAGTGGTGAAGGCACCAGGCTAGAAACCAGGACTTCTAGTCCCGCCTTAGGCACAAAAGCCGGCTGGGCGACCTTGGGCCAGTCCCTATCTCTCAGCCCAACCCATCTCACAGGGTGGTTGTTGTGGGGAAAATAGGAGGAGGAAGGAGTATTAGGTATGTTCCTGCCTTATTTATAAAAATAATAGGGACAGGATAAAAAAAAATGCAAGCAAGGTTCCCTCAAAAGAGGATCCAGTGTTGTCCATGCAGCCTGTCTGCTAAAAAGGAGAAGCGCTAGTGAATCCATTGTTCTGTCTTCTTGGGATGGAATAAGTAAAGGGAGGTACAGTGCAGAAACGAAGTGTAGGCCAATGTCATTGGGCTGCTGCCTTCAGATGATGCTACATGATGGGGTGGGGAACTTGTGATCTTCCGGCTGTTGCTAAATCCCCAGCAGGCTTAGCCACCATAGCCATGAATTAGGCGTTCTGAAAATCTGCACTACGAAACAAGAACTACTTGCATTAGGATTCACAGTTCTTTCTAAAACATGGTTTAGTCAGCTGGCTTTCATTTGTGACCCTCACGTGACAAGTGACGGGACTTGAAAGTGGAAACTTGTAAAAAGCCAGTGTTTGGGCTTATGCAAAACATTTGAAAGAGGTACTTCACGAAGAATGTTTGTGTGGGCAAAGCTGCCATCTTTGAAGCATTAAAGCAGCCACCTCCTTTAAGAGGCTTCTAAGCTGCTTCCACAGCTGTTCCCAGTCACCTGTGTGGGTGCAGACAACACTTTCTCTAAAAGCATCGAAGTTGCTGTACATCTACACGTACAGACAGCTAGCAACAGCCTTTTAAGTAGCTATATACACCTCACAAAAGACATAGCTGCTTTAACACTTTGAACTAACATCCATGGTGAAACGCCTCCTTCTGATGCTTTGCATTGCCCTCCCTGTTCTGCTCTAGATAGAATTCCTGTCAGTTTTGTTAAATTTACTTCTCTCCCCAGCAACCCAGTCCTTTTGAGAACGGCTGGGTGTCTCTCTCTCTTCCTCTTAAAGCAGTCAACTCTGACCATGTCAATTTCACTGGCAGGTCCTGATGTGCGCTCTCCCCTTCTTCACCCTCTTTCTTGGCAACTTCTTCACCACATTGCGAGTTGTCCACCAGAAATTCCAGGATAAGGCCAAGACGGAATGAGCCCTTCCCAACTAGCCTGCCATCTCTCTGTTCGAGGGAGCACTGGTCTTCTGCTGACCGAATGATCTGCGGCACACTGGGCATTCTCCTCCTCTTCCTGCCCTCCCTGTGATCCTCTTGCAAACAGACGTAAATGAAGCCAGGTATGAATAGCGCTTTGGCCACCAGCGTGAGGCCTTCCTGCTGCCAAAAGGAACTCTTAGACTTCATCAGGTGTGAGATTCAAGGATTAGAATAAAATACTGTATGAGGAACTCAAGTGACTTGGATACAACTCCCAGCTGACACCTGCATGGTTTTCGTACCCTTCCCCCAAAGCAGGGGCCTGCTGAGTCCCAGAGCCTGTCTACCCAAACAGACGTGGGAGAAGGAAGGGAGCAGGCTCAACCTAGGCCATCTAATGTTTGGTACTGAGGATATTAACAGTGTATTATTGGAAGCAGATTTAATGGGTAAAGAGCATTGTCTGCATCATCCTGAGGCATCATTCCTCCTGGGCTGCTTCTTTCCTCCCCATCTCCAGAAATGTTACCCTCTCCTTGATTTCTTCCTTACTATGAATGGGGGGAGGGGACAGTTCCCCAGCTACACTTTCAATACAGAACCTGCTTTTCCTCCTCTGTGTATACTTTCCGAAAGTCTGACACGATGACCAGTGGCTGGCAGATGATTTGCAACCCCTTCGTCGCGGTTCCCCTCCTGGGGTTGCCTTCTCAGCTGTTGAGAGGCCAAAGACCCAGGGCTCCTGCACCGTGCTGCTTTTTTGGAACATGGATTCACAAGCACCTAAGGACCGCACCTTGCCAGAAAAGCTGAAGATAGCCTTTATTTAACGATAGCTGGCCGAGCAGCGGCACTTGGCTGCCTCCGATTTCAGTCCATATTGTCATTTGTGTGTCTTAAATGTGTAATGGTTCTAAAGCTGGAAAAAGCTGGCCTACATCCAAACATGCATTGTCGTCTTTAAAAATGTATTCTTGTCATATTAAGGAAAAAAAGGTTGGAAAATAAAGAAAACGGAGAAGCCTGGGTCCCTGGCCTTTTTAGGCAAGGGAAAGAGCACTACATTAGGAACTTAAAATCTGGAATCTCAGGGATGTAACTCTTGATTCTCAACTATAGCACATAGATTCACTTGTACAATTCTGGGTTCTATTAAAAGGGGACTGTACACCATCATGTATCTCAGGCTACAACCCCACATTTTAAGAACACTGCTGAATCACACTAAAAACTTAGTTTAGCATTCTGCTCCTGGAATGACCAGCCAGATGCCACAAGTGGGCTACTTGTGGACCTCAGCAAATGGGGTTAAGAGGGTCCACATCCTTTTCAAGGGAACTTCATAGACACTGGAAGCAATTACATTGAAAACACATTTGAGAAAGGTGTGAACACAAAACATGTAGGGCCTAATTAGTACAAAATTTTCTTCGCTGGCCCTTGGAACTTTTTTCTCCCACTTTTTCTTCCATATTTGCATATATACATATATATCGGGCCAGGCTAGGCAATGCACAGCCATCTGCATGTTTTGGATTAAAACTGCCATCATCCCTTCAGCCTTGGTAGTGCTGCCTACACTCCTGAGGATGGAAGGTCGACATCATCTAGAGAACACGATTCCTGTCCCAATTTTAGAAGAGCAGCAGCTAAGGAAAGTCGTATTCTTTATGAAAACGGATACATCCTCCACGATCAAGTATACTGCCGTTGCAGGCGTATTTGTTGGGGTAGGCCGTCTTCAGGATGGTGCAATTTTTTTTTACAACCCAACAATTTTGTGTTTGAAAATTACACTATAGAATATTACTCTTGTTTTCTATAGCATATAGAGAGATTGTTGCTAGATGCTTCCTCAGAGTGTTTTGAGGGATGAGGATTAGCATATTTTGGATGGCTGCTGCAACACACATGTAAATATCAGTGACGTGCATGATTCCACAGTACAGGGGGTAGTTCTACATGTTCCAAATCAGTCTTCCCCAGTTCGATATTCTCAGAATGTGTGGGAGTGCATCTTCCCAAAGGTTGCATTGGGTTGGAATCTTGGGAGTTGTAGTCCTATTACATTTGGTTGGGGAAGGCTGCTGTAAGGGGACTTATAATGGATGAAACACAGGAATTATTCTGAATGTAAAGCATATCCTTTACTGAGTGATTTGGTCCTACCTTAATGAAAGGGGTTAGGTTAGAGTTGCCTGAACCTTTGGTCCCTTCATTTCTCCCCAGCTGTCCTAAATAGTGGCAGGTCATTTTCAAGAAGGCATCTGAACCTCACTCAAGAGTGGTCATTCAGAAGAACATGCAAGGTTGAGCTTAACATAACCGTAAGATAACACCAAATACTGTTTCTGTATTTTCTCCAGAGACCGATCCACATAAAGCCAGTTGTAGCAGTCTAGTTTGGAACTAACACAGCAGAAATAAATAGCTAGATTAAACTATTCCTGTTTAGGGCTACAGTGGCACACAAGCAAGAGTTAGAAGTCAGTCTTGGCCACTGCTATAACCAGTATCACTCCAAGAGAGCAGGGAACCTGGGAGCTCCTCCATGACATTCCCATGTGCTCACGAATATCTTCCTGCAGACTGGTATCTACTATCTCACTGACTCACTCCAGCCTTCCTCCTCGTGCGCGCTTAACAATTGTGCATAAACTCAACAGCTTTCCTGAGATTCTTGAGAAGTAGAAGAGCTACGTATCACCAACCTATCAATGGCAATATTGTCCAAAGCACCAGAATTTATTTCAGCAGTTTTGTATGGATGTTTTAAAGTAATATCATGGGTTTCCTCATCCGTTGAAAAACAGGAGTTGAAGATAGCAAAATATAATCTCCCAGTGGAGGGTGATCATTTCTCCAAATACAGGACATGTTGTGACTGAGGATAGAAACACTGCCTTGTAACCAGCAGAAGCTGGTATTCTGGTGGAAATATACCCTGAAAAAAGTCCCAGGCATGCTGTACTGCAGTAATGGAACTTTTCAGCTGCTTGCTTCATTCATTCATTCATTCATTCTACACAATTTGCCTACCACTTCCATCCTAGTGGACTCTAGGCAGTAAGTAAATTACAACAATAAATATACTACAGAGCAGTGTTTCTCAACCTTGGGAAATTGTGGACTTCAATTCCCAGAATTCCCCAGCCAGCATGCTTCTGAGATTCTGGAATTCTGGGAGTTGAAGTCCAAACATCTTAAGGTTCCCAAGGCTGAGAAACACTGCTATAGAGGAAAAAAGTACACACTGGCTCACGGGCAGCCCTAGAAAGTTAAATTATAACCAAAGGATACATAAATAAAGTTGGTTTTTATGAAGCAAAGCTTCCTCACCTTCTGTTTTAACAGCATGGCTTCAGCTACAAAACCCCTCACCCCTCTTCCCAGCAAAAGTCCACGCAAAGTCAAAAGAGGCAGAACAAAAGAATCGGGGGTTATTTTATTTCGAGAACAAGTTTCCTTAAAATTATGTACGATCAGTGGGCAGACTGCTTGACCAGTTTCCAAATGCACACGTCATTAGGCACCAGGCAGCAGCTTCAACAGGGTGGGTCAAGTGATGGCAAGCAAATTAGAGTCCAGAAGTGCAGCACAGGACTGAAGGTGTCAGAGCCAGGATCAGCCTCAGTCCGCAAGGGAGAGACAGAAGGGGTGGCTTGGAGAGAGATCAGACTCATGTGAAAGGAGCTTCCCCCAGGAGGGGAAGAACAAAGGAAGTGAGATAGCACAAGCAGGTTCTTCTCTGGTCCACACGGAGGCATAGCATCCAGCTCCACCATCACCTTCCACAACTGCCTTCTAACACATAGGAAGGTGAGGGTTTCATTTTACTGGTTCTTCTTGTAAACCACTGCTACTATCCCTTTCCTTCCAAATGATTTCCTTTGCCTCCTTTCCCAGATAATTCTGGATCAGACATTTCCCTGGCAACCACCCGACCATGAATCCCAACAGTGCAGGTCACCAGCTGCTGACAAAAATGCAAACCGTTGCCACTGCATTCTTCAGTGCACCCCAGGAAAGACCCAAGCCGGTTGATCAGGCTAAATGAGAGAGTGTTGAAGGGCCAAGGCCATCTATGCACCATTTCCACTAAAGCACAGATGTCTGTGAGATGAGGCAGGAAGGGCATTCCTTTTCGGAAAAGTTTGTCGTCTAAAGAAGGGACAGGAAACCCACGCTGAGATATATCCGCAGCAGCTACCGGCCAAAAGAAAGGAAGGGCGAGAGAGAGAGACATACTGGTGTTTCTCCACTGCTCTGAGAATCTAGCTCAAGGCAGCTAGACCTTGCCACAGAAAACCAAAGCCTACTAAACTCACCCTGCAGAAGAGTCTAACAGGGAATGGGTAGGAGCCAGGGAAAGCCAAGGTATGCACAGAGGCACAGTTCCCTGGAGGCAGAATGTTGAGTCCTCGCCCTGCTCTTCCACCAGCCACCTGAGAGACCCCTCCTTTCTGCAGTAAGTGCCCGCTAACTCCAAATATCCAAGGAGTAGCGGCCCTTGGTCATCAGTTTCTTGACATAGTCCACGGCCTGCTGCTGGTTCATCTTCCCATATTCAGCTACAATCTCAATAAAGGCGTTCTGCACATCCCGGGCCATGTTGCGTGCATCACTGGAAGGAGGAAAAAAAAGAGGGTAAAGGGTGAGTCAGACAGAGAAAAGCAGTGGCTAGATCTCAAGGCAGGTAACATTCAACAAGCGGGCTTGGAGAAACGGCATCTTGCCGATTTCTGAGGAATCTGGCGCAGACACAAATTCTGCCTCTCAACACTGTGGAGGAAAACAGGACCTGAAGATGGGCAGGTGCAAGCTGAGGATAATAGTATTTCACAGATACAGCTGACAAAAGCATGCTAAACAACCAACTGCATGCAGAAGGTCCCATTTCGGCCCCCCCACTTATTTCCAGGCAGAGCTAGGAAATACTCCTGCCTGAATCCCCAAAGAATTGTGCCACTCTTCCTTTGACTGGGACATGGGAATAGAATTCCTTCAACTAAGCCAGCTTGATAGGAGCTGTAATTCAATGCATGAATAGACACTAGGTCAGCTGGGGGGTTGGAATGGCATAAGAAAGCTTGTTA
The DNA here is from genome assembly GCF_035149785.1 of Candoia aspera. Classification (NCBI taxonomy): domain Eukaryota; kingdom Metazoa; phylum Chordata; class Lepidosauria; order Squamata; family Candoiidae; genus Candoia; species Candoia aspera. The sequence continues at coordinate 16,933,501 of NC_086153.1, forward strand.
GATACACAGTTGGCTATCTCTTGAAACAAAATCAAGGAACCTCCTGATGAAGATAAAGGCTTAAGTTTGTGGGGAAGATGGATGGGTGCCTTATTATTATGGGACTGACTGGCGTTCAGTCAACATATTCAGGGAAGTCATCGACTTCACTTACTTGGATTATTTTGAATATTGTTGTGCTTTCTGCAAATTCTTCAGAAAATTCTGCAAATTCATATTGATAATTCACACACTTTGTAAGCTACCTAACCCTTCCTGGTACCCTCAGATATCTTGCATTATTAATACCAGAATTCCCAGCCAGCACTGCAATGCTATTTTTTTTCTTCCAACTGTTCTGCCCCAGGGGCAAAACTACTAATTACTCGTTTCCAAGTCAATTTCTGACCGTTCACTGCTGTAAGAAAACTTGTGAGCAAGAACAGCCCTAGCATCCTCACCCGCACACGTAGATGTGACCGTTGCCTTCGTGGATCAACTTCCAGACATGCTCCTTGTTCTTCTTTAGCAGGTGCTGCACATAAATCTAAAGAGACAAAATTGGGTGTCAATGGAGCCTTAAGAGCTGCGTGTATCCTATGATCTTGTCTCCTTTGGCATAAAAACTGGCATCTGCTTTTAAAAAATGGTAGATATGAGGACTACAAAAGCAATTCTGAAAAAAATAATAAAAAATACCTGGTTCAGAAATCAGGTGAACCAAACTGATAGCAGGGGAGGAGATCGGAAATGAAAAATGTTCTTACCAACATTTTCTGGAATTATGGAAAACACAGGTATATTTCGTTTCGTTTCGTTTTTTTCCTCAATAGAACATGATTATCCAAGCACAAAGCATACAAGCAACCTCAGCCCATTTTTCAAGCAGTCCCAGGCCCAAGATGGTGGAACATCTGGACGGAGCAGGCTTACCTTTTCCGGTTGGTCCCTCGAGAAAGCCACATTGAGTTGAGTAAGGGCCCCATCTTTGACAAATTTGGCAAGTTCTTCTCTATAGATATAGTCCTCCTTCTCGTGCCGGCAGCCGTAATACAACACAGTCTCCCCAACGTCCTTGCCTAGAACACAAGGGCATAGTCCCCAGTCCAGAGCTGCTGAGTGACCAGATGCATCCCTGCAGCAAATAGCAGCTCTAAAACATGCTTCTTCTGATCTCAAGTTCAGAAAATGTAACTGTGCTAGTGATCAGCTGTTTGGGAAAGCCTGGATGAAATCACAGCTGAAGAACTGAAATCATCAAAGATGGACATCTGAAAGCTATTTGCCGGTAACTGCTCTGATGGCGGAGAAAGGGACACTGGGTGGGGGAAGAGGAAGGTAAGAACTAGCAACCTTCTATTTTCTGCAAAGTGAAAGGTGAAGAGAATTACTATAGCAGTGTTTGTCAACCTTGGCCACTTGTAGATGTGTGGACTTCAACTCCCAAACTTCCCAACTCCCAGCATGGCTGGCTAGGGAATTCTGGGAGTTGAAGTCCACACATCTTCAAGTGGCCAAGGTTGAGAAACAGTGTATTACAGGATTATTAAGATGGGGAAGTTCTCTTACTCCGGTTTCTGCTCAAAACAATACACCCAAATGTAGGTGTGTCAAAGCCAGGGCAATGCAGAAGACTTTCACTCCAATTTGGCTATGAGAGAGAGATTATTTGGGTTGCACTGTCAGCACCATTGAACTCCTTCCTTTGAAAAGTCATTTTTCTCCTTCACCGAGTGCTTTTACATAAGGCATGGACTGACTGATTAACCCAAACTACCCAAACTGGGTGCCCCTGGTCACATTATTGGGGCGACAGGAACTGCAGCTCCATTATAACTGGATGGCAACCCACTGGCAGCTGCGATAGATTACACCAAATTGTATGTTTTTGTTTGCAAAGCAGATCAACGTGAACTGTTTTTCAAAAAAGTCAGTCATGGATAAATAAAACATGGACTTTGTAAGCCGCCCAGAGGCTGCTGGAGTGGGCGGTGTCACGTTCCCCGTTTCAATGTTCTGTTAACATCGTAACGTTTCACATGTCAAACCGTTTTCCGTGTATACCCGTCTTGCTCATGGCTGGGTTTTTCCATTCCTCCGCTCTGTTTTGTTTTGGAACTTTGGAATGTATGTTTGGGTTTGTGCTTCTGTTCAAGGTTACTTTCCCAGGCGCGTGTAACGGTTCCTAGCACCTGGGAGGGGGTGCTTGCTGACGGGTGCTTGGGGCGGGACTGGATTGAAGGCAAGGCTTTTAAGTTTGTATTTGGCGCGCTTTTGCTCATTCTCAGCTTTCTCTGTATTTGCATACTATTCCTTTAATAAATCAGTAATCTTTAAGCCCGAGCTTGTGAGACTGAGTATTTGGGATTAGGCAACCATTACATAAAGCTGAGAATCATTTAATTACTTTCCGCTAGCCCCATCCAAAGTTGGGTAGAGAGGAGCGCTAGCGATGATCGAACTTCCGCTTCGCGAGAGTGAGGGGAGCGAAGAAGAGCCGGACTCGACGAAGACTCTGATAGCTCCAACTTCAAGAGCGCAAAGGGCAGCACGTCGGGAGAGGCGAGATGTCCAACTGAATGATCTATTGTTAGCGGTGCAGGGTGCCACAGGGGGTGTACTCCAACCCCAACCCGAGGTGGAAGCAGCACCGGGGAGGGGATCTCCACAGCCATCCTGGGAACCCGAAATCCCCTTATCACCGAGGGTGGTGGTGACCAATAGACCCTTAGAAGAGCCTGTCACCCCTGCCCGCATGAAAGCAATAGAGGACAAAATGGATATGATAGTGACCCTCATAAAAGATGCCACCAGAGGCTCGGGGTCCCTGCAGGAAGACTGGGAAGAGGACCCCTCTCAGCTGGTTCCCCCCCGACGGAGTTCCCTGTCATTCAGGGGAAGAAGTAAGACTCGAGCTCCCTGGCAATTGGGGGGAAGGGAGTCAAGGGCGCCCAGAGATCGGCCACCCCTGGCGGCTCGACGCACGTTGTTGTTTGCAGAGCCACCACAGCCGGTGGAGCCGGTAAGGACCTTCCCACCCTTTGGGGTGAAGTTTGATGGGGACCCTACCACGCTCTCCTTCTTCATTACAAATGCTAGACATTATATGGAGGATTGGGGTTGAAATTTTCGCTCTGAACAAGGCAAGATTAATTTCATTGCCAACAAGCTGAAGGGGAGGGCAGCTGATTGGTATGTACAGCTGTGCCAAGCTGAGGCCACGGAGTTAGAGGACTTTGATGAGTTTCTGTGGGCGCTGAAACAGCACTTTGAAGACCCATTGGCCCAAGAGCGAGCGAAAAACGCCCTAAGAAAACTTTACCAAGGAACCCTCTCTGTCGCAGACTACGCTTTAGAATTTAAAGCCCTGGCGGGAAAGGTGGAAGACTGGTCCCAGTCGACTTTGGTGGAGATGTTCAAGCAAGGGCTGGAGACGGAAATCTTCCGTTGGGCTTTGTGTAGGGACGATCCTAAAACGTTATATGGCTGGATTCAGTTGGCAGGCAGTGCGGAAAGCGCTCTACAAATGTATGCCCAGAGCAAGGAACTGAGACAAACCCGAGCCGCTAAGGGGGCTCGTGCTGCTGGATATTCGAGTCGCCCTAAACCAAAACCCTGGGAGGAAGAAAGGGAACGATGATTTGCAAAAGGGCAGTGCTTAAGATGCGGGAAAGATGGGCATCGTGCTACTTCGTGCCCAAGACGCCGACCAGAGGAACGGCCCGGGAAAGCGCCGGGAAAATCGCCATCCCTGCCGCGCAAGATGAAGGCTGCCTGTGCTGAACTCGACCCTCCAGACCTCCCATTCGGGGATAAGGAAGAGGAATTACAATTTGACCAACCGGCGGGAAACGCCTTCCACCTGCCCTGAAGGGCGCCGTTGGGCAGGTGGAAGAAACCGGGCGCGACCACGATTCGGTGAGTGGGAACTTCCCTACAATGACTGTCAAAGTAAAATTGGGCTCTAGAACCAAGATTGTCGAAGTCTGGGCCATGCTGGACTCGGGTTGTTCTCGTTCGCTGATGCATCCTGATGTCGTAGCTGCCCTAGAACTGCCCACATTCCCTCTGCCACAGCCCATGATCTTCACGCAATTGGATGGGACCATGGCGGGAGGGAAAGCAGTCACTCACTCTACAGGACTGGTGGCTTTACAGATGGGCACCCATTGGGAGAAATTGCCTTTTGTCATAGCTCCGGTGGGGGGCCCTTTGGTGATTTTGGGAATGCCTTGGTTTGTGCAACAAAACCCTTTTATCAATTGGCTGCATAGAACTGTAACGTTTGCTGATGGATTTTATAAAGTACCTGAAAAGGACTTGTTAGAGGACATGGAGGGAGGACGGGTGGCTAACACTACAGTACAAACCCTTTCGCCACTAGAAGGGCTGCCTAGCCAATACCAAGATCTGGCTGATGTGTTTGGGGAGAAGGAAGCAGATCGCTTGCCACCTCACCGGAAAACAGACTGTGCCATTGAGTTCTTACCTAATGTAAAGTTACCTCACCCAAAAATTTATCCCATGTCCCCCAAAGAGCTAACTACGCTGAGGGAGTTCATTGACAAAAACCTGGCTAGGGGTTTCATTGAGCCGGCAAACTCCCCGGTGGGGGCCCCTGTCCTCTTTAGACCAAAAAAGGATGGCTCATTGAGGCTCTGTACCGATTTCCGCAGGCTCAATGCAGTCTCAATATTAAATAAATATCCTTTGCCCCTTATCAAAGATATGTTATCACATCTGGCCAGAGGCAAAATCTTCTCAAAATTGGATCTGAGAGAAGCCTATTTTCGCATTCGCATAAGGGAAGGGGATGAGTGGAAAACAGCATTTAACTGTCCTCTTGGGGCTTTCCAATGCAAAGTCTTGCCCTTTGGTTTATCGGGGGCACCTGGGGTTTTTATGCAACTTATCAATGAGGTCTTGCACGACCACCTATTTAAGGGAGTACTGGTGTATTTGGATGATGTATTGATTTATACTGAAACCATGTCAGAACATATTCACTTGGTGCGTCAAGTGCTTACTAAATTGAGAAAAGCGGAGTTGTATGCTAAACTGTCCAAGTGTGCCTTCCATCAGTCACAAATCGATTATCTAGGATATAGAATTTCCGCTAAGGGCATTGAAATGGACCCTGCCAAGGTGGAAGCGATTGTGGCATGGGAGCCTCCACGTACCAGGAGACAATTACAAAGTTTCCTTGGATTCGCCAATTTCTATAGGGCATTTGCCCAAAATTTTGCGGAAATCGCCCTCCCCCTTACTGAACTTTTGAAAACTAAAGCGCAGGGGGATACGCGATGCTCTAAAAACCCAGGAGCGCTCCTTAAGTGGACTCCAACCTGCCAACAGGCATTCGAGGCGCTCAAACAAATCTTCACTACCGAGCCCATTTTGCAGCATCCAGACCCCACCAAGCCTTTCGTCGTACAGGTGGATGCCTCCGATTTCTCCGTTGGGGCGCTACTGCTCCAGTCAGACCGATCTGGCACCTTAAAACCCTGTGCTTACTTCTCTCGCAAGTTCACCGAAACAGAGAGACGGTGGCATGTTTGGGAAAAGGAGGCTTTTGCTGTAAAAACTGCTTTAGAAACTTGGCGCCACTTATTAGAAGGGGCTTCAAACCCTTTTGAAGTCTGGACTGACCATAAGAACCTGGAAGCATTAAGCACCAGTCAAAAACTCAGCCCCAAACAACTTCGCTGGGCTGAGTTTTTCAGCCGTTTTGACTTCACCCTCAAATTCATACCAGGCAAGAAAAACTTTTTAGCTGATGCGCTGTCACGCAGACCCCAAGATGCTGGCCCAGGGCCAACCGTTCAGGGTACTGTCTGGACGGAAAAACAACTGAGTCTGGCAGCGGTGACACGTAGCCAAGCGCGAGCGCAACAAACCCAGCCTCAAGCCGCTCCGCCTCCCTCCCGGTCACCGCGCTTGCCAATTCCATCAGACTTGCAACAACAGTTGCTACTCCACCTTAAAACCGATACTTGGTTGCAAGCCAACCTACACACAGTAACTTTCACTGACGGTTTCGCCTGGCGCAACAATCGTCTCTATGTGCCTGACGCCTTGCGGAAAACAATCCTCCAGCGTTGCCACGACGACAAGTTAGCTGGACATTTTGGATATCTAAAAACACTTCACCTAGTTCGGCGTCAATTCTGGTGGCCAACTTTGCTAAAAGACCTTAAAGCATATGTCACTGCATGCCCTGTCTGTGCGGCTACAAAGCGCAAGACAGGCAAGCCTCAAGGTCTCCTCCAACCGGTGGCCACCCCATCCTTCCCATGGCAGGACATATCCATGGACTTTATTGTCAACCTACCCCCCAGTCAACGAAAAACGGTCATTTGGGTGGTAAAAGATTTTTTTTCTAAACAAGCGCATTTCATCCCATGCGCCTCTATCCCCACCGCGCAACAGCTGGCACGCCTCTTCCTCGTTCACGTGTACCGCCTTCACGGTATCCCCGCCCGTTTGGTGAGTGACAGGGGCACACAATTTACGTCACAATTTTGGCAGGCATTTTTAAAACTGCTTGGCACCAAACAAGCCCTATCCACCGCTTGGCATCCGGAAATGGATGGATCTACTGAGGCAGTTAATTCCACTCTTGAGCAATACCTTCGGGCTTTTGTCAATTACCAACAGGACAACTGGGTGGACTTACTCCCGTTTGCTGAAGTCACTTACAACAACGCCGTGCATCAGAGCACTGGGCAAGTTCCCTTTAAGGCTGTCTTCGGGCGGGAGTTCGTCCCAATCCCTGAACTCCCGCACCCGCAGCCCCTACCAGCCTCTCTCACTGACTGGGCTGACACTCTCAAAGACTCGTGGCTAAACATTCAACAAGCTCTGCACCATGCCCAAACCACCTACAAACGTCATGCCGATGCTAAACGCTCCCGCGAACCGACGTTTGCTGTGGGGGATAAAGTCTACTTATCCACAAAATTCATCAAGTCACCACAACCCTCAAAGAAACTTGGCCCTAAATTTGTGGGTCCTTTTCCGATTGTTGCACAAATTAACCCGGTTACTTTTAAACTGGATTTACCCCATAACCTCAAACGTTTACATCCTGTTTTCCATTGCAGCTTGCTCAAGCCCTATCTACGCTCGGACCGCTGGCATCCGCATCTGGCTCCACCACCTCCGATCATGATTGACAGCCAACAGCACTTCGAGGTCACTGAAATCCTTGACTCCCGCCGCCTGCGTTCCACCTTGCAGTACCTCGTTCACTGGAAACACTTCCCCCATCCTGAATGGGTTTCTGCTCCTGATGTTCACTCACCCCGCCTCGTTGCTCGTTTTCATTCTGCCTACCCCAACAAACCGGCTCCTTAGCACTGTTCTGGGGGGGGGGGGCAATATGTCATGTTCCCCGTTTCAATGTTCTGTTAACATCGTAACGTTTCACATGTCAAACCGTTTTCCGTGTATACCCGTCTTGCTCATGGCTGGGTTTTTCCATTCCTCCGCTCTGTTTTGTTTTGGAACTTTGGAATGTATGTTTGGGTTTGTGCTTCTGTTCAAGGTTACTTTCCCAGGCGCGTGTAACGGTTCCTAGCACCTGGGAGGGGGTGTGTGCTGACGGGTGCTTGGGGCGGGACTGGATTGAAGGCAAGGCTTTTAAGTTTGTATTTGGCGCGCTTTTGCTCATTCTCAGCTTTCTCTGTATTTGCATACTATTCCTTTAATAAATCAGTAATCTTTAAGCCCGAGCTTGTGAGACTGAGTATTTGGGATTAGGCAACCATTACAGGCGGCCATAATAAATAGGAGGAGGAGGAGGAGACGGAGATTTACGCTCAGCAAGAACACAAGGCGATACCAGCAAGAACGGGCAGAACCTTTACTTAGTTGAGGATCCTGTTTCTCACTGCAACAAGCCAGATGTCAGCCAGCTGTTTTTAGGGAGGCCTTAAAGCAAGGCACAAAAGCAGTTGTGCACACACCTCTAGGGCCACCATAGTGAAGTGAACAAGGTGTTGGATGTGGTGTAGGGAGACGCTAATTCAAGCCTCCACTCAACCACAGGCTCACCAGGTATGGCTCTGGGCCAGTCACTCTATCAGCCCAAACCGCTTCACAGGGGGGTTGTTTTGACGATAGTGAGACAAGACCCTCCCAAAAGCTGCCTTGAGCTCTCAGAGAAAAGTCAGGAGAGGAATGCAGTAACTAAGATAATCAGCATACTGCCTCTGTCGATGGGTGCTCTATTTCACCACCACAGAGAAGAATCCATGGATTTTCCTGGCTTGCTTTCCAAACAATTTAACCTGGGGGCCCCTGTTGCTCAGCACTCACCTTGCTGTTTGAGCCAGCCCCGCTCCTGGATGAAACCGATGAAGGGAGCGATCCCTGTACCAGGTCCAACCATGAGGACAGGAGTGTTAGATTTGAAGGGCAGCCGGAACTGGGATTTCCGGACATACAAGGGCACCAGAGATTTGTGCCCATTCTCGTTGGGCTGCTTGTTCTTCAGCCAATTAGTAGCCACTCCTTTGTTAACTCGGTTCGTCTTGGTGGGGTACTCCACGACAACGGCACAGATATGGATGGAGTCTGGGTGGACCTGGAGAGGGGGTGGAATGCAAGGGAGCCATTAGCAGCTTTTAGAGGTAACAGCCAAGTCCCAGTTGCATTTACACGACACACTTCACTTGGGGACAGAATTAACCTCTTTCCAGAGTTCACACTGAATCATAAACTAACCAAATGAACTGAGGGCACATAACACACTGAGCTACATAAAGCCTTTTTTTTTTTAATCCATTCAATTGTGTCCGATTCTCAGAGACTGCCTGGACAAGACCCTGCAGTTTTCTTGGCAAGGTTTTTCAGAGGTGGTTTGCCATTGCCTTATTCCTAGGGCTGAGAGAAAGTGACTGGCCCAAGGTCACCCAGCTGGCTTTGTGCCTAAGGCAGGACTAGAACTCCCGGTTTCCCAGTTTCTAACCTGAAGCCCTAACCACAACACCAAACTGGCTCTCACATAAAGCCAGGTTAGAACCAACATTCAGACAAGAACTGGGATCTGGGTTTCCTTGGAGCGCAGGGAGGAAGAGAAGCACAGAATTGAGGACTGGATTCCAACGTCAACAGTGAAAGATACTGAGGTTTGACTTACAAGTTTCTAGTTTTCACAAGTAACTGAAAATATGCTCAATATTTATGCAATGTCTCGGTGGATTCTCAGACATTAGGAACCAACGAATAAGAGAGATGGGCAGCCTTGTAAGCCATCCAGTCCGTACCCTTGCTTGATGCAGGAAATCTGGAAATCCAGAATTAACGACACATCCAGAGAGCCATCCAGTCTCTGCCTGAAGACCTCTAACGTAGTAGTATACAGCCCTCAACTTTTCCGATCGATCGCTTGATTTTGAACCATCAGGTTGGTATCAATTCTTAGCAGCCATATAGATAGATTTGCTCCATGACGATCTGTTCCTATTGGTTCCAATTTTCACACTGTACTTACTGGAAACTTAGTATCAGAAGAAGCCTTCTAATATTCAGTTGGCATCAACCTTCCTGCATATGAAGATCCTGAAATCTAGATCTCCCTTTCAAGACAGCAGGGAACAAATATTTGCCTTCTTACAACTCTGGGTTTTGAGGAGCATTTCCTTTTCTTCTCTCTGCATCTGCTCTCCATGCCCCTGACCACCTTTGCTGCCTTTATCTGAACCCATTTTAGTTTGTCTCATTCTTTTTGTAGTGCTCAAAACTTGACACAGGACTCCAGTCCAGCTCTGACCTGGTATGAAATAGAGCAGGACCATTACTTCCTTTGGTGAGAGTAGCATAGGCTAAAATTAGAAGAATCTTTGCAGCTGCATTACAGGTAATCCTTGACTTACGACCATTCGTTTAATGATGGCCTGTAAGACACTTCCGAGTGTTGCGAAACGTTGCACCACCACCCCATGGTTACATGATCGCATTTTGGGCACTTGGCAACTGGCTCACATTTACAGCTGGTTGCAGCATCCCACGGTTACATGATCGTGTTTTGTGACTTTTTTTACCATTTTCCTCAGGTCACGTGGTGACTTGACTTATGACCGCAACAACTTACAATGGAAATTCTGGTCTCAATTGTGGCCGTAAGTCAAGGACTACCTGTACTGGTTTGCTGGAAAAGATTACAAGGGGGCAGGGCCCCCCTCCATGCCTCATTATGTCTTTCCTTGAAGTTAGTGAAATCATTTAACCCCCTTCTTTTTACAAACCACTTTTTTCTAATAAAGCATTTGTAAGAGCTGTAGTCCAACTCCTGACATCTTTAAACTTCTCATCAACAACCGTCCAGGCTGCGGCATTGCAGCAGAATTCTCATTGTTGCTGGAGTCTGGGAGAAGGCTCACATGAAACACCAACAGTCACTGCAGCTGGCATAGGGAAAGTGAAAGGTCATTTTTGACTGGGGCAAAAGCACACGGATCGGGACTGGGTGGACAGAAGAATTAAAGTACACCTATTGTAGTAAAAAAAAGTAAGGGAAAAAAATACATTGGGCTGTGAACCAGGAGAACTCTTGGTATGCCTTCCCAGTGGTGCTCACCTTGGATGTAGAAGCAATGGAGTAATAGCGAGCTTGAAGACGGGGAAGCAGTTCACAAAGGTGGTCAATAGGAGGCCGCAGAGAAGGTGTGTCCTGCAGGATAGCCAGGATATTCCTCCTGGCCTCAACAACCCAGCTGAGGTACGAAGTCTGGATCAAGCAAACATTTATGTTAGGGGAGAAAGAGATCAGTGTGAACTTATTTTCAGAAAAGTCAGTTCTAGACAAATCAAAGATGGTTTGCAGTCAGTGAGAGCGCAAAGTGAAGCCAGTGAGTTTGGACTGAAGATCTGCCTAGCTTAGGATCCTATAGGTCACCACAATCAGCCAGGTGGGCAGCCAGATATATCAATCTATACAGTCGTGTCCGATTCTCAGAGACTGCCTGGACCAATCCCTGCAGTTTTCTTGGTAAGACTTTTCAGAAGTGGTTTGTCTTTGCCTGCTTCCGAGGGCTGAGAGAGAGTGACTGGCCCAAGGTCACCCAGCTGGCTTTGTGCCTAAGGCATGACTAGAACTCCCGGTCTCCTGGTTTCTAGCCTGGTGTCTTCACCACTACACCAAACTGACTCCCACTGTTTTTAGGAAAGCCTTAAAGAGAGGAATAAAAAGACACACCCCATCCCCAACACACACCAGTATATTTGGAGCTGGTGTAGTGACATGATAAATGCATTGGAGCAGAGAGACTTCGATGCAAACTCCCACTTAATCCCGGAGCTCAGCAAATAACACTGGCCACTCGTTCTCTCAGCCCTAACTTGCCTTACGAGGCTGCTGTTAAGGAGTTAAGATTAGGGAAGAATCCCCATTAAGTTGCCTTCACTTCTCAGAGAACAGGCAGGTAGAAATGCAATAAATCAATTATCAACATCCTACCTCTGCAATAGGAGGAGGTATACTATAGAAGTGAATGATCCATAGATTTCTCCGGTTTGTCTTTCCAGCTTATATTAAGGCACCCTAAAATTTGGGAAGAATCTTTGTGGCTACAGCACAAAGTTGTTGCACAAGATTACCAGGAGTCACGGAAGGGCCAACAACTTGCATGTCTTCTTGTAAAAGAGAGCTTCCAAAAAGCACTGTATAGCAGGGAGGGGACAAGGAACATGGACACCTCCATGACACAAGGCCCTTTCAGCATTGGCAACCTGTCATGAAATGCCCTCCCAACAGAGACTCACCTGGCACCTACTCTTTGATCTTTTCAGTGCTAGGTGAAGATTTTCCATTCTCCTAGAGTTTTTTTTAAAGAGTTGATGCCTCTTAGATCCTTGCATTGCTGTTTGCTCTGGTTTTCTTTTGTTACTGCATTTAGTCGGTTTTAGATCTTACTAGACGGACAGTCTCAGCATTTTACGTGATTATGCACTCAAAGAATTTCTATTACTGAGCACAAGGGCAGAAGTGTTTGGTCACTGTTCTACCCCACACAGCAAAACCTGGCCATGTGTGAGTCATGACTGATCTGCATATGACAATCCTCTCTCACCTGGCCTTGGATAACCTAAAGCGGACTTTCCCAGCCTGGCTGTGCTATTTGCAAATGATGGAGCTTGTTTATCCTGCTGGAAGTGCATCCTGTTGGAGGAGGCTGATCTATGTCTTGATTTTTCTCAAGCCTCTTAATGGGCCTTTAATCTGAAGCTAGTTTTCACTCTGGAAGTCCACTGCTCTGTGGAAGAGCACCTGCCTTGAAACCAAGCAACTCAGCTTCTGAGTTCCTGGTATCTCTAGTTAAAAGATCCATGGAACGGAGACCATGGAGAACCACCATCAAGCAGAGTGGAGGGCACTAGACTCAAGTGATCTCATTTCTACAGAAATGGTCAACCTTTGGGGTTGAGAATGCTCATGCCATGATGGAGGCCATTTTCCTTCAAGCAGACAGGACTAGCAAAAGACAAACACTACACTCAGTTTAATTTAAAATCTGAAGCAGTTAACAGCACTAATCCCTATGTATTTAATAACTATTCTCCTTCTGTCACATTAAAATTTACAGTTCAGTGGCAACTTTAGTAAGGGGTGGCAAAGCAGTGTGGATTTTTCATAGGTTGGAACAGCAATCCTGACAACCCAGATGCTGCCCTATTCTATTTCTGCCTTACCAGTAGAACATGCTGGAAAACTCCCAGTGAGATATGGGCTGAGCATGTCTACCTTCCCATCTGGCATTTCTCCACTGAAAACAGCTTCTGTGCTGATTTATTTAGTTATTTATTTTTCAAATTTCTATCACCACCCATCTCACCAAAAAGGGGGGCTCTGGGTGGTTTACAATAAAATTAACAATTAAAACCATAAGACACATAAATTACAGTACAAACGACCAATACAAAGAGAGAATAAAATAGATATAAAATCCAAGTCACGATAAGATCTTGTTGAGTAGGGAGGGCTCTACAGCACCAGCCACCCCCAGGAAGAACTATTGCCCTTCCCATCCCAGATGAGGCGGCCTGGGATTTTGCTTGTCTGAGTCAAAGAAAATTGGAAATCCCCTGTATCCACCAATTCCAACAAAGGAATCCTCCTTCAAAGGATCAATGGAATTTGCTGATCTGGGCTGCAAAAATACAGAGGACCACCAGATGGCAGTGTACAGAGTTTGTGCCTCTGTCTTTGCCATCATCTAGTGGTGGCCTGGATTGCTGCAGCTCAGATCTGGTGGCTGTAATCACAGATGCCATTTTGTTAATCTTAGGGAAAGCAGCAAAAGTAGATCAGTACCCACCTTGCCTTCAGCAGAGGAGGAAGCCATCTTGCGCAGCTGCTCCTGCTCAGTGGCATCTGTGGCATATTGTGCCAACTCATAAAGAACATTAGTGCGTGGTGGGTTAGTGATGTCCAAATAGTAGGTCAGGGCTGTGCGGTATGAAGTTGGGCAAGGGAATGGGTGCTTCTTGTTGGATTCCTCTGCAGAGGAGAGGAGAGAGGAAGAGTTCAGAAATCCAAATAAATGCCTCTGAATCCGGCATAAAGAGTCCAAGCAACAGTCCTGATCTCCGTAAAGGATTGCAACTGCCTGGCTGAGACCGAAAGGGGAGATCAACCACAGCTCTCACAGTGATAACCAATGGCTAACAACCTGGGCTTCCTCCACACAGATGCAAAGACTAAACATCAGCTTTCTAACAGGAACCCAAAGTCCGATCCCAGCCTTCCCCAACCTAGCATGACCACCACTAAGAACTATGGGAGTTTAAGTCCATACGTCTGGACAGCATTCCTATTCGGAAAGGCATCCTACCCAATTCTTGATTCTACAGTCAACCTGCAGGTTTTGCTGCACCAACGTTGTTCTATTGCTTTGATAGTTAATGGAGACCAGAACCATGTGCCCCATTGCACAATGCAGGCTGGTCAGGCTGGTAGAAACAGCATGAAATGATTTCAATAAAGCATCCAATTTCCAAAGTGTGTCATGCCCCGTTCTAAGGCATACATGCCCTACAACGTGATCATGCCTTCCTGTTGGAAGGGAGGGGCAGGAAGCATGCATAGGCTGCCCCCCTCAAGAACAGATTGCACGGGTGGCACGCCCAAGGCCGGGCGGCCATCAACATAATCACCAGCCACTCCAAAGGGCCCCAGGGCATTCACCTGGGGCGCACACAGAAGGAGGATAATGGCAGTTGGACGGCCCCACCCGAATCACCCATCAAGAGGGCCGGGAACGGACACACGGACAGGGGGGGCGGAAAGGGGCAAGGCCTACACACGTGTATATAAAGGGAAGGAGCCCAACACATGCTCATTCCCGTCTTTCTCTAGTGACCGTATCCTTCTCAATAAACCAGATTTCCTTAGCCAGCCTAAGTTCGAGTCTGCGCCTTATTGGGGAGAAGCTACTCATCACAAGTGTGAGATACGGTCACACTGTGAAGGGAAAGATCTTACGTGAAAGGGAGAAGCATACTTGAAATCTGAGAAATAATTGCTTAAGAGCAAACAATGCCGGAGAACAGTTCACTAAGCTGAAATATGAAACACAGAAGGAGCTCTCAATTCAATCAGTGTTTACCACCTCCCTCGCAATCCAAACTGTAACAAGCTTTATACTCACCATCTAAATTGTTTAAGGAGATCACTGTATCCAAATCAGCACCGAGTATTTCACCAAGCTGGTTCACCAGTGAAGTGTCATTGGCTGGATATACAGCAATATGGTCTCCAGATTCATACCTGGGAAAGAAATTGAGAGGTTGAGTTTCTACATCATGTAAGACATGGTTTAACTATGGTCTGCTGAATATACCACTGCTGTCTGCATCGATACAACCCGCTAAACCAAAACAAATCATACCACATTATGGTTTAGTGTAACGTCTGAACCACATCACTGAAGCCCACCTCTGGATTCACAGCCTTTGCTAAGGGTCCCCACAAAGCCTAGGAATTCCTTATCAACGCTATTAATCCGATACTCCTAAAGTTAGGGAAAGCATTTCATCTCTATTACCTTGGATGCCTTTGGATTTAAGGGCTGCATTCACACAACATGATTAAACTGGTTACTGAAGGTAGTCCATACAGGTAGTCCTCACTCAACAACCACAATTGGGACCGGCAACTCTTTCACTATGCGACACGGTTGTTAAGTGAGACATCACGTGACTGCAACTTGCGATTTTACTGCCAGCTTCTCCATTGACTCTGCTTGTTGGAAGCCAGCTGTGAAGAGCGCAAATGGCGATCACATGACTGTGGGATGCTACAACGGTCATAAATGCCTGCCAGTTGCAAAGTGCCTGAATGTCAATTACGTAACTGCGGGGACACTGCAACGGTCGTAAATGCGAGGACTGGTAATAAAGTTACTTTTTCAGCACTTTCATAACTTCGAAAGGTCGCTAAACAGGGCAGTCATTAAGCAAGGTCTGCCTGTATTCGGGATTTGTGCAATACAATGAACTATTAATTAATCAAGTGCACTAATTAATACAACATAATACAATACATGCTAATCCGCACACATACAGAAGAATTAATTTAGGTTATCTGTAACCAAACTTAGCATGTTGTACAAATGCAGCCTCTAACTCTTTAACTGACATGGTTAGCTGTGTTTTGTCAAGATAGCCATGCTACATGTGTTTTAAAGCAAGCTTCTCCAATCCGGTGCCCTGCAGCTGTGCTATTCTAGAACCTTCAAAATTCCCATTTACCTGATTTTGGACCCAGTGATGTCCAGTTCAAGATGCATTAGGTGCCTCTCTCCACCTTGGTTGAGCTTCCGGTTCACAGTAACTGGGGCCAAAAAGGGGTTCTTGGCATCAAATGGTCTGGAAGGAACCCAGGAGACATATCTGGTTAATCTCTTGAATGGTTTATCTCACTGTAATTGGACTTCTGAATATACACTGAAAGAGGTCCTGTCCTTAGTGGATATCGACATGATGTGGGCCCAGAGGCAATCCTTTGCAACGGCACCCGTGCCCCCCCAGTACACCTGGCACCGTCCCTGGTGGATTTCCATAAAGCAGTTCATGCGACACCTTTTGATATCACCTTTGTTTTTATATGCTGTAAATCGCCAGGAGCTGTTTGAGCAAATATATAAAGTTTGCTTCCCCATAGCTCTACGTGGCATCAATTGTCCTTCAAAGTTTTAAAAAACCCAAACAAACAAATGGCTGAAATCTCATAAGGCCCCCGTGTCTTTGTGAGCTCCCACAAGCTTTTGACCAAATGAAAAAATGGCTGAAGCTTTCTACCCTCCCACTATATCCACTGCTCGGTCGGCACACCGGATGGGGAAGCCACCAAGGAAGGGAGCAAGGATGGGACTTCGACGTTGTGGCAACAGCTACCCATCTCCCAGGAGCCTCTTTTTCAGGGATGTTCCGCCTCACTCTTTCTCAAAGGAAAACTTCAGAAAAGCAGAGTGAAGTTCTCTTGAACCTACCATTTTTCACCTGCCCTTGTTAAAGGAAGCAGAAGGAGTTCTCAAAGACTGTATGACCCCCAGCCAGCAGCCACGCCAGGACCTGGCCTACTGGATGCGCTTTCTTAATAGCGGTTTGATGCACAATGGTTCACAAGTGGACATGCTTATTCTCAACTGGATGAGGGCTTCATGCTGCTAAGAATTCTCCTCACATTACTATGTTCCTTTTCGTAGGAAGAGAGACTTCTTTAAATGGGATTTTAAAGAGAAAGGATCATTTCTTCTTGAGTTTTCTTGTTTTTATTGTATGTGTGCACTGCTGATTTCATATATCATTCTCTCTTTACTCCTTTAGGAGTACGAATGGGAAATAATAATAATAATAATGGGGAAGGAGGAAGAGGAACAGAAGACATAATAACAGTAATAAAGGAAGGAGGGGAGGAGGAGGAGGAAATAGTAATAATACTTTTAAAAGGAAGCAGGAAGAGGAGAAGAAGAAACTACAACAGATGAAAAACTGTAACTCCTACTTTACTTCTACAATGATAATGATACATTTTCAGATTTCCTTGCAAGGGAAATTAAAAGAATATTTCAAAATGGTCAAGATTCCACTGTCACGGTTTGGGAAATCCTTACAACTAATTCAGCCCCTACACAGTGCTTGGAGGATTTTGCCCTTCATGCCCATCTCCCCCTCTCTCTCTTTTTTGTAACTTACGGTTTCTGGGTCTCGTAGCTCTTGAGGCGTCCCATTTCACCCATGTAAACCTTGCTTGGGTTGACGTCTTTGTGAACCACCAGCTCGTACTGCCGTATACTAGATAAGAAGGAAAGCAGATTAAGTTTGTGGACAAAACAGCCTGGCTTCAATTTCAGGGGCCAGATGGGGCCAAAGTGGGATGGAGCTCATATTACCACTTGGGGAACTTGGAGGCAGACATTAAGGGATTCCCCCATGACCACAGCAGAGCCCTAAGGCTGGGGTTTCTCTCTCCACCCTCCACATGCCATATTTCCCCAAGAGCTATCTATCAGGGGCTACATGATGGGGGTGGACAGGGCCATCATCTTCTCCCTTTGCCTGACACCATGCAAAATAGCTCTTTCTAGAGCTCAGAATTGCTTGCTTGCAGAACACTTTGGAAATGAAGCGGAGAACCACCTGGGCCCCACCCTGCTCTTTGCAAAAGGCATCCCATCTGTTGGGACCGCAGGAGCTCCCAAGCCCTCTCCTCCTACTAGCTGCTGTTCCACCCTGACCTGGATTCATCTCCTGTGGCTTCCACGCCAAAATGTTCACACACTGCTGGCCAGAACTGTTCACGCCAAGAGATGAAATCTTCTTCCAGGCTGTTGGAAACAGTGAAGAGGGACGTGAGGAAAACCAGAAGCATCATGTTCAACATAAAATATCCAGATCACTATTTCTCAACTTCAGCAACTTGAAGATGTGTGGACTTCAACTCCCCATTGGCTGGGGAATTCTGGCAGTTGAATTCCACACATCTTCAAGTTTCTGAGGTTGAGAAACACTGATCCAGGTCCTCTCACCGGTATCATCCCTTCTGACTTTACATACCATCCAAGCCATATAGAAGAGCTGATCAGTTATGCAGCCCCCCAATCTGTTGCAGAAATGGCAATATCAGTTCTATTGGCATTTATATGGGAGGTCATGGGCCTGATCCAAAAGAAACTCCTGTGGCTTTAAAAACTGCAGAGTCAAGAGGAAGTTCAACTGGTACTACTCTTAAGTAAAAGCACTGCTTTACCTCTTGAGCTGTACCTGGCATTTTACACAACAAATAAGGTTTACAGAAGGGTTCGGCAGGGGCACCAATTTTTCAGCCTGTAGGCGATGCCTGACCTTTTGAATGGTGAAATAAAAACTGCATTCCAAAAAAGCAAGCAGGGCTAAAATTATATCTGATTTCATTTTAATGCAATTACAAATGCATGTTATGAAATGCAGTTGATTAAATGTATAGGGCCTGGTTACTTGAGGGATCACCTATCTTCCAAAGTATCCTCATAGTATCTGCCTGACCAGTTTCATCTGGCAGGGTTGGCGTGCTCTGGGTTCCACCGATTAAAGAATGCCATCTATCATGGCCCTAGAAGTGCGCCTTCTCTGTAGCAGCGCCTGCCCTCTGGAATGAAGTCCCCCCTGTGATTTGAATGGCCCCCACACTGCTGGTGTTTCGAAGGGGACTGAAGGCCTGGGTGAAGAGAGGATGACTGAAGCCTCCTTTTAACCTAGATTGTTTTCTTTCCACCTGGTTTGTTACTCTGCCATCTCTACCCTTGTTACTTGTCTTTACTATTGTATTTTTCATGTTTAAATCCTTTGTAAATCACCCAGAGTTGCTGAGAGTCGTGCAGCATATAGATATTATTATATCATAAATGTAACCAATTTTTTCTCTTCACCATATTAAAAATTATAATTGCACGGTAACTTCAGGAGGGCTCTGCAGGGCCACATCCAAGCTTACTTAGGGTTACATGTGGCTTAGAAGGCTCACATTATTCACCCCTGTCCAGTTCCAGAGAAAGGAGGCATCCAACTCGTTAGTCCTGGCCATGCCTGAGGACCTGCCATCCGCTGTCCTGGCCCACCCACCAATTGGAGCAGAGATTCCAGCAGCCACTCACTTTCCATCATCATCTCCAAGGCCAAGTTCAAATATCCGTTGAGCTCCGAGCTCCTCCAGCCTCTTGTCTACATATTTCCCCATGGCGTTGAAATGCTCATAAGTTTTGTTCCCAAGCCCAAACACCTGGAAAGCACCAGAATATTGGTTCAGTTCAGAGGCAATCAGAAGAGTCCAAGGAATATTTCCTTAAAAATCAGGACGGTTTGAGTTTGACAAAGCTTCTCTCTTGTTTAGATTAGGAGGGTTCTGTGCTACACATCAGTCAAACAATGCGGGTCCTGAGGTGTTCTTCCTCCTTGTAAATTGGACATGGCATACATTTTCGTGGATTCATCCTCAAATGTTTATGCCACAATATGTTTACCCATCTTTAAGGTGATATAAGATGCTTCAATATTGTGTTTCCTGCAACAGGACCAGCACAGCTCCTCTAGAATCTTCTTCACATAGTACCTTTTTAAACATATCAGAATTCTGAGTTAGTAGTTCCTTGATTAGGGATGAACTACCAACTCAGACAAACAATCAAGCAGTAAACAACAGCCTAATCAAGGAACTGCCAAGGAGAAAACCACACCTCCACCAACACTGACAGGGCAAGCTCCTATATATAAACAGAGAGCAGGCCCCACTCCCTTCTAGCATTGAAGATGTTGCCTAGTCAGGTAACGAAACATCTGCAAGAAAACAACCAAGCTCAGAGAACACCAAGGACTCCACAGTGCAATTCCTATACAATTCTTCTGAAGCTAGAGAGACTGCTAAGCACACTTTTCTATGGCTGGGTGGGGCTGTAGCTTTGCATGCATCTCTCCAGTTCCTTGCAAAACTGGATTGATGTGAAAAGAAGAACAGTACAGACAGAAGCAGCTGCAGAACTCAATTCTCAAAGCACAGAACAGGAGAGGTGCAGAATTTCCATGTGCTTTGAACATGAGCACAGAAGACCACAGTTCTGATCAAATAAGATGTTTTTATTTTGCTGGGAGGGAAAACAACTCTTATTCCTACCTCACAGATCGACCGCCCAAACCTAAGGCTACACATTATCAACCTTCTTAATCTGTTCTCCTCCAGATGGGTTGGACTACGGCCATGGACCATGGCTATTTGCCTGGGAGGGGCCACCCTTGGCTCCAGGGAGAAATGGATAGGTGCTGGATTGTTTTCAAGCTTAAGGAATTGTCCAAGAGAGTTTCCATGCCAACAGGTCACAGCTGTTCCCTTCCTCCTCTTTGCTGTTTATTGCTATTTTGATATAAGGATGAGTACCCTGCAGCCTCAGTGAGGCCTTTTATCTAACTCAGAGGTGAGCAATCTAACCTGATCCTCCCCAACCCCATGTGTGTGACTCCTAAAGCACCCCTAGATTGCACCACTGAAATTCAGTGGTTTATGTTTTTTGAATGGCAGGGAGGGAGGGAGGGAGGGAGGGAGGGAAATGAAAGGGCTGAACAGGAACATTACATCCTGTTTCTTATTTAGCCTCCTCCTGTTTCTGTGCTATCACAGTGACACTGGCCATTCTCTTTTAGCTTTCAGAGGCTGGGAAAAAGAAAAAGAAAAAAAATCAAAAGAGACCCCACGATTCTAAAACTATTAACAGCCCTCCTGATATAAATCCATTCCAATTCCATTCCGTTTTGAAAATGATCAGTTCTGATCTCTGGCAAAAGGAATTTGCCTCTTCCTATTCATCCTGCAAGGAACGGAGGAAAAATAAGAGGCCAAAAATCAGAGAACGTAGAGTCCTTGTCCACTTTGGCTCTAGTGCGTTCTATTCGGTATCAGTACACATTGCCCCAGCCTAAAAGGTTAAGAGAGTCTACGACCTTCCAAAAAGAAACACGTAACCCATCTCTGACGTATGTGCTGCCACCAGTGCATACAGCTCTCCTCTAAAATACTTCTGACATAAAATAGGCAGAAAGACAAGAGGAGGAAGAGGAGGTGGAGATAAAATGGAGAAAGTTTACAATTATTTCAAGGACGTGTACTTAGGCTTGGCTACTATGGGTTGCAGATGGTTGGTTTCAAAGCCTTCAGAAAGAAAAGGGGGGAGGATATGAATGGGATAGGAGGCTGTTCCCAAAATTGGAGACAGTGGGGGAGAAAGGACAGAATCATTGGAGAGATTAGATGACCTTTGGAACCAAAGAGGTGACATAACTAGAGAATCAAAGTCCACAGGGAAGGGGACGTTATTAGGACTGGGGAGGGGAGCAAGAATAAAACTTGGTGTTGTATCCAAAGCAGAAAGAACTACCATACAGAGATTTAAGGTATCATATTGTTAAAGTAGCACAAGATGACTTTTTTTGTGGGGGGGAGCAATAAAAGAAGAAACTGCAATGGTCAAAGCAAAAAAAAAAAGAGCTAAGTCTAGCTCAGAGGAAATAATGGTTTTCCATTTTCAAGTCTCTTCTCTTATTAGAATGGGGAAGGAAAGAGAATGAAATCATAGCCACAGACACTGTGATTCATGCCATGCATGTCTGGATTTTATCTGTCTCAAGTTATTAACTGCTGATGCCAGGAACAGGCTATAGCTCTTTGATATGTTTATTGCTGGCCATTAGATGGAAGCATTAGAAAGAGCAACTAATTGGGAGAGCTGGATTTGCAAGGATGGAGGTAAGCAAGGGCTTCTCAACTGGCAGGCACAGAAGGACATGGCTTGAAAAACACTATTTATGGTTACAGAGGAGAGAGAGAAAATTGACTTTTTTCAGTGAAGAAGCCATAAGAAAATAAAGCTGGAGTAGCTAGGAAGGTATTTAAGATCTCGTTAGCTTTTCAGTTGCCAAGGAAAAATTGTGAACTCTGCCATATAGCAGCAACAGTAATGCACAGAGATGGTTAAAAAACGAAGAGCTAACAATGCACTTGAATTGAATATACTGAAAAGAGAAGAACAGGAGATAAAGCAGTCTGATCCCTGGAGCTCCAAAATTCAAGAACAATTCTCAGAGGAATTATGTTTGTGGCTTAATTAGTTTCCTCAACTTTCAGGCTTGGATACACAGGGCACAGAAGCCAACTTGGCCCACGGCAGGATCTGTAATCAACAGCCTCAAGTCTAGAAAAAAAGCAACATAACACTCATGACTTCCTTCTTCTCTCCTTGTCTGAACCAAGACTGATTTAGCGAATGGAGCTAAGCTGACAGCCTGAAGAATTTTGTTCCTTTCGCATGACTAGTTGTGGACAATTTTAACCGCAATACAGCTGGGCAAAACAAAAGACAAAATAGAGAGCTGCACTTTCACTATGCAGCTCTCAAAACAAGTTCCGTTGAACACATACGAAAACTGGCAGCAGGGCAGACTTTACAGTCGCAAAGCTCCATCTGAGATAAGGTAAGGCGGTGGCAACGGGTATGCCGAGCACCTTATGCTAGAGAGGACAAGCAGACATCATCAAGGAAAGCTACAGATGTGATTGTCTGAGTGCCTGGAAGCAGGGAGTGTGTGGATGGTCACCACCCTACCTATGCCTAATCAGTCTCAGCAAACAGAACTGCTGTGACGATCAGAGTTGGGAGTTGGAAACTGTGAGCATTCAACAGCACATCAGGAGGATGGGAAAGGAGGAAGACCTTCATTGAGAGTCTTCAAACAAGGGCTGGATGATCATCCATTAGAGATGCTCTAGTGGATCCCATGCTGAGCAAGGAGTTGGACTAGGTGAGCTCTAAGATACGCTCCGACTCTACGATTCAATGAAAGAACATACATGCACATGCACAACAGATATCCTTCCTCCTTTACCCTTCAGACTTCCCTCTCCGCATAGGACTCTGATTCCTCTCAGAGTAGAATCCGCAAAATGAGCATTCATCTCAGGAACTGGGGATAACCATAATACTTGATCATAATCATCTTTTGGGACTACCTTCTAGCTTTCGTGAAGTACATAAGGGTTCCATCCAGACTGGTTTTGCATATTCAGAATTCATATCCACATTGCAATTAAATGGTCCCAACAACTGGTCAAACACCCTTTAGCTTCTCAAGCATCCTATACTCCGCCGTCTCCCCCGACAAGGGTAGCACTGAGGAGATGAATCAAAGCTCACCGCATATTTTATACCAGACAGGTTGGCATCTGTGTCTTGCAACCAATCGTAGAAATCTTGGGCATTATCGGTGGGATCCCCTTCTCCATAGGTGGCCATGCAGAAGATTGCCAGGGACTTATCAATCTCCGTCAGACGACTCACATCCGACTATATGAGAGAGGGGACAGAAAATAAGGGACTCAGAAATATCAGCTTTTCTTTCTGTCCAGGAGAATTCTAGGCCCACCAAGTTAATAAAAAAGGAGGAGATACTGGGAGATTCACTAAACTTTTCAGGTCCTGAGCAAGACTTCATAACAGCTTCGCTGTTCCCCTTTCTTCTCACAAAACCATCTAAATGTCATACAATTGCAGCCATTCTTTATTTTGGTTGTCATTATTACAATCTTAATTTGGAGGGTTTGTCGGAGCCTTTTGGGGGATGACAAGACATCCCAGTATACAACGCATGCTTTACTAAAAGAGCAAGTGATAATTACACTAAACCATAACTGAGTGCAGTTTTCCCCAACCTGAAGCTATTCAAATGTGCTGATTGCAATTCTCCTTGCAGGGTGAAGACACTGTAACAACAGAAATCTTGAAGGCATGACGTTATATACCCAATCCCTGCTTAAAGAGGAAGGAAAATTAAAATCTTGGTATGGTTCTTTAGCTCCTGGCAAACCCAATGCAGCTAAACTACCACTTCCGTTCTCCTGGAGAAGTTGGAGAGGCATCAGGAAGAAAAAGCTAGTAGACTCTTCTCATCCAATTCTCCCCAACTTGGTTGCCCTCTTAATGTGTTGGGAACTAGAATTTATAGAATTCCCATCCCATCAGACCACACTGACTGGAGAATTCTGCAAGTTGGAGTCCCATCACATAGGGACAGCACCAGGTTGGGAAAGACTGAATTATTTCTTATGCGCGTAAGAATTTCTCACCCTGATGAGCACCATGGGCACTTCCTTGACTGCAATCTTCTGATATTTAGTAAATTCAAATCTCAGCAGATTAAGGCAAGGAAACTAGTGGTGTGCAATATGTGAAATATTTCAAGCTTAAAACAATCATTTTAAGCTCAAAAGAATTTCATGCCAGATGTTTTCCTGTACCTTTCCAGGATGACTGAAGCAGTGTCAGAACACTCCCCAGAAAGCCAGAACAGTCCATTTCAAATATGAAACATTTTGCATACCACTAAAGGAAAAAATGTATACAAAACGGAGTTGGGAAAGACTTTCTTATTGTATCAGTGCACAAGGGAGGCTTTTGAGGGGAATAGGACTATCTAACCTCGGATCTAGGTGACACCAGCAAGGATTGAAAAGGGTGGAATACTGCTGAGAACATACCAAGTCATATTCCTCTGGATCGGCAGACATGCCCCGCATCCCATAACGTTGGGCATCTTTGGCAAGGCGGCCGGCAAATTCTTCAGCAGTCCCTGTCTGAGAGCCATAGAATACCACAATGTTTCTTCCCTGTGAAGGAAAAGAAAATGGGAGACAAGGGAATTTAGCAATGTCTAGAAGACTCTGAGAGCCAGTCTGGTGTAGTGGTCAAGGCATCAGGCTAGAAACCAGGAGACCTTGAATTCTAGTCCCACCTTGGGCCAGTCACTCTCTCTCAGCCCTAGGAAGAAGGCACTGGCAAACCACTTCCAAAAAACCTTGCCAAGAAAACTGCAGGGACTTGTCCAGGCAGTCTCCAAGAATCGGACAAGATTGAATGGATTAAAAAAGAAGACGACTCTAGAACGGCTCAAAGTCAATAAACCTATTCATTCTAGATAGTAAGTTCTACCTCAATCACCAACCAGACCTGAAATCAAAACAGAAATTAACGTATTCC
The DNA here is from genome assembly GCF_035149785.1 of Candoia aspera. NCBI lineage: Eukaryota > Metazoa > Chordata > Lepidosauria > Squamata > Candoiidae > Candoia > Candoia aspera. Next base: position 16,958,535 of record NC_086153.1, read on the forward strand.
CCCAAAGTCTATCAGGGGAAGCATATTTACTTTTTTGCACACAGCATTCCAGGCAAGCCAAAAATAAGCCGTGATGGCATATGCTGCTTGACCTCATTGCACATACTGTATAATTTGAATCATCTGTGCAATAACATCACGATGCACATGATCTCACTTGCCCTCTCTTGCAGATGCCCATCGGCCAAAACGAGGTATTATCTGAGATGGGTGGGTTGAATTTTTTTTTTCCGTTTAAAATATGTAAAGGGAATTGTACCCCATTGAATTTTTATGCAATTTTCTGAGGAAACTTTTCCATTTCTAAACATGCAATATTTTGTGAGACTAATTAATAACAGAATGCAGAGAGAGTAGACTGGACAAGTTTCCAAGTTGCAGCTAACATTTTACATGTGGTTCTTCCAGGGAAATGCATATTTAATAACCCTTTGCAACTCTCTGGGGAATGCTAAAATTAATATGTTAACTGTTCCCTGTGCCTTCTTTGCCTTAAATTATAAGGAAACTAAGGGAAATGTATACTGCGACGTATCTAACAGCTTATAAACTCCTCCTTGAGAGAGTGGGAGGTCTTGGCTGCTAATAAACAAACTGTGTTCTGGCCACTCCTGAAGAAATTCTGCATACGAAGGATGAAAATAATTACAGAACATCACCAACACTGCCTCAGATGAGTGGTGGTTGATCAACTCCAGGCACATTCTCTAGATCCATTGAAATCCAAACTCCGAGCAGAAAATGCCTTGTCTTCCTATTGGATGACCAGAAAGGGGATGGGGATAGGGATATGTGAAATACCATCTTGGAGGTTCTCTTGAACCTTTTAGCAGCTTCTTTGCCATAGCAAATGGCATCCTAGATGGGCACCCTGGTTTGGATGAGGCCCATTGTTTTAGAGCAGGTCTGCTCCTGCTGGTATGGCCAATTTCAGAGTCAATAAACGTTATGGGTGGAAGGAGGTGGAGGTGGAAGAGGAGTTAAAAATGGCCAAAATCACACTGGGAGTTGCACAAAGACTATTTATAGAGGTTGCAGGAACCATGTTGCTAACCCTATCCTAAAGGATCAGGTGAAGAGCCTGGGGTTTACTTCTTGCCCATAAAGTGGCTCCAAGCATGCTTATGCTGTAAGCCACCATGAGTTTATTTAAATTTGGCACATACACATGCACTCAGTCAGCCAGCCAAACTGACTATTATCCTAGTTGGACAGAGACAGCACTGCAACACTGTCTGGATCACTGTGCTGCATTATACATGGGAACGCTTTCAAAACAGCCCAGAAATGTCAGTTTTAAAACAGTGAAGCCAGAGTGCTCCTAATCGTGAGAGGCCAAGACAATCATATTAAGCTAATGATGTGCCTTGTGCCCTGGCTGCTAGTTTGTTTCTAAGCCCAATTCAAAATGCGAGTTTTCTAGTAAATGGCTTGGAACCCAATAATCTTAAGGAGCGTCTCCTCCTGTATTTACTGACACGGATTCTATATTCTCCATCCAAGATCCTTCTACAGGTAAGGCAAGAGGAGAACAGTTCAAGAGAAAAAATATTTTCATTAGTAGCACCCCATTTCCAAAATACCTTCCCTACCACGGCTTGCCTGGTGCCTCCTTTATGATCTTTCTGTCACCAGGAGCTTTTTAAAAAAAAAAATCACTGGATATTGTTTTACTACTAGTTTTACTGTTATTTTATGTGCTAATTTTATGTGATTTTTATTATTATTATTGCTCTTCATTTTACCTCTTTTATGTTATTTTAATTACAAAATATCATAAAGGAGACAACACATAGCGACAACAGTAACGATCGCATTATTATTAATACCACTACTACCACTAATAATGGATTTGTATGCCACCCAAGAAACATTGGCTCTTGGGCAATCCAAAAAGTTAATGAACGATTTCTTAGAAATGTTTTACGGTAAATATTTATTTTACACACACACGACTTCTCCCAGCACAACGTATTCTCCAGAGCAGGCTTTCCCTAATATTCATCATTCCCAACTAGTATGGCAGATGATGAAGAACAGGAGACCCTGTACTCCAGCCACATCTGGGGAATCCAAGACTGAAAAAAAACTTCCCCCCAAAATCTTCATTACTGCTGCCAACTTGCTCTCATACATAGAAGAGAGGCTGAAATGGCAGAAAAGCCTGGGGAACAAGCCTGTTTAAGTGAGTACCAACCATGAAAAGGATGGAGTGAAACTTACCGTCTTTTTCATTTTTTCAATAAAACTGTTTTCATTTGCTGACTGCCCACTATAAAAGAGAAAGAAAGGAAGGCATGGTTTTGAAACTTTCACCGTTGCAGCAATGTACCAAACCATCACGTTGGTTCCTGCATCGCGATGTTCTCTAACCTGCTACTTATCAATTCTGTCAGGGCTAAAGCCTCTGTCATTTCAGTGACACAAATAACAACATTTTGGGGATAGGATGGTAAGCCATCATAGTTAGCAGGCACCACACTCGGAAAGGCTGAGCTGGCTACATACAGGTAGTCCTTGACTTATGGTCATTCATTCAGTGAACGTTCGAAGTTACGATGGCACTGAGAAAAGCGACTTATGACCAGTCCTTGCACTTACGACCGCTGTGGCATCCCTACGGTCATGCGATCGAAATTGGGGTGCTTAGCAACCAGGATATATTTACAATGGTTACAGCATCCTGGGGTCACAGGGATAGGAATGGGGATGTCACTTTCTCTCTCCTTTAGACACTCCCATTTGCAGTTTGGGAAAAACAGTACGAACCTACTTCACAGAGCTGTTAAGGATTAACAACAATTGTAAGCCACCCAGAGTCACTTGTTGAGATGGGCAGCTATAGAAATTAAACAAACAAACAAACAAACAACATACGCAAGAGTAGCCTGAAGCATCTTAAGTAATTTCCTGTTTTCCAACTTCCTGGTCCCCATCAAATCAGGAGCCTAGTAGCATCTTTTCCAATTAGCACAATGTATTAAAAGGCATAAACTTCCATGAGTTCAATAAAATGTGTTAGCTGGAAAAGATGCTACCAGACTTCTGATTTTTTGCCACTATAGACTAACAAGGATCTCCTCCTCCACAGCAAACCCCTCCCCAGTATCTTGCCAGCAGAAGACTGAGAACTCTTTTCAAAGAGGCAACCAAGAGTTAAGCACAATGCGGCTTAACTCTGGACTGTAATGCAACTTTGGAGGTAACCAGAGAATGAGTAGAGAACAGCTACATAGTCTTTACACTTACACATTAAGTCTAGTACCAAAACAAGTATTCCTCTCCGTTTGAATTATTTGGGAAGTAGCGTGAGGGCGTACTATTGTGTTTTATGTCTTGCTTGCGGGACTCACAGCTGTTATAGGATGAAAAAGATGGGTCTTCAGTTTGATCCAGCACAGCTCTTCTGTTCTTAATGCGCTCCATTTCTGGGCTATCATCCTCTCCTCTGATGTCCTGCACAAGGCAGGTATCTTAAGGAGCTGCTTTCAGTTGAAAAATAACTTTTCCTGCCATGACCTTCTGCTTTATTTCACCCTTTTAGCAGCAAGAGCTCAATTTCATATAAGCAAGTGTGGAGGCTGGAGGAGAGTAAGAGAAACTTCCCAGCAACACCCCCAAAATAGTGGCCTCACATGGCAATATCCTCCTTCGACCCAGACCAGCTTTCCTGAATGGAAGCTGCCACCAAATCAGTTTTTGCATTTAAAAGGTTTGCTCCACCCCTGTCCTGATTCAGCAGACCCCAAATCCACTGAAGGCCATCATGGAAGGCTTCCAAACCTCCCAGTTAACTTACCTCCTAGGAAAAGTCTCCTCCTGCCGTGCTGAATATGCGCAACCCATGATGAATTTGAAACAGCAGAGAGGTATTTCACAATCCTGCAATTTCATACTGACTGCAAGCAGCTAAACTTCACTCTGAAGCAAAGCATCCCCAGAGCTTCTCACACCACCCCTCTCAGATCTTAAAGTCAGCGGCCGGCCTCCTTTTGTTACAGCCCAGCAAAGCTTGCATACCAACCCCTCGCGTCAGACAGCACCAGCAGCCTGATCCTCTGGGATTCATGCTGGCTGCTTTCAGAACTACCCAGAGGGCCCGGCACAAACCCAAGAATGTCAACATCTGGCAGTAGCAAAAAGGAACAAGAAGGAAAAGACTTAAGAATGAAAATTCCCAAGGACCTCTGCACCCTCCCACCCCCCCCCCACTTTTACCATTCAAGAATGAACAGGGCGAGCTTCCCAGTGAGAGACCTTCCATTGCCTTAGCAACTGTTTTACATCATAGGCCCTTTAAAAGTAAATAGAAGCCACTTTTTTTTCCATTCTGAGAACTGCCCTTCACTGCAGAACCTCTTCGGAAGGCTGCATGGAAGTTCAGAAAATAAGATATATAAAAAAGAATGTATGTCCAGTTTGTTTTCATTAGGAGTAGGCAAGAAGAAAGGTTAACACAACTGGGAGGAGTCTAAATACTTACCTATTGAATTCAAAGTCTCCTTAAAGATAATGAAACAGTTCTTCCCACCGTCTGTTAATCCCCACAGGCCTCATTCAGGAAAATAGCACAATTCATTGAGAGGAGCAGTGACAGTTCAGTACCACCCATTAGTACTGTCTTCTTTTCACTTATGGGAAGCCTGAAGCCCTCCAGATGTGTTGGAAGACAGCTCACTATTTCCCAGACTTGTGACTTCCAGATGTGCTGGATAGTTGTATAGGTTTATAGGATCAACTAACTTTTGGGCAGTTGCATTTTAAGAACTTGGGTTTTCAGGATCTCAGCCACTGTGCCAAGAAAATGGTGCAAGAAGGCTGGGCAATCTGCACCCCAAGGCACATGGTACCCAGAGCCAAGTCACTCCCAACAGCTCCACCAACCTTTAGAAGGGCAATTTCCTGCCATTCATAGACCCATAGAACTGGAAAGACCCATTCAAGGCTGTGAATTTAACCCCTATAACTTCAGAGATGACTGAGAATAATGACACCTTTAGCCCAATGCATAGAATCAGAACATTGGAAGGGCCGTTTAGACCACCAAGCCCCATCTATTGCCCAGTGTAGATTTCGAAGTTGAAGCACCCCAGACAATGGCTTGACTTGAACAAATCCAATGAAGGCGAGCCCATAAGCTTGGTAACAGGTTCCACTGGTAAACCATCCTGACTATGAGGAAATTATTCCTAATATTCAACAAAAATCTGGCTTCCTAAAATCAATTTTTCTGTATCTTTTACTTGGGGATAATAATGAACAGATTATGGCCTTCTTCTGTGAGACACAGCTTCAGATATTTGAACAATGCTAATTATTATGTGTGATGCAATGCTTCAGTATCATGCAGGTGCTAAAAAAGCAAAGGCTCTCTTGGGGTGCATTAACAGGAACATGAAGTCGAGATTATAGGAAGTCACTGTTCCATTCCATCCTGCCTTGGTCAGACTCCATTGAAGCCCTGTATCCAGTTCTGGGCAGCTTTCAATTTGAGACAGCTTGACAGTGTCAAACTGGAGCAAGTTCAGAGAACGGCTTCTACAATGGGGAAGGATCTGGAAACTAAGCCCTATTAGGAGCAGTTAAAGGATCTGGGGGTGTTTAGGGTGTCCTTCCTACAGATGGAACAAGTGGAGATAGGATATAGCAGTGTTTTTTCAACCTTGGGAACTTTAAGATGGGTGGACTTCAACTCCCAGAATTCCCCAGCCAGCCATGGGGGTGTTGACGACCAACAGGAAGCTCTGGCGTGGGCTGGTCCATGAAGTCACGAAGAGTCGGAAGTGACTGAACGAATAAACAACAAATGGCTACTAACCATGTTGGCAGTTTTAACCTAATACTCATGGAAGGCAATCTTCATTAAAATTACATTAAAAGGAAAAGCAGAAAAAATAGAGAAATGTTTTAAGAAAAAGTCATAAACTCTGCTACAATTGATCAGGGAAAACATTACTTTTAACTTGCTGGTTTAGCACCAAAGGTTCTGCTGCCAAGATTCTGGTACTCTGTGCCTTTAGACAAGCTGTGCCTTCCCTCCCTCCCTCCATCAAATTTATGTAGCTGCCCATCTCACGAAGGTGACTCTGGGCAGCATACAGTAAACATATTTAAGCTTATGTTATTAAGAATATGAGAGCCAGTTTGGTGTAGTGGTTACGGCATCAGGCTGGGAGACTGTGAGTTCTATTCCTGGCTTAGGCACAAAAGCCAGCTGCGTGACCTTGGGCCAGTCACACTCTCTCAGCCCTAGGAAGAAGGGAATGACAAGCCACTCCCGAAAAACCTTACCAAGAAAACTGCAGGGACTCGTCCAAGCAGTCTCTGAGAATCACACATGATTGAACAGATTAAAAACAAATTAGAGTATGTTTTTAATTAGAATTTTCCAACACAATAAAAAAACAAAGTAGACAAAGCTGATCCAACCAAGTAGGGTATGTGTTCATTAGATGAAATTCATTTTTTCCCTCAAAAGGTTCCAGCCTCTGGTTGATTCCAGCTTTGGAGTAATTACTTGCACGTTAAAACAATGCAGGGACTATTGATATATCATCCTGCAGAAGGTCTCTGATTTGGAGAAATCAGACACCCAACATTTTTTCCCACCTATTTTTAAGGCCATTATCTTTTGTTCATTGGGGATAAATGTAATGGTTGCCTATCCCAAATGTACTCAGACTCACAAGCAGTGGCTTGGAATAGATCTGGTTTATTTAGGAATAGTATGCAAGTACAAAGAAAGCTGAGAATGAGCAGAAGCGTGCCGAACACAAAATAAAAACCCTCAGTGCGAAAGTAAGCCCGTCCCCCGTTCAACCGTTTCAAGCTCCCCATCCCAGGTGCCCCTAACAAGTTCAGCTAATCAACGGGTAAAAGACCTTGGACACCAACGATAACCCCACCACATTCCTCCGGTAAGAAAACAGGCATAGAGCCTGGTACAAGGTCTTCCCAGCAGCTCCCACCCAACTGAACGCGCTTCTGCACCATGGCATGCGAGCCGTTACGATGTAAGTCAGACATTGCAACGGTGAACATGACAATAAAATGATAAGTCTCATCAACCTAGCCATCTGTTCCCAACCACAATGACACCAAAATGACAGGAGGCAGTTCAAACAGAACTACAACTGTCTTCTCCAACCTGGTGATGAACCTCCAGATGAACTGGACAATATACTTCCTAGCCAATCAGACCTTTTTCTAGGACAGGGATGGGCAATAAGTAACTGCAGCGTACAAGTATTATAAAATAAAACACGAAGATATTGCAAGAATACTTTAAGGAGACTGTATTTTCCAGCGTGGGCTAAATCCTTAATGAATCCAAGCTGCTCCAATCCAGTAGTCAATTCTCAGAAGCTAAATAGATGCTAGAAAAACATACCGCATCCATCACACCAGAAACCCAGGTCTCTTTAACTGCCCCTGCGTGCCCAGCCACTTACGTTGTTTCTGTTGGTGTCTGGATTTTTGAAAACTCTGGGATCTCCTCTTTCTTCTTACGGAAGAAAAACCAGTACGTCAGCAGACCAATGACAACGGAGAAGAGGAAGACGTCCATCATGCTGAAGGCGACTGAAGGCTCTGGACTCTTTGCAGAAGAGGAGTCTCCTTTGGATGATGCTGTCCCCATGGTGATGAAAAACTGGATGGAAAAGAAGCAGCAGCAATTGTTATATATCCTGCTACAGCTTCAAAGCTCAGCAAACTGGAACCTTCTGGAGCCAAAAACATGGCAAAAGAAGAAGAGCTTCAGTCTGGGAGTGCCAGGAGACCATCCCAGATTAAGTGGAATAAACTCAGCAGAGACAATTTCTTGAGGGAGGTAGCTATAACTACGTATCTGGAAAGCACAAAATAAATATTTCATTTTGCACTCAGGTTGAAACTTGATAGGAACCATCAGCCCCACCACTCCCATAAATTTCATAATGTTCATGTAGAAGGAGCTTGCCAGCAAACTGATATCTACCCTAGAAGGAAGTTAAATACCACACACCTGTATCCCTCTTTCTTTCCAACACTACCAGTGGAAAAGTTATATAAACTTACTTAAAATATTTCTCACCTGCCTTTCTTATACACTAGTCTAGGCATGCAATTAATTAAACAATAGGACATAGAATACTCTAAACATTGCCAGTTCCTTAAAACAAAGGCCTATTTTCTTGCTGGTTCTTTTTGGAGGGTCTAAGCATGCCAGTGGCGCTGCAATAGATGGAAAACCAGTATAGTGTACCAGATCAAGTGTTGGCAGAGGCCAACATTCACCTGCAATTATGGAGCTCACTGGAGACTTCGAGCCTGTTGCTTTCTTTCAGCTGAACCTGCTTCGCAGAGTTTTTGCTAGAAGAAATTTTGGAAAGACAAGTACTACAAGTAGACAAGAACTGTCTACTACGTAAAACACGTGAGTTCCTGAAGGAAAAGTGGGATCTAAATCCAATGAATAATAAGTTCCAACAAATAGAAGCTACTGTTTTCACCTTCAAAACAGCTACTCTAAGTTCAACTTCTTCCTGAGAGTTTAAAACATCCTTAACATGAGCTACTGACAACCACACAGTTACAACCATATTTTTTGGCAACAATATAGAAGGTATTGCTTTATTCCAGGAGATCTGATTTCTCATTTGAGCTTACTGCCATATCCAGGACCATCCCTGCTTAGCTTCTAAGATCACAGGAGATTGGACAGGTTCTGCCATCTGCTTACACAGCAGGATGTAAAACCTGTAAAGACATTTAGGTTATAATCCTCTGCCACATGTAACTCCTAACTAGTTACTGACTAGTACCAATCGCAGTAAGGCAAAATGTGATTCATTTGGTTTATTGCTTTGCATAAGCACTCAGCCACAGTGATTAATAAACCATGATCAATGCCTTTGCACGCTACATTGATCTAGCCAGATGCAGCTAACAAGTCATGACAAAAACCTGGTTTTCTGTCTATCTGGTCACAGCCTTAACTTTTCCAAACATTCATTTCATCTCAAACTGCAGAAATGAAACAACATTGTTCTTGTATTCAGAAGCAGGCAGACAGGCAGGCAGACAGGCCCGAGACCATTAATGGTGTCAAAGGCCATGTCAGTAAGAGAATGACATTACCAGATGGGGTTTTTTGAGAGGAGGAACTGTTCAGCCTTAAAGAGGCTTAATACTCGTTCTAACCTGATCTCGGGTGATCCTCTCACAAGGCACTTTGGTTTCCCTAAGAGTTGAAATCCAACCCACCAAGTAGATGATGCAAGTGACTGTAAATGCCAAGGAACAAATATTTTAAGTTTACAGTTCTGAAAACTCACCCACTGCATGAGAAATACACAGCTTAATTACAACCCTTACAATGCATTAATGTATTGGGTTTTTGATGTTCTTTGCAGACATCTCATTAGCAGATTAGTTACTGGGAAGAAGAAAATCGAGCACCCAACAGTTCAGCCCTTACTTAGATATATACTCCACTATTGCATTAATTTATAGCTGAAGTGCCCAGACTTTTCCAGGCCCAAGGCAACATCTGGCTTTGGGTGGTATACTACATTCCAGCCATGTACAGGCTCAGGGCAATGGCCAGATGAAGGGCAGAACTCAAGCTGTAGGGAATGCAAAATGGGGCAGCTGTCAAAGATGGGAGAGTAGAGGAGAAATTTTGGCAAACAGGTCAACTGAAGACCCCCATCTCTGTCTCAGAAAACAACCATATTGATTGTGCCACATGAAATATTTCCAGGGACCATAAATACCACATTTATAACACAGGATGTCATTTTCAGACCACACAGACAATAAGAACAAATACTAAGCCAAAGCACAACTTTATCTTGAGCCATCTCAACCTTCCTCTGCAAAAACATCTCCATGGCATCACTCTTCTGCTGACCAGAGCCTACTTTGTCAACAGCAATAGGGTGATGCAGTCAAGGCAACTCTGGATTAGAACATTTTAGTTTCTCCAGCATGATCTCAAAATCCTTCAGTGAGGCTCTGGCCCACCAACCTGGTAACCATAACAACACATGGTTGACAATGGTCACCATGACAACCTTGAATTTCAGTCTAGCAAATCACCTCCAATAGTAAGAAACTGCAATATATTTTGCCTTTCAAGGAGGAAAACAAGAGAGAGAAACCCTATCTGGACTTTAATGCCAGAGAACTAGGCTACAAAATTGGTCTCCAACACCAAATTATTTACACTACCTTGGAATGGGAACCCATCACAGCTTTTTTAACCATCTGTCACAACCTGTTCTTTATCTCAGTCTCCCCACTCTTAAGTCCCGTTCTATCGTTGGATTTTGACTCCTGTAGTACCAACCATGCACCATGACAGCAAACCACCTGCTGGCCTGCATCCATGGCCTTCCTTCTCTTCCATCACCCTGAACTTTCAAGAAAATAAGTCTCAACAGGCAGCCATGATCATATCTGATAACAGCAAATTCCATACTTTGCTCTGTGTAAAGAAATGCTTCCTTTTATTTCTAAGTCTCCCAGTATTTTGCTTCAGTGGAAGATCCTGACTTTTAATATTGTGAGGGGGAAAAAAATCTCTATCCCTATTTTGCATGTCCTAATTTTATCTTGCCTCTCGCCCTCACCTGTTCTCTCCAGATGTTGCAGTATTGTCCTCATAGGGGAGCTGCTCTATCTCAATAATCATTTTGGGGGGGGGGGGAGGTCTCTGTACTTTTTCCAAGTCCTACAATATCCCTTTTGAGAAGAAGTCAACAGAATGCTGCAACAGACAACAGCATGTAGCCAATCTTGACTAATCTTAACTAGGATTAGATATAGGGACTAGTGGTTTGGCATCAGGATTCCATCCTATTTTCTTTCATTGCCCCTTGCTTACCTGCTACACAGAGGTTATTAAGCAGCCTTTGTGCAAGGTAACTTGAGGATTAACTGCCCATAACTAAGATGAGTGGTGAAAATAATAGTGTTTACGTTCCTTTGGAGCAAGCATCAAGCTAGGTGGCAGAAGGAAAGAACACAATATTGTCTGGACAGCAGCCAGAAGTGTCCATGATATATGAAAAGCAGCAGCAAAGGATCTTGGGTCCCCACTTTTCATTCTGCCACTGGACAACCAGCAGAACACATCAAACATTAGGAATAAGTAACATAAATATACAGTAAATGAGAACCAACATCTCTGGTTCCACTGATTCCCGACTGGTTGCCAAGAGTTTATTGTTCTTCAAGCTTTTTAGGGGGAAAAACATGCTTTGGCAATAAAACACTTGCTTTACAAGCAGGCGATTCAAGGCTGAATCTAGCATTTCCAGTCCAAGGTCCTTGAGAATTAGAAGAGAGATATTTCTGAGATACTAGAGGAAGCCCAGTCAGAACCAAGCAGGGACAGCAAATATCTTCCAGAAATTGATGAACTAAACTCCTAGCATCTCTTGTCATTGGCCAGCTGACTAAGGGTAATGGGAGTACCGGCTCAGCAATGTCTGGACGGCCAGAAGCTCACCCCGGAACAGAGACTATTGGGCTAGATCAGAGATCAGCAAATTGCATTGTCCCAGTCTTGAAGCTCCTGAAGATCATTCTGACAAAATCTGACCATAAAGCAGAGAATACTGGCAGTGCAATTCTTGGTGGCAAACTCATTTTGGAAAGAGGGAAATCTTTTGATTGAGCCCAAATATTAAAAAGCATAACTCTTGATCACAAAAATGTCACCCAACCTTGGGCTAGATCGATCAAAGACCTAGCAAACCCATGTGAAAACATGCTGAGTTGGCCTTGTTTGTGTTGGAAGTCCTGGCAAATCCAGCATGCCTCATTAACATGTAAAGTGAGTTGTCCCACAATGCAACTCTGAGGAAGCTGTTTGTTGCCACTCCCACTTCCCTTTTCTCTCTTCCTTCTTCTCCACCAGAAGCAAGCTCAGGGATGTGTGCTGCTCTCCTCCATTCTGGGCAGCATGTAGTGGGCCTGGAATTCCCCTTTCTTCCACACAGCTCTTGACAGCTGTAGGGCTGAGGGTTTAGGGCAAAACTAAGTATTTAGAAAGAAAAGAAGAACAAAGGAACTTCATCTTTTCCACCAAGATGGATGTAGCAGAAGCAACAAAGAATAAAGTCAGTAAGAAATTCTTTTACTTCTTAACCTAATATGTCTAAGCGTTTGATTCTTTAGGCTTGGGAGGGCTGAGTGTGTAAGGTCCATAACATGTATTTCTCTGGCATGCTCATTAAAGCTATCTAAGATATTCTTTTTCTGTGCCAGCTTCTCAGCTGTGTTATAAGCTCTGCTCCATTTCAGTGGTTCTAGCAGGCCACTTAAATGAGCTTCAGTTTGAACCTGGGAGCCCCTCCCCTTTCCCAGCTTAGCACTTAGTGAAAATTGAAACCACATAGTTTATTGCAGAAAGCCACAACACAGATTTATACAATAATCAGGTTAAGCTTAACGTGTAAACACTACTAAAGAATAGTATCTGTTCCAGATAAGACACTAAGTAGGGGAAGTGGACTTCTGCAGGGCAGGGCTATTGTTTTTATGTCCTCGTTGCAAGCTTCCCAGAGTCACCGGCTTTGCTTGGCTCCTCTGATAAACTAAAGGCTCAATTTCTACTTACGTAAAAGGTTTTGCCAGTTCTAGCCAAAAAGACTTCCTATATGTGATTTACATACTGGCCATATAAACAAGAAAGCTCTGGCAGCATGCCTAATGATCTAAACAATGCAAGTACAAAAGGAAAAAAAATGGATGGGGATTCTTCAAAAAGAATTAGTTTAGTTTTAGTAAAGTAAAAAGTAAATTTCCGGATTATATATTAAGAGTCTTAGCCCTGATTCTGATCTGCCGGCCTATTAAGAACGTAGTAAGAATGAGCCAACCTGGCGATTGGCAACCCTGACCCTCATTACCACCACTGCAATCCATCAGTCCATGGGTTGGTGAGTAAAGCTATTACAGCAGTAAAATAACTAAACTGTGGGTGCTGCACTTACTTCCAATGAGCTTCTCAGTACAATTGAAAGGACTGGTTTTAACCTTGAAAGCCATACACAGTTCGGCTCCTATGTACTACACAGCTGCCTTCCTCCAGTACACCAACCTATCCAGTATGCTCATCCCGCTGGGGAAGCTGGGTGTTCCTGGTATATGAGACATGAGATAGGTGGCCGTCCCCATCTCGTTCAATGGCCTCTGCCCCAAAATTACATCAGAGCCAGCCTTTTGTATAGATCCAGTTTCCCAAAGCAGTAAAGACTAAATGATTCCGAAGGGTTTTGAAGGCTGATACCAGTGGGCGCCTCTGATGATCATAATGTCTACTCTTTCATTTGTAATTATTGAAGGGGTTGTTGGTTTTTCTGTATTTCGTTTCTGGGTTTTATACTGTAAACTGCCTTGAGTTGAAAGACTTGGCAGTATACAAACATGACAGAAAGATAGACAGACAGACAGACAGGTGTGACTTAATGACTCAGCCCAACTCCTGCTAGCTGTTTACACCCATGTGCCTTTAGGAGCCACAAGCAAGACATAAGCAGGACAGGTACCCTAAAGTTACGATACTCTGAGGCAGCATGAAGACAAATCAGCAAGTTATAAAGACTACCCAAATTAAAATTTTAAGAATGAGGAACCTTTGCTTCCCAAGAACTGGATGCACCACAGCATTGCAAATCTGTGCACAATGCTTTATTGCAGCCCACACCTTCCCCAAACACAGGGTATTGCTATGGGTCACCTCCACCCTTCTAGGACTTGCGGGTTGCTGTTGCCACATAAATATGTCTTTAATAAGTTCTTTATACTCAGTCTGTTAATACTCAGTTCAAACAAAAGTCTCCAAGTCTGTAAAGTAGCACACAACCTTTGTATTTTTTTCAAAAGTTCTTGCACTAGTTGGGATGAGGTGCTGCCTTACTGTGGTTGTTCCTTTTCTAGTTGCTGCCAAGCTCTGCTCTTAAGCAGTGGTGCTTTTGACCACTCCAGCTGAGCTCCCAAACCAAGCTCCAGGCAGGAATCCCACCAGGATATGCTGTTTACTGTAGCTTGAGATCCTGGCAGTTACCTGATAGTCCTCTTGCCTGCCTGTAATAGCTGTCAATCATCAGACGTCGCCTCCCACTTCCTCGCCTGTTGCCATTTTCCTATTTCCTTTTCTCCTACATGCCCACTTCCCACTTTGTCTTAGCATTTGGTTTTAAAGCTAAGGGTCTGGGTGTGGTGAGGCTGCCTCTGGACATGGTCATCCTTGAAAATGCTAGGGTGTGGCTTAATTATCACAGGCAGCTGGAACACTGGTTTGAATGCTTGTGAATAACATTGTGGGTTAGTGAATGAAGGTGGGAAATGGGTTGAGAGGAACACAACAATAATACAATTAAAACATCACTCTGGAAAAGGATTCTATGTACACTCAAAATAAACAGATTGTGACCTGCAACTGTCAGCTAAGTAACAGTAGGGTGGAACAACCAGTTGTTGTTGTTTATTCGTTTAGTCGCTTCCGACTCTTCGTGACTTCATGGACCAGCCCACGCCAGAGCTTCCTGTCGGTCGTCAACACCCCCAGCTCCCCCAGGGATGAGTCCGTCACCTCTAGAATATCATCCATCCATCTTGCCCTTGGTCGGCCCCTCTTCCTTTTGCCCTCCACTCTCCCTAGCATCAGCATCTTCTCCAGGGTGTCCTGTCTTCTCATGATGTGGCCAAAGTATTTCAGTTTTGCCTTTAATATCATTCCCTCAAGTGAGCAGTCTGGCTTTATTTCCTGGAGGATGGACTGGTTGGATCTTCTTGCAGTCCAAGGCACTCTCAGAATTTTCCTCCAACACCACAGTTCAAAAGCATCGATCTTCCTTCGCTCAGCCTTCCTTATGGTCCAGCTCTCGCAGCCATATGTTACTACAGGGAACACCATTGCTTTAACTATGCGGGCCTTTGTTGTCAGTGTGATGTCTCTGCTCTTAACTATTTTATCGAGATTTGTCATTGCTCTTCTTCCAAGGATTAAGCGTCTTCTGATTTCCTGACTGCAGTCAGCATCTTCAGTAATCTTTGCACCTAGGAATACAAAGTCTTTCACTGCTTCTACATTTTCTCCCTCTATTTGCCAGTTATCAATCAAGCTGGTTGCCATAATCTTGGTTTTTTTGAGGTTTAGCTGCAAACCAGCTTTTGCACTTTCTTCTTTCACCTTCATCATAAGGCTCCTCAGTTCCTCTTCACTTTCAGCCATCAAAGTGGTATCATCTGCATATCTGAGATTGTTAATGTTTCTTCCAGAGATTTTAACTCCAGCCTTGGATTCCTCAAGGCCAGCTTGTCGCATGATGTGTTCTGCATACAAGTTGAATAGGTAGGGTGAGAGTATACAGCCCTGCCGTACTCCTTTCCCAATCTTAAACCAGTCTGTTGTTCCGTGGTCTGTTCTTACTGTTGCTACTTGGTCGTTATACAGATTCTTCAGGAGGCATACAAGATGACTTGGTATCCCCATACCGCTAAGAACTTGCCACAATTTGTTATGGTCCACACAGTCAAAGGCTTTAGAATAGTCAATAAAACAGAAATAGATGTTTTTCTGAAACTCCCTGGCTTTTTCCATTATCCAGCGGATATTGGCAATTTGGTCTCTAGTTCCTCTGCCTTTTCTAAACCCAGCTTGTACGTCTGGCAATTCTCGCTCCATGAACTGCTGAAGTCTACCTTGCAGGATCTTGAGCATTACCTTACTGGCATGTGAAATGAGTGCCACTGTTCGATAGTTTGAACATTCTTTAGTGTTTCCCTTTTTTGGTATGGGGATATAAGTTGATTTTTTCCAGTCTGATGGCCATTCTTGTGTTTTCCAAATTTGCTGGCATATAGCATGCATTACCTTGACAGCATCATCTTGCAAGATTTTGAACAGTTCAGCTGGGATGCCGTCGTCTCCTGTTGCCTTGTTATTAGCAATGCTTCTTAAGGCCCATTCAACCTCACTCTTCAGGATGTCTGGCTCTAGCTCACCGACCACACTGTCGAAGCTATCCCCGATATTGTTATCCTTCCTATACAGGTTTTCTATATATTCTTGCCACCTTTTCTTGATCTCTTCTTCTTCTGTTAGGTCCTTGCCATCTTTGTTTTTGATCATACCCATTTTTGCCTGGAATTTACCTCCAATGTTTCTAATTTTCTGGAAGAGGTCTCTTGTCCTTCCTATTCTATTGTCTTCTTCCACTTCCGCGCATTGCTTGTTTAAAAATAATTCCTTATCTCTTCTGGCTAACCTCTGGAATTTTGCATTTAATTGGGCATATCTCCCCCTATCACTGTTGCCTTTTGCTTTCCTTCTTTCTTGGGCTACTTCTAGTGTCTCAGCAGACAGCCATTTTGCCTTCTTGGTTTTCTCTTTCTTTGGGATGTATTTTGTTGCCGCCTCCTGAACAATGCTGCCAACTTCTGTCCAGAGTTCTTCCGGGACCCTATCTACTAAGTCCAGTCCCTTAAATCGATTCTTCACCTCCACTGCATATTCCTTAGGAATATTAGTGAGCTCATATCTAGCTGATCTGTGGGTCTTCCCTAATCTCTTTAGTCTGATCCTAAATTGTGCAAGAAGAAGTTCGTGATCTGAACTACAGTCAGCTCCAGGCCTTGTTTTTACCGACTGTACAGATGTCCGCCACCTTTGGCTGCAAAGGATGTAATCAATCTGATTTCGGTGTTGTCCATCTGGTGAAGTCCATGTATAAAGCCGTCTCTTAGGTTGTTGGAAGAGAGTGTTTGTTATGCAGAGTGAATTGTCTTGGCAAAATTCTATCAGCCTGTGTCCTGCTTCGTTTTGTTCTCCCAGGCCATACTTACCTGTAATTCGAGGTGTCATTTGACTGCCCACCTTAGCATTCCAGTCTCCTGTGATGAAAATAACATCTCTTTTAGGCGTGTTGTCCAGTAGGTGCTGCAGATCCTCATAGAACTGCTCTACTTCAGCTTCTTCAGCATTTGTGGTTGGGGCGTATATTTGGATCACTGTGATGTTAGATGGCTTGCCCTGAATTCGAATTGAGATCATTCTATCATTTTTTGGGTTGTATCCAAGCACTGCTTTAGCCACTTTACTATTAATTATGAAGGCTACTCCATTTCTTCTGTGGTCCTCTTGTCCGCAGTAGTAGATCTGGTGGTCATTTGATGTGAAGTGGCCCATTCCAGTCCATTTCAGTTCACTGACGCCCAGAATGTCTATCTTTAATCTTGACATCTCACCAATAACCACATCCAATTTGCCCTGGCTCATAGATCTTACATTCCAGGTTCCAATGGTGTGTTGATCCTTAGAACATCGGATTCGCCGTTCACCACCAGCACCGTCGGCCGCTAGCCGTCCTTTCGGCTTTGAGCTAGCTGCGTCATCACGTCTGGGGCTAGTTGAGCTCATCCTCTGTTCCTCCCCAGTAGCATTTTGACCATCTTCCGACCTGGGGGTCTCATCTTCCGATGGTATACCGACATATCTCTGGTTGTACTGATCCATTTAGTTTTCACGGCAAGAATACTGAGGTGGGTTGCCATTACCTTCCCCAGGGATCGCATTTAGTCTGACCTCTCTGTCATGACCTTCCCGTCTTGGGTGGCCCTTCACGGTTTAGCTCATGGCATCATTGAGGTGCTCAAGCTCCAGCACCACGACAAGGTAACGATCCTTTGCTGAAGGGAACAACCAGACCCTATACTAATTCACTCATCAAATAAGCAGGTCTTTAAAAGCCGTAAGATTCCTACAGTGATGAAGAATGGAAGCTGATTCCAAAGTTGGGGCCAGGTCACTAAAGGCCCAGAAACTGGAGACCACCATCCCGAAGCAAGAACCAAAAGAAGGTTGAAAAGAAGAAGAGGGGCGTTTAATCAGCTTTATTTATTGTTCTTAAAAATTGCAAACACGGAGGCTGCATTCACAAAACATGCTCAACTAGATTATGAGACAGTTACGTAGTTTACGTTTCAGTAGGTTCTTTAAGGGGGACCTCAGAGATGGGCCAGCTGCACCTGCACTATGATAAAGTTACTCGGAGTCACTGTAGCCTGACTCCAGGTGGACAGAGTCTTCAGTGGTGACTGGGGCATCATCTTGCCCTGTTATTTGGGACTCCTTTGGGTCTGTGACCTCCAAGGAAGTGGACTGAGTACTGTCTTTGTTATCTTCTGCCATCTGCAGTTGTAGCCTTATCCCTTGGGCTTGGTCTGGGAAACTGTGAGCCTCACTGTGGAAGGGGGATCTGCCAGCAGCTCTAAAAGAGACTGGCGAGGCCTCTCCTGAAAAGGCCATCACTGGACCCAGGGGTGTTACGCAACTACTGACTGGTCTTCAACCTTCTGTTTGGGGGAAAGATTCAGTCAGGATTCAGGCCCAATTTTGAGAGAGACAACACTGGTTGCTCTTTTGGATGATCTATATTGAGACCTGGATGGGGAAAGTGTGCCCCTCCTGTCTTTTTCTATTTTTTGGCAGCTTCTGATGTATCAACCATGGTGTCCTTTTAAATTACCTGCAAGGACAGGGGGTTGGAGGTGTCTTGCAAGAGTTCCACTTCTTCCTTAGTGGTTGACTCCAATCTGTGCTGATGAGGGAGGAGAGGTCAGCCTGGTGGCCCCTGACTTGTGGGCTGCCACAAGGATCAGTCCTGTCTCCTCTACTTTTTAACATTTGTTTGAAGCTGCTGAGAGGGATCATTCAATGGTTTGGGGTGCAGTATCATCAATATGCTGATGATACCAAACTGTACCTCACTGCCCCAGCCTATGGGGGAAATGCTGTCGACTCCCTTTCCCACCATCCTCAGCCATAGGGGCCTTTAATGGGAAAAGTCAACAGCTGCAAGATGGCAGGTATGATGTCATGACTGAAGTCCTGTCCCATTGGTATGTGTACATGTACAGAAGTTGAGGAGCTTCAGTCACAACGCTGCTCCCATCATCTTGCAAATTTGACCACCAAACCTCCTGCAGATACCGCTGCTCAGCCAGCCTGGTCAAAATCCATGCTAGCTGGGAATAACAAAAGCATACACAATACTCTACTTATAAATAGGATATTACAGTGAACAGCTCAGCACCATTGCTCAGGAAATATATTCAATAACATCAGTGGAAAACTTTATTTAAATCTCTTTTCTTAAAAATCTGTTCAGTCATATCTGATTCTCACACTGCTTGGCAAGTCCCTGCAGTTTTCTTGGCCAGGTTTTTTGGAAGTGGTTTGCCATTGCCTCCTTCCTAGGGCTGAGAGAGGGTGACTGGCCCAAGGCCTAACTGGTTTTGTGCCTAAGGCAGGACTAGAACTCATGAACTCCTGGTTTCTAGCCCCGTGCCTTAACCACCACACCAAACTGGCTCTCAAATCTATGACTTAAATATATTTTTTTCCTTGCTTATTTTAATATACTTTTTTTAAAGTTTATTTTTATTATCAATCTTGATTATCCTTATACCTCTGATATCACTTTTTTATATATATAAACACTGAATCTGTACCAGTAGTTTAGCAACCCCAATTGAGACCAGCAACTTGGTCGTTAAGCAAAGCAGTCGCTAAGTGAAACCGTGACTGTGCTTACGATCTTACTTCAGCTTTCCTTTGCTTTCCAGACCTGCAAAGGTCATAAATGTGAGGATTGGTTGTAAAGTTACTTTTTTATCACTGTCACAACAGCAAAAAGTCACTGTAAAAGGCAGTCGCTAAACAAGGACTACCTTTATTGCTTTTGCTTATTTGTAACATATGTAAATCACCTTGGTTTCAATCACCTGGCACCAAAGAGGTTTATTTGGTTGCAACAGATAACTAAATCATAGGCATTCTTGGCATGGTCTCTCCGTTTCACAGCCACATAACACCACCATCCAAGCAGCCCACTCAACTTGCTTTATGAATATGCTTCAACCCTGAGGAGACTCCCCAAAGACTTAAAACAAATAACTGTCTTCTAGTATCTTTGTTATGTTCATACTGCAGATTGGGATGGAGTAGAGACTTGAAGTTGTAATACACAGAGACTTAACTACCTACTGAATTCAAGGCAGAGATAAGAACATTTGGAAGAACCCTGGAAAAGTCCAAGGTTGTAGGCTAGACTGGAAAATTGAAATAAAATCCAGGAGGAACGCAATGGCAAGTCACTTCTGTAACGCTGCCAAGAAACCACACAGAGCTACATAGTTGTTAGTTTTTAGCCAGACTTCAAGGAGACTTTACCTATATTAGCATCTTCTCCCCTGGATCAATCTACATCAAACAGCAACCCATCCATAGTAACAACCCTGCTATATACCACCTAGTCCAGCCTCACAGTGACCAACCACATAGTCTAACATGCTTCTATTACTATTTGCTCCTGCCATCATCTCCACCACAGCCAGTGGAACTGAGAGTTATGCTGGATTTGAACATGGACATTCCATTTAGCAATAGCTATCATGCCCAATTAGCATTTATGCATCTGGTGGGAGTGTATAAAATTTGCTATGAAACATAGGTTCATGTACACATTATGCCTTAACCATTGTTCATAACCCAGGATCCATTCATCTATGTAACATACCAAGTCTTTCCTGGTCCTCACTGCTGGACTGGTCTTGGCCTTCCTTTGTTTGTAATGCCGAGGGACCAAGTTCCATGCCTCTCGTGTGCACGTGTGTGTGTGTGTGTGTAACAGTCCATGAAGTCATGACGAGTCCAAGAAGTCAAGCCATAACATTCATGGGCTTGATCCAGGTTATCTCAAACCTGACACACATTATAGCCATACGTTAAATTTGCTCTTCATCCTGGAGCATTTGTGAGGTGGACTAAAGATGCAAGATGTGATGGTGAATCCTTTGCCATAGTCTAATTACCCTTTGATTCACCTGAGGCTAGTCCCTACCCCAAACCTCTGCTGGTAGTTGAACTTAACTTAGTCTGCCCCAGACATCTTAGTATCCAGCAAGTACTTGAGACGTTTCCCAGTAAAGGCCTAGATGATCTATGGAGTACAGAAGTGGCCAGGGCCTTGATGAAATTGCTCCTGAGTTTCTTCCTCTCCCTGTCCCAGGGTGGGGAGTCACTAAGTTTACTAAGGAACTCTAGGAGATGAAGTGGGCAAAGAGATGCCTAAAGTAAAGGATATATGGAATGAGCTTGACCCAATACAGACTCATGTTCCAGCCTACACTGTGGCAATGGCAACAAAGCCTTCTTACTTCTCCACCCTCATTGCACTGGGTGTCTTAGCAGCCTTGTTTAAAGTGGCTCATTCCTTTTGGGGGATTAAGACTCAGCACTCAAGTCACCGGTCATCCTATGTGGGGTGCTGCAGAGTTCTCTCTCCTCACTGCTGTTCAACATCTACTGTACATGAAACTAATGGGAGGGGTCATCTGTCAGTTGAGGGTGAGGTATCTTCCGTACACAGTCTACACGGGGCTCTCTTTGAAGACTACTCAGAAGCTACAATTGTTACACACTGCAGCAATCTGCATGTTGGCAAGCAAGGGCCAGAACAGGATATCATTCCCACAGAAAGGCTAAACGTACTTTTATTGAGAGTGGCTATAACAGCAGAATCTTGCAAGTCTGATTATGTCGTTCCTCCTCCTCCTCCTCCTTATACTATAGTTCAGTGAATCAGGAAGGTGTCTGCCTGAGCTGCCTCCAAATGTTATCTTGTAGTTTGGGACTTAAAAAATGCTTCAGCCCTTTTTGCCACCTATCTCTGTCAAGTCTTCCTTACTCTCTACACCACTACATGTATGTACATAACACCTGGGTTGCAGGCACTGCATTGGATGACAATATATACCTAGTTTCCAGGTACAATATATACCTAGTTTCCAGGTACAATTCAAGATGCTGGTTATCACCTCTAAAGAAGGGAGCCAGGATACATGTGGGACCACCTGTCTCCAGTGGTTTCTGCCCATCCCACCAGATCTGGCACTCTGAGTATGCTACAGGTCCCTTCTGTGAAACAACGCCATCTTACCGGATCTGTGAGGCTGCCTTCTTTGTAGTGGACCCTGTCTTGTGCACCTTTAGGTTCAGATGGCCTCAACTCTGTTGGTCTTTTGGAACATCTTAAAATACTTGGATCTTTCCTCAGGCTTTAGGGCCAGAAGGTCAGTGAAGCTCAGTTTGTATGGTTTGTCCTACATTGACTGAAGAGGAATATTTTTACCTGGAGTCTTCTATTGTCCTTTTTACTGTTTTTATATCTATGTTTTTGCTTTTACGCCTTTATTAACTGCTCAGAGTTATTTAAGATTCTTTTTTTTTTAATCCGTTCAATTGTGTCCAATTCTCAGAGATTGCCTGGACAAGTCCATGCAGTTTTTTTGGCAAGGTTTTTTGGAAGCGGTTTGCCATTGCCTGCTTCCTAGGGCTGAGAGAGACTGACTGGCCCAAGGTCACCCAGCTGGCTTTGGCCTTAAGGTGGGACTAGAACTCACAGCCTCCTGGATAGGTAGAGAGGTAGACATATAAATTTGCAGAATACATAAATAAATAACATTCTGGGTAAATTCTAAGTGGTGGTTTTATTTATTTATTTAAAAGACTTATGTGGCCACCCATCTCAGGGCATGACTCTAGATGGCTAACAACAATTTAAAATAATTTTGACCTATAAAGCACTGCATGGCACCTGCAGGACCACCTATATCAAGTGGTTCCTACCCATCCTTTGTGGGTATGCTGAGGGTCCTTCCTGAGCAGACAATTTTGGTGGACTAAGAAATAAGCGACGACTGGGGAAGGCAAGGACAAACCACCCCACTACAGCCAAGAAAACGTTGCAAAAGTGGCATCCCCCCAATGGGTCAGACATGACTCGGTGCTTGCACAGGGGACCTTTCACACCTTTCAAGAAATGAGTTTCTCAGCAAAAGCATCCATCCTTTGGAACAACCTCCCTCTGCAGATCCAGAGGTAGTCTTAGTTTTGTGAATTTTAGGAAGGCCTTTAAAACAGAGCTATTCAGAAGGGCACTTGGTAGTTGTGGAATGCCTTTTAACAACAGTTTCAATAATTGGGCTGAAGTTTGATTTTCTTGCCTGTTAAGTTTTGTATATCACGTTGATTTATTAATATTTTGTGGGTTTGATTCAAATTATATGCTGCCAGGTACTCATGAAATGTGGTAAACAAGTTGATTAAGGAAATAAGCAAACCAAAACCAGTTTACAGCTTAGCAAATTGTGTAAACCTGGGTTCTTTGTTCAGCCACTTTCTCCAAGCCAGGTGCTGTGATCCAATACATCTGTAGAAACCAGCTTCACCAACCAGCTGATCACCAGAAGTCACAATATCCTATGTTAGTCACACTGCAAGACTAGGTGCTACAGCAAGGTAACCCTTCCCATACTCTTGTTTGAAGGAGCACAGTTTTTAATACAGCCTGCAAAAAACCTACCCTCTTACAACATTGTCTTTTGTTTGAAGATTAATCTTAGATCCCAGTTCAAATGATCTTCTGTGCCAAGCATCTTATACAACAGGATTAAGTGCTGGCTCTTCTGCTTATTGGCACACCAAAATGTGGGGGAAGTAACTTTTGTTAAAAAAAAAAATGATGAGCAATGAAGAAAACATGGTGCAATTCACAGGAATGGTCTCTAGCAAGTTGACTTGACAGGAAGGGTGCTCACAGTGACCTCTAACTCTAGTGACATTTAACTTGGTAGATATAAGACCTTTGCCCAGGTGTTTCCTGGATAATCATGTCTGTAGACATTCCTTGGCTTCCTTGCAAGAATCATATATGGTGGTAAAGAAAAAGAAAATAAGCTAAAATAACCTGATTTAAAGTGAATACTTTTGAAACCTCTCCAATGATTTTTTAGTGCAAATGTGGGCAAACTCTTCACTAGGGAGTGTTGGAGGGTGTCTTTTAATTAACTGAAGAGCCAATTTGCCTAGTGTTTAGTGGAATGAAAGTAATCCATACTTTCCCGGCAGGGGAGATACCATGATCATGAAAGTGATACAATAGTTAGGTAACACCCAACACACTAGCTGTAGAATTATACATGTGGACAAGTTGTGATTACACTGGGTTCTTCATTTGCACCACACACCTAATTTAATTATTGAAAATGCTTTTGGGGGGTTTGCACAATACATAGAACCAAAAACTAGCCAGATAACCTAGGATTACTTAATATACCAAGCCACAAATACAAATATAAAACCAAGGTTACCTCTAACCAAGCTTGGCAGATTGCCCAAACACAGCCAGTAGATCTTTACTTAAACCTGTTTAAGCATATTTTACAAAACACAGGCTTACTGTCACTTGTAAATAACCTGACCTGATGCAAGTTGTTGTTTCCTCTACTGACAAATGTAAACTTTACTTCAGAACTCTTAAATCAGAAAAGGAGCCATCAAGGACATGGTGTGCAGCCATGGGCTTCATTCTTTATGAAGGGTAGCGCTCATCTTGCTTAAACTCTCATTTTCCCATAGAAATGGGAATATGAAATATCTACTCCCCAAATCCTTTATCCTGCATTAATGCAGACTTTTCCCAACCTGATGCCCTCTATGCATACAGGACTACATCCACCAACAGCCACAGCCAACTTAGCCATAGGCCCTGCTGTCTTTGGGACAATATGAGTTGTAATTCAGCACATCTGAAGGGTATCAGGTTGGGAGATTCAGTTAGGCTGGTTTGTCGATGTAAGCCAGGGTTTGCTCAGACACCAAACCAGCCACAATTACTTGAGTTTAACACGGCAATATGCCCCAAACAAACCTCGTTAGTATAAAGTTTGAAACAAGCCACTGAATGACGTCAACCACTCACTTTCTGGGTCTGCACAAGGAACCAGAATAGGCCAAAACTGAGTTGGGTAGTTTGTGATTCATCCATGCTATGGAATTTAGCCAATTAAGCCATAATAGGGCCTATTACAGTATGTGAATATATTAAGTATTTTGTTTACCTGCGTTTAAGTTTATGTCCCTAAAGGGGCCAACCATCTCCCTGAGCCTAACCATCCAAAGAGAGAAAGAGAGCATTTAATAAGCAAAACCATAGAGCATTAAAGCCTTCCCAGATTGCCCTCATATTATTTCCACTCTAGGAAGCAATTCTAATGCATATGCTCCCAAGGGTTCAAGTTCAGCCAAGGAAGGCTTGGCAACAGAGACAGGTGCAACTGCAGAGCCCATTTCCAATATTCAACAGGGTCAGCACAAACTGCATTCACACATATTCATAATCCTGACTAAGCAGGACACAAGTGAATGTATCATCTGGGGAAAAAACAGTGAATACAGCTGGTCCTTTCTGACTATCCCACCAAAGGTAAAGGTAAAGGTTTCCCTTGACGTAAAGTCCAGTCGTGTCCGACTCTAGGGGGCGGTGCTCATCTCCGTTTCAAAGCCTTGGAGCCGGCGTTGTCATAGACACTTCCGGGTCATGTGGCCAGTATGACTCACGGAACGCCGTTACCTTCCCGCCGAAGCGGTACCAATTAATCTACTCACATTTGCATGTTTTCGAACTGCTTGGTGTGCAGAAGCTGGGACGAGCAACGGGAGCTCACCCCGCCGCGCGGTTTCGAACCGCCGACCTTCCGATCGACAGCTCAGCGGTTTAACCCGCAGCGCCACCGCGTCCCATCCCACCAAAGCCACAATCAAATACTGCTGGCTAAAAGTAACCAGACAATTTGATTATAACCAAGGAGCCTCTAGATCAGCTTCAATTCAGATCAACTGGAAACTCATTCCCAGGGCCAGAATGGGACAGAGGGAAGAGAACATGTCTTCGTAAAAATATGATCTTGGCTCTGTTACAGCCCAGCCATGGAAGAGAGCTTCTCCAGAAGGCAACCCTTTTGTAAATATGATACCTTGGGAAGCTATCAGTGAATCTGAGAAAAAATATTGACATAATACTGCAGAAGAACCAGACCGGTAACCTGAATACTGCTTTGGGATTAACCTGAACAGGGAATTTAAGGTTCTCTGATAATTTAAGACAGTGGCTGGGTTCATAGCCATAGTTTAACTGACAGGTGCTGGGCCATTAACCATAGTTTATAAACTATAATGGTTAGGTTCACATTACACACTAGGTAATTAGGCTACCTAATTACACATTAGGTTCACATGACACACTAAATCAAAACCAAGCAAATGGCTGTGGCATACTGTGTCCACTGCTAAAGGCATGGTTCACATCTCAAATTCATATGGCTCAGGCCATTGTTCAGTGTGTTAACCACAACTGAAGTCAAGGTCTGGACAAGGGATCCACTTTAACCCATATGTGAACCCATGGGTTCGTTTTGAATTGTGGAGGTCTTGGTGCTGTCTGAGCTTGGTTGTTTGCTTGCAGACATTTCATTGCCCAACTAGGTAGCATCATCAGTTTGAGTGAGTGTGAGGTTTGCTGCCTGTATATATGCAGTAGTTTGCCCTGCCAGTTTTTTTTGGGGGGGGGGTAGCTTCCTCCTTGGTGGTTCCTTGATTAGAGTCTTCTTTTCTGCTTGATTGTTTGTCTGGTGCTGATCCCTGCTTATCTATATGTGGGCCGCTGGAGGGGATGTGTGACGGTCTTTTTGTTTTCTTCCTAGGTTTTTATTATTTCTTTTGAATGGTGTGAAAATGTGGTTATTCCTATGTGTCTATTGATGGCTGACTTGTCTGAATGCCAAGCTTCCAGGAATTCGCTAGCATTTTTGGATTTGGCTAGATCGAAAATGCTAATAGTATATATACCATAAATACTGCATATAAACAGGCAGCAAACCACATACTCACTAACACTGGTATTACCTAGTTGCATAATGAAAGGTCTGCAAGCAAACAACCAAGCTCAGAGAGCACCAAGGACTCCACAGTTCAGCCCTGAGCTACAGATATTCTCAACTGGTTTTGAATTGTCTAGTGTAACCATAAACTGGTATGCCCTCTGAATAAGGTATGCTGTTCACTGATCCCTGACCACTTTTTCATCTCCAAAGGCAAGCCAAGGCTTAATTAGGATCCCAAAAGAAATGGGGGCAGGGAAGACCTACCTATCCTGTATCCTGCAATGGTGGCACCAATTAGGTCACCATCCTTTTTTATTTGAATTTCTTTACAGTTAAAGAGAAGACAAGAAAAAGTAGGTAACAAACTATTCTAAAGGTGGTTGGGATATTTGAACTTAGCTGCAGAAGGGGCAGAAGCTAGTTCATTGCATCATATGCAAAACAACTGCTCACATGCTAATTTAAATTGATTACTGTGTGCGCATCAGTTGATCACTAAAAGTGCAATTCTTAGGATATTTTTCTGGAAGTTGGTCTCACAGGGATCAATGTTGATTACATCAGTCTGGGATAACAGGACAAAATATCTTAAACCAACTGACAGTCCCTCTTCTTAGTGAACATTTTCAGTTCACTGGCACATACCAATGAAAACTGTCCATATATAAAGAGAAAATATGCAACTTTGCCAGGACAAATTCTGCCACCCTTATCTACCACAGGTGACTAAGAGAGGGACTCTACCAAGTCTTTATTCTGGAGCAGCATATTAGCCGTGCAGCTTTAACTGACAACATTTTTATAATCAAGAAAACTGTTGAGCTAGCATGCCTAAGGGGAAAATTCATAATACAGTTAATAAAAAAATTGTTGCAGCCACCCAGGCCAACAAGTCCAGGATCTTTGGCTGGATTCTCACAAGAAGTAGACCAAAATGTAGTTGTATGAACTCAGACAGCATGGTTTCTTTATGGTTCTGTGTATTGTGTGAAAAGACACTGCGTTCCTATCCTTTTTCCCTTCAGGATGAAACTTCTACAGCAAAGATAGGAAACCAACAGCACTTCCAATGTATGTAGACCACAACTCCAGTCCTCTCTAACCATGTTAGAGAGTTGCCATGTTGGCTAGGGCTCATGAGACTTGAGAATCTAATCACACCTGTAGCAACTGCAATCTCTCTCCCTCCCAAACTAGTTAATGGTACACAGGATGGCATGACCATTAAGTGGACACAAAGCTGGCTCAAAAATCATACTTGGTGCCCACCATACCAATGTATTTTCATCAGATTGGAGAAGGTATCAAGTGGATGGCACAAGAATCAGTCCTGAGCCCTCTATTCTTCACTGCTTTCCTTAGAGATTGAATTATGAGGTAGAGAAAATGTTTATCAAATTTGCAAATGATACAAAATAAACAACACCCTAGAGAAGTAAAATTCAAAGTAGTCTTAATTCACTAGAGAAATGGGCTGAAAGTAGCCAAATAAAGCATAACAAGAACAAATGCAAAGTTCTTCACACAGGAAACAAAAGCAAATGCACAGGTATACAATGGGAGATACCTGACTTGCTAATAGTTCTTGCAAAAAAGAGAATGGGTCAAAAATGTGATGTGGCTGCAGAGAAGACAAATACAACAATATGCTGTGTTAAAAGAGATGTAAATTTCCAACTACTCAGCATCACTGAGATTCGGGTGGCATATGATTATGATGATGATGATTATTATTATTCTCAATTCTTTGGTCAGATCCCTCTTCAAGTACTGGGTCCAGGTCTCAGCACTACATTTTAGGAAGAATTCAGAAAAATCATAACAGGTTCAAAGATCAGAGCAAAGATGATCAAGGCACTAGAAACCAAGCTTTATGAAGAGAGGTTGGCCTTGAGAAAAGCTAAGAAGAGATACAACTGCACTCTTCAAATACTGAAATAATGTCACACAGGAAAAGATTAAGACTTGTTGTCTCTCCTTCCAGAGTGCAGGACATGGAAGAATGGACATAAGTTACATGAAGTGAGACATCCTAACAGTAAGGATAGTCTGACAGTGGAACCAATTCCTTAGACCAGCTGTTCTGAACTTTTTGACCCTGGAGGAACCCTTGAAATATTTTTCAGGCCTCGGGGAACCACTGCACATTCAGGCTCAATTATAGGCCAGAAGTCACAACATTATTATGTTCATTTCATGTGTAGGCCTGTATATATGCATGAACAGTGTTCTTAAACTAAAAATAAAGAATGAAACTTAACTCTTTAATGTGAAGTTGCCTGAATTTGAATTAATTTTTAATAAATTGTGATCTCCCAGGGAACTCCTGGTGACCTGTCACGGAACCCTAGTTGAGAAACCCTGCGTTACGGCATTGTTTCTCAATCTCAGGAACTTTTAACATGTGTACACTTCAACTCCCAGAATTCCCTAGCCAGCATGCTGACTGGGGAATTCTGGGAGTTGAAGTCCACATATCAGCATTTGAAGCAGAGGCTAGACAGCCATCAGTCTGGAAATCTGGATCCCTGCCATGAGCAAGAGTTGGGCCCCAGAGCCTAAATGGCCCCTTCCTGCTTTAGGATTACTTCTCTGTCCATGCTCACCAGGCAGGGCTTACAAGAAAAGCCCTGAATTAGCACAACAAGACTCTTTTCCTCTCCCTCATTCTTGGATTTCTCCAAACTCTTCCTAAAAAGAATCTCATGAAATCCTGCCGCCTTAACTTGTGGCAGGATTTCATTTCATTCTGGCATTAGATGAACTGGTGTCCCAAAAAGATGAGGTAGGGTGGACGGAGAGGGGGACAGAGACAGAACATAATGTGCTATTCGATTTCAGAAAGCAAATATGAGTTTCTCTCTCTTTTTTTTAAAAGACACCTAGCCAACCAGATGCCAGAGATTCTTCCCACTCCTCATTCCAGGGACGAACTCATCAAATTCTGGGACAGAAACCAAATTTGGTTGCAAAATGAGAAGAGGCGCTATCGCCCAAGAAAAGTTACAGTAATGCTCACAGCAAACATCAATAGAAGTACGTTTAATACAAGAGTGATCACAGTTCAGACTTGTGGGATCTACTCTTCCTGAAGTCCTAAGAATGACTGCTCTTGTGCAAAAGACACTAACTTGTGTTTTTTTTTAAATCTAAGGTCAGGAATCTGTTTTACGTATCTGAACTAAAGGAATTCACTAGTATTCTACACAGAAATCTCTATTATATATATATATATATATATATATATATATATATATATACACACACACACACACACACACACACACACACAGGATTTTATTCATTTTAGCAATGTGGGACATTTTGTTGCCATGGTTAAACTTTTGTTAGTCAGAAATTCAGAGAATCAAGCAGGTAGAAGAGACCTTAAAAGTCATCTAGTCCAACCCGACTGTTGCTATTCAATTGCAAATCTCCATCAATAGACCACTATTTATCTTTTAGCCATCTCTGATCTAAATGAACAGGCCAGCTCCACCATCATGACAAGGAACACTACTATAAGGGAATGGTTTCCACAACCAATAATGCCCAAAAGCCAGCAGGGGGCACGATCTCTAAGCGATACTAGTGCAATCACAAGGAGTCAGTCCCTAAATAAATACTTGAGGCTGTCTTTTGTTCTGTGGTACTGAGTGTTTGGGAAAAAAAAAATTAGAGTCACATATTACATAACAAGGAAAACTGCTGCCAAGGATCACAACAGGTCATTATAACTTTCTACCTGTCACAATCAAAGACTGGAATATATTGAAGCCAAAAGATATGCTTTGGAGAAAGAGAAAGAAACAAGACTAAAACAATTTTGAGGGGAGCATTATTCAGTGGGAAACATGAATCCAGAAAAATGAGCCTATCGTTGAAGAGAGCCATGGAGATGGCCTTGAAGGGAGTATTCAGAAGCTACTACAGAAACAAGGGCAGAAGCATTCTTTAAGGCAGCGTTTCTCAACCTCAGCAGCGTTAAGATGTGTGGACTTCAACTCCCAGAACTCCCCAGCCAGCTTGTTGACTTGCTGGCTGGGGAATTCTGGGAGTTGAAGTCCACACATCTTAACGCTGCTGAGGTTGAGAAACACTGCTTTAAGGCCTGGGAAAGGAGATAGTATTAGGAAGAGACTCAGGCTGGCTCTTCCCTGTCTCAGTGAGGTATATGAGGGAGGGAAGGAAAAACGTAACCAGACTTGCAAGATTCTGTTACTATAGCCTATCTCAATAAAGTTTAGTTCTAGTCTTCCTGGGAGTCGGTTTCTTGATCGGGCCTACCTCATAGGGCTGACAATTGTATTGCATGAGTGTGTAGAGAAACAGATTTGCCAAACTGGGGACCAGCTGGGGTGGTGGTGGAGAGGAAGAACAACAAATGGAAACAGATTCTAAATTACATAGGAAGACCATTCCCATACAAAGAAAACCCAAAGCTCTTTGAACCCAAATATTATTCTTATAAGGCCAAGAAGAAGGGTCAGGACATGGAAAAAAGGGTCGATTTGGGCTTACACATGTCATCTAGAGGCATGAATCAGACTAGCTATACATTCTAAAGATGCGCAAAGATCCAGATTTGAAGGGAAAGGGGATCTGGAAAGCACAGCAACTCTTTTAAGGCACATTTAAGAACATGCCAGTTCTTAAAGAGAGAGAGCCAGTTTGGTATAATGGTTAAGGCATCAGGCTAGAAACTGGGAGACGGTGAGTTTTAGTTCTATCTTGGGCACGAAGCCAGCTGGGTGACCTTGGGCCAGTCACTCTCTCTCAGCCCTAGGAAGGAGGCAATGGCAAGCCACTTCTGAAAAACCTTGCCAAGAAAACTGCAGGGACTTGTCCAGGCAGTCTCCAAGAATCAGACACGATTGCACGGATAAAAAAAAACCAAGCCAACAGGGGCTATGTGCGCACACTCCAATTTGTTTTTTCCAAATCATGCCATGGAATTCAGCTCACTGCATATCCCTAATATTTCAAAAGCTTCATCCTTAATTACTGAAAAATGTGTCCCTTTTAGGTGGCAGTTAGACATCAATTAAAATGGTGCATTCTCTACATACTAATTTCTAAGACATTAATCTGTTAAAAATTGCTATCCGCAAGGCATCCTTGGCTCACATTCCCTGGGGTTCCTCAAAAGGCCCCAGAAGTCCAGAATGTATGACAATTCATCTATCAAAGTAGACCCAAGATACTGGAGGTGTCCTTGAATATAAGTCCTTCACTTGCTTAACAGAACACAAGATTTCCTGCCAGCCTCCATTAGCAAGTTAACAGAAGAGTGTCTTCTGAAACTAAGCATGCTTCTGCTGCATTTAACAGCTCCAGAGTTCAACTGAAGCTCATTTACAACACTCCAAGATTCCTGGCACAATCTCACAATTCAGAGTTTCTCAGTTTAGTACATTCCACTTGACAGGCAGCCCCATCTGAAAAATTGAAGGCTCTTCACCTGCCTGCATTTAAAGTTCATTCTAAGCCACAAACCAAAGAAAGCTAAAGTGTCAAAAGAGATGTTTATGCCAGCATTACGGATCAAAGGCTTTGATTTCATTTTCTTTTTTTACCCATCTTGCCAAGGAAGGTGGCATTGATCTCATCAACTCCTTTCCCAATGAAGTCTGGTGCTCTGCTTTTACAGCCTCCCATCCCCTTCTCTTCCTTTTCAAAGGCAAAAAATCCATCCAGCCCAGGCTGACAGCCAAGGGCCTCGCTGGACCCTATGAACTAAACCTTTTTCAAATAGGAAAACTCAGAAGTCCCTCCTATCCCAGCTTTTCCCTAGGCCCAAAACCCGGGATGCCACACGATGCCACTTGGTTTTTTTGCAACCCCTCCTTATCGCAACATCAACTTTTCCCTACTTCCTACCTCTAGACGGGACTTCCTTTCTCCTTTAAAGCAAGCAAGCAAGCACCCAGGAATCCGGCCTCTATATTCACCTTCGTTTAAAGCGGAAAAAACAGAGGAACCTAGGAGAGGAACCCAGCCCCGGTTCTTCCCCTTAGCACTTGGGGCCCCCACCCGGCTCCTGCGCTCCACCGTCCCGCATTCACTCACCCACCAACGGTCCCGAGTGGAAAGAAAACGACGGCAATCACAGCCGGCAACAACAGCAGCAGGTCTCCACCCGAAGACTAAGAAAGAAAGAAGGGGTGGAGAACGGACTATACCACTGAACGACGTGGGGGATGGACCAAGAACGTGCTCCGGGCAGACTCCTCCCTCTCCAAGGGTTGCTTTTTTCTGTATCTTGCTCCAGGTCCAACCCAGCGGCTCCACCTGCGTCAGTTCCTGGCGAAGTGAATCCTTCCACTACCCTTCAGTTCCCTCCCCACGCACACGAGGAATGGTACGGCCTTCCCGGCTCCAAGCTGAATGGAGACGCATGTCTTAAAGGGCCAACGCATGAATAGAGGAATTAGGGGTTGGTTTAGACCGGTGTTTCTCAACCCTGATAACTTTAAGATGCGTGCACTTCAAAGAGAAATACTAATTACACTTTGATTTTTTTATTCAGTCGAGTTGTTTGCATGCCTTTCTGGAAGAAAACCGCAGGGAGTTCAGTAAGCTTTACTCTCACGAACAGAGGTTGTGTTCCCCTTACTTGGTCAGGGGAATAAGATAAATTCTCTTAACTTGTATGAA
Organism: Candoia aspera; assembly: GCF_035149785.1. NCBI lineage: Eukaryota > Metazoa > Chordata > Lepidosauria > Squamata > Candoiidae > Candoia > Candoia aspera. The sequence goes on from NC_086153.1 coordinate 16,991,973, forward strand.
GTTAAGCCAGATTTTTTTTTTCTGATTTGTAATACTGGGTGCATGAACTCTCAGCCGTTTTGGTTAGTTTATGGGTCAAGGTGCAAAATGAAGTGAACTCAATTAATGGATTGAGTAACACTCTGTGTGGTGAAAACGACTTGATGGCACATAATCAATCAATTAGTAACCAAGTTAAGTTGAGGGAATGCAAGCAGATTCTGGGGCTATTTCCAAAGAGATGGCCATATTAATCTTTTGCAGCAAAACAGCAGTGTCTTGGGTTAACCTAATATATTAGGATACAGACATCCTTGATCACAGTCTATTTAATTAAATCCATGGAGACTGATTTGTGAGAAAGTATTTAAAACAGCTGTTATAGAAAGAAGTGCTGAGGGAAGAAGTGATGAAGCAGTAGTTCGGAATTCTTGAATTAATGATTAACTCATTAATCCATTGAGCCAGTTTGGTGTAGCGGTTAAGGCACTGGGCTAGAAACCAGGAGACAGTTCTAGTCCCCACTTGAACACAAAGCCAGCTGGGTGACCTTGGGCCAGTCCCTCTCTCTCAGCCCAAGAGCCAATCAGGCATGGTATGAGAGCTCTAGTCCCGCCTTGAACAAAGCCAGCTGGGTGACCTTGGGCCAGTCCCTCTCTCTCAGCCCAAGAGCCAATCAGGCATGGTATGAGAGTTCTAGTCCCGCCTTGAACAAAGCCAGCTGGGTGACCTTGGGCCAGTCACTCTCTCTCAGCTGTAGGAAGGAGGCAATGGCAAACCACTTCTGAAAAACCTTGCCAAGAAAATTGCAGGGATTTGTCCAGGCAGTCTCCAAGAATCAGACATGACTGAATGGATAAAAATAAAACATAAATACATAAACATAAATGATGATCTACTTAACATACGTTTTGGTATAAGAATCCTGGGACTTTGCTGACTCCATGAAAAACAGTCCCAGATCTTTACAGTTGTTAGTCTTTAAGATGTCACAAGATCGTCGGATTGTGATCTTAGTCTAATGATGCTTCCCAGGTAAGTCTTAGGGAAAACACTGTTTCTAGACTGGCTACCTCAGCTGTGAGACAACACCAGCTTATAGGTGGAGGTGTGCAGGCTTGGGAAATGGTTAGTGAGCTGTCGTCACCCTGGCACGAGGAAGCTATGTGGATTTCCCCACAGTTTGGTGGTTGTTGCAAAACTGCAACATGGCATTGCCATGGCAGCTGTACAAAGGGCTGAATGAATTTAAAGATCAACATTCAATTGAAACCAGAACTTTTTTTTTCTGCTGGGATTAATGAACAGCCACTTCAGCAAAGGATCATTACCTTGTCGTGGTGCTGGAGCTTGAGCACCTCAATGATGCCATGAGCTAAACCGTGAAGGGCCACCCAAGACGGGAAGGTCATGACAGAGAGGTCAGACTAAATGTGATCCCTGGGGAAGGTAATGGCAACCCACCCCAGTATTCTTGCCGTGAAAACTAAATGGATCAGTACAACCAGAGATATGTCGGTATACCAACGGAAGATGAGACCCCCAGGTCAGAGGATGGTCAAAATGCTACTGGGGAGGAACAGAGGATGAGTTCAACTAGCCCCAGACGTGATGACGCAGCTAGCTCAAAGCCGAAAGGACGGCTAGCGGCCGACGGTGCTGGTGGTGAACGGCGAATCCGATGTTCTAAGGATCAACACACCATTGGAACCTGGAATGTAAGATCTATGAGCCAGGGCAAATTGGATGTGGTTATTGGTGAGATGTCAAGATTAAAGATAGGCATTTTGGGCATCAGTGAACTGAAATGGACTGGAATGGGCCACTTCATATCAAATGACCACCAGATCTACTACTGTGGACAAGAGGACCACAGAAGAAATGGAGTAGCCTTCATAATTAATAGTAAAGTGGCTAAAGCAGTGCTTGGATACAATCCAAAGAATGATGGAATGATCTTAATTCGAATTCAGGGCAAGCCATGTAACATCACAGTGATCCAAATATACGCCCCAACCACAGATGCTGAAGAAGCTGAAGTAGAGCAGTTCTATGAGGATCTGCAGCACCTACTGGACAATACGCCTAAAAGAGATGTTATTTTCATCACAGGAGACTGGAATGCTAAGGTCTGCAGATGACACCTGGAATTACAGGTAAGCATGGCCTGGGAGAACAAAATGAAGCAGGACAGACTGATAGAATTTTGCCAAGACAACTCACTCTGCATAACAAACACTCTCTTCCAACAACCTAAGAGACGGCTTTATACATGGACTTCACCAGATGGACAACACCGAAACCAGATTGACTACATCCTTTGCAGCCAAAGGTGGCAGACATCTATACAGTCAGTAAAAACAAGACCCAGAGCTGACTGTAGTTCAGATCACAAACTTCTTCTTGCACAATTTAGGATCAGACTAAAGAGATTAGGAAAGACCCACAGATCAACTAGATATGAGCTCACTAATATTCCTAAGGAATAAGCAGTAGAGGTGAAGAATCAATTTAAGGGACTGGACTTAGTAGATAGGGTCCCGGAAGAACTATGGACAGAAGTTCGCAACATTGTCCAGGAGGCGGCAACAAAATACATCCCAAAGAAAAAGAAAACCAAGAAGGCAAAATGGCTGTCTGCTGAGACACTAGAAGTAGCCCAAGAAAGAAGGAAAGCAAAAGGCAACAGTGATAGGGGGAGATATGCCCAATTAAATGCAAAATTCCAGAGGTTAGCCAGAAGAGATAAGGAATTATTTTTAAACAAGCAATGCGCGGAAGTGGAAGAAGCCAATAGAATAGGAAGGACAAGAGACCTCTTCCAGAAAAGTAGAAACATCGGAGGTACATTCCAGGCAAAAATGGGTATGATCAAAAACAAAGATGGCAAGGACCTAACAGAAGAAGAAGAGATCAAGAAAAGGTGACAAGAATATACGGAAGACCTGTATAGGAAGGATAACGATATCAGGGATAGCGAGATGATGCTGTCAAGGTAATGCATCCTTGTTTTTTATTCGTTCAGTTGCTTCCGACTCTTCGTGACTTCATGGACCAGCCCACGCCAGAGCTTCCTGTCAGTCGTCAACACCCACAGCTCCCCCAGGGATGAGTCCATCACCTCTTTACCTCCACTGCATATTCCTTAGGAATATTAGTGAGCTCATATCTAGCTGATCTGTGGGTCTTCCCTAATCTCTTTAGTCTGATCCTAAATTGTGCAATAAGAAGTTCATCAGATTGGAAAAAATTAACTTATATCCCCATACCAAAAAAGGGAAACACTAAAGAATGTTCAAACTATCGAACAGTGGCACTTATTTCACATGTCAGTAAGGTAATGCTCAAGATCCTGCAAGGTAGACTTCAGCAATTCATGGAGCGAGAATTGCCAGATGTACATGCTGGGTTTAGAAAAGGCAGAGGAACTAGGGACCAAATTGCCAATATCTGCTGGATAATGGAAAAAGCCAGGGAGTTTCAGAAAAACATCTCTTTCTGTTTTACTGACTATTCTAAAGCCTTTGACTGTGTGGACCATAACTAATTGTGGCAAGTTCTTAGCGGTATGGGGATACCAAGTCATCTTGTCTGCCTCCTGAGGAATCTGTATAACGACCAAGTAGCAACAGTAAGAACAGACCATGGAACAACGGACTGGTTTAAGGTTGGGAAAGGAGTACGGCAGGGCTGTATACTCTCACCCTACCTATTCAACTTGTACGCAGAACACATCATGCGACATGCTGGGCTTGAGGAATCCAAGGCTGGAGTTAAAACCGCTGGAAGAAACATTAACAATCTCAGATATGCAGATGATACCACTTTGATGGTTGAAAGTGAAGAGGAACTGAGGAGCCTTATGATGAAGGTGAAAGAAGAAAGTGCAAAAGCTGGCTTGCAGCTAAACCTGAAAAAAACCAAGATTATGGCAACCAGCTTGATTGATAACTGGCAAATAGAGGGAGAAAACATAGAGGCAGTGAAAAACTTTGTATTTCTAGGTGTGAAGATTACTGCAGTTGCTGACTGCAGTCAGGAAATCAGAAGACGCTTAATCCTTGGGAGAAGAGCAATGACAAATCTCGATAAAATAGTTAAGAGCAGAGACATCACACTGACAACAAAGATCCGCATAGTTAAAGCAATGGTGTTCCCCGTAGTAACATATGGCTGCAAGAGCTGGACCATAAGGAAGGCTGAGAGAAGGAAGATCGATGCTTTTGAACTGTGGTGTTGGAGGAAAATTCTGAGAGTGCCTTGGACTGCAAGAAGATCAAACCAGTCCATCCTCCAGGAAATAAAGCCAGACTGCTCACTTGAGGGAACGATATAAAAGGCAAAACTGAACTACTTTGGCCACATAATGAGAAGACAGGACACCCTGGAGAAGATGCTGATGCTAGGGAGAGTGGAGGGCAAAAGGAAGAGGGGCCAACCAAGGGCAAGGTGGATGGATGATATTCTAGAGGTGACGGACTTGTCCCTGGGGGAGCTGGGGGTGTTGACGACCGACAGGAAGCTCTGGCATGGGCTGGTCCATGAAGTCACGAAGAGTCAGAAGTGACTGAATGAATAAACAACAATGGACAGCCAATTAGAGAAGAGCCATGGAAGATTATTTTTATTTATGATTACTGCTGCAAGACTATTTTATGTGCAAAAATGGAAAGACAGTGGAGGAATGGTTGGTGAAGATGACAGAACTTGCAGAGATGGCAAAATTAACTTGTTTGATTACAGAAAGATCAACAACTACGTTTAGCAGTGACTGGAAACCCCTTATGGACCTTTTGCTAAAAAAGAGAAAAATGAACTTGTGATTTATGGGTTTGAAGATTATTAAGGGTAACTTATGGAAAGAAGGAAATTATGATGTGACTTGAGAGAGAGAGAGGGCAAAACATAAATGTATTTATAACTGCTGTCAAGAAAATTGAAAGCTGCTTCCTTATAAACTTTTTTGTTTTTTCTTTTCTATTTCTTTTTTCTTTTCTTTTTTCACTATTTGCTATTTTTCTTTATTATCTTATATTTTCTTTCATGATTTTTACTTCGTTAAAAATTTCTTCAATAAAAATTGTATTAAAAACAACAACAAAGGGCTGAATGAAAAGATTTGGATCACCTGGGATTAAAAGCACTTCCTTTCAATGAAAGTGCTTCCCTAGAGCTACCACCTACAAACTGCTGAAATCTGAAGAACTACTAGATAGCAACAAAGGGCTTTGGGTATTTCCTTGCCTGGAATTTTGCAGCCCAGATTATGGTAGCTTTAACACCACCAGTTATGCTAATATGCAATACTACGTGTTTACCCTTGTCTTAGCGATGAGTTAATCTAGCCCTGATGATTATAACTCATCGTTTATGTTTTATTAGTGTTTACTAATCCAGCCAAAGGCTTAGTTGAACCTCGATGAGACTGATTAATTACCCCAAAGAAGACTCCTCCGGCTTTAAGCGTTTGGTGTTTTTATAATTTGGACTGAAAAACTTGAAATAAAAATTGTTCATCCCATCTGCTGGCAGGTTGTAGAAAAGCAAATCATGAGAGGGGAATGGATCCTTTAAGAAATGCTGGACGCAGCCAATTACATAAGGATTCCTTTTTTGTTTGCTTAAAAGGAGAGTATTTGCGGTGCACGTTTTTTACATACATTATTTCCTTATGTCATAATGATTGCTGCGCTCTGGGACATAATGTTAGGATGGATATATACATATTTAAGTCTTTTTTTTTTCCTCTTAGAGTTCCTGAAATTATATCACTGAATTCCTCAAGCATGTAAACAGGAAAACAAAAGGAGAGAGCAAGTGTTTCATGTCTGTTGCCAATAGGATTATTGGCTCTAAATCCTGGGAGCAAAATAAAAACCCTTAGTCAAGAGCTTATAAAAGTCTATGAGATCCATGAAATTTAATTGAGGGGTATCTAATCCAAGGTTTTGTGTCTAATATTAGCCAGCCAAACACCTCTGAGAAAACTTTCCCTGCTTCTCATCAAATGCTATCCAGAGGTATATGAACTCCAACACATCAAAACACCATACAATCCTCAGAGGCCAGCCATTCACAGAGTTACCATCCCTGAATTTAACTAATTAAAGCAATTTAATCAAATCATCACATCTCAAATGAAAATTTCACCCAACAACAACAAAATCTAATTATTTGTGCCTTTGTATCAGTGCAATTGTGTCCAATTCTTGGAGGCTGCCTGGACAGGACCCTGCAGTTTTCTTGGAAAGATTTCAGAAGTGGTTTGCCATTGCCTGCTTCCTAGGGCTGAGAGAGGGGGACTGGCCCAAGGTCACCCAGATGGCTTTGTGCCTAAGGCAGGTGTTGAATTCGCAGTCTCCCAGGTTCTAGCCTAATGCCTTAACCGTTAGACCAAACTGGCTCTCTATATATTGTATTTTGTAGTTATAAGGTTACCTGAAAACTGCAGTCCTTGAGATAATCCCCTTCTGGCTGAGAACACTATGATGTTGCTATTCGCCTTTCCCTGCAGGTCACTCCTAATTGAACTGCAATCGTTCAACCAATTTTTTTCTTTTCTTTCTTGACTCTTTTTTTTGGGGGGGGGGTGACTTTATTCTTCTTTAATCTTCTGCCTAGTACTACAGCCTCTGTCTCTTTCCAGCTTTGCTTTCTCTACTTCCCCAGAAAGGGGAGGTTGGGCCAAGAGTATTCTAACACATCTAGCCAGATCTAGGAGGTCCTCTTCATGGCCCATTAGCCTGAAGCAACTAGGTGGGGCATAGACTAGCCCACAGGTGGCAGGTTTCTTTTAACTTTGCCAGTAACAGGTCTTTCCATAATGTGTCAGAAGTAGGATAATTTGAGCCCGGTCCTTTGTGTCTTGAGTGAGAACTCTGGACACAACTCAAATGATGATCCATCAGTTTGTTTTCTTGGCTATCCATGGTATTCTCTGGAGTCTTCTCCAACACCAAAGTTCAAAGGCGCCAATACTCTTCCTATCCTGCTTCTTTAAAGGCCAACTTCAACTTCCATAGAGTGTCACAGGGAAAATCATGGCCTGCATGATTTTGATCTTTATAGGTAAACACACATCCCAACATCTGAATATCTTTTCCAAGGCCTTTATGGCTATTCTACCAAGTTCCAGTCTGTGGCGTATTTCTTGACTGCTTGTTCCTTTACTGTTAATAGTTGATCCTAAAAGGCAGAAGCTCTCCAGCACTTTGATATCTTCATCGTCAATTCTAAGGCTGGTTGTTGTATCTGTTATTAGTTTGGTCTTCTTTATATTTAATTTTAGTTCCATTTTTTCAGCATGCTCCTTGACTTTTATTACTAGAGCTTGCAATATTCCATTAAAACATTTGCTATGCTCCATATTCTGCCCTGAGCTTTAGCAGTCTTTGAAACTCCAAAGTTTTAAGCTATTGAGTAAAGGTTTTACCGAGACTAAATCAACAAGTCAGTGTTACCAAAACTGTAAAAACATTACCCAAATGAACTTGGATAACATACAAGAAATCTGGGGTAGAAAGTGGAGTATTCTGTATTGCAAATTCAATGGTTTCAGGTCTTTAAAAAAAATGAATTGGTTTTGTATAAACAGATGGAAGGTCTTACTCATGGTGTTACCTGGCAGAGGAAGGAGGATGTAGACCTCTTCTATTTGTAACCCCCAATTGGCTGGATAGTCTACCTTACGTTATGTTTGAAAAAAACTGACTGGTTACCAATTCTTTTGCAGAGTAACAGAAGAAGAGACCCATCTGGAAACATCCTTATGTCCCATAGAAAAAAGACCCCCAGAAATCCAGAATAGTTATACTCAAATGACCATGTTCAGGCAAGAGAGGCAAAGCTACAGGATAGGGGAGAGATGGGCAGTGAATAAATTTATAAAATAAATAAAAATAAATACAGATGGGGATAGCTGTTATACTACTAACCTGCTCAGAAGTTGTAACCACGAAAATTATTTCAGTGAATCCTAATTAATGCTCTTCCCTTTGAACTCTGGGTGGTGCAAGATGGCAAAATTCACAGTGAAAGCAACACTGGACGAATATATTTTTCAGGTACTATTCCCCACTCCTCAAACAAGGAGGCAGTCTCACTGAAAATCCAGCTGAATCACAACTTCACTCTTGAGCTTCTTATTTATTCTAAGACTTAAGCCGGTCGAGTTCACCAGTGCCACATGTCAATTGTGCAAAGGGGTGGAGAGGTAAAGGAGGAGAGGGCAGAACTGCTGGAATTGTTCCAAGAGAAGAGTTCTCTAGAGTTACAAAGGTGACAAAGAGGTACACAGAGGCTGCCGTGGAAATAAACTGAGCTGACCTCTTCCTGGTGTAATGTGCATTGGGCAATCAGGTATGGCATTCTGCCTTAAAAAAGGGTCAATCATCTTTTTGGCTTCACTGTTTCAGAAGGGAGGGATTTTTAAATGATTTTATGAACAATTACTTCAGAACAGAAGGTGGAAGGAATATAGCAGAGATAGTGGGGAGAAGACCTTATGCAAAGCTCCATATAGAGCAGCCTTCCTCAACCTTTTGACCCTGGAGGAACCCCTGAAATATTTTTCAGGCCTCAGGGAACCCCTGGACATTCAGGCTCAAATGTAGGCCAGAAGTTACAAAATTATTATATTCATTTCATGTGTAGGCCCGTATATATGCAATGACAGTGTTCTTGAACTGAAAATAGAGAATGAAACTTTTTTAAAGTGAAGTTGCCTGAATTTGAAATAATTTTTAAATAAATTGTGACCTTCCAGGGAACCCCTAGTGACCTCTTGCAGAACCCTAGAGGCCACAAAACCCTGATTGAGAAACCCTGATATAGAGAGATGATATCAAGAGTAATTTGTAGCATTATTGTGATGCTTTTACCATTACTCGCCTTACTCATGGGCATGTGATACAAATGGATGATGGACTAGAAAAAACAGCTATGTGTTGCAAGTTAGAGGAAAGAAGAAAGGGAGGGCAAAAAACAAGGTAATTGAACAGGATGAAAAAACCTAGAGGATCATCCTTGGAAGAGCTATGTCAGGGTCAGCCTCGCTCCGAATAAGACACGGACTCACTTAATAGGGATTAAGGATTTCCGGTTTATTGGAACGGAATACTCGACAGAACGAAAAACGGGAATGGAGGCGTGGTGGCATGGTGTCCTGTTTTATACCCCCTTGCCGGACCCCGTGCTCCTCCGCCCTCCATTGTCCCCATCCCCTGACCGGATGGGAGATTTAGATGTTGATGGGATTTGTGATGGTGGTTTGGGCGTTTTCCCGGCTGCCGTCTTTGTCCTATGGGTGCAGGTGCGTCCTCCGGGGCACAAGGCGTGAGTCCTTCTGTGTCTTCGATGCTTATCTGAATTACCTTGTGATGTCCTTCTATGAAGCTGTAGATCAGTTCATGGGTGTGGTTGCTTGGGTGATTAGTTGAGCATTGATTTGATTGTATCCTTCCTCTCTTTCCTGATGATCATGATCCACGTTGTGAGGCTCTTGCAACGAGGTCATGACAAGCTATGGGTGGAGAGAAGTCTGGAGAGAAGTCAAGGGAACAAATATTTGTTTATGCTGTCACCGAGAGTCAGCTTCTACTCCATGGCCCCTAAATATCACTACTAACTTGGCGCAATAGGTTTTGATGCCTGGGCACCAATTATTAATAAATAATGTTTTAGAGCTCTTTAATGAACTTACTTTCATAAGAATGCTTTTTTTGTTATTTGGTTTATGGCAATGAATTCCATACCATATTTTTGGATTGTTATGGATCCATTGCCATAAAATGTGACAGCCATTAATATAGGTAGTTTAAAAGGGGGATTAGACAGACAGAATAAGTAGAGAATAAAGTTAAGCTAGGAACTGCTATGTGAACTCTCCAGGAGCAAATGTGCCATATACCAGGATATCAAACCATCTACCCTTCATTTATTCATTCGTTCATTCTTTCACTTTATGTGGCAGCCCATCTTGCAAGAGCAACTCTAAGCTGCTAACCTAGGGTTAAAAACCCACAGTACAATGAACAATAATAGGTTGGTTGGGTTCACAATTTATGCTAACCATGGTTTGTTGATCAAACTACTATGGCCTGGTTCACACATAACATTAAGTTATTAACTGAAGTTTGCTAACTGTAATGGCCAGGTTCATACATCATTCTAAGATAGATAAGTTACATTAAGGCTTAGACTTGGCCCAATGTGTGAACTCCATATTGTTTACCCTTCAAGACCAAAAGCAGAGGAGATTCTTTCATGAATTTCTTAGCTAGCCCAGTGTTTCTCAACCTTGGCCACTTGAAGCTGTGTGGACTTCAGCCAACACGCTAGCTGCGGAATTCTGGGAGCTGAAGTCCACTCAACTTCAAGTGGCCAAGGTTGAGAAACACTGAGCTAGCCCCTTCAAAAGAGAGAAGGGGAAAAAAATCAGGAACTGAACTGTCTGCATGCAAATTACATGCTCTACCAATGACTGAAAACCACTGAGTTACATCCTTTGCGAGTTTAGCATGCCACTGAATCCTACCCTTGGTCTGATTCAGTCAGGCTCTTCTTGAGGTCCCAGGAAGAGGGCCTGTTCTGTTGTGGCACCTGCTGCTTAGAACAGCATTGCCCTGGAAATCAGATTAGCCCCAACCTGGTGACATTTCATAAAGTCTTGAAGACTTGGTTTTATCACCAGGCATGGGTGTTGGGACATAGGGCAGAGCCTGTGGGATGATTGTGCTGATGACTGTGGGAGCTTTTAACCTTGGCCACCAATTTGTAATTATTGTGATCTTGTTCCAATATTGCATTTTTTAACTGTTGTTAGCCTCCCAAAGTCATGCTCAGAAGCACCTCATTAACCACTGTAAGAAACAGGAAGGATGCTTACAAATTAGTTTTAACATCTTTAAAGAGCTCACACATGTGTAGACATTATAATAAGACCGGCTGCTCCTAAGATACCATCATTCAGTGCTCATTCATTATCTTCCGGCATTAATGGATGAAAAGAGCTCACGTTATTTGCCCCTTGTGCCAGCCCAGGTTTTTAGCTTGCATTATAATTATATATTGTATCAATTAATTAAACACCCACATTTGTTGGGCTACTGCAACAGGAACAGATGTGACACATACACATTTATCTGCCCATCCTTGCACTCTGTAACTGGAAAACACAAACAGAGACAGAGCTTTCCCAGTAAGCCCAGGGAAGGGCTCCCCAGGAGCAATGAGTGTTGAGTGGGAAAGCAGATGTCTTCTTGATCTAACTCGAGCATGCTTCCCACAGAGAAAGCTTTTAGAGGATAACACCTTTTAAAAGGTGTTATCCAATTCTGATTTGTAATAGAATTGAAGGAGAAAATTCTTAAAGATACAACTGGCAAATAACCATATTCATTATATTGATTTTAATTATATTTAAGAGTAATTGGCGTTCCGTGAGTCATGCCGGCCACATGACCACGGACGGGTCCTTAGGGACAACGCCGGCTCCAAGGCTTAGAAATGGAGATGAGCACCGCCCCCTAGAGTCGGACACGACTGGACTTTACGTCAAGGGAAACCTTTACCTTTACCTAAGAGTAATTGGAATTAAATAATTGCTTTCTGGGCTCCACCCGCTACCTATCTGAGTATGGCCCTAAGCATGCAATTAAAAGGGAGCATGAGACTCAATTTGGATGCACATGTGCAATCTTTGCTCCTCCTCAAGCTTTTGCCAGCTCTCTTTCACCATTTGTTTCAAGGTGATAGGCAAAGGACTATTTAATTCCCTCTTTCCAAGTGTCATTATGCTCACATGGAATATTTAACCATGTTTTTTTGAACAAACCACAAATAGCTGAGACCATATGAGATCATAAACCATGATTTACAAATCACTGTGTTCATATACCACTGAAGCCACATATAAACCGAGTTATGAGAGTACATCGAAGGATTCCAGTCAAAGTAGGATACCATCACAGGTGTCCACAGCTAGCCAGAGTGACACTAAAAGAATGAGATGTGCAGTATGACATCATGATGCAAGCTCTATCTTTTGTACTTGTGTCACTGTCTTACACAGAAGTATACAAGGGGCAGAATTTGTATCACAATGCACATGTTTTCACATGCCTCCCCATGGATGTCCACGGGTACTATTAGTCCTACAATGGGCTTACAGATCACACAAAAACATTTCTTTAAGTAAGATTTGTTGAATATATATTTGCCTACATTTGCCTACATTCACCTGCCATAATAGCTGGGGTTACAATACACTGAACCAAAACAAACCATATTTTGATTTATCGTATTATGCAAACCAAGTCTTATTCTCCTAGCTCTGGAGGAAAACAACAAGTGTCCTGGAAATCCATGCATAGAGATAAGGTCAGTCCATACCTGCTTGCAAACAAGCGAAAGATGCTCAGTTACATAATTAACAGATGCTTTCTCAAATATCTGTTCACGTATGGGAGGAGAGGATTGAAAAGACTTTTGTTCTGTCTGCATGTGTTTGAGAGTTAGAAGAAAATTGCAGATGTCTTTGTCTCCTAATCTCAGATATAGAGTTTAAAATTAACTTGCTGATGGGAGAAGCATGTGTAATCACTGGATCCCAAAGGCTAGTGTGACCTTGAAAGGCGCCTTCAGAACAAGCACCTTCAGATACTTTATTCAAGCAAGCAAACCAAGCTGTAATCTTTAGAGGATGGATGCTAAAGAGAATATGCCTCATTTACCTTTTCCCTTATCCAATATCTGTGGGGAAAGTCTGTGATACACTGAAAGTAAGTTTGCCTTCACCTTTGAACCTGGGTGATACCTATCTCACTGACAGGAATCTTATAGTGGGATATAGTATGTTTCTCTGTGTAGGCATTGCTCCTTTCCCTAGAAGCCAGCACCATGTATAGATATTTCCACTATATATCCTCAACCAGAATAATGAAAACCTGTTATTTTGCAGTATAGAGAAAGTCTCTCTGGACTGTAATCTATAACCTTAATCTGCCTCCAGGAAGTATAAAATGCAAAAGATCAGGAATTGACTACAGTATTGATGATATCATCACTATATATTAGTTTTAGAAGCAATTTATGTAATATAAAACTATTACATTAGTTTTAGAAGCTTGCAAACCTTCACCCTCCAAGAATTGGTGGCCTGAGAAGGGGTGACAAGTTTCTTATTTATTTAATCAGTTTACATAGCCCCCCAACTCACCAAGGAGACTCTAGGATTAAGATCAAAAACAAATTGACAAAATTAAAAAAACAGCATGAAAAACATAATATTGCTGAGGCCAGCTCACAATAATTCAGTTCACAAACAGGTCATTTCAGCATCCTGGCCCAGTGCTCAGGGGAAAAGCCAGGACTTCAAGGCTTTGTGAAAGGCCAACAGAGTCGGGGCCCTCTGAATCTCAAGGCAGGCACCACAACAGAAGGTACAGTATTTCTCCTGGTCCCACCAGATGACACTGTTTTATAGATCCACCCTGTTGGTTCTCATGAGACAGACAGATTCAACTGGGGATAAGCAATCCCACAAGCTACTCAGCCTTGCGCCATGAAGACCAACCCCTTGATTGTATCCGAAAGCCTCTCAGGAACTAATGCGGCTCTCCCAGGACTTGGGAAGATGGTAAAAACACACCTCTTTCACCAAGCTTTTAACTCTTAGTCATTTTGAACACGTTAAATTTTATTTTCTATTTTAATTATATTAATTATGTTTTATAGTTTGATTGGTTTATAATTGTTGTAAGCCACCTTTAGTTTGAAATAAACAGAAAGGCAGCATATAAATTCAATAATAGAATTAAATTTTTAAAATCCTGTTGAGGTGTTACAAAAAAAGGAATAAAGCTCATTAGGTAATTTGACCGCCTCAAAGAAGAGCTAATCCATCTTTTTTTTTTCAGAACAGTTATCTACGTTTTGTATTTCCTGCCCTTTTGTTTCTTTTCATCAGCATCTGTTCTTCTCAGTGAATATAAGATATTATTTATTTATTTATTCGAATTCTAAGGTGCCCAGTTATTTCTCACTTGCCAAGGGACTTTGGGTGATTTACAAGAGAATTAAAACCATGACAAAAAACCCCACAACAATAAAAGGAGTGTTGTAAGTCCTGGCAAATCCAGCATGCCTCATTAGCATGTGAATTAGCATGTAAATTGAGTTGTCCCACAATGCAACTCTCAGGAAGCTGTTTGTTGCCACTCCCACTTCCTCTTTCTCCTTCTTCCACTGATCAAGCAGGCAGCATGGATGCTGCTCTCTTCATCAGGGCCATGTGCTCGGGCCTTGATGAAGAATTCTGCCCCTTTCTTCCATGCAGCTCTTGGCAGCTGAAGGGCTGAGGGTTTAGGGCAAACTAAGTATTTAGAAAGAAAAGAAGAACAAAGGAACTTCATCTTTTCCACCAAGATGGATGTAACAGAACAAGCAACAATAAAGTCAGTAAGATTCTTCTTACTTCTTAACCTAATATGTCTAAGCATGTGATTCTTTATGTTTATGAGGCTGAATGTGTAAGATCAATAACCTGTATTTCTCTGGCATGCTCATTGAAGCTATCTAAGATAATTTTCTTTTTCTGTGCCAGCTTCTCAACCGTGTTATAAGCTCTGCTCCATTTTAGTGGTTCTAGTAGGCCACTAAATTGGCTTCAAATAGTGTCCTGGGGGCAGAGAGATTCCAAATATACTTTATTAGTCAGGGCCTGAGGGAAGAGCCAAGTCTTCAAGACCCTTCTAAATGCCAGCAGGATTGGAGCCACCTGGATCTTGGGGGGGTGGGGGGAACGCTGTTCCAAATTACAGGGATGGTAACAGAGGAGGGACGCCTCATGGGTCCCAGGCCAATGGTGTTGGATCTTGTGTGACAGACTGAGACAATTGGAAAGAGATGATTCTACAAATATCTAGGCACTGTGCTATGAATGCAGGTAATCCCTTCCTCCAGGGGAAAAAAAATCACTGTCTTCCTACTGGTAAATCCACTAGCTCATTAAAAGACATCCTTAAATAGAATTTCAGTCTTCAGGCCCTGAAGATTGTAGTTACACATGCAGAAAGGTGCATGGACAGAGACCTAACATTAAGGTATATCTGTAACTGTAGGGTACTGGCATGTCAGATGTGATCTTAGAGTTGCTGTTTTCAAAACGCCAACAATCCTCCAAAATCAGATTATCATGTTTGACTTTTCTAAAAAGAGAACACTTTTGAAAGGGAGTTGCTTTATCCAACACATGTATGCATGTATATAAGTTCCTCTCTTTGGACATTTCCATACTAGGAATTTGTAGCATCTCCTAGAGTCATCCAGCCATCATTGTGCCAAATAATAAAAATGTGGGCATGCTTTACATCCCTTCAAGGATGGCTGGGTGATGCTATGAAGACACTATATGTCAGAAAAATTCACAAATGACCCCTCTCTCCCCCTTCGGTCTCTTCCTTAGCACACATTCTGCTTCTCAAGCCATACCACAATACATCCAGCAAAATAAGGCACTTGTAACTGGGGTTGAAATCTAAACCATGTCCAGATAATGAGCTAACTGAGGCACTGTCTGCCATCACTGAATTCATATCTGCCAGGACAAGGAAGCCTGGTGTGAGGCGGGGGCAGGAAGAGGCTGGCTATAAAGCTATTTTAAGCTGAAAAGGCCAGGCAACCGTGTTGTGTGGTATGAGGAGGTACCTATTCTCACCCCAAATTCAGGGACCATGATTCATTGACACTCTGCCTGTCACTGCTCATTTATTGCCCATCCTGAGCAGGGGATAGGGGGGTAGCCTTTGTGACAGGGAGTGATTCCTGGCTGGACTCTGTGAGCAGTAAGTATATTTGCAGGCTGACCCACTTTGACTGCTGACAGCCCATCTTCTCCGCTATATGGACAGACATAACCCAGAGCCTTGATGAATGTTTGCCATAAGGGACTCTGGAGAGGGCAAAAAGAGGCAAATGATGAAACAGGCACTGCAATATTGTGGTGCTGCCCGCATTAGCAGCATCCTTGCATCTGACGTCAGGACACAAAGACCAAGGCCGCAGGCTGCATCATGACATCTCAGCCCGTGTTCTATCATCTTTTTATCTTTGTGATTTGTATTAGACACTACTAGCAGCCAGCCCTCCTAAACAGCTCTTTGCTGTAATTTTGCCCTTGGACTAAGACCTGGCAGAATGCTAGATATCCTTAAATGCCAAATGGCTTTCAAAACCCAGCCTAACAAAGATTTAAAGAGAACATAGCTGGATGTGTCCAGGAAAAAACATATATAAAACTATACATAAAACTCTCCAGGACTGAGCTTCTTAGTTATACCAACTTAGACTTGGGACAGTGAATTCCACCATCCTCGTATTAGATATCAATGAGGTAAAATTCTAAAAATATATTTTTTTAAAAAATGGGGAGCAGGGGAAAGAGAAAAAACTGAGCAGCTTCCTGCCCTGACCAGTATGGCTGTGTTTGCATAATGCACTTAAAACAGTTGGTTAACTGAACTATGGTTAACATTAATCAAACTTTGGGGTTCATCCGACACAACCATCCACTAACCACACAGACTGTTTGCGGGGTTCTGGAACCAGTGGATTGACAGTTCTATCCCACATTCCCAGGTGGGTTTGCTTTGATCTAGAAGGGCTCCCTAGGCATAGTAGGGGGAGTGAGCAAGGGGGAGGTGGGTGGTGAAAAATACACGTTGATGCAAACCCCATACTTTATGGGTTTGTGTCAGAGGTTGGGATTCAAATATGTAAGGGTGGAGTTTGTTCACATTATGAACACATTTTGACATAATCTCACTTTGTTGTGGACGCCCATGCTTTTAAAACACCAAAACTGGCTACCATTACCACAACTGCTGGCAACGAATTCCACACTTTAACTCAAGTGCTGTGTAATAAAAGTATGTCTTTCAGCCAATCATATATCTACCTACATATCATTTCAGTGGGTCATCGAGTTCCAATACTATGAGAGTGGGAGAATAATCTTTCTTGCCCAATTATCTGTTCTATGCATGATTTTATGATATGCTTCTCTCATGTCTCTTCTTCCTCTCCTTTGTTTCAAGCTAAAGGGACACAACTGTTGTACTCTTTCTTTGTGGGAGAGTTGCTGCAGCCCCACGTGGGTTGCACATTCTTGCACATTTTCTGGGTCTGTACTAGCTTAGCATGATGAATAGCACTTAACCACTCCATGCTACCTATTAGCTGCAGATATTTCCATTTTTTTCTCTCTGAGTCAGTTGGACTGACTACTTTTCTGGAAAAGAACTCTTAAGAATGAGATTCTTGGTCAATATCTTTGTTATCCAGAAAGTTAGTTGGAAAGAACTTGTCTGTCTCTTGAGAAGGGTACAGTTCAGGAAAGCAGTTTTATTCATCAGGTTTAATGCAGTATGTGTTAGCTATCTTGCTTTAGCTGTTATATATTTTTACTTTGTAGATTGTAATATTTTAGATTTACACTTGCACAGATAATTAACACACCATTATACAGTAGTAGCGTATGTTACATTTTTATTATAGAGATTCTTCGTTGTCATCCATTTGATTTTGATTTTGTGTTGTATATTTTCAAATTTTGCTGCCCATTGACTGAATAAACAGTATTTCAAGCAGGGATTATCTGAACCACCAAGAAAAGGCATCACAATTCACAGTTAAACACCACAAGTCGAATGCAATTACAACTAGGCTAAGCCAAAACTTAAGCAAATTATATATGGATTAGCATGATGTGGAAATCTAGTCAATTTTGACCTAATCTGCAAATCATCCTGCAGCATGATGTATGAACTAGGTCAGAGACAGGCTAATGATGTTTAATGGTTAGTGCTCAGTTGGAATGGGGATGTAAGTTAGGTACTACGGTGCCCTGCTTTCACTTCCAACATTGTGTTACCGCATACTAGAATTGTCACCTGAGACCATCTCCTCATTTTGTTTAATATTAGTGCATTCAAGTATTAGAGCCCTGATTGTTGGGGAGGTACTCATTATCATGCTGCTTGTCTCTACCTATATCAATATTTTAAATAATACAAATAAAGGTCAGTTTGGTGTAGTGGTTAAAGGCACTGGACTAGAAACTGGGAGATAATGAATGCTAGTTCTGCTTTATGCACAAAGTCAGCTGGGTGACTTTGGGCCAGTCATCTCTCTGTGTCCTAAGAAGAAGCAGGCAATGGCAAACCACTTCCAAAAATGCCACCAAGAAAATTTCATGGACTTGTCCAGGTGGTTGATAGGAGTAAAGGCTGGCTTGAAGGCACATACACACACACACACACGCAAAGTAGTCTCCAGACATTTTTGGAAAAACTAAAGCTCAGAATGATCTGAAGCTAGCAGGAAATACCAAAAACATATTTTAAAAAAGGTTTCCTTGGATATCTTAGAAATAAAAGCAAAGGCATACAGAATGTAGGTCCATTGAAAGGAGAAAGTGGTGAAGAACTTGTGAGTGATGCTGAGAAAACAGAGCTTCTTAACACTATTTTGCATCTGTCTTAGAAGGGAAACTGAACTCTAGCTGGTGATTATTATGTCACTGGGGGAACAAGGGAACTGCAGCTTAGGACAGACAAGGAGAAGGTAAGAGGACTGATTTAGATGCATGCATGTCTTCAGGGTCAGATGGAATACATCAGAAGGAACTAGTGGAGGTGATGGCAGAACCACTCTCTGTAATCTTTGAGAACTCCTGGAGGTAAGTGGAACTCCAGAATGCTGGAAGAAAGTGAATGTCATCCTCCATCTTCAGAAAAGAGGAACAAGGAGGACCCAGGAAACTGTGGGAAACAGGTTTCAGCTATAAATGAGGATAAACGTCTTAAAGCTTGGAGCTGTTTGGCAGTAGAACTAGTTGCCACTGAATAACTCTAGACACCAAGACCACATCAAGAAGCAGGAAGCATAGTCAATCTCCATAAACCTGCTTGAAATCTTCTCATAGCAAGGAGTATCTTCTTAAGGAAAAAGCAAGAGTATTAAGATATAATGCAGCAGAGGTCAAAAGGTTCTGGTCCTAGCAGGGCGTACCTTAATATTAGTAGACAGATCTATGGAAGGGGTCACTTTAACTGGCTCAGGTGTATGTAAGAATTGCCATCTTTCCATTGAACCCCAAGGGAAAACATGAATTTTTTCCCCCTTTCCAGCAATGGCAGAGTTGTTGCTTGGTAATTGTCATCGCTAAGCAGAAGTTCGACAGGCAATTGCCCCTGCTAAGCTTTTGGGAACCTGCTGGAGAATTTCTCCTTCCCCTGGAAAAATTCAGAGAAATCCTCTCATTGAATTTCTCTGCTTTCAAATTTGGTATAGAATTTCAAAAGCCATTTTCTGTTTACTTTCTGCCTAATGGTTCCACTGAAGGGCAGTGCTAGGCTTCAGAGTTTAGTGACCATGGTCTAGACAACAGATTTCTTCAGACCATCTTCCCTCTGAAGATACCAGCCACAGTTGCCAGCAAAATATCAGGAAATCTGTTGTTTACATCATGGTCACTAAATCCTGAAGCCCAACACTGCTCAATACATACTGATCGTGAAAGTGTGCACCATTATATGGCTCTGCTGAAGCTTTATTTTATAAGATAACTTGAGACAAAAAGCTATGAAGATCATTGTTTGGCTTCCTCATATATGCTTGTTCACTGGGCCTGCCAGCATCAGACCCTGGAGCAAATAGTGAATTTTTGCTCTTTGTTTGTTGGGCTCATCCTCTTGAAACTCCTCAACAATGTAACCCTTAATAACAGATCTAGGCCTGGGCCAGAGCCAGAAAGTTTTCCCCCATCCATAATTTTATTTGGCACCTTAAATGTTTTTACAAGAAAGCAAGCAAGTTACTCTATGAAAAAACAAAGAAACTTTTATTGGTCCCCCCTTCCTGAACATTTAGGCTGGTTGCCTGACGATGCCACAGATCCATCTAGGTAAAGGTAAAGGTTTCCCTTGACGTAAAGTCCAGTCGAATCCGACTCTAGGGGGCGGTGCTCATCTCCGTTTCTAAGCCTTGGAGCCGGCGTTGTCATAGACACTTCCGGGTCATGTGGCCAGCATGACGACTCAGAACGCCGTTACCTTCCCGCCGAAGCGGTACCTATTGATCTACTCACATTTGCATGTTTTCGAACTGCTAGGTGAGCAGGAGCTGGGATTAACAACGGGAGCTCACCCCGCCGCGCGGTTTCGAACCGCCGACCTTCTGATCGACAGCTCAGCGGTTTAACCCGCAGCGCCACCGCGTCCCAGATCCATCTACTGTGGCCTAAACTGTCAACTCCATGGACTCAAAAGAAGAAAGACCTTTCCCACTTTGGTTGCTCATGATCTTCTTAATTAGAAGATTTGACTGTTAAGAATCTTCTGTTCACAAAAGATGTGCTTTGCCATTTTGCTGTGGTCCCTCCCTGGTTTAGTTGGCCAACGTGAGTCTTGACCAGAAGGTGACATCTCCAGGTTTAGTTCCATTATTTGCCTTTTTTCATCTCCCAAACGTTTGTTCTTACTCCAGAGACATGCATGCGAAGCATCTGTGAGAAAATAGTGTGTGTAATTCATGATAACAGTTCCCAGTAGCAGGCCACCATCCTTTACCTCAATATGTGTCATGAGTACTGATGGCGAGCTGGAAGGGGCCTCTATCCAGGGGGGAAAACACATGCGTAGTACTGAGGAATTAAGCAGCCATTCAAAGAGATACAGATCAGACCCACCTTAACTTTTGAGGTTTATCTGTCTGGGTTTTTCCCATGCTTCTTCAGTTTGTTAGGATTCTGTTTTATGTAGCAGTAATAAACACTAGAGACCTACTCCTCGCCTCAGCGTGTTTTCTGACTGTTAGGACAATATGCATTCAAGACAGAAGAAACTTCCCCAACCAGTTAGACAGCAGATCAGCGCAAGAGGCTCATTTTACCAACCTCAGAAGGATGGAAGTCTGAGTCGACCTGAGCTGGCTACCCGAGAATCCAGCTTCTGCTGGGATCGAACTCAGGTCATGGGGAGAGTTTCGGTTGTACTCTGCACCACACGAGGCTCTATTCAGCTTGCTAGGGTATTTAAAAAATGCAACCCATCACTCTTTTGTGGCCATTAGAATGTGCCCAGAATGTGGAGTGCCCCCCATAAATCAGCCTTTTTTCCAGCTTTTTGGAAGGCTTAAGGCACCCATTTCACCCCTTAAAACTCCCCCCACCCCAATATCAGGCTTACTTTAAAAGTTCTACCCTCAACATCCTGAGCAAAAACCTTGCGTGGTCCTTGAACTGACAGAAATTGTAAACCTCTGATACAATAAATAGTTTAATGCAGCAAAAGCCATTCTCAGGCAAGGAGTGTAATAAGTAGCCAAGATGTTAAAACACTTCCATTTGGGCTTCTGCAAACACTTTCAGGAAATGTTCTTTAGTTGGACAGTTCAAAGATCATCTTTACAGATTCTTTGAGGAGAAGAATTTCTAATGTCTTTTACAACAACATGATGGAACTGTTTCCATTTTCAAGTTCTTCCTGTTTTACAAGTTTTTAAGATAGAAATGTGTGAAGCTCAAAATGAAATGTTTCATAGTCTGAGCATGGCTGTTTCCAACATCAGGAAGCACATGATTTTTTTCTTCACATCTCAAACTTAATAATATAAAAGTGATGACATATTATTGATTAGCCTGCAACAGCCACAGATTCAAGGAACAGCCATAAACCTATTTTTTCAGCTCCATCGTAACTTTGAATGGTCGCTGAACAAGCAGTCAGTACACAAGGACAGAGAAGAGAGAAGAGAGAACAGAGGCAAATGCAGTGTTTTTCACTTAACAAAAATTAAATATATAGGTATGAATTGGGGTGGGGGATGTTTCCTGGTTTGGTAATTATACTTCTGAAAAAGTTCGTAGAATAGTAATGATTTCAAACTGACTATGAGCCAGCAGTTTGATGTGGCTGCAAATAATACAAATACAGTTTTAATCTTCATTAACAGTATAATATCCAAATCTCAGGAAATAATCATTACACTCTATTCTATTTTGGTCAGACCCCAACTTGAATGCTCTATTCAATTCTAGGCACTACACTTAATGAAGGATTCAAGGAAATTGGAACAGTTTCAGAGAAACGCAACGAAGATAACTAAGGGACTAGAAACTAAGCCCTATGAAAAGAAATGGAAGTTGCTGGGTATGTTCTGCCTTGAGAAGAGATAATTGAGGATTATGTTAACAACTTTCAAATACCTGAAAAGATGTACAGTAGAAGGTTAAGTCATGGTCTTCCTCGCTGAATATTGGAAAAAACTTGGTAACAGTAACCGCAATTCAACAGTGGAACCAATTAGTGAAAGAGATGGAGGTTTCCCTTTCATGGAACATGCTCAGGCAGAGGTTGGACAGGCATCTGTCTGGAATGCTTTAATTTAAATGGATTTTTTGCACTGAGCAGAGGACTAAACTAGGTGTCTAAATGGCCCCACACAACTGTATGGTCCTATGATAAATTGCTGCCAGTTGATGTTGACTAAAGTTCTGCCCTCTAGACATGCTGGAATATTAACTCCCCAAATTATAGTTGGAGGTTCTATGGTGTAGAGTGGGAGTTTTCAAACTTTTTCAGGCTGCAGAACCTATTAATTTAAAAAAATCTCCCAGAATCCCCGATTAAGAGGCAAAGCTTTACTGACAGAAAATTGGTTGTGTATGAGTGAACTTTTTTTTCTTTTTTTCCCTAGCCTCCCAAGGAACCCCATCAATTTCTTATGGAATCCTAGAGTTCTGCAGAACACAGTTTGAAAAACCCTGGTGTAGGCAATGCTCATGTAGATGAACCAACCCTCCACTGAAGGCAGTTTCCCATACCCATCTTAGATAGATTTTTCTTTTCTCTTCTGCCTGCTCCTGTGACTAGTCATACTGCATAGTCACCACGTGTTTCAGCAGATGTATGGGTAAATGCCAAAAGTGATAGAAATCTTATTCTTCAGAAATCAACAAGGAATTTTATCCTAGCAATCACACAACTTCCTGCTCAGGGTACCAGGAACTGACTGGTCAGGTGCACGGCATAGATCAATCTGTTCCTGCGAACAAATTAGGATTACCATATCTAAATAGGGAAATGTGACTGCCTGAGATGATGATGTTCTCTTACATCAGTCTGCAATCACTACCAGTCCCTGCTTCCTTGCTCCTAATCAATATATGTACATCTTACATTCTCAAATTATCCAACTGATAAGGATTGAATAAATGATGGGAAGAAGGAGATTATCTTTAGAACATAAACAATAATAATAAAGTCTTCAGTCACTCCTACTTAGGTGACTAGATTAAGCTGGGTCTTCCTCAACAGGATAACGTAACATGCTTTTTTTAGTATTGATTGATCGATTGATTGATTGAAAAAGAGTCTTATACCAGATGAAAAACTACAAAAAATGTAAAGAAAAGATTGGAAGAAAGAAAAAGATAAAAAAAAGTGAGAAGAGGAAAAAATCAAGGAAAAAAAGGAAAAAGAAAAATATCTAAAGAAGTGACTTCCAATCTTCCTTGCAGCAGTCTGTATATAAGCATTAACAGAGTTCTTAAACTAAAAATAAAGAATGAAACTTGCCTCTTTAATGTGAAGTTGCCTGAATTTGAGATAATTTTTTAAATAAATCGTGATCTCCCAGGGACCCCCTAGTGACCTCTCGCGGAACCCTAGGGTGCCACAGAACCCTGGTTGAGGAACCCTGCATTAGACCTGTTTAGGACGAAACTAACTACTTTTAGTTTAGATGTCTCAGGAAGAGCGTTTGCATGCTATGCTACTGTCCCATAGCCTATCTGAGGATGTTGTGCAAAAAAGGCCTTTGCACTGAGCAGTAGCAGCAAAATAAATAGGAATGGAGGGGAGGAACAATCTAAGTTTTAGTCTCAAAACGTAAGACAAAAGTAGAATTTGGGGTGATTATATCATAATGCACGATTCCTATTTTAGGTGAGCATGCTAATCAAGTTTATAGTATAAATGTTGGGCTTCATTAAAAACACAATAACATCCTTATTTCCACCTGTAAAATATCAGAATGTATGGGACTACCTGGTTATCATTTCTTAAAATCTCTTAATTTATGTAATATCCAGCCTTAGTGCAGCAAAATAAGAATGAGATCAAAAGGCTGGAATTAGTTTCTACTTGGAAACCACTTTTGGACTATTTGCTTGTATCTGAAAAAAATGAAGTTTTGATCTTGGGTTTTGATTATTACTTGGTTTGATTTTACAGAAATAATGTTACTAAAAGTTTAAGTAATGGTAAGAGATTAATTTTGTATAATATGCATCTATATCTGTGTTGGAGAAGGTTGGAAGTCACCTTTTCTTTATGTTTTCTATCTATTTTTGCACCATTACAGTTTTTCTTTTTTCTTTAGTTCTGTACTTTTCTTTAGTTCTGTTCTTTTCTGTATCCTATCTTTTGTATTTTAACTATACTTCGAAAAATTAATAAAGTTCTTAATTTTTTTAAAAAATGCTGGGATTAGGAAATCTATCATTAGAGTCCCCATTAATTAAGATGAATCTAATCACATCACTGGATTATTATCTTCATTGTTGAAAACAAGTACTCTAATAGGTATCAATATCTCTTGTTTTCCCAGACCACCTTTTCAGGTTTTGGAGCAGGATTAACAAATTGGTATAATTATGTATTATATGCACATGTGCTTTTCTTCCTTTTCATAACAGATTCATCCATTTGAAACCAAAAGAGTGAGCAATTCAAGTTATTTCTTGCTCGTAATTATGCTTCCGCAGAAAAATATAAATCTTTCTATTCATTTTGGCGCATGAAAAACCAGCCCTCCATTGTGTCCCTTCCCCCCATGAAATGCAGCTGTAAGTATTTTCTTGATCATAGGAAGCACTTACCTCCATTCTCAATCAACATCTGTGATGTTTCCAAACAGCTAAATCTGTTGGGCTAGGAAAATCATATTCCAGCCATAAAGAAGCTTGCTACTGTATTTTTTTAAAATGACAACCAAGAACAAGTATTTGAGGTGAGGGAATATTTTGGGGGGGAGGGGAGGTGTTCTAAAGCTCCAATTTCCACAGGAAGAGTTTGCTATGAAATGCTTAATTGCCCCAATAATTTTGAATGAAAAAAAATTATCATCATCATCATCCTTATTCTTATTTTTAGAATTTTTATACACTGGACACAAAGACAGATATTTTCAACACTCATCTCTTGCATGGGGTAAGGAAAGGAGGAAAGTCAAGGTTCAGAATATTTAATATACTGAAGTTTAGCTCAGCCAAGTGCATGATAAATTACCAATAGAGGGAAAGGAACCCTTTTGCTTAACTTTCCCAAAACTTTAGCAACGCTGCTTGGGAAGTATGGGAGTTGAAGTCCAAGAGTATTGAGACAGCACCAGGTTGGAGAAGGTGGGTCTAGGCATCCTAGAGGCCCCAGCTGTCCAGTTTGTGATGAGCCATGAACTATGATTTAATCTGAAATATTCAGCTATCACAGGAATTCAGTATACATGCAGAAATATTGTTCCAGAATTTGTAGGCCTGAGTCTAGGCCAGGGTTTCTCAACCTTGGCAACTTTAAGATGTGTGGACTTCAAGTCCCAGAATTCCCAAGCTGGCTGGGAATTCTGGGACTTGAAGTCCACACATCTTAAAGTTGCCAAGGTTGAGAAACCCTGGCCTAGGCATTCAGAACACTTTGCCAAACCACTTATTCCTGGCTCATCAAAACCTTGCTCAGATTTCCTTTCAATCTTCATTTGATCTCAGATTTTGCAATCGTTAAGGCAGAATTACCAACACCCATTCATTTGCTCTCCACATATTCTCAAAGGAGTGTGAGAAAATGTTGGGTGCAGCTTGAAAACAGCCACCTATGCAGCTCTGTGCCACCTTTGCATATTTATATTGTGAAGTCAATAGAACAGTTGTAGAATAAGATGAGATACAAACACAACTGTCAAACATTAGTTCAGCAGATTCTGCATAATGGCAGTATACTGTGTGGTAAGGTGCAACATTGCTCCAAAAGAGTTTTAATCAAGACAATGTAGCCAATTTGTGGAATACTGTTAGGCCTTGTGATTGTGCAAGCCTCTGGCACCTCCATAAAGCTTCATAAATCTACCAGTTGAGCATTCCAACTATTGGCAGTTCTCACAATGCCAACAGCCATCCTGGATTTATGGGTATATACTTCCATCCTATCATCTCCATGAAGGAAGAAAATGTATTCTTAGCTTTACATTTTGCTCCACTGCTGGCATTACCAGTCACCAAGAAGTCAACAGCCATAGCTCTGCACCTGATGAAGATGGCTTGTTTTCCACTGGATGAAATTCTTGCTTTAAAAGGCTTAAGGATGAACTAGGGCCTCTACAGCAGCTGTGAGCATTTTCAGCGTCCTGTGTATGAACGGTTTAGGACTGGCTTTGTTTCACTGGTTATACTAACTGCTTATATAACTGCTTATATAACTGCTTATACCAGGGTTTCTCAACCAGGGCTCTGTGGCACCCTAGGGTTCCACGAGAGGTCAGTAGGGGGTCCTGGGAGATCATGATTTATTTAAAATACTATTTCAAATTCAGGCAACTTCACATTAAAGAGGTAGGTTTCATTCTTTATTTTGAGTTTAACACTCTTAATGCATTTATACAGGCCTACCCATGAAACGAATGTAATAATTCTGTAACTTCCAGCCTGTATTTGAGCCTGAATGTGCAGGGGTTCCCTGAGGCCTGAAAGATATTTCAAGGGTTCCTCCAGGGTCAAAAGGTTGAGAAAGGCTGGGTTATGCTAATCTACAGTCCAAGCCTTTCCAAAAGGGGTTTAAGTGTGCCTCATGTGGCACAGAGTTGTAGGCGGCAGTATTGCAACCAAAACTCTCCCCACGACCCAAGTCCAATCCCAGCGGAAGCTGGATTCTCGGGTAGCCAACTCAGGTCGACTCAGCCTTCTGTCCTTCTGAGGTCAGGAAAGTGAGTGCCCAGCTTGCTGGGGAAGGTGACGACTGGGGAAGGCAATGGCAAACCACCCTGCTCTATAGTCTGCCAAGAAAACATTGCGAAAGCAGCATCCCCCCAAAGGATCAGACATGACTTAGTGCTTGCACAGGTGGCCTATCACTTTCACATCACAATATAACTGTAACCACTGACCCCTTTTTATTCCTAGGGGTTTGGTACTAAGTCACCATGTTGATGGAGCTGCTGCCCTTGCAAGCAGGGAGTTGCTGCTGGCATTATTTTGCATTGCCCCCTCCCTCCCTCATTTGGCAGCCTTGCTACCCATAAAATAAATAGCAAACATTAGAATCCTAAGATGGAGCAACCTAGCAGGTTATTTCATCCCGTTTCACTTTGGCTGAACTGATTTTTGTTACTGGCAAATTTCAGAGCCTCAGGCAAGAGCACTGCATCATTAACATTCTTTTTTTCTGCTCGTTATATCACCATAGATCTGAAAACCAAAGTAAAAACCATTCTGATTTCCTTTTGCTATGGAAGGAAAAGCTTGGAAAGTGGAAGGGCTGGTGAGGCTTCCTATCAAGAGAATAGACAGCAACGAAGATAGAAGTTATTTTGCAAAAGCACTGGGTCTGCTCAACGGTGGACCGAAGCCCAGAGTCCTGGAAATTGCATCTGATTGGCCTGGAAATGTTTGACCTCAAGGATCCCACCCACTGCAGTGTTGTTATTACTTGTTATTATATTTTTAGATACATTGACTACCAGAAGGAACTGCGTGCCCAGTTTCGTCCTTATTCAGTCTCCTCAGATGTGGGTAGCTAGGTATTTCTCTATGACAGCATTTCTCAACGTTGGCAACTTTAAGATGAGTGGACTTCAACTCCCAGAATTCCCTAGCCAGCATGGGAATTCTGGGAGTTGAAGTCCACACTTCTTAAAGTTGTCAACATTGAGAAACACTGCTCTATGAGATTCAGACCATCTACTGGGAACTTTTAGAATAGCTCATACATGCAACTTCACACATACAGATTTACTGTCCTTATTCCCATACATTTGAGAATCTGTGCAGCAGAAGCTGAATCCATTTTTCCTTTAGCCACGATGGTGTCAGGACCCTCTGATAAGAATGACTTAGTTGGAGTAAGCTTGTAAGATCCACACTGTTGGGAGCCTTTCACTTCTACGAGTGGCACAATCAACCATGTACAGTATGACCTTCCAAAAATTCACTAACTATAGCTCTGAGAACCAGTTTGGTGCAGTGGTTAAGGCATCAGGCTAGAAACCGGGAGACCATGTCTAGTCCTCAAAGCCAGCTGGGTGACCCTGTGTCAGTCCCTCTCTCTCAGCCCTAGGAAGAAGAAGGCAAGGGCAAGCTGCTTCTGAAAAAGTCCTGCCAAGAAAACTTCAGGGACTAGTCCAGGCAGTTGCCAGGAGTCAGCACTGACTTGAAGGCAGCAAAAAGAAAAAAAGACAGCATTACAACTTAAGTGAGTTTGATATGCAAAAACTGCTCACTCTCGGAGAAGTGCCCTTTTTAATCAGGGTCAGCAAACAGTTGTATTGGGAAATCACTTCATTGTATTCAGTATGCAGTAACTTTGCTTCTTCAGAATCAAGCTCAGGAAGAAAAGGACCTTTGGCATGGATATTTGATGTCTGAAAGATCCCTTCTCTCATCTTTCCAACCCTGAAGATTTGCATTAAAGTATTTTAGTGTTATTTGCAATAAGGAAAACAAACAGCATATAAATGAAACATTCGTATGAAGCGTTTTAAGAACAGGAGGATTTTTAAAGCATGTAGTTCTGGAAGCAGAGGCTGATGGAAACAGTTGAGAGTGGAGCTAACATTTGTCTAAACAGAATATATTTTATCACACACATTCCAAAGTAGAAATATGAAATAACTTGAATAGGTTCTGTATTCAATGTGCGAATAGGGAAAATATAATTTTCCTTCCTCCTCTGCCGATTTACAGATGCCTATGCTTCCTCTTCAATTCCTTAGGGGGAGGTAGAAGGTATTATTTTTTGCTCCAGATGGCGAATTACATCCTGGGTCCATTGCACTGAGGGATCAGCGCAGATTTTCCTACCTCCCCTAGTGGTAAATCTGCAAAGGAGAAATATAATTTAAATTATAATTTATAATTATATATTAAATATAATATATATTTAATATATATTTATCAAATATATATCAAATATAATTTAATTATAATCTAATTTAAATATAACCACCCAGAGTTGTTGGGAGTGAGACAGCATATAAATTTAATAATAATAATAATAATTGTAAAAAACGAACAAAAATATTTTTTCTTTATGGGGTAGGTCAGGGTCCTTTCCATTCTCTTATGGAATAGACACATAAGCAACACAAATACTACATGGAGATTTATGTGGGTGGTGGGGAAGGCAAATCATGAAAATGACTGAACATCAGAAATGCTTGCAGCACATTTAGAATCTCTAGCACACATGCATGCTGCTTTGCTGCTCAACATTGGGAAAATGCAAAATCTAGCATTTAGCATCAGATTTAAAAAAATAAAAACTTCATACTTACACAACTGCAGGCTTAGGGCATGCTGGAACTGTATATTCATATGATAACAATACAGACGGGGGAATGGGCTTTGATACAAAGGTGAAACAACACAACTCCAATGGGGAGCCAAGACTTGCTGTAACAAATGGAATAAAATCATTTTGTGCTTCCATCTCCCTGTTCAGCAGATCTGTCTCTTCTTTAACCCACCCATCCCATAAAAAGATATAGGAGTCATGACAACTTCAAGCCTGTAAATTGGCTAGACTTTCCAGGGCTAGTGAGAACAAAACAAAGGATTTGGCAGCAAATTTCATGAAGCTTCTCCCGCCTTGTTTATTTGTCTGTTTGTTTGGACTTGGCTCTTTATCTGAGCTCCAGGCTAAAGCTGAGAGATATTTGCTTGACTATTATGGTGTGGGTTTGAAGAATAAGGTATTTCAAAACGCTTTGCTGAGAAATTTGGTTCATTTTTTTCCCATGGATCTACCCTGATTTTAATTCAGATGCTCAGACCCATCAGGAACTAACATGCACAGCTCTTTCAGGCTGCTATTCCTTCTTCACATGACATAACTTAAATAACAGGTACACATTTCCAGGGACCAACCTGCTTTGGTGGGACTGGACTTTCCCACCACAAGAGCACAAATGTAGAAGTAACTACTGTCGTTCATGTAAATTGGCAGGCAATCTTTCTCTGAGTACAAAGGAGTGTTTAAGGAACAACATGAGAATTCACAGTACTCACCTTGAGCCTGGAATAAGACAGCAGCAATGACCAGAAAGGCTGCCAAAGAAGTCTTCATTCTCATAATTCACGATGGATGCAAGGAGCTGGTGGGTTCAAGGCCAAGAGCACACTTCTTTGCTCCAGACTGAACAACAGACCCCTTCGGTCCTTTCTTATACCATCGTTTGTGGCAGGATGTTGAAATTTCTTGAAAGTGAAATATAGCAAACTCAGCCCATATTCTGGAATACAATCACACTTAGCTTGGTATCAGATGAGGAAGTGAAAACTGGAGTGAAATGTTGCAGTTCATTCTAAGCTTCCAGAAGAATGGCCAGGAACAATACAGCCGGCAGGGAAAGGCAGCGAGAGCTCTGCAGTTTCTGAACTAAGAGAAGAAAAGACTCTTCCACTTTGCTATGCAGCCAAAATAAAAAGTAATAGAGCTGATGTCCATTTGGGACAATGATTGGAATCTGATTCCCCCACCCCCATCAGTTGGCCTTAGTGGAGATTCAGCATACTGTAATGTGAAGCATTGTGAAGTTGGCATTTAATACTTACACATCACACAGAGGCCAGCAAGAGGCTTTTTTGTGTAACAGCAGGATGCCAAATAATAAGAATGTTTAAAATATATATTTTTAACAACCCAAGATTTCATTATTTAAAAAAAGCCAAGAAATCTTGCAAAATGTCAGTGTTCTCACCCAAAAGGTCACAAGGTTTCAGCTTGAAGTCTTGCAAGCTTTCAAAGATGTTTAAAACAACATTTTACTGCAGGATCCATGGGTGCCATCTCTCTATATATATCTTCAATATTTTGCTTGTATTTATATTTATTTATGGTATTTTAATGGTTTTATCCTTGTTGTAAACCACCCAGAGTCCCCCCTTTTGGGGGGAGATGGGCGGTGACAAAATTTAATAAATAATATATATATATATATATATATATATATATATATGGGCAATATCAACCTGTATGGCATTTTAAATTATACTCACCCACAGGCTTCTGTCTCAAGGAGTTTACCACCCAACATGTGAGAATAAGAAAACAATAGAGGAAGGAGAGGTAAGGGAAGGAATTAACATGGAAACACTATACAGTTTTATCACTTTGAAAGGTAAGAGCTGTGTTGATATGGGTAAGGAGCCAGAAGTAAATGTTGAGCTATGATACATGTGTTTGTCTTTGAGCCAGTCTTGACTCCTGGCGACTGCCTGGACTATTCCCTGCAGTTTTCTTGGCAAGGTTTTCAGAAGTAGTTTGCCACTGTCTTTCTCCCAGTTGGCTTTGTGCCTAAGGCAGGACTCAGTTTCCTGGTTTCTAGCCTGTTGCCTTAACCACTACACCAAACTGGCTCTCAGAGCTATAATATAGTTAGTGAAGTTTTGGAAGGTCATATGTGGTTGGTTCTGCCACTCGTAGAAGTGAAAGGCTCCCAACAGTGTTGATCTTACTAAGTCATTCTAATCAGGGGGTTGTGGCAGGTGAAGAGGTAGAGAAGCGATGATCTAGGATTGAAAGTTTGAATCTGACAAGCAGGGATAATTTGGTTTGCAGAGAGTTTTGTCTTCCATATACTTCTCCTGATATGGAAACTTTGAAAGTAAATATTATGAGAACACGCTAACTAGATAAGATAGATGAATGAATGAATGAATGAATGAATGAATGAATGAATGAATGAATGCAAATGAGCAAGCAAGAAAGCAAGCCCTACATGGCTTGGCACTGAGGGACTTCCAGGAGTACCAACTCTAACCAGAATTGACTTGCCCAACTTCTAAGTCCTAGGAGAAGCTGCTGGCAATCCCCTCATTTCTACAAAGCCCGTGGTGTAGAAGCCTGTAGACAATACTTTCCAGAATGAAGAATAGCCTTCCAGTAGAAACCAGGATGACCCCTACAGTTTTTCCCAAAATTTTTGAAAAGTGGGCTCTTCTAGAGGCCTTACAGTAAATGATAGGATGCCCAGTATTCGATTTATTTTATGCTTATAGTTTCAGGGTTTTAATTGTAATTTTAGCCATACCATGGATGTTTTTATTGTACAGCAAATGCTTTTGTGTTTATCTGTTTTTAATTATTCTAAGTGCTGACAGTCTTACTGATTGCAGTGGGTAGCAATCTGTTCAATAAAATAAAACAAACACATAAATAACTAGTTTCTCTATGTCAAATCTTATTGGAGATGGCATTGTTGACATGTTACTGACCGAGTGGAGTGGAGAAGAGAGGAGAGGAGACTTGAACCTTCGCCAACTTTTTGGAATGTGGCAAGCTAATTTGCAAAACTTGGATAAAGAAAATCAAGCGAACATATTACAAACCACATGTTTAAAACAAGATAAGAATAAACATTTTTTGTATTTCACTAAAAAAAAAAAACATTGGCACTGGACAAACGTCTTCA
Organism: Candoia aspera; assembly: GCF_035149785.1. NCBI lineage: Eukaryota > Metazoa > Chordata > Lepidosauria > Squamata > Candoiidae > Candoia > Candoia aspera. The sequence continues at coordinate 17,024,688 of NC_086153.1, forward strand.
GGGAGAAAATTCTACCATAACTTTAAAAAGCCTTCATACTTGTATATACAGATGGTCTCACACTCCTAGGTAAAGGTAAAGGTTTCCTTTGACATTAAGTCCAGTTGTGTCCGACTCTAGGGGGCGGTGCTCATCTCCGTTTCAAAGCCGAAGAGCCGGCGTTTGTCCGTAGACACTTCCGTGGTCATGTGGCCGGCATGACTACATGGAACGCCGTTACCTGCCCGCCGAAGCGGTACCTATTAATCTACTCACATTGGCATGTTTTCGAACTGCTAGGTTGGCAGGAGCTGGGACTAGCAACGGGAGCTCACCCTGCCACGTGGATTCAAACCGCTGACCTTCCGATCAGCAAGCTCAGCAGCTCAGTGGTTTAACCCACAGCATCACCGTGTCCCTCTCATACTCCTAGCTGTGAAGAAATAGTGTTATTTATACTGTGGCCTAATAGCCACAAGAATCTGTTGTACATGGCTCAGAGTCAGTTGATTGCAGTGGCCTATAAGCCCTGTATGTAAGCAAGTAAATTGAAAAAATGACAATGTTATGTTACCAGTGTAGTTTTAAGGTAATTCAGTAGAAAAACATATCTAGAGAAAGTTGTGTCACATTTAGATCATTATTTCATCATCTGTCTCTTTCTCTACATTAGTTTTACCATACAGACTTTTTTCTCCTTCAGAGATGCTGTGACAGACAGTTGATGCAGAAAGATCTCAACAGCAAGGTCAAAGGAAAACTGCAGACTCAAAACGTATTACAAAATTACACCAGAATTTTCACTTCTTCATTTCATGTCACTGCAAAACCCCGTGACAGTACTTTGGATAGAAAATGAGTTTATCATCAATTCTCAGAATGAAATTTCATCTTTTTGCAAAAACATTTATAAAAGGAGTCAGCAATCTTTTCAAGAGTCAAGCAGCATCACGCATTCTTGTGCAATGGAACATGTATCTCTTTCCCTTCCCCCCAATAAAAACAACTCAAATCACATATTTCAGGGATCCCACCTGTGAGACCTCTCAGTTCCATGTAAGGACACTGGAGCTTTGTGAGAAAATTTGGAGAGTTCCGTGGTGCCCTTTCTACTGATTGAACAAAAGAGACTTCAGTTGGGAATAAGTTTTTATGCAGCTTGCTTTACTGAAACTTCTACAATTAATTCTAGTGAATGTGCAAGAATTACAACATATACAGGCAGCCCAAGCAATAATATAAGATCACAGGCATCCTTAATCAATCAATGATAACAATAACCCAATATATTAGGGACTTCTAGTTTGCTTGAAATCTGGTGAAATCTCAAGGCAGAAGGCTAAAAACATAAGCGATATAGGTGGCCCCATGTGGTTTCAACCATTTTTAAAAGCAGTTTTTGCTATATTTTAAATTCACTTTTATTTGATTTTGTGAATGCCCATCTTGGAGTGCTTCAGCAAAGGATCGTTACTTTGTCATGGTGCTGGAGCTTGAGCACCTCAATGATGCCATGAGCTAAACCGTGAAGGGCCACCCAAGATGGGAAGGTCATGACAGAGAGGTCAGACTAAATGCGATCCCTGGGGAAGGTAATGGCAACCCACCCCAGTATTCTTGCCGTGAAAACTAAATGGATCAGTACAACCAGAGGTATGTCGGTATACCATCAGAAGATGAGACCCCCAGGTCGGAAGATGGTCAAAATGCTACTGGGGAGGAACAGAGGATGAGTTCAACTAGCCCCAGACGTGATGACGCAGCTAGCTCAAAGCCGAAAGGACAGATAGTGGCCGACGGTGCTGGTGGTGAATGGCGAATCCGATGTTCTAAGGATCAATACACCATTGGAACCTGGAATGTAAGATCTATGAGCCAGGGCAAATTGGATGTGGTTATTGGTGAGATAGTATCTCCTTGGCCCACACTAATAACAACCTTCAGTTAATAATTCTTACTTTGACCTGTGGAGTGCCGTTGCTAATATTATCTGGGCAGAACATCTGCAACCATATGCTACTATTTAAAAAGTGTGCATGAACAAACATGTGCCAGTTGCAAGCACTCAATAGACATGATTGAGCAAGCAGTAGATAAGTGTAGGTATCCCAGAACTTACATCAAGAGTGCTACATAGGCAGTTGGACTCAAGGCTAAGGATTTCTATATTGGAACACATCTGAGAACAGACAAACATGTTGTATTTTTAAATTAAGTTCATTTTACATTTGTAGATTTAGAGATAATGTGTAATAAAGTGAATAGGCTCAAATTATGGAATGTTTTGCATGAATATGGAGTTAAAGGTTGGTTACTAAATGCAACAAGAGATGCATGGACTTGTAAGAAAGCTAAGACTTATTGGGGCCAGATATGTACTTTAATTCAAAGGATTCTTAAGGTCGATATACAGTTGAAGCAAGAAGTTTTTCTTTTACGTCTGATGGATAAACAGTTTGAAAGAAAATTTGGGATGTGGTTTTTATATAAGATAACAGCAGCAAGACTTTTATATGCGCCAAGGTGGAAGGACTTACAAATTCCTACAGTGGAAGAATGGATGATGAATTTAATGGAGCTGGCAGAGATGGCTAAACTGATTGCATTGAATAAAGAAAATAATTTGTCTAACATTGCTTCTACTTGGAAACCACTTTTGGATTTTTTGCTTGAAACTGAAAAAGATGAAGTTTTGATTTGGGGATTTGATGATTAGGATTGTATAAGAATAGAGAAGTGATGTATTTTATAGTTAAAAATAAAGAGGTTAAGATACTTTTATGTTTTTATCTATACTGAAGGTGGTCGGAAGTCACTCTGTTTTCGATGTCTTTCTTTTTATTTCTGCACTTTTAAGTTTGTTCTTTTTTTGTTCTTTCTTCAATCTCTTTCTGTTCTTATATGTTTTACTTATATTTTGAAATTTAATAAAGTTTCTTTAGAAAAAAAGATGCATATGATGGAAGCAAAGGATGCATGAAAATAAAGGAATGCTCAGCAAATGGTTCAATGCTGAACAGGGAGTAGACAAAGACGTGTGATTCCTTCTGATCCTCCATTGTTGTTTATTCGTTTAGTCACTTCCGACTCTTCGTGACTTCATGGACCAGCCCACACCAGAGCTTCCTGTCAGTCATCAACACCCCCAGCTCCCCCAGGGACGAGTCCGTCACCTCTAGAATATCATCCATCCACCTTGCCCTTGGTTGGCCCCTCTTCCTTTTGCCCTCCACTCTACCTAGCATCAGCATCTTCTCCAGGGTGTCCTGTCTTCTCATTATGTGGCCAAAGTATTTCAGTTTTGCCTTTAATATCATTCCCTCAAGTGAGCAGTCTGGCTTCATTTCCTGGAGGATGGACTGGTTTGATCTCCTTGCAGTCCAAGGCACTCTCAGAATTTTCCTCCAACACCACAGTTCAAAAGCATCTATCTTCCTTCACTCAGCCTTCTTTATGGTCCAGCTCTCGCAGCCATATGTTACTATGGGGAACACCATTGCTTTAACTATGCGGACCTTTGTTGTCAGTGTGATGTCTCTGCTCTTAACTATTTTATCGAGATTTGTCATTGCTCTTCTCCCAAGGATTAAGCGTCTTCTGATTTCCTGACTGCAGTCAGCATCTGCAGTAATCTTTGCACCTAGAAATACAAAGTCCTTCACTGCTTCTACATTTTCTCCCTCTATTTGCCAGTTATCAATCAAGCTGGTTGCCATAATCTTGGTTTTTTTGAGGTTTAGCTGCAAGCCAGCTTTTGCACTTTCTTCTTTCACCTTCATCATAAGGCTCCTCAGCTCCTCTTCGCTTTCAGCCATCAAAGTGGTATCATCTGCATATCTGAGATTGTGAATGTTTCTTCCAGCGATTTTAACTCCAGCCTTGGATTCCTCAAGCCCAGCATGTCGCATGATGTGTTCTGCGTACAAGTTGAATAGGTAGGGTGAGAGTATACAGCCCTGCCATACTCCTTTCCCAATCTTAAACCTGTCCGTTGTTCCGTGGTCTGTTCTTACTGTGATCCTCCATTATTTAATATATTTATGAGTAAATATATGAGAAATGTTTTTTCCAAATAATTTTATTAAGTATTACAATTATACAGATAAAAACTAATACAAACTACAAAAAATAAAGGAATAGAAAGAACTTAAAATTTCTTTAGTTAAGGATTGAAGGAAATTCGCCCAGTGAATGCCATCAAACTTGCCATTCTGAAGGTTCTTAATATTTAAAAAACAGTAAAATAGTAATTCCAAAGGTGATCAAGAAATGAGACTTGGCCAAGCTTTATGTTCATATAGGCTACATTACAGTTCTGGGCCTAGATGGAATACTTTGACTCCCAGCCACTCCGCTCACCAGCCAACCACAAAAACCCTGGTTCCTGCTGTTTACTTGTAAGGAGCAGTTGTCCAGAATACATCTGGGCAACCCCATGATCTCTCCTTTCTTTCTCCGAAGAGATTCCACCGGCCACGATCTGTCCCCTGGCTGCCGATTTCAGCCATAATGCCATCTACGCTCCTTCAGGGACGTCTAGCTTGCCATGTCCTCACCGGAAATCAATATATGTGAAATGTTATGGTATTGTTAGAGATGTGTGGTTTGTTGAGGATGTGAATGTAGGTGTATTTTTTTTTAGACAATGGTGTTCTGTTTGGTGAGTACCTGAACAATTTGCAGCAGATCTTAGATGGATTGTATGATGATTCTAGCCTCACCTGCCTCCCAAGGCTTGACCTTTCAAGGAAAGCAATGTGAAAAGGTTCCCAAGTGTAGAGTTACTAGTAGTAATGGTATGTGGGAATGATCTTGGAAGACAGGAGGAAGAGCTGCAGACTAGAAAACCAAATGCAAAAGGTATCTCAGTCCACAGAAACAAAAGGAGCATGGGAAGCATCTCAGAAGGGACTCTCCCTAGATTTCTGGAAAGTAAAAATAAAAGAGGGGAGAAATATTTTCAGACTTGCAAGATTCTGTTACTGTAACGTTACAATAAAGGTAGTGTTAGTACTCATGGCTTGTGCTTCTTGTCTGAACTACCTCAAATAGCTGACCATAGAATCCAAGCATTATCAGTTAGAGAGCTTTGGAAGGCTACCAAGCTTTGCTGCCATGACTGGGAAACAAGTTGTGATTATTTATTTTATTTATTTATTTTTTATCCCCCCTTTTTTATTTTTATAAATAACTCAAGGCGGCGAACATCCCTAATATTCCTTCCTCCTCCTGTTTCCCCCACAACAGCAACCCTGTGAGGTGAGTTGGGCTGATTGAGAGGGACTGGCCCAAGGTCACCCAGCCAGCTTTCAGGCCTAAGGCGGGACTAGAACTCACAGACTCCCAGTTTCTAGCCCAGCACCTTAACCACTAGACCAAACTAATTTTTAAGTGTGATATCAATTATTGATCTCACTTTTTCCCCAACAAGCAATCACATCACTTCCTCTCAAATTGCCTTTGGAATTTTTTTTTTTTTTGGCAAAGCTGTGGAGAAACGTTCACTGACATATGTACAAAAATATCCACAGTATAGCCGAAGGAGGTCACTAGCAGTGTGTGTGTGTGTGTGTGTGTGTGTGAAGAGAGGGAAGAGCTGCTTTAGCATGGATCCAGGGGAACACGAGATGTTCTTAGTGGAATAAATCCATTTCCCAGAGAGGTGGTGAGTTCTCCTTCAGGGGATGTGCTTAAGTGGGGACTGGATAGACACACTGGGGCTGCTTTAATTTGGATTCCTGCACTGAGCAAGGGTTGGACTTGATGGCCTCGGTGGCCCCTTCCAAGCCTTATGAGCCTTTTGTTAGCGTTGAATTAGCGTGGTCCTTAGATCAGCAGAAAATACTGTATACTGCTATGAAATTTGCTGGTCCATATCCTGCTTCTCTTGACTCTATTCTGACTCACTGCTAAACAGTGCTATCCTGGCTATGTGTGTTGTGTGCAGTCTGCAATAGCAAAGCGATTGGTTGATTCCTCTGGCTCTGCTGCCTGCCCTCTTCAGCATGTCACTAGCTGGTAGGACAAATATTCACCAACCATAGGACTGAATATTGCAAACATGGAGAAGATCTGGTTCTTTTGTTGTGCTTAACATCCGTGCCCAACTTCAACTCATTCTTGATTTTCCAAACAACCTTCCCATAGTTATGGGCTAACTGCCTGAACTATTCCTGGATGATTTGGCCCTCTTTTTATCTCCTACATTTCTCCTTTCAGGTCTTTCCTAGGCTTTCCCAAGATGTCCTTCCATTTTTCACACATTAGAATTGTTTGAAATTGTGTTTTTAGGATCTCCTTTCCTAGGAATTCCTAGGAAAATCCTGAGTTTCTTTTCCCATTAGCTTCTTCTTCCACGGAAACTTAATTACTATTGCCCTGTGTATGATGCTCAGCTTTAATTTCCTTTAAAATCAAAAACTCCAATATTATATTATATGAATACTTTCTTTCACTTTTCTTGCTATTTACACCTCCTCAATTAAGTCTTCCCTGTTCTGAGTATCAAGATAAGGATCCTCTTGCACCTCTTCCTTTCCCTGAAGGAGACAATAATCAGTTCATTTACTTAGATTTCTGAGCAGATAGAGGTACAGTAATTTTAACCCACAGTACAGCTTCTCCTTTTTATTGCTTTTATTGCCCTTAAACAAATGACGCCCATCAATTGCTAAATTCCAGCCATAGCTCAAACTCTACTATATCTGTTTGTGGACTTCTGAGATACATTTGATGGAACACTGGGGAAAAAATGTAGGCCCTTGATCTACTCCAGCACTGGAAATGAAATCATAGAGTTTTTGTCTTCACTTAGACCTGCCCTGGCATGTACAGCATCCTGCTTCCCAGCGGCCAGGGACCCACGTGGAGCCCTCAAGCAAGACATAAAAGAAGTTAATAACCATCATCTCTTGTTACTCCATAGCAACTGGTAATCAATTATATACTGACTCAGATTAGTACAGAGCAGCCTTTCTCAATCTTTTGACCCTGGAGGAACCCTTGAAATATTTTTCAGGCCTCGGGGAACCCCTGCACATTCAGACTCAAGTATAGGCCAGACGTGACAAAATTATTATATTCATTTCATGTGTAGGCCTGTATATATGCATTAACAGTGTCCTTAAACTGAAAATTAAGAATGAAGCTTACCTCTTTGATATGAAGTTGCCGGAATTTGAAATAATTTTTTAATTAATTTATTTATTTATCAAATTTGTCACCGCCCTACTCCTCCGACCGACCATCTCCGATAAATAAATCATGATCTCCCTGAGAACTCCAAGTAACCTCTGGTGGAACCCTAGGGTTCCATGCAACCCTGGTTGAGAAACCCTGGTACAGATGGTTATACAGTATTGGCCTTCTATGTTCTGCTACATGGCCAATGTAACCATCTGTATTAATAGCCAATTAATAATTTTATTCTCCATTAACGTATCACCTATTAGAAACATCCTAGTAATCAGCACATTGTTTAACATCTCTTCACCTTCCAGATACAAAGCAGGTATACATAACACTAGAAAATGAATAAAACTCACTTGGCTTTATTCATGGATCACGTTGTAGAGGACACAGTGCATGTATCTTTATATCTTTATATCTCTGGCTCGAGGTTATATCTGAATTTCAGAGATACATGCATCATCTTTCATTGACATGTTGAAATTACAGGACATAATTAGATATGAGAATAATTATGAAATCCCTTAATTAGCTAGCAAGCCATACCTGTGAGCAAGACACATGTACACCTTAGGTTGATCAAACATTCTTTAAATTACTCTATAGTTCAATGTTGAGGAAACCATCTACTTCATTGAATTTACAAGTAGCAACTTTTAAATGCAATGGGTTGACATGAAAATGAGTCAGTTTTCTCACAAGTGTATATCTGAACAGGTGTGTGTGTGTATAAAAAATTCCCTTCTCACCCCTATAGGTGGTATGTGTCTTCCTCAACCTTGGTCCTCTATCAGAGGCCTGGGAGTTTGAGGGTTCTGCGCCGTATCTTAGCTGTTCCTAGCACTGCACTCTTCTGGACAGAGAGCACTGATGTTGTTCCTGGGATCCATTGGAGCCACTCTCCCAGCTTGGGGGTCACAGCCCCAAGTGCCCCTACCACCACTGGGACCACTTTGACCTTCACTTTCCACATCCTCTCTAGTTCTTCCTTCAGGCCCTGGTACTTCTCCAGCTTCTCATACTCCTTCTTCCTGATGTTGCTGTCACTTGGCACCGCTACATCTGTCACCACCACTGTCTTCTGGTCCTTGTTTACTACCACGTCTGGTTGATTGGCCAGTACCTGCCTGTCTGTCTGGATCTGGAAGTCCCACAGGATCTTAGCCCTGTCATTCTCCACAACCTTCTGTGGAATCTCCCATCTGGACTTGGGAGGGTCTAGCCCATACATTGTACAGATGTTCCTGTACACAATGCCTGCTACTTGGTTGTGCTGTTCAGCGTATGCTGTTCCTGCCTGCATCTTACACCCTGCCTCTCTGTGTTGGACTGTCTCAGAGGCCTCTCTGCGCAGTCTGCACCTCGGGTCCTGTCTAGTGTGGTAGACCCTTGCTTCTATGGATCTGGTGCTTAGTGCCTGTTCTTGTGCTGCTATGATCAGTGCCTCAGTGCTGTCTTTTAGTCCAGCCCTTTCCAGCCACTGGTAGGATTTCCCAATGTCAGCCACCTCAGCTATCTGTCGATGGTACATCCCATACAGGGTCTTGCCTTGCCACGGCACTTTGTCTGCTTGATCTTCCTTCCATGTCTGCTGCTGTCTCAGACATTCTCTCAACAGCTCATCTTTAGGTGCCATCTTACTGATGTATGCCTGGATGCTCTGGGTCTCATCCAGGACATTAGCTTGGATGCTCACCAGACCCTGCCTGCCCTCTTTCCAGCTGGTGTACAGTCTCTGGGTGTTGGACTTGGGGTGGAAGCCTCCATACATTGTGAGGAGCTTCCGGGTCTTCACATCAGCAGACTCCATGTCCTCCTTTGGCCAGCTCACTATACCGGCAGGGTATCTGATGACTGGCAGGGCATACATGTTGATGGCATGGACCTTGTTCTTCCCATTGAGCTGGCTCTTTAGGACCTGCCTTATCCTTTGGTGGTACTTGGATGTTGCTGTCTTCCTTGCCGCCTCATAGTGGTTCCCATGTGTCTGTGGGATACCAAGGTACTTGTAGCTGGTCTGTATGTCTGCTATGTGGCCTGCTGGTAGTTCCACCCCATCAGTCTTGACTACCTTCCCTCTCTTTACTACCATCCGGCCACACTTCTCCAGTCCGAATGACATCTCAAAGTCCTCGCTGTAGATCCATGTCAGGTGGATCAGTGAGTTGATGTCCCGTTCGCTGTTAGCATACAGCTTGATGTCATCCATGTAGAGAGGTGGCTGATGGTAGTTTCACTCTTGAACTATACACACACACACACACACACCTACATACACATACATATACACACACACACATATATACATATACATATATTCATATATACATATACACACATACATACACATATACATATACATATATATATACATATACACACACACACACACATACATACATACACACACACAAGTATATTGTATATACTTTTTTTGTGGGTGTGCCTTCGAGTCAGTGTTGACTCCCGCCAACTGCCTGGATTAGTCCTGCAGTTTCCTTGGCAACGTTCTCGGAAGTGGTTTGCCATTGCCTCCTCCCTATGGCTGAGAGAGAAAGGGACTGGCTCAAGGTCACCCAGTGGCTTTGTGCCTAAGGCAGGACTAGAACTCACAATCTCCTAGTTTCTAGCCTGGTGCCTTAACCACTTCAGTACTCCAAACTGGCTCTCTATATTTATATAAAGTATATTTATATAAAGTAGTATGGTAGGAGGAGAATTTTCTTCCCTACTTTCTCACATTGCTGATGGCTTGACTTTCTGGCTGTTCTATTTATTATTCTTCAGTGTAATTGACTGTTGTCTAATTTCAAAACTGAAAGAATATTTATTTCACAACAGCTGTAACATTAATGAAAGAGTCATCTGGTTCCCACTTCCAGATCATGTTTTCCTTAGACAATAGCTGCATCTGACCGACCTTGGCTGATTTCAAAAGCTAAGAAGGATTTTTTTTTAAAAAAATATTTTATTTATATTAAATTTATATTTAAATAAATTTAATTTAAATGAGGATGCAGATGATTGAGCAAAGTGGCGTTTCAGGATCCGAAAAGCAGACCCCACGATAGCGGGAAAATGCTAGGAAGAAGATTTATATTAAATTTATATGCCACTTGACTCCCAGCAACCTTGGGCAGTTTTCAAATTGTTAAAAACATTTAAAAACAAATAATACAAGACCCACAAAACAAAGAAACAAAGATGGCAGAGAAAACAAACCCAGATGGGAAGAAGGGAAAGGAAGAAAAAGGACGTCAAGTATCAACTGTGGTTAGTATTTGGAGGAGGGACTACCTGGGAAGTCCAAGGCTGTAGGTTAAATCATAATGGATTGGGTTTGCCAGAATAAAAGATCCTGACTATACAGGTAGTCCTCACTTAATGACCATTTGTTTAGTGATGGTTCAGACTTATGATGGTGCTGAAAATACCAACTTACAACCGGTGCTCACACTTATGACAATTGCAGTATCCCCACGGTCATGCGATAATGATTTGGGAGTTTGGCAACCGTTTGCATTTATGACTGTTGCAGCATCCCATGTTCACATGATCGCCATTTTTCACCTTCCCAGCTGGCTTCTGACAAGCAAAATCAATGAGGAACAGCGTGATTCACTTGACAACCACATAGTTCACTTAATGACAGCCACAAAAAGGTTATTAAATCAGGTCAGATTTGCTTAATGACCACTTCACTTAGCAACCAAAATTCTGGTCTCAACCGTGGTCGCTAAGCAAGGATTACCTGTATTACTGGGGAAGATTGTCATGCAAGAGAATGATACACTTGGTTCATTAGGAAAAATAAGATTAATACATCTCAGTGCATGTAGAATGCTATTCTTTCAGAACTTCATAATTATAGCCAGTCTCACCAATCCTTAGTTGAAGTTTGAATCCCAACCTTTTTCTTCCCCTAAAAATCTAACTGATGCCAGACACAGAAGATGGCAGGGCTCTTCTGACAGCAATGGTTGTATAGAAGAGAATTCCCAAAGATGCATCTTGCCATGTTAGAAGGATAAAAGCTCCATCTGCTGGAATTCCTTCATTTCCCCCCCTAATCAATTTGTCCTCCTGAGTGTGGGCTTGCCAAGTTAAACTTAGCTATCTTAACCTCAACCCCAAGGCTAAAGTACAGACTCCTGTGCTTTTCTCCCTAGTACAGGGGTTCTCAATCAGGGTTCCATGAGAGGTCACTAGGGGGTCCCTGGGAGATCATGATGTATTTAAACAATTATTTCAAATTTGGGCAACTTTATATTAAAGAAGTAAGTTTCATTCTTTAGTTTCAGTTTTAAAACACTGTTAGTGCATATATACAGGCTTACACATGAAATGAATATAATAATTTTGTAACTTCTGGCTTATATTTGAGCCTGAATGTGCAGGGGTTCCCCAAGGCCTGAAAAATATTTCAAGGGTTCCTCCAGAGTCAAAAGGTTGAGAAAGGCTGGCTTCCAGTGGGAATATGGTGGACTGAGCAGCTGTGCCCACAAGCTCTGTGGGCAGAACTGGCATCATGGCAGTTTTTCCGGGCTCAGGCTGGTTTCTCCTGTAGCACAGAGCTTTTTTCTGGATTAAGGAAAAAGCTTGGAATCGACCCATTCATCCTCTGGACACCAAGTTGCAGCCAGGAGATCATGGATAGCGTGCGTGATTGACAGGCAAGACTTCACTGGGAGGCTGGTATTTCACCATTTCCAAGCCACGCTGCAGCCCTTAAAGGGACAGTAAGTCCAGCCACCCCATTTCTAAAGCACCCAATTTACTTTTATTTTTTTAAAGTCGTGTACCCTAAGGGAGGCTTTCTACAGTAAGAAGAAGTGGAATCTCTTGGTGTTTATTGTTATTTCTGGATTCATTTTTTAAAAAATTATAAAGTTTTGGCTTGTTTTCCCATTTAAAGATTAAGGAGGACTGAGAATATATAATTGCCTTCCTGTTACTATTTTTGTACTGAATTTGAAGGATTGAAAATTTTCCTATGTGTTGGATTTGCCATTTTAAATCTTCAGTTTTCTGTTCACTTTCCCTGGGACCTGCTTGTTAGTACATTGTTTCCTGATTCAATTTCATTCAGAAGTTTTACATTAATTCACTAACTCCTAACTATTCTAGTCAAGTATTTAGGGGGCACCATAATCTACTGCCTGAAACATGGAAGATTTCAAAGAGGATTTTTCAGAGTTCCGTTGTGAGCGTAAGCAGTCCTTCAAAGAGACCTTTTCAGATTGTTGTCAGGCTATTCTGCAGAATATTCAGGACAGTGTGGAAGAGATTATTTCTAAACTGTGTCATCTGGCTGAAGAGGCTATGGAGGAAGATGAAGATTTTGGCAAAGATGGAGATGTTTCTGTAGTCAGTGAGGTTGAAGAAATGCCAGGCGAAGACTACATTTTGGTGCTGAAGGGGTTAAAGCAGTCTGAGCTGCAGATTAGAGTTGTTTTTCTGGGGAAATGTTATGGCTTTATGAGGGAATGTTATGGGAGAGAAGAGAATGTTTCGTGGGAGTTTTTTTGCTGAGAAGTCTGAGTTTTTAAGGGAGGCAGTTGGGCTGTTTGATTTTTGTTAAGATAACAAAAATCTGTGTAATAGGGAGATATGTAAATGCCCTGGTATATTTCGAGGAGGGGTAAAAAATTAAGAATGTGTAACTGGATTGATAATGAGGCTATTATGATTTTATTTCTTTTTAATGAGTTGGATTATGATTTACTGGACTTTTTTTAAGGTTTGATTGATTTGTAAGATTTATAAGGTATCTATAAGATATAATAATTCTTTGGGTTTTAGGTTTAATAGGGTTAAGATTGTTGTAGTATTATTAATTATTACAGCAGACAATTTATATGTTTTTATTATTTGATTTTTATTATAGTGGAGAGAAATATATAGAATAGTGATAGGAAGGAAATAATTAAACGGATGTTGTTTTATGGGGGAGGGAAGTTGATTTAGAAATGTGTGTGTGTATTAATAGTCGTAGTATTATTTTCCTTTAATTCTTTTCTTTTCTTGATTGTATAGTTTTAGTAAATAACATCACTACTTTATTATTGTTTATTTTCTGATGTTATGTAAATATATTGAGAGCTCTTGCACCAAAGTCAAATTCCTTGTATGTCTAACCATACTTGGCCAATAAAGTATTCTATTCTATTCTTTTATATATAAGGGGAAGGAGCAATTGCATTAGTGATTTGTGTATGTGTTAATGGAAGGATTTATAGAAATAACGTGATTTTGGTTTGATAAAGAGTAAGTAATGGAAATTGTAATGGAAATTAAATTCCAGTAATGGAAATTGCTGTATATTCTTGCTGTTGAAAGTCAGAAGTCAGCTCTGTATGTAATCTTTAAAATTGTTTTTTATTGTGTTTCACATTTAGTTTTTTTTCTTTTAATTTTTTCTTTTTTGTAGTTTTTATCTTTGTTTTAAACTTAATAAAATTCTTTTTAAAAAATTTAAAATATTTTAACATCAATTAAAATAATTACATTTTTAAAATAATTAAAAAGTAATTTTAAAAAAAGGTGGAGAAAGGCTGCCCTACTGTATCAACTCACTTGGCATTTGTAGCTGCATTACATCAGCTGGGGATAAAGTTCCCTGTGCAGAACAAGTTAGGCAAGCGCAAGCGTTTGGAACAAAGGTAGCAGTTCACTGGAGTTTGTAGGGCCCAGGGGCAAATTTCCTGGAAACAATTATATTTATTTGAAAAAAATTATATAGCAGCCTATATTATATAAAGCAAACCTAGTTGGCTTACAACAAACAGACAAGTAAGAAAAACACAAAATGAAAACTCAACACACCGCTAGCGCCATAAGAGTGTTCTCTTGAAAAAGCAAGAAGCTGGGCTTACCTCCCATTCCAGTCCAACTCCTAAGGGAAGAGCCAGGTCTTAATGGCCTTCCGATGGCAAGGCAGGTAGGGGCTCTCCCTACGTCAAAGCTGTTCCATAGGGTAGGCACAACTACCAAAAAGGCTTGCTTCCTAGATACCACCAGATGACAACTTTTAATAGAGGGGACCTGGAATAAGCATACTCTATCCAACCTAGTGGGATGAGTAGATGTCCTCAGGAAGAGGCAGTCCCTCAAATAACCTGCCCTCATGCCATACAGATAGTCCTCATTTAACAACCATTTGTTCAGCAACTGTCCAGAGTTACGACGGTGCTGAAAGAATTGTGGCCATTCCTCAGTGTCCTTGCGGTCACATTATCACCATTTTTGACCTTCCCAGCTGGCTTCTGATAAACAAAATCAATAGGGAACTGTGTGATTCACTTAATGACCACCACAAAAATGGTTGTGAAATCAGAGTCCAGATTCACTTAACAACCACATCACTTAGTGACCTAAATTCCAGGCCCAATTGTGGTTGTTAAGTGAGGACTACTGTCTAAGGTTTTAAAGGTGATAACCAGCCCCTTGAGTTGTACTCAGAAAGAAATTGGAAAGGAGTGCAGCTCTTGTAGCAGTGGTGCAACATGGGCAAACTGCAAGGAACCCAAAGCTGTGCATGCTTGTAGTGGGTGGTCTGCTAGGACAGCCCCATGTAGAGCCCATTGCAGTAGTCCAAACACGAAGTGACTAGAGCGTGAGTGACCATGATCAGAGCCTCCCAGTCCAGGAATGGGCTCAATTGGTGCACAAGATGAAGTTGTGCAAAGGTCCTCCTAGGCACGGCCGCCACCTGCTCCTTGAGCAGGAGCCGCAAGTCAAAGAGGAACCCCAAGTTTCATTTCATCACCTTCCAGAGATTGTTCAGATGTCCTGATAAAAGAGAGCAAACTTCATGCTGGGCCTGTGGTTTTAGGGAACTGATGATGTTACCTAGCTTAGTAATGAAACATCTGTTGGCATAATGCTGGGAAAGCCTTTAGCCCAGGAGAGATCAGAAAAGTCACACACCAGGCATTTCTATAAAAATAATTTATTTACAAAAAGCAAAACATATTTAAAGGACTTAGCTCTCATTCAGAGCTACCTAGCTTGGCTACATATCGGCAGAGAGAAAAAAGAGGAAGAAACAAGTCCGGGCAGGATCCTCCCCCCAGGCGATTTGCATGAAGCACCTGCGAGGAGACAATCAAATACAACCTCTTAACCGGGCCAAAATGATTAGGTACAATAGCAGTCTTAATCGTTAGTAAGAAAACCTCAACAACATCTACAAGAAGAAAAGCAAGGTCAGAGAACACCAAAGACCCAAGAATTGAACCTTAAGCTACATATATTCTCTACTATTGCAGTCTCCATGCTGTATTGATTCCAGGATTTGCAGCCCCAACAAATTCAGCAGATACCAGGTTCTGGAAATCTGCTGCAGAGAGTTTCCAGATGACCATCTGCAGGTGCTATATATGGGGTCCAAGCAGGCAACTGCATGTGGAGGAGGTCCTGTCTAAACTATGGTCCAGTATTTGATAAATGTGACAATATATTCCATGCTACAATAGCAGCTTTCTTGTTTTTTCACCCTTGTTTGTAATTTTGGCATGCTGCAATTTTGTGAAATTTGTTGTCCATTTCTTGATTGGATTATTGCTTTGTTTTGTACACCTTTGTTAGTAACTCTGAATGTCTCATTCTGGAGAGAAACATGCATGTTGTATGTTGAAAAAAGCAAAATCCTATATTTATCTATTCCAAAGTACATTTCCTTGAATTCAGTGGGACTTACTTCCAGGTAGTGTTTATAACCTTGCAACATGAACCAACAAAATGTTTGTTAACTAAATTATTATCTCTGTCCTTTCTTTTTCAGCACAGTGCATTTGCAGAAAGTACCTTAAAACAGCAGCAGTATATTGACACTGGAATAGGTAGAGCAACCATCTTTAAAAAAGAAAAAGAAACTATTAATTTTCCCTTGCATTCCTGTATAAATTGTTTAGAATTTTTCCATTCCATTCAGTCAATAAAAAAATAATCAAAACTGGATCACCATTATAAAGAAATTATCATAAAGAAGCAGCAATCAGAAGATACGGTAATATTTCCTTCAAGTCTAGCTTAATTACTGGCCATTTCATGGACTCGTCCATGTAGTTTTTGGCAGCAAATCAGAAGTGATTTATCACTGCCTTTTTCTAGAATGTTTTTTCTGCTTTCCCAGTCTAGTCTACAGCCTTGGCATTGCTTGGAGCTCTCTTAACACAAGTACTGGTTAGACTTGATGCTGTTTAGTTACTGAGCAAACATATGGCCAGCTAGGTGTTGCCACCCGCTGTACAATCATCAACACACACACACACACGAACTGCACAGAAGGCAAGGCAAAATTTGAAGTCCCCTTTAGGTCATGCAAGTTCACTGGGTGTCTAAAAGAGTCCCAACAGATGCATTCACGCAATACATTTACCCTTGGTTGACTGTACCATATTTTACTACATTAACTCAACTGTCTTGGTTCACAGAAATCAAATATTAACTCTGAAAGTTCAAGGTACTCTAACCATGCACCTATGCTAGGTGGAGGGAAAGGTTACAAACGAAGCACTGGGGACGAGCACGTGCCAGCCGCTGGAGGTGGGGTGTTACAGCTTGAACCTATCCAGAAGCTTGTCAGACTTATAAGTGCTGGTCCTGACAGAGTGAGAATAAGTTGTGGCAGTGATTCAGCTTTGTGTCCCCCAAATTTGGGACTTGGAAATAAGGAAGTAATTAAGGAGTAGTGGGAACTAGGTGGAAAATTGATAAGGAAGGAAGTAAAGACAGCGAAGGAAATGTTTGAAGTTTTGTTGGAAGCCATAAATTTTAGACTACAGGTAGTCCTCACTTAATGACTATTCATTTAGTGACCGTTCAGACTTAAGACAGTGCTGAAAAAAACAACTTACAACTGGTGCTCACACTTACAATCATTGCAGCATCCCCGCGGTCACGTGATCACAATTTGGGAGCTTGGCAACCGTTCACATTTATAACTGTTGCAGCATCTCATGGTCATGTGATCGCCATTTTTGACCTTCCCACCTGGCTTCTGGCAAGCAAAATCAATGGAACTGAGTGATTCACTTAACGACCACATGATTTGCTTAACAACCACAATGATTTGCTTGATGACCACTGCAAAAAAAGGTCGTAAAATCAGGTCAGATTCACTTTCTGACCACTTAGCTTAGCAACCAAAATTCCGGTCTCAATTGTGGTCGTTAAGCGAGGGCTGCCTGTACTGTAGCATTAATTTTATGTTAAATTATGTCCCCTGCTTTGGAATCTTTGAGGAATTATGGTTACATCGGACCTGGAGTGTTGCTAAAAGAATTATTTTGAAAAATTGGAAAAGTGGTATTATTTCTGATATTAAGGACTGGATTCAAGAGAAGTGTAACTTCCCTGTTTTTGAAAAGACAATTTTATCTACTAATAAAAAAATGATACATGTTTCCCTCTGGCACAGATTTAATTACATTTTATAATAGAGTGTTATCTTTTATTATTCTCTTTGATTTAGATTCACGAATTTTATGTATTGTTTAATATTTGATGAATATGTGGTATGTACAGATAACGTTGTAGGAATACTCACCCAAGGTACTGTAATCACTAGGGGTGAGGGCAAAACTGAAATTCTGCTTGCTTTAAATCCAAAACAAATCATTATGTTCTGGAGCTTCTACTGAACAATTTTGGATTGGCTGTGGTTCAGCAGAAACAAAGCCTGGAACATTTTGGTTCTTCCAGATTTCAGATGCAACAAAGGTGTGATTGATTTTACAGGGCAAGTCTGGTTTGGAAAACCTCTTTCTCCTCTCTTCAACAGCTCCTGGGATGCCATATCCCATCAGCCTACCCAGCCCTTCGGAGCCCCCTCCCTTCCCTCCCTCTCCCCAGCTGCCACTGCTGATGTCCCAGGGTGGCATCTCCATCAGCCTGCTACTCTGCATTCCCTGCCTCCTCTCAGCTTCTGCCTGTGCCCTTCCTTCTTCCTAGTCTTAGCCCTCCTTCCAAACCACTTCCACTAATAGCAACTGTCCTTCGGTCCATAACTGAAATAAGGCAGCCCTGTTTTGTTCCCCCTATGGAACAAAAAGCAGATGTTCTGTACACAAAGTGTTTTGGACATCTGTAAAATCACAGGTGCCCAACAGAAGTCAATGAGATTAACAGAAGATGGAAAAACAGTAGTGAATCCCTTGACAAATGGGATTAGAGAATAACAGAGCCATCTCGGGGAGTGATTCCACCAGACCAGTATTTCTCTACCGTGGCAACTTTAAGATGTGTAGACATGCTGGCTGGAGAATTCTGGGAGTTGAAGTCCTCACATCTTAAAGTTGCCAAGGCTGAGAAACACTGCGCTAGACAGTGAGGTACAACAAGAGAGCAATTGTCAAGTAGGAAAGCATCAGCCACAGATGACAGACCTTGTTTATTTGTTTAGTCGCTTCCGACTCTTCGTGACTTCATGGACCAGCCCACACCAGAGCTTCCTGTCGGTCGTCAACACCCCCAGCTCCCCCAGGGACGAGTCCGTCACCTCTAGAATATCATCCATCCACCTTGCCCTTGGTCGGCCCCTCTTCCTTTTGCCCTCCACTCTCCCTAGCATCAGCATCTTCTCCAGGGTGTCCTGTCTTCTCATTATGTGGCCAAAGTACTTCCATTTTGCCTCTAATATCATTCCCTCAAGTGAGCAGTCTGGCTTTATTTCCTGGAGGATGGACTGGTTTGATCTTCTTGCAGTCCAAGGCGCTCTCAGAATTTTCCTCCAACACCACAGTTCAAAAGCATCAATCTTCCTTCTCTCAGCCTTCCTTATGGTCCAGCTCTCACAGCCATATGTTACTACGGGGAACACCATTGCTTTAACTATGAGGGCCTTTGTTGTCAGTGTGATGTCTCTGCTCTTGACTATTTTATCGAGATTTGTCATTGCTCTTCTCCCAAGGATTAAGCGTCTTCTGATTTCCTGACTGCACTCAGCATCTGCAGTAATCTTCGCACCTAGAAATACGAGGTCTTTCACTGCCTCTATGTTTTCTCCCTCTATTTGCCAGTAATCAATCAAGCTGGTTGCCATAATCTTGGTTTTTTTGAGGTTTAGCTGCAAGCCAGCTTTTGCACTTTTTTCTTTCACCTTCATCATAAGGCTCCTCAGTTCCTCTTCGCTTTCAGCCATCAAAGTGGTATCATCTGCATATCTGAGATTGTTAATGTTTCTTCCAGCGATTTTAACTCCAGCCTTGGATTCCTCAAGCCCAGCATGTCGCATGATGTGTTCTGCGTACAAGTTGAATAGGTGGGGTGAGAGTATACAGCCTTGCCGTACTCCTTTCCCAATCTTAAACCAATCCGTTGTTCCGTGGTCTGTTCTTACTGTTGCTAATTGGTTGTTATACAGATTCCTCAGGAGGCAGACCAGATGACTTGGTATCCCCATACCACTAAGAACTTGCCACAATTTGTTATGGTCCACACAGTCAAAGGCTTTAGAATAGTCAATAAAACAGAAATAGATGTTTTTCTGAAACTCCCTGGCTTTTTCCATTATCCAGCAGATATTGGCAATTTGGTCCCTAGTTCCTCTGCCTTTTCTAAACCCAGCTTGTACATCTGGCAATTCTCGCTCCATGAATTGCTGAAGTCTACCTTGCAGGATCTTGAGCATTACCTTACTGGCATGTGAAATGAGTGCCAGTGTTCGATAGTTTGAACGTTCTTTAGTGTTTCCCTTTTTTGGTATGGGGATATAAGTTGATTTTTTACAATCTGATGGCCATTCTTGTGTTTTCCAAATTTGCTGGCATATAGCATGCATTACCTTGACAGCATCATCTCGCAAGATTTTGAACAGTTCAGCTGGGATGCCGTTGTCTCCTGCTGCCTTGTTATTAGCAATGCTTCTTAAGGCCCATTCAACCTCACTCTTCAGGATGTCTGGCTCTAGCTCACTGACCACACCGTCAAAGCTATCCCCGATATTGTTATCCTTCCTATACAGATCTTCTGTATATTCTTGCCACCTCTTCTTGATCTCTTCTTCTTCTGATAGGTCCTTGCCATCTTTGTTTTTGATCATACCCATTTTGGCCTGAAATTTACCTCCAATGTTTCTAATTTTCTGGAAGAGGTCTCTTGTCCTTCCTATTCTATTGGCTTCTTCCACTTCCACGCATTGCTTGTTTAAAAATAATTCCTTATCTCTTCTGGCTAACCTCTGGAATTTTGCATTTAATTGGGCATATCTCCCCCTATCGCTGTTGCCTTTTGCTTTCCTTCTTTCTTGGGCTACTTCTAGTGTCTCAGCAGACAGCCAGTTTGCCTTCTTGGTTTTCTCTTTCTTTGGGATGTATTTTGTTGCCGCCTCCTGAACAATGTTGCGAACTTCTGTCCAGAGTTCTTCTGGGACCCTATCTACTAAGTCCAGTCCCTTAAATCAATTCTTCACCTCCACTGCATATTCCTTAGGAATATTAGTGAGCTCATATCTAGCTGATCTGTGGGTCTTCCCTAATCTCTTTAGTCTGATCCTAAATTGTGCAATAAGAAGTTCATGATCGGAACTACAGCCAGCTCCAGGTCTTGTTTTTACCAACTGTATAGGTGTCTGCCACCTTTGGCTGCAAAGGATGTAGTCAATCTGATTTCAGTGTTGTCCATCTGGTGAAGTCCATGTATAAAGCTGTCTCTTAGGTTGTTGGAAGAGAGTGTTTGTTATGCAGAGTGAGTTGTCTTGGCAACATTCTATCAGTCTATGTCCTGCTTTGCTTTGTTCTCCCAGGTCATGCTTACCTGTCATTTCAGGTGTCATTTGACTGCCCACCTTAGCATTCCAGTCTCCTGTGATGAAAATAACATCTCTTTTAGGCGTGTTGTCCAGTAGATGCTGCAGATCCTCATAGAACTGCTCTACTTCAGCTTCTTCAGCATCTGTGGTTGGCGCGTATATTTGGAACACTGTGATGTTAGATGGCTTGCCCTGAATTCGAATTGAGATCATTCTATCGTTTTTTGGATTGTATCCAAGCACTGCTTTCGCCACTTTACTATTAATTATGAAGGCTACTCCATTTCTTCTGTGGTCCTCTTGTCCACAGTAGTAGATCTGGTGGTCATTTGATGTGAAGTGGCCCATTCCAGTCCATTTCAGTTCACTGACACCCAAAATGTCTATCTTTAATCTTGACATCTCACCAATCACCACATCTAATTTGCCCTGGCTCATAGATCTTACATTCCAGGTTCCAATGGTGTGCTGATCCTTAGAACATCGGATTCGCCGTTCACTACCAGCACCGTCGGCCGCTAGCCGTCCTTTTGGCTTTGAGCTAGCTGCGTCATCACGTCTGGGGCTAGTTGAACTCGTCCTCTGTTCCTCCCCAGTAGCATTTTGACCATCATCCGACCTGGGGCTCTCATCTTCCGATGGTATACCGACATCTCTCTGGTTGTACTGATCCATTTAGTTTTCACGGCAAGAATACTGGGGTGGGTTGCCATTACCTTCCCCAGGGATCGCATTTAGTCTGACCTCTCTGTCATGACCTTCCCGTCTTGGGTGGCCCTTCACTGTTTAGCTCATGGCATCATTGAGGTGCTCAAGCTCCAGCGCCACGACAAGGTAACGATCCTTTGCTGAAGATGACAGACCTACTGAACTATTTAAAGAAGAGCCAATAAAGTGCTAACAAATGGACAGAGGGGAGAACTAGAGAACGTAAAAAGACATTTGCCTTTATTTCCTACTGCAAGGCCTTTGATTGTGTAGGTTGTGAAATGTATAAAGGCTAATGGGTGTGCCAAAACTTCTGATGATTTTGATTATTCACCCGAGGAACCTTAACAACACATGACAAGCTACGTAAGAACTTGGAGAACGGAGGTGGTTCAGAAGAAGGAAGGGAGAGACACATGGATGCATATTATTCCCGTTTAACTGACCCAGTAAATAAAGAGGCTGGAGGGGATCCCCCCAAAACCCATGCTGGTCTGCAAGCACATGCTTTGCACACAGAACATTCTGCTTTCATTCCCAGGTGTACTTGATTGGGAATATCCTGACCAGGAGGATACAAGACAAGCAGGCTGGCTGTAACCATTTGGGGAAGTGAAACATCTGATTGATTTTATTTTATTACAGTGGCCAGACTGCATCAGGGATGGTAGAAGTTCCCATTCTACCTATTTACAGATTGGAGAACCTTGAAAACTTTTTTATGTTCTCATCTCTGGAACTTGATAATCCAGTTGAGGACCTGTAAATAGCAGTGTGCAGCTTTTATGGTTTTTCATAGCTATGCCATGCATCACAATCTAAACAGCAGGCAAAAGAAATGCATGAGGCCAGGACTAAGGCCAAATTGGGTTTAATTCAATTTATATTACATTATAATTTATAATTTATATTAGATTTAATTGACATTCAACTAGAATTAAATACATTTAATAGGACTGCTTCCCATCAATCACATTAAAAATTACAGTGGGTGGGGGGAAAACTTTTAGGACTCTGGGAGAGCATCACACTTAAAGACTGGAGGGGGCCTCCCGTGGCTAACCCACAGCTCTGTTTGGGATATTACTGGCCTCTATGGGCCAGATGAGCTTTTAGTAGATCTAAGCCATATATCAACTCAGTGATTGTTTGGCCCATCAGGCTTCTTGATAAATGTTGGTTTCAGATTCCTAAGAATTATATTTAAATCAATATTCAGGAAGCATCAGCTACTGGTTGTAGAAAGAGAAAGGGCATTTCTAACTCTCTAGCTCCTACAGATGGATTGTTAATGCACTGTGCCTTTTCTTTCAGAAACACTTTTTATTGTAAACCACCCAGAGTCCCCTTTTTGGGAGAGATGGGTGGTGATAGAAATTTGAAGAATAAATAAATAAACACTTGGGGATAGCACAAAAAGAAGTTTTTTTCCAATACTTTTTATTAAAGATCATACAGATACAAATACGAACCACAAAAGATAAAAATATAAACAAAACAAAATACAAAAGGTTTAGGAAAAAGAAAAGGAAAAAAGGAAAAGGAAAAAGGCAACCACCCCCTTCACCCCCAGCAAGTATAATTAACATTAACAATTTCTCACCATCTCTTAAAATACGACAAGCTATCTCTTCGTCCCAAATACCACCCCATTTGCCAGAAACAGATCTTTAAAGCATCACTCCATTTTGATCAGCAGAAGTCCATTAAGGGTTATCAGAAATAACATAACTATTATACACTCTATCTAATAAACCCACTATAAGTACTCCCCATACATTTATTAATCAAATATTCTTAAAATGCAACAAGTGGACTCTCTCCATCTCTTATACATAAACAAAACCTTTAAAACATCATGGTCAGGTCCTAGTCATCATCCATTAAGCAATGCTAGAAATAACAACCCGTCCATTTTAATCTTGATCAAATAAACCAGCTTCGTATTCTTTATTCCTGTGAGAGTTCTTTGCTTCCCAAGGACTGCACACACCACAGTGTTGGAAATCTGTACACAAGGCTTTATTGCAGCCCACACCTTCCCCAATAATAGGCTATTACTCTGGGTTGAATCCACTCATCAAAGACTTGCGAGTTGCTGTTGCCACATAAATGTGTCTTTAATACTCAGTCCTTTATACTCAGTCTTTTAATACTCAGTTCAAACAAAAGTCTCCAAGTCTGTAAAGTAGCACACAACCTTTGTCTTTTTTCAAAAGTTCTTGCACTAGTTGGGATGAGGTGCTGCCTCAACGTGGTTGTGTCTTTTCTGGTTGCTGCCAAGCTCCAAGCTCTAGGCAGGACTCCCACCAGGATAAGCTGCTCATTATAACTTGTGATCCTGGCAGCTGAATGACAGTCCTCTTGCCTGCTTGTAACAGCTGCTGATCTTCAGATGTCACCTCCACTTCCCCATCTATATGTCATTTGCTGTCACCTTTCCTCCTACACACACCCCTTTCCACTCTGTCTTAGCATTTGTTTTTTAAAGCTAAGGGTCTGGGTGTGGTGAGGCTGCATCTGGACACGTCCGTCCTTGAAAATGCTAGGGTGAAGAAACAGGTACTCGGCATTATGGGCCTTAATCATACCTTGAACAATTAATTAACACAAAAAAGAAAAACAAAGAAAATGCTAGGGTGTGGCTTAATTATCACAGGCAGCTGGAATACTGGTTTGAATGCTTGAGAATCACATTGTGGGTTAGTGAATGAATGTATGAGGGAAATGGGTTGAGATGTGTTTCTGCCGAGCTGCAGCTACCTTTCCCAACTTCACTCCCTCACACTTCCAACAGGCTTTATTTTCCCCGGATTTTTTAAAGTTGTTTATATTTTCTATCCCGCCTTTATTATTTTTATAAATAACTCAAGGTGGCGAACATACCTAATAGTCCTTCCTCCTCCTATTTTCCCCACAACAACTACCCTGTGAGGTGAATTGGGCTGAGAGAGAGTGACTGGCCCAAGGTCACCCAGCCAGCTTTCATGCCTAAGGCGGGACTAGAACTCTCATACCACGCCTGATTGGCTCTTGGGCTGAGAGGGAGTGACTGGCCCAAAGTCACCCAGCCGGCTTTCTTGCCTAAGGCGGGACTAGAATTCAGACTCCTGGCTTCTAGCTCGTTGCCTTAACCACTAGACCAAACTGGCATCCTAACATCTGCTTCCTTTTCCTGTTTTCTTCATCTCTTATCTCAAAGTCATCAATAACTTTAACAAATCTCTTTTGTAAATACACTATAAAAAAAATATCCACGTCGCTCTTCATATTCTCACTTTCTCCTCTCACAAAATTGACAACTTTAACAAGCCCCCTTTGTAAGTCCCATCTCCACATCGCTCTTCTCGTTTAGTATTTGCATGACTTTTTAAATTGTTAGAACATCAGCCAGTTTCATCTGTATATCCAATATTTCATATTTTTGTTTTAAATCTACGTTGAAATTGATTTCAGTCATATCTAATGAAACTTGTTCCTCTTCCATGATGCCATCCAGTTTATCTATAATATCAGATATCTTTAAAATTATTTGTTGAGTCCAATAATCGTTCTTTTTATCAGATCCATTGATGTATTTGTTGCCTTCTAGTGCCTTCTAGTGGCCAACCTTCAAAGTCATCTTATCAGTTATTTTTACTTCCGAATGTAAACATGAAGTTTCCCACAGGAAGGATTCAATTAATTTCAAAATCATTAATTCGAATCCATCTGAGCCCTAAGTCTGTTTACAAAAACTTTCTAAAATCAACATACCACACACCCTTTTGCTAAATACTCCAAAAATGGTGTTTAAAACTTTTCATTAAAAAGTTTTAAGAGAAGGAAACTCACTCAGTGAATACAATAGGAACTTGCTGATACAAAGGGTCTTAATATTTCCAAAGCCGTAAAATATTTCCAAAACAATCTTAGTATTTCTGAAGCAATAAAAGCAATAAAAATATAATCCAAAAAGTGATAAATTAGGCTTGATAGAGCTTTTATTCCTTAAAAGGCTGTGTTGGAGGGGACGCGGTGGCGCTGCGGGTTAAACCGCTGAGCTGTCGATCGGAAGGTCGGCGGTTCGAAACCGCGCGGCGGGGTGAGCTCCCGTTGCTCGTCCCAGCTTCTGCACACCAAGCAGTTCAAAAACATGCAAATGTGAGTAGATTAATTGGTACCGCTTCGGCGGGAAGGTAACGGCGTTCCGTGAGTCATGCTGGCCACATGACCCGGAAGTGTCCTATGGACAACGCCGGCTCCAAGGCTTTGAAACGGAGATGAGCACCGCCCCCTAGAGTCGGACACGACTGGACTTTACGTCAAGGGAAACCTTTACCTTTACCTTTACCTTTACGAGCATGAACTTAGGTGGTATCCCTTTATTCCCAGCCACTTGACTCATAAGCCAACCACAAAACCAGTTTCTGTGGTCTACTCACAAGGAGCAGCTGTCCAGCGTGCACATGGGTTATCTCAGCTCTGTCATGTTCCCCATTTCAATGTTCTGTTAACATTGTAACGTTTCACATGTCAAGTTATTTCCTGTGTTCATTCGCTTGTTCAGGGTTTTTCCATTCCTCCGCCCTCCGTTGTTTTGGAGCCTTGGAATGTGTGTTTGGGTTTGCGATCCTGTTCAAAGTTACTTTCCCAGGCGTGTGTAACGGTTCCTAGCACCTGGGAAGGGGTGCGCACTGACGGGTGATTGGGGCGGGACTAGCTTGCAGGCAAAGCTTTTAAGTTTGTATTTGGCGCGCTTTTGCTCATTCTCAGCTTTCTCTGTATTTGCATACTATTCCTTTAATAAATCAGTTATCTTTAAGCCCGAGCTTGTGAGACTGAGTATTTGGGATAGGCAACCATTACAAGCTCTCTCCTTACTCCAGAAAGATTTCACCAGTCTGGATCCAGCATCCAGCTGTGATTTTCCTCATAAACATGTCCCACTGTCAGCAGGATGTCAGCACACCATGGCACTCCCTGGAAGCTTCCCAGGATAGCATGAAAATAATTTTGTGAGGCTCTGAAAGAGAATTATAGGCCAAGGGGCAACAAAGGAGAAAGAATAATGTAAAACAGCAGGAAATATTTATGGCTTTGAGAGGATGAATCCAAGCATAAGCCACCAGTGTGAAATAATGTGATTAAGGTGCTGGACTAGGACAGGGAGCCTTAGAGAAACCAGTCCACTTTCAGCCATGGAAACTCATTGACTGATTTGGGGCTAATTGCTCTCTCTCTCAGCCCAACTATTTCACAGGACTGCGGTTGTTCATATAAAAAGGAGATCTCCATATAAGATCTCTTGAGCTCTGGAAGAAAGGCAAGATATAAACCATAAAGCAAAGGAGAAAAGTGAATAGAATATTTTGGTGGGGCGTGGGTGGGGTGGGATGGGATGGAGATCCTCAAGGGGAAATCTCCTGGTAAAAAAAGACCAGAAAGGAGCTGATCTATAATCGAGGGTTTTCTTGGACTCACAGCTCCTGCTGGATCAGTAAGTTGAAGCTGTGACCATTCCAGGAACAGGAAGCATGGTGCCATGAGTACGGATGGTGAGCAGGAGGGGGCCCCTATCCAGGGGGGAAAACGCATGCGTAGTTTAGAGGCTTTGAACTGTCCTTCAAAGAAACTCAGAGCAGACCCGCCTTGAGTTTTAGGGTTTATCTGTGTGGGTTTCTCCCGCTCCTCAAGCTCTCCCGCTTCTCATGGTAGGATTTTCTGTCTACTAGAGGAGATAATAAACACTAGAGACTAATTCCTTGTCTCAGCGTGGTTTTTTGCATAAGTCAGGACACATGGCTTATTTATTTAATTCAATGTATAAGAGTGCCTAATCATCAAGTAACTTCGTCATTTGTGCCTCCTTCACTCTTTGGTTGAACTATTGGAACTTGCTCTACATGGGACTGTCCTTGAAGACCACCCAGAAACTTCAGTGATAATAAAATGCCTCTGGCTGGGTGCTAATGGGACTGCCCTGATTTTGTCATATATCATCAATATCACAGAAACTGCACTGACTGTCATTTTACTTTCAAACACAATTCAAGGTGCTGGTAATAAAAGTTCCACATAGCTTGGGACTTGGGTATCTACAAGAGTGCTTGCTTGAAGTCAAATCTACTGCCCAAAATGTGCTGGTAAAGGGTTCAGAGTCACCAGATACAATGGCAGGAAATCCTGAAGCAAGCATTTCTGCTGAAGCTCCCCTCCTGTGAAATTTGTTACCTCAGAAATAAGAACAGCATCCTTGTTGTTAATATTCAGAAAGCTTAAGACCTGGTTGTTTAAGTAGGTATTTGGGTATTGAAGAATTTATGAAGTGTGTACCTAGGGATGTGTATGAGTGTTGTTCATAATTGATCTTAAAGATCAATATGATTTTTATTAGTAAGAATACTCTTATTAATCGTATTTCTAGCCAGCCACAATCAAGATTACAGTGGTTTACAAACTGTATATTTATTGCTATTATTGATGTTGAATCTGTTTGAGACAGAGACAGAGATAGAGGTAGAAATAGAGATAGATAAATAAATCAGCTTTTGTAAGCCACTTAGATTTGCTTGATTAGCATAAAAGCATAAAAGTAGCATAAAAGCTCTAGCAATAAATAAGGAGACCCATTTAAAGCACAGACTATCTAGCAGCTTTGCAAACAAACTTTTTGGCAAACTTGGCTACAAAGTTATTGGCAAGGTATTTCTTCTCAGCATTTAACCCCAATATCCTTCAAAGGCATCTTGACTGTCACCTCACCTCTTTTTCTATATTAACCTGTGTGCAGACATCTGACCTCCAAGAACTGATTGTGTGCCATCAAGTTGTTTTCAACTCCATGAAAATGGAGAAATTTACCTTCAGGTACTTAGTTCCTTTTGCCTTTCTTCCCCATGTGCTTCCACAGCCATACCTGGAAATCCTTTTAAAAATCTCAGATTAAAAATTAAAAGCACAGCTATTTCAGTTTCCTGAAAAAATATATTTGTTCTATTAATTCACAGTGTATTTCAATAATTGCAGAGCAAAAGACTTTCTGGCTATGCAGTGCGTATTGTCTATGATGTGCCAGCAGTTACTTGCTAAGGTAGGAAGATGGGTGCAAGATCCAAAGCATGGGGAGGGGAGGGGGTATACCCATCTCACTATGGAGAGAAAACAAATGTAGGTGAAACAATTGATATTTGAGAGTATTTAGGGAAGCTGATTTCCAAATATCTATATGTTTACAGTATTGTTTAGATTTTATGAGATTTCCTAGCCATCCTGAAGCAGTATTACAACAAAAGAAGCAATACCCTAAAGAGGAAGACTTTGGCCTTCGAACAGAGAAACTAGGATCTGACATTTGAGTGTCAGGGACCTTTGTGCCTTCTAGGGGGCAGAGCAGCTAGTAGAAGGGACAACACACCATAAATGGGGCATTGATGCTGTGGATACCAGGCACCTGAGCTGCTGATTTACAAGATCAAAAAAAGAAAAAGTGAGCAAACTTGCCATGTAATTTTGGAATGGTAAAAATATATTTAAGAATTAAACTATAAATGTTAGTATATGCCTCACAGCATTATGAGGAACAGAACAGTTTTTGTAACATGTTTGAACTAAATCCTCAGAAAATTATGCTTTGGGCCCAAGGGGCTTCCCATCTGAGACTTATCTTTTAAAGATCCATATAGATTCTCTCTCAATTAGTTACTATAAATTATCACCATTTCTGTACAAATGAAAGATAAATCAGACAGATCTAGAGAGTTTTTAGGGAAGACAAACTGAATTTAACTTTGATGTTGACATCCATTTCACAAGTGCCTCCTGTTTCTTCTATACTATTTTAAGCAAACTTGTAAATTTTGTCATTTTATTTGGCATGGATACTCACCACTTTCAACACATAACAGCTATTAATTTTTGTAAATGCAGTTCCTTAAAGATTCATTTAGCCTTCTATACTTTCACATTTTCATTAGCCAGGTACTGTATCTTGGCTTCCGTTAATTTCTTTTGGGGTTCAATCTGAGTCATCATTGGATTGCACTGCAAGTTTGGCAGATACCAGGATCCTTATTTGTTCAGAGATGTTTTATTACCAGCATGCAATATTCCAAGATATAGATGGAAACTATTCAATGTAAGCACTGCTTTATCCTTTACTTGTACACATCATGCAATGGATTGATACAATCACCGCAACGATAGATGAAACATTGGAACAGTCAGGCCTGTGGCGCAAGACCGAACAGCATTTCCTTCCGTTATACATAGGGTCGCCATGAGTCGTAAACGACTCGACAGCAACTAACAAGTTAACTATTGTTTATGTGGGGTAGGGTGGATTTGTAATTTTGTTTCCCTTGATTTTACTTTGAATCAACGAGATAAAACTTTTCACACATTTTCCAACATGAGGTACTTCAAGGCTTGGTGGTCTGGCCAATACTTTTTAGTATCTGTATGGAACTGTCAGGGGGGTTCATCCATAGATTTGCAGCAAACCACCACCAGAATATTGACAATACTCAACTTTATGTCATTCCCTGCCCAACCAGGTTGGGCCAGAGATGCTTACATCTCATGGTAATTCTAAATCTTTACCAAAAAAGATGGACTGACTGGCTGAGGACTTATCATTTGTATAACAAAGCATACTTTTCAGTGTCATGCCTGCATAGAAGTTGTTATATACTTTGATTTATATAACAAAAAAGGTTTTAAGCCATCCTTTTACTTTCAAGTGATCTAACGATACAATAGAACAGCTAGAATAATTTTGATAGGTCAAATTGTAAGGTGTTTAAAAATGAAATACCTTTCATTTTTATTTCATGAACTTGTGTGTGTGTGTACTCCCATATATTCATACTGTTCATGCTATGAAATTTTAACATTTATGATTATAGTTGGATTTTATTGTAAACCGCCCAGAGTCCCTCTTTTGGGGGAGATGGGCGGTAATTAAATTTGAATAAATAAATAAATAAATTTCCCTTTTGGAATAAGCAGAATTGTGCAGAGCATAGAAAAGAAGAAATAAGCCAAAGAAATTAAAGACAGATTTTAAAAAAGCATAGCTAAAACTAATTTACATCATTTCCATACCTTTCTGTCCTGGAAAAACTGTCTTTGCTCCCACCAGATACATAAAGTGGTTCATACACTGCCTTTTCTTTTTTTTAACATTTCTCACCTCTTTTTTTAGTATCTCATCAACTGCATCCAACTCTGTCTCTGTCTTCCCCTTATTCTTGACCCACTCATCCCTTCATACACTTATAATTTGATTCTTACTCATTTTCTACATACCAAGCCACCTCAACATAATTCTTTCATAGTGAATACTCATTTTTATATTCAGGCCACATTCATTCAGCATCCATTCAGCCTTGAACCTTATCTTTTCTTGCTTTACCCCATTCCACCTAAATTCAACTATTACGTTTCTCCTGATATATCCAACTCTGAGTTCCTTATAATAAAGTGGACATAAGCATGCTCTTACAATTTACTCAATGCTCTTACCAGTATTGACGTCTTAAAATGTCTTTATCCATTTCCCCATCTTTAGTTAACATTCCACAAAGATACACAAATTCACCTCCTTAAGCTAGTTTTTCACCAACTATATATTCTACTTTCCTGGTCAAATATACCTTGGACTTCAATACGTTATTTTTCAGATCTATACTCGTTACATCATACAGTCTAAAATTACTTCAAATTGTCCAGGTTCTCAGTTTAACAACACAGCATACAAAAATAAATGTACATTGTAGGTAAAAATGTACCTCTATCACATCAAATATTTCTCAATATGTAGAAACTTATTGAATAGAAATATTTAACAAGAGGAGGGCATCTCATATGTATTCAATGTGAAGCAATCAATCTATGCACATGCATAGTTCACTTGTCACATTACCATTCTTATCGCTGTGAAGATTTAAAAGTATGCATGAATGTGGAATGGCTTTGGCATGAATAAGTGCAGAGTTCAATCCCAGCAGAAGCTGGATTCTCGGGTAGCCGGCTCAGGTCAACTCAGCCTCCCATCGTTCTGAGGTCAGTAAAATCAGTCCCCAGCTTGCTGTGGCAGGTGACAACTGGGGAAGGCAATGGCAAACCACCCTGCTCTAGTCTGCCAAGAAAACATCGCAAAAGCAGCAGCTCCCAAAGAGTCAGATATGACTTGGTGCTTGCACAGGGGACCTTTCACCTTTCACTTTCAGGAGAAAAGGCAAGTGGCTAGAACTGTGACCCTGGGAAGGAGACAGATAGGAAAAACCAGACTGTTGCCTTTCCTAATAGTGTGAAAGGAGGCAGTATATGGGCAAAATAAATGGTACAGTACTTAATGATGGTATCCTCAAACAATAGTTAACCTGTTTAGAGGAGTGCAGGTGTACCCCAATAGTATTATCAGAGGCATTCCAAATGCAGAGGTCAGAGTCTGATTTACAGTATCTTCTTAATCTTTTCTGTTTAACAAACCAAACATACGCTATAGCTTCAACCTTGCTTTGTTCAGGGCTCTTCTGCGTTCCTTTGACAAGGAGCTCAGCAATCACTGAAACTGTGCATGCCAGTAAATATACTTTGTTTCATCTATCTCCAGTTGTTTGGTTCCTGATTTAAGTGAGCATTTTTCACACAACATCACATTAAGCCAGTGTTTCTCAACCTCACATAGGAAGCCAGAAGTTGATCGCTTAATGCAGCGTTTCTCAGCCTCGGCAACTTTAAGATGTGTGGACTTCAACTCCCAAAACTCTCCCAGCCAGTGGCTAGGGAATTCTGGGAGATGAAGTCCACACATTTTAAAGTTCCGGAGGTTGAGAAACACTGCATTAAGCGATCAACTTCTGGCTTCGTATGTGAAATACCCCATAATTGAACCCGATTTACATTATCATATGCTATTTCTAAGGCTACACTTATCCAATTAACTTTCTCACATTCATACATTTCTTAATGACCTGCTGAAGAGCGGGTATCTCATTTGTAGACTCCTTATAGGGCACGAAGTGCACTGCACTCCCCAGATTGTGCTCGCTGTCATCTCTTGTACCTTTCAGTCAAAATTCAACCACTTTCTTATGCACGATTACAAATGGATCCCCCTGTAGCTTTTGTATTTGCCATTCCCTTCTCTCTGTACAGGGAAACAATATGAGCACTCCTCCAAGTATCAGGCTTAGATGCAGTCATTATCAGCACTTGCTTCATTCCACTCTGCAGCATATCACTCTCATTCTCATACAAAGAATGCAATTATACACTCCTTGCAGAATTGTTCTTTTATTCAAACTACATTATTTTTTTTATCACAGTCGAAGCGTTTCCCGCTTTCCAGTAATATCGGGGTTTGCCAGGGTTATGCTATCCAAGAGAATACAGTAGAAAGATGCCAGGTCCACAGAACTCGATACTGTCCATGGCTGTGGCTGGGAGAAAATTCTCATGGTTTCAGAAGAGACCTTTCATATTATGCTGTTCAGCATCTTTTGAACTAGAAATGTCTAGCTGGGATCTTCGGTATGAAGGGTACGGCTTTAAAGAATTACAGTCCTTACCAGAACCAGCTGGCTACGCTCCCTTGTGTGACCTATTCCAATTTATCTAAAGTAGATTTTTTAAAAATTAATAACAAATCTTGCAGAAAATAATCGTAAGTTTAAGCCAAGATGCTCAACTGACTTGAGGTGTTTCAGTTGAACAGACACATCCCATCCGTGGATGATAATTTAAAAAAACTTTAATCCTAAACAACTTTCCTGGCAGCCAAATATTAAGGAAACGTAACAATTTATCAGAAGTACATTTTTAAAGGCGCAGTGAAACCAATCCTAAGCTGGCCAGCACCTCAAACGAACAATCTATAAAATTTCCATCACTTTTTACGAAGTTGTTCAGACATAGGAAGGAGCTAGAACCTGAAGCTGTGAAGGCCATGATGTCATCACCCAACATTAATGCACAAATTAAGTTTCAGCATTAAACAGCTGAGGCAGTGTTATCACTTGACCCCACCGGGCTGCCACAAGACACAGAAAAAGGAATGGCCCCTTTCTTCTATTAGATCCAAGCTGCTCAGGACCTCCCATTTTTTTATCGCCTGGAAGAGGCTCCCTTCTCAGAGAAACCACTGTTGCTTCAGCATGGTCTGACAATTGCAGTTACCTACTGGACTCAGCCGACATGAACTCGACAAACTTCTTCTGATTCTGAGGCAGCTCCCACCGTCAGAAACCCCGGTGCTTGGTGGGCAGCCAAGTCATCTGTCTTCTCAGGCACCCGTAAATTAGCACCAACAAGACGAGAAGCAGGAGGTGATCCTGCTAGTGAGTGGAAATGGTTCTGGATGCACAGCTCTCCCATGGCACCAGCAGTATGATGCAGTGCAGGACCCTGAAGGGCTGGTGGTCCTGGGGCTGGAATGTGTGCATTTGGATGCTGCATATGCATGGCAAGCAAAGCAGGAGGGGAGCTGTGATAGCTCTGGGTGGGATAAGAACCTGGCACTGGATTTAGCCTGAAACAGAGAGAAGAGATATATTAGTACCACCCAGCTAATCATTACTATGCCAAGAGCTGGATTTACATAGACTCCATGGGAACTGTGTACTAAGAGGCAAGATTTTCCTGAAGGGAGGCAAGCATCCATCTTCTTTTGATGTTTGACCACATGCAGTTAATCTCAAAAGGCTTTCCCTGCCCTTCTTACAGTAGCACAGACAAGAATGAAGCCTTAAGCACACTACTAACTGCCCACTGCAGTGCAAAGAAGCCAGAGCCTTTATATATATTTATGCTCCAGAGTTTAAACTTTAGCCCTTTCCCCCCCACCCTTCTAATTAACATGTGCTTGGCTAGTTCCTTGATTGCCTTCGCAGGCAGCAGAGTTATATTCACATAATGGTTCTTTCTAGCCCAAGAACATGGTTTCTGTCTCAGCAATTTCAGCCTTTGAACAAATGCTGCATTAACCAGGCTATTCTTTGTTGAAGTTCATGTGTTCACTATTCCAGGAACAAATGAATACGCAGCTCCTACTAAGAGCTGCCCTGGGCCTGGGAACCTGAAGGACAGCATAGCTACCTTTATTTATCCTCCAGGGAGAAAGGAAAGCATCAATTGCTCTTCACACAAGAAAACTATCAAACGAAGGTCAACCTAGTCTGATCTGCTTAAATACCCAGTTATGGCTTACAATTTATTTCTGTGCCTGAAGACTCCGTCTCTTTCTTTGCCCCTCAACTTGGAGATTTAATATTTATTAATAGGTTTTAATAAATTAATGCCACAACTGAAGCAGACAGGAAAAAAAAAGAAAACTTCATGACAAAGGCACAGGCACAAATCAAGCTACTTCCTAAAATTCTGAAAAGTGTTACATAGTTTTTTTCTTTCCAGAGCTTGTAACATTATTAGTGTGTTCTTGCATAGCATTGCATTGCATGATTTCATATCATTTGGGCAAAACAGCCTGCTATTCAAAATAGTGCATTCATGCATATTTGTAAATAACTCTGTATTCCTTTACTGTACCTTCACTTATAGTATAGAGCAATCATCCTAAACTAAAAGACTTTTGGTTTATTTTTCTGGTCCTGTATGTTATTGACTAAAGATGAACACAAATCATCTTTGGTCAATAACATTTCTAGCCTGAATTTCCATATTTCCACTTTCTAGTTTAGCCACAGAAAAACTAAGATCACAGCTACTAGCCATGATACTTTTCCTTAAAGATCATTAATGTTCAAAAGAGCTACACTATTTTTCCTACCTTTCTGAAATTTTATGTACTGTACCTGGACCCATACCTTTAGCAGAACTTATTTCTTAGTAAATCTTAGACACATAACAGAGAGGTACAAAACTTTACTTCATACCAAAGAGGAAAACGTATGATATACCATGTGGTAAGATTAAAACCAACTGCCAATGTAACACATTTAACAGACTGCAGCTTTCTCTCGGGTATTACTTCTTTTAAGTTTGTAAGTTTAAGACTACAAGCTCATACGAAAAATAATACTGAGCTAAAAGTAGGATAAAAAATAGAATTATGCTTTTTTTAAATGCATCAATTAACCAAGTAATCAGATTATAAATTCTGTGAAGATACTGAAACTTTGAGAAATACTGCTTTTAGTAGATAAGTAAATAGCAAGCACCATGATGGCTTGCAGACTTACTTTCGGTTCTGGGAAGCCCTTCTTTCTGCCAGGGATCCTGGAACATATTTCACCCCTGGAATTCTTTTCAGCAGCCGGAAAGGGAACTTCTGATCTAAACAAGAGGCTGTTGATTCAGAGAAATCCAAACCAAAGCAGTAACCATAACCATCTAAATTGAGCAGTGAGTTAAGGAGACCCAGAAAAAGGATTTGAAATGCAGGGGGTTTTAAGCCTGGTCTTCTACAGGCATTTTCAATGGAACCTCTGAGAGTTCTAATGAGCATAGAACACCAGTATTATATTTTCTTTGCTTCCCTAAATTTATTTTTGAACTGTGCTAACAAGAAAGGAAGGACTCAAGAATGAAAAGTGAAGGACATTCCAGTTACTTTTAGTACAATTTACTATCTTTGCAATTTTGGGTGGGGGCTGGGGGCAATCTACTTAGTCTATTCAAGCAATAGTTAAAACAGCCTTTACATATCTGGAAAACCCCAAAATGGAGAAGGCTGCTGATGGGCTAATATAATAAATCATTAAAGAAAATAAGTCTCAAATGTATCTGTGCCATTTATAATGCAATTGCTATCTATAAGTATTCTTTAGATATGGAAGATGCAACTTTATAACTTAAAGGGCTAGCTGATGGAATTCATTGTAAAAAGATACATATCTCTCCAATTAAGAGGCCACAGAAGTTTGCTAGGAAAGAAGAACTTGGAAGAATCCAGGCCATGCAAAGTAGGAGCCAGGGCACAAGTATCATGCGGAAGTTCACCCCAAAGAGCACTGTCCTCCTCATCGGAGAGCGAGCAATTGAAGCAGCCAGCATGGCAAAAGCCACAGGAGTGAATCCTTCAGCATCCGTGATCTCCAACAGACCAGATGCCACAGTCCTGAGTACAAGGTAGAGTAGAGCTAAGGAAACCGCAAATGCCAGAGTGAGGAAGGAGTGCTTCACAGTCCCCACCATCTTCTCAAAGCTGCCGGCAAAGTACCAGATGATAACAGCACTGCATACCAAGGAGATCACATCCTCGTAAACGAAGATGTAGGTCACCAGCCTATAAACTGTGTAAAAAGAGCCTTGTTGGCAAAGAAATCACAGACAAGAAAAGCTGACACACCAGAATCATTCCAAATCTATTTGTAATTTTGGGAGAATGCTGCTAACTCCAAAGACAAGCTGAACTGAAAGGTTGGGATAGGGTTAAAACAGAGTGGAGAGCTGCAGTAAATCAAAAGTCCAGAATCAGAAGAGAGCTGGTCCTAGAAAGACATTTAAGTGAAGTATATCTTACAAGCCTTGCAATCTGGCCATTTACCGACAGACTGAACATGCCTGGTTTTGCTGGGGGGGGGGGGGGGAGGCAAATTAGTTTGGTCAGCCTGAAGAAAAACATAGTTTATTGGTTCCAGTGGAATTTTCTTTAGTATTTGGCAAAACTGGCCCTGATAGTCCTTTGAACTGCCTAGATAGGATAGACTTTTGGGGCCAGTATTTATGATATTTCTACTTCTTCCTAAAACTGTCCATTTAGTTTGCCCACTGCTTACAACAGCATTCCAATTTATTTAGCAAATGTATACACTGCCTATTCCCTTAACAATTTAGGGTGTCTCATATTCAGTTGTAATCTATAAACGTAACAGAAAAAGCAACAGAAAACCAGTAAATAAATATGCTTTAATATATTCTATTTGTCTCCCGCACTTCAGTATGTATGCCAAATCACTGGGAAAAATAATCTGAGAATGTGAAATGTGTTTCCATGCAGCGATAACATTTTTTTCTTTTCACCTAAGTTCCTTAGGCTCAGAATCAGTGCATGAATAGGGGAGATGAGAACCAAGAAGCTGAAACTTAATTCAGAAAAGGCAGTGTGCATGAATGTTCCTGGACATGGGGGATCTTGATCCTCAATTTGTCATCCAAATTATTATCTAAATATTAGAGGACCTAGAAAAATGGGGTTTCACTGTTGCTTTTGGCAGCTCTAAGCAAATGTACCAATAGCATTGGTTTCGGGGGGGGGGGGGGAGAGGCTTTCTGTCATTCTTCAAAACATTGGAAGCATAAATTTTTACAGATCTGCAAATAATTTAGACCTACCTTCCATCTGCTCCTACTTCATCACTCAGCAAGAAGTCTAAACTCAAGTGGTAATGCAGTAGGAGGTACTCTGCTATGGAAGATTCCTTAGGAAGGGGGCTGCCTAAATGAATGATATTAGCCCCAGGAAGAAGCAAGAAATGCTGGTGGAAATTAAAAATGAGGACGGTATGGCAGGGCCTGCAATGCTAGGAGTTAGAAGGAGAAAGGGCCAGATCGTCTTTTATGGAGCCCTTGAAGAAACCAGTCTTTGCTAAGACATAAATACTTAAGAACAATAGAATCACTCCTGTAACGGCCCCGGGGCCACTTTAAAACTTTTCCAAATGTCCAGCCAATGTCCTCCATGAAGCATGAAGACCAGAGCCTTCTCTTCTTTATCGTAACTACTAAGGTAGCCTGCTCCTTCCCATGGAAGATCCATTTTCACCTCTTGGCTTCCACCCTCCCCACGCTTCTGACGAGATTCCAGTGGGAGAACGTAACAGCCGCTACCCGAGGAAGGAAGGAAAAGAGGGATCCCCACGAGCTCACCCTGCCCTTCCCGCACCGCCGCCGGCCGCAGCAAAAACGCCGGCAGAGCGTCGTCGGGCAGGCCATTTTTCGTGCTCCGCTGCAGCAGACCCGGCCCGGAGACCAGCAACGAAAGCAAAATCGTGAGGCAAGCCGCCAAGGGAAGCTTTTCCATGCTCTCCCGCCTTCACCCTCCACGCCCGACTCCCAGATCGTCAGGGTTACCAGGCTTCCGCAGTTCTGCTTCCGGGATATGTCACGACCAACCTAGCCAAGCGATCCGACAAACAGGAAGACCCGCCTGCGCAGGCAAGCCCATATCCCCCTCCTGTCCCAAAGAGCAAAACCCTTCTCCGTTGCCCTAATAACCGAACACTAGCGGTTAACCAGCCCTGAAATGTTCTTTCAATTGGTAACAGCTGCAGAAAGGGGCGGAGCTAATAAAGGATCCAAAGCACTGATAGGGTGACTGCAGTGGCCCTGCCCATTTCTGCTGTGTTAAGCCAGAGAGCGGGGTTCCCTATAGTAGCTGCTCAAGGTACGGGCGGAAGTAGCCGTCAATTCCGGAAGCTAAACGGATGAGATTTCCTTAAGAGGCGCGGCTATCTTACCGTAATACTGTATAATAATAATAAAGTTCCTCGACTCGAACTGAATTCTGGTGATTACTTGCTAGGATTATCTTTTTTTGGCATGACGGCAATATGAAAGTGATTTTGTTACTGCCTTTTCTGGGATTTTAGATTTTTATTTCCCAGACAGGTCTAGTTTTCCTCTTCAAGGCACCAGAACTAAATCAGAGGGTGAAAAAAATATTGGCACAACTTAAAAAGCTCTTCTCCCTAGAATCCACAGGAAAAATTGCATTATTGTACTTGTAAAATGAAGCAACTGCTTGAGAAACAAATCTGTTCATCTTGCTTCACCAGTTGAGTATCCCTGCCAGATGGACTGGACAGTCATTTTGGTTGCAAGAAACCACAATGTATTTCCAGCTGCTTTCTTCTGCCTTGTACTTGCAATCTTTTCCATATTCCTGAGAAAGCCTGCAGCTTGTCACACGGAATTTCATGGTACTCTTCTTGTATTTCAAATTTTTGATCACGTATGGTTTCCCTGCCACACAAGTATGGTCAATAAGTTTCTCAGGGGCATGGATGAACGTGTTGAGCCATTTGCATCCATTCTTAGTCAAAGCAATCCTTCTATTTCGCATCTCACTGTTGCATCTGTTGTGGTCTATGTTATCCAAAAATGTCATGTGCTTCCTTTGAAAGGCCTGCGGGCTCTGAGCATGAGAAATGCTGATAGCAGAGATGGAGATAAAGAACAGAATCATCATAGATGCTCCTCTTGAAGCCATTTTCTTTAGTTGGACCTAAAGATTTAAAAACAATGAAACTTTGAAAAAATGCAGGGCAAATCTACATGTTAACCTGATTTAGTACTTATTCCTATTTTCCAGAGAATTCTCATTTAGAGCTCCATAAGTTTGTAGGAAAAGTTTTTTGATGATGGTAGGGCTTACATTTC
This sequence comes from Candoia aspera, assembly GCF_035149785.1. Classification (NCBI taxonomy): domain Eukaryota; kingdom Metazoa; phylum Chordata; class Lepidosauria; order Squamata; family Candoiidae; genus Candoia; species Candoia aspera. Next base: position 17,064,640 of record NC_086153.1, read on the forward strand.
ATACTAAGCCTTACTGAAAGTTCACACAACACATTAAATCACTTTGGATGGTTAATATGAATGTACACATCACATACAGTTCTTCAACTTCAGTAGTGGCTCTTCTTTGGCTCAGCATATTCTCTTGTTCAAATCTAGAAGTTACCACTATTCTGAATTTAAATTAAATTTACATTGAAAAAGTAAAAAGTAATGCACAAAAGAAATCTGAAGCAAGATATAAGAGGAAAGGACATCTAACTAAATATAGTTTACACCAACTCAATTCATTATACCGCTCCATACCTTCTAACCTTGTTTCTGCCATGTCTTATTCCAAGACTCAGACTACTATGTCACTTAGAATCCTGGTCCTGTACATTCTTGACCACCTGAATCAACCAAGTGAACAATTTTGTATTTTGTCTTTGACAAAAGGATTTAATCATGTCCTCAATTAGCTAACTGAGGCAGCCTGAACTTTACAGCAGTACAACCAGAAGACTACAGCAATGGTGTAGTCTTGTAATTGAGTCTCCACCATTAAATAAAATACTCCTAGCAATTGAAAGTGTTCAGTAGCCATGGAACGTTGAACTTCGGAAAAGAAAAACATATTGGCTGGAAAAACAGTCTAGAAGCAGCAGAATTCGTTGGGAACCTGAATGGCTCTCCTACTAGGAGGCCGGGATACGCATCAACATTTTGTTGCAGGATCTTCTTGTTCTGAAAGAATATGAGTCATAACAGCTTGGAGGACTTCGTTCTAAGAAAATGCCACACACGGGAAAAGAAAAACAGGTCCCACTACATGTTAAAAAAACATTTTTTATTGCTTTATTCATTACTGATCTGTTGCTCTGCCTTTTAGATGTGATTAAATCATCTTGTTTTTGACTCTCACTCATATCATCTGTTTACCATTTAACTCTGAAAAAAAACTGTACTCACAATTTTACTTTCTCCAGTGGCTGATCCTTAGAACCAACCAACTTTCACTGTCTCTTGGACAACTGATCAGAACAGTCTGCTGACAAAAGAGAGGATAACTACGCCCCAGTTAGATTTGTTTTTCTCCTAACTGGCATTTCTTTCTTTGTTGGACCATGCCTTCTTTTCAAACTCAAACATTTAGGCTGTTCTGTAATTTCTGAAGCATTCCTGATTGGACTATTAGTTCTTTAGCAAGGCAGCAGCCAACCCGCTTGCTTTTGGGGGAATAAAACTCATGGATTTAAAAAACGTTTACTTCTGAGAAGACATGCAGGTCAAGAATATTAGATTATTTTTGGCAGGGATGGGCAGATTTTAGGCTGATGGGATTTTGTTTGTTTCTAGGATCCATCAAACGTGATACGAAACATGTATGTTTAAAACTGATCCCTGAATCAAGGGATTTGTTTGGAGCGCTGGAAATGCATGAAGTTCTTAGTCCTTTGATATAAAAATCAATCCCTGGTTACAGAATATTTTGGGTGAGAGGATTCTTGTTCAAGAATGAAGAATGGTCAGTTATGTCACAGGTGTATATTTTTACTTCAATAGGTATAGAGATAAGCATGTAAACTGAGACTAAAATAGAGAATAAACAACCTGTCACTATTTTATGTAACGTTTAAGTTCCTGCACTTGGTTTACATACAATTGTAATTTTTGTGATTCTTTATTGTTTGCCCTGCATTTATTATCTGCTCTTTTGTGTCTGTGCGCGCGTGTGTGTGTTCAGTGATTCGAAACTGAGTACCTGCTTCAAACACAGACTCTCCCTGGTTCAGTCCTGACATCTTAACTCAGGGCTGGAAAAAGATCACTTCTCAAACTCTGGTATTCCCAGTAAGAGGCATGTTTGGAATTTTGGGAATTGATTGTGGCCTCTCTTAAAAGAAGGCATAAGAAGGGTGCCAATTCCCAAAATGGCTGCCACATGGGCATGGCTGGTAACAAAATAATGATTTAGGATACCCAGTCTAATTCCCCTCCACAATTCTATTTATTACTGTTATTTCTTTATTTTTTTCAGGGCAGGTGAATTAACTTCAAAGTAAAGGACTATCCATCATTTCCAATATTCTAAGATTGTCCCTGGAGCCCATGTGAAGCTCAAAGGCATCCTTATAATGGTGGTGTTAGAGGATGGAGATTTAAATTATAACAATATTTTAATATGGCATGCATTCTCTCTCCCTCTCTCTACCCACCACTAGTGTTAAACTCTCATGTCTGAAAAACTTTTGCCCACCATGGACATAAGCAATTGGTGTAATTGTTGTGATTATGGCATGGGTACATAAATTAGAGGTAACTGTCAACCATCGATCCATAACTCAGCCATTTAGTGGGAAAAAAAGCACAAGAGAGTCAAAATAAGCAGATGTAATTGATTGGTGTACAAAACTCACCGGCAGGCAAAAACCAGAGCCTTTTGTTGCTGTTGTTTTTAAACTATCAGAAATGTTGGAAAGTTTGGCAAGAGCCAAAGAGCTATAATCACATTAGCAACTACAGGCAATTTGTTGTTGAACTCTGCCCTGGGAAGATGTTGCATATCACAATGCACCACCTTTATTTCTTAGTCTTTATCTACTCTATTTATGGGTCCAGGCACTGATTCAGAGCTTGAGTTTTCCTGGAACTGGATGAAAAGAAAAACTACAATCTCATATCTAAATATCATGTGATCTGGTATCTTTTATTGTATTGTTGCTTTTGTTTTTAACTTGTTAGATGCCCAGAGTCACTATGGTAAGATGGGCAGCCATATAAATTGCATAAATAACTGGCTATTTTTTAAAAGAACAGCCTTCCCCTTGAATCCCAAGTTCCTTACATTGCAAAATATAAAGGCACCAGGCTAGAAACCCGGAGACCATGAGTTCTAGTCTAGCCTTAGGCATGAAAGCCAGCCGGGTGACTTTGGGCCAGTCACTCTCTCTCAACCCTACTCACCTCACAGGGTTGTTGTGGGGAAAATAGGAGGAGGAAGGAGTATTAGGTATGTTCCCACCTTGAGTTATTTATAAAAACAATAAAGGTGGGATAAAAAAAAATCTTGGATTTGGTAACTAAAGTTTCTGGATAGGAATCCCATGTCTTTCTCTGCAAAATCTGGAAAAGGGTATATCGCCCCCACCTCCCTCCCAAGCATTTGAAATTCCTATGGTGTTCGATAGGAAGCGGATAAAACAGGACATTTTCTGCCCCCCATAATTGAGCAATGGGAGAAACAGGAGGTCTCTGTTTTGTTGTGTCTGTAATAATTGATTAAGAGACAAAAATGTTACAGGTGCTATTGGTTGCAACATAAGATTGCAGATCACCTGCTAAATGTTGGATGATCTTTTTAAAATGACAGTGCATTTTTATCCTGTCTTCCTCCAAGGAGCTTGGGATGGTACACATGCTTCTCCCCACTCACCCATTTTATCCTCACAAGAACTTGTAGTAGTTGACTGGCCCAAAGTCTCTCTGGTCTAACACAACCACTCAACTGATTCATTATGCACTGTCAAGTCAGTGTCAATTCTTAGTGACCACATAGATTTTTCTCCATGATGGTCTGTCCCCAACCTGGACCTTCAGGTCTTCCAATGGTGCTCCCATCGCCACTGTAACTCAGTTCATACCCCACCCATATATGCCATCGGAAGTGTACTGACTCCGTGTCCCACCCTTTATTTTTCTCACAACACTGAAGTTGCAGTGATGGATAGGTAAGGTGCACTTTTGGTGTTTTCATTTGGCTGTTAAAAGGCTGGAGAATCTTGCTGCAGAGAAAAGAGAGGCAGCAGCCTTACAAAAGGCTCATTCTTTATTTCTGGGTTAGATGAGAAATATCTGGGATTACTCAACTGCACACAATCTGCATATTCTCAGAGACAAGCTCTTATTCCTGCTTTCCCTGTTAGTCTGGCACAGGAAAGCTAAATCTGTAGAGCAAAATTGTCCTGTTAGTGAAAGCCAGCAGGGTGACAGGTAAAGTGTTGGTTTGGACTATCGCAGATTCAGACAGGCTCAAATCCCTTCTTTGCCAAAAAAAAAAAAAAAAGCTTAAACCACTGTTTCTCAATCTCAGAGCCTTTAAAATGAGTGGACTTCAACTCCCAGAATGCTGGCTGGGGAATTCTGGGAGTTGAAGTCCACACATCATAAAGGCTTTGAGATTGAGAAACACTGGTCTAGGCGATCCCGCAGTGTTGTTGTGAGGATCAATATTCGGCGGAGAGAGCCTTGTTTACTACGTTAAATTCCTTGGATGAAAGGCACGATATAAATGTAATAAATAAATAAGTACATTTTGCCCGAAAGCAGATCATTATTTAGGCTACGATGGGACATTCCCTCACCGCCCGTTGACCTCGCCCTCCTCTTTAGCGGCAACGGTGGTACAGGCCACGGGACTCTTTTCTACTGTTGATATTATTCCTCTCTCTCCCCGCATCCAGCAACTCAGTCGGATTATTCCATTTCCGCCTCTATCTCTCCCCCTTTTTTCTGCAGGAGTTGTTCAAGTTGGTATATGCCGCCTGCTCTGATTGGCTGCGTCGCCCCGCAGTCGAAGCGACGGCGGCGTCGACAACGCTGCCGCTGCCAGAGTCAGTCAGCCTGCTGGCGAAGGAGGCGGCAGATACAGTGGGTTGCTCGGGGGGCTTTTGCTTTCCCCCTCGCTGGTTTGCCCGCTGGGGTTGGTGACCGGGATGGCGTCGGGTAGGTTTATTTCCTCCCCCTTCTCCCCTTGTTGGGCGAAAGAGGAAAACTGAGGCCTGTCACTAGAGGGGCTGAAGAGAGGCGGGAGAGGGCGTGGCGTATGCAGGAGGCGGGAGAGCCTAGCGGGACCGTTCTGGCCGTCGCCATCTTAGATGCTAGTGCGCCTGCGCGCTCGGTCCACCACCGAACCCTCGCACAAGTTCGAAGTCTGCCCAGGGCTGTCCTATTCAAGTTAGGCTTGACCGATCTGGGCGTGGCCGACTCATTTTTTGTATCGTTCGTCCTTTTTTCCCGAACTGGAATCCGTGCCCGTGTATTAAATTTACAAAAGAATGCTGTGTAATCTTATTTTTTAAGTTAGTTAATACATGTAGTTTTAAGAATATATAAAGAGCCCAGCTGGGGCAGACCAAAAGCTTACCTTCTCCAGTAACCTGGTTCGTACAAAGGCCAGTCTGACATGGCTGGGAAGCTCGCAGGCAGAACATGAACGGAATAAGTCTTCAATCCTGTGCGTCTCTTCACCCCCCGCCCCCCAGTCCTTGCAGATGTACTGTTCGTTTATATGAAGGTTTTGTTCTTAGTTATTGTACTTTCTCTCAAAACAAAACTGTACTGTAGTTAATTTAGGATGGGAAGAACTGAATTCAAACAATAAATTCAGTCATGAAGATCTTGGGTGCTCTTGGGCCAGTCAGTTTCTCAGCCTGACGTACCTTGTAGAGTTGCTCTGAAGGTAGTTAATTTCTCTAGATTTCTTTATTGCATATATAACTAATAAAAAGTACAAGAACAACTGTCAGGTTCTATAGAAAGGGTGACCTTGTAGGGCTGTGAATAATAGTAATCTTAGAAAAAAAATCACTCCTTGACGGGGTAAGAAAAGTGACAGGATACAGATTATTCTGAACAAAGTAAGTGTACAGTATGGGAAAATGCAGAGGGTTACAAGTGTAAGCATGTGAAGCACAGAAACCATATTAAGTCTGCCAAGCTCTGCTTCTGATTTTAAGTTTCTTTTTAATAATAAAAAAATGGGAAATGGGCATGCTTCCAAAAGAAATGCCAGCCTTACTGTAAATTAAAAATACCTCTCAGGCCAACAGGTGCAGTGTAGTCTTTAAGATGATATGTTAAGATGACAAATATCTTCCCCACCCCAGATGTTTAATAAAATAGGGAAGGGGGGGTTGTTTTGTGATAAATGGGTGTTTTGTGACTGGAAGTACAACAGGCAGGCTCCCTATGTCAGCTATTTTATAAGGCTATCCACAGCATATTGTTGAAGTAGGTAAGTGACAGAGATTGCCTGTCTGTAACAAATGGGGAGGATATTACTTACTAGACTGATTTATTAGGGGGACTATCCCATCTTTCCTCCTGGAGCAAGTAAGTGATGTAATATTACATCCTGCAGTTTTTCTCAATAACAACAGTCTTGTGGACTGACAGATAACACTAGCTCCAAATTGCCCAGTGAGCTTCCATAACTGAGTGGAACTTGAATCTGGATCTCCCTGTTCCTAGTTCAGTATGTTAAGCACTACACTGTTTGACAGTGAAAGAAAGGCCTGATTCTCCATATCTGACAATATGGAGTATCCTCAAAAAGGACTTTTAGGCACTGGAGGAATGATTTGTAACAAAACAATCAGCAAGATAGCAGCATTCTAAGACATAATACTTAAATGGTTAGTATAAAATAAAGAATTTAAGCAGAGCCTCTCTTCCTTTTTTAGCAGAAGGCTTCCATATGTATTTTATATGTGTATTTTCAGCTACACAATGCTTTCTGATAAAATTATAATAAAGGTAAGAGGCCATATTAATTAAGGAGGAATAAGCACTTGCATCTTTATCCTGTATAAGTTCCGCAATTAAGGATTTAGAATAGATTAGCAAAAGATCTAGAGGCACCTTTTTTTTAAGAAACAGGTATACTTGTGACCACTTGTCTTCTGCAATCAGTTTTCTTGCACATTCTTGTTCTTCTTCTATGGTTTGCCTTCCATTGCATTATTTCATCTAAAGAATCCTTAGCTTACTTGCTCTCTTTTGAGTTGTAGTTGAGTTCACCAGCTAAAGGTAAAGTCTCCTTCAAGTTCATCTCAGGTTTTGGTGGCTAATGGACTGCATTTTCCATAATGGGTGTGTTGCTGATTTTATGCTTTGTGAGCTTATGTAGTGGCTTTAATATATGAGTAAAGTTATGGCAAATCTTGCTGTTCTAAAGTTGTGTCAGCCCTCTTATTTGAGATTTGGGAATAATATTGTCTTGCCTTGCAAAGTTATTGTAAGGATTCAAAAAATAACATAAGAAAAATGCTTTCAGTGCTAATTGCAGAAGAGGTTGAGGAATGAAAGGAAGCACCTGCAGCATGAATATGTCTATATGGTGGAAGTGTGGCCCCTTCTGCATGATTGTAGAATGTTATTTTATAATCAGGCTTTGAAATAAAGTAAATTTCTCGTGAAAGGGAGGTAAAAATTTAAACTGGTTTTAGAAATAAAGTACATGTTTCCACCATACCCAGATCCCTTTAGACAGGATTCACTTGTGTGATATAAACATTTGATTGTGTTGGTGGTGGCTGACTAGTATTAAATAGCAAGTACTGTCCCAGAGGAACTATTTATAGTAATAGATACAGCATGCCTCATTCACTGTGTCTAAAAATCACACTTGATCCAAGCACCAATCCATCTCCAGTTACTGACTGGGAAATAAAAATTATCTTCAGTCAATGAATTAACAAATACTTTGAACGTTGGCTTTCTATCTGAACTTCTTGTACCTTGTGTTCTTCCTGTCATTACTATAATCTGCTTTGTACTTGATTACACTGAAATTCTTATGTGTGTCCTGTTCTTGACAACTGGATGCTAATCCAAAATTGGTTTTAGAGGAAGCTTCACAGATCTTTCTAATATGTTCTAAAAAATCACATGCAAAGACTTTTTTTTTTAATTACATTAGAGAAACTCCTTCGTTTCGGCTCATTTCTTCTTGTGGTACATGAGAACATAAACATTCCCCTGCTGGATCGAGCCCCAGGCCCATCTAGTCCAGCATCCTGTTCCCACGGTGGCCATCTAACTGCACAAGAAAGCCAACAAGTCTCACAGCAGATGGCCTTCAGAGGCAGTCACATTGCCCAGGGCTAATAATCATTGATCCCTGTGACTTCCATGAATTCATCCAACCATTTTTTGAAGTCAGACAAGCTGGTCGCCAGCACCACCTCATTATAATCAATTCCAAAGTTGAATTACATGTTGTGTAAAAAAATAATTCCTTTTATCCTGAGTCTTCCAGGATTCCATTTCATTAGGTAGCCTCTGTTTCTAGTATTTTGGGAAGGGGAAAATAGCTTCTCCTTGTCCACTGTATCCCCACCATGCATAATTTTATACACCTCAGTCTTCTCCCCTCTCATTCACCTCCTATCCAGACCAAAAAGCCCCAAATGTCTCAACCTTTCCTCATAGGGAAACTGCTCCAGCCCCTTGATCTAGTTGCCCTCCTCTGATCTTTTTCTAGCTCCACTGTATCTTTTTTGAGGTGCAGCAACCAAAACTGCACACAATATTCTAGATACAGTGTCACCATTAATTTATATAAGGGCATTATGATCTGGGCACCTCTATTTTCAATACCATTTCTCATTCATTCATTCATTCAATTTATATAGCTGCCCATCTCAAACCAGTGACTCTGAGCAGCTAACAATCATAAAAACAGTTAATTAAAACAGTACAAAAAGAAATTAAATACTAAACAGCAGCCAAGAGATACACAATCTGTCAGTGTCAGCACAACCAGGAAACAGGGTCTTTCACACACTCAGGAACCCAGGCCTGGGCACATAGCCAGGTCTTCAATTATCCCTAATATGCTGTTGGCCTTTTTTACAGTGGATTCACACATTTATAAGTTGGTTTGTTGGTTTTCCAATTCATCGAAAACCATGTTTCCAAAGTGAGAGGCTAACCTCCTCTTTAACCTATTCCCAACCCCTACTTTGCATGTTTCATATCACTTAATAGTTTGCATAATCAAACAAGCTCTTTCTACATATACTTTTCCCCTTGATAGAACCAGAAACTGATGCAATATGTCTTGTGTTTTTAATACTGATTATTATAATGCAGTGTTGAAACAGTTAAACTTGCCAATTTTTGGTGTGCCAGTGTCCCTGATTCCTATCTTGGGGACCTTCAAGCATATCATTTGCTGTATTTATAATTAACCAGGATGTATGCTGTATTAACTAGCATGCATCCTGGTTAATTTTAATCAAGTGTGCACCATGTTTTCTTTGCTGATCTTAACCAGTCTTATGCTCTGTAGAAGTGAAGATCTGCTTTCCAAGTGAGATTACCCTTTCCTATTTACTTTCATTTGCATATTAATCACACAGATTTCAAGATTGAAAAGTAAGAGTCCCTTCTTCTAAAAATGTAACAGAAGAAGTTAAACATAAGATGCTGCAAACAGAATCTAGAATCCCTCTGAATAAAGGATTTCCTAAGAGATTTAAAATACATCTTAAGGGCTTCATCACAACTTACCATTATAGTATTTCAAAATCTTTAGATGTAAATATGTAACTTGGTTACATGCCTAGTTGCATTTTATTTACATGTATTTATTTATTTTTAAGATTCTGGAAATTTCAGCCAATCTGGGGATCAGCAAAGGTATGTGTCCTTGATCATGTTATATACAAAGATGTTAATGGGCGAATGGGAATGAGGTATGATCAATATAGTGCAGTGTCACCAGTCTATGATATATGTTTGGTTGGCTTTTTATCACAAAGTACTTATTTTCTTTGAAAACCTTTTTACTTCAGATCCCATATGTAAGCTACTATGAAATGCCATGCCATTGTGGTTTCCCTGTTTTGTCTTCACTGATGCAGTTCAAGGCTCTTCCATACAGTCAGCAGCTTCACTTTCCAATTCTTTGAAGCAGTCTGGTTCTGTCTGTTAGCGTCTTCAGTGTTACCATTTCACTGGAGTAGTTACTGTGCCACATGTTAATTGACTGGGCTGCAGAAATACTCCCAAAGCCTACGTTAACAGAATTTATATCAATTGATACCAGTAGCACCAATTCAAGATGGCTTCTTATGTGTGGAAGAGGTCTCAAACTACTCTTCCTAGAAGACACTTCTCCTAAAGGGGAGTACAGTACCTATCTCTTAGATCTTTCCCAATGGAGGATGCATTATTGGGGGTATATTTGGCCACAACGGCTAGGCAGCTAGCAAAATTCAAAGAGCTCTTACTATATAGCACCAGTAGGGCCTTGACATAGTAAAAGAGTGACTGTCACTCTGTGTTGAACTTCTTTAGATACAGAATGGGTTCTTTCTACTCTTATTTTAGCTACTTAATAATTATTTATTGCCAAACTCAGAAATGTATAAAATAATGGTAGATTTGTTTTGCACTTGACTTTGTATTAATTCTCCTTTGCAAGGTTGGATCTTCTGATCTTGCTGCATAGTAACATCTCTCCTCTCCATTTACTGTCATCTTTACTTTTTTTTCCTGTACTTTCTCTCTCTCCTCTCTGTGGGTGGGTGGGTGGGTGGGTGGATCGACCTACTAAAGATAATGTGTAATTTGTTTTAAAGATGTCATAAAGATGTCATTTGTTTTTATTTATATTTTAATGGTAATTTTAGGTGGTTATGTTTTTAGTGTTATTTTATTGTAAACCGCCCAGACTCCCCCATTGGGGGAGATGGGCGGTGATATTAATTAATTAAATAAATAAATAAAGTGCCTTGCTTCAATACTTGTTTTGCCCTGACAGTGGGTGGTAATTGCACTTCTTTTAAACCTCCTAAACTTTTCTTCCAGCTATGCAGGGTATGGCAATCAAGGAAATCAGAATTATGGACATATGCCACAGGTAGGCTGAGCAGTTGTGCCATTGCTTCTTTAAATGTAGTGGTGTCTTTCTTTATGATCAAGATAATGATTGTATTCCCCAACATGCTTCTGGGATTGTGGCAGAGTAAATAATACCTTGTTCTTCTGTAGAGGAGTAGTGAGACCACATTTTGGGGGAAAGGGTAAAAAATTATCTCTGAGATGACAGAAGACAGTCACACTGAGATTACTTATGAGTAGATTCCTCTTGCTTTAATTGTATGCACCTTAATTTATTGAAGGCCTTAATTTATTAATTTATAAAGTGAAAGCCGGCTGGGTGACCTTGGGCCAGTCACACACGCTCAGCCCAACTAACCTCACAGGGTTGTTGTTGTGGGGAAAATATGAGGCAGGAGTATTAGGTGTGTTCGCTGCCTTGTATATTTAAAAAGGCAGGAAAAAATAATATAAGTGTGAATTCAGTCATCATGGGTATCTCCTGCTGTAATTATTGTTTTACCAAGCAACAATTACTACATGTATAATGATCTAGTTGGGAGGTAGGTGCTGTCAATGATATCACCCTTCTTAAATGCATTTCTATCTGGAGCTAAAGTACTTTTAATTAAACCCTTGATTTAATGGGGGAAAAGAGTGATTGTTAAAAGTCAATGTCAATTAAATGGAGGATTTACCCTAATAACAGTGAGTAGAGTAAGGGAATGCCCCCTTTTCCTCTTGATATCCCACTGGCGCACCTCCAGATCTCAGCACCTTTTCTTACTTCTAGTTTCCCCTCAGATAATGGTGATTGGCCTGTGTGTCTGTTCCTTTGAGAAGGAGTCTCAGTAAAGAATAGGCTTTTAATGTGGCATTTCCCACCTAACTGCCTGCTGATCTTCCTAGGACCACCTTTTCCCTCCTTCCCCTCAGCTGCTGCTGATGTGCTAATATGGCCTCTCCTACCTGCCTGCCCATCCCAAATTTTCCCAGTGCCTTCCCTTCTCTTACCTACTACCAGTGTCCCAACGCAGCATCCCACCCTCCTCCATACCCTTCCCAGCACATTGTCTCTGTCTACCCCTCAGCTACCCTTACCAGTATTTCAATACAGCATATTCCACTGGCATGCCTATCTGGCCCACTCACATCTTCCCATGGCCGTACATTTCCTGCTCCTCTCAACTGTGACCACCAATGTTCTACACACCATATACCCATTCAGCAGATTAGATCCATTAAATCAAGAATTTACTGTAAAATAATCCATCCTTTCTTAGTTCACTCAGAAATACATAGCTGGAGTGGTTTATTTGTTTAATGCAATCTAACTTTTCACCCTCCAGTTGACTTGAGACAGCAGATCTGAGGTATACTGGGTGTTCTGGTCCCTACATACCAGAAGGATGCCTCATAGTGGAAGGCTAGTTTCGTAGTATTCTTATCCTGAATAAAACAAATAAATAAAACAGCAGATAAAGCAATTCAGGCAGTTGAGAAAAATGATGATATCAGCTTCCTCGGTAATCTTCACAGTAACCCTCTAAAGTACAATTATGATGAAATATAATCATGTATTGAACTGTTGTATAAAATTTTGTGTACATATATGCATGTATGAGAAGCTTTCACATGTGTAATTTTGTTGGCTTGGTTTTGTTCTTTTTCATTGTTTAAACAAAACAGAAAAAGAAAGATTAATTAAAGGCAAAAATTTTAAAAAGCCTATCCAGAAACATTCTAGACCAAGAGATGCTGGTTTATCGAATTGCTGTCTACTACATAAGTATAATGTTTTTCTAATTTAAGTAGCTAGACTCAATAAGCACAGCCTTATTTCTCTTTTATTACATTCTCATTCGTTGCAGGGTTATCCTGGCTATGAGCAGAGTGGAGAGAGTTCATCTTATGGGCAAAGTTATGGAAACTATCAAGGGAACTATGGACAGACCCAGACAGGTTTGCTTGAGCATGCTGATATTTTTGTACATTTGCACCGTTCAAGGGCGGCAGTTTACCTAAAGCATTCCCTATTGGATCTTCAGGTTATGGGCAAGGTGGCCAACAAGGATATGGGGGATATGAAAATCAGAACCAGAGCCCATATAACCAGGAATCTTACGGCAATCATGGGCAGCAGAAAGATTTGTCGGGCAAGTAAGGAATCTTTTTTTCTTTTTCTTTTTTGCATTAACTAATTGTTTAAAACTGAAAAGATGATATTACTGATGTAGCCATGTTTTTGTATAATAATGTTATTAAACATTATAGTTAAACAGATAAAAACTAATATAAACTACAGAAAATAAAAAAAGAAAAAAGAAAAAATAGAAAGTGCAGAGAAAAAAAATAATGTAGCTAGAAAAATAAAAAAAGAAAAATGTAGCAAAGAAAAAGAAAAGAGATATATAAGGAAGTAACTTATAAATATCTAAGGAAGTGACTTCCCCCTTTGTCACAACAAGTATAAACAATTTTAAAACAATCTTAAAATTCAACAAACAATCTCTTCATCCCATTTTTCATCTCTTATCCATAAACAGATCCTTACAACCTTGTCATTCAGTGCTGGTCAGCAAGAGCCCACTAAGGGTTACCAGAAATAACAACATACCTATTTTAACCGTGATCAAATAAACCCTTCCTTTTACTTTTAACAATCTTGATCTTTAATCTCTTCAAATAATGTCCTAGAGCTTGTTCTCTTTTCATTTTTTCTTGGTCCTTTCTCACAAAATCCTTCAGAACTTTAACAGATCTCTTTTGTAAATCCAATATAAGAAAGTTATCCAAGTCGCTTTTTTGGTTTGCCATTTGTATGTCCCTTTTAAGTAAAACAAATCCTGGACTCTTGCATCTATCGTACTGTATGTCAGACCGCTCCAATCAAAAGGTTCACAGAACCCCTTATCGGGGCATCTGCCAATATGTCCCTATCACTGCTTACAGACTCCCTGTCGCCAGATGGGAGGGGGTGCCAGGCGGGAGTGTGAACTGCATTGTTATGACTAGGAATTTATGGCATTAACACATCAAGGCCAGGGAGAGGAGATACATCAGAGACACCACCTGGATTGGGAAGGGGGGCGACATATGCTAGTGGGAAAAAGGGGTAAAGGGTAATTAAGTGAATGTAGTTTTAAATGTAGGTTTGAGCAGGAATTCTCCATTCGCAGCTTTTCTTTTGTGCTGGACATTTCGCTTCATTAAAACAGTAACCAGAGCTTGGCCTCTTGACTGTCATTGGGTGAATGCTTGAATGTGCCAGTGCTTACGTTAAGCTGCAGATCCTTTTTTCATCGGGAACTCTTCCTGGATATCGTAACCCAGTTGAGAGTTAACGAAAAATGCCAAAACACGGAAAATTCAAGGCGAAGGAGCCCTCGCCCTCCACTGATACTGAGCAGACTACTGTACGCCAAAGTGGAGGAAGAAAGGATTGAGATGGCAGAGAGCCCCAAAAGCGGGGAAGGTGGTGGAGAAGCTGAACCCCAACTGAGCACAACAGAGTTGGAGAGCACACTCCTCACCCTCAATTTTGTGGCAGGTCCCCAAACTCCAGACGTGAGAGTGGGAGAACCGCTGATGGGGCCCTCGACTTCGAGCACGAAGGGGACGGAAGGGGGAGCTCCCCAACCCGTGGACATGCAAGTGAGAGTACTGAGCCCGGGTTCCAGTGGAACGGCGTCAGAAGTCGATGGAACCCCGCAAGCGATCCGGGGGCTGGAAGCGTGGATGTCCCAGCCAGTTTTATTTGTATATCCAGTGTACCATCTTTTGCCATATCATTCTTGTAGTCTGTCATTTTTAAATCCACTTTCAGATCATTCTCAGTCTTGTCTGGTAAAACTTGTTCCTTTTCCATAACATCTTTTAAAAGCCATCTATCTATAATGGCAGGCACTTGTAAGATTAACTTCTGGATCCATTGCCCACAAATATCCTTTGATACGTCCAGTGTTAAAATATTTTGCTCCATTCAAATTTAAGTGTTGTTCTCCTTTAATTGTGATCTTTAGTTACTTCCGGTTCCTCTAGTGTCCAACGTTCAAATTCCCATCCTATCATGTTTTCTTTTAAGAATTCAGAACAACAGCATTTTCCCACAGGAAGGATTCTTACGATTAATTTCAAAATCTTATTTCAAATCCATCTGAACCCTTAGTCCGTTTATAACATTCTAATTACCCTTTTGCTGTTTATTCCCCCCCAAAAGAGGTTTTTTTTTTAAATGTCTTTAAACTTATCTTTAAAACTTCTTTCATTAAGGATTAAGGGAAACTCACCCATTATAAGACTTGTTGATCGAAAGGTTCTTAATAGTTAAAAAGCAATTAAGCAATTTCCAAAAGTGATTAAGAAATGTGGCTCAGCAGAATTTTGTGTCCATAAGGCTACATTGCAGCTGTGAGCTTGGTGGAAATCCCTCAGCTCCCAACCACTCAACTCATGAGCTGACCGCAGAAACCTCAGTTCCTGCAGTTTACTCACAGGGAGCAGCTGTCTGGGATGTAAGTGGGTGACCTCATGATCTCTCCTTTATCCGGAGAGACTTGGCTGGCCAGAAAACACCATATGGTTGCCAATCTCGCCGCAGTGCCATCTCCGCTCCCTCGGAGATGTCTAGTTCGCCATGAATCCTCACTGGAAGTCATCGAGTCATGTACTGAACTGTGACTGCTGTAAAAACTCATTTGTTAAGCGAGAAAAGAGAGAGGTGGAAAAGCGTTTTAATTGTTTAGCAATTGATTGATTTCTGTGGGTTGGGTTGGAGATAACAGTGGCAGGAACACATATAAGTCAATTTATATTTCTTTTACCTCTGGTTGGTATGACTATTCCATTTTTTTTTCCCCCTGGAAAAATATATGGAGAAAACACTCCCAGAAAAATAGAATGTTTAAGAAGCACTCATAAGATGGTCCAAGAGTTCAGTAGCATTTTATTTGCTTTATTATTACCAGCTGCCTGGAGTAGCTAGCGGACATAGTTTCTGCTGTGTATGTTCTAGCTGAGGTCCTGAATGCATCTGGAAGAGCGGGCACATCATCACACACTAATGCAAATACTAGCTAAATCAGGCAGCCAATATATGTATTTTAAAAAAATAAATTGGTAGTCCTTGACTTAGGACCATTTGTTCAGCGACTGTTCAAAGTTACAAAGGCGCTGAACAAATGGTGGTTATGACCACTCCTCGGAGTTCTGGCTGTCCCAGCACCCCATGGTCACGTGATCATGATCTGGATGTTTGGTAACCGGCTCATACTTATGACCAGTTGCAGCACCCTGCAATCATGTGGTTGCAATTTGCAACCTTCCCTCCATACTTCTCCAGAAAGTCAATGGGGAAGCTGGCAGGGAAGGTCGCAAGTTGCTGGGGTAAGTCTCCCCCACTTGTGCACCCTCCCTGTTCCTCATGCACCCTCCCCATTCTGCACCGTGCCTCTCATGCACATCCTCACACACCCTTCCCAACCTGCACCTCTCACTCACCCTCATGCACCCTCCCTGATCTCTGCTGCACCTCTTGCATACCCAACCTGCACTGCGCCTCTCACACCCCCCCATGCGCCTCCTTCCTCCCCCAACCAGCAGCAGCCACTTACCTGCCTGCCAGCATGGGACTTGGAAGTTCCTGCTGGCTTCCCCACTGAATTTTGTTGTGGGAAGCCGGCAGGAAGTTGCCTCACTTAACTGTGGGATTCAGTTAACGGTGGCAACTGGGACTGCAGGGCTTGCTGTCGCTAAGCAATGCAGTCATGCTTTATGACCACATCACTTAGTGATAGAAATTCTGGTCCCAGTCGCCATCGTAAGTTGAGGATAAATTGCTTTCAGTGTTACAAACCTGGGTTTTTATATTTTCTAAACTACTTAGAAGTATTTTTATATAGAAAATAGTATAAACAAAATTAAACAGCACTTTTCTGTTTTTATTGGAACAAAATTATATTAATTCTTCCCACTTCCTGCTTGATTGGATTATCAGTTGATACCATACGTTATTTGTGGCTTCCAGCAATTATTTTCAAAACTTGAGTGGGGAGGAGAGAAAATGTCTGGGGGAACTGTGTGCTTTTTCTCCCTCTGTTGTGCCTTCCACCCAAGTCAGGACTTCAGTATTTTGCGACAGAATTTAGGCTAATACACATTTGTGCAGTCAGTGCTTCAGGGAACTTGGAAAGGAAGAAAATGTAGAAAAGACTATAGCTTTGTAGTTAGATTGCTCACATTCTTACAGTGTGACTTAGCGTACAGATCCAGTTCAGGTGCTAGATTTTTGCAGTCATCAGCAGCACATGTAAGCTTGGTTGTGGGCAAAGATTCATGCATAGTCACCTGTGAAATAGTTACCTAAGGAGATGGTGGGCTCTCCTTTGCTGGTTCTCCAAGCAGAAGTTGAATGGAGATTTGATAAGGGTGTTTTAATTCAAGTTCCTATACTGAGAAGGAAATTGAACTTAATGGCCTAAATGTCTCTATTATTCTATTTAATTGTATCTGAAGGTTTTGACACTCTTTGTTGCTTTGAATGAATAAGGCCAGGAAAGTTGTCTCTGTATCATTTTTATGCACTTCTGCATAAAAAAGAGAGTGCAATTAATTTCTCGTTTGCTTCAATATAAGGTCTTCCTATGACCAGAAATCCAGTTATGGGCAACCAGGTTCATACAACCAGTCTCCAAGCTACAACCAGCAGCCAGGATCCTATGACCAACAACCAGGTTACAGTCAGCAGCAAAGATCACTTGATCAGCAGTCAGGTTACAACCAGCAGGGACAGCAAAGCTCATACGACCAGCAGTCAGGATACAGCCAGAATCGAGGCTCGTATGACCAGCAACCACAGGAGAGCTATGGGCAGCAACAAAGCTCCTACAGCCAGAAGTCAAACTACGGCCAGCCACAAGGCTCTTATGGCCAGAACCAACAGTCCTACCAGGCACAGCAGAAGGAAGGCTATGGGCACAGCACACAAGGTAGGCATGGCACGGAGTCCACGCAGGAACATTTTGCAAAACAAAGCATTGTGGCACACCTTGTAGGAACTGGAGGATTTTTGTACCCAAGATGTTGCAAAGAGCATATAACAGCAGAGCTCTTAAATAGCTATGGGCCAGCTGCATCTTGTTGCCACATTAACTTGTGTGTGGTTTGGGCATGGAGTGAAGAAATAGTATTGACAGTCTCTGCTGAGTTGCTTCCTTCCAGTTTATTTCTAAAGCATGCACTGTGATAAGAATTAATTAAATTGTATTCGTTCCTGTTCTTGCTAGTTTTTTTACATTAGAGGAGGTATGGCCTTGTTATTCTCACCTAGACTGAAATGCCTGTTCTGTGATCGTGCCTGCTGTGGCACATAGGTAACATCCAAAGCCCAATGAGCATTTCTCCCCCTCCACAAGTATTTCAGTATTTACCTATCAGTGTCGTTGATCGAAAGGCATTTGTTTAAATTATTAAAAAATGTTGACTTTGATTTCTTCTTCAGGACCTAATAGTATAATTTACTGTGTTTGCCTCTACGTATAACCTTTCTAAACTAAAATGTAAGAAAGAAGGCAGTTATTTTATGCTACTCAAGAATAATTGCTTTGAAATTTCTTAGATGATCATGAAAAAAATAGATATGGAGATGATAACCGAGGCTATGGTGGCCCACGAGGTGGAAGCAGATTCGATTCTGACAGTAGGAATTCCATGCCTGGCTTGAGGTAAAGGATTCATCCTAGGAGCTAGAGATGCTTTACTATACCTGTTTAGTCCATTGTTTTTCTTGCTTGCTTGCTTGGATGAATGCTCTTACAAACTATTTGAAGGAGTATTTTCCCCCCTGAAATGCTAGTATAAATGATCTGCATTAAAATTCAGGTTCCAAAATGATTGTGATACTGTATGCCTTGGCAACTAATCTAGGATATTTCTCTGGTTGATTCATGCACCTACTAAGCCATATATGGTATGTTTAGCCTTGGCTTAGCATGGTATGTAACACTAGCCTTCGAGGCTAGAATCTACCTATAGCATATGGCATAGCGTCCAGGTATTGTAGCCTATTTATGTTAAAGGGTCATTGTTTAGTATAATCGTAGCTTAGCCTATACTCACCCCATATAAAGGATTTGTCAGGAATGCATAAAACACTAAATTTTGTAACTTAAAATCAAAATGTATTTTTATAAGAGATAATAAAGGTTACTTGGGATTCTGTTCTATTCAATGCCAGGCTTGGCCAATTATGCATTTATTCATTTATGCAAATATCCTTGGCATACATAGGCAACTACTTTTCCTCATCCGAGAAGGGATTGCTGAAGGTTTTGTTGTCCACTGTTCCTGAGCCTTTAACAGCAGCTTGACATAATATTTGTTCATGCCATGCAAAATTTAATCTGATTTTTTCAGATTGTGCAGCTGTTACAGGCCCAGGAATAAGGCAGACCAAGAAACGATTTGTTCACAGGCCTTGTCCTGCTAAACCATAAGATTGGCTTAGCAGTGATTGTTCAGTTATCAGGTACAGCTGGCCATATTTCTGCATGTTGGTAAGCCAAGTCAGATTTGGGCTTTGTCCACCTACAAGTAACCAGAGAACAATGCCGTGGTTTGCTTTTTAACTTTGTTCCCTAGTTTTTTCCCTGTGGATGAACCAGTCCCATATTGGAATGTCACACTAAGCTTAAACTACCAAGCTACACACTACTTGTCAGCTGCCCCTATTTGAGGATGAGCCAACAAGTGTGTACAGTTATATTTATGGCTGAGTTTGGAAGGAGGTGTAAAGCAGTGGCTGTGTCCTATTTTGAATTTACAGTTCTGTTTTAGCATTATTTTTAGAGAGATCTGAAAATAGAATAATTATTTATTTATCAATGGGTGGCATCATTGCACTGTACTTGATTTTGTGTTGAAAAGGTAGATTCTCAGTGTGTGCAGTTACCGATAATTGAAATCTAAGCTGCCTTAACTTGGATCATTGCCTTTGAACCTGATGGAACAAAGTTAGGAATGGAATGAGTTCGGAAGAGAGGTGTATACAGCTGAATGAGTTCAGAATTTTCTGCACTGACCAAGAGAAAGTCTGCTTTTATTGAGTGACCTATTTTTCTCCTGTGCTGTATGTTTGTGTTGGTTTGCAATGTTTATAGCCTGCCCCAATCTGTAGACTCTGGGTGGTGTATAACAGAATAATAAAAATACAAATATAGAAAAATGCAAAACTAAAACCCTAACAAAAGGAGAACCACTCCCTAACATGTACAGTACAAAACAGTCAACTCTCATTAAAAGCATGCTGAAACCAAACTCTTTCTGAAATGCTGAGAGGGAAGGGGCAACACAAACCTCCAAGGCTAAAGAGCACAAGGGTCTCTGCCAGAAAGCCGTGTCCCCCTAACCTTCTGTATGTGGAAGGAATCAGAGCAGGCCCTCTTGGGATGGTCTTACCAGACCTGAAGATTAAGACTGCTATTCCTACAAAGAAAAAACAAGCTATTAAGTCTGAAACTGATGCTAATACCTATTCTAGGCACTGTCTGATTTTATTAAATTGTATCTCAGTATTTTGGCCGGGGGATTTCAAATCAGGACGTAGCAAATGCAGCCTTGTTATTTGGCATTCTGGATATAACAGGACTCATCCAAGCTTTGGAAACTGCCTCAGAAGTAAAGCAGTGGATATAAGAGTGGTATGGAAAAATTGCATTTGAAAATATTAAATATTCCCTCATTTGTATTGTTAAACAGAAATGGATGAGAGCTATTTCTCAAAATAAATTAGAAGCTTGAACCTGGGCAGGCCATGCTCAACATGTGTGTTGATATAGGACAGATAAGTACTGAACGAATCTATTGATACCTGCATATAGAGAAGAAGCAAAGTGGCAGAAACTGGAGCAGGATCACTTGTATTGTATTTTTATCAGGTGTAAGGTAAATATGCTTGTTGACCCTGCAGTGGCTGCAAAAACATCTATTGTTAACAAGTCCTCCTCTTCCGCAGTCTGTTAATCTCTTGCTTTTATCCAACCATTGATTACTATTTACCAAAAATAGTTTTAAATGGCACATGTCTTACAGAATGTTGTGAACAAAGAAACAACTCTTAATTGCTGAGTTATTAAATTGGATTCAGGAAAGCAGCATTTTATCTAGATGTTGTTGGGGGGGGGTGTTTACTTGCTCCATCTATTTTTTTCTTTCTTTAGTAATCTGCCAGTCAAATTCTTTTCTTGACTTTGTCTAACTGATTTGCTTAATATAGTTGACATTATGATGCCTCTTAAAATTAGTGTGAGGTCATAGCTCAGTGATGAAAGTGCATATTTTGCATGCTGAAAATCCCCAACTCCTAGCACTGCTGTGTAAAGATGTCAGGAGCTTTGACTAAACAGACTAAATAGTACTAGCTGTATTAGGGATATAACTTTGATGCAAGCCAGATGTTTTATATAGAAGTGCCAAAAAAGACTATAATATATATATTTTTTTTTTGCTTTGCCTTTGCACTTTGAACCGGAGAAACTTGAGCAACATTTACATGTTTGATGGCAAGTGTAGTAATATTGGTAATAGTTTTTTAAAAAAAAACACGTTGCTTTTTCCCCACCAGCAGTCTTTATAATATCTTAGAATAAATAATAATTAATGTAATTTTTTTTCTAAAGATCAACAAGTCCAGTGATTTTATAGTTTTGCCTACAAAAGTGAATTTATGAAGTGGCTTGAAAAAGTGCAAGCTTTACCTAAATGTGGGTGGTAATATCCTAGGGAACAAAATAAGTCGAACTGAGAATCAGATAACAGAATTCAAGAAGTATAATTTGAGAATATGTCTAGACCAAAAACAAAATGTTAGCTTTTGTTTGCCATGAATCTCAGCCAGCCACTGTAGCACTAAAACATCAGTGTTCAGTAATAGTAAACCAGATAGGCACTCCATCTTTTACACTAAATGACAAAAACCGTTCTTGAATATACATACCTAAAAACACAGTTGACTTTTCTTGTGAAACTTCATTTTTTTCATAGTGGATATTTGAAAATAATAGAGAAAATTAATGCAGCAATTGTTCACTGTTTTCTTTAATTGCCTGAACTGGCACTGTATTCTCACCTAGATGCAACTCTGACCTGAAATGAGAGTAGCTAAGACTTCCCAGAAATTATTTTACGGAAGGTACAAGCTACCCCCAAATGTGCAGAATTAAATTGATTTTTTAGAATTGGCAAAAGCAAATAGACTTGGACATGAAGAGGTACCTAAAACAGGCGTGGGGTATGTTATTTGGCTTGAGGGCCACACTTTGTATTTCTGCCCTGTGTAGGGCTGCTGTGGGTCTGACTAATGATGCTGTGTTATCACGTGAAAGACAGAACTAAAATTTTAAGATTTGGGAGGAGGATGGGTGGAATGACAGGGCCAAATTTTCCCAGAAATGTTGCAGAGGTTAAGTCTTCCATTTTGTCCCTTTAACTACCCCTACATGGAAAAAATAATAATAAAAGGTCTGAAATGTTCAGCTTACCCAATCTTGGGGCTTCAAATTGAATACCTGTGGGATTGTAGGGAGCTCAATCCTGATTTAAAAGTTTGATTCTGCTATATTAAGGTCTCTTAATATTAAGGTCTCTTAAAATCCACATCATTCTAGATGTGCTGCACTTCACCTCTTGTAATCTGTTTGCATATGTGCCCTATATGCTAATATCCAGGATAGACATCTCTCTCTAAACCATACAGATGGAAAGCTTTTATGACAATCACTTATCCAGCTACGGAATTTGGTGGAGTTCCAGCAATCTCTTACCAGTACAAAGCACAGCTAAAGAGAAGTAATAGCTATTGTTTGAGATAGAGAGTACATGTTGCCAGATCAGGAGGTGGAGAGTAACAGCAGCCCAAGAGGAGAACAACATTTAGCTATAATTTGGATGGAAGGAGGAGGAGATACTCAAATGGAGTGGTAGAAACATAGTAGGCCATGAGTGTTAAAATAGCAATTTATAACAGGATGTAATTTTACGTTCTGTGTTGCTAGCTAAATTTAACCATTTTGTAATGTTGAATGAACAACACTGCCATTTTAGACAACCTTATTTTGCCTTTGAGAACAGTTACATGTTTGTGTATAATAACTGGAATTCATTGTATCCAGACTTACTCCCTGTTGTTTTCTGATAGTCCTAATCCTGTTCTTAATACCACAGAACCAAACATTCATGCATAAAATTCCCCAGACTAAAATGGCTTTTCTATACCTGATTCTATCCATATTACTCAGTTTATTTGATGTAGACACATTTTGTAATAGGAGTACTTTAATGTGAGGATGCTAGAGTTGGCCTTAAGATATTTTTGCCTTGTTCTCTATGTATGTGAAATACCCTCAAGTAAGTAATGAAATGAATTTATTAGTGATTGCACATTATCTGATAATCTTTTACATGTCTCTGCTAATACATAAACATAATAAAGGGCCTGGGTGGGAATCTAGAGCTCAACATTTTTTTTCTCCTTAAATTTTAGATATTTTTTGCTTTTTTTTTACTAGTCTTTCTTAAATAAGTACTGAGGGCTTATCTCCTCCCCCTTTCTCAAAATGGTATGCACTGTTTTAAATTGAATCCTGTCAACAGATTTTTGAGGTAGGTGAGGCTGAGAGAGAGTCAGTGCTCTGAGGTCCCTAATTGAGGATGAGCGGGGATTTGAATCCAGGTATATCTATTCCCAGTCAATCATTCTGAATACTATTGCCTTGGATGCTTTTAGTTCAGAAATACAGTGAAATAAACATATTCCCCCTTATAATTGCTTGCAGAGATAGAAACTTAACTTGTAAAAACCACATAAAACAAGCATTCAATTAAAATGCAAATTAACTATCTGTTGTCTCACCACACCATTGGGAAGTTTTACACTAAGTGAACAGGAGGAATTCAACAGTGAAATGCTCACTAGGATGTTGTTGTTTTTTAAAAAAAACATTTGCACCTTCTATAGTCATGTCCTTAAGTACAGTATAATTATGAGCAGAAAGTTATTTTCTTAGTTCAATCTGTGTGGTGCAAAAGGGTATATAGTGCAAATTAGACTACTTTTATAGAACATGCAGTAAATAAAAAAACATTCACTTTTCTTTAATTGTTACAGACTAGAGTTCTAGTCTTGGCATAAATATAATATCCCAGTTTTTAATGGCAGCAGTCTTGGCTGATTTATGAAGCTCAGGCTGTTATTGAATTGTGCCAAGAAGTGGGTAAAGGTTCTTAGAAGATGCATTTAGCAGATACAGGATAACTTTCAGTAAGTGCAGCTATTGAGCCTTGTGCTCAGCATGTCAAGACCTAAAGAAGAAATCATTTCTTCAATTTTTCCTCTGCAGTGGTGGTGACCGAGGTGGCTTCAAAAATTTTGGTGGTAAGTGCTGAGCATCGAAAAAATATTTCAGTGGAAACTCTATATTAAAATGCGCCAAAAAACCCCCCAAACCCCTAACGAGCCACCAAATACCATGTTTCCATGTTTCTATCCATTAGAAGCATTTGATTTTTTTTCCTGTTTGGGCTGAGGCTGGTGTGTGTGTGCTTAACTTTTTTTTAAGTGCTTATAATACATTTTTAAAAATGAGATTCCTGGTTTTGTTTTTTATTTCCAAATTGCATGAAATGATTTTTCTGGCAACTCATAGTTGGCTTCAGATGGCATCTACAAAAATCTTCTAAGCACAGTGTGGGAGAATTATGTGGCAGGGAGCTTGGTTATGTGGACCAGCAGCATCTACGAGACAACCACCAGCATAAACCTGTGTGGCAAATGCCACAATCTGCAGTTTAGAGACCATAATCGGTTTTCTACTTGGGCATAATCTTGTGTCATTCTCAGCTGCAATTTCTTGTAAACCTTGCCTTGGTTTCAGTGTTACGTATCTTTTTGCTAATATTAATTTAAACAAGATCGGTGTTGCTTAGACACCCTTTGCTTTTTCTCTCCTGTTTCACAGGTCAAAGGGATTATGGGCCAAAGCCAGATGCAGGTAAATGTAGGAGCCATATATGATACACAGTTTCATGATTGTCTCCTTTAGTTTTATACGAGGTAGGCTTCCCCAGCCTGGTGCCCTCCAGATGCCTTGAGGTAGTTCCCAGAATTTGTGGCAGACTTGGGCAGGCTGGTTCATGGAAAGGACAAAATTGCAGTCAACTGAGCCATCTCCTTCATGATGCCACTCTGTTTTCCTGGCACCAATGTTAATCCTCCTTTAATGAGACTGGAATAAAACTAAGGCAACTTGGGATAATCATTGAACATTCACTGCTAGGAATTTATTTAGTAACAGAAGCCTTTCCCAGCCCTATCTGGAGATGCCAGCAACAAAATTATTCTGGAATTCTGGAGGACTACACCAAACCAAAGTCAAATAAACCCACTGTTTAAACCTGACAATTGTAGTATGTATATAATGGTTTATTAAACCATGACTTAGCACAGTGTGTAATCTCAATCAACAAAGACAATTCTGAGCTAGAGGGACTGGTAGTTGCCTTTGGTAGAAATACCATAAATGATATGGAGAATGGATAGAGAAAAATCTTTGTTCCCCGTCAAAATCAATAGGCAACCGAATCAGGAAAAACGAAAGAGAAGAGTTTACTTTTCATAAAATGCAGTGGCTTAGCTGGCTTTAAGACAAAAATCAACAAATTCAAGGAGAAGGAAAGACTACATTCAGGGATGCACCCGTAATGGCTGCTGTGTTCTAGCCCTCCTTGCAAACTTTCTAGAGCCATTTGATTTACTGGGGGAAAGGGATGCCAGATATATAGCTCCTGAATCCAGCAAGGGTGTTTCGGGGCTATTTGGTGAGGGTGGCGTGGGGTGGCTTTTCTTTTCGAGTCTTAATGGATATTGCACATGTTCCGTGGGTAAAATACAGGCTTCCTAAATTTTGTACAGAATCCAAGGAGGTGCATTAGAATGGCCTACTTGGTCTTACTGTTGAGTAGCAGGCTTACATACCAAACTCTTTCTGGCGTTTTTGATTCCAGTGGAGGGGTTTATTTGAACAGACGCCTTAACTGCATAATAGCACAGTGATTCTTTGTTCAGGGCAAATGGTAACTTTTCATCTATTTATTTGTTTTGTATTTTGAACCAAATAGCAAAGTGCTTAAGTGAAAAAAAGTCTCCAAAGCAGTATATATGTATATTAAAAGATTAACAATTCATGAAAACAAACTACCGCAAGTAAAAATCAAATGTTATGGCAAGGACATAAATAAATTTCAGTTCTTTGCAAAATGACTTCCATCTAGCTGACTCCTGAATTAACAACCACAACACATACATGCTATCAGTTTGTGGAAAGGAATTTCAGTGACAGGATTTTTTTTTTTAATGTTGGTGCTTTTCTGGGATTTATGTACATCACCTCTGAAGTAGATGATTAATCAGTCTCACAGAGGAGAAGATAAACCTTTACATGCCTTGGTCCAAATTTATTTAGGAGTTTAATGGTCAACACCAAGGTTTACAACTGTGATCAGAAACATTGCAAAAAGCATTATCCATTTAACAGTCCAACTGCTGTATTTAGAATCATTGTCATATTCTGGACAATTAGTTGTTCACTGTCACTGGTAGCATTGGGAGGGGAAAAATGTCTTTGTACAGTAATACACCTTTTAGCAAACTTCATTGTTTCTGATTAATAATTGCACTGAGAGTGGATTATTCATAATGCTTTTCTCTAAGAGAAACATGGGTAGTTCTTTTCCTTTGGTTTCTGTGCATCCATAGTTTACACGCATTTCCTCAACTTGATGCAGTTTAAATGTATTGATTTAATTCTCGTGAGTATACAGAGGGGCCAAAGTATAAAGGCTTGCTTGTGGATATAGCAAATTAACTGTCTTGGACATTTTGAAAAGGCCTGTGATATTTTGCACAGCTTCTGCTACACACTTTATTTTAAAAATAATACAATGCTCTCTTCAATGTAGATTCAGAGTCTGACAATTCTGATAACAACACCATCTTTGTACAAGGACTCGGAGAAGATGTTTCACCAGATCAGGTGGCTGATTACTTCAAGCAAATAGGTGTTATTAAGGTATGTAAGGTGGTAACACTTAAAAAAGGGGCAGATCAGCTAAGAATATGGGCTAATAGAGGAACAAGGAGGAATAAGGGTTAAAAAAAATAAGCATGTATCAGTGCAGAACAAAATATTTAAACAGATAAAAACTATTAAGACACACCCAAACTAGGTGGACCATCAGAATGTGAGCTTGAATAAAAAGGCGTTTAGTGTTTCTGATGAAAGATGCTTAAAGCTGGATTTAGCAGATCTCCAGTCCTGTGAAATAGCCATTATCCACATACTCCATCTTGCTATCAGTTCTTTCTGAATATTTGAATGAGCGTAAAGTATAGGTGGTTTCTTCCATTGGGTCTGAGTTAGTAATGGTATACAGGTAGTCCTCGATCTATGACAACAATTGGGACTGGAATTTTCATTGCTAAGTGATGTCACAAAACGCAACCATATCACTTAGCAACTGCAATCCCGCAGTCCCAGTTGCTGTTGTTAACCCAATCCCACGGTTGTTAGGTGAGGCAACTTCCTGCTGGCTTCCCACAACCAAAGTCAGTGGGGAGGCCAGCAAGAAGGTGAAATCCCAAGCTAGCAGGCAGGTAAGTGGCTGCTGCCAGGTGGGGGAAGGAGAGGGCGGTATGCAGGGTGTGGGGAGGGTGTAGGGGATGCTCAGTAGACATACGGATCAGGGAGGGGGTGCAAGAGGGTGCACGAGAGGCACAGTGCAGATCGGAAAGGGTGTGTGCAAGAGACACGGGTCAGGGAGGATGTGAGGGAGTGCGCAAGAGTGCAAGGGAGACAGCAAGAGTCGGGGAGAGTGCGTGAGTGACCGGTGTGAGTGCAGAGGGGCTGGGGGAGGGTGCGCAGGTGGGGGATACTTACCCAGTGACTTGTGACCTCCCCTTCTGGCTTCCCCATTGACTTTCTGGGGAAGCCAACAGGGAAGGTTGCAAATGGCGATAATGTGATCACGGTGTGCTGCAACCGGTTGTAAGTGCGAACCAGTTGCCATGCACCCAGATTGCAATCTTGTGACAGTGAGGGTGCTGGGTTGGCTGGAACTCTCAAGGATCAGTCGTAAGCACCTTTCATTCAGTTGTTGAACAAATGGTTATAGGTCGAGAACTACCTCAGGTAGTCCTCGGGTTACGACCATTCATTCAGTGACCATTCAAAATTACATCGGCACTGAATGAAAGGTGCTTATGACTGGTCCTCAGAGTTCTGGCCATCACAGCGACCCCATGGTCAAGTGATTGAGATCTGGGCACTTGGCGCCTGGCCTGCAATTATGGCGTCACAGTGAGCCACAGTCACATGATCATCATTTCCAATGTTCCCTGCCAGCTTCCTACAAGCAAATTCAACAAGGAAGCTGGCAGGAAGTTGGAAGTCACGATCACGTGACGTCCTCGCTTAAAAACCCCATGGTCCTTGCTTAACAATGGCAACCAGAATTGCTGTTGCTAAGTGACACGGTCATGTGATGTTTCACTTTACAACTGCATTGCTTTGCAGTGGAAATTCTGGTCCCAATTGCCATCGTAACCTGAGGACTACCTATAGATTACATTACTACCCAAATGGAGAGCTGCAAAAGACTTATTAGGTCTCTGCCTTACTCTTACGGACCATTTTCTGGGCTGTTTCCTTTCTCTATTGTTACAGTTCTTGATCACCCAGGATATTTGAGGGCTGAGACTTGAAAATAAACTGTAGTGTTCTATTTGTTCATACGTTCCATCGGCACATATGGTGCTTTACAGTGCTTACAAGGATGGATCCGCACTTCAGTGAACATTGAGTCTAAAATTGGTCACTGAACAAGGAGAGGCAAATGGAGACGGTGTGAAAAGGAAAGCTTTTTCATCTGAGCTACAGTGGGCATGCGTTTTAACCTTCATGGAAAAGGTGGGCCTTGAGGAGGGATTTAAATGAAGAAAAAGATAGCATTGCACAAGTGTTCTAGCAGGCAGTGCCAAGCAGTACAGTGCAACAGGAGGGACAGGATGATCTTTCGAAGGAACAGATTTTGGACAGCGAAGGATGGTGAAATTGGAGGAGCGACCTTCCTGTTGGTGGCAGGATTCGCCATTATTATATTGTTAGGACAATTACATGGATGGTGAAAAGCAGTTTGTTTTTTCTCTCTTTTTTCCCAGACAAACAAAAAGACAGGTAAACTTATGATAAATCTGTATACAGACAAGGATACTGGCAAGCCAAAGGGAGAAGCAACTGTGTCTTTTGACGATCCTCCATCTGCTAAGGCAGCCATTGACTGGTTTGATGGTAAGATTGTCCCATTAGTGTATGCCAACCAAGTAGTGCATGAGCACTGAAATGTCACATTATAGGCAAAGGTGGTAAAATAGCTGAGCCAATGATGAAGGTTCTTGCTGCTATAATAAAGGTGATCCTGTGGAAATGGGAAGCATGGGTGGGACATGCTTTCCCTGGCCAGCACTAAAGTCCAGTCCATTCGATGGGCCACCAGGTTAGGGAAGATTGCCTTAGGGATTTTTTTATATATAAATATAAATAAAATGAGAGTGACTGAACAAAAAGAACTCTGTACTGTTACCATTTTTGCTTGAAGTATAGTTGGTTGGGTTTTGGTATTTAAACGTTTCATTTCCTTGTTGTAGCTGGCCATTAGTAGATTTATTCCTTGATCTCTTATTCTTCCTTCTACAGGAAAGGAATTCAATGGCAGCGTTATCAGGGTTTCCTTCGCAACCAGACGGCCAGAATTCATGCGAGGAGGTGGTGGAGGAGGTGGTGGACGCCGAGGTAGTTATAGACCCGGGTCCTTTTTACGTGGTAGTCCAGTGGTACGGTTCCTTTTATGCTTGTTCATCTGAGTGTCTCCCTGAGAATGGGAGCAACACTTCAGCCCAACCTGCTTTTCACGATAATCTCTGACCGAACAGCAGGTACATATTGGCCAGTTTTGATGTCAGATGGCAACATTGTAAGTCTTTGCCATAAGGGCCACATACACATTTCCTTGCTTTAATTGTAATATCATTGTGCCTGCAGGTTCACGTGGAGGGGGCTTTGGAAGAGGAGGGGGCTTCCAGGGCCGGGGTGGAGAACCCAAAAGTGGTGATT
The DNA here is from genome assembly GCF_035149785.1 of Candoia aspera. Taxonomy (NCBI): domain Eukaryota; kingdom Metazoa; phylum Chordata; class Lepidosauria; order Squamata; family Candoiidae; genus Candoia; species Candoia aspera. The sequence continues at coordinate 17,094,426 of NC_086153.1, forward strand.
GGGTTTGTCCTAACCCGTAAGTCACTTTCCTTGGTCTTAAGGAAATCATTTGACGTATAGAAACATAGAGTCTTATACCAAGGTTGCCTAGAACTGCCTACTCCAAAAGTAGATTGTTTGGGGCAGTGAGTACAGTTGGAATTTTGAGACCATAGCATGGAAACTCCAGCAAAATGGCTGCCCTGAAAGGCTTATCTGTTCACGAAATGGCTGCTGTGGGTGGGAGGTTCGTCAACCACAAGGGGAAAAATATCCAGAATATAAACTAGTAAGGTTGCTTAAACCATCTGGTTTATCTATGTCTTTATTATATGCAGGATTCCAAACAAAGCACTTGGCTGCAACTACCCAGAGATAAATTTATTTTCTAAGGATGATTATAATTCTTATGTGGGGCTGGGTTCATTCTTGGAAACTGGGTTCATTCTTGGAAATAAAAATGATGCTAGATGTTTTGCAGCATGCTAACTTTTTTTTTTCCCAGTGAAAACAATTTTTAAATAATTTAAATGGAACAGGGAATCTGACAGTAACCAAGGAAGGCATTTGCACTACCAGAGGAACACCTCAGGCATCAAATTGCCTACCTCATATGATAGGCAGCAGCTTTTCAGGGTTGCTGGAAAAGTGCAGGTTGAAGCCACTGTAATCTGGTATCTTTAACTAGAAGGGTTTGACCTTTCACTCAGAGATTGGTAGTTTCCCACTATTTGAGCTCCCTTCCTGCTGACTTCATGGTCACATCCATGTAATTTTTAAGACAACAACATGGAACTGGTTTGCCATTGCCCTCTTCAAAGATTTTTTTTTCCAAATTCCCAATCTGGTGTGCAGTCCTGCAGTTCCCTAATGGTTTCTCAATCAAGTATTAAGCAGATCTGACCTTGGGTTTGTTTTTCAGTAGTAGACCAGTTGGCTAGATCCTGCCACATACTGTACATTTCACTCAGATAACTATTTAGCAACTCAAATACAGGTAGTCCTCACTTAATGACCACAACTGGGACCAGAATTTTGGTTCCTAAGCAAAGCGGTCATTAAGCAAATCTGATCCAATTTTACTACCTTTTTTGCGGTGGTGATTAAGCAAATCACAGGCATTAAGCAAACCATGTGGTCATTAAGCACATCACGCGGTTCCCCACTGATTTTGCTTGCCAGAAGCTGGCCGAGAAGGTTGAAAATGGCGATCGTGTGACCATGGGATGCTGCAAAAGTCATAAATACAAACCAGTTGCCAAGCACCCAGATTGTGATCACGTGACCGCGGGGACGCTGCCAGAGTCATAAATGTGAGGACCAGTTGTAATTGGTTTTTTCAGCACCATTGTAAGGCTGAACGGTCACTAAACGAATGGTTGTTAAGCAAGGACTACCTGTAAATGTTTTGCTACTGAGCAGTGGCACTTTTCTTCCTGTGTTTTGATTGATTATGTCCATCATCAGGACTCAGCAGTTATACCAATACCATTATGGCTTAATGGGAGTTGGAGTCTAAATAAAGTTAGATGCGGAGGCAAAACTCAGAATGTTTCTAAATAAGAGCTGTATAACATCTATTGGTTATATAGCCCTTACCTTCATTCTTAGCCTCTTTTCAAGGCAATTGCTAAGAGATGTTTCCTGCTCTCTTTCAGGAGCTGTGGAAACATGAACTTTGCTCGCCGGAATTCCTGCAATCAGTGTAATGAGCCCAGGCCAGATGATGGGCGTCCCTCTGGAGGAGGTGTGTGAAAGCCCCACCGTTCAAAATGGAGGGATGTTGTAGGCTGGAGTGACATTGAGAACTTCCCGTTTTATCTTCCTTCTTCACAGATTTCCGTGGCAGAGGTGGTTTTGGAGGCGATCGGGGGTTCAGAGGCCGTGGTGGCCGGGGCAGTGGTTTCGGTGGCAAAATGGGAGGAAGGTTGGTGCCGAATTTTCAGAACGAAGTGTGTATTTCTCCAAATGATGCAGAGAACTGGCAGCATGCTGTATTCAGTAATGAAGAGGGGTAGGTGGGCTCCCAAGACCCACCCACAGTGGAAGCTGCCTGGTTCATTCTAGAATGGCAACCTGCCTGTCAGGAGACAGGCCCAGAAGAGTGATTCACGATGAAACAAGGGACCAGATTTTCTGGGAGAGATTGGTGGCACTTCTGGTTTTAGTCACACCAGAAACCTTTGGGATAAAATGTGCTTCTATCAGAAGCCAGAATGGGGCAGCGGTTAGAAGCAAGTTGGGTTCCTGAAACTCACTGGGTAATTCGTTTGGTTAGGTTAAGCTGCTGCATAGGATAAAAAGTGGGGCTTCGTGTTTGCTGACTTAGCTTATCCTTGTTAGGAATCACCTGTAGCAACTAGTTTTGTGGGCTTTGTACATACAAGGCAGATAAGTGTGGGAATTAAATAATCTTTTTCCTCTTTTCCAGAAATGACTTCAGAAATGATCAACGTAACAGACCCTACTAAAAAAAAGCAGAGAATGCCCCTTCCTCTTTTTAATGGCTTTTCACAGCAAAATTGCTGAGTTTTGCCTGCTGCTTTATATCCCATGGTCTCTTGGATAGTGGAATTAAATGTAAAAACTGGACTTTTAATTTTGTGGGAGGGACTGGGATACCCTTTCCCTTTTTTTTCCTTTCCTTTTTTTTTTTTTTCAAGTCCATCAAAATTTCATCTTTCTATTTCCAACATTCCCCCATTTTTTTCCCCAGCTACCAATTACACTTGTTCACAGGCTCTTAAAAAAAGGATGGAATTAAATTGTAAAATATTTGCCAAAAATCTGACATGTTTTATAATACAAAAAATAAAAGCTGATTGTTTATTTGTGACATCTTGGTTGCTTATTTGGCCGTTGTTATTTCAAGGATTTATTTTTTCTGTATTTCAGCTCTGAGGCACACTTGTGCATGGACCTTAACTGGTGATGATCTGGATTGTTCTAAAATGAGCAATTCTGGAGTGAAACCATTTGTGTTCTGTGGATCATAAAATTATGCAAATCGGCATATATTAACTTATTTGTCACTAGTTGACTGGGAAGAGAAATTAGGCTATGCATAGCCAAGATTATTGGAAGTCTTTTGAGCTTGAGAGTTTTAATAGGTATTGTCCACATCCACACAAACTAATATTAAGGATTATCCATCCATCCATCCATCCATCCATCTATCCATTCTTACACTTTTATATAACTGTCCATCTACCCAAAGGAACATTGTGTATTTGTGCAGAAATATGTGTATTCTGGGGAGAGAAAAAGCTGCACTGAACTGAAAGTCAAGATTATTGAGAAACAAACAGGAACACGGTGTTTCAGTATTTTTAAAATGTAATTGTATGCATACACCCATGGCACTATTCATAGAATTTGACTTTCTAGTCTTATATTTTCATGTTGCTCTTAACACTGGGAGGGTAAAAATTGAAGGGAAGGTGGTCTTCATTGACTCCCAGAGTTTAGCTGTCCCCGTCTATACCTGTGCAAAGGGAGAATCGGTGCATTCAGCCAGGCTCCATTTGGATAAGAAAGCATCATATGTGGGTTTAATTTGGTTAGGGCTCATACTGGAAACCATGAGCTAATTAATGGAAATGGCTTTCTGAGCAAAGCTCCCATCACTGAATGCCTGTATCCACTCACATCTAGAATGAGAAGCGGGGCAGCCATCCAGCTAGAGCCTGATACCATCCACTTTCAAAAAGTTTCTGGGAGCCTGCTACCCCTAACTTGGCAGGTTCTTCTATATATAAAGGGGAGTCCTTGTATTTTGGGCCTTGTTTTGCCCAGGTTAAGTTTGCTGTATCATAATGCTGCAGTCATAAGGAAAGCTTAATCTGACCTTCACACCAGTGAAGGTTTACTCCCCCACCCCATGGATAATACACCAGTTGCTGGGAACAACAGCCAATGATGGGTATTGCCTTCCTGTTGTATTACTGAAGAAGAAAACAGGATGCTAAATTGTTCAGATCCACAGCATCAGATTTTGTCTTGCTGCTTTCCCACAACATGTTTAGGCAGGATAGTAGCACCTGTAATGGCTGCATTTGCATAAAGTGTATTGGAATTACCACTGGTTTCGGGGAGTTGGGGAGAGTTGTAGCTTAGTGTGTTGTACCAATTCAGCCTATTAGGATAGTTTATGGTTCAAGACTCGCCAAGTTAAACATGTTTTACAAATGTGTTTCATAGATTAGCCCCCTCGTTCCCTAGTGGCTTTTTTCTTTCATGTTTCCTCTTTTGATAGGTCTAGTTACTTCTCAGTCCAGTGATTCTTGCATATCCATCCTCTTTTTGGGAGGCGGGGAGCTTCTCCACATTAGCTACCCACTCTTCTGGTATCCATTCCAATTGCCTAGCAGTTCTTAGTCTTGTCCTGAGAGCCAACGCAAAGCTAGTCCCTACATTTTTTCATTCTTTCACAAAAGCTGAACTACAGAGATTTGAAAGTCCTGATCCATGATCATTTGCAAGCCGTAGCATTCAGGATGCTGGAAATTGTCAGTAGATTTCAACACCTGGATGTTCAGAATGAGTGTGAGTGTGTTTCCTGACAAGTACCGGGACTTGTCCTTTAGCAAATGGAACTGCAGGTGGTGCTCTTTGCTTCCATGAAAAATCAAATGAATGGCTTAAACAGAACTTGCAGAATGAAAGATTTCTCATTTCTGTGAAGGATTCAGCTTGTGGAGCTGAAGGGGGGAAAGAGGCAAATTCTAGATTTGGAATGAATAGAAAAGGGATTGAGAATAAAACACTGATAAACCATTGTGCTATACAGATTAGGGTATGCAGCCATATTTGAAATACTGTACTGTTATTTCAGAGACTTGGGCAATATAGAAAAGACAATTGAGATGACTGGGCAGGGGTACATAGGAAGGATCATATCCCTTAGAAGGGAAACCTGCATTTAGAGGGCATTGGCTTGAGGGGGAAATTACGTGGGAGGAATAAAAGGGTTTAAAATCATACTCAATGTGGAGTACTGGTGGGGAATGAAAATCTCTTCTCAGGAGAACTTGATCATCCTTCAATAAGCATCAATGGCAGTAGGTTCAGGTCAAATTAAAGCTTTATATAACTTGGGTATATGTGCACGTCTGTATACAGTATATATACTTTAAACTGGGTCTGCCATCTTTTCAGGGGGAACATGCAGTTTTGTGTTATATAGGCACCAAAGTTTTTTGATGATTTTTCAAAGTAAAAATAGCTGAAATGTTTATCAGATCTCATGGGTGGACACAAATCATGCTGAACTTGGCTAGGATATTTTGGTAATTACTTTTTAAAAAATTAATATGGGAGAGGTGGTGAGTGGTGTGTATTCAACCCATACCTGAGGAAGAAATATTCAATGGGTTTGTGTTTGTGTGTGCTTTTGAGTCAGTATTGACTCCTAGTGACCGCCTGGGCAAGTCCCTGTGATTTTCTTGGCAAGAGTTCAGAAGTGATTTGCCATTGCCTGTTTCCAAGGGCTGAGAGAGAGGGGCTGGCCCAAGGTCACCCAGCTGGCTTTGTGCTTAAAGCGGGACTAGAACTCACAGTCTTCCGGTTTCTAGCCTGGTGCCTTAACCACCACATCAAATTGGCTCTCATTGATAGAGATAGGCAGTGTAAAATGGAATTTCTGTATTCAAAGACTATCTCTCTGAATGCCAGCATTCAGGTTGGTTGGTTGCCACTGGAGAAGTGTTGTTATGTTAGTTGATTGGCCTCTGTGGGAAGAGGAAGCTGGTTTAAATGGATCCTTGGTCTTGTTCCATGATGACTGACAATCACAGGAAGGGGTCAAGAAAAATACATTGAATTGATGCTTCACAGCATTTTCTGTTCTGGGCTGTTGCTGCAATGCAGGTACAGTGGACAAACCACTTCACCAAACCTGGGAATGGATGATTAGAGGATGGCTGATGCATCATCTCCAGAGCGAGGTGGTTCCTTCAGGGTGTAAGTTGGCCACCCAAGGATGCCTTGTCTGGACAGTAGTGGTCAAGATCAGGGAAACCACTTGTCCCCTAATTGGAGCAGTGTTCCATCTTCTTAAAAGCTTCACAATGCCTTGTCAAGCATGATTCATGCCTATGGCTTGCTGAGCATGGAGCTTTCACCTGGTTCCAGACAGTATGTCAGCTGCTGTTTGGTGCTACTCAGTTGCCACTCCTCATTCTTTAAATAACCGATGCCACAATCTGCAGTCCTTGTAGTGTTTTTATGACCAGAAGGACAAGGAACCACCCAGGGTCCCCCGCGTGGGGGAAATGGGCAGTGATAAAAATACGATAAATAAAAAATAAATAAATTTCCCCCCCTTTCTCATAAGTCTAAAGTTCAATTTTACCAAATGAAACTGACAGTAGAAAAGACTACATCAGTAACTATTTCCAGCGATGGTTTGCTTTAATTGGTGCCAAATAAAATATGACCATCCAGGTGCTAGAAAACATGAATTACGTATTACAATGTGTCAATCACAAGAACATCCAGTACATTTTAAAAGCTAATTCAAAGTGGTTTTAATCTTTAAAGACCCTGAAGAGTTTGGGACCTGCATATCTTAAAGTCTCCTACTCCTTTGACAGGCAGTGTGGTATAGTGGTTAAGGTGCTGGACCAGTTCTCCTCCTCCCTTAGGCGTGTAAGCCAACTCTCAGCCCCTAAACCGCACCGAGGTGTACAACAAGCCAGCTGAAGAGCAAGCTTGCCACATGGTGCATCAATGGCTTTGCTATGGGAACTGGGTAAGGGCAACATAAACAAGTCGACCTTGTGGCCAAGCAAGACGGACACTCAGAAGAACAACTTCCTTGGTTCCTGCATCACCAGTTGTGGTGATGTGTTAATGTAGACAAGTTCTTTGTTGGAAGCCCCAACATCTACTTCAAATTGCATGCTTTAAATACATTACAACAAGTACAAATGCACTGCAGCAACCCAGAACACCAGAAAAAGGAAACAGACTACATCTTCCAGCAAAATGGATACCCATGCAACTTTATCAAAAAGTGCCTGACCACTCAATGCACAACAGCAAAACCAACACAAGCTATGAAGGGGATAACACTGCCATACCTCAGAAACATCTCAGAAACCACCAACAGACTGTTACAATCGCATGGCATCTCCTTAGCACGCAAAACAACCAAGGCCCTCCAAAACATCTTGAGTAAACCAAAAGACCCAGTAGCCCAAGAAGAAAAAACAGGAGTTATTTACAACATACAGTGCAAGGACTGTAACAGCCACTATGTAGGACAGACGGGCAGAAGACTAGCAGAGCGCATCCACAAACACCCACTGGCAGTCAGAAGACACGATGAAAACTCCTTCATCTCACAGCACATGGACAGACTCAGCCACAGTTTTAACTGGGAAACTGAGCATCCTAGACCAAGCCAAATCCAAAAACACCAGAGAATTCCTGGAAGCCTGGCATTCAGACAAATCAGCCATCAATAGACACAGAGAGGTAAACCACATTTACACACCATTCAAAAGAGACAAAAAAAGTTAAGAAGGAAAAAAGACCAGAACACATCCTCTCTAGCAGCCAACACCCAGATAACAACTTAACATTAAATTTATACAGCCATCCATCTCACATACGTGACTCTGGGCAGCCTACAATAAAATGGACAAAACAAAACACATAATATAAAAACATGTGGCAGCTGAGCATCATAACATAAAATAAAAACTTGGAAGAAAAGTAGATGTCAGGACCCCGTGACTGAGGTGGTTAGAGAAAATTAGTGTCCTTATGAGAGGGAGCTTCAGATGAGCTCACCTTGATCAAGTCACTTATTACAGAGAAACAACTTAGTGCAAACACATTGGCACATTACACGGCCTTGGTTAGGGTGTCCCTAATGAAAATTCTGGTTTGATAGGATTGCATCAAGGCTAAGGGAGAGCTGGTAGCTGCTTCTCATTCTTACAAGGTGAACCTTTGCAGGTGCCCATCCATCTGGTCTTATAATACAAATACTTTTTTAAATAGCTGTTCCCATAAAAAAAAGAGGGATGCTGTAATGGATGGGTGGAATTAGCTGATAGCAGCAGTGAAATCTAATATGCCTTCACTTAATGGGGACAAGTATCTGCTTGCAGGCACTTGGAGCCTGTGCACCTTGATTCTCATATTCCCATAACAAGTTATTCCATGAGTGCTATGTGGAAGAGGCTGATAAGGCCTCCTCCAGTTCCCAAGAAGGATTTTTATTCTCTCCCATGCTAGCTGCAGGTCTCAGAAGTGGCCAAAAGGCAGAAAGGCACCAGGAATAGATGTGTCTTCCAGAGTTGATTTAAAAAAAAAAGAACAATTGGGAATGGTGGGTGCCAGTCCTGGCCTCACTATTTACTTCTAGAGACCAAATAACGAAAGACTGGGGTTTGGCCATAATCATGCCAATTGTCAAGACGGGAAGGGAAGATCTCCCTGAAAAATTTGTTTCTGTTGTTGTTTATTCGTTTAGTCACTTCCGACTCTTCGTGACTTCATGGACCAGCCCACGCCAGAGCTTCCTGTCGGTCATCAACACCCCCAGCTCCCCCAGGGACGAGTCCGTCATCTCTAGAATATCATCCATCCACCTTGCCCTTGGTCGGCCCCTCTTCTTTTTGCCCTCCACTCTCCCTAGCATCAGCATCTCCTCCAGGGTGTCCTGTCTTCTCATTATGTGGCCAAAGTATTTCCGTTTTGCCTTTAATATCATTCCTTCAAGTGAGCAGACTAGCTTTATTTCCTGGAGGATGGACTGGTTTGATCTTCTGGCAGTCCAAGGCACTCTCAGAATTTTCCTCCAACACCACAGTTCAAAAGCATCGATCTTCCTTCGCTCAGCCTTCCTTATGGTCCAGCTCTCACAGCCATATGTTACTACGGGGAACACCATTGCTTTAACTATGCGGACCTTTGTTGTCAGTGTGCTGTCTCTGCTCTTGACTATTTTATTGAGATTGGTCATTGCTCTTCTCCCAGGGATTAAGCGTCTTCTGATTTCCTGACTGCAGTCAGCATCTGCAGTAATCTTTGCACCTAGGAATACAAAGTCTTTCACTGCTTCTACATTTTCTCCCTCTATTTGCCAGTTATCAATCAAGCTGGTTGCCATAATCTTGGTTTTTTTGAGGTTTAGCTGCAAGCCAGCTTTTGCACTTTCTTCTTTCACCTTCATCATAAGGCTCCTCAGTTCCTCTTCGCTTTCAGCCATCAAAGTGGTATCATCTGCATATCTGAGATTGTTAATGTTTCTTCCAGCGATTTTAACTCCAGCCTTGGATTCCTCAAGCCCAGCATGTCGCATGATGTGTTCTGCGTACAAGTTGAATAGGTGGGGTGAGAGTATACAGCCCTGCTGTACTCCTTTCCCAATCTTAAACCTGTCCGTTGTTCCGTGGTCTGTTCTTACTGTTGCTAATTGGTCATTATACAGATTCTTCAGGAGGCAGACAAGATGACATGGTATCCCCCTACCACTAAGAACTTGCCACAATTTGTTATGGTCCACACAGTCAAAGGCTTTAGAATAGTCGATAAAACAGAAATAGATGTTTTTCTGAAACTCCCTGGCTTTTTCCATTATCCAGCGGATATTGGCAATTTGGTCCCTAGTTCCTCTGCCTTTTCTAAACCCAGCTTGTACATCTGGCAATTCTCGCTCCATGAACTGCTGAAGTCTACCTTGCAGGATCTTCAGCATTACCTTACTGGCATGTGAAATGAGTGCCACTGTTCGATAGTTTGAACGTTCTTTAGTGTTTCCCTTTTTTGGTATGGGGATATAAGTTGATTTTTTCCCATCTGATGGCCATTCTTGTGTTTTCCAAATTTGCTGGCATATAGCATGCATTACCTTGACAGCATCATCTTGCAAGATTTTGAACAGTTCAGCTGGGATGCTGTCGTCTCCTGCTGCCTTGTTATTAGCAATGCTTCTTAAGGCCCACTCAACCTCACTCTTCAGGATGTCTGGCTCTAGCTCACTGACCACACTGTCAAAGCTATCCCCGATATTGTTATCCTTCCTATACAGGTCTTCTGTATATTCTTGCCACCTTTTCTTGATCTCTTCTTCTTCTGTTAGGTCCTTGCCATCTTTGTTTTTGATCATACCCATTTTGGCCTGGAATTTACCTCCAATGTTTCTAATTTTCTGGAAGAGGTCTCTTGTCCTTCCTATTCTATTGTCTTCTTCCACTTCCACACATTGCTTGTTTAAAAATAATTCCTTATCTCTTCTGGCTAACCTCTGGAATTTTGCATTTAATTGGGCATATCTCCCCCTATCACTGTTGCCTTTTGCTTTCCTTCTTTCTTGGGCTACTTCTAGTGTCTCAGCAGACAGCCATTTTGCCTTCTTGGTTTTCTCTCTTTGTGATGTATTTTGTTGCCGCCTCCTGAACAATGCTGCCAACTTCTGTCCAGAGTTCTTCTGGGACCCTATCTACTAAGTCCACTCCCTTAAATCACCTCCACTGCATATTCCTTAGGAATATTAGTGAGCTCATATCTAGCTGATCTGTGGGTCTTCCCTAATCTCTTTAGTCTGATCCTAAATTGTGCAAGAAGAAGTTCGTGATCTGAAATACAGTCAGCTCCAGGCCTTGTTTTTACCGACTGTACAGATGTCCGCCACCTTTGGCTGCAAAGGATGTAATCAATCTGATTTCGGTGTTGTCCATCTGGTGAAGTCCATGTATAAAGCCGTCTCTTAGGTTGTTGGAAGAGAGTGTTTGTTATGCAGAGTGAATTGTCTTGGCAAAATTCTATCAGCCTATGTCCTGCTTCATTTTGTTCTCCCAGGCCATACTTACCTGTAATTCAAGGTGTCATTTGACTGCCCACCTTAGCATTCCAGTACATCCAGTACATTCCATAACATCTCTTTTAGGCGTGTTGTCCAGTAGGTGCTGCAGATCCTCATAGAACTGCTCTACTTCAGCTTCTTCAGCATCTGTGGTTGGGGCGTATATTTGGATCACTGTGATGTTAGATGTCTTGCCCTGAATTCGAATTGAGATCATTCTGTCGTTTTTTGGGTTGTATCCAAGCACTCCTTTAGCCACTTTACTATTAATTATGAAGGCTACTCCATTTCTTCTGTGGTCCTCTTGTCCACAGTAGTAGATCTGGTGGTCATTTGATGTGAAGTGACCCATTCCAGTCCATTTCAGTTCACTGACGTCCAGAATGTCTATCTTTAATCTTGACATCTCACCAATCACCACATCCAATTTGCCCTGGCTCATAGATCTTACATTCCAGGTTCCAATGGTGTGTTGATCCTTAGAACATCGGATTCGCCGTTCACCACCAGCACCGTCGGCCGCTAGCCGTCCTTTCGGCTTTGAGCTAGCTGCGTCATCACGTCTGGGGCTAGTTGAACTCATCCTCTGTTCCTCCCCAGTAGCATTTTGACCATCTTTCGACCTGGGGGTCTAATCTTCCGATGGTATACTGACATATCTCTGGTTGTACTGATCCATTTAGTTTTCACGGCAAGAATACTGGGGTGGGTTGCCATTACCTTCCCCAGGGATCGCATTTAGTCTGACCTCTCTGTCATGACCTTCCCGTCTTGGGTGGCCCTTCACGGTTTAGCTCATGGCATCATTGAGGTGCTCAAGCTCCAGCACCACGACAAGGTAACGATCCTTTGCTGAAGCTGAAAAATTTAACCTACAGTAATTAATTTATTTAGCATAATAAGCAAGCTACATGCAAAATGTTTATACTGGAAACTCCCAGACTGGTCTATGGAGACAGAAAATATTCTTGTTTTTGAGCAGGCAGGCTTCAGGAAAAACAGAAGCCCAGGAGAGCAAGGATTGGTGTTGAGTCACTTAGTGAATAAATACAGTGTGAAACCAAGCTCTGCTGCATTTATTGACATTAAGCAAGCCTTCAATAGTACCTCCAGAAATAAACAAAAAAGCAAAAGTTCAGAGATACATCAGTTAACCAACATCTGCTTTCCCTCACTTACAAAATGCACAAAAATGCCAAACTGAAGCTAAGACGTAATGCAGCAGGGTAATTCTCTGAGCTGTCCCTCGTTGTGTTGAAGAAGGCTGCAGTATTACCCCCTTGTCATTCACATCCAATATAAATTCCATCATTGATTGTCTGTAAAGGAATGTAGAGATGACCTTGCAGTGGAGGAACCATTAAGGGAGGTAGAATGGGAATTCAGTCCTGGGAAAGTAGATGGCATGAGAAAGAAACTCGGAATAATGGCCTTGATTCTCTTTGGTATAAGATGGGGCAGAAAGAATTCTTTCAAGATTCTGTTATTTAACTTCGTAACAATAAAGTAACATTCCTGCAATCCTTGTGGTATCTGTTTCCTGACCTGGGCTACCTTGAAGGGCTGATATTGTTTGACAAAAGGAAAACACCACTCATCAAACACTGCAAGCAGGCAGATAGTGCTACTCTTTACAGATCAGAGTGATTTTATCACAGCCCCTGTTGGATTAAAGAGGCCTTTTGTTCTTTATTCCTGTTCTGTTTGATCACCACGTACAACTGAACTGCAACAAAGATTCAGATCTATTAGTCTGAACTGGGCTGTCAATGGCAGAAATTTGACCAGGTAGCTGAACTCCCTTGGGATGACTTTTCCATTAAGTGGGAGTCAGAAAGCTCACTTCTTATATGTCTCCCCCAAAGTTCAAAAAAGTAGTATAGCCAATCCATCATTCTTCTTTATAAGAGAAACACAATATATTCCAGCTGCCATTCAGCACTTTGCGGCCAAATCTCTAGCTGAACATCTTTATGGAGCGGGATTAGGGCTCTGTCGTTCCTCTCTGCATGAGTCTATCCAACCCAAGTTTTTAAGGAAAGTCATTCAAGTGGTATGCTGTGTACCTAATGCAACATTTTGCCCAAGGCTGTTACCAGTTTGGGTGAGAATATGTAATGTCTGGCTAGGTTGAATTTCCTTCCACAAGACTTGGCCCCACTGATATTGGTGAACTCCTTCCATGCAGCCTGGAAAGTTAGGGTAGAGCAGAAAATGGGGCAAGATGGGTTTTCCCCCAGGATTTGGGGAATGGGATAGGCCCATGCCAAATATATCTTGGAATGAAGACTAAGAAATGAGCAGGTAGAAAGATTAAGCAGAATTTCTGCAGGTGTGGTAGCTAGTCACTACTGGCTTCATGCCTAAGGTGGAACTAGAACTCACAGTCTCCCAGTTTCTAGCCTAGAGCCTTAACCCCTACACCAAACAGGCTCTTGGCACTAATTTACAGTTTTAAAAAGAAATATGATATAGTGTCTTATCAATCAGTAGATTTTAACTTTAAATAATCTTTATCAACCTAGACCAGCTTTTTCGGACCTTAACCATAAGCATTTTAATTTTTGTTTCCTTTGTGTGTGTTCTTACTGTCTCACTATAAGCATTGTTTCACTATACCTTTATTTACTGTCATTTTATAGAAATTCTTTCTGTATTTTTATCAGGGATCTACAGTTTTAATTGCAAAACTGTATACAGTCAGCTCAGTGACTGCTGTAAAGGCTATTCATTCTTTGTAGATATTTCATTCATCAAATATCCTGATGAATTAAAACTTTTTAAAATTATTGTCACTGTCACAAGAGGTACCTAAGAAGAGCTCAGATGCAGTGCTCCAGCAAGATCTGCCTCTTCCATCCTTGCATTTGAGCTCTGGTTTTAAAAACCACAGTATACTAAGTGATAATTAGATTTGAAATATGTGCCTCCAACATACTGGGCAGCTGCATGTTGGCTTGCAAGGCAATCTCTAGATTAGAGATCTTAGGTTGCATAGCACAGTGTCAGCAGGCTTGGAGTAAGATGGGGCTTTGGTGGCCTTGATAGCAAACCACCCAAAATGTGCCAAAACGGACCTAGCCGACACTTTCTTGATCTTGCCAAAACCCCTGATGTGAAAGCCTCAATTGACCAAAGCCATGTTGGGTGCCTGAAGTCCATTTTCATGGGCTGATCGGTGCAATTAAATATTAGATAAATACCAGTTATATTTCTTTTGGCTTAGCATTTTTCTCCTCTTCTGCACTTTGCAGAGCATCGCTGGCTTTCCCCAAAAGGGAATTGTGAGGTGGGTAGCCATGCATGACTTGAAATCCGCGGGGAGCACCAGCTAAAATCTCCCCGGGAGAAGGAGCGGCGAGTGACGTCATCGGCCAACTTGCTTGGGGGATCGGTGGACCTGTCTTGCTCTGGCGCGCGAATGAGGTGACCGCGACTTGCGCTTCTGACTACCGTTTGCAGCGCTACGTTACAGGATGGAGCAGATCAGCCAATCTCGTTAATCGCCGGCGCGTCTTTCCTTCCTTCCTCGCAATTCCCACTTCCCCGTAGCAACTCTACTTTTCTGCTGGAGAACGCCGGCAGAATCCCATCGAACTCCAGCCCCAAAATATTAGGAAGGGGGTCTTTGGGTGCAGAAGCAGCGGCGCCTGAGAACCCGTGGCTGAGAAAGCCACTGCGGCTGCTAACGCCGACGCCTTCTTCAGGAACAGCGGGCGCGCGTTCCCGCCCCGCAAGGGAAAGGGTCGGGGCCCCTCGGGGAGCGGATTCAGGCTCTTCCCACGTTCAGAGGCGCTCAGGTTTCGGGCGGGAAAATCCTCCCCGGGGTTGTACTGTACTTTGGTCCTTTTCTTTCCCGGTTGGGCTTCTGGCTACTCCGAAGCCCCGGGAGGCGCGGCCGAGTCGCGAGGCGTGGCGAGGCGAGGCTACCTTGCAGGTCGAGCCCGAGAGGACGGCGGAGGGCTTCTTCTGGGCCAGCAGGCGCCCTGCCTACAGACCTGGGCGTGCTCAGCCAGCCCAGCCGGATGGGAGGAGAGGCCGAGGCCGGGGGGCTGAGCGCGGCTGGGCTTCCCGGCTGCGTCGATCAGCTCTCGGCGGGACGGGAGGCGGAGCGGCAGCGAGGCGATGGCCGCGGCTGCTGTCCTGATCGCGGCGCTGCTCGGGCTTCTCTTCGCCCAGCCGAGCTCCGGCGCCCGCGGAAGAAGCCAGCCGGGAGCGGCCCAGGTGAGGCAGGCGGGCGGGCGGGCGGGCCCAGTGGATGCTGGGGCTCGGGACCGAGCAGGGGTTAGTCGGCCGGGACGGGAGAGAGCTCTTTGTACATGCCCAGAGACACGGTCCGCATTAGATTTCGGCCTACCGCCCCTTAGGAACGAGACCAGCTAAGCGGCGGCTTTTACCATAAAGAGTGAAGGAGGATTGAAAGTTACTTGGGTGAGGCTGTGATTCTAAAGGCAGACAATGCCATTGTTACTGTACCGAAGTTTTCCAGATGTATGGGTCTGAGTCTCCTCCTCCCTAGAGAATATGGAACTCGAAATTAAGCTAGTTTGGAGCCCCAGGCTGGCTCTCCCCAGTGGTGTGTTCCTGATGTCAGATATGCTTCCTTCGTGGAGGGAGGCTCTGTTAACAGTCTACCTAAATAATTGTTAGTAGGACTATTCTTTGCCATGACTTTTCCTAAATCCTTTTAAAGCCATTTAAACTGGTACCCAGACTGTGGCCAGTTGGTGTAGTGGTTAAGGCAGTGTTTCACAACCTGGGCAACTTTAAGACGTGTGGACTTCATCTCCCAGAATTCCCCAGCCAGCCATGAAGTCCACAGGTCTTAAAGTTGCCAAGGCCTAGAAACACTGGGTTAAGGCATCGGGCTAGAAACCGGAAGACTTTGAGTTCTAGTCCCACCTGAGCCATGAAGCCAGCTGGGTGACCCTGGGCCAGTCCCCCTCCCTCAGCCCTAGGAAGCAGGCAATGGCAAATCACTTCCGAAAAACCTTGCCAAGAAAACTACAGGGCTGACTCAAAGGCACCCCTCCCAACTTATGGCCAAAGCTGGGACTGCACAGAGGCATCTGTGGGAGGAGGTGTGTCAAAAAAACCAAGATGGCAGCCACAACCGCCAACTGAAAGCCCTATTCCCTTTTTATGTGGGCCATGTGTGCATTTCAGTCTCAGCACATCTGCCAGGTGAGAGGTTGCAGTTGGCTGTTCAACTCCCATCACCTACACCTAAGACAGCATTGCTGGCTGGGAATGATAGGAGTTGTAGTCCAACACATTTAGAGAGCACCAATTTAGAGAAGGCTGGCTTAACATTGGCCCCAACTGCCATGGATTGTATTTGTTTCATGTTGTTGCTGTATCATTCCAAGTATTTTCCCCATGTCTACATTCTATCATGGAATTGAGATTAAAATATGCCTTTAAGTTGCCTCAGGACACCTAGAATTCAGCATTGATGAGGACCAAGCCAGCCATCTATTCAGTGCAGCAAATCTAGAGCTGAAGTTCTTCTAACAGATAGCTGGTCTCTGCCTGAGCACCTCAAGTGAGGGAGAGGCATCCCCCTTTTGCTGAAATTTTAAACAGAATCTCCTAACAATTCTCAAGCTTTGGATTTTCAGAGCAGGGGCTCAGTTAGCCGGTTGATAATCTGGGCTGTTCTGTATATTTCAATTGAGCCAAGGCTGGTAAAATTATCTTTGGATCTCAGTCTGAAAATTCTCCTAATCCTTAACTTCAAAATATCATAACAGATTGAAGAGCAAATTTTCTTTTGTCCATTTATGACAGCCCAAAGCAGTTCCCTGTTGCATTTGCTGTATTCTGATAGAGGCGGTTCTGCTCAGTATACATGATACTTTATACAGTTTTGTAAACAAGACATGGTTCCTGGAATATTCCCCTAATATAAACTGTTGGAAGATTCATTCAGGGGGAACATATCTCAAAAGAAGCATGGAAGCGTGGTTCTTCATAAATAAGGATGTCAGCCCCACTAGATAGGCCAGACCATGAAATCAACTCCACAGGAAGGCTAAAGCTTCTTTTATTGAGATTGGTTATAATAACAAAATCTTGCAATTCTGACTATGCTGTACCTCCTCCTCCTCCTTATAGTTCAGTGAATTAGGAGGCCTCTGTCTGAGCTGATTCTGAATGTTATCTGGCTGTTCTGGACTTAACAAATGTCTCAGCCCCTTTTGCCTCCTGCATACCTCCATCAAGGTAATCTTCTTTACTAACTATACTACCTGTATGTGAATTTTGGAATTGAGAAGGGCTTTGTGGCTAAGTCCTGACTAAAATGAAGGCATTCATTGGGCAGGGGGAATAAGCATCTGGATTAAGATAAGAAGTTAAGTACCAGTGGCTATGGAAGTCACCTACCACATCTGTCTGACTAGACCAGTGGCTATGGAAGTCACCTACCACATCTGTCTGACTAGACCAGTGGCTATGGAAGTCATGGCATGGGCTGGCATATAGGATTCAGCTGGAAAAGAAGCCAGACAAGCAGTGAAATTAGGACAACTTAGGGCAGTGTTTCTCAACCTTGGCAACTTTAAGATGTGTGGACTTCAATTCCCAGAATTCCCCAGCCTGGGGAGACAGGCTGTGTTACAGAACAAACAACTCCATGTTCCCACTCTTTTGTCACTCTTCTCCGCTCTTCAGCATCAGTATAATAGTTGGTTCCCAGACTGATAAGAATGCAGGAGACTATTATGTAAACAATCAGCTGCAAGATTTCCTATTACCAGTGAAGACATCTGCTGTGGGAAAGCTGTTTGGAAGAAAATCAGAAAGTCTCTACTACTATCTACATGGGGAGATATTGGCTCTAAAGTGAAAAGAGTTCAGTTGCTGGAAGTCTTGTAACTCCATCTATTCCCTTCAATAAAAAAAGAAACTCTGGGAAAATGGTGCTGGGAAAAGACGTGCTTTTGCTTTGAGACAGTTGCCAAAGAATCTGCCATCTGAGGCCAGGGCTGCAAATAGGGGAGGGCAAGCGGGGCATGTGCCCTGGGTGCTGTGCTGGGGGGAGGCGCCAAAATGAGCGCTGCGAGGGGCACCAAATTGGGTGCAGAATCCATGTTTGCCCTGGGTGACACAGACCCTAGTTACAGCCCTGCCTGAGGCAGCTTATCTACCGGTGGAATAGACCCTGCAGATGTGTCCGCAGGACCCGAGGCTTTTGTTGAAATGACAAAACTAGCGCCGTGCCAATGCAATGCAAGCTTTCCCACTTCTGCACATGCTTGCAACATTACAGCACGGGTGAAAAAGGGGTGGACCTTGCATCATGACAGTGCACTGTTTTGTCATTTGCCACCCCTTGGCCCCCTTTCCCCTTTCTTAAGCCTTGGGGCCCAGTCTCTGGAGCACCCCTCCCAATTGCAAAGAGCAGCTGCTTAGAATGTATTTCCCAGCCCTGTTTCTTTGGCATTGCTATTGCATGTCCTAACAAGAACGTGCAGTCCAATTCTTGCTCCTCCGCTGACTGGAGGGAACAAAGCTTCTCTCTCCCGCCCTTTCTAAAATTCTGGTCCTCGTGGGGCTACTTGTCATCCACACAGAAGTCAGTCTTGACAGGCCTTGATTTGTGGCTTTCTGGGGGCAGCCTCTGGTCTTAAGCGCAGAGAGAAATTAATGAGGCGAGTGGGTTGCCTGCGTTTGTGAGTGTTTCCTTTCTCTTTCCCTCCCCGTTGCATAGAACAAGTGAGAGAGGTATCCCTATAGGGCATGTTTTACAGTGTGTTTTCCCATGATGCTCAGTTGTTTACTTCCTGCTGCTTCAGAATATTCTATAGAAAATGGAATTTCCTCCTTGGGGAAATGAGGGGGGGGGAATCTGTCCCCCTTTATCGACACTTGGCAGCCAGTTGCTTATGGCTTCAGGGTCAAGAGTAGAGCTGCTAAAAAAGCTGTTTTGAAGCAGAGTTGAGTGCCCTGGTTTGAATTGCCTTATGAGGCAGCCTTTAATCCTGATGTTATCTGACCAGCTTATAGCATTATTTTTTTTCTGATGAGCGTCATGAATGTTCCAATTTGGAACTGGTGTGCAGAAAGAGAGGGGAACTCAGTGTATGTTTTATAAACACATTTGGTCTCTTTCCCAGCCTTACAAAAGCAGACGTTCCCAATTAAAGCTAGATCGACTTCACTCCTTGAAAAGTTTATTTTTTAGCCTGTATAGGCTTAATATCACACACCTCATTTAAATTCCTTTCATGATTGCTTTGAACTCTTCTGCCTACTTCTGTTAAATATAATGATTCTTTATAAATCATCTGAAGAAGAACAGTGCCATTTTCTCTCTATAGTGACTTCGCTGTTTCTGTGGCTCAGCCTGGACATTCCTCTCCCCCTGATTAAATTCGATGCTGTGGCTGCACAATGCAGTTATTTTATTTGTATTTCTGTCAAGATGTACATATAGCCTTTCAGCTCTGCTTACAAAATAGAGAAAATCTGTGCTGTGGGAAAGTGGGGGAGAGATAAAAATAATAGAATAATTAATATATAATTGAGAATCAGTTTGGTGTAGGGGTTAAGGCATCAGGCTAGAAACCGGGAGACCGTGAGTTCTAGTTCCACCTTGGCCACAAAGCCAGGTGGGTGACTTTAGGCCAGTCACTCTCTCTCAGCCCTAGGAAGGGGGCAATGGCAAATCACTTCTGAAAAACCTTACCAAGAAAACCGCAAGGACTTGTCCAGGCAGTCTCCAAGAATTGTACACGATTGAATGGGCTATCTCTCTCTCTCTCTCTCTCTCTCTATCTTTATGCACACACATATACCTACATATAAAAAAATAATAATCAGCCAAATCCATTGCAGGATGAGGGCCTTTTCTTTGGAAGACCCTACTATGCTGGTCCAATGCAGGTTGGCAGAAAGATGTTTTTTGACTTTCCAGTCTGGAGCTGGGAGAGAGTGAATGGCTCAAAGTCACCCAGTCAGCTTCTATGTCTAAGGGAGGACTAAAACCTGGGTCTCCCTGCTAACAGAACCTTAACCATTACACCACACTGTCTCTTGCATGCATATGCATGATTCCAATAAAATAATACCTTGATTTTCTACAAGGATCTTTTGCGCTTTCCTCCCAATTACAGCTGAAGCTACACATGGAAGTCTGCTAATTACCAGTCAGGAAAATGGCTTCCTAGCACTGTTTATAGTTTCCCATAATGATACAAATCTGCTAGTGGTCACCATTGTTATTAGTAATTTCTCGACATCATTACAGTTGTGTCCATGGTGATCTTGTAGCAATTTCCTGAAATGCTGATGAATTTGTATAACTAGCTTCCCTGGCGGAAGGAATCCTCATCAGCTGTTTTCACATTGCAAAGATGAAGGGAAATCCTCCGGTTTACAATTTTGTTGTTGTACAACAGTCCAGGCAGTCGCCAGGAGTCAACATTGACTCAAAGTCATACACATACTGTACAAACACATCTTTTGACAAATTATACAAGCACACCAGTTGCCTGCCCCTGTTATATCCATCCCTCCATCCATCCCTATTGTCTCCTGTAACCATTCCAGGAAGGAAAGAAAAGGGGGAGGGAAACAGAATTAACTGTGTGTTCTATTTGGCTCCCATCTCCTCTCATCCCTTGTTCTGGATCCCAGGGAAATTGACAAAGTGGCAAAAGCCTTGTCAATTTCACTTTGAAATTGACAGGAATAGAGTGTCAGTAACACTAGTTCCTCTCTGCACTTCAGGGTCTATGAAAATGGCATTTTTTCTCCTCCTCTTTCAGTGTTTTTCAGGCCCCTTCATACGGCTATCGTTGTTTACTCTCCAAACTCTTTAGAAGCATTTGATGGTGGTTTTGATAGCTTTCCCTTCTGCTCAGAAAAGCTGAAAACATGGAACAAAAGTCACTGCCTTCCCAAGGTGTTGCTGTTTATGCAGCAGCCAAAATTCTCTCTCTCTCATTCCACACAAAAGGGAGCGAAGGAAAATGTGTATGGGGAGGCACCTGTAATTTGGCACTTTCTGCTGTGCTGAAAAGAAGGATGAAATTGACAAAACTCATGTCATTTTATACCTACAGGTAGTCCTTGCTTAACAACCACAATTGGGACTGAAATTTTGGTTGCTAAGTGAAGCAGTCATGAACCAAATCCAAACTGATTTTACAACCTTTTTTGTGGCAATTGTTAAGCAAATCACCATGGGCATTAAGCAAACCACGTGGTCGTTAAGCGAATCATGTGGTTCCCCATTAATTTTGCTTGCCAAAAGCTGGCCGGGAAGCTCAAAAATGGCAATCATGGGATCACAGGACACTGCAACAGTCATAAATGCAAACCAGTTGCCAAGTGCCAAAATCATGATCACATGACCATGGGGACACTGTGATGGTCGTGTGAGGACCAGTCACAAGTCATTTTTTTTCAGCACCGTCGCAAGTCCGAACCATCACTACATGAATGGTTGTGAGAACTACCTGTATGTCTGGGCTCCTGGGAAGGAGCTGCAAAGCCATCAAGCTAGCATTTCTCTCCCAAAACTTGAAGCTCAAGAGCTAGAAGGAAAGGCAAGGTCAAGTTCCCTTCAATGGAGAAATGGAGTCACATTGCCTTAAAAAGAAGTGTTGCAGCAATTTCACCTCTACCACAACTGAGTCTGAGATAGATAAGTTCAGTTCTCCAACACTGCTGATGTCATGGGAATACAGAGCTTGCAAGCTCCTTTCGAACTGGCATAGAATCCACATGTGAAAATGCTCTTACAGTATTTTCATGAGAGAAGTTGACCATCATGGAAGCTGCCCTATTGCAGCTTCCCACAGGTGTGGAAAAGGAGAAAGAATCCACAGCACAAACTCAGAAAATGAGTTAATAATCAGGTTAAGTATGCTGTGTCACCAAAAGTCATTGGTGAAGTCATTAGCCTTCAATGACCACATATGGTCCTGTCCGTGGATTTTTCCTAACTGGCAAACTACATTTAAAAACCAAGCCAGTTGAGAAAACTCTGGTAGGAGGCTTTGATCCTTTTTTTAGCTTTGAAAAGGGTATTTTGAACACAATCCTGCAAGCAAAGAGATTAGGTTTTTTTATTATGGAGTTTCGCTATTTCATACATTAAATTTTCTGATGAAGACAGAAACTAGTATCTTCCATTTGGAAATCTCCCCCTCCCCACTGTATTCCCCCTCCCCCGCTTTCTCTGATTTAGTTTTTATTTTGCTCATCAAAGAAAATGCACAAAGTTGGGAAAGATGAAATAAGTCCACCGTGTCTTTTGAAGGGCATCACTAGAAATTCCCTGCATGGAGTTCTTGGTGTTTGCGTATCTCTCTATTTGACATAGTAATAGCTCATATGCAGAGCTGTATTTATTTATTTATTTATTCCATTTATAGGGCTGTCCATCTCAAATATATGACTCTGGGTGGCTGACAATGCTTAACAGCAAGGTAAAAACAGTGTAACAAAACTTGGGCATTGCAGAATCTTCCCACAGCTTTGATTTCATATCATATTAAAAAAAAGGGATTGGTCATTAGTCTAAATTCTTTCACAAAGTTTAAATTAACAGCAGCAACCAATTATTTTATCTCCCTAACATTTTGAACCTTTCCCCCCCCCCTCTAAGGATGCCCTGTAACCACAGTGACCATGCGTCCTTTTTTATAAAGGACTGTCCTTTATCTTAGAAAGCTGTCCTTTAGATTTATGTTTCAAAAACTCACTTTTGTCCTTTATTGTGGTTATTTAACTTTTACCGTACAAATGGTACCATTTAATGCACAGTCTTTCACATTCATGCAAAAAGTATGGAAATTGAATTGTCTTTTTAAAATAAATTTACATATACTGTTTGATTTTAGATATTTTTATTAGAATATGCATTTCTGTGAAGTTTTTCTTGGTATTGCTCTTGCATTTTCCTTTGTAAAGCAAAGTTATAGACATAATTAAGATTTTTTAACCTTATGAACCTCTTTCAGATTTGCTCCTTTTTCAGGTTTGTCTTTTATTTTTTCCAAGAAAATAGGGTCACTGTACCTATAACAGATATTGTATTATCAGATCTTGCGTAGTTGTAGTGTCTCTGATGATTATCTGGTCTCTGGAGAAATTATGTGGCTGAAAAAGGAAGTTCTCTGCCTGTGCTCTTTTGTTCTGCTCTTTCTGGGATGAATTTGTTTTAGGAATCAAAGCTGATAAGGGAAAGGGAGTGCCAGGAAAAGCAGAGCTGATAGAGACACAAACTTTGGAATGAAGAAGTTTGGCTGGCAGATATAATAACTGCAAGACAAAGCTTGCAACTGGGAATTAAATTGCTTCTTGGCAGGCACAAATGGAGATTGATGTGATGTTATCATTCTGGGAGGCATGGAGCTACAGGGGATATTCTTTGAGGTTGGGTACAGCATTTAAAAGAGATTTGGGAGCTACCAACAATTTCTAAAACTGACCAAGAATGTCCAGAATCAAATGTGTGTAAAGGCTTTGCATACACACTGGATAGAAAGGTTGGGCTCACAAGGAAATAATAGAAGTATGAATGCCGGGGTGTTGTGTGTGGTTTTTTTTTTTTCATACAACGTCTAGCATCTCAGCGATTTATTTATTTAATAAATTTCTCCACTGCCCATCTTGTGCACAGTGACTCTGGGCGGCCTACAAAGAATAAAAATGGCAGATCACTAAAAGCAGTCTGTATAACTATAAATATAAAAGCATATAGATACAAGTACAAATACAGAATATAAAATACAAAATTCAAGATGGGAAATAAGATCTCAACCTGGCACCCTTACAGGACCAACCACCCCTATGAATAGCTATTGCCCCTCCCATCCCAGGCCAGGTGGCATAACCATGTTTTTACTCCCTTTTGGATTTGGATTTGATTTTAGAGGTTTCTGGAGAAATATGGCTATTTTGAGTCTGCGCACCAAGGACCAGACCCAGCAGGATTCTCAGATGCCATAAAGTAAGTCTGTGACTCTCTTCTTTTCCAGCCTTCCATCTCCACTCAGTATCTAGTTGATCCCTAAATCCCATGCATTTCTATTCAATCTGTTGCTAGCTTAGACCATGCAGCTGGCCAGCTTTCATTGGCACTGGGTTCCCCTCAGTGGTTTCCCTTGTATGGACCTGGTTTCCTTTGGAGAATAAGAACTCTACAAATGCAGCAGTTTTGGCCCAGCTGGTAGATTCCTCAAATGCCATTGCTGCCTTCTGGCCTTGGGCCATCTTCCAGCACTCCCTCTGGGTTGCTTTCTTTTTAAAATCCTTTATTTCCTTCCCCTGCTACCAGCATCAAGTTTCATAGGGCTATAGTGGGAGATGCTTGCATGCAAAACCAAGGCCTAGATCACTGTTTCTCAACCTCGGTAACATTAAGACGTATGGACCGCAACTCCCAGAATTCCCCAGCCAGCCATGCAGGCTGCGGAATTCTGGGAGTTGAGGTCCATACATCTTAAAGTTGCCAAGGTTGAAAAACACTGGTTTAAACCAAGGAGCATCATGCAGGGTCCTCCCCACTTCCTTTGCTCTTCCAGGGAATTTCAGTGGATCTCTCACCTGCCCCTCAGTGGCACCCTGGATACTGTCACTCTCCGTCACATGAGTCTCCCTCGCTGTGGCGTCAACGATGCAGAGAGCCACACAGCATGGAAGGAGCGCATGGATGCCCTGTTCTCAGGAGGGAAAGCCAGGAAGAGGCGCAGGAAACGATACTTGCATCAAAGTAAGCCTGCTTGAGTTTGGAAATATGTTTCCTCCTTCAGGGCCAGGTTGTAATTTCCAACCATTTTTTTAAGGTGGGAACTCAAGAACCCCAGAGAGATGTCCAGCAGCCCAGTGGGGTCTTTGAGCATCTACTCTACCGCTAGTACAGATGTTAGATCTGGGCACAAAGGGCCTTTGGAAATTTCTGGGAAGAATAATTGGATTGGTAATTTCTCCAGGGGAAGGAGGCTTTTTCTGATGGAGAGGGCTCCTCCTTAGCAGCATTACTCCTGAAGTCCTATGGAAAGAGTACCTTCATGAGGTCCTCTCTTGGGGTTTAGTGAAAATGTGGGGAAGCCCAGGATGGTTGCAGACCAAAGGAGAGTGGAATGTAGAATGAAAGACGGTCATGAACATGCAGGTAATTTATCAAATTTCATCACTGCCTATCTCCCCCCAAAGAGGGACTCTGGGCGGTAATCCTCACTTAACGATTTTAAGACCTTTTTTGCCGTGGTCATTAAGCGGATCACATGATTATTAAGTGAACCATGTGGTCATTAAGCAAAATTGATTTTGCTGGTGATCACATACCGCAGGATGCTGCAACAGTTGTAAATGTGAACTGGTTGCCAAGCACCCGAATTGTGATCACATGACCATGGGGATGATGCAACTGTTGTAAGTGTGAGGACCAGCTGTAAGTTGGTTTTTCCAGCACCGTTGTAAGTCCAAACCATCGCTAAATGAATGGTTGTTAAGCAAGGACTACTTGTACACACACATACAGAATTCTTGGCTCCATCCTAATTAAGTGAAAGAACGCTACCCACTAGAAATTATTTTCTCTATAAAGCAAATGTTCTTTCATCAGAGTGAATAAGAACCAGTAGAGGAAAATGCAATAGACATTTTCTATCTGGCAATTAGAGAAGTATGGAGGCCAGTCCCTTGGACACCCCCATAGTTCAGGAATAACATAGGCAAGAGTCCTGAACACCCAGTCTTCCAAAGCATGGTCACCTGGAGATGAGACAGTTAGGAGGGATAGTTAGGACAATTTCCAGTCTCTCTCTCCTTGCTGGACACATTCCAGAAAGCTGGGAAAAAAATAGTGCTGACTAAATAAGCTCTGAACCACTTATTCATATTGGGAGTGTCAAGTGCCAGGAATTAGGCTGTCTTTGTCTACTTACCAGCTCCATTGGCTTAATAGCTTTCCTAGACAGCAGAAGTCAGAAAAGCTGAGAGGGCAGCTGTTTTGAAGGCAAAACCCAGGAAATATTTAGTGCAGTGTTTCTCAACCTTGGCAACTTTAAGATATGTAGACTTCAGCTTCCAGAATTCCCCAGCCAGCATGGCTGGCGAATTCTGGGAGCTGAAGTCCACATATCTTAAAGTTGCCAAGGTTGAGAAACTGATTTAGTGGAAGGATTAGGTAATTGCTCATGCAGGCAAGGTTTCTAACTGGGTCTGCATCTGAGTCGGAGCACCAGGTAGGAGGCCAAAAACACCCCCACTAAGGTTTTCATGTCTTCTCTGACATGAAGCAGGCCTGTCCTTTGGCACAAATGCCTGGTCTTCTTGGCCTCCTGCATTTGTGCCCAAGGATATGTAGCTGGATCTATCTATCTATGGAATTTGGAGGCTGCCTTGTTGGTGTGTGTGTTCTGGTGCATGTGCAGAGTGCCAGAAAGCGTTTGGCACGAGAGACGAGTAATGACACCAGGCATTAGAGGAAATATAGCTGTATTCAAGCAAACAGAGAATATAAACAATTCTTCTTCCAGATCTCTGGAAGTGCTCAAAAATCTTCTATATACAAAAGCATAGTTACAGTCTCACTGTCATGGCTGAGCAGGCTGGCAGGCTGGTTTCAAAATGCAAGCAACCAAGCAAGTTTCAAAAGGCAACTTCCCTTATATGGTCGTCCAATACTTAACCTTTTGATCTCTTCACATTTTAGCCTGAGAACAATTGATGCCTGACCTTTTGACTCTGCCAGTGCTAATTACCTGGTGCCTTGTGGCTTACCTTCAGCAAAGGATCGTTACCTGCCGTGGTGCTGGAGCTTGAGCACCTCAATGATGCCATGAGCTAAACCGTGAAGGGCCACCCAAGACGGGAAGGTCATGACAGAGAGGTCAGACTAAATGCGATCCCTGGGGAAGGTAATGGCAACCCACCCCAGTATTCTTGCCGTGAAAACTAAATGGATCAGTACAACCAGAGATATGTCGGTAGACCATCGGAAGATGAGACCCCCAGGTTGGAAGATGGTCAAAATGCTACTGGGGTGGAACAGAGGATGAGTTCAATTAGCCCCAGATGTGATGATGCAACTAGCTCAAAACCGAAAGGACGGCTAGCGGCCGACGGTGCCGGTGGTGAACGGTGAATCCGATGTTCTAAGGATCAACAGACCATTGGAACCTGGAATGTAAGGTCTATGAGCCAGGGCAAATTGGATGTGGTTATTGGTGAGATGTCAAGATTAAAGATAGACATTTTGGGCGTCAGTGAACTGAAGTGGACTGGAACGGGCCACTTCATATCAAATGACCACCAGATCTACTACTGTGGACAAGAGGACCACAGAAGAAATGGAGTAGCCTTCATAATTAATAGTAAAGTGGCTAAAGCAGTGCTTGGATACAATCCAAAGAATGATGGAATGATCTCAATTCGAATTCAGGGCAAGCCATCTAACATCACAGTGATCCAAATATACGCCCCAACCACAGATGCTGAAGAAGCTGAAGTAGAGCAGTTCTATGAGGATCTGCAGCACCTACTGGACAACATACCTAAAAGAGATGTTATTTTCATCACGGGAGACTGGAATGCTAAGGTGGGCAGTCAAATGAGACCTGGAATTACAGGTAAGCATGGCCTGGGAGAACAAAACGAAGCAGGACATAGGCTGATAGAATTTTGCCAAGACAACTCACTCTGCATAACAAACACTCTCTTCCAACAACCTAAGAGACAGCTTTATACGTGGACTTCACCAGATGGACAACACCGAAATCAGATTGACTACATCCTTTGCAGCCAAAGGTGACAGACACCTATACAGTTGGTAAAAACAAGACCTGGAGCTGACTGTATTTCAGATCACGAACTTCTTCTTGCACAATTTAGGATCAGACTAAAGAGATTAGGGAAGACCCACAGATCAGCTAGATATGAGCTCACTAATATTCCTAAGGATCGATTTAAGGGACTGGATTTAGTAGATAGGGTTCCGGAAGAACTATGGACAGAAGTTCGCAACATTGTTCAGGAGGCAGCAACAAAATACATCCCAAAGAAAGAGAAAACCAAGAAGGCAAAATGGCTGTCTGCTGTGACACTAGAAGTAGCCCAAGAAAGAAGGAAAGCAAAAGGCAACAGTGATAGGGGGAGATATGCCCAATTAAATGCAAAATTCCAGAGGTTAGCCAGAAGAGATAAGGAATTATTTTTAAACAAGCAATGCGCGGAAGTGGAAGAAGACAATAGAATAGGAAGGGCAAGAGACCTCTTCCAGAAAATTAGAAACATTGGAGGTAAATTCCAGGCAAAAATGGGTATGATCAAAAACAAAGATGGCAAGGACCTATCAGAAGAAGAAGAGATCAAGAAAAGATGGCAAGAATATACGGAAGACCTGTATAGGAAGGATTACAATATCAGGGATAGCTTTGACGGTGTGGTCAGTGAGCTAGAGCCAGACATCCTGAAGAGTGAGGTTGAATGGCTAATAACAAGGCAGCAGGAGACGACGGCATCCCAGCTGAACTGTTCAAAATCTTGCGAGATGATGCTGTCAAGGTAATGCATGCTATATGCCAGCAAATTTGGAAAACACAAGAATGGCCATCAGATGGAAAAAAATCAACTTATATCCCCTACCAAAAAAGGGAAACACTAAAGAACGTTCAAACTATCGAACAGTGGCACTCATTTCACATGCCAGTAAGGTAATGCTCAAGATCCTGCAAGGTAGACTTCAGCAATTCATGGAGCGAGAATTGCCAGATGGACAAGCTGGGTTTAGAAAAGGCTGAGGAACTAGGGACCAAATTGCCAATATCCGCTGGATAATGGAAAAAGCCAGGGAGTTTCAGAAACACATCTATTTCTGTTTTATTGACTATTCTAAAGCCTTTGACTGTGTGGACCGTAACAAATTGTGGCAAGTTCTTAGTGGTATGGGGATACCAAGTCATTTGGTCTGCCTCCTGAGAAATCTGTATAACGACCAAGTAGCAACAGTAAGAACAGACCACGGAACAACGGACTGGTTTAAGATTGGGAAAGGAGTACGGCAGGGCTGTATACTCTCACCCTACCTATTCAACTTGTACGCAGAACACATCATGCGACATGCTGGGCTTGAGGAATCCAAGGCTGGAGTTAAAATCTCTGGAAGAAACATTAACAATCTCAGATATGCAGATGATACCACTTTGATGGCTGAAAGCGAAGAGGAACTGAGGAGCCTTATGATGAAGGTGAAAGAAGAAAGTGCAAAAGCTGGCTTGCAGCTAAACCTCAAAAAAACCAAGATTATGGCAACCAGCTGATTGATAACTGGCAAATAGAGGGAGAAAATGTAGAAGCAGTGAAAGACTTTGTATTTCTAGGTGCGAAGATTACTGCAGATGCTGACTGCAGTCAGGAAATCAGAAGACGCGTAATCCTTGGGAGAAGAGCAATGACAAATCTCGATAAAATAGTCAAGAGCAGAGACATCACACTGTCAACAAAGGTCCGCATAGTTAAAGCAATGGTGTTCCCCGTAGTAACATATGGCTGCGAGAGCTGGACCATAAGGAAGGCTGAGCGAAGGAAGATTGATGCTTTTGAACTGTGGTGTTGGAGGAAAATTCCGAGAGTGCCTTGGACTGCAAGAAGATCAAACCAGTCCATCCTCCAGGAAATGAAGCCAGACTGCTCACTTGAGGGAATGATATTAGAGGCAAAACTGAAGTACTTTGGCCACATAATGAGAAGACAGGACACCCTGGAGAAGATGCTGATGCTGGGGAGAGTGGAGGGCAAAAGGAAGAGGGGCCGACCAAGGGCAAGATGGATGGATGATATTCTAGAGGTGACGGACTCGTCCCTGGGGGAGCTGGGGGTGTTGATGACCGACAGGAAGTTCTGGCGTGGGCTGGTCCATGAAGTCACGAAGAGTCGGAAGCAACTAAATGAATAAACAACAACAAATTGTGGCTTACTCCCTAGAATAATGCGACACCAACATGCCTGACTCCCAATGACTCTGGGCAGCTTACACTTTAAAGAAACATGAAGAACAGTGAAATAATAGAGAAGATAATGCACATCCAGAGAAAACACGATAATGCAGCAAAGAAGAATGTACGTTCTTTCCCTCTCTGTGTCTGCACGTGGGATTCTTTTTGGTGGTTTGAAGAGGCTGTCCTATTTCTACTCCATCTTCTTGTCCCAAGTGACACATACCCAGCTCCTTCAACCTCTCTTTACAGGACTTAGCTTTCAGTCCCCCAATCATCCTCATTGCCTTCTTTTGCTTTTGCTCCAGTTTGTCAGAAAGTGAATCCTTCTTAAGGTGTGGTAACCAGAACTGGACACTGTAGTTATGCTGAGGTCTAACAAATGCAGAATAGAATGGAACTACCATTTTCTATTATTTAAAATGACACTTCTATTAAGTCATAGCAGGTGACAGCTTCTCTGGTCTTGAAGAAGCTAAGTAGGGTTGGGCTTGGGGTGTCCTTGGATGGGAGACCCCCAGAAGATCCCAGGGCTATAGACAAACATGCAGAGTTGAAGAAATCCCCCAGAATAATGATTTCTAAGAAAACAACAAGGATGCGTCCATGTAGTTTCCAAGTATCAAGCTTAGCTCGAGGGTTTTATGTTTACTTTCAAACTTTGTAGGCAACCAAACCCAGTGTATCCTCTTACATGTTATGAAAGCTCACAAACCTGTGTGGTGACTGATTTATAGCTCTGGTTTTGGAAGGAAATGTCATAATTATCTTGGTGCAAGAGCTGAGGCTGGTGAGGCAGGAACTAGCGGTTCCCACCTTAGAGTCAGTTGATATGTAACTACATCTCAAGGCCACCAAAGACCTCCCAAGTATCCATTAATTGGGAAGGGCAGGAGAAAGAAGCCTAAAGTCAGAACCCTTGAGAAGAGATATATAAGTCTCTGATCTCTTTGCACTCCAGTGGGCAAGTAGCTGTACAAACATCTCCCTCCGTCAGCATCACTGGGGGTTGAAGACATCAGAATAAGGCTGTATAAATCATGGATTGGGGATGAGATTAGGGCATCGTCATGGAGATGGGAGGTAAAACAAAGACCATCAGGCAGTTTGGGTGATGCTATAAACTATTAACAAAGATCTCAAAATCTAAGGAATGTAGTTTAAATAAACTTTGTGAAATAATCTCCCTTTAGAACGATGGAAGACTGGACAGTAGGGCTAAGAAGAACCAGATTTGGTAGCAATCTAATGAACAAAAAGCAAACAAAAAATGATGTAGGAAGCCTTAGATAGGTTTTACAGACAGATGGTGGCAATTGGGGTTGGGACTGATTCTAAACAGTGGCTGCTTTTTGCCATGAAAAACAATATTGCAAGACAACTTTGCCCCTGTGTAAATGGTTTTTGCCTTCCTTTGAGGAACATATCTGTAATTTGAGTCTGAGATCCCTGAGGCTCACTCTAAAAGGTCTGAGTCATGTATCAAGGATGGAATCTTAATTGCAGCTGTCATTTGTGGCTATCACTTTGTGGGGAAACAAACAGGTTTGCACCCATCCCAAAGTTAGGCATGCTTCTTCAGGCCTGTTGAAACTGGGAGGTGTGTTTCATTTCCAGGAGATGAATGTCAGAAGTTAGGCTCTTGTAAAACAGTTGATCCAGTTATCAGTTGACGCCTGTTAGAACAGGCTTTTGTTAGAGTTTTTGAAACTTCTGTACTTGAGCCTCAGAAAGAGTGGCTCTCTTCACAAATCACAAACACGTCTATCCCATTTTAGCCTAACATTTTGTCTAGAAACAATCTGTGAGATTAGTTTATGGTTCAGTGTATTCTGTAGGTCTAGAAAACTGGAATAAAGTAAACCATGCTTAAATTATCCAAGCCTGTATTTCCACTCAACCTGATGGCTGAAATAACCCATTTCCTGCATTTGCACAATTCAAGTTGGTTTCAAAGCACATTAAGCCACAAATGAGCCAACATGCTTAACTAACCACTTTTAGCATGCTGTGTGAAGACATGTTTTCTTCCAAGCCAGGTTCCAAAGGTTTTATATGAACACAGCCTAAGAGTAAGATTGCCATGGAAAACGCAATTGGTGGCTGCCCCAGAGCAAATCTGGCTGTCGGATCTTGGAGAGTGTACAGCTTTGGCAAGTCCAGGTCCAGAACTGAATGGCAATGGCTGCAGGGCAGCTGTGTATCCCTATTTACAGAGGATGATCCTCTGTTTGAAGGCTGGTCAGAGCTGTCCTCTGTCTGTAGGTATCCTTTATTGATAGGAAGGCCTTTCTGGAGCAAATCAAGTTCTTATAATTAATTATAAGGAAGGAGAGTAGGAGCTTTGAAGTTGCCCATCTATGGTAAAAATGTGACCACAGGAGGAATCCCTCTCAAATCATCTCCCACTCAAATGTTGAAATAACCAGGGAAATAACCTGAGGTTTTAATTGCTTTCCTCAGTCAATTGGGTCAAGATGAACCTCCTGGGGGAGGGATGCTATTCCAGAGAGGGGGTGGTGGCCCAATGGAGAAAGAGCCACCTCTGAGAACCCTGTAGATGATGTTTGTTAAGAGAGGGAACCCACAAGGAGTCTGCTCAATTTAATTGGGCGGGGCGGGGGGGAGAGAGCAGATGGTCTCGTAGAGGCATTAGTTGAACAAGAATTGTTGGAGCTTAGTCTGTAGCCCTCATTACCTGAATGCTGGCAAGGGATGATAGGAGCTGTAGTCCCAAACTTCCAGACAGCATGAGATTTTGGAAGGGTGTTTTCATAGGCATACAGGCAGATTCTAAAACAAAGCAGTTTGTTAAAGATTTCTTCCAACCACACTGCTTTTTTACCCTGATCAAAATTTATATTCCAAGCCATTTTGCGGTTTGTAGAGTATTTAATCTTCTCTCCAGGGGCTTGTTGTATTTGGCAGATGTAGTACTGGATAATATATTAGAGTAATTGGAGGGGGGAAGATCGACACTGCTTCCCTCCTGGAACAGGTCCAGAGTAGACATCTTGGCCCACAAAAGATGGTGTGCAAGGCTCCCTTGATCATTAGGATAAGCTCACTGTTTTTTTCCTGTGCCCAAAGCAGGAAGCAGCTCCTTGGGGAATGGAGCTGTCTTTTTCCTTACAAAGGAAATGCTTTCTGAAAGTCTAATGTAGTGTTTCTCGATCTTGGGAACTTTAAGATGTGTGGACTTCAACTCCCAGAATTCTCCAGCCAGCCATGCTGGCTAGAGAATTCTGGAAGTTGAAGTTCACACATCTTAAAGTTCCCACGGTTGAGAAGCACTGGTCTAATGGCTGAAGGAAGCAGTCTTTGTCCTTTTGTGTACGGTGAGAATCAAAGTAGGGTACTTGGCTGCCGAATTTGGAGGTCTTTGAGTGATAGGGAATGTCAATCTGAAGTCAAGTTCGCTCTCTTGGAGCTCTAGAATCCTACTAGATTCCTGGGAACAAGCAAGCTTTTTGCATCCCCTCACTTTCTCTAAACCAGTGTTTCTCATCCTCAGCAGCTTTAAGATGTGTGGACGTCAACTCACAGAATTCCCCCAGTCAGTATGGTGGCTGAGGGAATTCTGGGAGATGAAGTCCAGACATCTTAAGGTTGCTGAGGTTGAGAAACACTGCTCTAAGTCAGTGTCATATGTGGTGAAACGCTTCTATATATTTGCCAAGGAAACTACATGGATATGTCCATCAAATTGCTAGGAGTTGAGTTTAATTCAAAGTAGACCTTATCAAGATTAAATCTGAAGAATTAATTCAGAATCAATATATTGATGACTTCACATTTCCTCAGGAGTATGATATTCAGGGCTTTTACTGGGAACAGGTGACACTAACTGCTCTGCTGATTCAGTGATAATTCATGAATATTGTCATGTCTCAGTGAGGATTGGAGGGGGAAGTTACCAAGCCCATCTCAGCCTGACCTTTGGACTGTCATATGTGGTGAAAATGATGGTGTGGGTTCTCCAAAAGAGAAGGAAGGTTTCCTGATGTTACGGAAGAAATTTATTTGACTGTAGGGGGCTGGAGTGGTAGGAACTTTGTGAGGAAATTGTGGTTTGGGGACAGTTTGGATTTTGGTGTCTCTGACTATCCAAACTGCACATATGAACACCATATTAATGAATAAGACCATAAGCATAATTCATGCACTTAGTCCCTTGTGACTTCATCTTCTTTGTAAATGGATGTGGGCTCTAATTAATAACATTTTTCATTTTCACTTGAATTTCACCCAGTGGTTTCCTGCAGAACATCACAGGATTTCAGAATCAATTCACACACACACACGAGTTACTGTTGTGGGAGAATGAATTTCAGTTGCACTTTCCAATCTTCAATTTCTGCCCTCCTTTGACTCTGGTGAGCACGCTATTGCTTGTGCGTTTCTTTAAAACATCCAGTTGGAAGCTGCTGGGAATATACTGTTGTTGTTATTGTTGATGTGCTTTTAACAAGGAATAGGGTGCTGGACTTAATAATCCTATGTCTGATTCAGGAAGGTTTTTTCTGATCTTTCCTCCACTAATTTTTGTAGGTGGCAAGTGGTACAAACGACACTTGACTTACCGCCTAATCAACTGGCCTTGGTACCTGCCACAGCAGCAGGTCCGCCTGGCAGTGAAAGCAGCTTTTGAGCTCTGGAGCAACGTCTCTTCCTTGATTTTTTGGGAAGTGGTTGAAGAGCCTGCGGACATTCGCCTGACATTCTTCCATGGGGATCACAACGATGGAGTTGAGAATGCCTTTGATGGTCCAGGTGCTGATTTGTTCTGCCTTTTCTCATAAGCACTCTTTGGCTGTAGGACCACAATTGGCCCATGGCTGTGATTTCATGCATCTTCTGCCATGGTCCAAGTTCCTATTGTCTCTGAAGTCATCCCCAAACGAGTCAGGTTTTATAGAGAAATAAATAAGTGGCCAAGAGTCCTGGGCTTGGAGAGAGGCAGAGAGAAGGCTGGTAGGGCAGAAGTTAGCTTTGCCCATCCTGAAGTTTTCCAAATAGGTAGAAAACACCATTTCCTTGATAATCTGGTTTTGCTGTATGCTGCCCAGACTCTCACTTATTGGAGTGTTTGATCAATGTTGTAAATAAAATATTTATAGTCGACCTGGTTGAAGACTAGGGATTCTGACCCTAGTCTACAGAATCCCTAATCTTGGAACTGCAGTCTGTGAAAGAGTTTGAGGAGCTTCTGAGATCCTTCAACATGGCTCCGTGCACCCTTCAGAATGAGCTCTGCACTTGTGTACAGAATTCCTCCTCCTCATCTGTGTTTGGCAGCTGAGTAATGTATTTCTCAAAAATTATCTTAACATTTGCAGTGCTGAAGTTCTGTAGCAGGTCATTTCCCTATTTTTAAGAACTCCTGCCTCACACACACCCCGCTTCTTCCTGGGCTTCAACCACCCCAGCAGATCTTTTAAGGGGAAAGGTGGCTTGGGGGCTTTTCCACTTCCTTCCCATTATAATTATTTGGATTTTTTTTTCCATATGACCCCAAAAAAGCACACAGTATTAAGTAAGAATATGACAGTGGGGGTGAAAGCAATTTATTTTATGTCTCTTTGGCATGGAGTGAGGATGGGGTTTTTTTGTTTCTCCATGACCTGCAGCAATTCAGGGCCAGGCAGTGATTCTCCTGCTCTCAAAATTGCAAAGTTGGCAGCAATGAAGGATTGGAAAAGAGAAGCACTGGTGGTATGGAATGCTCTGATGGATGCAGTTGATACAAATAGTGTTCAAACTGATCTGGGATCTGATTTCCCTTTCTCTCTCCTTAGGGGGTGCTCTGGCACATGCCTTCTTCCCACGCCGTGGCGAGGCCCATTTTGACAATGATGAGAGGTGGTCACTGGACAGTGGGAAAGGCCGCAACCTCTTTGTGGTGATGGCACATGAAATTGGTCATACACTGGGCCTAGAACACTCCCCTGTGCCCAGTGCTCTCATGTCACCCTACTACAAGAAGCTGGGCAAGGGTTTTGTCCTGAACTGGGATGATGTTCTTGCCATCCAGAATTTATACGGTAAACAGAACTTAATTTCTCAAGAGTAAAACTTGCTCAAGGTAAAGATTGCATGACCACATCTTCAAATATGGATTGCAGCTTTGGAACCAGTTGGAGTAGAGGAATTGCTTAACCCTTTCAGAGTAGCTGCTTTTCTAGTTGAAATCGCTGTTGCAACTTCACGTCTGCTTCACAAATGTTACTTGCTGTTTTCCCACCCAACTACTCAATATTCAGGGATGTGTGACTTACACAAAGCTGTTCTGCTTGGTCATCTTGTTCAGGTCCATCACACTGGGAAGTTAGGAAATTTTTATTTTTTATTTTTATTGTATATATATCATGCCATTCCTCAGAGAACCAAAGGGACCTTATGTTTTGTTCTTTTCCACCTGCGCTTCCTTTTATTTATGCAATGGGAAAATGACTGGCCCAGAGTCGCCCCAAGACCTCTCTGCTCAAATGGGAACTGATGTGAACCTTAGTCTTCTTGGTTTCAGTCCAGCTTCTTTTTTAAAAAATACTTTTTATTAAGGATTTTAACAATACTAAAAGATAATACAAACTAATATCAAAACAAAAAAAGAATCTTGCAAATATGAAAGTATATCTCCCTACCCCCGGTTGCCTTTACAGCCCAAGAAACTAGGGAGGGTCCCTTCTGAGATGTTTGCCATGCCCCCATTCCTTTTGTGGACTCAGCTGCCCCTTATCTGACTGTTGCCATGGCTGCGGCTCCTCCCTGTCTCCCAAGGTCATTCCCACATACCATTACAGCCATTGACTTATCTTACGGTACAGCTTTTGTACTGCAAAAATTCTAGTAACCACTAGATGGCAGATAATTCTAGCCTTTCTATTACTTCACAGTTGGGGAACTGGGCACAGCTGTGTCAGAAGGACCTGCCTGCATATCCCACCAAGTGGAATGGTAACGTCAAGGCCTATTTTGATGGCAAAGCCAGCTACTAGGGATTTTTCAAAGTCTGAATTTGTTTTGGAAATATTGCAACATTTACCTGTAAGGGCTAGATAACAAACTTCAGTTAGAAAAAGAGGACGTTACATGGTAACACCAGCAAAACTTTTATATGCACAATGGTGGAAAGATTTGATATTACCCACAATAGAAGAGTGGATGGTGAAGATGATGGAGCTTGCTGAGATGGCAAAATTGACAGCTTAGATTAGAGAAAAGACACTGATTAAGTGTAATGCCAATTGGAAACCCCTTTTGGACTTTTTGCGTGAAACAGAAAAAAAATATTATATGGGTTTGCTGATTAAAAAAAATTAGAGAATAGAAGTAGCCTTCGTAATTAATAGTAAAGTGGCTAAAGCAGTGCTTGGATACAATCCAAAAAACGATAGAATGATCTCAATTCGAATTCAGGGCAAGCCATCTAACATCACAGTGATCCAAATATATGCCCCAACCACAAATGCTGAAGAAGCTGAAGTAGAGCAGTTCTATGAGGATCTGCAGCACCTACTGGACAACACGCCTAAAAGAGATGTTGTTTTCATCACAGGAGACTGGAATGCTAAGGTGGGCAGTCAAATGAGACCTGGAATTACAGGTAAGCATGGCCTGGGAGAACAAAACAAACCAAGACATAGGCTGATAGAATTTTGCCAAGACAACTCAATGTTCATAACAAACACTCTCTTCCGACAACCTAAGAGACGGCTTTATACGTGGACTTCACCAGATGGACAACACCGAAATCAGGTTGACTACATCCTTTGCAGCCAAAGGTGGCGGACATCTATACAGTCGGTAAAAACAAGACCTGGAGCTGACTGTAGTTCAGATCATGAACTTCTTCTTGCACAATTTAGGATCAGACTAAAGAGATTAGGGAAGACCTACAGATCAGCTAGATATGAGCTCACTAATATTCCTAAAGAATATGCAGTGGAGGCGAAGAATAGATTTAAGGGACTGGACTTAGTAGATAGGGTCCCAGAAGAACTCTGGACAGAAGTTCGCAACATTGTTCAGGAGGCGGCAACAAAATACATCCCAAAGAAAGCGAAAACCAAGAAGGCAAACTGACTGTCTGCTGAGACACTAGAAGTAGCCCAAGAAAGAAGGAAAGCAAAAGGCAACAGTGATAGGGGGAGATATGCCCAATTAAATGCAAAATTCCAGAGGTTAGCCAGAAGAGATAAGGAATTATTTTTAAACAAACAATGCATGGAAGTGGAAGAAGACAATAGAATAGGAAGGACAAGAGACCTCTTCCAGAAAATTAGAAACATTGGAGGTAAATTCCAGGCCAAAATGGGTATGATCAAAAACAAAGATGGCAAGGACCTATCAGAAGAAGAAGAGATCAAGAAGAGCTGGCAAGAATATACAGAAGACCTGTATAGGAAGGATAACAATATCGGGGATAGCTTTGACGGTGTGGTCAGTGAGCTAGAGCTCATGAAGAATGAAGTTGAATGGGCCTTAAGAAGCATTGCTAATAACAAGGCAGCAGGAGACCATGGTATCCCAGCTGAACTGTTCAAAATCTTGCGAGACTATGCTGTCAAGGTAATGCATGCTATATGCCAGCAAATTTGGAAAACACAAGAACGGCCATCCGACTGGAGAAAATCAACTTATATCCCCATACCAAAAAAGGGAAACACTAAAGAATGTTCAAATTATCAAACAGTGGCACTCATTTCACATGCCAGTAAGGTAATGCTTAAGATCCTGCAAGGTAGACTTCAGCAATTCATGGAGCGAGAATTGCCAGATGGACAAGCTGGGTTTAGAAAAGGCCGAGGAACTAGGGACCAAATTGCCAATATCCGCTGGATAATGGAAAAAGCCAGGGAGTTTCAGAAAAACATCTATTTCTGTTTTTTTGACTATTCTAAAGCCTTTGACTGTGTGGACCATAACAAATTGTGGCAAGTTCTTAGTGGTATGGGGATACCAAGTCATCTTGTCTGCCTCCTGAAGAATCTGTATAATGACCAAGTAGCAACACTAAGAACAGACCACGGAACAACGGACTTGTTTAAGATTGGGAAAGGAGTACGGCAGGGCTGTATACTCTCACCCTAGGGAGAAAATGTAGAAGCAGTGAAAGACTTTGTATTTCTAGGTGCGAAGATTACTGCAGATGCTGACTGCAGTCAGGAAATCAGAAGACACTTAATCCTTGGGAGAAGAGCAATGACAAATCTCAATAAAATAGTCAAGAGCAGAGACAGCACACTGACAACAAAGGCCCGCATAGTTAAAGCAATGGTGTTCCCCGTAGTAACATATGGCTGCGAGAGCTGGACCATAAGGAAGGCTGAGCGAAGGAAGATCGATGCTTTTGAACTGTGGTGTTGGAGGAAAATTCCGAGAGTGCCTTGGACTGCAAGGAGATCAAACCAGTCCATCCTCCAGGAAATGAAGCCAGACTGCTCACTTGAGGGAATGATATTAAAGGCAAAACGGAAATACGTTGGCCACATAATGAGAAGACAGGACACCCTGGAGAAGATGCTGATGCTAGGGAGAGTGGAGGGCAAAAGGAAGAGGGGCCGACGAAGAGCAAGGTGGATGGATGATACTCTAGAGGTGACAGACTCGTCCCTGGGGGAGCTGGGGGTGTTGACGACCAACAGGAAGCTCTGGCGTGGGCTGGTCCATGAAGTCACGAAGAGTCGGAAGCGACTAAACGAATAAACAACAAAAGAGAATAGAAAAACTGAACGTTATGTTTAGAGTAAAAGGCTAATTTAAATTTATACTTATAACTGCTGTAAAAGAAAATTGGAAGTCATTTCTTTATATTTCTTTTTCCTTTATTTTCTTTCTGCATTTTTGACTTTGTTCTCGTCTTGTTTAAAATCTAATGAAATTACTACGAAAAAGAAGAATTGTATCAATATACTTGATTTAAGGCATCCAAATAAACCTACTTGCATAATACGTTCAAATTGCTGAATTAGGGCGCTGTTTTTGTTTTAAGAAGGGTAGAGTTTCAAGCACATAGCTAGAATTCTTCAGAATATACAGGCTCTGTGTAACTATAACAGTATGAAGATGTTGACTGAGCTTTCCTCCGTGAGTTAAGCACCAATATAGCTCTTGGTTCATTTTTTGAACTTTGTGTTTTCTTTTGAACAGGAAAACCATCCCAAGGCCCAGTGGTCCAGCTTCCAGGAAAGTCATTTGCTCATTTCCAGGACAGTAAGCAGTACCTTGAAAGCAGGGAGCAGAATCAAGAGGCAAATTTCAACTTCCATTACTGCTTGTCATTTTTTGATGCCTTAACTGTAGGTAAGAATGAATGGACTTCAGTATTGTAGCACAGTTTCTCTAGAAAGGTCTATCAGGCATTTAAAAAAAATATTTGAAGAGGTTTGGTCTTTAGCTGCAGGTCTGCTGGAACAAATCTCTTAAACTCTTTTTTGGTGAAGGACAGGTGAGCCTCCCAGCCCCCATTTTGGTGCCTGCAGAGATATGTCTCCCCCCACCCCAATTGTGCCACTGAACTTTGGAAGCAAAGCCATAAATTTTCAGCAGTGTGATTGTTTTGCTTCCCCCCCAAAAAAGATGTGTATCAATGGACCTGTTTTTAATCTTTAAGCCCCTCTCAGAACCTGAAATAAAGTAAAAAGAAAAAAGCCAAAACGGCATTGGGCCCTGACTATCCAGTGACTTCATTATTTCATTAGATGGATAGTTTGTGGCCTTGGAGAGCTGAAAAATGGAGGGAAAAATGAAATGTTTGGCCAAAAAAGTTGACCATCCCTGCTTTAGAAGGTATCAGGAAGCTTTGAGCATTGTCACTTATGCCCTCATCATCTTGCAGCTGGACTACTGTAATTAGTTCTACAGGGGCTGTCCTTGAAGGCCATTTTGATGTTTCAACTGGGACAGCATGCAGTTGCCCAAGTAGTAATGGGGATGCTGAAATTGGTCCATGTAACATCATTACTTCAGGAGCTGTACTGGTTACCAGTTAGCCTCCAGGTGCAATTCAAATTGTTGGTTATCTAAAGCCCTACATGACTTCAGGCCTTTGGGTCTGTCTTTTCCAGACTGAATCTGATCATGAGATCAGGAACAGAAGACTTACCAAGGCTTCCTTCTTTGAGAAATGGTACCTATAGGCACTCTGGGGAAGGAGGGGCTTTTCAGTGATTACCCCCCATGTATGGAACTGCTTATCCCTAGATATCTGGTTCTCTTCTGCCTTGCTGGGCTTCTGAAGGGCTCGACAAAGATTTGGGTCCTTAGGAAAAATTTGGGGATGTGGAGGCTTGTCCAGCCCCTGTGGGTGGTCCTGTTAGGGCAAGTTGCTAGAAGCATTTTACCTGATTAGATGTTTTAACATGTTTTGGTGTTTTATAAGCCACTCACATCCTACAGGAATTGAGCAACATAGAATTGAGCAACACAGAAGTAAAGAAATAAATTACTTCTACACTTCTCCTGAGCTGTTTTGTAGTTTTTCCAGGTGAAAAGACTACAATACTCTTAATACTATACTACTGAACACTAACATGATTATTATAGAATGATGGTTATTTATCAAAGTTTTACAG
This sequence comes from Candoia aspera, assembly GCF_035149785.1. NCBI lineage: Eukaryota > Metazoa > Chordata > Lepidosauria > Squamata > Candoiidae > Candoia > Candoia aspera. The sequence goes on from NC_086153.1 coordinate 17,135,756, forward strand.
AAATGGATTTTACTTATTCATACATTTGCATTTCTCTTTTTCCTCTCAGAAGCTCACAGTGGCTCCCCACCTTTCATTTTTTATTTTCACAACATGGGTGTGTGTGGGGGGAGATTAGATTGAAAGCTTCATATCATCCAATCAGCTGGGTGGGGGTGTAAACCTGGATTTCTTCAGCTGTGGTCCAACATTGATTGGGTTTTGTTACAATCCTGGTTTTGTTATAATTCTGTTGTGTCTTTGTTTTTATGTTATTGTTACCTTGAATGCCATTCTGGGGAAATATGGCAAGTTGTACATTCAATTAAAAAAATTACAAAAGATGGCAGAATTCTAGTCAATGCACATTTGTATGGGTCAACCATATCAGTAATTATTAAGTCTTTGACTGAAATATCCAAGGCGTTTAATACACTTGATTTTATATAGATATGGAAGACAATCTGTACATCTTTAAAGGCAAGTATTACTGGATTATATCCAAAGGAGACCCCGCTGCTGGTCCATACCTTCTCCAAGCCAAATGGCCAGGCCTTCCTTCTGCCATTGACGCCTCAGCCTTCTCAGAGAAAGATGGGAAATTCTACTTTTTTAAAGGTAGTTTTGTTTGATTATAGATCAGATCTTATTTCAGTTGCAGAGTTGCCCAGAGGCTATAGATAAAGCATAACCTTTCAACTTCCACCTTTCCATGTACAGTTTGGCTGTAAAAATAGTAATGCACCTTTCCAAATGGTCCTGAGAATTACTGAGACGGTGCTTGGGATATTTCAAAAACATTCTATAAATGGAAGATGGTGTTGATTTTTTATGAGAGTGGAGAATCCCAAAGGTCAATCTCGGTGAGCAATCTGGGATTGCAATCCCCACAAGTACAAGACAACATTTGCAACTGATCCAAATTAAAGTCCTTTTAAACTCTGAGTTGATTTCAGTTTAAACTGATTTCATAGAGAGATTCAATACAAGATTTGTGCCATGCCTTGGTCATGGTCATGGTGGTGGTGGTGGTGGTGGAGGAGGAGGAGGAGAAGAAGAAGGATTTTTTAAAAATGGCAGGTACAGGATCAGTGGAAGACAACAGACCTGATCTTTAACACAGAGCAGAGCTGGCAAATTGATGTCATTAAACTCAGCTCCCAATGATGAGGAAATTCTCTCACCTTTGTCCATGCTGGCTACATCTGCTGGATAGGCACGTATTCTCCATCCCTGCTATAGGGGTTGCCCCATCTTTTGGTTAGTGTTGAGCTTCAGAGTTTAATGACCGTGGTCTAGGCAGCAGATTTCCTGATGTTTCACCAGCAACTGTGGGGGCATCTTCAGAGGCCAGGTGGTCTGCTCTGTAAACTGCAGTCATCTGAGCAGAGACTGACTGGCTCCTGTCTTTGTAGCCAGGTGTCCTGACCTCTAATTGGTCTTTGGACAGGAGCCCGGTCTAAAGCCCAACACTGCCCAACAGATACTGGCTGTGAAAGCCTACACCAGTATGTTGCCCCATCTTATTGGAAAGGCTTCCCAAAAGCCATCTAATTGGCTCACAAAGATTTGCTGTTTCCTGTCTCAGGCTTCTTAGCACACAAAGCTACATTAATGTAAGTAGGAGGCCCAGTTGGTCTGGCCTCTGCCTTGAACTGGTTTGCCTGCATTTCGTTGTTCAACAGGCAAGATCTTTCTTCCCTCTGACCCTTTATTCTTAAGTCAGAAAATCACCAAGAAAGCACTGCTGCCATCTGCTGGCTATCATTGAAAAAACATGCTTGCCTTTTCTTCCTATGTAATTCTGTCTCCAGTTTAAATTAGTTCTCAGCTTAGCCATGATGACCCATTTTTCAGGGCTGAAACGCTGCCAGGAATAATTATATTGATTGAACAGTATCTTATTGTTGCATACAGAGAAAATTGCCTAAATAATATCAAGATTTCCCCACACGTAGAATATGGGCCCTGCCACAACTATCAGTCAATTATGAATAACACCCCTGCAGCCCATTGCAATAAAGGCAAAAACTCCCTTGCTCTTTGACAGATAAAGTTGGAAGAGATATTATGAACCTAAGAAGAGTCCATCTGGGTCTCACCAAGTCCAACTTTCTGTGTAATACCTTGACTAGCCAGGTGCATTCAGTGAGAACCCTCATGTTACTGGTTTATGCTACCTCTGGCTCACAAGTCAGTGAATATCCATCAGTGCAATTCATTTATTTATTACTTGCAACAATTATGCAAGGAATAATGAAGATTCTCTATCAAATTATATAGTAACATACAGTTACATACAGCTGCTTAGGAATCTCGGTCTGGAAACAATGTACTAGCCCTTATCGCAATGTAAAGTGGGCCAGTGTTGTCTGCTCCAATTTCAGAAGCCAGAGGGATGGAACGGAATTAAGATTTCTGGTGCTGGGCTGTGGAACAGCAAAAACAGTAGCCATAGAATGCCATTCAAGTACAGTTCTTCCAAGAAGGAGAAGGCAAGGCACAGGCAGGAGGGATTTGTTCCTGCAGCAAGCTTAGGTGGCAGTGGCCTCGCTCAGTCTTGGCCTCCTCTCTCCCACCACAGGCCTCAAGAGTAGGAGAGTGACATCCAGGCAGGGGTCACTGTAAACAAGCACTTGTTACTGAAATCATGAATTTTGTTTATAGTTCTGGGTCTTCTGGGGTTCTCTGTGGAAACACCAAAGGAATTGGGTATCTATCTGGCTTCCCAAATGGGCTATGCAGCTGCTGGTCCTGCTTATTCGCTTGACTTATATCCCCCAGCAAATCCAGCACTCCAAACAGGTTAAACACTAGGCACGCTGTCTAAAGTCGCTTACTGTTTGATGTATTACGTTATTTTCTCTGAGGTTTGTATTTGCTCTTGAGTTTTTCTGAAGGACACCCAGAGTCGCTTTGTTGAATTGGGCACCCATATAAATGCCAGGATGGAAGGCAGGCAGGCAGGCAGGAAGGCTGGCTATATTTGCACAATATGCTTAATTGGTTAGTTACAGACCAAGTGGCTTCATTCACACAGCATGCTAAACTTAAACAAGTTACTATGGGTGGCCAACAAAAAATACATAAAACTCATATTAATAAGACCAATGTAAAACAGAATACAATTAAGAATAATCATCGTACTATAACTCACACACCAGCAGACATATTGGGCTCCACCAGTGTCCTGGCCCAAATGCCTGAAGAAAAAGCCAGGTGTTTGTGGACTTCTGGGAAGCAAATAGGGTCAGGGCCATCTGGATCTTGCAGCTGTTCTAAAGGTCAGGTGCTGCAACAGGGAAAGCATGTCTTCTGGGTCCCAGATGACACTGTTTCAGAGAGGGGATATGGTTCATGCCCACCCTGCTGGATTTGGTAAGACAGTCTGAAACCTCTGGAGACAGGTGGTCCCACAGGTATGAATGTGTGTTTTCTTGAGTAACTGTGGTCCTCAGCTACAGGTATGGTTTATGACTTAATGATGGACAGGTTTTGTTTCCTTTTCTAATGTCCCTGAGAGAAACCTCACATCACTCTTTCCTCTTGCTTGCCACAGGTGGCCGATGCTGGCGCTATAAAGGATCTTCCCTAGAAGTAGGCTTTCCCCAGAAGTGCAGCCTTACTGGTGACCTCCCGCGCCACCCTGACACTGCCCTGTTCTTCCAGCCACTCCATCAGCTGGTGCTTTTCAAAGGCCCTAAGTACTATGTAGTCAACGAGGAGACTCTCCAAGTGGAACCTTATTATCCCCGAAGCTTGAAAGATTGGGGAGGAATTCCAGCTCTAGCTAGTGGTGCTGTCACACATCAGGATGGCTTTGTCTACTTCTTTCGAAATGACCAGTTCTGGAAATTCAACCCAGAGAAGCTAGAAGTGGTGGAAACTGGAAAATGGGCCATTCAGTTGGGGTGGCTAGGCTGTCAGGATGTCAGCCTAAATCAGGCTGGGTCCTGATCTTTCTGTGGAACTCTGGATTTGCCACTCATTTTTCTAGTAAAATCTCCAGAAGGCTAGAACTTCTTGAACAATTTATCCTGTGTTCAGCAATGTTCAAGTTTGCTTTTAATCTGGTCCCAAGGAGATTACAAAACCCAAAAGTAGTACGGAAGGCCTAAGCCAAAGTTGCATTTTCTGGAAGAAAAACTCAGACCCTCAGGAAGCAAAACAATTTTATGTGAGGAACCATCAGTCAAGATTTGCACCATAAATGTTGAGTGTTAAAACATTGTGAAGTGGGTGAGTCACACTGGTTCTTGATTTGCGCTGATCCGAAACCACTAAACTGATGTCCCTTCTAGTCAGTCAGAGGCATTCTAGAAAGAAGGACAGAAGGAAAGCATTATTCTCCACTGGCAATTGGCTACACATTCATATAGAAACCAGTCTTCTTCTTACAACTACCAGTTTAACTTGGAGCCTTCGGTATTATTGTCTGTCTTTGTCATCCAGAAATGACTGCCATGGGGAATGCAAAACCAGAGGCTCTTCTTCAGCCGTAGAATTTTCCTCCACAATTGACCCTTAAATGTTGTTTTTGTTGTTAGTTGCCATTGAGTCATTTACGACTCATGGCGACCCTGTGTATAACAGAACAAAATGCTGTTCGGTCTTGAGCCATATGCCTGACTGTTCCAATGTTTGCATATTTAAGGCTCCAATGTTTGGATGCAAACATTGGAGCCTTAAACGCAGGTGCTTAATCATGTACTTGAACTTCTGCCTCAGGAGCTGAGGGTATTCAAAATTCCATTTGTTTGTTACATCTTCAGTATGGAGCTGAGGGTGTTCAAAATTACTACCTCCTTTTCCTGTTAGGTAATGTAACTTCTGTGTGGTGCTTTTTCTTTCTCTGTTAAACAGGTAGCCATTTTGTAGGATTTTGATGTTATTTTATAGCAACCCTGTTCTCTTTTTCCACATACCTAGTTTTTTGTCATCTCACTGTGGTCCTACAACAATTTTGTAAGGAAAAAATATGGGGCAATGGCACACTCAGAAAGGACTCCAAGCCATCACAACAGCTTGAGGAATGAATCTGAGGCTTCCCTGGGGATACCCAAGTCTCCTTTGGGTGCACTAAATTGCTAGAAAATTATTTTTTACCTAATATCTCCCAAGTCTCTAACATATTGATATTGTTTCCAGCAGATGTGCAGTTCCAGTATAATTTTTTTCAAACTGATACATATGAACGACGGTGCTATTTTTAACAGATGTCCCTATTCAGAAGTTTGGGATAGTCTTCCATCATTGTTCCCAAGATGGCATAAGAACGTATGAAGGGCCATTCTGATTCAACAGACATGAGACTCATCTTGACTAACACTGGATTTTCCACACTGAGGCCCATAGGCAGGATGTGTAGTCCCCTTCCGCTCATGTTCCCAGCAACGGTGATTGAGAGGGTTACGTTTCCAAGCTTTGGTGATGTCAGTGGCATGCTAATCTATCTCCCATAATGCCTAGAGAAGCCTCTCTGTCCATCAGAACTTGGTTGTCCTGGAGGATTGAGCTCAGATAGCATTATACTTATACTGTACCAAGCAACCATGTGAGTAGCCTTGGCGAGAGAACATGATACAGATGGGTCTTGTGCTAAATATGCACTTGGGGATAAATTTGTGTCTGGGTTGTACATATCTAAAATTGTAGGTTGGGGAGCACACAGCAGTTTGTTCCATTAAAGAAGACACATGTATAAGAAGGCATATGTCAGAATGAGTTCAGAATACTTTTTTTCTTCCTTGCAAGGCTAGATTTCTGGGTTTCTGTGGGGATTTTATGTGTGTGGAGCCATGCATAGTTTTCAGCCACAGTGGGAACTTGTCTTAAATGACTGGCATTCTGGTATTCACCTTTGCTCACACCCATTTACAATATATTGCCTTGGGGAAAGTAAAGTTACTTGTTAGAACTTTATAGCAGGAAAGCTATATAGCTTTCATCATTTTTCTGTCTTTCCAGGGCTTCTAGAATGATGTAGTACCAAGTTTATGATTATTGAATTTTATCTTTCTGGAATTACATTAGCAGTGCAATCCTATATACATCTACTCAGTAATAAATGACACTCAGTTCCTGGGATATATTTTTTTATTTCAGATAAGGGTATATGGGATTATAACCATATTCTGGCCTTATGGTTTCTGTGCCCTCCCCCACTTTACCTGTTGGAGCTGAGATCTATTCTGATTCTTTTCTGCCAAGTTTCAGAGGGATAGATAACTGAATTGGTATGAACACTTGCAGCAAAGTCAGAACATCCTGTATAGTTTGTGAATTTTCAGGTTTATTGTGGAGAAAGCGTTTATAGGCAAGAGCTCACGGTGAAAAAAGATGGAGTTCCAGTTTTAACACCTAATTGGTGCTTCCCATGCTAAGAAATTTCCAGTTAAGTACTGTAGCTAGTGGATTTAGCAAAAAGGACTAGCTGAGCATCAGAGAAGCTGCCTTCAGTGCCAAAAGTCCAGTCCAGTCTCAAGCATCTCTCAGGTAGGCCTGAGAAAGTTCTCTTTGCATCCTTAAAAAAATCTGTTTTGGGTTAGAGTAGACAAGGGTAGGCAGTGAGCCATACCACATCATCACCCATTGGGCTTGGAAGCTGTTTGCAGTGGAAGATAAATTAATTAGTGTGTGGTTTGTAAACTGCTTTCTGGAGATGGCTTGGAGGTAAGGGGTGCAGCAGGAGGACAGCTCAAACCCTAAAGCAAAGTATTGTAATCCATGAATGTTTCCTAAGGAAGAGTTTAGTCTAGAATTGAAACAAATGCTTCTACTCACCACTTACTGTGACACCTTAGCTGGGACAAACTGCAGTTAAATTTAACAATGGTGAGGAGAAACAAACTGGCCTCAAACCATTGCTTATAAAGTGGGTTTGCTTTCATTCACCAAATTTATAATAAACCACTCTTTATGGGGGATTTTATTAACTTTTATGACTTTCTACTCTGCCACTTGAGAAGACTGTGGTCTGGAAAAATGGCTAAGAAATACATTAATTAAATAAATCTAAATGGAAACAAAAGCTTTCAACCTGTTTATGGCTGTGAAATGGGAGAGCGGGAACGCATGACTCCGAGAGATGCTGCCACTGGCTTCCATAACCTCTGGGTCAACATTACAGGCAAGCCAAAGACAACTTTGTAAGCTTGCAGAAAACAGTGGAGGTAGTCTCCAAACGTTGATCACTCAGTTCTCTACGACAGGGTGTCATGCGCTGCCTACCTCGGAATAACGTTCAGACACTGGGTTGCAAAGCAGGCTCTGGTTTATTTCAGGATAGGTACAACGTTGTTAGAAAAAGCTGAGAGTGACAGGAGCGCGCCGGTGCGGGGTTTAAATACCCCGCGCCGGTCAGCGCCCCCTCGCTCTCGGTCACGTCACCCCCCTTTGTCCCATGCGTTGCCCTGCCATTGGTTGAGGGTTTCTAGGATCGCCCATCCTCAGGTTTTCATTCTTCTGCTGATTGCTTTCAGCTGGGCGATCCCCGTGGTATTGCTGCTGATGGCTTGGGTGGCTCCGTGATCCGTTTATCTATTGTTTGTTAGCCGTTAGTCGTTGTGGGTTGATGGCTACTTAACTTGTACCCCTTCACCTATTTCCTTGTCATTGTCATGAGTGCCATTGCGCTGATTACTTTAGCTCAACGGCACTCATGACACAGGGTTCCTCAACCTTGGCAACTCTAAGCTGTGTGGACTTCAACTCCCAGAATTCCCAAGCCACAGCCATTTCATTGGCAACATGAAACCTCACCAGTATTCTCCAGCTACAAAGAATTCCAGGCAAATCTGGTTATTGTGATAATTGCCAGATTGAGTGGTGAGGAATTATTATGACTGGTGCTTTGTGTTGGAAATGTTAACAAATCAGCATGCCTCAATTAGCAGGTAAATGAGTTTGCCCCATGATGCAACTCTCCGTGCTATTGAGGAAGCTGTTTGTTGCCACTCTCACTTCCTCTCTCTCTCTCTCTTCCTCCTCCCACCAATCTGGAAGAAGCATGCTTTGCTTCTCCCTCCATCTTGGGCTTAAAGCCATGTGGCTGCCTCTTTCTTCCAGGCAGCTCTTAGCAGCTATAGGGCTAAGAGATCACTAAGTACAGGGAAAGAACAGAAGAAACAGGGAACATAATTTTTCACTGAAGATGGATGTAATTGAACCAAGAATAAAGTCAGTAAGACTCTTTTTACTTATCTTAAACCTACTTTGTCTAAGTGTGTAATTCTTTGTTTGGGAGGGCTAAGTGTATAAAATCAATAACCTATGTTTCTATAATGTGCTCATTAAAGCTATTTAAGATAATATTCTTTCTGTGCACAGCTTCTCTGCTGTGTTAAGCTCTGCTCTATTCAGTGGTCCTAGCTGTCCACTAATGGCTTAACTTTGGTGGTTGACTGGTGGCATCTTATGTGAACATGGTCATTGTATCCCTCTTTTCTCAACATTTTACCATAATGGTGCCACAATGATTCTGTTGATCAAGGCCACTGAGAATCTGTTTTCACCTTTGATTTCTTGCTGCGATGTGCCATTCAGCCTCTCTTTCCTTGCCAGAAGAATGCAAAAGGGAGTTGGTCATCTTTTGTCCTTCATGTTGCAACATGCCAATGTTGACTTTCGTCAATCCCATATTGACAAACCACTTAGAGGGCAGCAGCCTGTTTCCCAGGATTAGAAATTTGTTTACCCATTAAAAGGCATGCACAATGCATGCATACACATTGAGCAATTTTGCAACAGGCAGGAAGGCTGGAAGAGGACAAGTAGTCATTTTTGAACAGCTGAAATGGCAAAGGGATACTTTGCAATAGGTTCTGAATGGGAAAAAATGTGCAGCTAGAATGTTGTTTCACCTGCTACATCGCTTGCATTTCTTTGCTACCTGTCACTAAGCAGAGAGCCCTTTGTTAGGACTGTTTCCTTTGGTCTGAACTAATGTTTCCTCTGGTTCTCAGAAACTATGCATTTCAGGACTTTATGATATAACTGGGTTCTCACAATATGCTAAACCTAACCCTTGGATTAACAAACCACTGGAGATGGGCAAAACACAACCTGTTTCTCAATGAAAACAGTTTGGTCTATGTGTTCCCAGAGCTGGTTCATGCTTTTCCAGAAGTGGATTGTCCAGAACAGGAAGCAGAAGTCTTGAAATAATTTGGGTCAGGAATGCCACAAACCACTTCCTGTTCCTCCATGTCCAGAAATGTGTGAACTAGCCCTGGAACACATGGATTGGCCCATTCTGGGTGAAAATGGCCAATCAGTCACACACTGAACACAGTTGATGTGCATAGAGTACATGCAGTGCCCAAATGAATCATACCATGGTTTTAATAAAATGGCTTCGTTCATACTTATGCTGAGATAACATATTGAACCACTGTATCAGGCCAGGGAAAGGAAACCCTCTAGGCAGTTTGGCGCACATGTAGATCCTGTGAAGGCCATTCACTGTTTGTAGAGGGCAGAGGGAATGGCCTTGAAGGACAGGAGGAAGAACTGCCACCAAGGCAACAGACAGATAAGTGGTGCTTAAGCTGGGGTCAAGAAAATAACCGGAGAAAATGTCTCAGACAGGCCACTCCCAAGTTCACATGAAGATAAGATGAAGGAGGGAAAGCACATTCAGCCTTGCAAGATTCTGTTACTAGAGCTGTTCCAATAAAATCTCTATAGCATTGGTTTCTTAGTCTGGTCTGCCTTCTTGGGCTGACACTGTTTGTGCCAAAGATGTCACTATCTTGCTCTGTCATTTATTCCCCCTCCCATTAATGGGATTTTAGGTTGACTTCCAGGTGAACTTCTAAATGACACAACTAAGATCATTAGCTAATTTTTGGATGACAATAACTTTGGGAGATTCCCATCACACTATAACCAGATTACCCAACCCCAAGTAGTTTAAGAGAAGAGTGAACATCTTTCTTAATGATCCAAAATTTGTTGATTCCAAGGAAACTTGAGAAAACACATGATAATCACAAGAAGTTCTGAAGGTTTAAAGACATGTCCCTGGGCCAAATAGGAGACATTGGTAGGAGAGGTTACCAACACAGCTGGAGGCACCAGGTTGGAGAACATTGGTATAGATGAAAGTGTGAAAAGGACTAGGCCATAGTTAAAATATTTGAACTGAGTTAGCAGAGGTAATGATTAGAATCCTCCCTCCATTGCTATCCTTAGGATTCTTCAGGTATCACTCCAACTAATAATTCCATGTTTTTGGAAAGCCTCAAAGCCAAATAGATTTTATTCAGAATGAAACAATCCCACCGCCAAACACACATAAGCAGCCACAGTGAACCTGGGCAAACTTCAATCCTTTTAGATTCATAAATGAAGCAGTTGGCCGATGTCGTTCGTGGACCATCAAGAAATATATCCATTGCTCCCTCTCATGACCCCTTTGTCTCCCTACCTTCTGCTTCCACTTGAGCACCAACTAAGTCTATGGAACCTGGAATAAAAATAGTGATATAGAACTACCTGTTAAATCAGACCAAGGCTCATCCAGCCCAGCATTCTGTTTCCCCTGGTGATATACTAGATAACTCTCCAAAGCCCTTTCCTCTTTAGCCTTGGCATCTGGCATAGTTACATTTATTGACATTAATGAGAGATGCTCCACTGGGGTATGCTATGTGCCAATTTCTGTTTCCCATAAATTTGTGCATTTTTAAAAAGCATAACACCAACCTTGCTAGATCAGACTAAAACATTCTTCAGGTCCAGCATCTGCCATCCCACTATAGTCAGCTAAATACTTCCTCATGAGAACATCTAGATAGACCCTGAAGGCAATGGGTTGTCCCCATATATTGAATGCTGAGAGGCAGGTGGCTTCTGAATACCAAGTCCAACCACCTTTTTTTTTTTTTTTTGCAAGATAAATCCTGCTGGGTAAGATGAAAATATCCATGTATTCCAAGGATGGGTATTTTTTTCGAAGTCCAGAATTGTGCTTGACTTTCAGCAGTACTTCAGAAGCTATACTCTAAAGCAGTGTTTTTCAAACTTGGCAACTTTAAGACGTGTGGACTTCATCTTCCAGAATTCCCCAGCAAGCATGGAATTCTGGGAGTTGAAGTCCACACGTCTTAAAGTTGCCAAGTTTGAAAAGCACTGCTGTAAACTGTAGCAAAGTGGACTAAAATAAAAATTAAAAGATGCTTTTATTTCCTTTATATTTAAATGTAATAAAATCTAGTTAAGATGATTGCTCTCTAGTCACACATACCATGATTTTCCCTTCCATTACATAACATTGTATTTGCCTAGCATGCTAGGTTTGGTTAATTGTAATCTCTGGTTGTTGTTTTTTTTCAATGGGTCACTGAGGTTTGTGCTTCAAAATATTGGGGAAACTCAGTAATTGAATTTTCTCAGGGGCATCTGCAGGATGTTGAAAAGGTTGGGTTAATATCTGTGATTGCATAATCAAAGCCCCACCCCTCTTATATGCATAAAAAGGGGCAGAGTTTTAATCCTGCAGGCATGGCCACCATCTTAACTTTTATCTATTCATCCTTACCATTTCTGTAGATCTCTGGGATAAAACCAGTGTGGAATTGTAGTTAAGAAGCTGGACTAGGACTGGAAGATCCACATTCAAGCTCACATTCATCTTCAGCCATGGAACTCACTGGCTGACTTTGAGCTAAGCTCAGCCTACCTCACACAGTTGTGGTCTGGAGCTCAGTAACAAACTGAGATCTTGATTGAGCTCCTTGGAAGAGGGTGGGGTATGAAGCTGACAATCAGGAGCCAAAAATATTTATTTACTGGATGTTTATCCCATGTTTAGTCAGCTGAAGGCAGCATCCATACCTAATGCTCCCCATGCAATAGCAACCCTGTGAGATGGGTTGGGTGAATGACTTGCCCAAAGTCACCCAGCTGGATTTCATGCTTAAGGGGAACTAAAGTCACTCTCTCCTGCTTTCTAGCCCAGCATCTTTGTCATTACATTGAAGTGGCCAAAGCTCTTAAATTATCCCTTTCTGGGCTATTTTAGAGTCTGCTTTCTCAAGGGAATGAATCAGATGCTTCTGGGAAATTCATAAGCAGAAGGCAAGGCTTATTTTACATTTATCACCACCAGAAAAGAAATGAAGCTGCCTTGCTTTTCATATGATTAGCACTATTCCTGGTCTAGGAAGATTTTCTCAGCTGAAAGGCACTGATCCTCTGTCAGCAAACAAAGATGGCTACTCCAAGGGAGGGTTAATCCATTAGGAAAGGCAACATTTTATCACCCAGTCCTGGTCCATGTACTGAACTGGCTTGATTTGGGCAGCTCATATGGAGTCAGGTGGCTTTACAAACTTGATAAATAAACTCAGCCAGTGATGGCTGATTCTACAAACCACAATGTACCAACCCAGAAATTGTGTCTTGCCTGTGCTCACTGAGGGACTCATAGCCTCTGGCAAGCTTTCTGTGCTGTGGCCCAGGAGACCATGCTCAATGAAGACCCGGCTATAATGTAACATCTCACATTTTTTGCAGAACATAATCTCACATCCCGGGCACATATTACTGGAGGTTCTTTTTCTCTGGAGTTGGCAGCAAACTGGCTCCTGAAGAGACTTGTTTCTGCAGCAAAGAAAGAATAAGGCACTTAAAATGACCCAGGGTAGACATGCTTTTCTTCAAGGAAGCAGATGACGCCTATCAAGCCTTTCGAATCCTGCTGCTTAAGGCTGTAATTACCACCCGGCAATATGATTTTCCTCAGCTCGAAATGCTTCCAGCTTGATCCACGTTTCTGATCAAACATCGCTTTTCCAGAATGTAGTCCTCCAGCTCAGGACTTAAGATGAGATTTAACCAAGTGCTGTAAATAGATCAGCAGCAAGAAGGCAAGTAGGTACAAAAAAAAAGGTGCAAAACCTTTAAAAAATATTAAATCCCTAGTTTTTTCCCAAGCTCTTGTTATCTGCAAATAATCAAATGACCAGATAGCTTCAGTCAGGCGTTTTTTTGTTTTTTACGAATGGTTAGGGGGTTTTTTTTCAGGGGAAGGGGGAAAACAGACTTGATCCTTCTAGCTGTGATTGTCAGCCTTACCAGGTAGACTAGACAGAAAACATGACCAGATAAGCTAATTCTACTTTCTTGTAAGGCAACATTAAAAGAACTGAAAGCACAACTCTCTCCCTGTCTCCTTTACAGTCCGAGAAACTAGGGAGGGTCCTTCTGAGCCTCTTGCCCCACCCATTATCCAGCTGTGGGCTATGCTGCCTCTTATCTGACCATTCCCTAGGCAGGATCTCTTCTCCTGTCTCCCAAGATCATTCCCACATACCATTACAGTGATGGAAGCTTCCAAAGCTGTTTTTCCATCTGATGTTGGAAGGGGGTGGGAAGCATATCTCTCCTGATCCACAGACAAGTCTCAACTAGTGGCAGTTCTGAACCAACCATAGAGCTAGGGTAGATCTATTTCCTCCCATAGCATTCATCAATGATGAATGAAGGTGGGGGGCAGCAAAAATGCTGATGTGATAGCCTTTGAATACAACAGTTCAGCAGTTTGCCACTCTTTCAAAAATATGGCTGCTACAGGTCTTCTGTTCAGCTGAATTGGGCATGAGCTTGATTGAACCCAGTAGGACTTAACTCCTGAGTAAACATTTTAGGGTGGTAGGGCAGGGGAGTGAGAAGTTGTTTAATAAAATGACACAGTCCAGAAAATGACAGCAGCCTTTGGTAAATGTGGATATAAGGAAATTATTTTTCCCTTCTGATGATGTTGGAACTTTGCAAATAAACGTGAGAAGATTCAGGGCTAAGAAAGAGAAGGATTTCTTTACAAATTATGGATTTCATTGCTATGAGACACAGGCCTTGTTCACATGGCCACCGGTTTTGCTCTCCAGCGAAAGAGTATTTTTAATGGGAAAAGTACTTAATTGCATGGTGTCCAGCTGAGAAAAAGAGGCAGGAAGGATCACAATATCAGAGTCTCAACTGATGAGTAGGAGACATTGTTTAAAGTGACCTGGGCTCCTTGCTTCAATGCTTTGAAACAGAGGCTGGCCAGTCATCTCTTCAGCTGTCCCCATCATGGTGCTCAACAGCTATGTTGAACTGCAGTCCCCAAAATCCATGGGGAATCTAGAGAGTAAAGTCTCAAACACCTGGAGGGTACCACCAGGGAAGCTGCAGATCTCCAGCACTGCACCAAGGATCTCCCCAGTGTTGGGACTCCATGTTTCTACTCCCCCTGAACCTCAAATGCAATGTGAGCCTTTCAGCTCTGACCACCATGAAGGAGAAGACACCTGGTCTGACGCACTGCTTTCCTGGCTAGTACCTGTCTCCCAGCCAGGTCAGCCCAGAGAGAAGAGGGAAGGGAAACCATCCCCACAGCCAGCTCTCAGGCTTCAGGGTTTGCTCTGGGCTTGATGTCTGAGGACAGGCTGGAGGACCAGAACTGGTTTGGTCTGCACTGGCTTCCAACTCCTTTTCCGCTGCTTCTGGTTCTTGGTGGCATTTCTCATCTGACTGGGTTTCTTCCTGTTCTTGTCTGTTTTGGGACATTGGAAATTCTTTGAAACCTGGCCCCCAGAAAGAAAGGAAGACAAATGATAACAGTAAGGAGTAATGAATAGGAGACCCAAATCCCAACCTCTTTGAGCTGGAGCATGCTGGACATTTGAGAGTGTTTTGGGTGCTCATGGACAATGGTTGCCATGGGAAGGGACCCTGCTCATTCACAAAACAGCCACAGCAGTGGCTGCCTGTGGCCATTCTCAAAGCACCCCAGAAGACAAACTGGGGAGATTGCTCCTTCCCATCCTCTGCATCCCCCCCATACACTTGTTGATAATTCCCAATTTATTGCCATCTTTTTTCTGAGCAGGTGAGCACTTTTCCAAGCAAAGCAATGGGTTTGCCATCATTCTGTGTTTATTTACTAAGAATGGGCCTTTATGGGATTCAGGTGCATTCTGGGAACTGGCATTGGGCTTTGCAGTTAACCAGGCCCATTTTAAATTTGTGTTTAAAATTAATATGTAATTTAAACTGAATGAACCTAAAGACCTTCCTCTTACTTAGATTTCAAGAAGCAAACATTATTCTGAACACCATCATAAAACACAGAAACCCCAAATCAATCAGCATACCACTCTTAAAAACCTCACAGTGAAGTTTATGGGGTGTGACTGCAAACACACAGACCAACAGATCTGCCAACTGAATTGTATTCTTTAGCTTTCATTAGAGAAAGCAAGCAATGTTGTGAAGAATAATTGCTAACATGAACTGGGACCTCCCATCAAAGAAAGATTCTATAAATATCCCCAGTAAGGGATTTTTTTTTCATTTTCTCATTTTGCTAATCTGTCAAAGCAGTAATAATAATTCCTGAAAGGCCCTCAAGGATTCCAACAGATGTTGCCATAATTTCTGTGTTAATCAATGCCAGCAACTAAAAATGTGATTCTGTACTTTACTTTGCTTTTTATTACTTTGAAAGGAAAGGAAACCCTTTTTTTTTCCGAGCAGCCAAAAATCATTTCCCACAATCTGGGGAGCCTCTTGAAGTTCCATAGTGATATCACTGTAAAGGTCAGTGCTGGACTTAAAAATAAAATAAAATAAAATACATGCATTGAGCCTACTGAAGATTTAATAGGCCTATTTTAGTGCTTATTAAAAAGATGAAAAATTGGGGATTTTATGGCCTCATGGAAAAATGTGGGGGAGTCAGACAGTTGGAAAAAAGTCATGGAACTATTTTTTTATATATGACAACTGCAGTGAGATTATTATATGCTTAAAAGTGGAAAGACTCAGCAGTACCCCCAGTGGAGGAATGGTTGGTGAAGATGATGGAACCTGGTGAGGTGGCCAGACTGACCATGTTTATTGCTGACTGGAAACCTGTATAGACCTTTTGCATGAAACAGAAAAAAATGATCTTACGATTTATGGCTTTGATGACTAGAAAAAAAGAGATAATAGAAAAAAGAGAGCTTTTCTTCTTGTAACCATAAGGTAATTTTACAATTACCTTGTAAAAGGTAATTTTGTAATTGTACTTATATCTGCTGCAAAGAAAATCAGAAGCTACTCCTATTTCTTTTCATTCTTTCTATTTGCACTTTTTGTCTTTTTCTCTCTCTTCTTTCCTCTTTTTCCCTTTCTCTCTTTACTTTGTATTAGTTCTTGTTAGTTTTTAATCTTTTATTCAAAACTTCATAAAAAAATACACAAAAAAGAAAATTGTGGGGAAGTGATGGAGCATGTGTTGTGATGTCACACTGCAGACTTCCTGACTTACATATTTTTGCATCTCACATTTGCAAGTAGAAAAGGGCAGGGTCTGCCTCGTGACATTGGGAGGTACATTTTGTTATTTTTTTTAGTCACTGAAGTTAGTAATGGATGGCTATATGGATTGGGTGCCATTTGTAGCCCTGGGACTGTGGGTCACCCAGTGTTGATCTAGTAATATTATAGAATCTACTGTCCCTGGGACTGACTTCTTAATTTTACAATCTCAGAATGACCACAGGAGCCACTTGAGACCTCAGCTGGCCTATGATTTCTCAGGGCTTCAGCTTCAGGTGTTTCTTTTTCTTTAAATGTCTTTCCATGATTAAGGCATAACATTTTTTTTCAGCACAAAAGGAAAAGAATATAGTTAGTACCTTCTAATTCACCAGATGACCTCTCCCATCACATATCACACAATAGCTAACTAAATGGAAATAAATAGGCTTCAGCCATTGTGAGGTCACATGGAATTTCACGTAGTGAGCACGGCTGATCAAGAAGGGACATTCCCTCTGTTCAGTTCCTGGTGTAGGTTACCCATCAAAGTGATGAAAGCTTGTTCCAACCCCAACCCAGGTCTGAGTCCAAATGGGTCCAAACAAAGGGCTTTATCCGAAAAGGCCCTTTTCTTCTTTTTGATTCTGAAATGTGGATTTCCATGCTGAGCTGGGTGCTAGACTTCCAACTCTTGGGTTCTCTGATTCTAAGCCTGAAGTTGCCTGCTTTACTTTTAAAATGAGCATTGGGGACTGGCCAGCAATTGTAGACAGTGGTGAAATCCAAGATGGCACATTTGCTTCTTTTAGGATTTTATTTATTTTCAATTTTCTAAAGAGTTCTTACAACTGCTATCACCCAACTGGCTAATTCTCTGTAAACAATTATACTATTGGCTAAAATAGACATAGAACTCATACCTGTGGCTTCATTTCTCCAACTAATCCATATCCTCAAACTAAACAGAGTGAAATTCAACATCAGACTAGATAAGGGGTTGCTTCAGGTACTTGATCAAAATTTACCCTCCATGCGGAGTCCTAAGCAGAGTCCAATTTCGTCCCTCTCTAAGATGACTTGAAAGTCTGCATGGGCACTGAATAAGGAGAGTCATTCCCCAGCTCTCACTGAAAGCCAGCGGGACCTATTCATGAGAAAAATGGATCTGGCCACAGCAATATATGCCCTCATTACCTCTAATCTAGACTGCTGTAACCTATGCAGTTGCCCTTCATATGTGTTGGTAACTTCAATTAGTATAAAGTGAGCAAAGTTAACTGTTGATACCATCTACTTTATAATTTATCTCTGGCCTTGAAATAGCTACCCCAGCTTTCCATTTGTTTCCAAACCCAGTTCAAAGTGCTGAGTTTTGACCTATAAAGCCCTAACAGTTTTGGACTGCTGAGCATCCTTCTCCCCCAATCTTCTTTGCTGAATTTTAGACATGCAGTAATAACTGTACCACTTCTATGGAGCCTGTGAGAGCCTCTAACAGATTTTAATATTGTTTGGGTTGGTTTTAATGATTTATGTTTGCCTTGATTTTATTGTGATCTTATAATTTTATCAAATTTTAATTTTTTTTTAAACAAACTATATATTGCTTTGAGAGCCAGGGTAAGCAGGAAGTCAAGCATAAATACCTTTAAACTAACAGTAATAATAAAGCAAGTATTCTTTTAAACTGGGAATATGGTCTGAGCTGACCATTCCAGTATAATTCAATATCATTTATTTACTTGGGTTTATACCCCTTTCTACCATGTCATGGCATTTATACCCCTTCCATGGCATCAGGGAAGGTCCCTCAAATAAAATCATAAAAGTTTGAAATAACCTTAAAACATTATTGTTAAAAATATAAAACTTCATAAAACCATTTAAAGCCAAATTTAATTGGGCCACTTGAATTTCAAGGAAAGGCAGGGTTACAATTCAAGGGTAACCCTGCATCCCTGCAGTGTGGTCAATATGGGATAAGGCAACCTGTCAAAACTGAGCATCCTAAACAGTTTCCCAGTTGAAAGTATGGCTGAGTCTGCCCATGTGCTGTGAGATGAAGGAGTCTTCATCGTGTCTTCTGACTGCCAGTGGGTGTTCATGGATGCACTCTGCTAGTCTTCTGCCTGTCTGTCCTACATTGTGGCTGTTACAGTCTTTGCACTGTATGTTGTAGATGACTCCTGTTTTTTCTTCTTGGGCTACTGGATCTTTTGGGTTACCTAAGGACATCGGAGAGGGTTAGAAGCTGATTTATCAGGGCTCATCCAATAACAACGGTGAGTAAGGACCTATGCACCTGCATTCCTGAGGTACTCTGATTGCCTCATGTCTGTCATTATTGACACCCCCACCTGCCAACTCCAGGTATTTTCTGCCTATGCTCCACAAACAGGACTTGACAAAGATACCAAGGAGCCCACCCTACTGGATTTTATCAGGTAGGCAGATGTTACTGGGAGAAGGCAGTATTCAAAAACCCAGGACCCAAACCATGAAGGACTTTAAAGGGGGCCACCAGCACCTTGAACTGCACCCAGTGTAGCTCTCTGACCCAAGGTGTGATGTTGGTGGCTTGAGGTGTACCCATCACTACTTACATTCTGTAGCTTCCAAACACTCCTCAAGGACAGCCCTACGTACAGCACATTGCAATAATCCACTTGAGAGGTGACTAAGGCATGACTGACAGTGAGTAATGCTTGCTGTTCCAGGAAAGGTTGTAATTGGAACACAAGATGGGTTGCACTGAGGCTCTCTTGGCCACAGCTACCAGCTGCTCTTTGAACAAAAGCTGTGAGTCCAAGAGGACCCCCAAATTGTGAACCAGCTTTACCCGGAGGAATGCTGCCCATTCAGAGTTAACAATAGAATCTCACTGGAATCAACAGGCCTTTGAAACCACAGCCACTCTTTCTTGCTGGGTTTGCCTCAACCTGTTCTTCTGCATCCAAACCTGGACAGCCTCCAAGCACCCTGACAGCACTTTGACAGCATCACTTATTTTCCAGGGGTTAAGATGTACAGTTGGGTATCATCAGTATACTGAGGAAACCTCATCCCATGCTGCTGACAGCGATATACCCCGCAGTTTCATGTAGCTATTGAATAGAAATGGGGAGAGAGCATCAAGCCCTGTAATACCCCCCGCCATTAAGGGCCTTAGGGCTCAGTGTTCCTACCTGTAATGATTGCCTACCCTAACAAAACCAGACTCACAAGTAGAAGCTTAATATCTGATTTATTAAAGAATAGTGTGCAAATACAGAGAAAGCTGAGAATGAGCAAAAGTGCGCCAAATACAAACTAAAAACCCTCGGTGCGAACGTAATCCCTCCCCTCGCCCAAACCGTTTCAAATTCCCCACTGCAGGTGCTGGTGACAATTTCTGCTGATGTCCTGGGAAGAAAACCTTGAACACACGAAATAACCCAAACACATTCCAATCCAGCAGAATACAGATAACATCCCAGGAGACAGAATCCTCCTCCCCTCCCAATCTAAACACGCATCAGCAAAATGACATGTGAAACATCATGATGTACTTTTAACATTGAAACGATGAACATGACATACCGCCCCCCCCAAAATAAGCGAAACATCAGGGAGCAGGTTTCAGAGGATAAGCGACATGAAAGTGTCTAACTAAAACAGGAGAATTAACATCACGGGCAGACACCCACTCAGGGTGGGGGAAGTGCTTCCACTGAATCAGGTATTGCAGGGTGCCACGAATCCTGAGCGAATCAAGGACCTCCTTCACCTCAAAATGCTGCTGCCCGTCAATCACGATCGGAGCAGGAGGTGGAGGCTATGGATGCCAATGGGACAAGTGGCTGACAGGCTTAAGCAAGCTGCAATGAAAAACAGGATGCAACCGTTTCAAATTGTGAGGCAAGTCCAATTTAAACATGACAGGGTTCACAACCCCCACAATGGGAAAAGGACCCACAAACTTGGGAGCCAATTTTTGGGAAGGCTGTGGGGACTTCATGAACTTGGTGGAAAGGTAGACCTGATCACCAATCTTAAAATCAGGCTGAAGGGCTCTCCGCTTATCTGCATGCAATTTATAAGCAGACTGGGCATCAGCCACTGCCTGCTGAATCACCGGCCACGAGTCAGCCAGCTGAGCAGCCCAATCAGAAGCAGAACAGGGCTGCATAGAAGGTTGTGGCAACTCAGGAATGGGTACAAAATCTTGCCCAGAAACCACCCGAAAAGAGGTGTGCCCCGTGCTTTGATGGACAGCATTGTTGTAAGCCACCTCAGCAAAAGGTAGCAGATCAACCCAATTATCTTGCTGATAGTTAACAAATGACCTTAAAAATTGTTCAAGGGTCAAATTTAAAACCTCTGTAGATCCATCAGTCTCCGGATGCGAAGCAGTGGACAATGCCTGTTTGGTGCCAACCAGTTTCAAAAATGATTTCCAAAAGTGGGAAGTGAACTGTGTCCCATGGTCCATGACCAAGTGGGAGGGGCTACCGTGAATCCAGTAGATGTGTATTAGGAAAAGGCGTGCCAATTGTGGGGCAGAAGGAATAGAAGCACATGGAATGAAATGGGCTTGTTTAGAAAAATAATCCTTGACAACCCAAATCACAGTCTTTTTCTGACTAGGAGGTAGGTCCACAATAAAATCCATAGAAACTTCCTCCCATGGACGGGATGGGCTCGCAACTGGCTGTAAAAGCCCCTGCGGCTTACCCCCCTTCCATTTTGACATGGCACAGACAGGGCAAGAAGCAACATAGGTTTTCACATCACATCTCAGGGTAGGCCACCAAACTGGCGCCGTACCAGGTACAATGTTTTGACAAATCCAAAATGACCAGCTACTTTATCATCGTGAGACCTGGTTAAAATTTCCCTTCGCAAGTTGTCAGGCACATAGAGGCGGTTTTGCTTCCAAGCTAACCCATTGTCAAAAGTAACATTGTCTCTATTTTCCTGCAACCAAGTATTGGATTTCAGTTCCTGGAGAAACTGTTGTTGCAATTGAGAGGGAACTGGCGTCCTCCCCCCCCACCTGGTGAAACCGAAGCTGGAGGCAGTTGCGCATGGGTTTGGCTGCGTGTGACAGCCTGCAACCCCAGCTGGGGCTCCGTCCACACTGTGCCCACGATTTCAGGGGCTTGGACTGAATCCTGGGGCAGGCGGGAAAGCACATTAGCTAGGAAGTTCTTCTTTCCCGGGACAAATTTCAATTGAAAATCAAAGCGACTAAAAAACTGAGCCCAGCGAATCTGCTTAGGACTGAGTTTGTGGGGTGTTCTGAGCGCTTCTAAATTCTTATGGTCAGTCCAGACTTCAAAAGGGCATTTAGCCCCTTCTAGGAGGTGCCGCCACACTTCCAAAGCAGCCTTGACTGCAAAAGCCTCTTTTTCCCAGACATGCCACCTCCGCTCAGTTTTGGAAAACTTCCGAGACAAATAAGCACAAGGCTTCAAGTGATTGTCAGCATCTGCTTGCAATAAAAGTGCTCCAATTGAAAAATCAGAAGCATCTACCTGAACTACAAATGGTCTAGTGGGATCAGGGTGTTGCAAAATCAGTTCAGCAGTGAACAGGCTTTTGAGTTTGTCGAAAGCCACCTGGCAGTCAGTTGTCCAATTCAGCAGTGCCCCCGGGTTCTTTACTTTGCGCGTGTCCCCCAACCCCTTGGTACGTAACAAGTCAGTTAAGGGCAATGCAATTTCAGCGAACCCCTGGATGAACTGGCGATAATAATTGCTAAATCCAAGGAAACTTTGGAGTTGTCTCTGGGTGCGTGGGTGCTCCCACCCCAAAATAGCCTGAATTTTCCCAGGGTCCATCTCAATGCCCCTGTCAGAGATCCTATAACCCAGGTAGTCAAGTTGAGTCTTATGAAACTCACAATTGGAAAGTTTGGCATACAGTTCAGCGTTTCTCAGTTTGCTAAGCACCTGTCTCACCAGGCGTTCGTGCTCCTCCTCAGTTTCAGTATAAATCAACACATCATCCAAATACACCAGTACACCTTTAAACAAATGTTCATGTAACACTTCATTAATTAGTTGCATAAACACCCCTGGTGCCCCCGCCAATCCAAAAGGTAAGACTTTATATTGGAAAGAACCCAGTGGACAATTGAAAGCAGTTTTCCATTCATCCCCCTCCCATATGCGGATGTGGAAATAGGCTTCCCGCAAATCTAGCTTAGAGAAGATCTTCCCCTTTGCCAGATGTGCCAACATGTCTTTTATTAATGGCAGAGGATATTTGTTTGATATTGAGACCACATTTAATCCGTGGTAATCTGTACAGAGTCTCAGTGTCCCATCCTTCTTACCCTGGAACAGCACTGGGGCGCCAACTGGTGAATTTGCTGGTTCAATAAATCCCCTGGCCAAGTTTTTATCCACAAACTCCCTCAATGCCGCAAGCTCCTTCTGAGTCATGGCGTAAATCTTCGGCTTGGGCAGTTGAGCGTTGGGGACCAACTCTATCGCACAGTCAGTTTTTCGATGGGGCAGGAGTTGGTCCGCTTCCATCTCACCAAACACATCCGCAAAGTCCTGGTATTTCTCCGGCAAGCCCTCCAGTGGTGTCACATTGAAATGCGGGGTTGCTGCCACAGCCCTCCCCACCTCAGCAGACGGTACTTGTTCCGCTGCAGGAGCTTGGTAAAAGCCATTGGAAAAAGTCAAAGTCCTGTGTTCCCAATTTATGTAGGGGTTTTGCTGGACTAGCCAGGGAATCCCCAAGATGATGAGGGGATGACCCACAGGTGCTACCACAAATTGTAACCCCTCACGGTGGCTGCCCAATTGCATTGCCACCGTTCCCGTGAAATGAGTCACCGGTTTCCCTCCCACCGTTGAACCATCCAGCTGGGTGAAAATCATGGGCCGCTGCAATGGGAAGCTGGGTAAGTCCAAAGCAGCCACCACGTCGGGGTGCATTAAACATCTCGAACACCCCGAGTCGATTAACGCCCAAACCTCAACAGTCTTAGTGTGGGAGCCTAACTTCACTTTCACATTCAGCGTGGGACAATTTGCACTCACCAAAACATCTTCGCGCCCGTCATCCACCACCTGCCCACAGGCGCTTTTCAGAGCAGGTGGCTGGTGTTTCCTGCTGGCTCTTTTAGATCATTTTCCTCCTCTCCCCCGAAGTAAGGAGCCTCCTCCACTTTGGTTCCCGCCTTGGCTGCCTTCATTTTCCTGGGCAGTGAGGGCGATTTGCCCGCCACTTTTCCGGACCGATCGTCTGGCCTGGGTTTTGGGCAAGCAGCCACCCTGTGGCCCTCCTTCCCGCACCGAAGGCACTGCCCTTTGGCATAATGGCACTCCTCTCCTCCTCCCAGGCACATTGCCCAGGTTTCCCAGTCGTGGCAGTGGGTTGGGATCCCTTGCTGAGCGCCGCGTGTCTCAATGCCTTCCTACTGTGTGTGAAAGTCTCGTGGGCATGTTCAGCCTTCCCTGCCAACTGTATCCATTCATACAAAGTATCTGGGTCATCTCTGCCCAACGACCACCGCAGGACCTCCATGTTCAGCCCATCCTTAAATAGCTCTATTAAGGTGGCCTGGGACCAGTCCTCAACCTTACCAGCCAAAGCCTTAAATTCCAAAGCATAGTCGGCTATGGATCTTTGCCCCTGGCTGAGTTCTTTTAGAGCCCTCTTTGCCCTTTCTTTGGCTATTGGGTCTACAAAGTGCAGCTTTAATGCCCACAGGAATTCTTCGAAATCCTCCAGCTCAGGAGCGTCCGCCTCATTTAACTGGACAAACCAGTCAGCAGCCCGCTCCTTTAGCTTAGTGGCAATGGCATTTACCTTGGCCCTTTTGGAACGGAAATACGGTCTGAATTCATCCATATAACTACTTGCATTGGTAAGAAAGAATGACAGCTTAGTTAGATCCCCGTCAAATTTGATTGTAAAGTCTTTAACCCCCGCTCCAGGTGGTCAGTCTTTCTTTTGGATACTGGAGATCTCTGCTCTCGAAGAGGGGACCTCGAAATTCTCACTCTGTGAGATTTTGGCTCAGCCCTGTGCCGTCTCCTTCCTCTTTCTGCCGATCGAGGAGGAGAAGAAAGGGACGAATACCTGGTGCTGTGAGGTTGTGGCTCAGCCCTGTGCCTTCTCCTGCCTCTTTCCACCTAGCGAGGAGGAGGAGAAGGGGACAAATACCTGGTCCTTGATTCTCCTCTCCCCCTCTCCCGGGGCCCCCAGTCCATTGACAGTTTCTTTAACAGATATTCCATCGACTCAAATTTGGCCTCCAATAGTCTTATCCTTTCAGGGGTTTGAGAATCCTCTTTCCCTCCCCCGTCCTGCCTCACAACGATTGGGGACATCGGGTACCACTGCTTCCAAGATGTCTTGGACGTCCCTGGTAGGGGTCCCCGTGCTTCATCCCAAGTGATCAGCTCGCCGGGCAACTCTTCGGTAGGCTCAGGGGCTCCTTTCCCTCCAACCTCCTCTTCCTCCAGACTGGAACACGAAATCTCCTGTACCTCAGATAGTTCCTGAGTAGGGACCCTCTCCGTTCTCCTCACCGTGGAGTCGGGTTCCCCATCGCTTGTGTCCTCACTTTCCCCGGTTTGGGGTTTTGGTTCGGTCATCGCTAGCGCTACTCCCTCACAAGATAAATCCGGAAAGGGGCTAATGGTAAATTTTTAAGATTCTCAGCTTTATGTAATGATTGCCTACCCTAACAAAACCAGACTCACAAGTAGAAACTTAATGATATCTGATTTATTAAAGAATAGTGTGCAAATACAGAGAAAGCTGAGAATGAGCAAAAGTGCGCCAAATACAAACTAAAAACCCTCAGTGCGAACGTAATCCCTCCCCTCGCCCAAACCATTTCAAATTCCCCACCGCAGGTGCTGGTGACAATTTCTGCTGATGTCCTGGGAAGAAAACCTTGAACACACAAAATAACCCAAACACATTCCAATCCAGCTGAATACAGATAACATCCCAGGAGACAGAATCCTCCTCCCCTCCCAACCTAAACACGCATCAGCAAAATGACATGCGAAACGTTACGATGTACGTTTAACATTGAAACGGTGAACATGACAACCAAACTGTTCTGTCAGGAAGGAGAACCAGTATAAAACAGTGGCCTGACCCTAACCCTTGAAGACAACTTAGAAGGGTACCATGATCAAGGGTACTGAAAGCTGCTGAAAGGCTATGCAACTCCAGAAGGAGCACACTATCCCTATCCTGGTCCCACTAGAGATCATCAATAAACATGATCAATGCTGTCTCCATACTGAAACCCGGCCTGAAAAGGCATCTGATAGCCTGTTTTCTCCAGGGCCTTCTGCAGTTGCAGCCCAACCACTATCTCCACAACCTTCCTCCAAGTATTGCTGAGTCAGGTGATGGCTTCCTGAGGAGGGGGTGCACAAATCCTCTTTCAAAGAAGAAAATAACACTCCCAAGGACACATCTACCACACTGTGACCCAGCTCCTCTTCACTTCCCTGGAGGATTTCACCAAAAGAAAGACAAGGACCAGACTTCAAGTGACTGAGCTGATGTTGCAGAGGACCCTGTCCATTTCCTCAGGACTCATAGGCTCAAACTCATTCCAGCAAGACCGGCCACAGCCATCTCCTCTGGATCCCTCCAGCTGGCTTCAGGCTTTGAGTGAATCTGAGTTCACTGCAAGAAGGCTTTGAATTCTTCCAGAGACCAACTTGGCTGCTACATTTGATAATAACTGTACTTTCCAGAGGAGGTGCATGAAGGGCATTGTGGGAGTTAGTGCTGCATACAGCACTCTGTTTTAAATTCATTTTCTTCAAGGAAGGGGTATGGTCAGCTCACCAAACATAGTTGATTAAAGGTGCTCTATCTCAGAAGTCAGAGTTTTCAGAAGCATCCTCAAACTAAGGACTTTGTGAGACAGCATAACCCTGCCCACGAATTCAGTTAATTACTTCTCATTCAACACAATATCTATTGCAAGAGGCATTCCACAAGCCACATGTAGTCCCCTGGCTACATAGTTAATTGTGGGAACCTGGCATAAGTTGGGGAAAAAGAATGCCCAATTCTTTTCTTTGTCTCCCTCTCCAGATCATTACATGCTAGATAGAACCTCGTCCATAATTTTTTTGAGTTTCCTGACTCTGGCCTGCTGGCATACACTGCTAGAATCAACTGGGTACAAAACTTTCTCCATCCCTACCATACAAATGGAACCATGCGGGTCTGAAATGTTTGCCCCCCTTCCAAGTATGTCATTGCTTGGGACAATGTTTCTCAACCTCGGCAACTTTAAGATGTGTGGACTTCAACTCCCAGAATTCCCTAGCAAGCATGGCTGCCTGGGGAGTTCTGGGAGTTGAAGTCCACACATCTTAAAGTTGCCGAGGTTGAGAAACACTGGCTTGGGAAGTGTCAAGAAGGAAATAATAAATGTCACCTGTAATATTTTTTGTAAACATAATAATGTTGGGCTAGTTGAAGAGTAAATGTGTGCATGTCTCTTATGAATCAGTCAGAAAGCAAAAATACAAATCAACTGATAACTCCTTTCACTCATGTTTCCAAGAGCCAGGTTCCCCCTCCTCCCCGCATGCATAGAGAGTGTTTGTTCCAGCTGAAGCAAAGTGACATCTGATCTAGCAGGGTTAACAGGGAGTGTTTTGTAGAGAGTTGCTGTCACCAAGGAGAAGTGAAGAGAACTTCAAAGTGGAAACACAGCAAAACACTGATCAGGGCATGCTAGGAGAGCCTCCTCTTTCCGGATCTTGCTCCCAAAGTTCTGAAAATCCCCTTACGTATTTAAAACAGAAGGATGTCTGAGGCCTGTGGTTTAAGAGGAAAGCAAGGGTTCGAGCATGTGGCCTTCTGAAGCAAAAGCGTTCTAGGGAAGGTTCTAAAGTAGCCAGAATGAAGACACCAAAATGCTGAGATGGATGTAACCTTGAGAAGATCTCTCAGAAGATCATAGGGATCCAACCTACCTGGGTCTTTCCTGATTCTGGGAAATCCAGTGAAGGACAGGGGAGGGGCAGATGGGTATGTAAACCCTGTCTTTAAAAATATCAGTGTTGTGGATTTTTACTGCTATAAATGGTTGGGCACATTTCTAGAGATGGGTTGAACAACAAGGAGAAAACGGAAAACCTAAAAACAGTCCAGCAGATTACAGGCAAAAGCTCCACCAGGGATTCTGCCAGGAAGATGTCAGGGATTCAGGAAGCCAGTGTGCGAAGCATCCGCCCCTACAAGACTAGCGAGCAATACTTGTATGCCATGAAGGAGGACTTGGCAGAATGGCTTAAGGAGCTCTATGATGTCGACATTGATGTGAGATCTTTTTTGGATGTCCTGGAGACAGGCATCCTTCTGTGTCATCATGCCAACAACATCACCCAGGTGGCCAGAGACCTCAACCAGGAATATCCAAGTTTGGGCAAAAGACTCCAACTTCCCATATATGGCGTAACCTGTAATGATTTTGCTCAGCCAGGCACATTCCAAGCTCGAGACAACGTGTCCAACTTTATTCAGTGGAGCCGAAAAGAGATGGATATTAAAGGTACACTGATTTGAATCGATAGACTGTACAGTAAGAGAAAATTGCTAAAAGCAAATTGATTGAATGATTAAAACGTGAACTCTGTTTTGCTTTCCTTCCTTGACTTTCCTTTCTCATTCCTTGTGTTTGGACTTTTCTATCTATGTATGTATCATCCATCCATCCAGTCGTTGACTGTATCTTTCCAGAATCCAAACTAAACTTGTTTAAAACATTGCTTTGCATGATACTTTAAAAAACTGTATATACCCACTCACACATATACCCACTCACACTGTCTAAAAAGAAAAGAAAACCAGATGACTGAATTCCTAGTGTTCCTCTGTCCTCAGATCTGATCTGGAAATTTGGCCACACTCATACTCAAATTAATGAAAAGAGAAATAATATCCTCGCAGTCTCTTCCTTTGCCTCTCACCCCCATGATCTACTTCTGGTGTTGGCTCCCTATTAAATTGATTGTTACCATCAGAAACAGCCTCGCAAGTTCAGAGTGACACCTGTGGATGATTTTAACCAGAAATTAACTCTCCTTAAACTGGGGTTATAATGTAAGTCTCCAAGAATGGGGCGTTTGGAAGTCAGTAAAACACATGCAGGTGGAATCCAGCAGACCTGAAAGACTACATTTTAAAGTGAGAAATGTTTAAATGGTGTGGGGGATGTCTATTGTCTTTTATCTGTCTCTGCTTCCTCTGCATTTTTCCCTTACAGAATAGAGGGGATGAAATGTTTTGTCTCCTTGCTCTCCTTTTAATTGTTTGGGGTGCTATTTTTAATTTGTATTGTTTTGGTTTGAAACTGCTGGTTCCTTCTGTTTCTCAGCTATTTTATTCGGGGTGGGGTGGGGTTCTGCAGACATTTTTCAGTGTATTTCATATGTTTGCATTTTCTATAGTAAGTCCCTTTCAGGTAGATTTAGAACAGCCAAGCCAGCTGAGAATTGTGGGAGCTGCAATCCTGATGGGGAAACAGAGGGGTCAAAAAAGTCAAGGTGTCGGCCACCACCATGTGATGGAAGCCCTGCCCTTTCTTGTGTCTCAAAGGGGAAGAGTAATGGGAAAAGGGGGCCATTCTGAGGCATTTAAAGGCTGAATCCTAAGATCTTCTCTTTCCATAATATATCCCTGAATAGGAAGGAAAGTTACCTTTTTTTGCATCTGCTCTTTTCTCATTTTCTTGTTATTTGGCATGAACTTGGAGGGGTTTAGGCTCTTCTGCCATTCCCACTGGATGTCTCCCACTCATTGCCACTGGATTGCTTTGTCCAGGACTTAGAACAATTCATGGAGGACAATACAGCACCCAGCAGCTAATAGCAGTCATGGCTATGTGGAGCCTCCACGTTCAGAAGCTGTGAATAATACCAAATGGTTGGAAACCAAGCTTGCTGGGTTGTCAGAAACCTCTTGGCCATCCAAGGAGGCAAATAGATCTCAGCTAGAATCATGAACAGAGAGCCAGTTTTGTGTAGTGGTTAAGGCACCAGGCTAGTAGTGGCATCAAGAGCAAACTGGCCAAGCAACAGGCTCTTAAATTTAGTAAACTGCCAAGATACATTCCTGGGTACATCAAACTCTGTTTTAAGTACTATAAAAGAATTAAAATCAGCCATATCAGGACTCTGAGACAGTTTGGTGTAGTGGTTTAAGGCACCAGGCTAGACACCGGAGACGGTGAGTTCTAGTCCCACCTTAGGCACAAAGCCAGCTGAGTGACTTGGGCCAGTCGCTCTCTCTCAGCCCTAGGAAGGAGGCAATGGCAAGCCACTTCTGAAAAACCTGCCAAGAAAACTGCAGGACTTGTCCAGGCAGTCTCCGAGAATCAGGCACGATTGAATGGATAAAAAAAAAAAAAGAATCATGAACATAATCTTCCTTGGACTGTGTATCCAGCAGATTATCTGGGCAGCAATTTCTATTATCCACAAAAAGCATGCTGGCTGGGAATGATGGGAGTGGTTGTCCAATACATATAGATAACAGCTGACAGGGGACAGCTATACTAGAGGTCAGAATAGAACATCCCAATGTGGGTGGGTGGGGGGTCACATATGGCCCCCTCTTTGGTTAGCTCCAGGAGCTCCCTCTTAATTTGCTTGCTATTAATTTCAGGGTTTTTTTTAAAAAGGGGGGCTCCATATGCAGAGCAACACCTGCATTACGCAGCATGTTAGATGAGAGCCGTGAGGTGGATTGTCATGACCTCGTTGCAAGGCACAAAGAGCCTCACAACGTGGATCATGATCATTAAGGAAAAGGGGGAAGAAGATAATCCAATCAGGGATTAAAACAAGCACCCAAAGACACCCACACCCATGATCCCATCAACACCTGAAAAGAGGGACGTCAGAGGGGTGAAGATAAGGAGCACATGGTGCCCCGGAGAACTCAACCGTTGCAGGAAGACAAAGAGGACACCGGGGAAAACGCCCACGCAGCCATCAAGGATCCCATCAAGAGGGATCGGGGCATTGAGGGGTGGGGAAGCCCGGGGCAATACAGGAGGGTATAAAAGGGGCACCCCCACACTACCTACCCCGTTCCCGTTTTTCGCTCTGTCAGCTATCATTCCAATAAACCAGAAATCCTTAATACCCATTAAGTGAGTCTGTGTCTTATTGCGAAGAGAGGCTGGCCCTGACATAAAAACGGGAACCGCAAAAAATTTTTTTCCACCTGGTACCTATCCAACACGTTTGTGAGGGACCCAGCCAGGCATGGAGAACCAGGAACCGAGGACGCGCAACCCTTCGGCGCCCGGCGACGAAGCCCCGCTCTCGCAGGGCGGGATGCAGCTGAGGTCCGGGCGATGCAACGCCCCGGTAAGTATGGGACCCAGCTGGGGGGAAGCAGCGGGGGAGGGACCCACCCCGGCGCCCCGGAGCCCGCGAGGCACCGGGGGCGAGACGAGGGGACCCTCTCCAAGCCTACAGGCAACCCCGGAGGAAGCGCGAGACGAACCGCCACCCTGGGCGCTCGAAGGCGAGGGCGCGCCTGGCACCGCGGCGGGATCAAGGGACGATCCGTCCTCTACCACGGCCAACGGCGAGGGCGAGCGGAGCGGCGAAAACCTCGGCGGGAAGCCGGGGACGGCGGAGAGGCTCGACGCGTTGGAGGAAGGGATGCAGGCGGTGCGGCAGATGCTCCAACAGCTGACGGCGGCACAGGGACTCTGCGACGGAGGCGGCGCAGAGGCACCCCCGGTCGAAAGGAGGCAGGGCGAGCGGGGCGGCGGTGACGGCGGAACCCGACCCAAGGAGCCCAACCAACGACCTGAGGCGCACCGGGAGGCGAGACGGGGTGGAGACCCAGCGGACGGCGGCGACCACGGCAGGACCCGACCCCAGGAGGCCACCCAACGAGCGGAGGCGCGCCCGGACGTGAGACGGCGGGACAACCTCGGCGGCGGCGGCGTCCGGCCCCAGGAGCCCACCCCACGACGGGAGATGCGCCAGGCTGAGAGGCGGAGGGACGACCCGGCGGGCGGCGACGGCGACGGCGGAGCCTGGATCCAGGAGCCCGACCGAGGGAGAACACCCCGCCCTCCCCCCCGAGCGATGGGACGACGACCTTGCGAGGAGCCCCAGAGAGAGGCACCAATGCCGCAAGAGAACCGGAGACACCCCGACCCGCAGCAGCTCCTGCAGAGCCCGAGGCACGACGCAGAGGGGGCCAGGAGCCAGACCAGGACACCCGCCAAAGACTTTGGCATAAAGTTCGATGGGGACCCCTCGAAACTCTCCTTCTTTTTGACTAACGCGAGGTACTACCTCGAAGAATGGGGTCCCTGCTTCAGAACTGAGCGGGGCAAAATCAATGCCCTGGCCATAAAATTAAAAGGACGGGCCGCCGATTGGTACGTCCAATTGTGCCAATCAGGCGCCCGGGCGCTGCAGGACAGCACTGAATTCCTGCAGGCACTAGAAAGGCACTTCAGGGACCCCCTGGAGCAAGAAAAGGCAAAAAGGGCGCTAGAGACACTTAAACAAAGCCCGCGCTCCGTGGCTGAGTATGCCATGGAGTTCCAAGCCCTAGCCGGAAAAGTGGACACTTGGTCTCAATCGACACTGATTGAGAAGTTCAAACATGGACTCAACTTAAATGTCCTCCGGTGGGCACTTGGCCGCGACAACCCCAGCTCCCTCACGGGGTGGATCCAGCTGGCAGCGGAAGCGGAGAACGCCCACGACACGTTCCTCCACGCAAGGAGGGAAACGCAACAGATGGAGACAGTGAGACCCCCACGCACCAACGCAAGGCAGGTGAGGGCGAGACCCCAACCTTGGAAGGAGGAACGGGACAGACGCTTCGCAAAAGGGCAATGCTTCACGTGCGGCAGGGAAGATCACAAAGCAGCCGCATGCCCCAAAACGACGCCCAGAGAGAGCCCAAGGAGGGCACAAACAGCACCAACCCCAGCGCCAAGAAAGCGACCAGCAGCAAAGGGGGAGTACCGACGCAGACATGGCCCCTACAGTTCAGAGGAGGAGGAAAGCAACCCCGATGAGGCGGCGGGAAACGACAACCACCTGGCCTAAGGGGCGCCGAAGGACAGGTGGAGGACACTGACAGGCGCTTCGACAAAGGGGTGAGTGAGGAATGCCCCACCCTCTACGTCCGTGTCACCCTCACCCATAGAAATAAAACCGAAAAGGTCTGGGCACTCATTGATTCGGGTTGCTCCAAAAGCCTCATGCACCCTGACCTGGCAGCCGCACTCGACCTCCGCTGCTATCCACTTCAGCACCACCTGGTGTTCTCGCAGCTCGATGGATCTGCAGCGGGAGGGGGCCCGGTCACCCAATACACCGGAGAAACCGCGCTACGGCTCGGCAGCCACGAGGAAAAATTGGCTTTCATCGTGGCACCGGTGGGGCAACCCCGACTCATACTGGGGATCCCATGGCTCGTGCAGCAAAACCCAGTCATCAACTGGAGAACCAGAGAGATTAAGTTTGCTGACGGGCGTTACCAAGCACCTTCAGGGAACAGGGTTCCCCGAGCAGCCATGGGGGGGGCGACGACGACTGTGGAACACAGAGAGACAGCACTGCCAGAGGGACTGCCGACCAAATACGGGGATTTCGCCGACGTTTTCGGTGAGAAAGAGGCGGACAAACTCCCCCCCCACAGAAAGACGGACTGCACCATTGAACTGGTCCCGGGGGTACCCCTACCCAAACCAAAAATATATGCTATGACCCAGCGAGAGCTAGCTGCATTAAGGGACTTCATAGACAAAAACCTGGCGAGAGGTTTTATCGAGCCAGCAAACTCTCCAGTGGGAGCGCCAGTCCTCTTTCGCGAGAAAAAGGACGGGGCATTGCGGCTCTGTACAGACTACCGCGGATTAAACGCAGCAAGCATTTCAAATAAATACCCCTTACCCTTAATAAAGGACATTTTGTCCCACTTGGTAAAGGGTAAGGTATTCTCCAAACTGGACATAAGGGAAGCCTATTACCGCATACGGATACGGGAGGGGGATGAGTGGAAGACTGCTTTCAATTGCCCATTGGGGGCGTTTCAATATAAAGTACTCCCATTCGGATTGGCAGGAGCACCGGGGGTATTCATGCAGTTAATTAATGAGGTCCTGCGTGACCACCTTTTTAAGGGGGTTTTGGTTTACCTGGATGATGTATTGATCTACACAGAAACAGAACGTGAGCACGAACGCTTGGTAAAAGACGTGCTCAAGAAACTTCGCAAGGCAGAGCTGTTTGTAAAGCTCTCCAAGTGCGAGTTTCACAAAAAACAAATTGACTACCTAGGGTATAGGATTTCTGCTAAAGGGATAGAAATGGACCCCAGCAAGGTCCAAGCCATCCTGGCGTGGGAACGCCCACGCACGAGGAGACAGCTGCAAAGCCTCCTGGGATTCACTAATTTCTACAGGGGGTTCACGCCCAGGCTGGCAGAGACTATATTGCCCCTAACTAACCTGCTAAAGACTAAGGGCTTGGGGGACACGCGCAAATCGAGGAACCCGGGGGCGCTACTGAATTGGACAGCTGACTGTCAAACGGCTTTCGAGAGACTGAAAACCCTCTTCACAGCTGAGCCAGTGTTACAACACCCCGACCCCACCAAGCCTTTTGTGGTGCAGGCAGATGCCTCCGACTTTTCCATCGGAGCCATCCTGCTCCAAAAGGACTCCGACAACCACCTAAAGCCCTGCGCCTACCTTTCCCGCAAATTCTCCGAAACGGAGCGGAGATGGCACGTATGGGAAAAGGAGGCGTTTGCAGTGAAGACAGCCTTGGAAACGTGGCGACACCTGCTGGAGGGGGCCTCCTGCCCCTTCGAGGTCTGGACGGACCACAAGAACCTGGAGGCACTCAGCACACCAAAACGACTCAGCCCGAAGCAGGTGCGATGGGCTCAGTTTTTCAGCCGGTTCAATTTCACGCTGAAATTCATACCGGGCAAGAAAAACTTCTTGGCAGACGCCCTTTCCCGACGGCCACAGGACGACACGCAAGCCTCCGACATCGTAGGAACAGTATGGACCGAGAAACAGCTCGGCTGCCCAGCTGTCACGCGGAGCCAGACAAGGAATCAGCGCACGCCAGCACGAACGGCGGGGAGCGATCGGAGCCGACGCTCAATTTCACCGAACTGGCAACAAAGACTCACACAAGCACTACAGCAAGATACATGGTTGCAGAATAACCAACAACATGTATCTTTCAAAGACAACATCGCCTGGAAAGAGAAAGCCTTGTACGTGCCCGAATCACTGCGGGGGGAAATCTTACACAGAGCGCACGATGACAAATCTGCAGGGCATTTTGGGTTTGTAAAAACCCTCCACCTAACGAGGAGGCAATTTTGGTGGCCAAACCTCAGAAAGGACGTAAAAGACTACGTAGGCAACTGCCCCATATGTGCCACCACCAAACGTAAAGGAGGGAAACCCCACGGGCTGCTACAGGCGGTAGCCAGCCCCTCCCGGCCATGGGAAGAAATTTCCATGGATTTCATTGTGGACCTCCCACCCAGCCAAAGAAAAACTGTGATATGGGTGGTAAAAGACTATTTCTCGAAACAAGCACACTTCATCCCGTGCGCAACCATCCCCTCCGCACAGCAGCTGGCACGTTTATTCCTAACACACATATACAGGATCCACGGCGCCCCCTACAGGTTGGTGACCGACAGAGGAACACAATTCACGTCAAAGTTTTGGCGGGAATTTTTAAAACTAATCGGAACCAAGCAAGCACTGTCCACTGCGTGGCATCCAAACACAGACGGATCAACAGAGATCCTAAACTCAACACTTGAACAGTTCCTGAGGGCATTCATAAATTATCAACAGGACAACTGGGTAGACCTACTACCTTTTGCAGAGGTGGCCTATAATAACGCGGTACACCAGAGCACTGGCCACACCCCTTTTAAGGTGGTCTATGGAAGGGACTTTGTACCGATACCAGAATTGCCGCAACCTGAAACCCTGCCCTGCTCACCAGACGATTGGGCGGCACAGCTGGCAACAACCTGGCCTATCATTCAAACGGCCCTAGCAGACGCACAAACAACGTACAAAAAATATGCGGACAACCACAGGGCGGAGGCACCGAACTACAAAGTGGGAGATAGGGTCTACCTCTCCACTAAGTTCATAAAGACCTCGCAACCCTCGAAGAAATTGGCACCGAAATTCATCGGACCTTTTAAAATCATACAGGTAATCAACCCAGTTACGTTCAAATTGGAACTGCCTTACAATTTGAGACGGGTCCACCCAGTGTTTCACTGTGCACTACTGAAACCAACAAGCACATCCAAATGGCATACGGAAGAACCTCCACCCCCACCCATAATGATAGACAACCAACAACATTTTGAAGTAAAAGAAATACTGGACTCAAGAAAGCAAAGAGGAACACTCCAATACCTCGTGAGATGGAAACATTTCTCACACCCAGAGTGGGTCCAGGCACGACACGTCATGGCTAGACAACTAACAAGACAGTTCCATGAGGCATACCCAGAGAAACCAGCACCATAGAACATCTTTGGGGGGGCAGCATGTCATGACCTCGTTGCAAGGCACAAAGAGCCTCACAACGTGGATCATGATCATTAAGGAAAAGGGGGAAGAAGATAATCCAATCAGGGATTAAAACAAGCACCCAAAGACACCCACACCCATGATCCCATCAACACCTGAAAAGAGGGACGTCAGAGGGGTGAAGATAAGGAGCACATGGTGCCCCGGAGAACTCAACCGTTGCAGGAAGACAAAGAGGACACCGGGGAAAACGCCCACGCAGCCATCAAGGATCCCATCAAGAGGGATCGGGGCATTGAGGGGTGGGGAAGCCCGGGGCAATACAGGAGGGTATAAAAGGGGCACCCCCACACTACCTACCCCGTTCCCGTTTTTCGCTCTGTCAGCTATCATTCCAATAAACCAGAAATCCTTAATACCCATTAAGTGAGTCTGTGTCTTATTGCGAAGAGAGGCTGGCCCTGACATGGATTTTATCTGACCAAAGTTAATATTTACCTCAAAAGAGTAGCAAAGAGCCACATTCTTCTTCAGTAGAAGAATGACTTGCAAGCTGACAATTCAAGTTATTTTTTGTTCTATGCAAGCCTGAATAGACACTACGAGCATTCCTTTCGGTACTTCCCATATTTCCTTTCTTACAATACATTTAGAAAATTAAGCTATATACTACTAAAGCTCTCCTGTTTGTCTGTGTGTAACCTTTAACTGGGTGAAATGGTGCATCATAGGGCAACAGTTTTTGAACCAATGGGCTAACTTACAGAATGCATCCAAACTCTGGGACCCATGACCCATGGAATAGATATCTGGCAAATTTTATAAAACATTTTATGACATAATACAAAATGTCATAAAACATTTCCTGTGGTTAACTCCTGATGTTTGACTGTGCTATACAGGTCAACATGAATGACATGGGCTATTTTCAAGGCAGATACATCTCTGAATGTCTCCCTGAATTTTTAAGAACTTTTTTCAGTGAAGGCAGTAGATTAGAAGCTCTGCCATTGCTGGGCATTGAGGAATCTGGTAAGGAAATATCTCTGAACCAATGACCCAATGGGTCACAGGTTGTCTGGTCTTGGCTAAAATTCAGTTGAAATGAAACCAAATAATTATAATACGATAAATATTTGGGGATTATGCCAAGAATCAATAGATTGGGGTTGAATTCTAGAAATGATTTAAGGGGCAGTAACATACTGAGAAAATTAACCCAAAATTCTCTCTCTCTCTCTCTTTTTGGTGGCCCTTCCCACTTTGGGCCCTGGAGCCAGCTAAGAAAAGGTGATCACCTCTGCTTCTTATTGGCCAGCAGTGTCTCATGGCTACTCTAGGAAGCAGGGAGAAGACTTAGAACCATAGTTAGGCTGTTTGGGAATGATGAGAATGACAGACCAACTCTTTAGCTGAGCTTGCGCCACATATTAAAGAGCTGTGACTCAGCTGCTTGCGGGTAGCCAATAACTGTCTTAGCAAGTTGTGTGAACCATGTCACCATGTTAAGCCATAATGTGATCTACTTATTTGGCCATAGCATTCACATCTACTTATGTGAACACAGAAATAGGGGTTGGTTAACTTGGCTTTAGGTTTTAGCATATTGTGTGAACCCAGCCTTTCCTTCAGGTCAAGGAAAGCTGCCCTAAATGAGTTCATTGTTTCAGCAGGTTTCCCCTAGATAGGGATATGTAACTTTCAGAGCTATCTGGCCACACTCAGCCTTTGAAGGATATGCTAGGAAGCTGCCCTCTCCCTGTAAAAGGACCCCAAAATGAGCAGGATCAGGACCAACATATTTAATTAAATTTAACGTAATGAATAAAATGCACCTCCCTTGGAGTCAACCATTTTTCCCCTTCCCCACCATTAGAAATTGCAGTTGGTAATTTTGCAATAGATCAGAGACATGCAGCCTCCAGTTGCACAGTCTCGTTTTATAACCCTGAACCTGGAAGCACCAGAATTCGGCACTCTGATCTGACAGAGTAAAACTCTGCAGCTGTTAAGCCTCGCTCTGTGGCATTGGTGGAAGGCAAGAGAAAGCATAAGGCACCAGAGCAAACCCATCTAGTCATCTGGCTTCCTACTCACCTCTTCCTGTGTTACATCCCTGCTCCAAGGGAATCTTGTAGCAATTCCCTCACCTTTTTCCTCCTCGCCCCATTCAGCCTCTCTGGTGTGTTTCAGATGTCCTGATGTTTGAGACAGAGGACCTGGTGTTGCGCAAGAACGAGAAGAACTTTGTCTTGTGTCTTCTGGAGGTGGCCCGGCGGGCTTCTCGCTTTGGCATGAGCGCTCCTATCCTCATCCAAATGGAGGAAGAAATTGAGGATGAGATCCGTGAGGACATGAACCTGCCACCAGATGAAACGCTTCTTCCCCGGCCCAGGAGGGAACCTCCCAACTTCAAGAATCTAGACCAGATGGTATGTGAGTCTCTAAGAATGGCAAGACACAAATTGTGTCCTAACAGTCAGAAAACACGCTGAGACGAGGAGTAGGTCTCTAGTGTTTATTACTGCTACATAAAACAGAATCCTAACAAACTGAAGAAGCGTGGGAAAAACCCAGACAGATAAACCCCAAAAGTTAAGGCGGGTCTGATCTGTGTCTCTTTGAATGGCTGCTTAATTCCTCAGTACTATGCATGTGTTTTCCCCCCTGGATAGAGGCCCCTTCCAGCTTGCCATCAGTACTCATGACAAATTGTGTGTGAAAGTCAGGACCTCTAGGACTACCTCCAAAAGGTCAGGGACAGAAGGTTTGTTAGAGCCACTAACACTTTCTCCACACTGTCTCCAAGGTCAGCATCGTTTGTTTTTTCATAGTTTTTTATCCATCAAAATCCTCAACCTAGGAAACTGGAGCATGTGGAGGACCCTAGCAATAACTCTAAGGATTATATTTTAACTGATTCATTTCACTGCCTTACATAAAAAGCATGGATCCATCTGATCATTTCAAATGAGTGAGGGGCAGTGACAATTGCTTCCTGTTCGGAAGGTCATGCAACCAGTGGCAGCAGCTAGATGGCCTTGGCTGCTCCTTAAGCAAAGTCAAACCTGGTTGGTGAACGGGAGACCACTAGGAAATCCTAGGGCTGTAGGCTAGATTTGGGAGTCCAGCAATCATCCTGGAAGAAGGCAATGGCAAGCCACTGCTCATGGTCACTGGGACTTGAACTCAAAATCTCAAAGGAGATTTTACCTTGCAATCCAATTGCAACAACATCTGTTTGAGCATATCCAGCAAAGGAGAGCTCACCAGCAAGGCAGGGTCTCCTTCCTTTTTTAAAGTTTTGCACAGTTCTCATCCTCAGTAGACACCTTTAGAAAGAGGACAGCATTTCAACCCACAACAAAAAAAAAATCCGCCAAGATGACAGAACTATAGCGCAGGTGCACCATAGGAACAGCAGCATGGATCATTGGCACGAGGCTGGTGG
This sequence comes from Candoia aspera, assembly GCF_035149785.1. Taxonomy (NCBI): domain Eukaryota; kingdom Metazoa; phylum Chordata; class Lepidosauria; order Squamata; family Candoiidae; genus Candoia; species Candoia aspera. The sequence continues at coordinate 17,175,052 of NC_086153.1, forward strand.
TTAGACTCGACTAATATGACAGGGTGACACGGCAGTGCAGAAATGAAATGGGTAGCTAGTGCAACTGGTGCAAAATGGTGCTACACACTCAGCCTTTCTGGCATCCGGAGAGCTCTCTTCTGCACCAATAGAAAAGTTCAACCTGTCTTCAGAGACAGACCCATGGGAAAAACGAATGTTCAGCTCAATCCCAGAGTCACTAGGAATCAGGTGGCATATACATTTAATAAATTATTATTATTATTCAGTTAAAATATGTGGATCAACTACAAAGGTACCCTAACAGTTAATTGAGCAGATTTTTTTCAAAGTATTTTTTAAGGCAAACCCATTATACTATCATTTGTTTCATTATTATTTCAAATATTCTGTGACACTTTTGGCTTTTTTTGGTTTCAGTAATAGATGCATACAGTAATTGCCCTCTCCCATATACACTTAAGACACCAAGGCTGTGTTTGTACAAGACAGAGATCTGACAGCTGCATTTGTACAAGATGCAATTTATGCATTTATTTAGTGGATTTATATGGTTGCCCATCTCACGTGACTCTGGCTGGCTCACAATATTAAAAATAATAAAAACATATACATAAAATATAAACCCATTGCAGCTGGACAAAATTACAAGGCCACAATCCAATAAAATAGTCAAGAGCAGAGACCTCACACTGACAACAAAGGTCCGCATAGTTAAAGCAATGGTGTTCCCTGTAGTAACATATGGCTGCGAGAGCTGGACCATAAGGAAGGCTGAGAGAAGGAAGATCGATGCTTTGGAACTGTGGTGTTGGAGGAAAATTCTGAGAGTGCCTTGGACTGCAAGAAGATCCAACCAGTCCATCCTCCAGGAAATAAAGCCAGTCTGCTCACTTGAGGGAATGATATTAGAGGCAAAACTGAAATACTTTGGCCACATAATGAGGACAGCCTGGAGAAGATGCTGATGCTAGGGAGAGTGGAGGGCAAAAGGAAGAGGGGCCGACCAAGGGCAAGGTGGATGGATGATATTCTAGAGGTGACGGACTCGTCCCTGGGGGAGCTGGAGGTGTTGACGACCGACAGGAAGCTCTGGCGTGGGCTGGTCCATGAAGTCACGAAGAGTCGGAAGCAACTGAACGAATAAACAATCCAACACTCAGCATAACCAGGCAACTGGCTCCGTCCCACACAGAGCAGTATCTTCAGGGCTTTACAGAAGGCCAACAGGGGCAAGGGGAATCTGATCTCTGGAGGGATGGTATTCCAGAGGGCAGGTGCCATGAGAGAAAAGGCCTCTCCTGGGCCCCACCAGCCAACACTCCTTAGATGACTCCTTGGCAATGCTAGGTAAGCTGTAACCTTAATTAAGGTTGGATGGTTTGTGCTTAGTGTCCACAAACAAGCATCTTATTGTTAGTTTATGGTTCAGGGCACTGTGCAAATCTCAAAAGGGCCAGGTTACTTGCAGGATGGTCTATCTCCAGTTCCATCTGCCCATCCAGTAAGGTCTAACAGGGTGGGCATGCTTAGGCGATGCCGTCTGGTAGGACAGCATGCCCCCCTGACATTCAGTTACCTTGACCCTGCCTGCCTTTCAGAAGCATTAAAGACCTGTTTTTTCCTTCCGGCATTACATCTGGAAGTGGTACAAGCTGCTGGATGAGGTCTTTCCCCCCAGCACTTATGTATTTGCATGTTGTTGCGGATGGTGTTTTTTTATATATCTAGTTTTATTATATGGTTTTATTGATTGTTAATGTTCTTGATGAAGTACACTGCTGCCCTGAGTTGTGTGCAAAGTAGGGAGGCTACATTCAGGTAGTCCTCATTTAGTGACTGCCTCATTTAGTGACTGTTTGCAGTTATGACTGCAATGAAAAAGTAACTTTGAGACCATTCCTTGCATTTGCGACCTTCACAGGTCTTTAACGCAAAGGAAAGCTGAAGTAAAATCCTAAAATCGTGACATTTCACTTGGTGACCACTTTGCTTCATGACAGAGTTGCCAGTCCCAATTGTGGTCGCTAAATGAGGACTACCCGTACATACAAATTGGCTTAATTGAGTAATATGGTTCAGTGCATAGTATGTAAACAACATAAATAATCCTTTTTTCTTTAAAATTATGGTTCTGGTGGGGGGTTTTACTCATCTTCAAGGCAGGTTTACCTGATACTTTTCATTATTAAGATCTTTATGATTTTTTTCCATCTTCTGCTTTCCATGAAGGTCCAGCACCTTGTTAGCCGGTGCACCTGTCCAGTTCAGTTCTCTATGGTCAAAGTCTCGGAGGGAAAGTATCGCATTGGTGATTCCAACACTCTCATATTTGTTAGGGTGAGTCAAGCTTAAACATTGCCTTTCATGAAGCAAGAATTCTGCAGAAAATGACATGTTACGCTCCAAGGGGTGAAGATCTGCCTGCTGCCAGTAGCAAACTCACTTGATGAACAAACAACTTTTGGGGGCCCAGGAGGTATTGAGTCTTTCCATTGTGCTGAGGAAAGACAACTTGCATTTCCACAATTAAAGCAACTTAAATTTATCCTTCAGTACAGGAGTGTGGTCCTGTACTGAATCTGATCTGCACGTCCTCTGGGCAGCATAAAACTCCACTGTAAATTTTCCTTATTGTCATCTCTCATAACCTGCCCATCAGAATTGTACTAAATACCTTCCCAACACAGTTAACAACAAATTTCCCTGTTGTTTTTGAAGCCATTAGTGGACAGCTAGGACCACTAAATGGAGCAGAGCCTAACACAGTAGAGAAGCTACACACAGAAAAAGAATAGTATCTTAAATAGCTTTAATGAGCATGTTAGAAATGCAGGTTATTGATCTTACACACTCAGCCCTCCCAAGCATAAAGAATCACATGCTTAGACAAAGCAGGTTTAAAAATAGAGTCTTACTGATTTTATTCTTGGTTCAGTTACATCCATCTTCAGTGGAAAAATGAAGATTCTTTGTTTCTTCTGTTCCCTAAACTTAATGAACTCTTAGCCCTCATAGCTGCTAAGAGCTGCATGCAGAAAATGGGAAAAATCCATCTTCAAGGCCCAAGCATGTGGCCATAATGGAGGGAGAGAGAGCAGAATGCTTGCTACCTCCTTAGTTGGTGGAAGAAGGAGGAAGAGAGAGAGAGGAAGTGGGAGTGCAACAAACAGCTTCCTCAATAGCACAGAGAGTTGCATCCTGGGACAAACTCAATTTACATGCTAATGAGGCATGCTGGATTTGCCAGGACTTCCAACAGTTTTTATATTCACTCTTGCTACCTTTCTCTAAATAGGCCCTCTCCTTTCAATCACTCATTGCCACAAACTTCTCTCTTCTTCTTTTGGTTTCTTTCAAGGTTAGAGAAATGATTATTTATTTAGAGGGTTTAACCTCTTCTTCAACTGCACAGGGATTCCCAGCTGGGTTTACAAAGATCAGAAACAAGACAATAGCTACGTGTTTTATCACATGCTTAAGATGGTTCTCATATTAAATCATTTTCTGCATTCCCACAATTAAATGGTCTGAATTCACATAATACACCAAAAAAAGAAGAAGAAGCTTACCCTGTGGTGGGAGTGTGCAGCTACTATGACTTTAAACTGACCGGGTTAAGCCTGCTGGGTAGACCCAGGTGTTTTGGTTGACAGGCTTTTGGTCTGAGTAGATATGGCAGAAAATAAAAAGGGGACCGGGAGGGAGAAGGGAAAGCACATTTGGGTTCAAGAGTCTTATATCATGGAAGAAACATCTCACCATTTAACATCTCACCATCTTGGGTTTTTGCTGCTTACTTTATATATTTTAGAGTTTTATGATATTGTATATTTATATTTTATAATGTTTTTAATTGCTATGAATTGTTGTTGTTTTAATGTATTGTAAGCAGCCCAGAGCCATGTTAAATCGAGATGGGTGGTAGAAAAATGTGCTAAATAAAATAAACAAACAAATAAAGTGTTTTTTTTCTCACACATGTGTTGGTTGGTCTAGATCCTGCGGAATCACGTGATGGTCCGAGTAGGTGGTGGCTGGGACACCCTGGAACACTACCTGGATAAGCATGACCCATGCCGGTGTACCTCACTCTGTGCGTCCATTTCTATTCCTTAAGTGTAAAGTATGACTGCCTGCAATTCTAAGTTTAGATTCCAAGAATGGCATCCATCAATCATATCTGAGTCATTGTTTGAGCCCAGAAATGCACAAGTATATCTGCTGTGCTAGAAAGTTAGGATACTTCCTCTTAAAGGTGCATCAGTATAGTGTGTATACCTCCTAGTTGATGGGATGGGGGCAACAGTATGGGCCTTGCAAGGCTATCTCTAGACTTAGCGATCCTAACTTGCATAGAATAACGTGAGCATGCTTGGGGTAAAACTTTGGTTGCACTTGTGGCATATTGGTCAAAATTTGCCCAAACCGACTAGTGTTGTCCTTAACATTAGCAAAGGATGCTGCATGTGGCACATGTATAACTAAGGCTATTGACCTAGTCCATGCCTTTTCAATCATACTAAAAAGCATTATGAAAAAGCCTCAATTGACCAATGCCATGGTAGGCTTTGGAGGTCAATATCTATGGGCCCATCTGATATTGACATACAATGCAACTTGGAGTGTAAAATGAATAACTGGTAAAGAGCATGAATTAAAGAAGGAAATGGAAGAAGGAAAATAGGTGTGTGGTGTGTCTATGAAACTAGAAGGAGTTCTGGTCAATGACCATAATAGTATATTGATTTATGAAACTAAGAGAAAGGTGGAAGATGTAAAAGATCTGAATGAAGATGGTGTGATCTCATAGAGTGAAGCTGAATATAGGCAGTGACTGAAGATGAAGTTTATTATGAAGGAAAGGGCTAAGTTGTATGTCAAAAAGCATAAAATTGGTGTCATTTAGATTGTTGTAAGATTGTATGAAAATAGGAATTTTTAAATTAATGATAGTGCTGAGTTTGGAGAAAAGCTGTGCAACGTTCTGAATGAATGTAATGTAATCCCAGAGGGGAAAAAAATCTATTAGTTGACATGAGAGAAAAGAGTATAGAAAAAGTGACTGGGCCTCTTGAAGACCCAAAAATGAATGAGAATGGTGACTGTTTGGTGAATGCCTGCTTAGAAACAGGTGCTTTCAAACAGAGGATTGAAGCAAAGTCTCTTAATAAAGATTAAGAGAATGGGTGAAGGATATACTGTAAGGTGATGAGAAATTTTGAATGAGATTGTCCATTATTTGATTGGTGTCAAAGTTGGATCTCAAGAAAAAATGAACATGGAAGAAAAGAAAAACAGTCAAAGAAACTACAGTGAAATTAGAACGTCTGCTGGAAAAGAAAGTATGAAGAAGTATTAGAAGATAGATTGACTTCCCAGGAGAATGAATGGAAAGTGAATGTACAGAAAGAGGAAGGGGAAGCTGTTTTCGACGGAGTGAAAATAACTGTTAGATAGTGCCAGAGAAGCATGTGGAGTTATTCTCCTGGGATGCATGAAAAAAGATACTTGATGGAACTGGAATGATGAAGTGAGAAAAGGTGTGAATGAGAAAAAATGCATATAAGGAAATGAATTCTGCAAACAGTGAAGATGAGAGAAAGATATACTGTGTCTAGAGGGAAAAATATATATTATACTGTGTCTGGAGAGAAAAAGATGATTCCAAAGAATGTATTCTAAGAGAGCAAGAAATGGTTAAGATTAAAAAGCACAGTACGTTTGATGGAAATTGGAAAAAAACATGTTTTGGAAATGAATGAAAAGGGCTAATTAGGAGAAGAATGAACGGGATTAAAAATAAAAGTGATGCTTTGGAATGCAACTGAAGTGAATGAATGCTGAGCTCTTTAATTCTATGATTATTTGAATTAGGGTTACTAGGCTTGGACCGCAAACAATCTCATGAGCACCAGGTGGCAGAAAAGAGATACAGTAATGCTTTATCTTGCCATCTAGTGCTTGTCCAGATTTTCGCAGTCCAGATCTGATAGCCCTATAGTACTTTGAGTACAAATGAAACAGATTAGGTTTTTTTTCCAGTCTGATAACACCCCTATCCCCATCCCCAGCAATGCTGCATTGCAACTTTCTTAAACTTTCTATCCTCATCGCTTTTACTTTAAATGGGCTCCTTTCAAAACATATACAGGCAACATTCGTACAATGTTTAATCTGATGACTGAACTAACCCCATTTTCCAAGACTGTACAAGCCATATTACCCAACACATTTATTCATTGTTGTGGAAATACAGCCAGAGGAAAAATTCAAAATGGCTTCTCTCTTGCTCTCCAGCCTGAGATAGCCTCCATACTTCTACAGAAGTAAAAGTGGCTATATTCCAATTATATTTTCTGGCTGTTGCTTTGAAACCAAGAATGATCACTGCTAATCATTATGCCTATCCATTGCTTTGGTAATAGAGTCTTTGTGGAATTAAAATGGGGGTATGTGCCACCATGCTTATGAGCTTCCTGGAAACTGGCAACAGCAACTGGCAACAGCAGGGGACAGAAAACTGTATTAGATAGCTCCTTGATTTGACACAGGAGCCTGGGAATCCTGGGAACTGTACTGCCAAAAGATCTAGAGGGCTCCAAGCTTTAATATGTTACAATACCTTACCTTGTTGTTACTGCTTTTTCTGCAGCTCACAAGCAGGCTGTGAAGATGGCCAGTCCTCAGAAGATGCAAGCTACCCAGGTCCAGCATGAGATCACAGCCCGCTTAACACCCAGGAAAGACAACTGTAACAAGCCCCAGCCTGCCTTAATTGTGAGCAGATGCCAAAGCCCACTGCCCCCAGTAGAGTGGAGGACCTACCTGCCCCACAGTGTGGGTTCTGGGTGGAAGAAGGTTCAAGCATCCTCACCCTCAAACAATGGTGGCAGCAGTGGCAGCAAGAAAAATGAAGGCCTACAGATCTCCCAGGATCATTCAGAGCCCAGGAGAGCCTCTTCAATTAGGTAATGGAGGATATCTATGGGATTTGTTTCCCAAGAGTTTTTTAGTTCTGACCAAATTTTTGAAATTTGGGACTTCAAATAATTGGAGTAATAGGATGGTTGACAAGCTACCTTTTTTTTAGCTTCACCATAACTCTCTGAGATAGGCTAGCCTGAAAGCAGTTGATGTGTCCAAGTGTCTGGCTAAACAGACCTTCTGCCTCAATCATCACAACTGGCCGTACCTGTTTCTTAGTAGCTTTACTCTATCAAAAGCCTTGGCAATATATGCTGCCTTTCATCTCTTGCATATCAACAGCTGATTATTTGAATCATCCTGCAAAAATTGTCTTGCAAGGAAAGAAGCTTGCATTGTTAAGGGGCAGATTGTACCTCAGCACAAGAGGCAGGTTTTCTATTAGAAAGGTCCCGAGCATATAGATTGACATCTTAACAGCAGGAAATGGAGAAGTCTCCTGCATGAGACCTGGCGTACCGCTGCCAGTTGAAATAATAAGTTAGATCAGCCTTTCCTAATGGACTAAAAGCCCCATATTATCAAAGGATGATGAAAACTGTGATCAAAACCTTTTCTAGGGTACATGATTGGAAAAAGTTGATTTGATAGACCAATGCTCTGTTATACTGCACAGAAAGCTGGGGCACTCCATACAGGTAGTCCTTGCTTAATGACCATTTCTTTAGTGACAGTTTGGACATACGATGGTGCTAAAACACAACTGGTCCTCGCACTTATGACCATTGCAGCCTCACCACAGTCATGTGATCACCATTTTTGGCCTTCCCAGCCAGCTTCCAGCAAGCAAAATCAATGGAGAATCATGTAATTCACTTAATGACTACATGGTTTGCTTAATGATCATGTGATTCGCTTAATGACTACCACAAAAATGGTCATAAAATCAGGTTAGATTTGCTTAACAACCACTTAGCGACCAAAATTCTGGTCCCAATTGTGGTCGTTAAGCAAGGACTACCTGTACAGTATGTAATATCAGTATACATGTCCTAACAGCCAGGAACCACGCTGAGACAAGGAACAGGTCTCTAGTGTTTTATTACTGCTACATGACAGAAAATCCTAACAAACTGAAGAAGCGTGGGAAAAACCCAGACATATAAACCCCAAAGGCTAAGGCGGGCCCGATCTGTGTCTCTTGGAATGGCCACCTAATTCCTCAGTGCTACGCATGCGCTTTACAGCCTGGATGGGAGTCCCCTGCTCGCCATCCTTACTCATAACAATACACATGCAATACTTGCTCCCAGTTTCCTATGTACTGACCTTTTCTTTTTCAGGGTGAGGGAACGATCAGCAACTCCATCCCAGAGACTTCCAGCTGCAGAAGAGAGGCTTGGACCCAAGCAGATGGTTTCTACACGGAGTGGGAGAGAGACATTCTGTGTCTCATTGTCTTCTCAGCAAAATGGGAACGTGGAGAACAACTCACATGGTTTGAAATATTTCTCTGGTCCAAGACCTAGAAGAGAATCTGATAGGATTGAGACAGCAGCGGGCGGTCTGAAAGCAAAGACAAAGAAATTTGCACCACTGGCAACAATGACACGAAGGGATGAGACATTTCAACCAGCAAGAAATGTCCAGCAAGAAGTGAAGAGTTGTTCACAGATACGTCCTACCAGCCCAGACAAGCACTTTCAAACCTCCTACCAACAGACTGCTAAGATCCCAATGCAAAACTTTCAGCAACAGCGGAAAGGAACTCCTGTACATAGCTGGAGGAAAGATTTGATAGCTCAACTATCATCATCCCCAGTGAACCACACAGGCCAGGCTCAAAGAGAAGATAGTGGCTTAAGAACCTCAGGAAAAGTTGGCTCACTTTTCAGCAGGCCCCCAACTCCTAGTGGAAATGAGGCTTATCAAGGACGATTTAGGAATAGTGATCCTGCCTTGGCCAAAGAACAACTCCGATTGAACAGCAAAAAGATGCCCAGGAATGAGAGAGGTCCTAAAAAGGAACAGAGTGAGATGGTCAGTGTGGAAGCTTATGGCTTGTTGTCTTCTCGCTTAGGGATTGGAGTCAGTCAGTTGAAACATAGTCAGTCATTGCAGGGGCAAAAAGATACCCCGAGAACTTCTTGTCAGTTGAGCACTGGAGATACAAAAGAGCCCATTGTGGAGAAGGAACGTGTCTACACACCACTACCTATTAACCTGGCTGAAGAACAAGCTCTGTATAGAAGTTTGGAAGAAGAGATTTTGTCCAATATCAAGGAGTTGGAAGCAGATTCAGATGACAACCATCTTCCTGGACAGAACCAGTTGGAAGAGTTTAGAGAGAGAAACTCAACAATGATAGGTTGTAACCTCCCCGAAGTGTCCATTCCCTCTCTGTCCTTTTTGCAGAGAGCCACAAAGGTCTTGACTTACGGTGAAGGCGTGCCACGAAGTGGTGTGTACGTGCCAGAAAGAGACACAAGGTGGCATCCAGCAGGCCTACATTACGACAGGGTAATCCAAGAGCTTTCCATGGCACTCCATCTGGAGCACATGGGAACCGACCTTTCTTCTTCCCCTCCAGTGAATTCCTATCTGGTGAATGGAAGCAAGGCCAAATTAAAGTTTGGGGAAAGAGAAACTCCACATGAGACCCAGTTAGCCCCTGGAGCAAAGGAGGACAAGCCACCTCATGCAAATAACGGAGGACATAGAGAAGTTAATGAGAATGGTGACACCCCCCAGACATTTCCAAATGAAGAAGCTCCCAACCCTTCAGAAAGTTCTGTTGCTGCAGAGAATGTGCCAAGCAAACCAAAGCGATCTCTGAAAAAACCGGAGCGTGTGCCGTCCTTTTACAAGCTCAAACTACGCCCCAAGATCCGTCCACGCAAAGACAACAGGCCTGAGAAGAAGCCTTCAAAGATCCCCAGACCACTGGCATACAGGTATGCCCGAAGAACATCTAGCATCCAAGGCCAGGGGAAGGCCCACATGGCCAAATTTCAGACCAAGAATGGCCCAGCTATGGTGAAACAAGACAGCGCTGGAAACACAGAGTCTGAGCACAGCTTGTCCTCCACGCAACTTGTGGAACTGACTCTGACAGAACAGATAATGGGAGCTCTGGAGGATGAGGAAACCTGGCTGTGATTATTCCTGAAGAAACAGTTGTAATCTTTTGATATGCTTAAATCCATCCCTCTCTAAACTTTGCAACCAGCAACTCCATCTCCGTGAGAGGAGTAGACTGAGGAGATAGGTATCATATAAGTGCAGAACTGTGTGCTATCTATGTGACATCCTAGCTTCTACTTCTTTGGCTTCCTGGACACTCTCTGAAACTGATTACAGATGCTTCACTTGTATTAATGAGGGCTAGAATCCTTTCAAAACTGAAACTCAGATTCTTAGGGTTCCACATAGGTAGAGATTTGCACAAAGAGAAAAAGGGTTAGGGTTGAACATGGCATGGGACCGGGTTACCTGAGGGACCGCCCATGCCATGCCCCCACTGCTTCACTTTCCGCAACATATGATCAAACCTGTTCCTGGCTGTCCTGCTGGATCAGCCCAATATCCCTAGATGTCTGTCAGCTCTTCGAGGGAGAGCAGACTTGAACACCAAAGTTATGAATACTAAAACTACTTTATAGGGTTACAGTAACAGAATCATAGATTCATAGGGTTGGAAGGGATCTTGGAGGACTTCTAGTCCAAGGCAGGACTCCTCATACCATCTCAGACAAATGGTTGTCCAATCTTGTCTTGTAAACTTCCAGCAATGGAGCATCCACAACTCCAGGAGGCAAGCTGTTCGACTGCTTAATAGTTCTCACTGTCAGGAAATTCCTCCTTGTTTCCAGGTTGGATCTCTGCTGATGAGCTTCCACCCATTGCTTCTTGTCCTATCCTCAGGCACTATGGAGAATAAATTGACACCCCTGTGGTAGCCCTTCAAGTATTGGAAGACTGCTATCCTGTCTCCCCCCAGTCTTCTCTTCGTTAAGCTAAACACACCTAGTTCCTTTAGCCATTCTTCATTGGATTTAGCCTCCAGACCCCTTATCATCTTTGTTGCTCTTCTCTGTGCTCTCATTTGCAACTCTAAATGTGCCTCCCTGCCCCATCTTTATCCTAAAAAGAACTAGGGAGGGTCATGTCTGAGATGTTCTCTCAAATTACATTTCTGCTTTGGACTCAGATTTCTCTTATCTGACCATTGCGTTGGCTGCTGAGGCTCTTCCTCCCCTTCCTCAAAGTTATTCTCACAGCGCATTACATTGTCCCACTTAAAATAGCCTTCACAAACTTGGATCTTCCAGATAGGTTGGGAAAGGATATGTTGGCTTGGAATTCTGGAATTTGCACTCCCAACACATCTGGAAGATATCTAGTTAAAAAAGGGTGGGTTGAAGCTGGAATGTGTAACCTTTGCTGGGCGAAATGCTTTACTTGGCCTTTAAATGGTATAAGGAGAGTTGCATTCCAAAAAGAGGGCAGGGCCATGAAAACTGTACTTGATTGTAATTAAAATTATATTAAATATAATTAAAACATTTAATATGATGCATGTATTTTATTTCTTCTTTCTAGATTCTCAGCACCCCAAGCACTCCAATGTACCCTAGTCCCCAAAACATCCCTATTTATTTCCAGCTGCTTGTCAAGCATACAACATTCAGTGCTAACATATCACGGTTACTCATTAGGACCTGAAACTTCCTAATTGAGAAGCATTCTTTTCATGCCTACAAAGTTAGTGTAAAGTTTTTGAAAATGGTAATGATACCAGGACTAGAAAATCTTATGCAATGGAATACAGCATCTGGAGCAGTGTTTCTCAACCTTGGCAACTTTAAGATGGCTGGACTTCAACTCCCAGAATTCACACATGCTGGCTGGGGACTTCTGGGAGTTGAAGTCCACCCATCTTAAAGTTGCCAAGGTTGAGAAACACCTGATCTAGAGTTTGAAGATGGGGACACTCTTGTATTTGAAAAGCTGGAGCTGTCAGATGTTTTGTCCAGATGTCCAGAAGAAGTCCAAGCCAGGACAACCTGGATGAAAAAGGATAGATTATTCAAGTCTGAAATAATTCTGAGACTGAATTTGACAAAGTTGGCTCTGAGAAGTTCTCTGCCTTTTGATAGATAAATATAGAAAATGTAGATTTTGGTTAACTCCTCTGTCATTTTATCTCTTCCCTGATTTTCATCTCTGTCTCTCTTTCTCCCCCTTCTTTTCCCTGCCTTTTGTCCCATCTTGCCAGTTAACTGATTCTGATGTTTGCTGATTGATAAATAAAATAAACATCAGGCTACATTTTTTGCTAGCTGAATTGAGCCTGGGTGCTTGCTGTGATGCAAATATAGGGACTGACTGGGAATGTGCTGGGCGCAAACTAAACTGGAAATTACACACAGTAATTCTCCAACATTCACAGCTTTACAGCCTTCCAGCACAACCATTGCACCGCAACTTGGCAAAGATCATTTTTAAGCCAGCAAACTTGGGAATGGAATCTGCCTCTTTCTGCAGGCTGCACAATGATGTTCATTCTCATTTTGTGCTCTAGGGGGCCTACAAACATCTGTGCTGAATGGAATTCAGTCCAACAATTAAAACCATGTTAAAAACCAGTGGCAAAACAATTCTAAAAGGGATGAAAGCATTTTTAAGCCCCTCTTAAGCTGTAATAAAGAAAGGCACACAGCCTTAACTCCAAAAACAAGCTGTTCCATAATTTAGGCCTTCTGTGGATTCTGAGACATAACCATGTCTGCAAACTGGGCTGATCTGCAAATAGATTTTGCCGGGGGACCATTGACGTATTTTGAGCTGTTTCATGCAGAGACCAAAAACCAAACACTTTGTATCCTAGGAACCTCATATTCTTGTTAAAAGCAATGGTAGAACCAAATTTCTTGTCCCTATGAAGTTGTGAATGATGGAAAATTACTGTGGGTATTTTCTAGTTTAGTTTGCACCTAGCACACTTCCAGTCAAGCTCCCACGCCAATAATAATAATAACAACAATAACAATAATGTGTTTATTTATTAAACATCAGCAAACATCACAAAATAATTAACTGGCAGGATGGGACAAAAGGCAGGCAGAAACAGAATGAGCGAGAGATGAATAACAGACAAGAATGCACATTATCTATGTATCTCTCTATGTATATATCGAAAGGCAGGGAACTTTCTGGAGCCACTGGAAAGAACATTGCAGGTAATTAGCATGGGCAGTCCCAAAGGGAATGGCCTTTGGTGATTCCAGCATTAATCCTTGTCTGTATATAATGGCAGCAGAACAGAGATGGAAAATAGGACACTAGGTGATCCGTCCTCTATTCTGCACCATGAAAGAAATAATTTGGTGGATGTGGATGATGTACCCAACAGCTGGGAGGAAAACAAGTCTTTGTAGTTACTCACTACCCGTCCCTTCTGCTCCCAAACCAATCTGGCGTGGGTAGGGGTGTATCACTGGTTTGCTGTTTGGATATAGTAGCATCATTGGTATACCTGGCTGCATGCAGAGACCGCTGGGATACTCCTTGCCCAGAAGGGCTTGCAAAATAGCCCTGTCACCTGAGGATTGTGTACCTGTTTGAAGGCAACTCGAGAGATCTGTGTTCCCAGGATGTTGGCAGCAGTGGACAGCTAAGCTGGTTTATTTTTGGCTCACCTGCAAGCAGCTGGAACCTCTCTGAAGGTTGGGTGTTTTGGTTCTTAAAAATTGTGACTCTGATTCCCCATTGGAGGGAACTGTGGCCTGTCAGAAAATGCATGCTTGACTGCACCCCTTTCTGCCCCATAGCAAGGGGACAAAGCAGGGAGGCATCTGGTAACAGTTCTGCCCTTTTTCTTTTTCTCTTCAGCACAGGATGGTTGCATGAACAAAGCTGCAGGCTGCTCATGCATTTGTCTTTTCCTTCTTACCTTTTGTGCAGAGAGAGAACAAAGGTGTTTTTGGCTTATTTGTTTAAGGTGTTTTAGCACCTGTATGGAGAATTTGAAAGGGTTCACAAACGTTTAAGCGTGACTGTATGATGGAATAAGTAGTGGGAAAGATAACTTCATTTGTGTAACCTACACTCATTCCACTGAGAAGCTTGGATGATTGTGTAACAAAAGCCTTGTCTGAAAGCATCCTACATCTCACTGAAACTGAGGCATAGTTTGTGCTGAAGCCCAGATGTATTGAAAAACCACATTTGGTTGGGTTCACAGGTAACCCAGGCTGTGCCACTGATTTTCTGTAAGCCAAGCATTCACTTTTTGTTTGGGCACACAGTGGATGGCATCACAACAAAAAGTAGACTTGATTTTATTTACATAATGTTAAAATTAAACACAGTCAATATGTTTACTTACTCTCCAGTCATGTAATCACTCTTTGAGTTAGATGGGCGGTGACTAAATTTGAAATATAAATAAAATAAATAATCATAAGCTATAATGACTGGGTTCACACAACATGCTTAAGCTGGTTCCTGAATTAACCCATTGTCTGGGTCTGCACCATACCCTGAACCATTAACTAACCAAATTGGCTGGATTTGCAGCATCTGATGGGCAAAAACCAACAAATAAACAAGGAAAGGTTAAAACTGTTTTGCACATGCAGTCTCTGCACCTTTAACTGACTTAGTACAGTGTATTATTGTGTGAAATCTACCGGCCTGAATCAGGTGCCAAATAATGTTGAAAACTGATGCTTTCAGTTGAACCACCCATTCAGTTTAACACTTGATTTGTATCAGAACCAACTTACAAATCAAATCTTTTTATGCAAAATCCTATTCTTAGTTTGCCTACAGTGGTTCTTTTTCAGCTACCCAGTTTAAGGGAAGGAGACAAAAGTCTTTTTAATAGTTACTAGCATTAGAGAATGGAGAACCCCAACTCCTTCCTGTCTACCGCAAATTGTGCAGAGATCTATCAGGAATCTACTTCCTATTTCACTTTCTATCTTCTCTTTAACTTTGATGTGGCATCTGCGGAGTCTGAGAAACATGAAGCAACAAAGGAGAAGGGATGCTATTTTATAGATGCAAAATTAAAGATTTCTGCTCCAGGCAACCAGTTTGTCATTTCCACAGTCTGAACTGATTTCTGTGCAGTTGTCTCTAAGCTCTGCCAAAATGCATCTCCAAAGGGGTAACTTTAAAACCAGTAATTCTCCTTGATGAGTCATCACCGGTCCCCCTTCTGCCCAGCCTCCTTTCCTCTCCTCTTCCTCCTCCCTAAAGAATAGTGCAACCTCTCTCAGTGGGATGCACACAGAAGCAATAATTTAGTGATTGCTCCCGAGTAGAAAGGGATGCAGCAGCTATGCTTAACAGTGGTGATAAGAAGAAGAAGGAAACAATTGGAGGCAGATGGGGGTGTCACCCTTGCAGTGGGGAACTGCCATTCTAAACAAGAAGCAAGATCTGAAAATAGGATGGAGGTTCTTGGGGCCAGCCCTACCATTAGGCAGAATGAGGTCACTGCTTCAAGCAATAGATGCATCAGAGGGGGAGCCCTCTGTCCCTTTATTCTTCCTGAACGCTCCTCTTGTTGGAGGACAGACCTGGGTATTCCGTATGACTCATCCTAAACTGACCTGTTGCCTTAGGTATGGTGAAGACACACTACCAGCCTTCCCCAGGGGAGTCACACAGATGTGTTGGACTTCAGTTCCTAGCTAGGAATTATGGGTGTTGAAGTCCACATGATCTTCAGGGTCCCAGGCTGAAGACAGCTGTACTGTATCAGAGATGGCGTTGCAATAAAATCTGTCTGTCCAGCTTGCTTCTGTATGGGGCAGGTTTTCTCAACCAGGGTTTTGTAGCACCCTAGGGTTTCGCAAGAGGTCACCAGGGGTTCCCTGGGAGATCCTGATTTATTTAAAAAAATATTTCAGATTTGGGCAACTTCACACGAAAGAGGTAAATTTCATTCTTTATTTTTAGTTCAAGAACACTGTTCATGCATCTATACAGGCCTACCCATGAAACGAATATAATAATTTTGTAACTTCTGGCCTATACTTGAGCCTGAATGTGCAGGGGTTCCCCGAGGCCTGAAAAGTATTTCAAGGGTTCCTCAGGTCAAAAAGTTGAGAAAGGCTGGTATGGGGAGTGAGGAGGGCAAACTATTTTGCTCCAATTGACAAAAAAGGTTTTCTGTCTTGCAACACCACAACGAAAATATGAGTCGGAAGGTGAGTTGTTCAAAGAAGGACAATATCACCCAGGGAAGAACTGAGCAGTCTCAGATTTCATCTAATAGCAACTTTTTATTGGAAGTGGGCATCTAAACTTACATAATTTACAGTTTAATGCTTGTGCTGATACAAGAATGGAGAGCACGTTACATTATTTGTCTAATTGTCCTTTGGCTCTGGGTATGTAGAAATACTTATTCTTAAAAAGAAAAAAAATACAGTAGTGACTCAGACCAGCCAAAGAGAGATCTCATGATGATGATGATGGTATGGTAAACAATGATTCAGAAAATACTGGCTCTAGATTTTGCTTGTCAAATGCTTGTGTGAACTCGGTTAGATCTCATGCTTTAACACCCATTTTAACTTGCACACTGTTCAAATGATTGCTCAAGGTGCTTATTCATGGCCAGAATGAAGAAACTAAAACTGAATTAAATTGAGATTATAATTCATGGACCTTTTTACTTTAATATAAATGCTATTTCCTGAAAACTTCATCTGTGGGATTTGACAGGGTTACTTGTTGGAAGATAGGATACCTTAAATTTAACTGTGCTATAAATCACACCATATTTTCACGAGAACTACCATATTTGGGCTACAAAAATCTGGATGAGCATTAGGTGGCAACAAAGATAGACAGACAAAATCGACTTTTTGGTGTCACCCCATGGTCACTCAGATTACCAGAGCCCAAACTGTATCTCTGAAATCTCTTCCAATATCAAAGGCTATGATTCTAAAAAATACTCCTTTTCAAAAATCAAGTATAGGTTACAGGCTGGGAATGTTTGCAAAATTCTTGTTGTGGGACTCATACACATTAGAAATTCTGAATCATTCTATTTTTAAATTGTGAATTTTCTACATAGCCCGGCATAGGCAGAGTTTGAGACATCTCCTGTTTCATTAGCAACTTGGCTATGTATTTCTCCATTTCTGCATTATCAATATGCACATCTGTTATGATAAAACCCTGCCAAAAATTGTGATTTAATTGCAGTAACATCTGGTTTATTTGGCATTTATCCATGAGTTAGCTCAATCTGTGTACCGGAATATAAGCATAAGGCATTTCAGAAAAAGAAACGTGATGCAGACTTACACATCTGCCTTGCAGACTTAGGAATGGATAACGTAAAGACAAATAGAGAATTGCAGGGAAAACTCCATACTCCAATTCTGGAATGAGTTTTAATAACTCAAGCCTGAACTGGGGAAGAATTCAACACAGAGCAGAGTAAAATTCTATCAGAGTAAACTACTGGGAAAAAAATATTGACACATACATATGAGTATGTGTGTGCGTCTAAAAAAAAGAACCCTGAAATTATATTGGAAGTTACCAACATGGTTATACTATAGATCTTCCTGTCTCCTTTTTTTTTTTTAATGAAGGAGGAAGAAGATTGTATAACACAGGTTATTGATCTTACACACTTAACCCTCCCAAGCATAAAGAATCACACACTCAGACAGAGTAGAGTAAGAAGTAAAAAGAATATCTTACTGACTTTATTATTGGTTCGGTTACATCTGTGTTCGGTGGAAAAGATGAAATCTTTGTTCTTCTTTTGTCCCTAAACATAATTTACCCTTAGCCCTATAGCTGCTAAGAGCTGTGTGGAGAATAGAGGCAGAATTCTTCATCAAGGCCTGAGCACATGGCCCTGATGGAGAGCAGCATCCATGCTGCCTGTTCAGTTAGTGGAGGAAGGAGGAAGAGAGAGAGAGGGAGGAAGTGGGAGTGGCAACAAACAGCTTCCTCAGAGTTGCATCGTGGGACAATTCAATTTACATGCTAATGCACATGCTAATAAGGCATGCTGGATTTGCCAGGACCTCCAACACCCATGACCATCAGTCATATAAGAGAAAGCGACAACTTTCCACCAAACACCTCCTTTGCTACCCAGCAGCCTCTCTGCCCCATCTGCTTTTAAAAACATTATTTAAAATTAAATTAAATAAATAGATGTTGGTATAGTTTTCTGGCAAAGCTAAGCTCCTTCTCCTTCTCCTTCTCCTTCTCCTTCTCCTTCAACAGGAACATTTTGGGACCCCATCACAGTAGAAATCCTGAGAGACAGCAAGCAGCATACCTTCTAGGAAATGGCCATTTTGTGAAAGGTGAAGCAGAGATCCCAAAAACCTGACAATGGGCTGCCATCTAGTGCTCTCCCATATTTCTGCAATGTTTTGAGGCCAGGGACACATCTGAATTTGGTAATGTGTGCATTAACAAAAGAGTTTTGCTACCCAGATTTGGTAGCAGGACTTGGAATACAGTGGGCCCAGACCTAATATGCTATTGGTTGGCTGCCCTTTTTTCATCACTTACAAAGAGTTGTGAAAGTACTGATCAAACCAATTAGCATTAAAAACTTTGGTCAGTGATATGATGTTGAAATTCTCAATAGAGAGGGATGCAAACCTACACATGAAATCCTATACTCACTTGCCTAAGATCTCTGGGCTTGATTTTTAAAGAAGCTGTGGCAATCCAGGCATTGCCTCTGGCTAGGACAGTTGAAAACGTTAGTTGAGCAGCATCTGGAGGGCTACAGATTCTCCACTTTGATGTGTAACATTGCATGGTTACTGGAATAAATTATGCATTCATTCATCAATGACTGGAAACTCCTTATGGGCTTTTTGCGTAAGAAAGAAAATGATTTTGTGACTTACGGTTCTGATGATGAGAAAGAATAGTTTATAGAAAGAAGGGAATTATGATGAAATCTTGAGGAGAGAGGTTTGATTGGAACTGTATGTATAACTAGCCAAGGGGAAGATTGAAAGCCATACATACATACAGTACATACATATTTCTGTTTGTTCTTTTTCTTTTTTTCTATCTTCTTTTCTCTCTGTTTTCTTTCTATTTTTCTTTTGCACAGTTACTTTACTATATTTTTTCTTTCTTTTAGTGTATTTCTTATTATCTGTGTAACATCTTTTAATAAAAACTATTTTTAAAAAGGAATAAATTATTCAGTGATCTCATTACAGTATAGTCAGTGTTGGAAATATCCCAACAGTGCTGGAGTAAATCATATCACCACACTACTTAATGGCAAGTGTTGAATTCTAACCCAGGTGTTTCTGTTCCCAGACAAATCCTTCTGAACTCAGTAGCACTTAATAACAGGGGGAAAAGTGCACAGACTTGTGCAGTAATTTAAATGATGCAGTATGAATGAATCCCTCTTGCATAATGTTGATTTCTTATCCTTCATTACATTAGGGAGTGGCATTCCTTTGTAGCAAGGCCCCTGGCCTTTTGAGTGCTTGGTAAGCCAGATATCAAAATGATGTGTTCTATACATTACAACTCCCATCTTCCCCAGCCAGCAGGGTTATTATTTGTGCAGGATGGAAATGGTGGCAATTACAACCCTTGACATCAGAAAGGTGCCAAGTTGGGGAAAATGGTGGGTGGTGCTACACACCCTTCTACTGTCTAACATCTTTACAGAGCACACTAGCATTTCATTAGGCCCCTTATAATAATGAACACTGAGATTGTTCGGGTCTTTTCACAGATTTTTGTTTGTGTGTATGGGTGCCTTCAAGTCTTGCATCCTGGCAACTCCATGAACAAGTCCATACAGATTTCTAGGCAATGTTTTCAGAAGTCATTCCCTGGCCACCTTCTTCCTAGGGCTGAGAGGGAGTGACTGAGCCAAGGTCACCCAGCTGGCTTTGTGCCTAAGGCAGGACTAGAAGTCACAGTCTCCTGGTTTCTAGCCTGGTGCCTTAACCACTATACAAAACTGGCCCTTGGTCTCAAATCCAGATATTCTCAACAGGGTCAGGGACCACAGGAGGTTATTTCCTTTGAAGCATCAGCTTTAGTGCAACCAGGCTTTGATGGCAGGGACATGAAGCAAAAATTTCCTTGTTGGAAGGAAAGACATTGCAGAATTAATAGCCCAGAGGCAAGATTTCATTGCTGTAAATCATTGTCTAATATAGCCAGTATTGACTTAGTCAGTTTCACACAATGGTGAGGCTCATGCAGCATGCTGCACTAGGCTAAAACAAGCTTGGATAGTTTGTAGTCTGGTGTGATAGGAAGCTTCCCATTGTTGTCTTACCATGTTGGATGAACTAGTCCATCATGTTAAGCTTTAATACAGTTTGTTTCGGTATAGCGTGTTATGTGAACATAGCAGCTGTATTATGTTAAAGTGAGATAAGAGTTAGGTGTCTTGGGTGAAATCAGCCAGGTAGGGGTCATAAAAAGGTAAAATTGGTTACGAGCATGCATTGGTTAGCATTTCAGCCCTAATTAGGATGAAGTTGATGGCAAATGAAAACAAGAACTCACTGAAAAGAACCGGCTGGGTTGCACAGTACAGTTAGCTAGTTATGGCTCAAAGCATTGTTTCCTGTATTTAATTTGGTAAAGCAGAGTTCATAATTCAGGCGACTGTCTTGTATAAATGCAGCTACTCTGTGGCTGAAGGCAATACCAAAGCATTTCTTTTTATCCCCGGGAGAGTTGTGGATGTGGGAATCAATGCATTCTAATACATGCACATGTGGGAATTATTTGATTGGCTGATGCTTGCAGGAACAGATGTGTGCCCATGTGTTGTTCAGTCCCAAACTGGCACTCTCTTTCAGTTCCAAGAATTGCAACCCCAATATATCTGGAAGACATGGGGGGGCGGTGGGGGGGGTGTAGTGTATCTGAGCCTATTGGCTGTGTTCACACAATGGCCTTAACTGGATCAGATACAGATCAAGTGGGTACATTCATGCAACAGGCTAAGCTTGATTAGTCTCAACCTCATTTAACTATCTTTCAGCTCAGTTATTATGCAGACTCAGCCCTCTTGATTACTTGATGTTCATTGTACAGTGTGAATCCAGCAGATGGGTCAATTCAGGAACCACGTCTCACAGTTAACTGCAAATTTTCATTCTTGGAATTTTATGGAGAATCCAAACTATGACGGCTCTTGTTTGCAAGCTTCCCTTTTTTTCTCATTGCTCTCCAGCCTCTTTTTTTCCTCACCTGAGGAAACCCTTTAAGGCAGTGTTTCTCAACCTTAGCAACTTTAAGATGTGTGGACTTCAACTCCCAGAATTCCGCAGCCAGCCATACTGGCTGGGGAATTCTGGGAGTTGAAGTCCACACATCTTAAAGTTGCTAAGGTTGAGAAACCCTGCTTGAAAAAGTGTGAGAAGAAGCCTTTGGATTTGCAGAGTTAGACGCTTGGTCGGAAAGCACATTCTGCTTTTCATTCCACAGAATGTTGCAGCTCTCATGTAAGACCCAAACAAAGTTACTTTGCAAAAGCAATCTGATGCTGAAATTTAACAGGGGAAGCTGTTGCTGCATGGAGGTAAAAGAATATCTTTTCCTTAGCAACTTCAGGCCCAGGGTCTCCGAATAGAGCTTATATTACAAAATGCAGCATTTCAAGTTACAGGAGCTATTGCAATTCCAGAGGCTGAAGCAGGCCCCCTAGATGGTTTAGAGTTTCTTTTGTTCAAGAGAGATTTCAGGAAAGGACTTAGAAGCAAGATGCTCTCACAACAGAAAGCAAACAATAGGGAGCCAATGGCAAAACCAGTCAGCCTCTTTATTTGTAATTCCCAGAAAACAAACCATTTATAAATTAGCATGAAGACCAAACGGATCATTCTAAAGTTGGTTTCTTTAAAGAGGTATCTGCCAGGAAAGACTGTATTGGTCAAAGCCTATATTGGCAAACCTGTCAGCCAGGACCGTGCCACATCATGACAGAATGATTTGCTGTTGTGTGTGTGTGTGTGTGTGTTTTAATGCACATAGAAAGTAGCATCTTGAGGAGACTTGCCTAGAACTTTTTGTCAACTTGCTTGTTTTCCATGCATGTACAGGAACTCTCCTTTCTTATGAGAATGTCTCCCCATGAAGTCTGAAGGAGTCCAGACAGCCAACCTGGGGATGGCACTTCCAGTCTGGTGGTTCTATAAGACTGATATTTTATCTTAAGTCTGCCTCAACTAAGGGTCCCAAGTGTGTTTGCAGAGAGATCCTTCTTGGCTGTGCTCCAACGTCTGGGATTTTCTCCACTTCCCTGGAGTTTTTCTATTATTTGGAAGATGTGTGTATAAGCTAGTTAGCTCTCAGTGCTCAGGGACAGGGGGAAATGCAAACAAGTTGGCATTTAAAAAGAATGTGATTGAGGATTCTACAGTTAATGGTCATTAAGCAAAATAAATCAATAAGCTAAGAGCAGGGGGAAAAATCCTCCCCGCCCCAAAACAAGCAGTCCTTCCCCAAGTCTTAATTTCTAGCTGATTTCCTTGTGCACCATGGTTGTATCTAGGGTAATCAAAGTAACAAGTCTGCATCGCTTATTATGGCAAAGGTTGGAACTTGTGTCCATGTTGCTGAACCTTATTGCCCATTAGCCTCTGCCACCATGGCCAATGACAGAAGTCTAACAAAAGCAGGAATATGTAGTTGAACTACATCTTCCAGTCAGCATGGACAATAGTGAGGTATGTGGGAGTTGTAGTTCAGCAATACCAGGACAGCCAGAAGTGTATATTCTGAATTTTAAGTGTACAAAGATGGTTTGCATGGGCTTGAAAAATGTGTAAATGTAAGCAAAATATATCTCTTGGACTCATGTTATCATATCATCAGAACTGCTGAGCTGAAGTTTAGTGGCAAACCAATTTACTTTATGTCCAGACTGAAATGCTTCCCCTATCTCTGTGAACAAGTATTGTGAAATACATCAAGCGTATCTACAAACTCTTTCACAATCTCGACATACATATGACCTGAGAGATCCCATCTTTATATTTCAGTTGCCCTTATACCTAATCCCTACCAGTCCCATCTTTGCTTGTTCTTCCTGGCTCACTCATCCATCTCCATTATCCTATCATTCTATGCTCCTCTTGGTTTTTCTTTCTTCCTAAAATATCCCACTGATGGTTCTGAGCCAGGATGCAAGCGATCTCATATTATAGGAATGCTGGTCTGGGGTCGGAATAGATGATCTGTGGGCCTCTAGATGTTGCTGAATTAGAACTCCCAGCATCATTCTCTTTTAGCCACACCAGCTAAACTAAGCTGTGGTTTAGCAACATCTAGAGGGCCAAAGATTGCCCATCCCTGTTGGGCTGCCTAGTTATATATCAAGAGGCCATCTGCTCCTCTTAATTTGCATTTCATTATTCACAAAATGTTAACTAATCCCACATTTGGTAGATTTATAATCTGGCTGCAAGAGACTGAACCAGATGCATCCCCTTCTTCAAGCTCCATCTTGGATGACGTCCTGCATCTTTGCTCCATCAGAGGATTGCTGCACCTCCTGGTCCATGATCCAAACCAGAAGGGTTCCTATGTATAAAGAAGCAAACCTCCCCATCAAATCCACTGCTTCAAGATCAGCAAGAGAGAAAACAAAAACCTCAAAAACTAGCTGGCCTCAATGAGGCCAAGGGCTGAGGCTTCCTTTGAGGACAGAGCTGCTTGTAAGATTTTCCACCCCAGCCAGATCCGGATCAAAAAAAGGCTCCCATGCACAGGGCAGGCGAGTGGAGAGAAGCTGCCCACAGAGATGGAGGGGACAGCAGGTCCCTCAGGTCTCACATAATGGTGCATCGGTTCCTCCGCAGGGCCCCCTGGAAGCGGATGGCAGTATGAACGTGCTTACATCGTGCACAACCCACACTCTTCAGAAGTTCACTGAAGAGCAGGAGGATATGCCAGTTGTATTTGGCTGAGCACTCAATGTAACCACACTTCCATGTCTTCTTCACAAGGTTGGAGACATTCCAGCGGGGGATGACCCGGCCTTTCTGGAGGTCCCGCTTGTTCCCAACAATGATGATGGGAGTGTCTGAGGTGCCAATGACTCTGCCAACGAAAAGAGGAAAAGTCTTGTGAAGAGCTTGAAAACCCAAGCCGAGGGGGTAGAATGAGAGAACCAATTGAAGAGCTAGGTGTCCGTCTGGTCACAGTGGCTGGGAATTATGAAAACTGTAGTCCCAACCAATTCCTTCCTAAATTTCTGAAAGACCCAGGTGCAAAACATCGCAATATTTTCATCATATCTGCCAATGTAATGTTTTCCTTAACTTCTTTACCCATGGAAGCCAATAACTGGGAATGTGTTGGGAAAACTAACATGCTGAAGTTTCTGTTGAGATTATTGTTGAAGGGTGGTCATCCTAAGGATGGCCATCTCTGGAGCTTTAGGTTAAGTGGCCTGCATGGCACATGAGCCATGGGCACAGTGAAATGACTGCAGCTGGAGAGGGCAGAAAGTACTGGCTTGATCCAATTTACACCCCCCAACAGGCCTGATCCACCACCCAATATAGATGCTACCTTCTGCTCAATGATAGGCCTAGCCCTGGATTTTGAGATGGATCAGCTCGTCTGGGGCTCTGGGTTCTAAACATGGCTGAACAAGAACTTCCTATAAGCAAAGCAAGGGCTCTGCTACTGGGATAGAGTCCTACAATCCTCCCCCTTCCCCTTTCCCACCAAACAACCAAAGTTGAGCCTAAGGAGCTCCTTGAAAGCAGCTGCCAACCAACTCTTTACAGCTGCTTGCCAGGATTTCAGTGGCTTTTTAAAGAGATCTTGCATCATATTCTACCTGCTTTGCTTTGCTTTGTTAAATGAGGGCCCCTGCTTTTTACAGGGTTCAGATCTTAACCCTGTTAACTACCAGCCCTGAAATTACTCCAAGCAGAAAGAAGTTGACATGGACTGCACACTCAGTATCCGGGGATTTATGCTGCTTTCTAAAATTCCTGGCATTAGCATCTGGGACCCCTCCCTTCTCTGATCTCAAGTCCAGGGTGGGATGAAGCTGAGGCATATTTTTACCTTGTTTCTAGGATCTGCTGCCTAATGGTTTTGACATACTCAAAGCTGTCAAAACAACAGATGTCATAGACCAAGATGTAGGCATGAACGCTCCGGAGGCCTCGGCAGCACACATCCGCCCACTCCTGCAACACAGACAGAGAGAGGGACTGATCAGGGAACACACAGCACACAGCTCCACAATGGTACCACCCAGCCCACCCACATACCCACAGCTTGCATCAAGGGTGGGGAAAGTTTGCTCCCATCAAGTATCCAAATGCTCTGATCAATTCTTAACTAGCAAGAAATGCAGGAGGCAGGGCAGGGAGAAGGTATCAGAAAAGGAAATTCTCCAAATTCAATTAAAAATGGGACTAAAATTAAATAGAAAGAAGACCAAACTAGTCACAAAAAGTATAGCAACTAGCCTTAGAACTGACAGTGAGGGTATTGAAGTGATGGATAGTGTCTCACTTTTAGAATTGACTGTCAAGAGTAAAGGAGCCAACAATCAAGAAATATGACACAGACTAGCACTTGGTAGGTAGCTATGGAGGCCATGAAAAACATATTCAGACGCCGGGATGTTTCTTAACCTACAAAGATCAGAATAATACAGGCAATGGTTTTTTCTAGTGACACTCCATAAAAGCAAAAGATGGTCTTTGAAGATAGATAGAGTGAGTTTCGGATAGAAAGAGTTTTCATGTTTTTGAACTTTGATACAGTGTTGGAAAAGACTATTAAGAATACAATGGAAAGCCAAGAACACAGAAGAAAACAAAAATGGATCATAAAACAAATCAATACAAGTTCTAACTTGCGGCAAAATGATGAAGCTTAAATTTATCATATTTTGGACACATTACGTGAAGATACATCTCTGTTGAGAAGTTCATAATGCTGGGAAAGGTAAAAGGAAAAGAGAAGAAGAGGACAACCAGCAGAAAGGTGGCTGGACTTAATCACAGTAGCGATGGGTGCACTGCTGGAAAACCTGGAAGGCCAAGTCTATGTGACCATTAAGAATTGCACTGACTTGAGGGCAGATGATCAGTTAGGCAACCACTTAACAGTAGGACTGGCGTTGCCTACAAGGGTGCAGTGACATCTCTCGAAAATGCTCCGTCACGGATAATAAAACAACAACACAACAGAGATCTCCATATTAAGCAAACCATTTAAGACTGAAACTATTATTACATAACCAATACTTTCATGCGAATTGCAGTGGTTCTTTTTTTATGCCACACAGTACCTAACGTTGGATGAAAAGTCAAATACTCTGTTTCTAAAATACTGACTTCCTAAATTGCAATTAATACTGATAGAATTTTTACTTTTCTCTTTTTATTTTCAATACTTCAAGCTTTCTAAATAATAGAACGTTCATCATTTTTAATCATATTACGTAAATATTAGAGGATTGGAATCTGTGTTGCAATAATACAATGCATCAAGATCTATAAGGTAAAGGTAAAGGTTTCCCTTGACATTAAGTCCAGTCGTGTCTGACTCTAGGGGGCGGTGCTCATCTCCGTTTCAAAGCCGAAGAGCCGGCGTTTGTCCGTAGACACTTCCGTGGTCATGTGGCCAGCATGACTACATGAATAAAAGGGAGAAAACAAAACAAAATAACCCCCTCAAAAGGCCGTAGAATATGGGATTGACATTAAGGTTAATAATTTTATTACACCCTAGGACAGTGTTTCTCAACCTTGGCAACTTTAAGCTGTGTGGACTTCAACTCCCAGAGTTCCCCAGCCAGCATTGCTGGCTGGGGAACTCTGGGAGTTGAAGTCCACACAGCTTAAAGTTGCCAAGGTTGAGATACACTGCCCTAGGATACATCAGCACATTAGTATTCAGGTTGGAGTTTAATTCTTGCATTGCAGTGCACAAGTGTGAACCATGTTGCTTCTCTGTTTTATGGTAGAGAATACATTACATGCTATTCAAGAACCCAATAGACACACCACTATTTAGTTTTGAGATCATTCAGTTAAGGAATTGAAGCTTAAAAAAATACCCTTCCACTGCTTTTTTTAGAACTAGTTTCTATTCATTTACTGGATAAGATTCCTATTCATGTACTGAGGAACTCCATTTGTACTAGATTGAGTTGAAACTGGTTGAACAATCTTTTCAACTCTTGTTTTTTTTTTTCAAAGCCCTCTCCTTTTTTCTCCATTATTGTCAGCCTTTAAAAACACCGGGATCATTACACTGAATGGGACCAGATAGAAAATTTTAGAGGTTTTTTTTCCTCCCTGCAGGAAATAAGTATATTCAATATCCAAAAAGCTGAAGAACCATATTTTACAGCTTATATTAAACAAACAAACAAAAAAAGGAGGGAGAAATTTGCACCACTGAAAACTGCCATTTTGCTATGTAATGCTGGCAGACAAAAATTATGGTTGTGAGGTCTCATCAAGCCTGTGGGCTATGGGTTGCCCAACTCCAGAGTAATTGTAAAATTATATTGTGCAAGATAAGGGAGAGAAAAACAAAAAAGCAGAAATGATGCCCGTCACAGAATCTGGCTCTCCCTGGTGTAAAATTTGAGTCAACTTGGTACCAGTGCAGATGTTGCTCACCCAGCGAATTCACTGTACTGCTATTATGTTTATACACAGGGTTTTACGCTGATCTGAATCTAAAGGAACGATTAGGGCTAGGCGTCTCCTGGGATTAAATGAAGGCAGCACTAGGAGAAAGAACGGGCTGGAGGCAAAGTCTCACCCTTCTGCCCCAGGTGGTACCCATATGGTAGGCCTAGCTGGCTGAGTAAGCTATCTTTCAGGTGGCAGGTGGGTGCACATAACATTTTTTGGGAGGAGGGACAGGGCCACATTGGGTAGGAAGATGATCCAAAGTAGGTAGGGGTACATCTACAGTGACCATATTTTCTTGGAAAAAAATAAAGGACAAATCTGAAAAAGGGGCAAATCTGAAAGGGGTTCATAAAGGTGATGATGATGATGATAATAATAATAATAATAATTTTTTATACCTTTGCTTTACAAAGGAAAATTCAAGAGCAAAACCAAGATAATAAATAAATAAATAAATAAATCTAAAGGACGGCTTTCTGAAATAAAGGACTGTCCTTTATAATAAAGGACGGATGGTCACGTTATTATATTGGCACCTCTCATATAGCTAAGGCTGGGATTTTCCATTCCCCTGTGCTAGGTGGGCTTCTCTTTCATTTTGTTTTAGCACTGTTTTAACTTGTTATTGTTGTCAGTGTCCTCTCCTATCAAGTTGTATACCTTTTCCCACTGGAAAAGGGCATACAGGGTCAAAAAAGTCAATATGGCACCCATGACCACATGATCAAGGTTCCCATCTTGATCTTTTTGGCCATCCCTGGTCTCCCTTATCTTATTCCAAGCAACTGATCATGATCTCTACTGCCATGTAACTCAAGAAAGTACAAGGACTTCCATTGCAGTTTTTGTATGTCTTCTGCTTCAAAATAGCAGGAGGCAGCCATTTTGTTTCAGCAATATGGCCAAATTTCACCATGTTTAGGCCTGCATGGAGACCTGCCTGCACAGAGTGCCCATCCCTGCCCTAGATAATGTCCTCAGATTATGTTCCAAACTTGGCATTCTGTTCCAACACTGCCCTAATTGATAAATCCTCAATGCCACATGAATAGAGGGGAATAGCATAGCTACTAAGAGGATACTGTTTTTTTTATATATAACTGAATATTTTTTAACCAAGTAAAAGCCATAAAAAATAAAGATAATAAAGAAAAATAGTAAATAGTGAAAAAAGAAAATAGAAAAAGAAAGAAAAGAAAAAGAAAAAGAAAAAGAAAAAGAAAAAGAAAAAGAAAGAACAGGAAAAGAAAAATTATAAAGAAACAGTTTCCGATCTTCTTGATAGTGGTTATAAATATATTTATGTTTTGCCCTCTCTCTCTAAAGCTACATCATAATTTCCTTCTTTCCATAAGCTACCTTTTCTCATCTTCAAACCCATAAATCACAAGCTCATTTTTCTCTTTGTTCAGCAAAGTCCATAAGGGGTTTCCAGTCACTGGTAACTGTAGTTGTTGATCTTTCTCTAATCAAACAAGTTAATTTTGCCATCTCTGCTGGTTCTGTCATCTTCACCAACCATTCCTCTGTTGTGGGTATTTCAGAATCTTATCATTTTTGCACATACTATATAATAGATTCGCAGCAGTAATCATATATAAGAATAATCTTCCATGGCTCTTTTCTAATTGACTGTCCATCAATCCTAGCATGAAAAGTTCTGGTTTTAATCGAATGTTGATCTTTAAAATTCTTTGTATCATTGTATGCATTATATGCATTTGAATCCAGGAATTTCTGGCTTTTTTACAAGTCCACCAGGCATGATAAAATGACCCTTCATGTTGTCCACATTTCCAATATAAATTTGAAGTACCTTTATACATTCTAGACCATTTTTCTGGAGTCATATACCAACGGTACATCATTTTATAAAAATTCTCTTTTAGATTATAACATGATGTAAATTTCAACCCTTTTAACCATGTATTTTCCCACTGTTCCATCAGTATATTGTGTCCAAAATTCTTAAACCATTTTATCATACAGTCTTTCACTTGTTCTTCTTCCAACTAAGAGGATACTGTTTCTGATCAAGTATTAGACAGTATTATCACTGCCTAAGTAGCCTGTTCACAAACCCTTCAGATTCTTAATTATCATTTTATCACTGTTACTGTTGCTATTACAGTATGATTCATCAGCCTCTCATACATTTTTCCATTGTGTTCCCCACATTACAGCAAGCAGCTGATGATTTGTATTGCCCTATAACTTTACAAAGCCTTTTTTCTCCTAATAAAGTTCCCAATACATTGTAAAGCTATACTTGGTCCTATGCTTAATATTACCTGTTCTTGTGGGCTTCTCTTTTACAAGCTCCATTTCATTTTTTTTTTAATTTCCAAGAAGAAGTTTTGGCAAACAGCTGAGAATTCCTAATCCAGCTTCATCTCGATACGTGACATCCAGGCAGAAGGCCTTTCTTTCTTCCCCAATATTTTGGCTCCTCAGTTTCATTCATTCATTCATTCATTCATTCATTCATTCATTCATTCATTCATCAGATTTGTCACCGCCCATCTCCTCCGACCGGAGGGACTCATATCTGCTTATGCTTAGGACTCCCTACGCTCAGCCCCACAGGTTGTTAAAGTTATCTATAGTCTCCCTAGCCTGCCCCTTCACCCATCCCTGACATCAGAGAAGCAAACTTCTCCTGCAAACTTGAGGCTCTGCAGGAAAACAGCACACCCCTGTGGGAATGAAGAAGGATTTTAGGATTGTACTGGCAGCAAGTGCTACAGAAGGATGGTGCTTGTACAAAAAGAATGGAGTGCTTCCTGCATTGTTTTTATTGATTAATCTTCCTTCCTTGCATTTGCCCATATTGAAACTCAGAAATTTACGTACACAACCCTGTAAATAGAGAGGCAGTTTGGTGCAGTGGTGAAGGTGCTGACCTAGAAACCAGGAGACTGTGAGTTCTAGGCCTCCCTTAGGCATGAAAGCCAGATGGGTGACTTTGGGCCAGTTTCTCTCCCAGCTCAACCCACCTCACAGGGTTGTTGCTGTGGGGAAAATAGGAGGCAGAAGTACAGGTAGTCCTCGTTTAGTGATTGCCTCATTTAGTGACTGTTCACAGTTACGACAGTGATGAAAAAGTAACTTTACAACCAATCTCACATTTACGATGACTGCAAGGCTGTAAAGCAAAGGAAAGCTGAAGTAAGATTGTAAGAGCAGTTGCAGTTTCACTCAGCAACTGCTTCACTTAATGACCAAGTTTCCAGTCTCAATTGTGGTTGCTAAATGAGAACTACCTGCATTAGGTATGTTTGCTGCCTTGAGTTGACTAAAATTATAAAAGGTGGGATAAAATAATAATAATAATAATAATAGGAACAGCTTACATCCTGCAATGATACCTTTAATACCATCAAGTAACAACATCTGCCTATCCCAGATCCTTGGGAAGGACTCAATAGGTGAATAAAAATGCCAAATCCACTCTAAACATCTGGCTGACTGTGCAGCCAACCATAATAATAATAACTGGTCTGGATTCGCTGGAACATCTGTAAAAATTATCATATGCCAGTAATGAAAAATTGGTGGGAACATACAGTATAGTTGAAAAAGTAGTCGAAAACGAGCAGGTTAAAACATTGTGGGATTTCCAAATACGAACTGATAAAGTCTTGGCACATAACACACCAGATTTAGCTGTGGTTGAAAAGAAGAAAGTATGGATAATTGATGTGGCAATACCAGGGGATAGTAGAAGAGAAGACAAAGAATTGGAGAAGGTCACAAAGTATCAAGACCTGAAAATTGAACTTGAAAGATTATGGCATAAACCGGCCATGGTGGTCCCAGTAGTTATCAGCACGCTGGGTGCCTTACCAAAAAACCTTGGATGGCACTTAGAAAATCTGCCCATCAACAAAATTTCCATCTGTCAATTACAAAAAGCCACACTGCTTGGATCCGCACATATACTACGCTGATATATTACGACAACCTAGGTTCTTGGGAAGAACTTAATGTGGAGGAAGGCCAACAGCAGCCAAAGAATGATTTCAATGATTTCACATTGTTGTGTATAAGAATAAGAATAAGAATAAGCCTACAAAGCTATGCTGGGGCTGACTGGCAGATGAGGGAGAAAGGGATACATTTTTGCATGGGGCGCTGTGGAAAAAAAATTCCCTTCCCCAAACTTTATCCAGTTTCTATGCTGGATACAGAAAAAGGGATACAGCATACCATTCTTCTGCCAGTTTACTCACCTTCATGCTGTTCCTGCATGCATTTAAATATAAACCACACATTCAACCATGTAACCATAAACAATATATCCTCTGATCATGTACAGAGAAAGTCGGCTTTAACACACCAGTAGCAAAATATCCTTCTTATCCGATGAGAGAAAAATCTGTAGATGCATATAGAGCAGCTATCTCTGCACTCTACAACAGTTTTTTTTAAAATGTGCTCTCAATGTATAAACTGTCTCCATAAAGACTGGGCCGCTCAGTATGAAGGAGAAGTGTGCCCTGCTGGATCAGCCCCTTATCCCACCTAGTGCAGCAGTCTGTTCTCACAGCGGCCGACCAACTGCACAAGGAAGCCCACTAGTCTCCCAGCAGATGGCAATCAAGGCTAATAGCCAAGGCTAATCAAGGTTAATAGCCATCGATCCCCAGAAACATGGGTTGGGTCTGTACAACTTTCTAGACTGTTACAATAAAATTTGTAGCCCAGTCAGCCATGGCCCCTTGTTAAACCATATCAGGGTTTATTTGTTTGGGCATATCATGCTATCTGAACACAACTACAGTGTTTTCTTGAACCAGAATTAGGGTTTAGTGTGCTGTGGGGACCCAGCCAGAACTGACATTTATCAGTTGCTTTGATATTCTGGTGGGTCTCCCTGTTCTGGCCATGAACATCAGAGTGCTGGGAATTAGGATTGCTGAATTCCATTATTCTCGAGCCCCTGCTGGGTGTTCTGTACTTTTCAAGCCGAGTTAGAGCAGGTTTTAGTTGTAGCCTCTGGAATCCTGTGATTCAATACCCCTATTTCATTTCTGATCTGCTGTCATCTTTCTACTTCTGATGCAGTTCTGAAACAGTGTGATGAAAATATTTCTTCTTTAAAATGTCGGGGTAGGTGTTCAATATTGTGAAGCTACTACTTTTGGGCTTTTACATGTGAGCGGGTTGATGTTTAAATGTCAACTGCATTGGATTATATTTTTAAAAATGGGGTATGTGTTTTTAAATTATAGACAGACAAACATAGAGATGGTAGAATTTCTGTACTATATCATTTCCCAACCTCCCACTGAGGTTTGGGGACTAACCACCCTATCTGTGAAAAAACCATGTGGGTCTTCTGTACCTAATTTCCTAAAAAGCAATACAGGATCATTTATATTGATTCTTGCTAAACAGGGAGTACCTTGGTCTGCGCTGATCATCAGTCAAAAGTAGAAGTGGATGGCACATATGTGAGCATCTGTCTGTTACATTAACAAGCTCTCCTTAGGGAAGTGATAACTTTTTATTGGTTTTGGCCCTAGGGGGTGGGGTGGGGGAATTGTGCTAGAATATCTGCCAAAGGGCTGTATATTACCATTGACAAAAATGGATTAAAAAGGCAGTTTCCAAACAAAACTCAGGAATGTAAAATGTATGTTCATTTAAACTTCTCTTGCTGACTGCAGCGACAGTCTTGTTAACCTGAGAAATCCTGGGTCAAAATCTATAAACATCAGTTCAGAATACTGAGCAGATTTAATTATTATTTCTTGAAATATGCTGCCTTCACATAGGAATATAATTGCATAGGCTGGTTTCATAGACGTTTTTGCTCTCAGGACCCCTTCCCACTTTCAGAAATTATGGAGAACCCCAAAAGAGCTTTTGTTCCTATGTGTCATATTTATCAATATTTACCATATTAAAAAATTAAATTGATGCATATGTATAATATTTATTTATCGAATCATATAAAAATAACAATATTAAACCCATTAGATATTAACATAAAATATTTTTCATGAAAAATTGTTTTTTTAACAAATAAAAAAATAATAATGAGAAGAGTGACATTGTTTTAAATTTTTGCAAATATTTTCAATATCTGGCTAATAACTTTGATTTTGCGGGCCCCTGAGAGGGGCTTGGGGGACCCCCAGGGGTCCTCGGGCCATGCTTTAAGAAACGCTGGCATAGGCAATACCAAGGAGAGATGGTCTGTACTGCTCACTTCTCTATGTGAGATCTTCATTCTTTCCTGAATAAAATTATTTTTTTATATTAAAATATAACATGGTAATATTTGGTATAGGGCACTACAGAGAATTTACAGACAGATAAATTAGGCAGATGGTGTTTGCGAAATTTTCCAGGAAAAGTCTAAATTCTTAAACAGTTTCTCAAGGACAGAACTTTTCCTTAATATTGAGAAAGAAAACACATGCACACAGTCTCATACACTAGAACGGTGTTTCTCAACAGCAGCAACTTTAAGATGTGTGGACTTCAACTCCCAGAATTCCCTAGCCAGCCATGAACACTCCACTAGAAGTTCCCTTCAGATGTCTTCCTTAGAGATTTAACCATGAAACCACGAAGGATGCAGACCACTGAGATAATTGTCACTGAAAGTCAGAAATTCACATATAGACATAGGAAATGGCTTTCCTTTCTTTCGGTTCTTTAAATAAAACTATACAATTCTACAGCCAACTAACTGAAACATGAGACAAAAAGCATGGAATTCTGTAGCCTGTGAAATGGAGCAGTTGGTATGAGAATGCATGTGCATTTTACACCATCTTTCTAATTTTGCATCATTTCTTCCTGTTCTGGTGAGCCTCACTGCAGATACGTGGGAAGGCATTTACACATTAAAGTTTAAAACAGGAGTGAGTGCTTTTTTTCCCCAGGCCAGTGACCATAAATATTTTAAAATTATCATTATTATTATCATTATTATTAATATTATTATTATTACTAATCACCAAGGGCTGCAGTGGATGGAAAGTAATATTTGAAACTCACCAAAGGGGCAGCATCAAGATTTGGGGTCCATGATTTTGGACTGTGTGTGGATTTTTTATAGGTTATTGCAGAACATTTTAGAGAGTCAGTTCGGTCTCATAATAAAGGCAATGGATAGGAGCAGGGAGTTCCTATCCTGCCTCAGGTACAAAACCAGCTGGATGGCTCTGGGCCAGTCCCTTTCCCTCTCCCTCAGCCCTAGGAAGAAGGCAAGGACAAACCACTTCCCAAAATCTTGCCTAGAAAAATGCATGGACTTGGTAATGTAGTTGCCAGGAGCGAAGACTGGTTTGAAGGCACACAAAAAATGTAGTAGTTTTCAGATTTAGATTTTGTTTCATTTTCTACCAAAATGACACCTCTGTTCAGTGGATTCAAACTGAATGTCAGTGACCTAATCTTTGAGAGATCAGAACAAAGGTGATTTGGCTACACATGGTTGAAAGCTATGGGTCGCTCACCCATGCAGGAAGACTACCTGCATTGGTTTGTTTTGCTTTTTTAAATCAGGACCCGGGAATATCTTTGCCTAAAGCCGTGAATTAATCAGATGAGGCCAGGCCAGATCAACAGGCTGACCAGATAAAGGCAGTTCCTATGTCTCTTCCCAGCCCCCCTCCATAAAAGCACAGATGTAGGCTGAACAACACACAATGTGGTTACTAAATTGATCTTTTTTCCAGATATTCACAATACACTAAAATGTAAACTAACCAAGGGGTCTGGGTTGGCCCAACACCAAGCTGCAAAAATGCTAACCAAGGTTAACACTAATCAAGCTCAGTAGGCTGTGTAAATGCAGTCACTACATCTTTCACTAAACTCAGTGAAGCAGGTTGTGCCAATAGCACTTTTGTACCTGTGGAATTTGCTTCCAGAAGATGGTGAGACAGCTGCTCATATTGAGATAAATTTAAAAATAGTTCCTTCTCCTATTAGGTACATCTCACTTGCAATATCAGTAGGTTTGTCTATACTGTTCCTTGGGGACATGAGAAGGAAGAGATTTAGTTCTTCTCGTCTTCTTCAGGGCATCTTGGCTCACCACTGTGGAAGCAAACTGCTAGATTAAATAGCCTTTGATCTAATCCAGCCCAGGTTTACTGATAAAGAATTACAGGGACGCTAAAGAATGTCAGGGTATAAATATATGTGATACTGTTTATTGTGTGACTTCAGAGTGTGTGTTTGGTTAGCTGATGCTTCAGGATGTCCTGGGAGACATCAAAGCAACCTCTTCTTTTCAGAGCACTGGACGTGAGAAGGTTCAAGGGGCTTCCCAACCTTTATGCCTGAATTAATCAGGGGTAAGCAAGTCATGAGAAAACAGCCTGAGTTTCAAATGAAGGATTAAAAAAGCATATTTTTGCTCACCTCTGTGTCTCTCATTATGAGGATCCTTCCCTACCATCTCAGCATCTCTGGGGTAGCTTCTGCCTTTCTCAGGAGCCTCCTATCTGCTCTACCCTACTTTCATTTTAAAGCAGAGGACCAACTAAGGGGGTCATTTGAGTCTGTCTTTGTTGATCATTTATCCTCTGATACTTCCATCTACCTCATTCAATGACTTTCCCTCCCCACATGTAAATCCTCCCTCTCATCTTCTTCCAAACTGTGAAGCAATACAGCATTTTTTTCTTTCCAGAGCTCTAGGCGAAAAAGCTCTAGGTGAAAAAATCCCCCCGTTTTCATCCCTTGAACCCAAAATGGCTGAATTACAATGATGTTTGCTGCACTGCCACCTGGCTTTAATTATCATGACTGGACAGCCATGATTACTCACTCTGTTAATGCTGCATACTTCAATAAAATAATAGCAACAACAACTACTACTACTACAACATTTGGACCAACACTTGTACACCATTGGCATTGACAAAATCACCATCAGTCAACTGCAAAAGGCAGCTTTACTTGGAACAGCTGACATCCTGTGACGATACCTTTAATATTATTAAACAACATCTGCCTATCCCAGGTCCTTGGGAAGGACGATAGGTGGACAAAAATGCCAAATCCAGTCTAAACATCTGGTTGACTGTGCAACCAACAATCATGTACAGCCAAGGAGAAAAATGCACACATGTGATTTTTATATCCCAAGTCCTAAAATAAATGTAATTGGTCTTGAGAATTATGATTTGCTTTGGCTTGATAAGAGGTTACTCTGCCTCAAATGATAAAATGTGTCTTGGGATTTGCTCCCTGACTTAGCCAGGTTATAGGTTAAGCCATGGTAGTTTAGTTGATTTTTTTTGACAGATTATTTGCAATACTTATTACCCTTGCCCAATTCATATATTGCAATGTTTTTTTGCAAGCCATCCTGACTGCACAGAAAGTTCCTAAGGGCAGACTAACTACCTCACATGAGTTTTGTCTAACCACCTTTTAAAGCCATCTAACAATGTAGCCGTTATTACTCCCTATAGCAGAAAACACCAGAAGTCATTGGAACCAGACCCAATGACTTCTAGCTACAAGCAAAGAGGTTCAGGCTAGACATCAGGAGGAACTTTCTGACTGTATGAGCTGTAAGTTAGTAGAACAGGCTGCCACCTGAAATGGTGGTGGGTTCTTCTTCACTAGAGGTCTTCAAACAGAGGCTTTCAGATATGCTCTAATGGATCCTGTCCTGAGCAGGAAGTTGGACTAGATTACCTTTGTGGTATCTTCCAACTATAATTCTAGGATTCAGCAAAGTGAAAGAAAGAAAAAAATTATCTTAAGAAAAGCAGTGTTCGCTCCCCAGGTGCACTTCCACATGCAGTTTTAGTGCCAGAGTAGATTGGCACCATGCCCCAATAATTTCATGCTGTGCCTGCTAATGTGCACCTGCACCAATTCACTTTTGTGGATCAGAAAGTATGGCAAAATATCTCTTTTGAAAATGACAAAGTTAGACTATGTGAAAAAATACATGTTTTTCCATTGATAGCAATTCTTGCCTTCCAGCTCCTTTACTCTCCATGCTCTAGTACCCCAGAGCCTTAGGAGTCAAACAGAATATAAATTCTTCTTTTTCTTTTTCTTCTTCTTCATCATCATCATCATCTCATAATGACCAGGTTTGTGCTGCTAAAACAAATGCAGTGAGACAATGCTACCCCATGGGATGGTTATGGGGGGAGATGCGGCTTGGCTCATCCAGTTCTCTACCTCTGGATGAGGACACTCATGGGCACTGGGACAATGATTAATAGCGATGTTGGTGGCAGGGCAGAAATAGCCAACTATGACTGAACCCATGTATCTGACTGAGCACTGTGACTGTGCCCTTCTGTTGCTGATTTAACTCTTTGTTAGATTTATAGGCTCCCCTAATCTGTTACACATCTGCGTGGGGTGTGTGTGTGTACAGATCTAACAAACAAATACATATTTAAATCAGCAACAGAAGGCATTCTTCCAATCCCTGACAAAGTCCAGCTTATTGGAGAAGACAACAGTTAGGACGTTTGTGGTCCACTTGTGGTGGGATGGGATTCAGTTAAGGAGACGTAGAAGAAACCCACAGAGCTTGAGGAAAGAGAAAAAAAAACTAAGGCTCTTCCACATAGTTGTGGTGCTTTCCTCCAGCCCTTGAGGGGGCTGAAAAGTGTGCCCACCTACTTTGCACCAGCCTCTATTCTGCCTAGTCATAAGACCATGGAGTGGTGCTGTCCTTACAGCTTTATTAAAGTGGAACAATTTAAGGAAAGCCATTGGTGGATTTCCCTACCACCAAACGCCACCAGTCAGAGGGAAAAACATCTGCCCATCACTCTCCTAAAAGTGAGGCTTGGGAGGGGGCAAGTTTAGACAGATGGCCGGGCCAGTGGCTTTGTCATGTGAAACCTTGCTCTGGTGTGGCACAAGTGTTTGCTGCTCTGAAATGACATTATATGGAATAACTCTTCCAGAATTGGGTTTTTAAGGAACAGCAAGAAACCTGCGTTTAAACGTAGCCCCCAGCCTGGCTAACATTTGGTGGTCAGTTGCAGGGTGAAGCGAGAAAGATCCCTGGGTGGGATCAGGGAAGGGCTGCCTGATGAATTTCAGTGGGAAAAAATTGCAGGCAGCTTTAAAAAAGAAAAACAAGAGTGAAAAAGCAGAGGATGGATAAATCATTTGAAGAGGGCAAGGGGGTCCTCAGGGGAGTCAAAAAAGTCACAATGGCGGCCACAACCATGCAATGTGACACACCTATATATAGGCGGGGCTTCGACTGCATGGGTGTGGCGGCCATCTTAACTTTTTTGATCCCCCTAGACACCCCTAGAAGGTGTGTGTTCTTCCTTTATATTTAAATGGCCCTTCTTTTTGTAGCCAAAGGGTTGGTGGGGGGAACAAGTTCGTTGACGGATTTCAGACACTGCAGCTTTTGTCAATTTCTCCATTTCACTAAGGCACAAGCACACACAACTCTGTAATTATAACAACTTGTTACATCATTTCAAGTGGGAAGGAAGGCAAAATATTACAATGTGGACCCTCTCATTCAGTCAGCCTCCAGTCAGCCATGACTTTTCCCAGGAGAGGTCGTTCTGTTCCCCTGAGCCTGGTTGTCAGTTATGCACAACAGATGCTCATGAAAAATGCTATATCTTAATTCACGGTTTCTCAACCAGGGCTCCATGGCACCCGAGGGTTCCGCGAGAGGTCACTAGGTGTTCCCTGGGAGATCCCAATTTATTAAAAAAAATATTTCAGATTTGGGCAACTTCACATTAAAGAGCTAAGTTTCATTCTTTATTTTTACTTTAACAACACTGTTAATGCATCTGTACAGGCCTACCCATGAAACGAATATAATAATTTTGTAACTTCTGACCCACATTTGAGCCTGAATGTGCAAGGCCTGAAACATATTTCAAGGGTCCCTCCAGGGTCAAAAGGTTGAGAAAGGCTGTCTTAAGTAGATGCCTTGCATTCCCCTCTTATTTTCTCTAAGCGGATGCCCTCCAAAAATGTAGGACTCCAGTCTCACACAGGTTTCTTGCTCTTCTATTCCTGGTGTGTGTGAATCGTTCAGTTTTGGCATTTTTTTAAACAGAGGTATTTATAAAACAGCAGATGATAGATGTAATTTGGAAAAGGCATTACTTCCAGAGTGCAGGTATAATCTTAAAAGAAAGGAAGCATTTATTCAGGATTATGTTCCGTTTAAATGAATTTAGATTTAATTTAATTAAGAAGATCCATGAAATATCTGATAAGTGGCAGCAGTTGTGAATACTGATTGCATTAATAAATAATGACAAAGATTTGGAGACAGAGAGCAATGACAGCTAAAAAGCCGGGGGTGTGGAGGAGAGGGTGGTTTCTGAAATTCGTATTTTAAAATGAATCAACCAGTTACCAATTTCATACAACTCTGCAAACATCTGTGTTAGCTATACAGAGATGCAAGGAGTTGTATCAAACCTTATACGATCCAGTCATTCTGAGATTTTGTGAGACATGCCTACAAGCTTTCCTCTGAAACTGGTACTTACATATACCACAAGAACTATAAACTTGTTCTCATTTTAATAAGAAAGATGAAATAAACTAATGGCAATGAGAACCATGTCCCTGTTTGTTCTGGTGCTGCTTTTCCACCTTTTAAAATTGCATGAGAGCATTATTTTCCACATCCTGCATTTTCTCCTATCACTGTATAGCCATGCTAAGATATTTCCATCTGTTGCATTTCTAATTATCATGCCTTGATAAATGGCAAGCACAAGAGGACAATGCTCTCCTACAAAAAAGTGGGACAGCACTCAGTGAGTGATGGGAGCACTAAAAAACAGATACAACTTCTTATAAGTATGAAGGCAGCTAACTGCTAGACCATGAGTCTAAAACCTAAAACACCTGCCTTTAAATAATAACAATCATCATCATCATCATCATCATCATCATCATGTATTTGTATTGCACTCTGGACCTTTCAAGAGCATTCCACATCTCTGAGTAGGTAGAATGAATTTAAAAATGCACTGGGAAACCCACGTTCCTATGTGGTTTCATGAGCTTGGCTTCACGTAGCATGCTCAGTTTGCTTAATTTGCACGATACAATGAACTAATAATGCAGTTCCCACATTATGCAAAGCCACACTAAAACTATCAAAACTTATCACTAACCAAGCTTAGTGTTTTATGATAATGCAGATGCTGCTGGACTTAGTTAAGTGTGTTGCATGAAAAGAGCCTTAGCATAATCTACAGTGCTGTGTGCACTTTTTCAAGGAGCAAGGTTCACTGCTGAATAAGCATGCATAGGATTCTGCTAAGAAGACTCAGCTATAACTCACAAAGACAGAGGCTGTACTTTAATGCAGAAATAAACAATTAGCACCATAGCTAAAAATGCTACAGGGATCAGTTTGTATCCTGCAAAGGATTTAGTGAAAATGATCAGTGTTGATTTTATTGGTTAAACTATTATTTGACTATGTGTCATCAAGTCGCTGTTGACTCCAAGCAACCACATAGATTTTCTCCATTATGATCTGTCCCTAACCTGGTCTTCCAGATCTTCCAACTGTGCATTCATTGCTACTGTAACTGAGTCCATCCACCTTGCTGCTGGTAGCCCTATTCCACCTGCCCCACACAGAATATAGAGGACCGCAGACAGTTCTTCTCCTACCTTGAGAGAAGGACTAACCCAAGATTACCCATCAAATTCATTAAAAGTCCATTACATTTGCCCATAATCTATAGAAGACCAAGTAGCCATACAGCTACCTGATTCAAAGCATGTTGTTCTGCTACAATTCCTAGCACCCTTAGCCAGCGTGATCAATGATAAATGCTGTGAATATACATCAGGACCACGTGGAGGGCCACAAGTTCTCTATCCTTGATGTAAAGCAAAATATGCCAGTCAAAAACAGTGCACTGGAAATGATACTCTGTTATCAAACCCAGCTAGATGGGCCATGTTGGACAGTGATAGCCAAGAACACTGGTTTTGGATCTGGATGACCCACACTGAAATCCATGCTTAGTTGTGAACTCACTGCTTCTCTCCACCCTTTCCTACTTCTCCTGGATTGTAGAGAATGATGATACTGGCCTTTAATATACAGCTCTCATTGACTGATTGATCAATTACTATATGTGCCATCTAGTCAACATTAACTTTTTGCAACCAACATAGATAGATCCTCTCCGAGATGAATACATTTCTCATAAAGATTACTGAATGGCTATGTTCACATAACATACTGAATCTGGTCACTAGCATTCACACAACTTGCTGAATTTGGACAGTTTTAATCTTGGGTCACACCAAGATTGCTACTGAAATTGCAGGTACAACATCTGGAGATGTTAACACAGATGAGACATCTGGAGGGCATCAGGCAGATGAAGGCTGAGCTTTGGGAACAGATGACAGCTGAGTGGTCGAACATCTGCTTTGTGTTTAGAATATCCTGAGTTATTCCCCAGTGTTTTCAATTAAAAGGATTGGGGAGTCTTTTGCTGGAGTTTTCCCTGCTGTAGAGATTTCCTTCTCACAAAAAGGAACTACAGAGCTGTTTGCACCAATGGGTCTTACTCATTGGCCTGGTCATCACAAAATGTTAAACTGGACCATTAGGGGGATTAGTGCATTGTGAAAAATTATAAAAGTCTACTGATCCAGTAACTCCCAGGGTGTTAGATTCAACCCAGAACAGGCACAGCACAGATCATGCGCAGGGTTAAATTAACCACACTCAATCAGTTGTGAAAACCCAGCTGATTATTATCCACTTGGGCTTATCTAATCCTCCAAGAAAACAAGCAGAAGAGAAAGACAGCTTGAAAAGGTAAGTCTTTCTTGTACAGAACTTCTTGCTAAAGCATCACAGCCCAGAATGCATCTCCCAGACATCAATAGGCTACAATGGCCAAGACACACCCACTATTGCCTGCCTGATCAATAGAAAAGGGCTGGGGATATAAAGAAGTCCTGCCAATATTCTTCTGGTGCCAAGTGCATTAGGCATGGGAAGTTTGTAACTCCAGAATGGAGACTTCTACCCCAGGTAAGGTGGCTGTGATTCTCCTGTGTATCTCCTATGGCAAGGGGATATAATTGGGTTAT
Source organism: Candoia aspera (assembly GCF_035149785.1). Taxonomy (NCBI): domain Eukaryota; kingdom Metazoa; phylum Chordata; class Lepidosauria; order Squamata; family Candoiidae; genus Candoia; species Candoia aspera. The sequence goes on from NC_086153.1 coordinate 17,217,729, forward strand.
GCATGATAGAGAAACAGAGCCAGTGACTGAATTCATGCAGCATGGTTAACTGGTTACTGAATTAAGATGTTTGGGGTGTACCTAAGACATGGAATCAAGTGATTAGTTAAATATAAAACATGCTATGCCACACACATGAACACAAACACTAACTAAACATAGCATTAGCCAAGTGTAGCATGTTCTGAAAAGGCAGCTGCTAAGTTTTAGCTGACCTGGTTAAAAGTATAGTGTGAACACAGCCTGTACAAAACATAATCTGTCCCAAACCAATACATTTATGTGCATAAATTCCTGTATCCATTCCCAGTCCTCTAAGAAAAGGGTAAAGTACATGGGGGAGGAAAAATCTCTTTTAAAGCTCTAGAGCAGTGTTTCTCAACTTTAAGACATGTAGACTTCAATCCCAAAATTCCCCAGCTTGCCTGATTGCTCTAGAAGACTGCTGTCAGCAAATACAAAACAGCTTACCAAACCAGAAAGAGGATGAGGGCCCTTCCTAACAAAGATGTCCTCAATCTCAGGGACAAAACACAGAAAGAGGATGAGGGCCCTCCCTAACAAAGATGTCCTCAATCTCAGGGACAAAGCATCAGGAAAACAACCTGAGAGGCAAAACATCCGCTTGAGCTTATCAGCTTTAACTTTCCAGTTAAACCAGCCCAAAGCAAAGCCAAACAATAAATGCAAAAATAGAAATCTAGCATGCTCCACATGTGAATGTTGCCATTGGACAGAGGGCAGGTTCATTCTCTTGAGGCCAAGGGTTCCAATTTAACTGAACTGTCTTGGAATTGAATCTGCTAAATAACTTTTTGTGCAGCCCTACTTCTTATTTTCTTAGCATACATAGCCAAGGATATGATCTAAGAGGGGGTGTAAGAGAGGATGGAGAATTTTCCTCTCCCTGCAGCATGTATCTCCCATGAACTACTCACTTGAATATTTTCTCCATGGAAATGCAGGGTATCCCCACGGAGCGTTCAATCTACTTCTGGAAGACTGGGCATAGCCTTCTTCTGAACTCTGTGCTTACAGGACCAGCCACCTGGAAGACCTCGGATGCTGACACTGCCCCATCATTCAGAGCAACCTACAGCTGGCAGTGGCAGTATCCTTTTCGAAGCCTGACAGGTGGGACACACACCTACCTGCAGGGTATTTACAGGGAAAGAGGTGATGGGCGGGAAGTCCATGATCTGTAGGTCGTGAACGTGGCCATTCATGACCACGGCAGGTAGGTAGACACGGCGGGCCTTGGTGGGGACACAGACCTCGCTGAACTCGTTGTACAGGAACTGGCGGACAATGGCACTCTTCCCGACCCCTTGAGCACCCAGCACAGCAATCTTGAAAGTTGTCACCATGCCTCCCGGCCGCAACCCCCGTGCACAACGTGGTGATCAGCTCCTTGGCGCAGTCCGCTGCCTTTGCACTGCCAGGAAGGCCCCTGGGCTGCATATTCTGGCAGCTGTGGATTCAGCCACAGTCAGCAACCATTTCCTCACTGGCTCGGCCTGTCACTGGAAGAGCAAAAGAAATCTCATCAACCTAGAGAAGCTAAGAAAAGTCCTGCTAGAGCAGAGCAAGGGTTCATCCAGTCCAGTTTCCTGTTCCTCACAATAGTCAATCAGATGCCTACAAGCAAAATATGAAGGCAACATCTCTTCCCTGTCATTTCCCCCAGCAACTGCAATCTAGTGGTAGACTGCCACTAGTTAAGGGGGTTTCAAATTTCCTTTGTAACTATTATGTAATGATAGATCGCTTTTTCTCCTTGAGTTTGTTAAACCCTCTAAGCTCAAATCCCACACCACACGGTGCAATAGATTTGATTTTTACCTTAGATGAATGTTTTCAAGCTGCCCACAAATGGCAGCATATCAAATGTTAAAAGAAATAAACAGAACATGGCTCTGTATGCCTCCTTCCCAGATAAACCTAAAAGCCCTTAGCCGTCTCAAATGCATGGTTCTTCTAGGGTTCTGACCAGCTTCACATATTGCATAACTCCATTTGATTGGGTTTACACAATATACCAAACCATTAACCATGGCTGACAGTTCACTGGAGCTGCCTTTACACAATGAGCTAATCCACAAACAGATAAATCATGTGATTTAGCTCAAGGGTGGGCAACCTGGGGTCTCGGTCCAAAACAGCCCTTGACTTCTGCTGTTGTGTTCTCAGAAACCTTTCTGGTTATAACTGCTGAAAACTGGCAGCAGATTTCCTAGATATTTTGAATGGTAGTGTATGTCCTGCAATAGCTGTAAGATACTTAAGAAGCAAAACCCCTAAAATTTCCCCCCAAACATAGCACGGCCCATCTGTAAGATACAGACCTTTTTGCCTTTTGTAGCGTTCAGCCTTCCCCACCCATGTTACTGGCAGCCCTTGGTTACCACCAAAATATTGCCTATTCCCGTTTTTCACAAGATATGAACATTTTGCTGATTCTGTTTTATTTTTATTTGATGTTTTAATCCGGTTGTGTAAGCCACCTAGAGTCATTTTTGTAATATTAGTGGCATATGAATTGATAAATATGTTCTAGGAAAGGAAACATAGTCTATTGCCTGCAGCCTGAGCAGTTGCTGGTTAGTTTCAAATGATATCTTCGGAAAAAAAACATGGATGGAGTGGTTCCCCCCCGCCACAACACCTTTTTTCCCCCCTTGGAAAACATCCATACTCTTGAACAGCAAAAACCAAGCAGAAATCACAGAGTTGATATTTTTCCTCCCTGCCTGTTGAAGGTCAACTTTACCTGTGGAATATCTGATCTGTTATTCCAATGCATAAGAGTGCAAGAGTATTAGCAGGGGAAGAAACTTTCACCTTGTTCTCCCTTCCTTTATACCTAGTGATGGTTGATATTTCTTCAATAAATACAAGTCAAGATGAAGTTAATTAAACTCTGTTATGTCACTGCTGTGTGTATCTAGTGTAATCTGTTTGTACTAATCCTTCCAACATAATTAAGCCATGCGGTGTGTTATTTGAGGAAGCCACTAGAATAATCTCTCCATTCTCCCCATCATTCCACCAAAAATCCAGCATTCTTGATTCCTTGGCAGCCAGCCAGGAACATGCATTGAAGTTCTTTTCAACTGTAACCTTCCCACCCCATTTCACCAACTCATGGCCATTAGAGTGCATCGTAAAAAAAATAAAAAAATAGAATTTCCCCTATGCTTCCTGCCTTTGTTGTACATCAGCCTTTTCCCACAAGATGCCTTCCTGGCAAGTTGGGAAGGCAATTCCCAGAATTCCCCAGCAACCTAGCTCTTGGCTAAGAATTCTGGGAGCTACAATCCCAGTGCATCTGTTTGGAAAAGTGCCCATCAGCCCAGGGAAAAGACAAAGGTCAGCTGAGATGGTAGAGAACGTCCTCACCCAATTGTCTTCTGGTAAATGGCATATGGTGACTTGTTACAGTTACCCTGAAAGCCATTTTGTCAGCATGTACAGTAATCTTCAATATTTCACACTGGCTCCAAAAGTAGAGGAAACTCAGCTACCCTCAACTTGTGGTGCCTTCCAGATGTGTAGCCTTTACTGAAAGAATTCTCAGAAATGGCCTACTGGATGGAAAAATCTGGGTGTTCCTGCATCTTTGTTGTTCCCTGGCTCAGCAGGGCCTTCTCTGTGGTAGCACTTTGGCAGAAGAATGCTCTTTCACACAAGGTTTAATTGAGACTTGATTATTTTAAAAGTTTACATACTTTCCACGTGTTCCATATTCTACACATATCCATACCTATGGCTGCATTCATACAACGTATTTGAAGCTGGTTACCTAATTAATCCTTTTTCTGGATTCATAAAATACAGCAAATCATAAACGAAGCAAATAGACTGAATTCATATATGCTAAGCCAGAAAAAAAACGATGGTTAACACTAACCAACACAAGTTTAGCTTGTATGAACATGACATATACCTATTTCATCACTGTATGCCACCTTATACTCGCAAAATAAATAAACAAATAATCACTCATGTGTTCACATTTTCTTGTTTCTCCTCTCCTGATGAATCTGAAAATCAGAGGGTTGCAAGTAAAAATCTTAGGATCGCTCATACAGAGACCTATTGCTCTTCTTCCCTTTCCACAACTACTAAGACAAGTAAGCAGGGTTTGAAAAGGTTTGACATTCTGCAGCACCCAAGCAAAAGCCTGTTGCACAGATTAAATATGTCATTTTGTGTCCTGAATGACCAGCGCTTTATTTGATTTTTCTTTTTCTGTATTTGGCAACCCCAATATTGTCTCACAAAGCTTGCTCTTTAATTTTTAATTCCACTTCTTATCCTTGCTTTTATGGAAAAAGGAAGACCAATAACAGTGAAAATTAGCACTTTTTAGTGTTATTTAGCCTAATTTTAATAGAATTAGAATAAACTGCATCCTAGAGCAGAATTAGGCCACTTGATGTTTTCCATGTGTTTTAGACCATAACTCCCACAATTCCTTGTAGTTGGGTCATGCTGGCTGGGTCTGACTGGAGTTGAAATCCAAAATCTTTCAACGGCATCAGGAATAGATTGTAGATGGACAATTTCCAGCCTATCCTGCTCACCACAGAATCATGGGCATGGAAGTGACCACTTAGGCCACTGAGTCCTATCACCTGGTCAGTGCAGGTATCCAAATTAAAGCATCCTCAACAAATGCCTTTCCATGGACTCTCCTGATTGCTGGGCTATTAGTGCCATTACTAGGCTGTTCTTACAATTAGAATTTTTTTCTTAACATCCACCCAGTATTTGCTTTCCTATGTCTTGCAATCATACTTCTGTCCTGTATGAAGGTGATGTTAAAGAAAAAGTTCTGACTTCTTTCTGCATGACACCACTTTATAATTCCTCTCAGTCCACAGGGGGGTCAAAAAAATCAAGATGGTAAAGCCCAGACCCTTTTTGTACATGCATAGCATGCACAACACACATAAAAGAGGGGCAGGGTTTCAATCACACTGTCAATGGCTGCCATCTTTGACTTTTTTAACCCCCCAGCCCCCCCCCCCCCACAGATGCCCTTGCTCTCAGCCATCTTTTCTCAAGGCTAAAGAACTCTGTTCTTCCCATTTCCACTCAGCCCTTCGTAAATGGTGGCCCATGGAACTGGGCCAATACTTAAAATGCGATCTGATGAAAAAATCACATTTCCAACTGCTATCATTCTTAATTTTCTAAAAGAGATCCAGGCCTTCCAAACAGATCTTTCCAAGTTGCATTGGAGGGACTGCAATCAAACTGGAACAAACAGTATTACCATATCTAGCAGCCCACTTGGTTATCCATTTTTGCTGAACGTTTGAAGACATTCTGCCACAACTCTTGGTAATTAATTCTAGTGTGGATTTATTGTGGCTTTATTTGGAAAATTCCCCAAGATTTCTACAACTTTGCAACATAAGAAATTAATTCAGTTGTTTTTATTTGGTGCCAGTTTTACAATAGCAAAACAAAAAGGACACCTTTGGTTACTGTGCTTTAGCAGATCCTGCACGGAGCAGGGGGTAGCTTAGAAGACTTCTGTGGTTCCTTCCAACTCTGTTATTTTATGTTCTCTCCTTGAATCAGTGGCATTAAGAAGCAGAGCAGTGTTTCTCAACCTTGGCAACTTTAAGATGTGTGGACTTCAACTCCCAGAATTCCCCAGGCAGCCTAGGGAATTCTGGGAGTTGAAGTCCACACATCTTAAAGTTGCCAAGGTTGAGAAACACTGAAGTAAAGCAAATAGCATTGGCTGAAGAATTAACACAACAACAAAGTTTTGAAGAGTCTTTTAACTGAGGATTGTTTAGTCCTTGATTTTTAACTAAATCAGTAAAGTAGTTTGTAATAGATCGTGTTGATCTATACAAGTGTCTTTCTGGGCAGAAATACTGAAGCCGGATGTTTACAACTTTGCACCTCATCTAAAGATTTCAAATATAATTCCTCATGCTAAACTGTATTTGCTTCCCTCACCACACCTTTTAAACTTCCTTATTATACTGTCTTTTGAACGTTGTCACTGGTTGATATACTGTGAGTCTTTGGTAAAACTATTTAAAAATAAAAACAAAGACCAGGCAGGAGATTAATATCCTTCCAGTAAAAGGTGGTCCTGCTATACTTGGTTACTCTAGCTGGGAAGAGAGAAGGCAGATACACCTGCAGATCCAAAGGATAAGCATTTGGAAAATGAGAGATCGGGTACCAAGTCAGCGATATGCTTAGAATAGAGAGGAAAGCCTTGTTAAAGAAATAAGATGAGGCTGGGGGAGAATGGGCAAGTAGTCAGATGGAAGGCCTGTTCCATCAGCAGCCAACCAAATGCCTTCAGGAAGCCTACAAATAGGGCCAGGACACACCAATCCTTCCTAGATGTTTTCCCTTAGCCACTGATATTCAGAAACCACCTGCCCCTGTAAATGCAATTTCCACACTAAAACGGCATCAGCTTCCCCTCAGTCCCTATTAAAGCCATCCATTCTATTTAGCTTTTTTGATAATATTTTTCCCATTTTGTTTCATTTTTATACTGCCCTTCCTAAATAGCTCAGGTTACATTACATTAATTTTTAATCCATTTAAATATAAGAAAACCAAACCGAATAAAATTAGTGTAAAAGATATTAAAACTATTAAAAGGACTAAAGGTGATCAAAAGCCAGATGAAAAGATGGGTGTCTATGGGTCTCTTGAAGGCATCTAAAGAAGATAGGCACATGCTATCTACCGGGCATATGTTCTACAAACCAGGATCCACAACTGAGAAGTCCTCATCCCAAGTTGACATCGGATGACCTGGTCACATCTGAACAACTTCTTTTGACAATTTTCATGTGCATGGGGATCATGTAAACTAAAGCATTCTCTCAGGTAAACTAAGCTTAAGCTATCTAGGGTTTGAAAGGTAATAACTGGCACTTCATATTTTGCCCAGAGGCCTCTGGACAACCAAGGTAACAGTTGAAGAACAAGAATGATATGGTTTCCCCAAGTTGCTCTAGAAATCAATCTGGCTATCATGTTTTGAATGGACTTTTCTGAACTACGTGCAAAGGCAGACTTCTACAGGACATGTGGCAGTAATAGCACATGCTGCAGTAACATATAGTAAAATATGTCTGGAAATGTATCATCTCCTGAGGTAATTCTCTTCATGGAACAAACATAGCTGAGGTTGGTGACAGAGTCACGGTTGGTGAAAAAGTCTGTCTCAGCCTGAAAAGCCAGGATGAGACCAGTGTCCAAAAGCATTCTCAAACTGCATTATCTAATCTTTCTGGGAAGCCTAACCCATCCAGAAAAAGAGAATCCATCTCAGCCTTCAGATCATGACCCTTCATAATGAGCATCTTCATATTTCTTAGATTCAGTTTCAATTATTACCTTTCATCAATCCTATTACTGCTTGTAGATGGGCATTTAGAGAGACAAGGCTATTTATTTATTATTATTTATTTATGAGACAAAGCTATTACCTGAGAAAGGTGACATAGGCAAATAGAGATGGTCATCCAGAATGAAAATTCTTGGTAACTTCACCCAATGTCAAAAAGCATTGGAAACACAATGGAGCAATGAGAGACCATATAAGAGCCCCTATTTTGAGGAGCAACAGCCACCAAGCACTACCATTTAAGATCTCTATGACAGAAGAGAATGGAACCATGGCAATGCATTCCCACTTCTCTCAAGTGATCCAGAAAAGTATCATGGCCAAGCTTATTGAAAGTTGCTAAGAAATCCAAAACAACCAACACAGACACTATCTCTATCAGTTACTTGGTAAAGGTCATTGAGAATGCCTTCTCAATCTCACAGCCCCACTGTAAAGCTGGTCTGAAGTGAGTCTAGATATTTCCTCCAAGAACTCTCCAGGTTGATTAGCCATTATGTTCCCTAGCACCTTTCCCAACCATGGGAGATTATCAAGGGATCTCCAGAAGGCCTCTTCAGAGATGTATAACCATTGTCTCCTTTAAACAAGGAGATACCCCGCTGTCTCTCAGTGATGCATTAATGTTGTCTTCTAAGCCAATTCTCACAACTCCTTGCACAGTGATATCACCCATGTCAGGCATGGATCCAAAGAATGGGTGGTGAGCTAGTCCACCCCAAGCAGTGCCTACATCCTCAGGAATCATATACTGACGCTGATCCAATGTATGAGAATCACTGCATGCTCTCTTAGCTGACTCTGCAAAAATACTTGTCAACCCATATGCAAAAGATTTTATCAGAAAATAACTAATTTCGAAATCATATTAAGATATCGTTTCTGGGAGCAAAGGAGCTTGAATGAAACTGCTAAATACCTAGGAAAGCTCTGCTGATTCAAGACATGCATAATAAACTTGAGGTCCCAGGGCTGCATGTGGCCTCCTCCAACTCTTTACTTCTGTCCCTCAAGTCCCCTCCAATCATAACTGCTGACAGTTGGGAGCAGCTCTCACCCCTTCCAAATTGTTAAACAGAGGGTTGCCTTTCCTTGCAATATGGCTTCAAAATTAACAGAAAGAGCTTGGGGATATTAGAAAAAAATACAGAGGAACACTTCCTTCCCATCAGGTACCAACACGCCAACCAGTGATAGATTGCTGAAATTGCACTTTGTCTTAATACTACTGTTCATTTTTTTTGGGGGGGGGGTAGGACCCTCTCATTCCACCCTACTCTTCCTCTCTGCACACCATGAGAAATCTTCATTGCAGGGATGCACAATTTTTCCCAATTACTCCAAAAAGTCATGGTTGAGGAGAACAAGAACAATGTTTATATTTGTGTCATTTACCTTTAGGCTTAATTTTAATTTTGCAGAGTTAATATAATCACCTCAGAGTTGTGTTTTAAATGCTCCCACATATTAAAGCAGTGTTTCTCAACCTTGGTGATTTTAAGATGTGTGGACTTCAACTCCCAGAATTCCCTAGCCTGGCTAGGGAATTCTGGGAGTTGAAGTCCACACTTCTTAAAGTTGCCAAGGTTGAGAAACCCTGCATTAAAGGTATCTTGGGGGCTGTGCCCAAGGAATTTGGAGGCTGCATATGGTCCTAGGGCCTCAGATCACACAAATCTGTTTTATTGCAAAGAAGATGCAAACTCTCTTGTTTTTATCATCTGTATCTTTAGGGGGTTTTTTTCACATGGGGAAAATGCTCTAATAAAACACCTTCTCTGTCCCTTTCCATGCTCTGGGATATCTTATCTGGCTGACTTTTTAAAATTAAGCAGACTTAGACCTGATTAGCAGTGGACAAGACACCACCAGGAATTCCAGGGCTGTAGGCTAGACCAGGAACTCAAGAAAAATATCCTGGAAGAATGCAAGGGCAACCACTTTTAAGTAGTTGCCAGGAAAACTGCTTGGACATATCCATCAAGTTGCTAAGAGTTGAGTTTGACTTAATTCTTACTTTTCTACTCTTTTAAAAATTGTAACTGGGTTAACAACTGAAGGTACCTAAAAGCTATCCCCACACTTTGGGGGGCTGTACATGACTTCTAAAACTTTAGGCTGCACACTTCTGCACTAAAGTATACTCTTTCATCCTACCATGCACATCTTGAGCTTTTTTTCATAGGAAAAACATAGTATTCAAGCCCCTTTTCTATCCACTTCTATGTTCTGCAATAGACCACATGTGCCAAATGCCAGAAGCATGCCTGAATGTTAGGAGAAAGCATATCCCCCATTTATGTCCTGCCTTCAGCACTCAGAGGCTCTCTGCTCTGGAGCGCAGTTATAACTAAAACAGACTGGTCTCCTCACCTTACAGCAGGATTAGTGTGTGAAATAGCCAAAGTTTTTTACAGCTTGTCTTAGCATGGCAGGGAATGTGACATCTGTGGGGAGCATCTGCCAGGATCACAAGGCAAGCACATGCTGAGCAGCCGATAGCAATGACACATCCATGCACCCAAGAAGCAGATGTGCTCCCACAAATGGAGATGGCACATTTATCAGCTGATCTGTGGCAGCTATATGTGCAGCCAGCATGCGTAGACTGTAAATATGCATGTTAGCCTGCAGCGCATGGTCTTTATGGATTCATGAAGTTGGGCTGTTGCAAAGTAGAATTTTGCTTCAAAATGTGCATTTCCACTTTGCCTTAAAAGCATTTTTCTCCTCCCAAAAGAATTGGGGAATTGGAATCAAAAGGCTTTTGGATCTAGCATTGTGCCCGAAGAGGGGGTTTGTCACACCATGACCTGGAAATGGATGCATATATGATATTGGAGACTAACTCATCCATCTGACACAGGCCACAAACCAGAGAGCAAGCACTTCTGGACATCTCAAGTAATTGAGCCAAGCTGCATGCCGCTGAAAATCTTCCCATTGTTCATAGCCTCCAAGCATGCCTGGTGGGATGTTACAGTGGTGCCAAATTGACACTCCTGCTGCCTGATTCTTGCCCTGGATCCAAATGTGCAGCCTTTCTTAAAAAGGTGCATGAGAAAATGAGGAGGTGGGGTTTTAGGAAGACCCACATGTAAACATGCAAGAGGCACTTGTGGGACATGCACCCAGAAGGAAGGGCATGCTGGGTTTAACTGGTGGAGCCCACTGGCATCCCTGGAAGGAATTTAGCCATGGCACCTGTGGTGTGAAAAGTCAGGGGGTCAAGTGGGCCTAATGCAGTGTTTCTCAACCTCAGCAACTTTAAAATGTGTGGACTTCAACCCCCAAAGCTGGGGAATTCTGGGAGTTGAAGTCTACACATCTTAAAGTTGTTGAGGTTGAGAAACACTGGCCTAGTGCAAGAACCTGCTCCATTCTGATCGACAGTCCTGGGTCTGCAGCCAAGTATTTTTCTAAGGGTCCTCAAGGGATGTCTGTTTACCCCCTTGCTTGGGTTGATTTAATGCACCCTCTGCCTAAAGTGACCAGCTGAATCCCCCCTCGGTTGGTCTCTCTCTTAAGGTTCAGCATCTCTTGAGGGCAAAGCATGCTTTTCCTAACACTACATCAGAAGGCACTATTTCATTCCCCCCCTCCCCAACTCCATTTTGGGAGATTTGGGAGGGAGAAGCAGCAACAGAAGAAAATGACAGCAAGAGTTTCCTTTTGGTGGCATTTCGAGTCACTGTCACGGGATCACCCACCGCCTTCCGCCCCCCTCCCACCACCAGGCGACTCAATCAGCAACTGCTGAACCTCATCTCGGGCTTCTCTAGGGGGGAATCGGCTCTTCCCCACAAATCTCTGGGATGCAGGTGCTGGTGGGAGACAGGGAAGAGCCACGGGACCCCTGCCACCAACCCCAATCCTCATTCTTCCAGGTGTGGAACTGTAACTTGGCCCCTTGGTTGGAATTCCTACATCCCCCTCACCTACAGCAGGTACCTGGGGCACCTGGGCTGCTTCCTCTCTCCTTACACACCCATTGGCCTGGCTGTTGTAAGGTGAAAGGGTCTCCTTCTTTCTCAACATCTTTTCTCTCTCCCCCCCAACCCCCCAACCCCCCCCCCACGCAGCCATCCCTTACCTTGCAGTGATGAGCATGCCAAGGACACTCTTCCCCCACAGCGAAATGTCCCTGGTGATGGATCCTAAATCCTTGAAATCCGTGGGGGTGCCGGCTGACTGTAGAGAAGGGGAAATATTCCATTCAGTGGTCCCACCCTGATCCTGGAAGATGCGGTGGGGGGGGCTGGGGGGGACAATTGCGATCGCGGGCGCGGGGAGGGGGGAGATCCTATGGCTACTTGTAGGCAAGAGATCAGGAGAAGAGACTTGGGGTGAAGGCCGATTGGCTGCTTCTGCAATGAAAGGGACGGCTTTCTCCCGTCTCTTCGGGACGTAAAAATATAAATGGAATGTGCTCTTCTCGCTTCATTTGGCAATGCAGAGAAATGTGCTGGGGGAGACAGGAGCGCTGCGTGTGTGTGTGTGTGCGTGTGCGTGTAAGGAAGGAATGGTGGGGGGGGAGTAGGAAATCTCCTGCTACTGATTGCTGGAGATCCACTGGGTCACAAAGCCTGACGAGTTCCATCCAACTTTGAAAGAGAGAATGCAACTGAGCAGCGTCGGTTTATCTCTAAGAGTTGGGAGGAATCCTTAGCTGCAGAGATAGGTCATGCCGATTCGGATGGGCCGGGCCTCTCTTGACCCAATTGCCAGAGACTTCATCATTTACTCGTTAGATTTAAATCCTGCTTTTTGCGAAGGAGTTCAAGGTAGCGTCCGTAACAACCTTTCTCTTATCCCCACAACAACCTTGTGAGGTAGATTGGACCAAGAGAATGTGACTGGCCCAAAGTCACCCAGGGAGCTTCCATGGCTAAAGGTGGACTTGAACCCGGGTCTCCCTGGTCCTAGTGCAACCCCTTAACCACTACACCACACGTATTCTCACTGTGAGGTAGGGAGAAAGTGTATTTCCCTTCCTGGGATCTCTGCTACTCTGGCGAATCGATATGGTGCTGATTTTAGGGGTTAAAAAATTGTCTCTTTTTTTTTTTAAAGGCCACTGGCTATAGGAATGAGAGTGCCATAGTAGACTGGAGGCATCTGTGCAAATGGTAAAACATGGCTTGCTTACCTGTGGCTGGCTAATTAAATCACAACTGATGTAGGGAATCATAAAATCGTGGAACTGGAAGGGACGCATGGAGCATCTAGTCCACCCCTCTGCCACGTGTAAGAAAACCAAATAAACAATCCAGGAGAGGTGGCTGAGCAGCGTCTACTTAAAAATCTCCAGAGATGGAGAACCCATCATCTCAGTCGGTAAAGCATTCTACTGTTGTACAGATCTTACAGTAAGGAAGTTTTCCCTTCTATTTAAGTGAACTCCAGGTACCTGCAATTTATTTCTCGTCCTGTTTCTTTTCCTATTTCTGTTCCTGACCACCTTTCCTAGGACCACATTTTATTTACCTGAACAGATCATCCCAAGTTCCTTCAGCCTGTCCTCATAGGGGATGTCCTTAAGTCCCTGTATCATATTTACTACTCTCCTCAGGATCTGTTCTAACCCACCACTATTCTTCTGGAAATGGGATGCCCAGAATTACACACAGTACTTCAGATATGGTCTCATCAATATGCAATGTAGACAGGAATAAGGACTTCATGCATCTTTGATCAAGTGCTTCTTGTTTTTCAACCTTGGCAATTTTAAGATGTGTGGACTTCAACTCCCAGAATTCCCTGACTGGTTGAGAAACAGTGTTCTAATGCAACAGTGGTCCCGGTTGAGAAACAGTGTTCTAATGCAACCCAGAACTGTATTTGCCATTTTATAAGCTGTCAGTTTGTGTGGCTTGATCTACCCACATTGCACAAAGCCATCATCAGCAAGCCATGATGGCTGTGTTCACATACCTGTTGAGCTATTACCAAGCAAAGCATATGATGGCTCAGCACACTGCCTGAACCCAATGCTACAAGGTGATCTTTTAGACCTGTAACTTTTTAGACCTAACTGCTTGGGGAGGACTTCAGCTAAATGGTAAACCCCTACCTTTGCAGGCAAAGCCCCTAAGCCTGAGAGATCTTTCCCTTAGATCTGTGGGAAATGCTGTCGAAGGCCACTGCCTGAACCCTCTGCTATTCAGGGCAGCCTGCTTGATTTTTAGACTATAACTTCTTCAATCTCTTGCCGAGAGATGTCCAAATGAGTCTCATGAGAGCTGGTCCAAAACATCCAACCTTTTATGTAGACACTGACCTGGTGCATAGACATACTAAACTTAACATATGGTTAACCATAATTTACTGAATACATCACACCTAAACCGTAAAACTTCAGCAAAGGATCGTTACCTTGTCGTGGTGCTGGAGCTTGAGCACCTCAATGATGCCATGAGCTAAACCGTGAAGGGCCACCCAAGACGGGAAGGTCATGACAGAGAGGTCAGACTAAATGTGATCCCTGGGGAAGGTAATGGCAACCCACCCCAATATTCTTGCCGTGAAAACTAAATGGATCAGTACAACCAGAGATATGTCGGTATACCATCGGAAGATGAGACCCCCAGGTCGGAAGATGGTCAAAATGCTACTGGGGAGGAACAGAGGATGAGTTCAACTAGCCCCAGATGTGATGACGCAGCTAGCCCAAAGCCGAAAGGACGGCTAGCGGCCGACGGTGCTGGTGGTGAACGGCAAATCCGATGTTCTAAGGATCAACACACCATTGGAACCTGGAATGTAAGGTCTATGAGCCAGGGCAAATTGGATGTGGTTATTGGTGAGATGTCAAGATTAAAGATAGACATTCTGGGCGTCAGTGAACTGAAATGGACTGGAATGGGCCACTTCACATCAAATGACCACCAGATCTACTACTGTGGACAAGAGGACCACAGAAGAAATGGAGTAGCCTTCCTAATTAATAGTAAAGTGGCTAAAGCAGTGCTCGGATACAATCCAAAAAACGATAGAATGATCTCAATTCGAATTCAGGGCAAGCCATCGAACATCACAGTGATCCAAATATACGCCCCAACCACAAATGCTGAAGAAGCTGAAGTAGAGCAGTTCTGTGAGGATCTGCAGCACCTACTGGACAACACGCCTAAAAGAGATGTCATTGTCATCACAGGAGACTGGAATGCTAAGGTGGGCAGTCAGATGACACCTGGAATTACAGGTAAGCATGGTCTGGGAGAACAAAACGAACCAGGACATAGGCTGATAGAATTTTGCCAAGACAACTCAATGTGCATAACAAACACTCTCTTCCAGCAACCTAAGAGACGGCTTTATACATGGACTTCCCCAGATGGACAACACCAAAATCAGATTGACTACATCCTTTGCAGCCAAAGGTGGCGGACATCTATACAGTAGGTAAAAATAAGACCTGGAGCTGACTGTAGTTCAGATCATGAACTTCTTACTGCACAATTTAGGATCAGACTAAAGAGATTAGGGAAGACCCACAGATCAGCTAGATATGAGCTCACTAATATTCCTCAGGAATATGCAGTGGAGGTGAAGAATAGATTTAAGGAACTGGACTTAGTAGATAGGGTCCCAGAAGAACTATGGACAGAAGTCCGCAACATTGTTCAAGAGGCAGCAACAAAATACATCCCAAAGGAAGAGAAAACCAAGAAGGCAAAATGGCTGTCTGCTGAGACACTAGAAGTAGCCCAAGAAAGAAGGAAAGCAAAAGGCAACAGTGATAGGGGGAGATATGCCCAATTAAATGCAAAATTCCAGAGGTTAGCCAGAAGAGATAAGGAATTATTTTTAAACAAGCAATGCGCGGAAGTGGAAGAAGACAATAGAATAGGAAGGACAAGAGACCTCTTCCAGAAAATTAGAAACATTGGAGGTAAATTCCAGGCAAAAATGGGTATGATCAAAAACAAAGATGGCAAGGACCTAACAGAAGAAGAAGAGATCAAGAAAAGGTGGCAAGAATATACGGAAGACCTGTATAGGAAGGATAACAATATCAGGGATAGCTTTGACGGTGTGGTCAGTGAGCTAGAGCCAGACATCCTGAAGAGTGAGGTTGAATGGGCAATTTGTACATGCATCTTGGCCTCTTCAGAACTAAACAAGGGCATGAATATCCTACTCCCCCATGAGAATTTCATCCAAATTCTTTTTTCCTTTGAAATAAATTTTTTTTTTAAAACAAATTCCCTCTCAAGAAACCTGACGGAAACTGGTAGGGAAAATAGGCAGGAACATTTCTCTGCTTACCACCAATGGACGTCACCCGCACTCCAGGCTTGTCAGGATATGCCATTGCTTGAGGAACAGGGTAAGATGCTGCTCCTGCTCTCTGTCAGGCTCTGGCAGGATGGGACTTGAAATTTAATACCGGGCTGGGCTCACGTCTTTTCCACAGTAGAGGAAGCAGCCAGTTTAGGGAACTCAGGACAGGCCACGTAACAGACCATTAGTGCTGACTTGGTGGAGAGAGCTATCTCTTTGGAAAACCCTGTGCACTGCCATTTTGTTGAGATAAATAATAGCCTGAGCTCCATAACTGAATACTCATCTAGCTAGCTGTCTGTGATGGCATGTGGGAAAGACCTTGGGAGGCAGGTCAAAGAAATGCTGCCCAGGGAACAGTCAGGTAAGAGACAGCATAGTCCACAGCTGAATAGTGGGCGGGGCAAGAGGCTCAGAAGGGACCCTCCCTGAGACGGCAGGAGGATTGTACTTTCAAACTTGCAAGTTTCTGTTAATGTAACTTTACAGTCTTCAGCAAAGGATCGTTACCTTGTCGTGGTGCTGGAGCTTGAGCACCTCAATGATGCCATGAGCTAAACCGTGAAGGGCCACCCAAGACGGGAAGGTCATGACAGAGAGGTCAGACTAAATGCGATCCCTGGGGAAGGTAATGGCAACCCACCTCAGTATTCTTGCCGTGAAAACTAAATGGATCAGTACAACCAGAGATATGTTGGTATACCATCGGAAGATGAGACCCCCAGGTCGGAAGATGGTCAAAATGCTACTGGGGAGGAACAGAGGATGAGCTCAACTAGCCCCAGACGTGATGACGCAGCTAGCTCAAAGCCGAAAGGACGGCTAGCGGCCGACGGTGCTGGTGGTGAACGGCGAATCCGATGTTCTAAGGATCAACACACCATCGGAACCTGGAATGTAAGATCTATGAGCCAGGGCAAATTGGATGTGGTTATTGGTGAGATGTCAAGATTAAAGATAGACATTCTGGGCGTCAGTGAACTGAAATGGACTGGAATGGGCCACTTCACATCAAATGACCACCAGATCTACTACTGCGGACAAGAGGACCACAGAAGAAATGGAGTAGCCTTCATAATTAATAGTAAAGTGGCTAAAGCAGTGCTTGGATACAACCCAAAAAACGACAGAATGATCTCAATTCGAATTCAGGGCAAGCCATCTAACATCACAGTGATCCAAATATACGCCCCAACCACAAATGCTGAAGAAGCTGAAGTAGAGCAGTTCTATGAGGATCTGCAGCACCTACTGGACAACACGCCTAAAAGAGATGTTATTTTCATCACAGGAGACTGGAATGCTAAGGTGGGCAGTCAAATGACACCTCGAATTACAGGTAAGTATGGCCTGGGAGAACAAAACGAAGCAGGACACAGGCTGATAGAATTTTGCCAAGACAATTCACTATGCATAACAAACACTCTCTTCCAACAACCTAAGAGACGGCTTTATACATGGACTTCACCAGATGGACAACACCGAAATCAGATTGATTACATCCTTTGCAGCCAAAGGTGGCGGACATCTGTACAGTCGGTAAAAACAAGGCCTGGAGCTGACTGTAGTTCAGATCACGAACTTCTTCTTGCACAATTTAGGATCAGACTAAAGAGATTAGGGAAGACCCACAGATCAGCTAGATATGAGCTCACTAATATTCCTAAGGAATATGCAGTGGAGGTGAAGAATAGATTTAAGGGACTGGACTTAGTAGATAGGGTCCCGGAAGAACTCTGGACAGAAGTTGGCAGCATTGTTCAGGAGGCGGCAACAAAATACATCCCAAAGAAAGAGAAAACCAAGAAGGCAAAATGGCTGTCTGCTGAGACACTAGAAGTAGCCCAAGAAAGAAGGAAAGCAAAAGGCAACAGTGATAGGGGGAGATATGCCCAATTAAATGCAAAATTCCAGAGGTTAGCCAGAAGAGATAAGGAATTATTTTTAAACAAGCAATGTGCGGAAGTGGAAGAAGACAATAGAATAGGAAGGACAAGAGACCTCTTCCAGAAAATTAGAAACATTGGAGGTAAATTCCAGGCCAAAATGGGTATGATCAAAAACAAAGATGGCAAGGACCTAACAGAAGAAGAAGAGATCAAGAAAAGGTGGCAAGAATATACAGAAAACCTGTATAGGAAGGATAACAATATCGGGGATAGCTTTGACAGTGTGGTCGGTGAGCTAGAGCCAGACATCCTGAAGAGTGAGGTTGAGTGGGCCTTAAGAAGCATTGCTAATAACAAGGCAACAGGAGATGACGGCATCCCAGCTGAACTGTTCAAAATCTTGCAAGATGATGCTGTCAAGGTAATGCATGCTATATGCCAGCAAATTTGGAAAACACAAGAATGGCCATCAGACTGGAAAAAATCAACTTATATCCCCATACCAAAAAAGGGAAACACTAAAGAATGTTCAAACTATCGAACAGTGGCACTCATTTCACATGCCAGTAAGGTAATGCTCAAGATCCTGCAAGGTAGACTTCAGCAGTTCATGGAGCGAGAATTGCCAGACGTACAAGCTGGGTTTAGAAAAGGCAGAGGAACTAGAGACCAAATTGCCAATATCCGCTGGATAATGGAAAAAGCCAGGGAGTTTCAGAAAAACATCTATTTCTGTTTTATTGACTATTCTAAAGCCTTTGACTGTGTGGACCATAACAAATTGTGGCAAGTTCTTAGTGGTATGGGGATACCAAGTCATCTTGTATGCCTCCTGAAGAATCTGTATAACGACCAAGTAGCAACAGTAAGAACAGACCACGGAACAACAGACTGGTTTAAGATTGGGAAAGGAGTACGGCAGGGCTGTATACTCTCACCCTACCTATTCAACTTGTATGCAGAACACATCATGCGACAAGCTGGGCTTGAGGAATCCAAGGCTGGAGTTAAAATCTCTGGAAGAAACATTAACAATCTCAGATATGCAGATGATACCACTTTGATGGCTGAAAGTGAAGAGGAACTGAGGAGCCTTATGATGAAGGTGAAAGAAGAAAGTGCAAAAGCTGGTTTGCAGCTAAACCTCAAAAAAACCAAGATTATGGCAACCAGCTTGATTGATAACTGGCAAATAGAGGGAGAAAATGTAGAAGCAGTGAAAGACTTTGTATTCCTAGGTGCAAAGATTACTGCAGATGCTGACTGCAGTCAGGAAATCAGAAGACGCTTAATCCTTGGAAGAAGAGCAATGACAAATCTCGATAAAATAGTTAAGAGCAGAGACATCACACTGACAACAAAGGCCCGCATAGTTAAAGCAATGGTGTTCCCTGTAGTAACATATGGCTGCGAGAGCTGGACCATAAGGAAGGCTGAGCGAAGGAAGATCGATGCTTTTGAACTGTGGTGTTGGAGGAAAATTCTGAGAGTGCCTTGGACTGCAAGAAGATCCAACCAGTCCATCCTCCAGGAAATAAAGCCAGACTGCTCACTTGAGGGAATGATATTAAAGGCAAAACTGAAATACTTTGGCCACATAATGAGAAGACAGGACACCCTGGAGAAGATGCTGATGCTAGGGAGAGTGGAAGGCAAAAGGAAGAGGGGCCGACCAAGGGCAAGATGGATGGATGATATTCTAGAGGTGACGGACTCGTCCCTGAGGGAGCTGGGGGTGTTGACGACCGACAGGAAGCTCTGGCGTGGGCTGGTCCATGAAGTCACGAAGAGTCGGAAGCGACTAAACGAATAAACAACAACAACTTTACAGTAAGGTAGAATTAGCTCATCTGGTCATGTTTCCTGTCTGGTCTACCTAGTAAGGCTGACGCTGTCCCTGATAATGAACCTTTCTTACAGAGAAGAAGAAAAGGCTGGGTCCCAATATGGCTGTATCAGCCCAAGAACTGAAGCAGAGCCTCTCTGCTGTTTGCTGTTATATGGAGGATTCCCCTGCAGGACTGTGGGGCCCTGGACCGCAGCCCTAAGGTCCAGCCCCAGGCGCAGCACCATGTTTTCCAGCAGAGAGAACAGCTGGAGAGGACAGGAGGAACAATAAAGGTCTGTCACTTCTGTTCTAAGGTAAAGGTAAAGGTTTCCCTCGACATAAAGTCCAGTCGTGTCCGACTCTAGGGGGCGGTGCTCATCTCCGTTTCTAAGCCTTGGAGCCGGCGTTGTCCGTACGGACCCGTCCGTGGTCATGTGGCCGGCATGACGACACGGAACACCGTTACCTTCCCGCCGAAGCGGTACCTATTGATCTACTCACATTTGCATGCTTTCGAACTGCTAGGTGAGCAGGAGCTGGGACGAGCAACGGGAGCTCACCCCGTCGCGCGGATTCGAACCGCCGACCTTCCGATCGGCAAGCTCAGCAGCTCAGCGGTTTAACCCACAGTGCCACCGCGTCCCTCTTCTGTTCCGCTCTGCCTAATAATAGGGCTGTTGCTGCTCAGCTTCAGAGCTATTGGTCTCTCCTTCAGTGTGCTTATTGTGGTGCCTAGTAAGTAAGGTGTGTATGTGTGTGTGTTTAAATCTTTTAAAAGAGAAGATACAAAATAATACAACCTAATATAAAGTAAGGAAGAAAAGAGAAAGAGAAAGCAAAAAGTGCAAGAAAAGAAAAAAGTTAGAGAAAAATAGAAAAGAAAGAAAAAAGATACAAAGAAGTGGCTTCTGATACTCTTCACAGCAGTTATAAGTAACAATTACATTTTAACCTCTCTCTAAAGTTACATCATGATAGTCTTCTTTCTATAATCTATCCAGTCTAATCATCAAAGCCATGAATCACAAGTTCGTTTTTTTCATTTTTACACAAAAAGTCCGTAAGTGGTTTCCAGCCACCAATAAATGTAGATAGTGTCCTTTCTCTAATCAAATAAGTCAGTTTATCCATCTCAGCAAGATCTGTCAATTTCACCAACCATTCGTCCATAGCAGGAGTGTGGAATCTTTCCATCTCTGGGCATATAATAAGCTCGCCACAGTAATCATATATTGAAATAATCTTCCATGACTTTTTTCTGTTTATCCATTAGTCCTAAAAGGAAAAGTTCTCGCCCCAGTATATGAGTTTTGATTAGGTTTAAGAATTTTGCATTGCTACAGTTTTTTGATCTAGGCCCAATTTTTGTCTCCTTTCAACTTGTCTCCCATCCCTAGTTCAGGTCAGCTCATCACCACATATGGACACAGAATGCAAGGTTTGAATACACTGAGGAGGTGGGGTTGGGAAGGGAGGAATTAGCCTTAGGCCAGCCTTCTCTAATCAAGTTCCACCCAAGAGCATTTGTTGACTGGAGATGACGGGAGTTACTCTACCAAACCTCTGAAGGCCATTGGGTATATTCTGGATGCGTTATTCCATTCTGGAAAGGAAAAGGAAGGGGAAGCCTTAAATTTGTTCATTATATATACTGAATGTTGTCACCATGTGATCAAGTGGAGTAACAAGTTGGGCTTCTCCATGCCTAACTTGCCCCAGCTCTGAGATAGCCTGCTTATTTTGCTGATGCCTGTCTTCATGATGGAGCCTCCATCTTAATGCAAATGGAAGCCACACCAAGGTGACCCAACAGGAAAATGGTCTTTTTCATTGGAAAACAGAAAAAACTTTTCATGTGAACACCTCAGTGGCCTGGAAAAGGAGCCTGAGAGAGTTCAGTAACCTACAGGACTCCAATTAGTCCACTGCAGGACTGCCCACCCTACCTGGCCATAGGGCTCTGTGCCAACTGAAGTCCCAAACAAGACAGGGAAGTAGCTGCTCCTTCCCACTAAAACAGTGTTTTTCAAACTTGCTAACTTTAAGATGCGTGGACTTCAACTCCCAGAATTCCTCAGCCAGCATGCTGGCTGGGGAATTCTGGGAGTTGAAGTCCACGCATCTTAAAGTTAGCAAGTTTGAAAAACACTGCACTAATGCTAGCAATGGACATCCAAAGATGCTGTCTCTGATCCTGCATGAAGATCTCTTCTGGCTTTCTAATAATCTTCAATGATTTTGCATTAATGAGGCAGGAGCAAGAAGCTAAGCCCAAATCCAACCCCACCCCAATTCTTCCCAGCAGCTATTTTACTTTGAACCTCCTATGTATCCCTCCCTTCAGTTTATGAGATCCAATAGGAAACTGCTGTACATTTCTTTGTAATCTGAAATATAGAAACTCTACCCTCCTTAGGGCTGAGAAACCAGTAGCTCCCTAGTTATAGCAGAACTACAATTTGCATCCTTGGTGGTGAAGAATGCTGGGAACTGCAGATCAGATCAGCTAGAGGATCATGGCTTCCCAGTCCTTGAGATTCTTCATCCCTCAGTCCAAATCTGTGTTCTTTTTCTGTACTCAGCAGAATAGCAGCATACACAAACAGGTTTGGAGTAGTCTCAACTGATTAAACAAATGCAAACCGCACCATAAGTGGGCCTCGGTGCATCGCATTTTTGATCAAAATCTGAACTGGGTATTAATTCCATATGCTGAGGCTGAGTTCAAACAATACTTAGTAAAACTAAGAGTTGCTTTGGTGAGATGGGCAGCGAAGAAATGTGATGAATGAATGAATGAATGAAGCATATTTCTATTTGTTCTTTACCTCCATCTTCCCAAATGTGTAAAGAATTTTAGATTGGCTGTATTCGCACGTTATGTTTAACCTGGATACTGAATTAAACCATCTTCTGGATCATGAAGTACATGTATATGGCCATAAATAATCAAATGGATTGGGATTACATAATTGCTAAATCAGGCATGTACAAAAATAAACAGGGTTAACAATAACCATAGTTCATATGTCTAAATATATCCTGGTTTCTCAACCAGGGTTCTGCGGCACTCTTGGGTTCTGCGAGAGGTCCCTAGGGGTTCCCTGGGAGGTCATGATCTATTTAAAAAAACATTTCAAATTTGGGCAACTTCACATTAAAGAGGTAAGTTTCATTCTTTTATTTTCAGTTTAACAACATTGTTAATCCATATATACAGGCCTACCATGAAACAAATATATTAATTTTGTAAATTCTGGCCTATATTTGAGCGGGAATGTGCAGGGGTTCCCCGAGGCCTGAAAAATATTTCAAGGGTTCCTCCAGGGTCAAAAGGTTGAGAAAGGCTGAGCTAGAGTCTGTCACTAATTTGGTGAAATACATCCAGTGTACATAGTCCTAGTAAGTGTTCTTGAACTGGCAGAAAATGAGCATCTTCCTGTTATTCTGCACAGCTACATACACACTAATCCCATGATATACTGTAAGCCACAAATCCATAGCTTGTTGGCTCATGGCACTGGAGCCAAGATGCATGTTTGAGTGGCTGTTAATTGAATTAGATTCTAGTTTGTCTACTGAAGAACACCCCAGTGCACCGTCTTGAAGCCCATCTCATCTGGGCCTGCAAAAAAGGAAGATTGGAAGTAAACAATAATTGACTCCGGCTTTTGTGATTCCAGCAGACTTTGTTCCTTCCCAGGAGCAATATGCCTCTGCTGACACCCCGGATTCTTTTACAACACTAGAAACGTACCACAAGTAGCTTTCTTCCTTTTTCATTTGAAGAGCTACTCATCTGTCCACTAATGCTGGAGGTGAGATCCACGTTCACCAGCTTGCCTTCTTCCATGTTAGCATCGCTTTACCTCTTAGGATGGTCAAAGATTACCCAGACCAGGCACAGCCTCCCAATGTGGCCCAAGGTACGTTCCTCAACAGAAGGTTTCAGGCAAAATTTCATCTAGGGGTGAGCACTCTTGGATCCCAGCTCTTTTTGGAGATCCAGGCATATCCACCCAAATTGCACCACTAAAATTCAGCATAAAAATGCCAAAGATTGCTGGTGCTCTGTTCTGGTTTAAAAAAAAAAGGCTCTGATACTCTTAAAAAGGCAAGGATGCCTTCAAGTCAAGCTCAACTACTGGGACAAGAACATGCAGTTTTCTGGGCAACAATATGGAGGTTGCTTGCCATTGCTTTCTCCCATGATATTTTAGTGTCCAGCCCTGGGATTCTCAGCCACATACTTATCAGACCTGAGCCTCCTTAGCTGAATCCGAAGTCAGCCAGGTGCTGCTGCCACAAGCTGAGACTGACACCTTTGGCATCCCCTGCCCCCATCTCCCCCTGACCATCTTTATATGCCACTGGATCCAGCAACAGTAGGTGGATTACAGCAAAAGAAATACACAAAGCTCTCAAAAATGGAAAAACGGTTTATGTGTGTGTTTGAAAATTCCTATCTGCATATCATGGTGGAACAGTCTAAAAGACAGGATATTGAATAAAATGTCAAACATAATGTCTAGAAACTTTTTTTTTTAAAAAGAGGGACTGAGATGGTTAGGAAAAAGCAAGTCATTTGTAGAGTATCACATTGTATACGTGTGTATATGTGTATGCCTGTGTGTGTGTGAGAGAGAAAGCTTCCTTCCCGCCCCACACACTTTTCCCACTGGAACCATAAAGGGAAAAACATCTAATTCTTCAACATTCCTTAGTGACTGCATAGATACAGCTGCTGATTTGAAGTCAACAGCACAACACAGTAAACCAGAAGGTTAGGATCACAAGATGATCTGAGACAAGGAAGAGATGTCAGGTCCCTGAATAGAAGCCTTTAGAGGAGCCAGATAAGGGTGGGGGAAATCACAGAGCTACTGTTGGAAGCCAAACACTTGAACTGTATTGCACAAAGCTGGAAAGCAGAGACACATTGCCACGGGGAATCTTTTGTTGCAACAGCTGCTGCCTACGTTTTTCTTTCTTGCGGTGAGAGTCTTCCACCTACCAGGGCAGGGGGTGACAGAAGCCTGGGGCATCCGACAGGCCATTCCCAACACGTGTGTCACATAAAATCAGTTGCAATACTTCGGAGGGTCAATAGGACCTATTCACAGAGACAACACCTTGTCTGGCCCTGCCTTTCTTTAAATTGCTTTTTTGTTGAACAGCCAAAATATCAAGGGAAAAACTAAAAATACAGAATTAAAAACAAGAAAATGAATGGAAAAGAATGCAAACAACAAGGAAAATTGAGAATGAATATGCCTGCACCCATGCACATGTATGTAATCTTCAGGCAAAAGATTTTAAGCCTTCACATTCTACTTTTATCCTGAACATTTATATATAGAAAAGATAATCTGTTAGGAAAGACTTGGTTAATATAGCTAAGAAATGATGAGCAGGTCTGAATAAATGTCTCTTTAATTGTAGGATTCTTAGACATAACCAAGGGTTCCTGTTCCAGAGTGCAGGGGTTTATCATGTTGACTTTTGTCATGGCCAGAATTCAGGCATGTTAAGCCTATCCAAAGCACAGTCACTTTTTGCTCAAATTTGGCAGGAAATTGTACTACTGCTGCATTTGGTGGGTATGTGGGAGGTGGGGGAGGAAGGGGACCGGGGACTGCCAAATAAGAGGCACCAATTTAACCTCTGCCAGGATATTCCCTTACCTCTCTTTCCTCTAATTTGTTTCAAAAAGTGACTGTATTCCACCTCTTCTCTCTGGTCTATCCACATGCTGGATTTTTATCACATACTTAGCCATCCCTGGCCAGGTTGGGAAGTTAAGAAAGCCCTGATGCAGTATTTGGAGATTATAAGCAGCTGGCTGGATCAAAACAAAATCAATTTAAATCCCTTTTTTTTTTTTGCTGTTTGTAGGTGACTGATTTGACTCGTTCCTAATTCCAATCCCACAGTTGTCTCTAGATATGAATGCATACCCCCTGAAAGAACAAGTCCAAGACTTTGGAGGGGTGGGGTAGAGGTCCCCCTGGACTTACAGCTACCACTCAAGCAGGTCAAAACTGTGGTCAGACAGACTTTGCTCAGCTTTGGCTAGCATGCCAGTTGTGGGCCTTTGGGGATCAGGATGCCCTTTCAACACTGACTCCTGCCCTTCCCTTCTCATGGTTAGACAACTGCAATGGGCTTTTTGTAGGGCTGCCCTTGGAGATGATTTGGAAGCTGCAGTTGGTTCAAAATGCAAAGGTCCAACTGCTGGCAGGAAGAATGAGGTTCAGTAGCATAATGCCTATGCTGTGAGGTCATCTCATGGCTACCCATAGATATCTGGCCCAATTCAAGGGTGGTTTAAACCTTTAAAATCCTATGTCATTTAGCACCCATGGATTGTCGGGCTGTCTCTCCCAACAAGGATCAGCCTCAACTCATCTCTGGTATGGGTCTCTGGTACCACCCATCGGCATTTCAATGATTATTATGTTCTGCAGCTGCCTTCCCTAACCTGATGCCTACCAGGTATGTTGGGCTACAGCTTCCAGAATTCCCAGTTGCCTTTCAAATACAAAGCAGTTTTGCTTGCTCTGAACTGCCCTTTTGGATTCAGGAAGCTCATTCACACTACAGGCTCAAGCCACTTTGGTTAGTCCATCTCCCCAGGGGAGGGGGAAAAAAAAACCCAAAACAGAAATCACATTAATCAAACTACAATACCAGGATTTATTGGGAGAAGCGATGACTGGTACAAAACCAATTGTAAATTTGTTGTGTGCAGATACTTAAGATTCTGTAGAGAACATACACCATCCATTTGTAATAGACTGTACCCATGTCCTACATTTATACAGTGTGTTTAATATATTGGCTACATTATCACCTGCCTCCTTTAGACCTTACATAATTTGATAACTAGGGCAGCATGTTAATCACGTATGTAATTTTCCCAATGTTCTGTCTCCTGAGATCCAATATTTTGCATAAAATGTTCCTATTGCAGTAATCATATATTAAAGAACTATGCAATAATTTCTCAAGTTACTACAAACATCGTAACACCGTAACATCTAAACTCATTGCGACATCTATTTCTGCATAACCAAAGCAAGCCAACATAACAAAGCAAAGCCACCATAAGCAGTTACCTTCCTACACAATTCTAATGACAAAAATCAAGCACTGAACCCTACTTTGCCTCACCCCCTACCCCTGTCACCAGCCAGTTTGGGGGGAATGAGCATCCCATTGAAACCTTAAAGTACAAATATATACTGTATAATGAACACAACATCAGATCACACATTGAAGAGATTAGCTGTAGAAAGAAGGCCTCTGTGTTAGATGGAACATCCATGGTGCCAGTAAAATATTATATCCCTTTATTAACCATGAGTTAATACAGATGGAGAGCAAGCACACCACATAGGTAAGACACGTAAATGGGAAAGCTGATCAGAAAAAGTATTACTGATTTAAACTTTCCCCTAAAGAAATACTGCATTGTTCAGGATCTGTTGAGAAGAGGGGCCATTGCCTTTTGAATGGGTTTAAACTTCTGTATCTAACTTCTATAGTCTTTGGTTTTCATCTTGCTCTTACTGTTTTGTGTTATATGCAAACCTGTCTTGGGAAGGGTTTTGTCCTACCTTAAAAGATGGATTGGAAATAAACAAAGTAGTATTTGATCTCTCCCAGTAATTAAGGAGCTCCAGCTGTACTGGAAGACTTAACAGCAGGTTGACTTGTATTATGTCCTAAAAGTAGGAATCACACTAAATTTCTTGCCTCCCACCTCCTTGGTTCTTTCCATTCCCATTCCTGACAGAAGACAGTATCAGACACAGCCAAGTGTGTATATGACATTTATTGCTGATACAAAGCAAAACTCAGTTCCATCACCCAATTCCCCCATTGCCAAATGGTTCTGAATGGATGGGATGCCAACATGAGCAAAAAAATCATCTTCCACTCCCTTCTGGAACACACCTCACAGCATGCAGTCAAAAGAACACAGCAGGGGTCCATCAGGAAAAAAAAAATGGATGCAGTGGAAGTTTCAAACAGGGCCAGGGCTTTGCCTGCTACTTTATTTCATTTCAGCTCTGGACAGCAGCTCTGCTGATGCTGGGCATGTGGCTTCACATCACTGATTTGGAGGCGGAAGAGCTCCAAAGCATGTATTCTTGTAAAACAGCTTCCACATCGTCTAACCATTAGAGTCACATCTTGAAAATACTATGGTTCTAAGTTTCTAGGTCATACTTTTTACTATCTAAATGTTGACAAAAAGCTAACTACAGTACATGCCTCCCTCCAACCCACACCTATGAATTGGTCTAGAGTGCTTGCAGGAGGCCCTTTAAAACTAGGAGTAACAGGGATCTTCTGTTACTTCACTTAGCACATCCAGAAATATTGGTAAGTCAGAGTAAATGCAGCCCTGCACATAAGAGTCAAAGAGAATCTCTGACTAGCACAACTTCCTTGAGGGCCAGGCACGAGTCTTCATGACTTGGGACTCTGCAAGCTTCAGAGGTGTCGCTGGCCTCTTTGCTATGAAACCAACAATCTTGGGCTAGCACTGCAACTCCCAATCCCTGAGTTACATGATGCCATTATGCCTTCTGGTCAGCCTAAGCAGTTGTACAAGGACAACACAAACATGCCCATGGCTATTTTATTACTTGAATCAGGCTAAGCCAAAGTCAGGATGCTCAAGAACTCCAGTTTTAAGAGGCAGATGACGAAGTGGTTATTGAGGTTCTACTGATCTGTCAGCTCAGGCAGCTGAATTTGGCTTGACAATACAGGCCATCCTTATCACAGCCTTTAGGCTTTCCAAAGGAGATGCAGGCAGAGTGCCAATTAAGACACATATGACCCAGTGTGAGTTCTTGATTCGCTAGTGACTACAAGATGTTATATCAGGCTTTGGAAACACAGCTTGAGACACCTGGCTGAAAGGAGCCAAGGTCTCATGTGGTTATGAAGCAAGCATGATGGGATTAGGATCATGAGGACTTGGACACTGAAAATGTATTTCTGGTTTTGACAGGCATAGCTTGGTCAGGACTTAAAGGGTAAGTTCCAGTGGCCTGCCTCTTATGTTCACAGGTGACTGATTCTTTCAGTTCAGTTCCAGTCAAGAAGAGACTTCCCCACCAAACCCACTGAATGTAGCTTGGCCTGGTTCTATATCCAAGATTCAAAGGCAATGCAGCAGCCCACTGGACCTGCCAGATTTGCTCCAAATCACCCTCCCCGCCTCTTTCCCCAAAGACCGGATTCTTCAAGGAGGAGAGTTTATGTGTGCTCTCTGCACAGAGGTGGGTGGGTGAAAGAAACTGAAGTCCACCGGGAATAGCCAGCATCATTGCAATGCTGAACTTGCTCAGAGGATCTCCTAGACATTCACAGTCCTCTGTTCTCTCAAATAAGGTGGGAGACAAAGCAGCAATAGGAAAGGGGCCAATGTAGATGGGAGCATAGGAGAAAAAGGCAGATGAGCCAGGAGGCAACTGACATGGAGGGAAAAGACCATCCTCTCTTCCCTTAGCACAGAATGTGTTAAGATGCTAATGGTGAGAACAGGTTCCACGTCAAGAACTCTGCTCCAGGCTCACCCAGAAAATGTTTCTCTCACCCTTGAAGAAGTGACAGGGCATAGATCCTCGCTAAAGGTTATATTCTGGTGGGGTGAGGATGGAGCTGGAGCTAGGAGCCTGTTTCAGCCATACTGGGGCATGGTTTGAACCTCGTACATTTATCTGGTGGCAGCAGAAATAGCTGTTTTAGGTTTCCAGGGAGATTCCAGTACGGAGATGGCGAAGAAGGGCACAGCAGGAGTTTGCACAGTGAGACTGAGACCAAGGTCAAGAGAAAATGGCAACTGGATTAAACTGTCCACAACCAGTGTAACCAGACAGTAGTTTCTGCTGCCTTTTTTTCCCCCTTGCCTTGCTACCATTCCTCTTTACCTGTGAAAGCTACTGTCTTGGCTGCCATGTTTTTTTTTTTAATGACACTACATATGCACAAAGCTATCAGAACCTGCTGTTCAATTGGCAGCATGTGAAAAGAGAATATAGAGCTGTGATGCACACTGATGCATGCAGGGGCAGCAGGAGGATTGCCCCTCGATTTTCACCCCTGGGAGCTCAAACAGCGACAGATTGTCTCTTCAGCTGCAAACCCTCAGGTGTCCGCAGGATTGAGGTTTGGTAACTGGTGGGATTTTCAGTCTGTGCGGAGGGCAGACAAGGAGGGGCCTTAAATAATAATAAGCTACAATTCGTACCAGGTAATGGAATTTTCCAAGGTTAAATCCATAAGCCAGCATTGTTGTTGTACAACTAGTCTTGTTTTGATGCCCCTCCTTTATTCCTGCTTGTTGTAGACAGCTGGTTCATTACAAAAATTAATCAGCAGTACACAAATACAAAAGAATAATAAAGTGCAGTGTGTGTGTTTTCTCTCAGATGCCTCTGGCTGGGCAGAGACTGTGTGTGCATGTGCATTTATTAAAATGAGGAAGCATATTACAAAATATCAACCAGAGGCCTACAGTGGTTTAGAAAATGCAAAGCATTGGCACGAGATGAAGAAGCCACAGGAACAAACGAGACAGACATGGCACAGGACTGCAAAAACAGCTGATGCAGCATGGTTACAAAATTCTCACAGATGCTAAAAGTATCAAATGCAACATCCCCTACTGTTACCGGCACGCGGACACTACTTGCTACCTTGGTTTAGCCTCAGCGTCTGGAGCTGAGATCTCGGACACAATATAGAGCTGCTTTTCCCATACCAAGGGAAGGAATGTTCTTGGCCTACACCAACACACGGGCACTGGCAGAGGGTGTGGAGTTAGCCCTGTTCCCATTCCCCATGTGGTGAGGTGCTGGCAGGAGTGGTTTGACAGATCAGTTTTTCAAAATGGCGTCGTAGACTTGGTAGACGTACTGGGACACTTCAGGAGCTCGGCACTTCAGAGACAGCTGTTGGAGAGAAGTTGGGAAGGGAATTATTTCAAGGGTCCCTATGCAGTACCGCAGGAGATGGTGGGCAGTTGGAGGCAGAGCTAGAAACAGCATGGAGATGGTTCCAAGGCCCCTCCCCACTTCATTTCAATACCGTGTCTGGCATTACTAACCAGAATGTAGATTTTCTTTATAAAAGACTGACCAGGTAGGCTTGCCCAACATGCTAGACCTCTGTGTACTTTGTGGTTGATGTTGAGTCAGTCATTTGACAATAAAACGTCATATTTGTCTGGTCGCAGCATATTCTGCCAGCACAACTGTGCTTCATTAACCTGGCTTTGGGGTTATGCGTGAAACCAGCCAATTTTTCTTTTATATAGAAAGATTCAATCATTTCATGGAATAAATGAGAGGTAAGGGACTTGTTGCCTACCAGGAGTAGTGAATTCCAAGCCTAATGAATCATTGCCAACAGGACAACGATAGGAAAGATGGGTGTTGGAGATGAACACACTAGGCAGGCCCAAAGTTGCCTGGTACTGGACTAAACAGATTATTCATCCACATTTTCTTTGATCAGGTGACAGCTTTTGTATTTTCGTCTGTCCTCCAAATTTTTCAAAGTGATACTTTGAAATGTGATTACGATATTTAACTGGATTTCTTCTTGAGTACTTGATGCTTCTTTTTAAGCTGTGAGCACCAGCTCAGTGACAGTTCCCACAAGGAAATAGCAAGTTAAGATACAAAGAGGAAAGGTGAGATCCAAAAGAGAGCCCGGAAGAACAGGGCTGCTCCTGCATTGTTGCCTCAGCAGCAGGGCCTTACCGTATAGTTGGGGTTGCCGGGCTGAATGCGTAGTTCGGCCAGGATCCAGATGCCATTGGTAAGCTTCAGAGACTGGTACAGCATGTCCTGGCCCTCCACATTTCTCTTGGCAATGGTATAAATGTTGTTGTTCTGGAGCTTACTGGAAACAGTATCTAACAGAAGGAAGAAAACCCCATTAGATCTTGTAAACCTTCAAAGCAGACCACTTTTTTGAGAACATACCTGGAGACAATCTAGAAAAACTAATAGTACAAAATACTATCACTGGATCATGCTTCGTTGTTTGCTGTGCCAGCTTTCCCGTCTTGCCTACTGGGGCCTCCAATTCAAGATTAAGAATAAGAATCTACTTGACAATTTCATTCCATTTCTGACCCTTTGTCTCCCTCTGCCTGATAGATGAGCTGAACATGCAGTACCACGCAAGGTGGTGATGGTGGGGCTTATGGTGGGGCTTTTGGGCTGGAACAATCTCTAGGGAGACCTGCTCAGGCAACAAAGGGGCCAGTTCTTAGAAGACTATTCCAGATTTCAGGAAAAAGATGACTGGCCATTCCTTCTCACTTTGCGCTTGTGCATAGATCCAGGTAGACTAATTTAGCAATTGCAACTAGCTATGACGGCTATATGGAACTTACTTATTTATTATTTATTACTCATATTTAGCCACCGCCCATCTCCCCCAGAAGAGGGACTCTGGGTGGTTTACAATAAAATTCCCCATAAAACATAAACATTAAAATCACATAAAACAATTATAATAAAACCCAATAAATAAATAAAACTTCCATATTTATCAGCTGTTAGGGGCCAAAAACAGTGAAGGGAAGGTTGCCTTTGTGGGAATCAGGGTACTGAGTAGAAGGGTCTCTGGTTTGCTCTAACAGAGCCCTCCTATGTTCTTCTAATTTGCACCACTTTTGACCGAGTAACTAAGAAAAGGAGGGGGAAAGAACCAAGCCTCTGCTTATGAGGAGTTTAGAGTCAAAACATTCAGGAGTTAACATGTGTCACCCCCACTTTCTAGGGCTTCCTTTCAATACATGTTGTTGTTTATTCGTTCAGTCGCTTCCGACTCTTCGTGACTTCATGGACCAGCCCATGCCAGAGCTTCCTGTCGGTCGTCAACACC
Source organism: Candoia aspera (assembly GCF_035149785.1). Taxonomy (NCBI): domain Eukaryota; kingdom Metazoa; phylum Chordata; class Lepidosauria; order Squamata; family Candoiidae; genus Candoia; species Candoia aspera. Next base: position 17,250,055 of record NC_086153.1, read on the forward strand.
CCCAGCTCCCCCAGGGACGAGTCCGTCACCTCTAGAATATCATCCATCCACCTTGCCCTTGGTCGGCCCCTCTTCCTTTTGCCTTCCGCTCTCCCTAGCATCAGCACCTTCTCCAGAGTGTCCTGTCTTCTCATTATGTGGCCAAAATATTTCAGTTTTGCCTTTAATATTGTTCCCTCAAGTGAGCAGTCTGGCTTTATTTCCTGGAGGATGGACTGGTTTGATCTTGTGCAGTACCCTCCCCAAATGCTCTATCACTAATCTAGAGCAAAGCATGGAAATGCAGCAAATGTATCCATAAGCCAACAGATTTCTTTTAACAAGCACTTTCATTTTCTGTATTTACCTAATGCAAAATCCAGAAGAGGCATCCAAGTAGATCAAATCAGTGCTGGATCCACTTGAGATTCTAGAATGCTAGGCTTAAGGGGTCATTACTGTCATGTTGAAGGGGTCATTACTCACCAGCACCACCCTTACACACATGGAAACACAAACATTCAATCTCTCTTTAACTGAATTCACAATTCAATGGGCTTGCCTTGCCTTTTTCTTGGTTGCTGTGGAAACTGAGACTCCCAGGCAACTCATCTTTTCCAGGGATTGAGTCTATGTCTCTACCCCAACTTTTTTCTCAGAGAAATTCAATGTACAGAACAGTCATCCCCCATCCCATCCCATCCTTGTCTCTACACACACACACAGTATATATGTCTTGACTCCTGGCAACTGCCTGGAGAAGTCCCTGCAGAGCCAATCTGGTGTAGTGGTGAAGGCACCAAGCTAGAAACTGGGACACCGTGAGTTCTAGTCCCACCTGAGGCATGAAGCCAGCTGGGTGACCTTAAGCCAGTCACTCCCTCTCAGCCCTAGGAAGAAGGCAATGGCAAACCACTTCTGAAATCTTGCCAAGAAAATGGCAGGGACAGTCCAGGCAGTCATTAAGAGTCAAAACGCTGACTGACTTGGAGGTGCACACACACACAATCTATAGTCACTTGTATACTGGCCTTGCAAAAGTTAATTCTCCAAACTTAATCAAGAATCACATATTTTGTAAACCAAGATCTGGTTTGCATCCTGATGTAAGGATTCCAAAACAGCCCAATTCACTTAGGTTAATTTCCATGCTCACTAACAACTTGGGGCCCGGATACAAATTTTGATTCAAAATCCAAATGTCCATGCATCCTGCTGATTGTCCCTGGAAATTGGCTACAATCTGTATTCTCTTTGACAGGATTGGGTGAAAAGTGCAGGAAAAGCAGTCCCATATGAAGGGAAGAGGTCTGCCAAGTTTCCAATAAATAGGTTCAGGGACTTTTACATACTTTTTTTTAAACAGAAGAAACACTTTTAACTTTTACATTTATTTTCAGACTTGAAAGAAATTTGCAGCAAAATAGCCGCCTCTGCGATGATCAAGCCTGCTGTTTCAGAGAAGGAGGGCTGTCCAAGAGAGGCTTTGATAATTTGAGCATAAGTTTCTTTTTGTGGCAATTACTATTAAAATGACATAGAGATTAGAAGGGACTAGTTAAAAAGCCTGCAAGATTTCAGAAGAAGAATTAATGAGCTGGATTTTGTGGAACACCAGGGATAGATTTGGGGGGAGAGGAGAGTAAATCTTTCTAACAGGAGAATCAGGATTGAAGCCAGCCACGTGGGCTGTGCACTGACCTAAGAGTAACTGTAAACTCTTTGGGGCAGAGGATGCATCCTTTCTACCCACACACTGTGCATTTAATAGGTCAATTCGTTTGATTTTTTTTTAAACTGGTAAGGGCCCACTTTGGAGAATAGGATCATTCCTTTTCCTTCAGAGGTGTCAATGCCAGCCAGCCAGCTTTCCCTCCCCTTCCCAGTCCCTCCCATGCCAAGGCTGATGTCAGCTTCTCAGGGAAGGAGCCAGGTTGCTAGGCAACATTGCCCGGCAGTGCCTGACACGTGAGGTAGACTGGCTTGGGCACGTGACAGGTCTGCCTTTATAAACTGGCCCCTGTGCAGGGTTGCAGCACAACCTTAGCACCAAACAGGGCAGATCATTTGGCAAAGGTGCCTGGAGAGGCACAGAACTCGAAAGGAACGCCCCTCCCATTTGCTGTTGGTTTATCCCAACTGTTGCTGTTAAAAATACTTTGGATTCCATCAGAGCCTCGCTTTATGATGTCTGTTTGCTTCGTTTTATGATGTCTGTTCGAGGAGGGAACAAACCTGCAGCAAAAGTTCACCCTGGCAGTGGCAGCCCCTCTAGAAATAATAACCCCCAAATGGAAGAAAACTTTTCCTCTTTAAAGACCTGTTAAGCATCTGAATTGATGCCTCTCCAGGTCAGGGGATTGTTTGGCTGATGCCTGAAGACAGTAACTTGTCTTGGGAGGAGCATATCTGGGCAAACATCTCAAGGTATTACACCAAACTTCAATAAACTGCTGTTAGATAGAGCAACAGACTTGGATAGGTGGACCTAATTTAAACTATTTGGGATCATTCACTTTACAGGTTTTAAAATCAATGTTCTGCTACAGGTAATTTACACCACACAGATTGTTCTATATATTCTTGGAATTCATTTAGGAAGCTTCAGCTGTCAGGGACAGGGGGTGGTTTTTTATTTTCCAGACTTTGGTTACATCAGGCATATCTTCTTTTTTGGGCTAATGACTTGTGAGGTCTGCCCGCTGGAAATTTGCCTCCATGGGCCCGCTTGGAACTGGCATATTTGCCAGCCCTTCTAGGCTAGAGGGTCTTAGGGTCCAATTACCTTGGCAAATCTGGGGTTCCCTTTCCCACTCTATCTGCTCCCAGGGAGTGATGGTGGTGGTATGCAAAAGCACAGCTGCTCTGATTTGAACTTTATGATTGTGCTAAATTTACATTATGGGACAACCCAAACTTGAAAATAGCAAGGAGAATTTTTTTTGGAGAACCTGGCTATAATATAGAGTGTTATGTTAATTAATGGGGCTACATGACTTTTTGGTGGGGGGGTTGTGTGCAGATTTACAACATAAGCATATCTTGCCAAACATTGCAGAGTGGTAATATTGCTGTTAAAACACCATTTAATGTCTGGATATGGGTCAGCAGCCTTAAAAGCCCAACAGCCTGATTTGGTATTAAACGATGTAATATATTCTCTATAAAATAAGAAGCCAATAACAACTATAAATAGTTCTTAGAATATACTGATTAGGTGTTTTAGAGTAGGTAGAGGTGTGGAATAAGCAACTGATGTATTAATGGAGGCTGTTTTTTATTTTTAGATAGAACATTTCTATAGATTTAAAATCAATTTAATTGAACCAAAATTATTATTTTATGTCTGTTGGAGATCTATACTACTTTTCATGAAGAAATTGGTAACTTCAGCTAATTATTAGTGACTTGGTGTGTAAAATGCAAACAATGGCTCATCTGATGTGGTTATAGTGGCTTCCTCTATGGTAAGTGATTTCCTGTATTAACTCTTCCTTTTGTTGATGCTCATGTTCTTTTGACTTACATCACAGTGGTTGTAAACTAAAAGAAATCTTCATGAGAAGGCTGTGCATGATTTGGAGAAGGCCATGTGCGGCCTCAGGAAGAAGGCCTGGTGTGGCCAGCAGCCGCCTCACAGAGAGTTAGGGCATGCCACGTCAGCAGCAGGAGGAAGACGGTGGCAAAGCACCGGTGGAATGCAGGGTGGCAGGGGCAGCCAGGGCTTTGTGCTGTGGCACTGGGGTGGCTGGCCACAGCACGTGGCTTAAGGTGGCACTCCTCAGCAGAGGTGATGGCACTGGGGTTGAAGGCCAGGGCAGCAGTGGCTAGCTGAGGGTGCTGAAGGCCCCAGGCCTCTACTTCAACCCCAGTGCCACTGATGCTGTCACCACTGCTGAGGAGTTCCACTGTGCAGGACAGCCAAAAGGGCAGAAATTGAAGGAAGATAGGTGGGTGGGGGGAGTTCAAGAGGAGGTAGTCCCTTACCTTACCGAGGTTCAGGACTGGGACGAACCAAGCTGGGAATGGCTTGGAGCGGGGTAGGTCCTCACCTAATGACCAGTGGGATTCCATTAACAGTGGTAACAGGGATTGCCAGAATTGCCGTCACTAAGTGATGAGGTCAGATGATGTCACACTTGATGACCATGTTGCTTAGCAACAGAAATTCTGGTCCCAATTACTGTCGTTAACCAAGGACTACCTTTATTTGGCCCCATCCAAGCTTCACAAGGCTTTTATGTACATTAATCAATCTTCCTCCACCTGGGACTCTCTGGACAAGTTGGGAGTAGGATTCCCAGAATTCTCAATCAGCATGAGCAAATGTTGAAAGTCATGCTTCCCACACTTCTGGAGGGCACCAGGATGAACAAGGCTAATATGGAGTTGCACGTTTGCACTCCATCTCTAAGTAGTCCATGGGACATCTGGGCTTCACTGACATACTACCCTGCGACAAGACCATGAAATAGGGTTGGGGAGGAGACAGTATGAGAGTGCCCAAAATTACATTTAAATTTGATCACCGAACGTGAATTGGTAACATAATCAGGTTTTAACAAGCCTATCCATTATTTCACACTGGCTTTAATAATATACAGTTTAGGACATTGTATCTGGGGGTTTGGGAGTATACTGGAAGTATTGACGGACTTTCCATTCACAAGGGGTGCTGTCAACCTTTTCCAGGGCCTTCCGCAAAACATAACAAAAACAGACATAACAAAGCTCTCTCAAAACCCACCCTACCCCTTGCCCCTCGCAGCTCTCACTGTGATGGCACTTAAATAGAGCCTTGACTACCCTAATTCCTATTCAGCAGAATTCCTCTGACATGTGCAAGAGAGCACCCCCACCCACATCCTGCTATCAACAGAAAGGCACCGGCTTTGTGATCAGTGACTTAATTGCTACACTTATGTCTTTTTAACACTCTGAACTTAGTCACTGCAGGAGGGTGACCTTGCAACTAAGGACAGGGGGGGCAGATTAGGAAAGGAGGCAAGCCCCAAGCACACAAGGAATTTAACACCAATAATGTGCCTTGGCTTAGTAGGACACAAGCCTGTGATTGTGCAAACCACCCACTTAAGAAACTGCATGCCTGCTTCTCTTTTGTAGTGATTGGAACATTTTAAAAAGGGGGCAAGTGGTGGTGATGTGTGTGTGGGGGGGGAAGTGGACGAATGACTGTTAGAAACAGGCAACACTGCAGGAGCAAACTGAGAAAAAAATGGAATCTTATCCCACAGAAACCAGATTCTGTCCTTGTAACTAGTTGCCTGAATGCATATGTAGGCTTACTATAATTTGAAGATGTATTAAGCACAAGACAAACTTTCTGCCATCCTGAAAAGCTTAGCACGTGTACACAACTATACAAAATTGATCTTTCTTATTTTAAATTTTTTTTATTGTAGAAGATTGCACAACTGAATTGATACAATAGTAGACATTTTGTTGAAACACTGTATGTAGTAATTAAACTCAGCTACTGATCCTTATGGATAAAATTAGTACATTTGCTAATTAAACACTTGTCTTCTGCTGAAAATAAGCTCAGCTAAGTGAATCAACAACTGAACTAGTATCTTCCCGTTTCCCTCACCTTCCCAATATTGCTTTCCCAATGTTAACGTTTAGTTCACAGCAGCCTACCTATCTGCTATGCCATTCTGTCGAACAGGACAGACCAATTTCTGGCAATTTCTAGATGTTACCCAACGAGTGTGACCAGTGGTAAGGATTGAAGGGATGTTTAGTTCAATAGCTGGATGGATACAACATCATCACACCTGATGTAAAGTGTCACCCACATTAACAGACAATCTCTCTGTAGATGTTATTCCCTGCCAGGGGATTACTACCTTAATGTGACAGGCAGACTCAGTAGCTTCAGTGACTCTTGATGCAAGAGATTGATGCAAGCTGGAATATAAACTCCAGGTAAAGTCATCCTTGCCAGCAAAATCAAAAGGGGAGGAGTGACCTTAAGCATAATCTACAACAGGGGTTGAGGGTAGGTGGGCTCTGCAGGTATGAGTATAAGGAACTAAGAAAATGCATGGATATGGTTGCAATGTTTAAATATATGTAGGCACGATACCAGATAATGAGCGTCCCATGTTGGAAGGCATTCCTCTAGTTACCGGGGAAGAAAAGTAGATCTATAACTTAGTGAAGCTGGGGTGAATTAATACTTTATTACCTAACATTGCTTTTTACACTCGGCTGCCATCTTGTTTTGAATTATATGTTTAGCATTGTAAGTTTTAAGGTTTGATATTGTGGTTCCCCTTTAATCTGTTTTCACTGCCCATATAAATCAAACTGAAGACGAAAGCAGAGCTGACAACTGCAGCAAAGACCAAGGAACCAGTGGGTAGACTGGTTCCTTGGAACCTCTCCAGGTAAGGAGAGGATGGGAGACTGCCCACATGTGCTCCAGAGAGCTGCTTCTCATGAGGAGATGACAGGACAGCGGTTTTCCGCGGGTTTGAGTGCCAGGAGACAACAGAATTCGCCATCTTGCCTGCAACCGTGGCAGAGACTTTTAAAGGATACTAAGTTTCTAAGTCTTCTACTTCACTTTCTAATCACTTTCGGTAATTGCTCATTAACTATTAACTGCTATCAGAGACCTTCAGAGTGACAAGTCTGAAAATGCCAGGTGAATCTGCCTTCAATCCTGAATGAAAGAAAATTTTAATCATAAGCTTAAGATCGTAAAGAATCTGAATTAAACAACAAAAAGCTAAATAAGATTTTGATCTTAGAAAGTTATAAATGGACTAAAAGTCCAGATAAAATTAGAATATGAAAACTTTTACAATAAGATTTTGGAATTCATTATACAGAACAAGCAGCTTCTCATGGGAAATAGATTCTGTTTTGGTTTTTACAAGACAAAAAAAAAAAGATAAGCAATTTCATGATTTCAAAAACCGGACACTAGAGGGGACTAAAGTTTTTAGGTAGAGGAAAGATTTACAAACCTGCAAAATGTTGCAAAACATTCTAACAATGAAAATACTGAAGGAGACTTTTGAAGAATGGAATCAGAAAATAGTAGCCACAATATCAACAATGTCAATATTGATGTCTGCTTCTATGGACAGACTATGTCCAAAAGATGTTATTGAAGAAATGACAGATGTAGAACAAATTTTAGCTGACAAGATAGAGATGGTATCAAAAGTGGATTTACAACTGACAGGCCAAGATAATGACTTAGAAAACAATGTTTCACAGTATCTACAAAATAAATTGGCCAAGGCTTTAAAATTTAAAAGGGAAATACAAATGATAAACCAAGATAGTAACCTGGATAATTTTTTTCCTACTAGATTTACAAAAGAGGCTTATTAAAGTCTTGAAGAACTCTGCACAATGGGACAAAGAAGAAATGAAGAGAAATCAAATCCTACGACAATACTGAATGAACTAAAGATTAAGACTGTTAGAAGTAAAATAAAGGAATATAAAGATGGTTTATTTGATCAAGGTTAAAACAATCTTGTTACTTCTGGCAACCCTTTACGGACTTTCTGCTGACACCAGGACTGAAAAGATGATGTTTTATGGATTTGCCTATAGATAAGGGATGGGATATGGGATTAAGAGATGTTTGTAATCTTAGAGGGGTGAAGAGTCACTAAATTTGTGATGAAGGTTAGAAGTCACTTCTTTACATATTTCTTTTCTCTTTATTATATTCCTACTTCTCTTTTTCTTCTTTCTTTCTTCTTGCACTTTTTATTCCTTTTTATTCTCTTTTCTTTCTTTTAAATTTAGTGTGTACTAGATTTTACTATTATAATCAAAATTCTTAATCAAAATTCTGTCTCTCTCTCTCTCAATAAATAAAAGTGGCCAGACTAAATCCACAAGGAAGTCTGGTCAAGGATCATACCAGTGTTCGAAGAGGTGTTCCTTGTTTTAGAAGGACATAAACAATTGGAACAGGGGTTGTGAGACATACGAATCAAGGAAAACTTGAAATTGTCAGAATGGAAAAGCAGCACACTAAATGGGATATTCTGATTAGACTAACTGGAGAAATGGCAGTGATGCTTAAAAAGGACATCACTAACTATGTGCTTGACTGTGCCCAATAAACAACATAATTGTATCTATTACAGATAGTGGCTATCCAGTGAACATCAGTATTATATAAACACATGACCCTACTACAGATGCAATGATGGAAAATACAGAGGAATTAACTGGAGGTTGGAATGCCTGTGTTACAGAAATGGAGGAGCCATCCTATGAATTTTGATTTCATAGAAACAATAATGAGGACGATAAGTAGGGTGAAGTTCACTGCCAACATATGCAATCAAACAGAAATTCTACACTTCAGCACCTCTGAATGCATAATTTTGGAAACAAATTGACTACATAATAGGAAACAGAAGATGAATAAATGCAATCCAGTCAGTCAGGACACTTTCAGATGCAGACTGTGCAACATACCATGAATTACTGGTGTCAAGTACATGATTTGAACTTCAAAAATTAAAGACAATTGAGTATGTTAGCAAGATTTTATCCTGAGGTCATACAATCAGAGTGTATGATCAATGTAAGGAACATATTCAGCACACTTTTATGTGGAAAAGAACTTGAGAAGCTATGAGATAAGAAAACAAAAATGATACATAAATAAATCAAAGAAGAAAAAATCCAGGTGCCTTTCAGATGCCTAGCACTAATTCCTCACACAAGTAAAGTTGCTTAAGATTCTACAGAAAAAATACAGCCAGACAAAGAGAAAAAATTGCCAAATGAATAGGCAGGTTTCAGAAAAGGCAGAGGGGTGTAAGATCAGATAGCCAACAGAATTTAAGAAGGAGATATTTACTACAGCAAGATCTTTGATTGTGAAGATCATGCCAGAACGTGGACTATAGTAAAGCTAATGGCAAAACATCTGCTTTTTCTTGTGAGAAACCTTAATTCAGAAGGAGTCTTGTAGCACCTTTTCGAATTATCGAATTTAATTAAAAAGCATAAGCTCTTGTGATGAAATTCTGATTTTTGGCTACCACAGACTAACATGGCTGTCCTCCTATGATGAGGAATCTTAGCAAACAAGAAGCTATTGTTAGAACTGAATTTGGAGAAACAGTGGCTGAAAACAGGGGAAGCAATGAGACCAAGATGTATTTTGTTCCCATACCTGGTTAACTTATACAGCAAATGCACTGTAACTATGACAAGGCTGGAACCAAAATCTCAAATGTCTAGACCAGTGTTTCTCAACCCTGGCAACCTTAAGATGTGTGGACTTCAACCCAGCATGGCTGGCTGGGGAATTCTGGGAGTTGAAGTCCACACATCTTAAAGTTGCCAAGGTCGAGAAACACTGGTCTAGAATCTACATTTGCACAGTTCATCATTCAAATCTTGGCTTGGCCAGTTCATTCCAATCTCATTGCAGTGCAACTCTGGGCCCTATGATTGAGAACTTTCCAGCGTTTCAAAGGCTGTACACAGCCGCATTCTCAGATAATGAGTTTCTTCCCCCATAACAAAAAAAAGGTGGTGGGAAGTGAAGCCTTCCAAAAATGAGCGATCATTGGGGAAGTGACGGCGTGTGTGGGAATCTGCCAGTTTCACTCAGTTTGTGAAGAATGTGAAAAGTGGGTCATGTCTAATAAACAAGATTTTAGTTCTTTGGATTGGCTTCCCCCATATCTCCAGAGCTGATGTTTTGCTCTCCCAGCAATTAGAGACGTTTTCTGAGCCACCTCTTCCTCCTGCTCCCCCACTTGCTGGTGTCTGAAGATTGGGCTGCCAAGCTTGCAGGAGAAAGAGGCAGCAATATCGCCAGCTAGATGTGTTCCCTGCTGGGAGCAATGAGGCTGGCAAAGAAAAGCTACAGAAACTCAGCAGATGATTTTCTAAGGATAAGGAACTTGGCATGAAGCTGTGGGCAACAGGAGGCTGGGATTGTGGGATGTGTACAGATCCTGAACCCCCTAATAACACCCCCCCCCAATTGGCATCATAGAAAAATGCCATTTTAAAGCAGGAAATACTTGAAAACTACCATAAATCTTAAAACTGATGTTTTGTAGTTAAAGAACCTGCCAAAACATTGCATGAAAACCCAGGGGAAAAGAAAATAGAAATCAAGACCTCCTCAGCATGGGACATACTGTCACTTGTTATGCATCACCAGCTCACCCACTTTGGTCCTTGCCTTCCCCCAGAATATGGTATAGAGCCACCAAATGGCTGCTCACCTCTGTTGTAGTGGGAAACACTGTGTGTGTGTGTGCGCGCTTGTGTGCGCGTGTGTGGTTGGTTGGTTGGTTGGTTTCAGGTATGTATTGCCTGGAATGGAATCTCTTTGGCATTCTAATTCTCTGAGTTCCAGTAATAAAGTAGCCCCATGCAAGTGGAGGAAGATGCTTGGAGATGCCCTGAAGGGTTTATTTATTTATTTGTTTGTTTGTTTGTCTGTTTGTCAAATTTGTCACCGCCCATCTCCTCCGAGCAGAGGAACTCTGGGCAGTTTACAATATAAAACAATAAATACACAACAAAATTTCAATATAAAACACATTATAAAACAATTTCACAGAGCTACCAAATATAATAAAATCCAGATGGCTATGGTCTCATTCAGTCATTGTATAGGAGGGGCACTTCAAGGTACTAGCCAGCCCCAAGTATGACTATTCTCCTCCCTGCCCCAAGCCCGGTGGCAGAGCCAGGTCTTCAATTCCCTCCGGAAGGCCAGGAGCGATGGGGCTAATCTCACCTCTGGGGGCAAGATGTTCCAAAAGGCGGGCGCCACTGCAGAGAAGGCCCGCCTCCTGGACCCCACCAGATGGAATTCTCTTGCAGACAGGGTCCACAGCATGCCCTCTCTGCATGATCGGGTGGGACGGGTTGATGTAACGGGGAAGAGGCAGTCCCTCAAGTAACCCAGTCCCATGCCATGTAGGGCTTTAAAGGTGATAACCAGCACCTTGAATTGGACCTGGAAGCAGACTGGTATCCAATGCAGCTCGCGTAGCAGAGGTGTTATGTGCGCCCTTCTAGGGGCGCCAAAAATAGCCCACGCAGCCGCATTCTGAACCAGCTGAAACTTCCAGATACTCTTCAAGGGTAGCCCCATGTAGAGTGCATTGCAGTAGTTATATGGGAGATAACAAGGGCATGAGTGACTGTTCGAAGGGCCTCCTGATCCAGGAAAGGGTGTAACTGGTGCACAACATGAAGCTGTGCAAAGGCCCTTCTGGCCATGGCTGCCACCTGCTCTTTGAGCAGGAGCTGTGAGTCCATGAGGACCCCCAGGTTCCACACCAGGTCTGTCTGGGGCAGTACAACCTCATCCAGAACCAAAGATGACAAAGTCCCGGATATGGAAGAGCTCTTAACCCACAGCCGCTCCGTCTTACCAGGGTTCAGCTGAAGCCTGTTGTTCCCCATCCAGACCCCCACAGCCCCCAGGCACCTGGAAAGGGCAGTTACAGCATCTCTTACCTCACCTGGGATGTTTTAAAGGTTAAAAGTATCTTGACAATCCCACCTATTCCCACATAAAACACACAAATAAGTGCTTTGTAAGGGCCAAGTCTGCTCATTGCCCCAGACTATATTGGATGGCAGACAAACATTCCTATCAGCAACAGACATAATTTAATGCTTTTTGTTACCCAGAAATCTAATAGGTAAAACAATCTGGTTCTTTTATTATTATGTATCTTATACTAATGGCCTTTGGAGCTGGTCAAGCACATTTGATGTTTTGAGAATATGTTGCAGGAGCTCTTGCAGAATGACTTCTGGGAGGGGTTCCCCATTCACAAAATGTTTGCTACAGGGACATAACTGGTTACAAAGCCTAATTTATGAAAATAGCACTTGCCACCCCTATAACATCCCATTTCCAGAAGATACTACCTATTATTTTGCTTATCTTTCTCCTTTTGTCTGGCCAGGTGGGCGTACTTACTAACAAAGTGTTCTGCTGTAGATCCCTCTGATTTTTATTTTCTGAGAAAGTGCCTGGGGCTCACTGGTTCCAGACACTTTCTTAGAAAACAAAAATAATCTTGGAAATAGAGATGATGCTGGAGGCTGGTGCCTCACTTTGAAACACGCCAACTTTGCACTTCTTAAAATTAAAATATGTGCAAGACGTCAGGTGAGATAGAAAGTTTGCAGGCACCAAGTATCAGTGCAATATTGATATCTCTGACCCTTATGTTATCTCCTCATGAGCTGCATCTACACTGCATGCCTCTCTCTCTCTCTCTCTCTTGCCCACCTCACACACAGAGTAGCTTAGAGGTAGAGAACAGAGACAACAGAGGCTCTGTGAGCAGAAATCATTCCACAGGGCTGGTGCTGCAATGGTACAACAGCTGTTCCTGGCCTAAGTTCCCCTCATCTCATGGAAGTGGGGAAAAATTAACAGCTTTTCCTGGGAACAGCACATCAGGTGAGTTAAAAGAGATTGAAAGAGGTGTCCAATAAGTAACTATATGCCAAGCTGTGTAGGGGCTTTATAGATCAAAACCAAGAGTTTGAATTGTACATGGAAACCTACGGGCAGCCAATGTAGGACATGCAACACAGATGTTATGCGTTCCTGACAGCTAGAACCTGTCAGTAAACGGACAGCTGCATTTTGCACTAATTGCAGTTTCTGAATCATTTTCAAAGGCAGTCCCCTTTAGAACACATTGCAGTAGTCTAGACAGGTAGTGATGAGGATATGAATTACTGTAGTGAGATCATCATGCCCCAGATAAGGATGCAATTCATGAAGGAACTGGGTGAAGGTCCTCCTGGCCACTGCCTTCACCTACCCATCCTACTCCTATCCAGGAGATTATCCAAATCACATACCTGCTCTCTCAAGGGTAGTGCCTTCCTCTTGAGAGACAAGGGGGCCTGGGGTAGACTGACAATCATGATGGACCAGGAGTGACTCCATCTTGCTTATATTTAACTTCAGCTTGTTTCTCCCCATCTCCCCTCTCATTCTCCAGACACTGAGACAAGACCACCACAGCATCACTGGCCCAGCATGGGGTGGTAATGTACAACTGGGTATCACAAGCATATTAATGATATTGCATCCTGAACAGAAGGATGACCTCTCCCAGTTGCTTCATTTACATAATAAATAATAGGGGAAAAGACTTGAACTCTGAGACATACCAGATGTTAGTGGCCATTGAACTGATATCTCCACAACTGCCACAGACTGGAATCATCCACTCAGGGAGGAGCTGAACCACTGCAAAAATACCTCCAGTCTGTAACCTATGCAACTGGTCCAGCAGGATACCATAATCAATAATATTGAAAGCCACTGAGAGGTTTAAAAGGACCAGAAGAGATGCCTTCCCCCATCCAGGTCCCAACAAGTCATGTAACCAATGCCATTTCAAACCCATCCCATGCCTGAAACTAGACTGGAATGGATTCAGATAATCCACTTCCTCTAAAGTCCTTTGCAGCTGACTTTCCAGGGAAAGGCTTACAGGCTGATAGTTGTCCAGTACTGGTGAATCCAGGGAGGGCCTCTTGAAGAGAAGGCATATCACAACTTCTTTCAAGGCTGCAGGTATCACCCTCTACCACAAGGAGGCCCTTACAACCGCCCAGATCCCAGCATATCACACCTTCCCCTGCCCCCTGAAGAACCAGGAAAGACATGGAGTCAAAGCAAAGGTGGCAGAAGTTATATTAACTCTATCCACTAATTGGAGTCCACAGGCCAAAAAGAATCTCAGTTAATGAGGCAAGTTAATGCTCCAGTCACTACATTAGACTCCAAGACTCTGGCAAATCTAAGTGACTTTATCAAAATGTTGTGCACAATGGTCACAGGAGCCCAGCAGGAGACCTTCCTGCTCAACTATCTCCAACAGGAAGTCTGCAATTCTAAATAAGGCTGCTGGATTGCAGCCCAGTGAAGCAGTAAGGGAGGAGAAGTATATATACCTCACCTCCCTTATTGATTTGGTGTAGGTTCAAACTTGAGCTTGTACCCATGTTTAATCATTCTTTCCCTCATCTTTCTTCACCTGCTCTTCAGGTATCACTTCTGGCGCTGAATCTCCTTGGCAAACTGAGGAGCTACACACGATCGAGGAACGAAGAGAGGCTGGTTGAGGGTGATGTTATCAAGAGTGTGGGTCATCTCCTGTTGCCAATGGTCAACCAGACAACTAAAGGAACTGCCCACCAGATCACTGGGAAACTCCTCAAGCTCCCACTGGAATCCATCCATATCCATGGGGTATGATGTGTCACAAAAGTCATGTCCAACATGAGACAAGGGAAGTGCTACGCTAAACCCAAAAAGTAGCTTTTTTCAAGCCAAATCATGAGCCACAAATCAAAACTGACTATTTCAGGGAAAGCTATAGAGATGATATCTTTGGGGAAAAAAAGTTTTCTACTTACCAGCATTCAGGTGACACTCTTTAATTTGGAACTGGAGCTCATTTTCATTTGGAATGTCCTTCCATGTTGCAAGGAAAACTTGGCGTTCTACAGGATGGGAAAATGTAAAACTGAGTTTTCTATGTTTCTACAGCTGTTTGAGACATCCCCACACACTCACTTTTAGGTCTGATCAATGGAGTGAAGGTTATGTGGCATCCCAAATATGAATAACAGCATTCTTTTCCAGCATATGTGCTATGAACAGGATTAGCAGAATATGTTTAGCCCTAGGAGGAGAAAATTAATGGGAGCGATAATAACAACCTTCAAAAGATGTGAAGAGCCATCATGCTTAAGATGGAGCAGAGTGGTTTTTTGCTGCTTCAGAGACAAGATTAGATCCAATGGGTGAAAATTTCAGGAAAGTGACTTTTTGCTCAATACTAGGAAAAATTTCTTAATACTGAGAGTTGTCTGACAGTCAAACTATCTAGTGCAGGGTTTCTTAACCTTGGAAACTTAAAGATGTGTGGACTTCAACTCTCAGAATTCCCCAGACAGCCATGCTACCATTGACATTTTAGTTGCTTTTTGCATGCTAAATCACGCATTACAGTGAGGTTAGATTAGATGACCCCTAGGAACCTTGGCAACTCTAAAATGTTTATGTACATGTATGCCAACCTTGACCTGAGGAGCCTTCTGCCAAACATTTTGTGTAGATGTCAAGTAGGTAAAGCTTTTTAAAAGAGGAAATCTGCAAGCTCTGAGGGAAGAAAACAAAAAGATGAATCTGTTATCTGAGCACCTTTCAATCAGGTTCAGACCTGGTTATGGTACTGAGACAGCATTAGTCCCTATAGAAGACCTGTGAATGGAAGAGGTGCATCCATCCTGGTCCTCCTTAATCTCTCAATGTCATGGTACTGATCAAGGTATCCTTATGGACCAACTTAAAGGGAATAAGAGTGGGAGGCAGAAGCAGATTTTTTTAATCCCTTTATTATTTTTTTATAAATAACTCAAGATGGCGAACAAACCTAATACTCCTACCTCCTCCTATTTTTCCCACAACAACCACCTTGTGAGGTGAGTTGGGCTGAGACAGAGTGACTGGCCCAAAGTCACCCAGCTGGCTTGCATGGTGTTGCAGTGTTCCTCCACCTTCTTTTGGGGTCAGTTCCGGTCATTACTGGTGGGGATGAGAAGGCCTTGCTCACTGTCAATGAACTCTTCATGAAGCTGTCCTTGAAGACAACTTGGAAGTTGCAGCTGGTCTAGAATGCAGCAGTGTGGGTAGATGTGGATGTGTTTCAGTTCACTTGTGCAACACCTCTGCTCTGCGAGCTCACCAGCTCCCAGTGGACTTCCCAGTGCAATTCAAGGTGTTTATTATCACTGTAAGACCCTTCATGTCATAGAATTGGGTGATTTGTGGGACTACTATACTTCCCTCCAGTTATGTCTGCTTGTGTGGCAGGGTGAGCCTGCTTCAGGTCCCTTCCATCAAACAATATTATCTAATGGGACCCAGGAAGTATGCCTCCTCTGTCACAGGGCCTGCCCTATAGAACAGCATCCCCCCAAGATTTGGATGGCCTCAACCTTGCTAGCCTTCCTTATACCATTAAAGACACGGTTCTTCCCCAGAGCACTGATCCTGGGCATTGGATGAGTCTGTTTAATATGGTGATTGTTTGTTGTTTGGCTTTCCTCCAGATGCACATTGTTCTTTTAATTTGTTTTTTAACTTTTGTTATGTTTTTTATGGATTCCTAGCTGCCCAGAGTTACATGTCAATTGGGCGGCCATATAAATGTATATAATATATTTATTTATTTTATTTTTATCCCTTTATTATTTCTATAAATGACTCAAGGCAGCGAACATACCTAAGACTCCTTCCTCCTCCTATTTTCCCCAGAGCAACAACCCTGTGAGGTGGGTTGGGCTGAAAGAGGGACTGGCCCAAGGTCACCCAGCCGGCTTTCATGCCTAAGGCAGGACTAGAACTCACAGCCTCCTGGTTTCTAGCCCAGCACCTTAACCACTAGACCAAATAAAGTCATCTGTGCCTTCCCCTGCAATGAATTGTAATTTGAAACTGGGATTTGCTGGGATTTGGGATTAGAGATCCCTCTCATCCTAACTTGTTCCTCCAAAAAAACAGTTCATGGGCAGGGAGTGGAAATGAAGTTTTTCAGATCCAAATATCCTACCTCCACTTGGCCCAGTCACTGTGGGAGTAAAGGGCAGACTGATTTGGAGTAATCGCTGAAAAAACTTTAAGTGTAATTTAAAAGGGATATGATGAAATAGCCTTCAGAAATCAGCAGTCTCAGTGTGGACCAGCAGTATAGGGCTTCAACTCTCAGTGGCCATGTTGAATAGGGAATTCTGGGAGTTGAAGGCCATATTTCCTTGATTGGGGAAAGCTGGTCTGGACATTGTAAGTCAATATAGCAATTGCTGCAGTGCTTCATTTCTTTATTTGTTGTTTGTCCTTTACCTAGGAAACAACTGATTGTCCTTCCATGCTACCTATCCCATCCCTCCCTTTAGTTCTTTCTGAGCCTAGTAACAACCAGATATATCACTCACCCATTTTGCCATCTTCTACGAAAAGCACGTTGAGGGGGATAAGACAGCTGAAGTAAAAAACATCAATGTTGTTCTTTACAGCCACCTGCCCCAAAAGAGAAAAATAAATTTATTTTGCTATTTTTTAGAAGGAAAAAAAATGCCCTTTCTCCACCCTGATTCCTAAGAGGATCAAAAAAAGTCAGTATGGCATAAATAAATAAAAAAAAGAATGCAAGCAGTGACTGAATCTTTAGGGAATTTTGGCTTTGGAATGTTTTCCAGCAAACGTTTTGGGAATTCTTCCATTCTATCTCCAAGGTTTTCTAACATCAAAAATAAAAGTGAAATATTGGACTGGGAGAATGAAAAAAAAAATTAGCGAAACACAGTGTTGTTTAATTGTCATGCCTCAAAGCTTTTCCATGGAAATTATTTTTATTGAAATGCCGGTAACATAGTTGATAACATCTTTATTAGGACCAAACTAATGAAAAAGAATTTGAAAGCCATCAAAAAGAATTTGATGGCTTTCAAATTCTCCAGAGTATTTTACCAGGAAAGATTTTAGTAAAAAACAGAGGATAGGGAAGAAGCAAAAAATTCCAAAACTGAAGCTTAATATTTAGGCCACGAGGTCTACAGTTGGAAATCAGTACCGAGACAAAAACTGTAGACTGAATATTGGATCAGTGTTAAGTGCTGTTGGTATCCCTGAAGATTATACCCAATCTTCAGGGATCATTTGGGGGAAAGGGGCTATTTTCTTTGTCCATGGAGGTAAATGGCCCCATGTTCAAATTCCCCAAATCTCAGATAATCCTGATCAGTCAAAATGATACTGGCCTGGAGAGACTGACCTGATACCAAAGTAGATTCAACCAAAATCTGCTATTCTGCCACTCAGGTTCACAACAAACGGTTCTGTCCTCTAGGACCTCAGACCTTGTGCCCTCTTCTTACAGGGACAGTCTTACAGGGATTTCGAGATTGCTCCCATGTCACTTTGCAATGGTGTGCTCAGTTAGGACAAGGCCCAAGTCAAGAAGAACAGAGTCATGCTCTGGTTCTACTGACGCCAACCTGGCTCAGCCAAATGTCAGGGCTGAACAATCATTCCCCTAAACATCGTGTTTGCAGGCCCTAGAAAGGTAACTCTACGAGTTGCTCCCATCTGTTCATTTACTTCACAGCAATGGCACCAATAATAAATAGGATCCAGGGGGGAAAAAGAAGACTTGGGAACAGGTTGACAACAAGAAGGGAGAGCAAGGCTTTGGTGGAAAGAAATTTGATTTCACATTACACTGGGTAATATACTGTTGGGAACTTTTTGCAAACTCATGGGACAGTTCAATCTGCTGGTTCATCTAGTCCAGCATGTTCTAGGGTCTTAAACAGAGAAAGAGTGTCCACTTTACCGGATCGCTTTAAAGTAAGATACCAAAGACTAAACTTGGGGCATTCTCATGCAAAGTAGGTATGCATGACTGCCAAAACACAGTATCTTTCTATGGCAGCCATTCAGTTGCATGAGAGAAAACAAAGAAATCTTTTAAAGGCATTTTCTGAAGATGGGTCTTCAGCTGCTTCTGGTGGGGAAGACCCTCAAAACATAGCAATGCCATTATTTGGTTCAAATAATTCACAGCTGTCAAACCGCAAGCCCATCTTCTTGCTGCAGAAACCTTTCTATAAGTATAACCCTTGCTTGAGGATCCATTTCCTGAGATACTCTGAAGTAGATTAAAAAACAAGGACCTTGTGTTTATACTGTTTGCTTGTATGGATATACACACAAACACACACTCTTTAAAATGCCAAAGTTAGGGGGGGAAAGTCTGAAATCTGGGCAAGCATTTGGGGCTAAAGATTTTAAAATGCTGAAAAGAAAAAAGACTTAGCTTTCCCATTTCCCTGTTGTAAGCCAAGGAATGTGGCCAAATCACATTTAGATGATTGTCATAATTTATTGCTTGACATTTACTATGTAACCTGTATCAGAATTAACTTGCAATCATTAACTCTGACCTTAGGAAACTACATTTAAACATCTATGCATTTAAGAAGTTCATCCTGAACTGGGCAGGGGGGCTGGGGGGCATCAGCATGCTTGGTGTATCATATGTGCACAGCAAAGGCTGCATAATTAAAGCCAAGATCTTCAGCTTGGAGGAGGATTTGGAACAAGTGTTCAGAATGCCAGCCCTGATTTTGTAAGGAGTGAATCTGGAAGTGCTGAGAGAAAGCCTGTCTGTATCTTTTCCAGCCTTAAGGTCTCTGACAGGGAATGTCTAAATTGGCATCACAAGTTTTCTGTTCCTTGGCATCCCCTACCACTGATGAGTGTTCTGGGCACCCGGCAGGAATAGAAAGAGTAGAACCTGGCATTCAGATATGATTGGAAGACAAGGAGTAGAAAAACAGTGCTTATTTTTCAAATAATCCCAAATCAATATAAGTCAGGATTTATTTGTGATCAATTAGCACAGCCTACTAATTAATTCCTTCATGGAGGCTGCAAATTGGGTCTTTTCTGGCTGCTTCTGAATATATATCCATTTTCTCTGAGTCTCAGCCAAGGGACCGGGTGAAAATATTCTCCTGGAGACCAAAGAAAGCCGATAAATCTGAGCCACAAAGTAGCACCACTGTTCTCTTTAGAGAAGGGGCATGCAGGTTTTTTCTTCAAGGACCCATTTTTAATTAATTATTTTAGGTTTCCGAGAGCAACAGAGACAATGATATGGTGACAACACTGGAATAGGGAGATCAAGATTTTCAGATCAACCCCACTCTATGGTAAATTTGAGACTTACATTGCTGAAAAAACCTTTAGAAACCTGAAAAATCACACTGCCAAAAAAAGCCACTTGTTATGTACTAGGGACTTAATGGCACTGCCAGTTATTAGTAGCGGCCCTGACTTCTGCATGATTTTAGGGAACCTGCCTCAAATCAGAGGGTTTATGTTGTTCTGTTTTTGGTTGCAACTCTGCCATGCTCAATGGGAATCCAGGCAGTGAGGGGGTCTGAAAATATCTATAAGTAGTCTAGAGCAGTGTTTCTCAATCTCAGGAACTTTCAGATGCATGGACTTCAACTTCCAGAATTCCCCAGCCAGCCACGGTGGTTGGGGAATTCTGGGAGTTGAAGTCCCAAAACAGCATTGCAGAATAGGCAGAATTACACATGAAAATCAATGCAAAAGAAACACTGAACCAAGAGGGGTAGGACCCAGGATAGCATCACATTCCCCCTTGCAACTCTCTGTTATGTAAATGTAACTAAGTGACAAGGTAGATTTGCACATCCAATCTTACATGCTACAGTCAGCTCTGAGCTGCTCTACCTAAGAGACCTTTTACTGCCCCATCAGCACATGTTCAAATTGCCAAGTGGTTTGCAAGGGCTTTCAAGAACATCTCTTTATCCCCCTTGACTGCTTTAATCAAATACATTTCAGTAGTTTTCAAAGTGCCTACTATCTGGAAGCTTTTTCTGCCTAAAGTCCACTGTCAAGGAAATCCTGCACATTCTTAAGAAGTTTAGGGCATGCTGCAATGTTTTATTATGGCCACAGCAAGGTCTTTGGGATCTTTTTATTTCTTTAACTGAACCTGAGTACGCTTAGATAACAGATGAATTATAAATCAGAGAGGGTAAAGCATTAGAAAGCAACAGTACTACATCTTTAAAATCAGAGTAAGATGAGTGTAGATATTTTTAATTTTGAACCTAAGATGTCACTATTAAAAGTTTTTACAACTTTATTTTAATTATTTGGGATTGACAGATATGTTTTATTTAAGATTGACAAATGTCAGACTCCTGACTACATTACTTTCCTGGATTTCAGATTCATTTAATTTTGAGCAAAGATACAACGGACCCAAGAAAAATGACTCAGTTATGAGTAACAAATCAACTGTGCTTTCTCTGCTACTGGATTTGGGATGGTGTTGTTTTCCACTTTTGAATTATGGCCTTGCTTTTTCCAACTTTATTAACAAGTCAGTAAGCCAACTTACTACCCTACTTCGAAAAACAGAAAACAAGGAGCCAGGAAATCTCCACAGGGATGGAATTCGATAGTCATGCTATCATTAACAAGAGTAACTTGTAAGTATTGGATATACTGTATTTTTGTGTTTTGAGTGATCCACAACCATAATAATGTGGGGGAGATGGGCGGTAGTAAAAATATGATAAATAAATAAAATAATAACACTACAACATTATACTAAACTAAACTAGTTTCCAAGGAATTCCAATGTGTTCTGGAGAACAGTTTGAAAATCCCTCACCTAGTTTTGCAAGAGAAGAAAAGAAAGGGAATAAATGCTATACTCCCAATGGGATGCCACGGCCATCTCCATGCTTCTCTCTAGGATGGCAACTGCATGAACGCATCATATTTCCTGCTCCTCATCTTTGTACCAACTAAGACACCTGGTTCTGCCGTCTTGCTTGGGATGGGAAGGGCAATAGCTCTTCCTGGGGGTGGCTGGTGCTGTAGTGCCCTCCCTATTGAATGAGAGCTTCTCGCCACATGGATCTTATATTTATCTATTTATAATGATGGTTTGTATTGTAATTTATGTCTTACGGTTTTAATTTATTTTGTTGTAAACTGCCCAGAGTCCCACTTTGGGGGAGATGGGCGGTGACAGAAATTTGAAATATAAATGAATAAATAAATAATAACATCTCTGGAAATGGCTCTAATGCTGGGAAAGGCGGAAGGAAAGAGATGGACAACCAGCACCAAGGTGGATGGACTCAGTTACAGTGGCAATGGGTGCCCCATTGGAAGACCTGAAGGACCAGGTTAGGGATAGGTCATCATGAAGAATATCTATGTGGTCACTGGGAATTGAAAACAACTTCATGGCACATAATCAATCAAAAAAATCAAAACACCAAACCCTTGTCCCTGGAGAGCAAACACTGAAAAAGACTCCTTCTCCTGACCCTGCCTGAAAAAGGAGATGGATGGACATACAACAAAAATCATGTCACATTAATTTGCCTCACCTCTAATGCAGAACCATGTGAATTTATGAAGGGCAATACAATGTTTGTGGTATCGTTTTAACATTCCAGATCTGCCCAGTGATACTAAACAAGGGCAAGAAAAAGGAGGATAAAGGAAGAGGGCAGAAAAGGGGAAAGGGGACAAAATATCTAAATATTTACATTCCTTTCCCCAGAATTGCTTCTGCACACATTAATCCTCATGAAGCTGAATCAGCTACATGTACAAGCTGCTTTTTCAGGGGGGATTTAAAAAAAAAAAGATAATCAGGAACAGAAAGTTCTTTCATCATTAACAGATTCTTCAGTAACAACGACATTTCCGAGGCCTTCTGCTTGAGAGCAACTAATACCATCCAAAACACCAGATTCCTGAACAAGGACCTCCTGGACAGACACAGTAGCTAAGCCAGCTTGTGGCTGGTTTTTAACTTCTGCTTGTGGGGCTGCCCTTTGTAACATCTTCAGATAAATAGCCTAAGACCTTAGGAAAACAAATCACCATAATGCATGTATTTGGGCTCTTCTCTCCATCCAAACTCTTAACGAAAACGTCCCCTGCTCTCTTACTACTCCACTAAGGAAGCCAGCTCTGTCATATTTATTTCTAATTCATTTGCCTATATCCTGGGACTGAAAGGGGAGAAACAAGGTCAGAATAAAGCCTACCAAGAAGAGTTGCATAAGCAGTTGAGCTATTTGGGAACATCAGCCATTGGCCAATCTTGATGGAGTCAGGCTTCCACTGAAAGAGGTGATTTATGAACTGGGAATCCTCATGGGCAGGTGGAAGCCTTTGTCTAGCTATGGCTGGTGTACCAGTTACAGTCATCCCTAGACCAGGAAGCCCTGACTGCCACATGGTTAGACTCCTTATGCGGGGCTGTCTTTGAACATGACCCGGAAGCTGCAACTTGCAGGGAATGCAGTGGCCAGGCTTTCAGCTGGAGAAACCTGATACTGCAGAATTACTTCCAACTTGACATCTTGGCACTGACTGCCAGTAAGCTTCCAGACCCAATTCAAACTACAGGATATCACCTCTGAAGCCTGATATTGCATGGTGCTGGGATATATCAGCAAGCCAAGCACGAGTCCAAATATATATACCGTAGACTCAGAAGATGTGAGGTGCAAGGGTATGGACTAAAGAGTCAGTACTTTTCAGTGACAGCCCCACACTTTGGAATAGGCTCTGCCTGGAATATGCCTGGCCATGACCAAAGGCCCCAAAGATTATTTAATTACAAAGGGCCTTCAGCCCTTAGTATCTCTGAGGGCAACCCCTATGTGAGTTTTTGATTATATTTATAAATATTTGGATTTTATATGACAAAATAAACAAACATCTAAAAGTGCATCACATGCAAGAATACACCTATGGGCTCAGACTGCAGGTCTCTGCAGCCCATCATCCTTTTGCTAACAGCTGCCTGCTAGAAGCCTCCATTAAATCTACACAGCTTTAAAAAATACCCCCTGCTATTTTCTTTTCCAACAGCAACTGGTGATAAAATGCTTCTGAATATGGAGGATACACGGATAAGACTTCATCTGTTGGCTTTCTAAAAATAAAAGCTGAAGAGCACTCGTGTTAAATGAGCAAAAATATCTACTTAGTCTGGCATCCAAATATACAGAGGTAAACAACCTGATTCTATGTATTTATTTTCCCAGTTAAGAGGTTTTTGGCTCAGAGACTCCCTGCCCCTGTAAAAGCAGCTACACAGCTGCATCTCTCTTGTTTTTTAACCCCAACTGGGACCTCCCACATCAAGGCAGCACTATTTCTAGCACCTTACCAGTAGGTTCGTTCATAACACACCGGACAGAACTGCTGAAGAAAATGGGGCTTTCTGTGGTTAATAATCTTCCCTGTTGGGGATGCCATGCAAAGATGATTAGAGGAGTGCCAGGAGGGGGAAAAGAAGTCAGGGAGTCACAGTTTGCCTACATATCTGGAATAGAAACCACTGTGTAGAAGGCCAGCTATGGTTAGCCATTATTTACCAGAATCAACTCAGGAGCCTGGTGCTTAGTTAGGGCACAGATGTGGGATGGACAGAGCAAACTGGCAATCTGTTTGTAATTTCTTTTAAGATCGTTTACCGCCCAGAGTCACTTGCTGAGGTGGGCGGCCATACAAATGGAATAAATAAATAAATAAAAACCAGTTTCCAGAGAAGTTGCACAGGAGGATATGTAATCCCTATCTGCCCATAGAATCCAGCCATTTTGGAAGCTAAGCCATAACACAATCTGTTTGTTTTTGGTTTAGATGATATGCAGACCCAATTCTTATACCTTAGTATTATGCATGGACCAGCCCACCAGGGCGTCTTCAACAAATTACATATTTTAAGAAAATTCTAACTCAGAATTAGGGGAATCAGTCAGAATATCTAATTCTTTTAAAAGCCATTTCACACAGCGATCACTGCCACAGTGAAATCCAGAAAGTATTTATACGTGATGTACAAAACTCCTTTATTTTGATTGCCTGAACTGAATATGCTAAATCGTTTTGTTCTAACAACAGCTTCTTGCTTTGTAAGAAAAAAAAACCCCCACCACCAAATCATTTGAAAAGGATCTAACAGTTCCTTGAATACTCAGCCACTTTTGCTTCTCCCCGACAATTCTGCATTATCAAAATGCAAATCCCCAAAGTTTTGATTACCTTCTCCCCTCCCTCCCCAATCCCAGGGTTCATACCTGAAGATTGTTGAGAGGTTCCATTTTCATGACTGGCCCCAAAGTGTTGAGCGGAAGGGAAACATCAATGCTTTGGTTTGGCATCAGAGGAGTATGAATGGCCAGGGGGGTGCTGGGGATGACTCCAAAGCTGGACGGGTGGGGAGGAGAGAGACGGAAGAATGTGTAACTTTCAGCACAGAAGCCAGGAAAGGTAAAGCCTACAACCAAAGGGCTTTTAGCTGACTCCAAGGCCTCACCTGTTCTTGTTGAACTGAATGGCAAAGTCGCTCATGTGTTGAAGAGCCTTGTTGGTGAAACTCATATCCATGTAGATGTGTCCTTGCCGATGGCTGAAGGTTCCAGAAATTTCCAGGCCTTTGGCTTTCACAGCCGGCAACCAGACCTATGAAGTGAGGAGGCATGGTGGTTAGCAGCAAGCAGAGCTGGGCTCACAAAGGGTCAGAACAATTCCAGTGAGATTTTTTTTTTTTTTGGTCATGGTAGACAGTAAGGCTGAGTGGTCTTTTCTGCCTTTCCACTTCAAATGATTTTATATATTGGTATATAAATGTATATAATTATGATTGCATCTCAGATGATAGCGTAGATCCTTTCCAGCTGACTTAAACAGAAAAGCTGGAGAGGAGATTTTATTTATTCATTTTTATTTATATTTCAAATTTAGTCACCACCCATCTCATTCAAAGAGCAGCTCTGGGTGGTTTACAACAAAATTTGTAAACAAATTGTCCAAAACCATTACAGCACTCTGAACAGAGTTCACAACAAACTGGCAGTGACAGAAGGGGATAATACCATGCCCTAAACCAGTGTTTTTCAAACTTGGCAACTTTAAGATGTGTGGACTTCAGCTTTCAGAATTCCCCAGCCAGCATGTTCTATAACCATAACAAAACAAAAGACAAAACCACCATCCTGGTTTCACTTAAACTTTTCACTGTGGTACCAACTGAATTTGATGAAAACTTTTCAGAGAGAGCCATTATAGTGTAATCCAAACCTGAAGCAGGCTAAAGCCTCCTGGGAGGTGATGTGGGGCTGGGTTCTAAAGGTGAATTCTTAAAGAAGCAGTGGGGGTTCTCCCATCATCTCTTAAAGAGACAGAGATTCACCCCTCCTCCAGAAGCTTTCCCTAGACTCAGTGGAACGGGACAATTTTCATCCAATCTTCTCTTTTGGGGGAAGGTTGTGGAGGAGGTGGTCATGAGCTCTGGAGGAAACAGATTATCTGGATCCCTCTCAGTCAGGATTTATTTGGATATGGGACTGAAATAGCATTGATTCATTTAGAAAATACACTCATTTTATATCACGTTGAACAATTCAATTTGACAGAGGTTTCAGGGGTGGTTTGAGGATCTAGCTAAAGCTTTGGGACAAGGAAAAGGTAGAAGATCTGGAACTAAATCATTAAGAATTAGGGCAGTATAAAATACTTATTTACTTACTTAACAAGATATATAAAATAAGATCTGCATTCTCCAGTAATGGGTTCAGAGGCTCATTGGGCCAAATAGAGCAAAAGTCAGGGTGGTTCTTTATGTTTCCAGAAACAAAGTCAGTGTGGAACACAAGAGAGAGGCATGGAAAAAAATTAACTGATGATGGTACTTATAGCAAACTAAGAGACAACACTAGCAAAAGGAGACAGCTATCTGGCTACGTTTCCTCACACACACCGATTTGGGAGCCACGTATCCACCAGGTGCCATGCCGATGCCGGAAGAGAGTTCAAAGAGGTCATTGAGTCCACTGCTGACTGCAGCTGGGGTAGGTGAGGGAGCGAAAGTTGCTGGGACTGATGATGGGATGAAGGTCTGCCCTACCTGCAAGCAATTAGGGAAGACATTTAAATAGGTGATAGGTAACAGACACTTACATTAAACAAACCGTGAAATTGGACACTCTTTAAAACTCTTTCCTAGCATTTTGCTGAATGATCAAGGGTACTAAATTTGCACGCTAGTGTGCTCTCTGCTTTAATCCCCACCTCCACTACCCATCACTATGTGATTGAAGCAGCCACTAACTGCCAACCTATCTTCTCCAAAGGACTCTGAAGAGTGAAGGGCAAGGACATGCTGGGGCAGGGCCACAACTGGGGGGGGGGCAAGCAGGGCATGTGCCCCGGGTGCTGCGCTGGAGGGGGCACCAAAATGAGTGCCGGGGGGGTGCCAAAATGGGCATGGAATCCTTGTT
The DNA here is from genome assembly GCF_035149785.1 of Candoia aspera. Classification (NCBI taxonomy): domain Eukaryota; kingdom Metazoa; phylum Chordata; class Lepidosauria; order Squamata; family Candoiidae; genus Candoia; species Candoia aspera. The sequence goes on from NC_086153.1 coordinate 17,276,995, forward strand.
TGCCCCGGCTGACACAGATCCTTGTTGCGGCCCTGTGCTGGGGGACCATGAAGCAATGCCCACAAAACTCATTTCCATCCTTTTCCTCTTGAACGCATATTCCAACATTTTAAAAAGCTTGCTTATAAGGACCCAGGGAAGCAGGGGCAACATCATGCAAAAATCCAGCTGTGCAGTTGTTAGACTAAAATAGAAAAAGGTGACTGGAAGCACCCAAGCAGACAAGTTGGCCTGATACGGTGAAGAATATTGGTCCAGGTAGCCTGACCACTCCAAGGTAGTAGTGGCTCTTACATGGTACCTACTGACTCCAGAAATGAAATATGTGTTTAAGAATGTAATTTAAAGTAAACTAGATCTCACAAGATCTTAGCTATTTGATTTTTAAATCACAGCAAAACCTTGATTTAATGAATCCCCACTTAGGGACTATGGATGCAATAGGTTTTCTATCCTCCCCACCCCCCAAAAAATAACGCTGTGGGGAGACAAAGCGATTAAATACATATAACTTTATGTCCCTTGCAGTGTGCTGAATCATTTGCAAAGGATGCAAATCATTGCAAATTACGTAATTTGTGATGTAAGACATTTGGGAGTAACTGACATTTCCTGGCCCCCAACTGGTCCATTGCACTGAGGTGTCACTACATATATTTCTTCAAAAAAAAATTTTTTTTCCCCCCTTGCCTGTGACACTGTGCAGAATTACATGGTGGTGCCTGCTGCATTAAAGAAGTTGTTGACTCCTGGAATTTACCGACTCATCAAGATCACAGGCAAAAAAGGCATTTGCCAGCCATGCTATATCTTAGCGAAAAATCCAGGGATGGGACTTTCAATATTTAGCAGTCTGCTGTTGATCCACAGCTTCTCTCCAACTTCATCTTTGAGTTGTGGAAGGCAACAGAAATAGTTCTTCTTTCTTAGAGGATGCTGTTTTTGCAGGCCTTATTTCCCTTTACTCTCTGCTCACATTCTTCCTTGGGCCTGTCATCCTTTCAGTGCTGCATAATTTACAGCCCTTTTAAGATGAGGTGCAAATGGGCTAAGAACGGAGGGGGGACCTGGGGTTGGGTCAGGCCAAAAACACTTTTTCGGGGGAGAGGAAGAGAGAAGCATATTTAATGGACCTGCAAGACTCCCAGAAGTTGGAACATCTCACGACCCAGCCATTTTTGGTGGTGTCTGGGGAAGGTACTCTTTTGCAGGTGATTGGCCCTCCTGCAGATATGGGGTCATATTCTTGCCATGACATAACACACTTGGGATTATTATACTACAGGGTGGCTGGGCTTTCCTGACACCCTGAGCCCTGAGCCAGTTAATCACATTTTAGCTAGGGCATTCCGTGAACTCAGTCAGGTGTTTAGCTTATGGTTTCGCATCACACATGCCGAGAAAGTTAATTTAAACTAAACTGTAATTCAGTCAAAGATGAAGAACTGTACCATGCAATGGTGAGAGATCTTCCCATAAGGAATTCTCAGCCATAACCAAGCAATCAACAGCTATGCAGTGAAATAGGCTCAATCCCGGCACTTTCAGAAATGGACACTTTGATCAGCCAAGAGGTCCCATGGCCCTCAAATCCATTTTAATAGAATTGGAACTCTTCACTCCAAGGATGATAGTAATCCACAGGGCAAATGACTCCGGGAAAGCAGGAATATAAGCTGACCAGCCCTAGTTCATTCAGTGACTTTAAATTATCTGGAATTTCTCAGAAAAGGGTGGGGCTCTGGTAGCCTTATGCTTTCCATCTATAGGTTTATGGAGCTCTGGGACCAAGCCTGTGCTTCAACTGCCAACTTTCTTTAAAGGAAAAGCAATGATTTTCAAACTGGAAGGAGGCAGAGAATGCTCAGGCAAACTTGGGCCTTCTTTTAGACCCTCCTTGAATGTGGCTCAGTTGGCCAAGATCTAAGTGTTTCCTCTAAGAAAAGTAAAAAAGAAACCAGGTTTTTATAATGGCTCTGGTGTCTTGCACAAAGTCTGGGAATCCTTCAGCTTGTTTTCCTTGGTTCTCCATTTTTTCTTCTACAAGCACGCAGTGATACATCTATCTCACATGGAAAAATGTACTGTAATCTCAGATCTCCCTGGCAACAGAATTTCCATTCTTGACTATTCTACAAGTTGAGCTTGCCACCAAAACTTCTTTTCCTTCCACTATTTCAGTGTTTTAGATGGCTGGCTGCTTTAATCCAGAGAACTACGCACTGAGCACTTCTAACCTTGGGCTATCTCAGCTGCACAGATTTAAAAAGGATGGGTAGGGAAAGAAGACCACGCATGAAAGCCTGTGAGTTTTAGTGGTTAAAGTTGCAGAATGGGAGATCCTGTTTTCAAATCCCCACTTAATCCTGAAGAATAGTGGCCAACTTAAAGCCTGCTTACAATGTCTCAGCCCAGCCTACTTCACAGGGCTGCTGTAAAATTGAAGGAGACAGTACCATGTGTGCCAACATGAATTCCTGAAGGAAAGATGGGATATAAATTCAACAAATAAGTAGTATTTTTTCAATCAGAACTGGAAAGAAAAAAAAATGAACGGAGGGCACTTACTGCTGGGCTGCCTCCAATTCCCCCGCCAAGGTCACTGCCAAGCTGCAAGAAAGAAAAGAGGAGAGAAAGGGAGAGAGGGAAAGAAAAGGAAGAGAAAAGAAGGGGGAGAGGGAGAGTTCATTACAGCCGTCAGGTGCCAAGAAATAAAGATCATGTGGTTCCCGAAAAGGCCTGGCACACCACTTGTCCCCCATCTGTTTGCCCAGAGAGAATACTGACCCAGCAAAGACAGAGAGATCCACAGATTTGAAACCCCCAAACTCCACAGGCAGGGAAGTGGGATTTAGTTGAAAGCACAGGAATACACACCACAGTCTTGTGGGCAGCAGCAGAATGCAGCAGTTATGACCTGGATAGACTTGGACTTGGGAACCTGCTTTCATCTCCAATTCTACAATTTTAAAAGGCCAACTGCCCTCAGCCCAGACCCCACTGTTCCTAGAGAAAGGCACCTCACAAGCAGTCATGGTTACTTTTCTCAGACCTAACGTGGATCAGGGCTTTTGTCAGAACTCGAGTAGCAGTGGTCCTCTTCGTTTCCCTTTGTAGGTCTACTCATGCTTGCAAGACACAGACAATATGGAGATGGGGGAACACAGTGGGCTAAGAACAGCTATTCTGAACATGCCATCCCTGCTCACCACCCTTCCTGTGTGGATCAGCTTCAGCAACCGCCTCTTGCCATTCCCTGCCTGTCCACCTACGTTCCTGTGCTCCAACCTCAGCAGCCCATTGATGTCCTGATAGCAAAGAGTCCACAAAAGCAAAAGGCTGGGCCAAAAATAAACTGACATATATGCACAGCATTGTCACCCTAAAGTGGGGGTTGCTTGAATGAGGATCATGTGATTTTCTATTTCTGGCAGCTCTCTGAACAATTACCCAACAGAGCAAACACAAGCACTCAGACATAGAAAATGTATTTAGCTTCACTCATAGATGCTTGCTGGAAGATACACACCCCCTAATAAAGCTTTATATCTTTTTCTCCAAAGAATAAAACGTTAACACCTTTTCCCGCCAAAGGAGGAAACGTTGTAACCAAGTAGAAAAGAGGACTGCTGTGATATGAAAAGCACTCTCACCACTCAAAAGGTACCTGTTTGTTGCTAAACGCAAAAAGTATGACAATATGCCAGATCGTTCAATTTTGAGTTGATAATCCTTATGACAAAACCAAGGAGGCAGGATTTTCACATTTTAGGCAATAAGTAGCTTCTGCTCTGCTTTTAAATAAACAAGTGGTGATTTGCTTATCAGCTCAGTTCATCAGGTTATTCTTCATGCAAAGTTGGAAGTATTTTCTCCAATTAGACTTGTTTTTTAGCATGAATATGACACCCCAGCTATGATTTAGAACAGTGTTTCTCAATCTGTGGCTGGGGAATTCTGGGAGTTGATGTCCACACATCTCAAAGTTGTCGAGGTTGAGAAACACTGATTTAGATTATGAAAAGTCTGAAAGATTGATTAAATTCATATTTGGCGCACGGGGTTGGGTGTGCTCTCTTGCAGTGTTATTACAGACCCATTTTCTAGCCTTAATATCTATTTTGGACTCTGTGGTGGAAAGCTCCTAATAAGCTATTGGTGATTTTTATGCTTAAAGCTACAAAATGGCAAATACTGTCGGTCAAAGGTGGAAAAATGGAATGGGACAATTTACTGTAGTTGGCTGAAAAGATCTGTTCTGCTGCTGCTTTTGCAGAGAGGGTGACTTTACAAAGACTGCGTTTACTTTCACTGAGCCTCGGCTGTCCTTTGAAATATGAGCAAATAAGGACATCTTCTGATATGCCATGCTGACACAGTATATTTCCTTTGAACAGGACTTGATTTGCCACCGATATGGGCAGGAATTGGTAATGTGGCATCTGTGGATGCCACAGCACCTGCAGAACAGTAGACCATGTCCATCTGCAATTTTTATCAAAGAAATCATTTATTCTTAAGTGAATTAACTGAAGTATTAAAACACTGATGAATATTTCAAGACAAGTGTTTTCCACAAGACGTAGTAAAATTTGGGCCACCTTAAATTTTTTACTTGATTTTTTAAACTAAAAATGTTTTATTCTATGTGTAGCTTCCAGCACCCACAACACCATGCAGAATTATGTAATGGTGCCCACTGAACGAAAAAGGCGGTTGACTCCTGGTGTAAAATTTCAGCACTCTGTAATCAACATCACTCAAGCTCGGGCGACGATGGTTGTGGCTTGGTGGAAAACAGATGATCTCTCGCTCTGTCAGTCTGAATACTGCAGTTTTAGAGTGGGGAAATAGCCTGAATACTAGAGTGGGAAAATACTGAATACCTTTTGCAGAAGTAATCACGGGTGGTTATTACCCCCTTTCACGTTACAGCTATGCTACAGGCAGGAACAAGCGTGGACGACATAGCAAGGTAAGGAAAGCCAGATTCCTTCTGGGCAAGGCAAGAGGCAGAGAGGTTCTGATCCTCTGGGGAATGCTTCCCAGTCAAGTGGGAAGGGGGAGAAGCAGTCCCCCCATCAGCTGGCAAGTGAGCTTCTTACATAAAGCAGCATCAAAACAACTTGTGAATAATTCTACATAATAGAGCCAGATGTTTTTATCTGCTTTCATCAGCTCCTTTGCCAAGTTTATCTCATTAAAAGAGCCACCGGCTGGGAAGCCAACCTTGAAAGATACAAATCAAGGTTTCTTGGCTCGTAGGGTCCTGTACTTCCTCCTCGCTCCTTCTCTTTTAGATACAAAAACATGCTTGCTCCCCTGGGATTTGCAGAACCTGATGTAACAGGGGGGAGAGAAATCCAGCGTCTCCAGGTTGTTGACAAGTCTGTGGCCTGGAGCCTGGACCAGGACTTTTGCAATCTTAATCAAGTAAGAGTTTGTGTGCGTTTATGATTTAGAGTACTTTTTAGGTCCACGACAAAATAAAGAATGGGCAATATGAGCACCTACAATGGGGGGCAGGTAGCAGGAAGACTTTTGGGTGTGCAAAAATCAAACTAAGCCCCCAACTGAGGGTGCTGTCTGGCTACATGATTCATCTGCCCTAGTACCTAGTCTGCTGGCCTCCGAGGCCAATCCTAGTTCATCATAAAGTTCTGGCTTCCAAATTTGCTCCTTACAACTTGTCTCCTTGGTAAGGACTGACAGGATTAATTCCTGCCTTCTTAGGGCCTCACAGGCTCCTGACCCTCCCCTGTTGCTTACCAACTTGGCCCCTGCATTGCTTAGATTATGCTTCTGGTCTGAGAGATTGATAACCTCTCTTCTCACACACTTCTTTCTTGACCCCGTCTACATGCAACTTAGAATTCACTAAAGTTCTTCATTTGATCAATACAGCAGCACCACACGTTTGGCTCCCACTAACCTCAGGAACCTTGTGACATGCAATGTATACTCAGGGTCCTGATTAAAATATGGTTGTTCACCATCCCAATCCAGCCTTGACTCCCAAAATAACCATTTGCCTCCACAATGCATGATGTGGTCACCTTGCAGTCTATAACCTTCATAAAATACTGCAGTTGTGCATGGCATCTTAATGATGGTTCCCAGTCATGTGCCTCCACTGATTAAAAGGTATTTGATCCAGTGGAGGCTTTATAACTCATGGGTGGCCAATGTGTGGGGGATCAGGAGCCTTAAGTAAGGCTCCAAAGTCTTCAGAAGGCCACAGGAGGCCATCCAGTGATGTGGTAACATTATTAGAAAAGGCTTGATTGAGTTTTTCAGCCTTTACATATGTTTTGTGGGACCATAGGGTGAGAAATGGCAGTTGCTCCTCAAAAAACCTTAAAAATGGCCTGAAATCACCATTTTAGGTCTGATTTCAAGAATGGGAATTCTTTGAATCCCCAAAGTCTTCCACTCCCAATTCTATCCTTAAAGCTCAAAAAAAATTTAAAACCCAGAAAAAAATTAAAAAGCCAGGCTGAAATCAGCCCCTCAAATGATGATTTGAGGCAGATGTGGTAGGGGTGATAAGAGCAGAAATGACCTCCTGCTTAATTCCAAAAAGCAAAATTAAAAAAATACCCAACTGCTTAAATTCTCAGGCTGGGGGCCAGAAATGCTTTACTGGGGCTGTCTCTACTGTTTTAGCTGAACAGGAAAAGGAGGCAATCTTCCCTCCCCTGCTCCACATCCAAGTCATCCTCAGCCCTTTGGATTTCAATTCCTGGTTTTACGTTTTAATTATTTCACAGGATTTATTCCTATTTTACTATGCAAGGAGAAGAAGCAAGGTGCTGATATTTTCTTTTTAGTGATCTAAGTCAACAGCTTTCTTTTTAGCATCGAAATTTCACCTGCAGCTTTCCAAACAGATCACTAAAGCTGTTTCAAATTAAAAATTGACATTTTGACATCTCTATCTAATATTATTCTCAGCAGTGCATCCCCACAGAACCACAATGTTGTCCTAAATTACACATATGACTCCCCCGCCCCTGCCGTTTGGAAAGGCCCCGGACTAAATTAAATTGATGATACCTAAAACTCCGGTACCCAAATAAGGTAAACACAGAAAACAAGCCTGGAACAGAGAGAAAGATGATAAGAAGTAGATTTATTTGAAGTTTGCAAAATAAATTGGAATATTATAGCTCTGTCCAATCCCAGATTTCTGATCTTTTTACTTGTATTGTTCCTTGGGTGGGAACAATGATTGGTGGATTTGAGAGACAGGGCTGAATCTTTTATGAGCAAGGCAGGGAGCTTTGCTCCACTCCACAACTAATAGAGTGAACTTGGTACCATTGTGAACAAAATGGTACATAGGTGGCTAGTTGGATAAATCAGAAGTGATGAAATATGCAGACCTCCAGGAGGGTGCTGAACCATGACTCCTACAACCCCTATTAGCTGTGTTGGCTGAAGCTGCTAGGAGCTATGAATCTGTCACATCTAGTAGGCTGCAGATTCTACTTTGGACTGTAAGACTAAGCTCCTTCCTTTGTAGAGGATTCAGATTCCTTTTAGCTTAAACTGCCCTTAAGCTATTTCCAGCTACTGAGACACTCCAAAACCCCTTTCTCACAAAAGCCAGACACGCTGGCAAGCTTTGATTTGAAGTTTACCCACTTCAAACTGCAAGTAAAAGCCTGTATGACTGAATGTTCACCCTGAACAAAACCAATTATAGCCCTACATATGAAAGCTAGCACATTAAGAATTCAAGCTGGAATAGAAACGTTTGCCCCAACATACTGTGGTCTAGAAGGCGATATATAGAAGAGCATTAAATTTGTTGTCTGAAGCATTAGCTTTTGTCAGCTATGAAAGAACATGGGCCTCAAAAACTCTCACAATGGATGTGGTGGCAGCTACTAGATATGACACCGGGAAGACTGCAGATACCTTGGCAAATGCAAAGCTGTAAACTCTCACTAGCATCCCCCTTCCTGAGCTCTTTTGACTGGCAGTTATTGGCTCTGCTGCCACTACAGAAGGGCTGTGGCTGAGGACCAGCTACCCTGAGAGTTCATTCCGATGAGAACAGATCCTTCTCCATGTTATGAGGCTTAATTCCAAGAATCTGCTGAAACCTTATGGACTTAGTTTCCACTGAAAACCCATATAAAAGGGAGCCAAGCTTTGCTATGGGGCTGCCAACATCTCGCATTATTACATGAAAGATATGGAGCATCTGAGTCCTGGCACTGAGAAGCCAAGAGGAGCTGAACCACAGATACTGCCGAGGCTATGTTGTTCAAGGTCTTAACAATCTCTGGAGCATGGAGGCCCCATGCAGTAGGAAGCGGACTGAGAAGCCTTAATTCACTTCCTAAGAAGCAGCTGGATTTTACTGGAGAGCTAAGGGTTACCCAGAAATGCCTTGCTGCAGAGTTTGAGACAGTATCTGGAGAGCACACAATACCACACATACACAGTGGACTTGAGACTGAAGCCTGCTTGCTAAATTTGGGGATCCAAGCATCATTGTGAACTGCTACACCTATGCAGGAAGGTCCAGATCATAAAACTAGGTAATGCATATCAACTTCTTGGAAATCTCATATTTTACTTAACATACACACAAATTCCTAGGCCTCAAGGTTGCAAAAAAAAAAAAAAAAAGTTTGAAAATGCACAGACAACAAGCTCAGGTTGCCTAGTGGTGGTGGGAGGGGACTGATTACCATTTTCTGCAGTGGGAAGGAAGGCTGGGAATTGCAGGTCATTATGTTCTCTGTCCAATACTGAGAAGTACCAATCACCTATCTTGTGTCCAGGACAAAGCCAACTGGTGGAACAGTGGGTTTCTCCATACTTAAAGAATCCTCCATGTATTAAGCCATTGATTTTATTATTATCTTGCCCTGAAAATTCGGGTGTTACCCTGAATGCATCTTCATCTCTTTCCACTAACCCAACATCTCTGGCCTCAATGTATCATGGAAGCACACCATAAGATGGCCCTCCAAATCCTCACAGATGTACTGTGGAGTGTTTTGTTGAATGGACAAGGGGCAAGTAGAAGACAAAAAGACAGACATCGTACCTGCAGGGCACTGTATCCTCCAGTCACCTCTGGAGGACATATAGCAGAAATTCAAACACACCCAAACTCCATGAGATAGCCTGGATTTACTTACTATGAATCACAATTCATAGGTAGACTGAGTTAGAAGCAGAGGGAATTTTGAAGGCCACCTTCCCTTCAAACCCATCTTATGAAAGTTGAGGAAAGCAATACAAAATCACATCTGTGTTCAACATCCCTGTCTAGGAGTTCAAGTTAAAGACATCTAGAAGGAATCAGGTTGGATAAGCCTGGTTTAGGTTCTCTAGTCACTCTTTGGAGTGTGAACCCAGAGCCAACTACAGTATTACCTCTCACCCAAAGAAACTATGCATATACTCACTTGTCACACAAATGCAACCTACCAATGTCACTATCTCCAGTTACACCCGGTTCCAATGTCCCAAAAGGAAGGAGCCAGAAAAAAGGAGGGGAGTGCATCCTACTTTAGGAAAAAAAAAAACATCCGTGCCCTGTGAATGAAAGCCATGTTGGAAACGAAGCTTCTTTTTGTAGCATTAGAAGGTGGGGATAATCTCAAAGTCATTTTTAATAACGTTCTAATGGCTACAAGCTGCTTTGATAATACCACCAGTTTAACTGTTGGAAGATTTTACATAAAATAAATCCAGAAAAAGAGAGCCAGATTCTGTCTGTCTGTATAATATTGATACTCCCTAGATCAGTGTTTCTCAACCTTGGCAACTTTAAGATGTGTGGACTTCAACTCCCAGAATTCTGCTTTATAAATCTGAGATATTCTCAATGCGTTTTACAGAAGGTACCAATGTATCACATGCAAAAACTAATGTAGGGTCATAAATTACAATAATTTAATTTACATGTCACAGCCAGAGTCTGTCTCCACAATAATGATTTCTCATGTCATCCAACCATCATGGTCCAATATACCAAGAACAGGGACAAGACTATATTTTGTAACATTACCCAGCATACCTGGGTAATGTTACAAGATTTTCTCTAGTAAAGAAATGGCTCTCATGATAGAGGTGTGAGGTATTTGTTCCAAGCTTAGCATTATGGGCTAATCTATCAATTTTGGTTCATAAACTATGATTTCTTCCTTGGAATTGGTTTGGCCATGAGCTAATGCACAATAAACAAACCATGTTATGGTTAGCGTAATGTGTATATAGTGTACCCTAGCATTGTTCTTATGGAATAAGGATGATCCCATGCTTGCTCTTCCCTGCTGTCATGCAAAATAACAGCCTTTGTTACAATCCTTTATGATAAGGAACTGACAAATTAACTACGAGACCCTAGATGCCAAGGGTGGTGCTAGATATTGTAGGAAACATCTACCTAATGCTAAAATTCAGGAGCATCTTTTTATTTTTATTTATTTATTTATTTATTTAATCTAATTTATCCCCACCCATCTCCTCCCATCGGAGGACTCTGGGCGGTTTTGAGAAGGTTTTTCCTTATCCTTTCTCTGCTAACCTCTAGTAAACAAACACAAACACGACACAGCCATACTCCATGTTTCTGCCTGCTTACAGGGATCAGGCCATAAACCTCTTAACAATGCACTACCAACATTTTCCACAGTGTTGCTTAATTTTGTCTTATCCTACCTGTGATTACCAGCAATACCCCAAATAAGCAAGTAAAGGAGGCAGTAAACTTGGTAACTTGTAGTCCGTAAGGCTGAAAAGGAGCAGAAAGAAGCCAAACATCTCTGCCTCCTCCAAGTGGTAGCTACCCAAGTCCAAGATCTCAGCTCTTCCTTAGCATAAAGGAAAATAAGGCTGCCAGCAGCCTATATTTTGACACTACAGAGCTAAGCAATTCATGTATATCACACTAAAAATTTTAGCTTGGCAAAAATAATGCTTACTCACCAGGCTATCAAGTCCGCCTCCTAGAAGATCCACAGCACCCATTTGCATGGAAGACACTTGGGGCACATTCACTGGAGGCCCCAGATCAAGGTTCAAGAGGTCACCCAGGAGATCTCCCTGGGATGGAATCACCTGAGGTTGCTCCAGGTTTGTAGCAGCCATGGTTCCCACAGGGCTGTCTCCTGCATCAGTACTGAAGAGGGGTGGGTGGGAAAGAAAAGGTCATTTGGCTTCACTGTCAAGGAAGAGAGCAACACCAAAAACTTTCTCAAGCAAGCGGCTCTACACGGACTTTGCAGTGCAAGTATTCTTGTAAAAATTGCTCTTGTGAGAGGTGTGTGAGCTGTAAAATAGTTTGATGGTGAACAACTGTTATTTGTTTAAAAGTTGCATTCCATAAATACCTACCCAATCTATAAGGCTACTGAAATACAGAATAAAACACTGTACAAACAAAATCCAAAATTAAATAAGGTAAAGGTAAAGGTTTCCCTTGACGTAAAGTCCAGTCGTGTCCGACTCTAGGGGGTGGTGCTCATCTCCGTTTCTAAGCCTTAGAGCCGGCGTTGTCCGTAGACACTTCCGGGTCATGTGGCCAGCATGACGACATGGAATGCCGTTACCTTCCCGCCAAAGCGGTACCTATTGATCTACTCACATTTGCATGTTTTCGAACTGCTAGGTGAGCAGGAGCTGGGACTAGCAACAGGAGCTCACCCCGCCGCGCGGTTTCGAACCGCCGAACTTCCGATCGGCAGCTCAGCGGTTTAACCCGCAGCGCCACTGCGTCCCTCTCAATTAAATAACAAACTGAAAAATTAAAATAGGACCATTTAGTCATTGTGAAAGAACAGGGGCAACTGTGGAATTAATATCCTGCCAAATGGCTTGGAAAGAACATTCACCCAAAGCAGGCAAGGGAACTTGTGGCCTTCCAGGTGTTGCTAAACTACAGCTCCCAGGATCCTTCACCATTGCTTAGGAGTTCAACATTATCTAGCAGACGAGTTCCTCAACCCTGTTTCAGACAACGTGTCCTGTTTTTCTCAAATTTTCTGGCAAGATAAACAGTAAATTATGAGACTGCTTATGGCCTTTCCCCATATGCAATACTGTTTCTATTTTCAGGTTAATTTTGAGCCTGTTTTTAAATTTTGTATTACAAACTGGCCACATAAATTTTTAAGGACATCAGGACAGGGCAATATTTATATACATGGACCTTTCCAAAGCAACTAATACACAAGGCCATTCTGCCTCTCTTACCTTCCGTGATGGATGGGCAGGTGCTTGCGATGGATTCCATGGCTGCCCTCCACAAAGGCATTGGGTGGTTTGTGGTACACCGAAGCCAACGAACCAATGTGGCAAATGAGCTCATCCAGCAGAGTGGGCTCAATCAAGTCGGTCTCTTCAGAGATCAGGGGCTTCTCTGACAAAACCACCTCCTTGGCAGTGACGGGGTCTGTGGAGAGGAGTCGCCAGTAAATGTAGCCACGGTCACGCAGATCTGGGTTGTCAGAATCCTGAGGCAGAAAAAGATTTTCTGTTAATGGATAGTGATTTGGAGCAAACTTTGACATAGGAATAGAGAGGGTGAAGGGGAAAAGAATGCATAGGAGCCAAAGGTCAAAGGTAGGGCCTTTGGATATTTCATACTCTCCATAGAAAAATCATGAACATTCCTCACATATCTGAGACTTAATAAGATTATGCAAGATTGGGTACCCCAGAATGGGTCTTTTCAGTGATAGTCCTATCTATAGCATTTTAAATCAGTTTTTTTCAAACTGTGTTCCATGGAACCCCAGGGTTCCCCCAGAACTCAATAGAGTTCCATGAGGAACTAAGGGGGAAAAAAAGTTTGCTTGAATGAAGCCATTTTTTTTTATCATTAGAGCTTTGCCTCTTGATCAAGGATTCTGGGGATTTTTTTAAAACTTGCAGGTTCTGTAGCCTGAAAATGTTTGAACCCCCTGCTTTAAAGAACAACAATTTGCAAGACTATTTGCACTCCCAAATAAATGTTTAAAGTTTGCTTTTTTGCAGGCTGAGAGTTCTTCTTTTAAAAAACTCAATGTTTTACAAGTTTCAACAACGTTGTCTGACGTGAGTTCAGCACCCCTCACCTTGGTTCTGTTTGAACAATTGTGCTTAAGTGGGTCAAGTGCAGGGGGCATGATTAGTGTGTGATGTTAACAGTTAAACTAGTCAGCGTAAGAGTGGAGGTGTAGAGGCAGCATATAGGGAGCCAGTTCTAGCCCCAGCATCCCTGTGTTGTATTGTTCAAATAGGGATGAGGAATTGACAGGATCCTGTCCAGGACAAAATCCCAGAACAGTCCACAAAAGGGGGCTTCTTTAGGTACTTCACCTCTGCCAGTTTTACTTTTTGTCCCCTGTGGCTACGGAAGTGATAGATGAGTAACCGGAAGGGGCAGGGGTGCGTGGGTAAGCCCTCTTTGATTCCGACCATGAACCTGATGAGGCCACTGCAAATTTTACTTTATTGTTCTGGGGAAGAAAACACAAGAAAGTGCCATCTTTCCAGACTCCTTGGGAGCAGTTGGAAAGACAGAGAAAATGGCTACTCCCTGTTTGACTGGGGTGCTGGCTTAGAACTCTCTTGGACTGAAGTGGTACAACTATTTAATAATTCCCTTCTCACCCCTATGGGTGGTGTGTGTCTTCCTCAACCTTGGGGTCCTCTCTATCAGAGAGCTGGGAGTTTGAGAGTTCTGAGCAGGATCTTAGCTGTACCTAGCACTGCGCTGTTCTGGACAGAGAGCTCAGATGCTGCTCCTGTGATCTGTTGGAGCCACTCTCCCAGCTTAGCAGTCACAGCCCTGAGTGCTCCTACCACCACTGAGACCACTTTGGCCTTCACTTTCCACATCCTCTCCAGTTCCTCCTTCAGGCCCTGGTACTTCTCCAGCTTCTCATACTCATTCTTCCTGATGTTGCTGTCACTTGGCACCACTACATCTATCACCACCACTGTCTTCTGGTCCTTGTCTATTTTATACACACACATACACACACAGCTGGAGCACAAAGTTAAGTTTTTTTTTCTGGATATGCTCTGACTCAGTCAGTTGAGCTATGACAACCCATGTAAACTTAATTGCAAAATGTTGTTTTTGGTCTGCTTTGGTCATTGTTTAGTTTTGGAGATCTGTATTCTCTGATGGAGTTTTAAAGCCATACCATCACATGAGTACACAATGGTAGGAAAGCACAGATGGCCCCTTGGGTTGTGATTTTAGGACCTGTCAGTGTGAAGTTGTTAGGATTTCAATATATGTCATACTATCAAGGAGGATACATTTTAAAATGGTTCCTGAAACCTGTAGAGGTATACTGCACTTTCCATTTTGGATTCTTCACATATAAATTAGGTCTCCCTGATATGTTCTGGAGCTCTGTAGTTTTTTAAACTTCAGATTTTTTAATATGGCTTAACACAGACATGGGGGATTTCTGGCCCTTTGGATGTCACTGAATTATGACTCTCAATATTACTCACCATTAGCTGGGCTGCTGAAAACTGCCATTCAGCAATATCTGAAGGGCCACAGGTTCTCCATCCCACAAACCTATCCCCATAACCATCTCACAGGCTCTGCCTCATGTTCCAACCCCCATGCCCAGTGACACAGGAACGTCTTCAAGGCCTATGAAAGGCCAACTGGGCCAGGTTATTCTAATCTCTGGGGGTATGATGTTCCAGAGAGCAGATGCCACAACAGAAAAGGGTCTCATCCTAAGTCCTGCCAGATGGAGCTCTTTAATAGTTGGGACTTGTAGCATGCCTCTCCTGCTGGATTTGACTGGACGGGGAGACACAATCAGGGAGAGGCGGTCCCTCAAATAACCTGGCCCCATGCCATGAAGGGCTTTATAGGAAACTACTAGCACCTCGAATTGACTATCTAAGTAGCCTTCCTTCTCTGAGAAGTGTTTTTGATAAAGCCATGCAACTCTCTATGTAGCATCCCTGCACGTAAGACTGGTGATCTCCCTGTGTTTAATGCTGGTACTACACAAGCAACAAAGAAACAACTTACAGAATCTTTGCTATGGCAGAATGTGACCGTCAGCCGCATAACAGGCTTTTCCCCCCAAAGCAAGAAGTAGATACGGTGTTGTTAACTGTGAGAACCGGGAATGAAATACCACCTCTGATTACCAAATGCTGGCCATTCCATGGCTTTCTGTGGACAGCAGAAAGGCGGTCAACTTTCCCTGCTGTTGTCCATTAGTAATCAGAGGTGCCCTGCTTGCCCTTAAAAAATGTAGAGGCTCCATCCAGACATCCCAGTCTATAGTGGCTCACAGACACACTTCCAACTAATTTATTTAGTCCCCTTTTAAAACTATCTACACCAGCATCCATTAGCCCTAGCGTTTCTTTCTTTTTTTTAATAGGCGCTCCTTAATCTGCAGGACAGACACTGGCATGGAAAGTAGCCACACACTGCTGACCATTCCAGGTTGGTATTATTCAAACGTTACCAGCAACTGGATGGAAAGGGAATGTGCTACAGTGGTTCCAACATCACTGCAGACAATATAAATAACCAAGCCTTGGGAGGACCTTTTGAGAGTGTAACGATGATGCTAACACTTTTCAGCACAGGAAGTGTAGCTGAACCGGGTTCTGTGCCTTACCTGTGTAGCAAGACTCAGCACTTGCTGGACCAGTTCCTGTGTTTCAGACGGCTTCTTCAAAAACAGCTTCACGATGGCAGTCAGCAGAGTGAGCTGCACCTGGAGGAAAAGCAAGAACAAGGCAATGAGGAAGGTTTATAATGGAGGAGTTACATTTCCAGTACCAGCCTACCTTAGGGAACATTGCCTTCAATGGGGCATAAAGCTCAAAAAACGAAAGGCTAAGCAACTGTGTGATGCAGCTCCTCATGCCATTAACAAAGAAAAGCAGCCTCAAGGGATCAGCTCTAAACTTAATCTAGCATCCTGCTTCCCACAATCGCCAATCAATCTGATGTCTCCAGGAAGCAGCGAGCAAGTCTGGGGGAAAAAATGGCTCGTCCATATTTACATCTGAGCAGCCAGTACTTAGGGCATATTGCTCTGAACCTGGATGTTCCATATCTATATATTACTGAGGCTTCTGCATAAATTGCCAGAACTACACCAACTATGCAAACGTAAGAGACATGGGCAGATCCAGAAGAACCCTGAGTTATACACAAATGCAAAAAACTCTGCAGGGGGAAACTAATGCTGAGACATGAAAAGAGGGGGAAATGTTCTGATCAGCTGCTGAGAAGCAGGAACAAAGCTGAGTGAATGAAAAGAATGACAGACAAATACAATTAGCAAAGACAGACCGTTCTCTGAAGAGATAATATCCTGATTAAACTGAGAGGCTATTTTTAAATACCTTCAGGGATGGCATGACAGCTGTCTGCCAAAGTCGAAGGTTTGAAAGTACTTGGAATTTGGCATCAGTGTGTGGTGACAAAGAAGAAATCCCTGTTCTCTCTTAAAACAGTGAATGAAGAGCAAACTCTTCCCCAACAGCTGGGAATTATGATAGCTGGATGTAGCTGGAGGGCAAATGGTCGAAGGACGTTGCACTAGGAGGGGTATAGCGGCACATAGCCCAGACTGGGTGGAGAAACAACAGCTTGTGGAAAGAGAAACGTGGGCAGGCTTTTGGCCAGTGCCAAGCTGCTGAAATCAAGTATCCAGTCTCTTCCTTCAAAGAACTGAGACAAAAATATGGAGATATCAGTATTACCTGGGTACTTTCATCATGGAAGCCCTCCAGAAAGCTCTCCAAGAGCTCATCCGCATTGTCAATTCTCTCTGCGTATTCGCCCACAATCCAGATCATAGCTGCTCGGGCATCTGGCTCATCCAGAGAATCAAGGTTTTCACAAAGTGTGGCAATGATACTCTCGTACCTAATTTAAGCGAGGTAGAATTGGATAGGGTTATTATGGTCAACTGTCCTGTGCTCTCAATTTCTTTCTGCCCAGCTTCTAGATGACATAGTTCTAAAACAAACCTTGCATTCACCCTCCTTCTTCTCCAAGCTCCTCAGCTACTGCTTTTAATTACTGTTCCATCCACTTTAATAACTTCCTATCCTTTATTTATCAAGTAGTTTCTCTTATCTATTTCAAGTCTCTCTAGCCCTGCAAAGTATCCCATCCCAGCGTGTCCCATTCCTGCTTTCCAGCTTTTAAATAATTATTAGTAGCTCTAATCATTAATTACTAGAATCAGTGAAGGCCTGTAGATGAGTTGGGCAGAAACAGGTTAGGGTTTAGCAGTAGCACATGTCAAAGGGGACTGGTTATCTTTGTTGACCACAAGTTAAACATGAACCAGCAATGTGATTCATCTGCTAAAAAGGCAAATGAAAAATAATTTTTCCACTCTGTTCTGCCCTGGCCAGACATAACTTGTGTATTGTGTCCAATTCTGGACACTGCAGTCTAAAAAGGATATTGACCAATGGAACAAGTTTGGAAGAGAGCTACCAAAATGGTAAGGGGTCTGGATACCAAGCTCTGTGAAGAACGGTTAACGTATCTGGGTATATTTCGTCTATGGAAGAGATGGCTGAGGGGAAATAAGATGAAGACTCTGAAAGGCTATCAAATGGAAGTGGACTTACACTCTACTGCCCTAGGGGGAAGGACCAGAACCAGTGGGTTAAAACTATAAGGTAGGATGTTCAAGCTAGACATCATGAGGAACTTCCTGACTGTACAAGCTGTCAACTAGTAGACCAAGTTGCCACATGAAGTGGTGTGTTCTTTTTCAATGGAGGTGAGGATGATCATCTGTCAGAAATGCTCTAATGCAGCAGGAGTTGGACTAGATGCCTTCTAGGTTCCCTTCCAACTTTGGGATTCTAAATCTATGGAGAGTAACTGCATTCACTGTATTTAATCAATGCCACCTGATTTTTCTCAATTCAAGCTGCCCTGCCCCCACATTCCTACACCATTCACCTAAAGGCCATACAAATGGGCACCCTTTAAGTAAACCACAGCCAGTATTTGCAAGGATGCTTCTGCACACGTCACTTGCTAGCTGTACTTACTTGTTGGGATACTTGCGGAAGATGTCTCGGATGACCACGATGGCTTCCTGCACTACATAGTTGACCTTGGTCTGGATGAGATCCAGAAGTGTGCTCACGCAGCGCTCGGCAGATTGCTGTCCGAAAGGACAGAGCAGAGAACAAGTAAATAGAGCAGAGCAGAGGACTTCAAGTAGAAAGTCAGCTCCAGTTTAAAGGCTGCCCTGGTTATGCCTCACAATTCTACACATACCACATCCACTCCCTTCTCAGAAATCAGAAGGCAGGGGTCATGTCACAAAAAATCATCCTTTCATGGCAAACATCCCTAAATGGTATGAAATGAGACATGTTTATTTCGGTCTATGATTAATAGATATTACATACTATGCTTGAAGTACTTTTGCTGCTGGCATTGTTAATATTTTTTAAAGTTATGGCAATTGCCTTGGGCAGATTATCAGTCTCAGAATGAATGACAGTACAACTCTGCATCATGTCCCTTTCCAACCACATGGACAGAGAGGACTATCTTTCCTGAAGTGTAATTACAGATATCTAGGGCCTTACTAACTTAATCAGCCTTTGCTGAAGAGAGGTATTTTTCCCACAGTCTTCATACTGGATAACATTTGAATGTTTCCAGTGTAGCAGAAACCATTGCTGATACAAGAGACTATCTACCATGAGTCATTGCTCTAGGAAATGCAGTGGGAAGTAATCCCCAACACCACTGGGAAGGGACCCCGGAGAACCTCTGCCTGTCCCACCCAATTATCTAATCCTAAATTACAGCCTGATGGCAAATAAAGCAGCTTCCTCTGTTCCCAATGCTTCAGTGTTTGGGTGGGTTTCCACATCTAAGAAAAAGGCTACAGCTTAATAGCAGAGCACCTATTTCTCATGGAAAAGCCAGGCATCCCACCACTTGTCCTAGAAACTAAAAAATCACCTAAATAGTACTCCTTTTGAAATGGCTGTCTGCTGAATGAACTGAACTTGAAATCTTCCTGATTCAGCCCCAAATATTTGCCCTTTTTCTAAGACAAACAGTTTCCAAGAACAGGTTTCTGTTTCTGTTAAGGTCAATCAACATCAAATAATGTTTATTGTTAGGAAAGCAGCTAGGGATTTTTTTGGGGGGGGGGTAGGGAAGATCAGTCTGTTCCAGAGATAAGATGCTCTTTAAATTACAACAGTTCCCCACTGACTGAATGGTGTTGCCTAAATCAAGGGCTCTGAAAGCAGAGAGAACAATAAAAGGCAGCATTTCCCAGAGGACTGAAAGCTATGTATGTGTTTTCACTCTGAACCGAAGAGCAAGATGCTGAAAATGCTCTCTTTTAGGATGAGTAAAAAAAAAGAATTTACTACACTCAGATACTCTATTCTCCAACCATATTTCTGCACAGGGGTGCCCCACAAAGAGGTGTGTCAAAGAAAAAAAACAACCCCTCAATGCATGTAAAAAAGGGCAGGGATTTGATCACGTAGTTGCCATATTGACCTTTTTTACCCCACCTTCCAACACCCTTGTTTCTGCATCAGCCACCATGAATCTGCCAGAACTGAGTGTGGTGGTAGTGTGTGAACACCACGTGGTCTACATCTGGGCCATGTATGATGGTGTCAACTTTGTGTTTAACACCACTTCTTTTCAAAGGGTACTTCTTACAATTTATATCCTGACCAGCTACAGCAATTTAATGCAAAAGCAACACCAAGGAAGAAAAGCTTCTCACTTCAACTTTGATGGCGCATCGCCCAATGGCACGGACAGCTTTGCGGACAAAGTCTACATCCACTTCGGTGGCATACTCCTTGAGTTCTGCCAAAACCTGTTGGAAACACATAAAAAAATATATCCAGATTGAATCTGACTATGGTACCATTTTTTGTTGCCCCCATCCCCTACCGGCTTGCTACCACTGATCTGATCCAATAAAAGGGAAGCATCCCCCTTACACGTTTCTAGCCCTCCTGTTGCAGAGAAATACAAACACACTGGAAATGTGTTACAGGAGGAGAGAGATCATAACCATTTTAAGCCAGGGGGCAGATTGGGAATGCTGGGACCATGTCATTCTCACTAAAGAATTCCCAGGGTAGGAATGGCTATACCCACAGAGCCATTTACCAGAAGGCCAACCAAGCAGTGGGCTGTAGCCACCCACCTTTTCATTGTCTAAGAATGTTTATGTTGGGTTCAGGTCACGCAGCATATAGACTTGCCACAGAACCTTAAAAAATTAGAGAGGGCAGGGAGCTGGACAGGGGTCAAGAAATGTGTTATTTGGCACCATGACACCCTGAGGTGCCATGTTGGGGACTCAAGGATTACAAGTAACTGCAGAGCTAATGGAGAAGCACTTATCTGAAGGCACTTTCTAGAGCAATGTGAAATGACACCCACTGAGTCCCAGGACTGACCTGAGCAATGTTGGCCTGGGATGCTAAGCGAATCATGATATCAAGTTTCTCCAGCTTCACGTAGATGGGGTCATTGTATTTCACAAAAAAAACCTTGATCTCCTGCTTCAGGATTTCAGGCCTGGGAGGGGAATGAGCACACACTAAAATTACCACCAAGCAGCACTCTCATTCATTCCTGACCAAAAGCAGATATGCATTTGCTTTCCAGTTAAAGAAGCGTCATGTACCCTCACAGGAGATGTGAAAGCAACTCAAATCAGTTTTCCTCAATCTACTGCGCCTCTGAATGTGCTGGATTATATTATCCTAGTTAGCCCAGACACTGTGCTGGCTGGGAATAATGGGAGCTATAATCCATCCTGCCAGGAGGTCTGGCAGGTGAGGAAAGCTGTATTAAGTCACCTGCTAATAGAACTATAATAGCGTTCCACATTTGCCCGATCCCCCTTTAAAGGCATTTCAAGCAATTTACCAGGAACGTACCTTTTGGTAGCCAATGCCATTAAACAACTCTGTATTAAATATCCCTAATGTTATGGAATACCAGGATCAGCCCCAGTTGGTCAAACAAAACTGTCTCATATGCAATTAATCAATCAGAATCTTTGAAACAACACCTTCCCTTGTGCCCTGACCTTTTCTGCACAATCAAGTTGATGTTCCTCAAAGCAACGTATTGGACTTCAGGCTCGCCGGACAGCAGGGTGACCAGTGGAGGGGCCAGTTTCTTCAGCAACATGTTGTAATAGTCAGAGTCCTTGGGGAGAAGCTCCAGGAACTTCATCAGCACTTTGACAGCCGAAAGCACAACAGCGGAGTTGGCATGAGAGAGGCGCGGTGTCACCCGTTCGCATATGCTGCCGAAGAAGAGAAGCAAGAATGGCGGCTTAGGCTGTTCTTTCCTGCTGGGAAACCCTGGCTGTGCTGGAGAGACACATTTGGATAACCCAGAACTAGCCAGCAACACGGTGCTTTTTAAAAAGTTTTGCTGTGCTAAATCGGATACTCCATTCAGTAGATCCATGAGGGACCTGACTGTTTTCTGTTGATAATCAGAGGTGCTAGTAGAGAAGCAGATAAGCAGTGCATATTGAAGATAGCCAGTTTACTGCTGCTGGTCCCCAACATCTGGAAGTAAAACTGGTTCAGATGTAATCTGAAATACCTGGATTAATCAGTTGCGGACTGACTGCCTGTGTTTGCTTATTCTCAGCCATTGAACAGTAGCTTGAAGAGAGAAGTTTTACCCTTCTCCCAAAGTGTACTGAGAATCAGACTTACAGGGGGAAGGAAGTTTCACTAAAGCAAGGCAGCCAACAAAAGCGTCATGATAGCTGTCATCATCTGACCTATGGAAAACACAGCTCAGAGGCCAAGATTAAGTCAAGCTTGACTCCTCATGACATGGAGATACCCAAACAATTTTATTGCCAACAGTACAGAAAGGGGGGGGGCTGCTTTTTCCAATATGTTTTTCAACTTCCCAATCTAGGCTATGCTCCTGGGATTCCCTGGCAGCTTAGATCCAGGTACTGAGCCTGATGCTGGATACGAGGGCCCAGGTGTTGCCACCTACTGGGATAACACAGTTGGGAAGCAGTTCTCAGTTCATGGGATGGCAGAAAGAAGACTGCATCACTTGACTTCTGCTTCTCATCACAGGCTTCCTACACCCCTTCAAAATCTGCTCTGTAAGATCTGAGGAGTCTGCAGAGCAGATTTTAAGAGTGGGAGGCGGAAAGGGGAAATCACACCCCTCCTGCTCCACTTACAGAAACTTACCTTTGGATATACCCAAATGAAAGGAAGAACCTTTTGAAGTTTTGCATGCCAACACTGTTAGTGGCTTAATATTAACATCGGATTTTCTCAATGTCTGGTTTTAATGAGAATGTACCCCCAGCCATAGAAGCTTCCCGGGCAACTTGAGGCCAGTTGCTTTGCCCCAGCACAACCAACCTCCCCAGGGTTGATGTTCTGGGATAAAAACCGGGAGTGTTCCACATTGCTATAAGTCTAATGCCTACATATATAAAAATAATGCAAGTCAAGTTTCTGCTTGTTGAACATGCCACTATTCTCAAGTTGTGTATATCTCAAAGAGTTACTGAAGACTAACCAAAGTAAACTTCTGTCTGCTTAGGATTTAATTCTTCTTTAAGCAATCTTTATACTGACAGATACAAAGCAGGTCTGAGAAGATGAAAATCAGCAATTATCCTGAACTGAGAGTTCATTGACAAAAATGGATAATAAGTCATCCCCTAACTCCCAAGGTTGGGTAAGGTGACTGACAATGTGGTGGCTTCTCAACTTCAGGCAATTCTGGAGGCAGCAGAGTATGTTGACCCATTTCAAAATGGCTGTGAGGTTCAGACTGCCTTGGTCCTCTTGATCTGAGGATCAGCAGAAGGAGGGTGACTCATTCTTGACTTCTCTGTGACTTTTTATACCATTAAGCATAATACCCCTCTGGATCATCAAATAGATTTGGGAAATGGTTAAGTCATAAAGATCTATTAAAATTCGATCAAGGTGGTCTGCCTATTTTAAAATCTCGGGAAGAATTACAAAATGAAGGCCACACGTGTAATTGGTTTACTTACCTTCAATTAAACAAACAACTTAAGTTAGATAAAAAGAACTATACATTTAAAAAAGAAGAATCAGAATTTGAAAAACAATTATATTTAAATAATGATCATATTATCACAAAAACGTATAAAATCTTGTTACAAACAAATCAAGAAAATGAACAAGTTAAAACATGCATGATTAACTGGGCAAGAAATATTGGTTATGACATTCCATTAGAAAAATGGGAAAAATGTGGACTAAAGATTTAAAGGTTTCATTATGTCATAATTTAAAGGAAATTTTTTATAAGATGATGTTTAGGTGGTACTTGACACCACAAAAATTAGCAAAAATGTACAATAACACCTCAAATATATGTTGGAAATGTCAGCAAATGGAAGGAACGTTTTGTCGTATGTGGTGGACCTGTAGCAAAGCTAAAAAAATTTGGGCACAGATTCATGAAATGTTTCAGAAAATTTTTAAGAAAAAGATTGGGAAAAAAACAGATTTTTTAAAATTAGGTCTCTTTGATGGCGATCAACAAGAAAAATATAGTAATTTGATGCTTTGCATGATCACAGCGGCCAGATTAGTATATGCCCAGTATTGGAAAAGGGGAACTATTCCAACAATGGAAGAATGGATAATAAAACTCATCAAATTAGCACAAATGGCAAAATTAACATGTTTAATGAAAGATGATAATATTTTGAAATTTAAGGAAACGTGGCAACCAATTCTGCATTCAGTTGTTGAAAATGAAGTAATGATATTGGGTTTCTTACTGTAAAGAAGCGAATATTTAGAAATAAACAGTAAAATAAGAGTTCAAAATTATTGGGAGTTACATTAGGGGTCTTAATATATATCTTTAGCTAGTTTAGTCGGAAACCTTTTACTTATATGATTTTGTATATGTTGATACACCTTTTTTCTTTTTGAGAAAGAAAGGTTAAAATTATAAGATGTATCACTAACATAGTACATTATAGCAAGATGTGTGGAAATGCATGTTCATTTTTTCGTTATTTTGTTTTGTTGAAAAACCTTTTTGCATACATGTCTTGTAGAACTTTTTTTGTAGAAATTTTTAATGAATAAAATTTTTTGTTTAAAAAAGAGATTCGGGAATAGGATACATAACTTGGCAATGGTTTTACTCCTATCTCTCAGGCGAATTTTAAATGGTCTTGCTTGGAGACAGCTGCTGTTGCCACAAAAGCTATTCTTGGTGCCCCTCAAGGCTCCATTCTCCCTCTAATGCTTTTCGGCATCCATAAGAAACTGCTGGGGGAGATCATCAGAAGGTTTGGAGCTGGGTACTGTAAGTATGCTGGTGATTTTTGTTGTTTATTCGTTCAGTCGCTTCCGACTCTTCATGACTTCATGGACCAGCCCACGCCGGAGCTTCCTGTCGGTCGTCAACACCCCCAGCTCCCCCAGGGACGAGTCCGTCACCTCTAGAATATCGTCCATCCACCTTGCCCTTGGTCGGCCCCTCTTCCTTTTGTCCCTCCACTCTCCCTAGCATCAGCATCTTCTCCAGGGTGTCCTGTCTTCTCATTATGTGGCCAAAGTAGTTCAGTTTTGCCTTTAATATCATTCCCTCAAGTGAGCAGTCTGGCTTGATTTCCTGGAGGATGGACTGGTTTGATCTTCCGGCAGTCCAAGGCACTCTCAGAATTTTCCTCCAACACCACAGTTCAAAAGCATCAATCTTCCTTCGCTCAGCCTTCCTTATGGTCCAGCTCTCGCAGCCATGTTACTACGGGGAACACCATTGCTTTGACTATGCGGACCTTTGTTGTCAGTGTGATGTCTCTGCTCTTAACTATTTTATCGAGATGTGTCATTGCTCTTCTCCCAAGGATTAAGCGTCTTCTGATTTCCTGACTGCAGTCAGCATCTGCAGTAATCTTTGCACCTAGAAATACAAAGTCTTTCACTGCTTCTACGTTTTCTCCCTCTATTTGCCAGTTATCGATCAAGCTGGTTGCCATAATCTTGGTTTTTTTGAGGTTTAGCTGCAAGCCAGCTTTTGCACTTTCTTCTTTCACCTTCATCATAAGGCTCCTCAGTTCCTCTTCGCTTTCAGCCATCAAAGTGGTATCATCTGCATATCTGAGATTGTTAATGTTTCTTCCAGCGATTTTAACTCCAGCCTTGGATTCCTCAAGCCCAGCATGTCGAATGATGTGTTCTGTGTACAAGTTGAATAGGTAGGGTGAGAGTATACAGCCCTGCCGTACTCCTTTCCCAATCTTAAACCAGCCCGTTGTTCCGTGGTCTGTTCTTACTGTTGCTACTTGATGCTGGTGATATCCAAATCTATTTATCTGTGGTATCTTCAGGAAATGCTGGGGTTCCCTGGAATGTCTGCCTGCAGTCACTAATGGCCTGAATGAGGGATAATAAACTGAAATTGAATCCAGACAAGATGGAGATGCTCACTGTGAGGGGACATAATTTCGGAGAGACAGTATCCTGTTCTGAATAGGATTACACCCTCCCAGAAGAAGTAGGTATGCAATTTGGGGAAGTTTTTCTTCTGATTTCCAGATTAAGGCATTAGCAAAGGATGAATTTTATCAGCTTCT
Organism: Candoia aspera; assembly: GCF_035149785.1. NCBI lineage: Eukaryota > Metazoa > Chordata > Lepidosauria > Squamata > Candoiidae > Candoia > Candoia aspera. Next base: position 17,302,623 of record NC_086153.1, read on the forward strand.
GCATTCCTTTCTGGAAGATAATGGCCTTCAAATTGTAACGCATGTGCTGGTAACATCCAAGCTTAACTACAGTAATGTATTTTATGTCAGACTGCTTGTGCATCTAAAATGGAAAATTCAGTTCATACAAACATCAGCAACCAAGTTGATCTTATAATAAAAGGCAGGATAAAAATATCATCATCATCATCATCATCACCATCATCACCACCACCACCACCACCATCTTGAGAAGATTCCAAAGTTATTGTAATATTACACTTGTGCTTAAAACACTGCACTGGCTGCCAGTTCATTTCTGGGCAAAATACAAATTACTGGTCATTACCTTTAAAGCCCCATAGAGTTTAGGTCCAGGCTATTTCAGAACTCTTTTGGGGGAGATGGGCGATGACGAAATTTGATAAACAAACAAACAAACAAACAAACAAACAAATCTCTTTCTATAGGAACCTCCACATTAACTGAGATTATCTGAGGAAGTTTACCTACAGTTGCCATGAGCTGTCTGGTGATGACTTGGGAACTGAACCTTCTCTGTCACCACTCCAGCCCTTTGAAATACACTTCCTGCAAGGTGGAGGGGGCTGACATCTTTTTTGGCTTTTTAAAATGTCCTTAAAACTCTATTTTTTGTCCTACCTTTTAACTGTTGATCTTATCTTTCATTATACTTGTTCATTTTAGTTGCTTTTATACTTGCTATTTTAATTTTTTTGAACATCTCAATTTTACATGTGTTCTTTATAGTAAGCCACCGAGTTTGGTAGTTGGTTGTATATCAAATAAATGAATAAAATAAATCACATGTGACCAGATGACACCACAGGCTAAGCCAAAAAAAGTAAGCCAGGGTTAGCTTAGCGTGATATGTGAACCCAGCCAGGAGCTGGGTATTAGAAGACCTATTGGGAGGGACTTTCATAGGTCAGAAGACACTGTACCCCCTGCCACAGTGAAGAAGTCATAGAATTTTATAAAAATCTCAGTAAAAGGAAAGGAGAATTCCCATTCAAGTAGAGTAGTCACAAATAAGCCTACCTTTGGGCTTCACGGTCATCCTTTGGGTTGTAGTTGGAAAGGCAGTCTAGAATAAATATCTGCCCCCACTCCGTGCACTCATTTAGAGCAGTGAGTAGCTTGTTGATGTTCTGAGGGTTTAGATCTAGCAAATTGCTATTTGGATGAGATTCGCTGATTTCAGACAAGGCAGCAACAGCATTGGCCACCACCTGGCAGAAAAGAGGGCAAAAAACTTGATACTCAATAGTGGAGCTGAAGCTTGGCAATTCTATTTACATTGCACCAACCTCTGGAGTCAATCCGCAGGGCTGACTGGGATTTTTTGAAATGGTTAAGTAAGCTGTGTTACAGTCCACTTCCTTTTTTTATCAGATTACAGTACTTGATTTAAATAGACCTTCTGATCAACCGATAAATTCAGTCACAGTTTGTTTATATTTATATACTACTTCTCCACATGGACTGACAGGGGTTTACAAAATCCAATCAACCAATAAAAACAAATAGATAATACATATAAAACAATTTGTAATATGAAATTGATATTTATAAATAATACATATGAATATTTTTTAAAAAAAATCTACCTGGAAGCATCTTCCTGGAAGACGTTCCCTCTTCAATACTACATGCACAGAGATCATGGTTCTTCTGAGATTATGCATGTCACAGTATGTGCATTTGGTTTTTTGAACCCTGATGACTGAATAAGACATCGCTAGCTGGACTTGCACACTGCAGTCATAAAGCATGGTTTGCAAACTACAATAGCCACATAACATACAAAGCCAAAACCAAACCAAACACACTTTGGATCATTACAGTGTACAAACCTTTCACAGTAAGATTTAGTGAGTCCATCCAGTCAGACTTATGATCACATAAAAAGAATTTCTTAGAAATAGTTGCTTCAGGAATAGTTCTGAGTTATAAAACTATTGTATACTGTATACCTGTAGTCAAAATGTTGGTTTTAATCTTTTAAGACCTCAATTGCATATGGACAGATGACCTAAAACAGCCTCCCCCAAACTGGCATAATCCAAATATGTTGCCCAACAGCTCTTGACCAGGAAATGTGATGCTGCTTACTCAAAAAATTGAAACAGAAAGTTGTCCTCATAGTCCAGGTCAAGCATGTCTACAAGACTGTATATTCAAGAAGCTGTCATGTATCCAAGCCAGGAAGACTATCTCTGCTGGAGTCCCTGATGCGCAATCACTGGACTAGGCAGCCCCCTATCTTAGCAAAACAAGTCCAAAGATAAGATGCCCATCCAGGTGCGGTGAAGTGTGTTGGAGACAGATTCTTAGCCCCCCAAACATTTCTTACTAAGAATAGCATGCTCAGATGAAGATCACATGGCAGGATGTAAAGCAATTGCTCTGCCAACAAAAATGCTGCAATGAATGTAGGGAAGGAAGTGGTCTGCTTCTCCCCACTGGGGGAACCCCCCAAAAAATAGGATAGAAAAAGTTACCCAGGGAAGAGTGAAACAATGAAAAAGCAGGAGGTGATCCAGAACAGGGAGAAAGAAAAGCAATTAAATTACTCCGTTATCATCTAAGGCTAATTGGAAATTAAACCAAGTATGGAATGGAAGTAACGAAGCAGAATACTTTGCCATTTAACACACTGAATTTTCAGTTTAACATCCCATCAAATTCTAAGAAAGGGACAAGTAACACAGGCGGGGAAAACAGCTTCATGACAGATACTACTGGAAAGGGCTGGCAAAAGAGGCCAAAATGACTGGAAGAAAGCATAGCTGGCCATTCTGGGCAATATATTTATATGGAGGAGGAGGAGAGTCCTCAACACTGGCATTAACAATATAGGCTGTGTTGGCTACGTTAATGTCAATGTTGAGGACTCTTCTCCATGCATTTGATTTGTTCTTTTTCAAATCCATCTGACCAGATGCAGAAATGGCACCTTGCAGAATACTGCTCTTCTACAACTCCCCCCCCTTTTCTTAATCCGTTCAATTGTGTCCAATCCTCAGAGTCTGGCTGGACAAGTCCCTGCAGTTTTCTTGGCAAGGTTTTTCAGAAGTGGTTTGCCTTCTTCCTAGGGCTGAGAGAGAGGGGACTGGCCCAAGGTCACCCAGCTGGCTTTGTGCCTAAGCCAGGGCTAGAACTCACAGTCTCCTGGTTTCTAGCCTGGTGCCTGATGCTGATTGCACAACTCCTCTAGTTGTCCTCTAAAACCCAGTAATACTTCAATTCTTTGAAAATTGGTCATTATACAGCTAAAGTGTATAATGTGTAAGAGAAACTATCAGCTGCTTAATGTATCCAAGGACTAGACTCATAATGCTGGGCGGGCACGGAGAAGGCTCCAGAATCAAGTTTCTGGCTCAATGTTTTTCTGCAACCCAAGAGGCTCTCTCTGGAGAGGTGCCACCTCTCTGATCACAGCAGACTTCCTTACCTACCATGCTCCAAATGTGCTGACCGACTATGAGAATTCCCCTATACTGGCTCAAAATTCACAGAGATAACCATTTTAAAAGAGGAAAGTAAAACAAAGGACATTCTTCCAGACAAATGCTACCAAACGTGGATTTACTGAAACAGGAGATATGATCAAGCATTTAAACGCATTGAATCTGGGGTGCCATGTTTTTATGATTAGGACTCATAAGCAGGGCATTATACTTAATGTAATAATTCCTGTCCCTATTGCATACAGTCCTATATGAAACTTGAAAGAATTTTCAAAATTCAGCTTTTTAAAATTAGCTTGTTTTTCTTTTAGAACAAAGAAAAGAGGGAGGAAAAAATGGATTTGAACGTTTCATACCCAGCAGCCTACAAAGGAAGCCAGTTATTGGAGAAAAGCTTCTGAGAATGGAAAATCACAGCTAGCCTTCACAGTGGCTGGGAAGATGAAAGAGGCAGAACTGCAGGAGTCTTTCCAAAAGCTGCCCCCATTCCACGTTAAGAATAAAAGCATATTGGGAGGAGTGGAACATTAGGGGTGTGCTGCTTGAGTGAAAAGGAATATGCCATTATGTGCAAAACTGCCTGCTGGGAAAAACTCAGGCAGGTTCAACTATTTGTGGCTGTCTAAACCCTCCCCCAATGCCATTTAACAGTGTGAAATGGTGGCGAGCTATAACCCTTGGGCATACAGTGAAGGGACACACTCCCCATTTCTAGATTTTGACACTGTGCAGGCATAGATCAACAATGAAAGAACTACAAACCAACAAAGAACTTATATGAATGGGGCTTACCAAAGCCGGAATGATCATACCCCATTGAGATCCTGCTTAACTTTCAACCCCAGGTGCCTGCCATCAGCTAAGACTGTCTGGGCACAGTTTTATGCTACATGAACACTTTTTTTGTGTGTGCCTTTGAGTCAGTGTCGACTCCTGGCAACTGCCTGGACAAGTCCCTGCAGTTTTCTTGGCAAGATTTTGGAAGTGGTTTGCCATTACTTGCTTCCTAGGGCTGCGAGAGTGTGATTGGCCCAAGGTCACCCAGCTGGCTTCATGCCTAAGGCAGGACTAGAACTCACAGTCTCCTGGTTTCTAGCCTGGTGCCTTAACCACTACACCAACCTGGCACTCTTATATGAACATAGCCAACTGTATTCTGTTATCCTGGATTTAGGATTTAGCACTGGGTGTAACCCAGATACTGACTGAGGCACAGGAAGACGCTACCTCAGTTTTCTACCTGAAAGCTTTAAAGCAAACTATATTATCTTCAATGTCGATGCCAGCTAAACCATTTGGACTACAGTGTCCATAGTCCTTAACCACTCACCATGCCAACTGGGCTGATGGTAGTTGCAGCTGAAAGCATCCAGACTGTGGTAGGCTTCTTAAAGGAGAAATTAATTTGGGGTGGGGGGGAGATGCTTTTGCACAAGCCAGTCTCTGAAAAAAAAACGCTTTATTTTATGTATTATGTATTATGTATTATTATGTATTATTCTAGGGACGCGGTGGCGCTGCGGGTTAAACCGCTGAGCTGTCGATCGGAAGGTTGGCGGTTCGAAACCGCGTGGCGGGGTGAGCTCCTGTTGCTCGTCCCAGCTTCTGCACACCAAGCAGTTCGAAAACATGCAAATGTGAGTAGATTAATTGGTACCGCTTCGGCGGGAAGGTAACGGCGTTCCGTGAGTCATGCTGGCCACATGACCCGGAAGTGTCCTATGGACAACGCCGGCTCCAAGGCTTTGAAACGGAGATGAGCACCGCCCCCTAGAGTCGGACACGACTGGACTTTACGTCAAGGGAAACCTTTACCTTTACCTATTCTTGTAAGACGACCAAAGACAAAAGTTGCCTGGGGATGGGTTACAAAGTTAAAACAAAATTCTTGAAAACACTTAAAAGCAAGGTAACACACAGAGGAAGGCACAGTAAAATAAAATAAAAACATAGCACAAGGAAAAAAATTGAAAAGAAATCCCTGGATCATAGACCAATCTCTCTTCCTTGAGGCTGACTAACATTTGCATTATAACTTGGGGAATCACTGACCATGAGAGAATTACATGCTGCCCTCTTGCGGCCTGCTGTTAATTACAACAGAATTGGTCCAAAGTGCTTCACATTTCCTAAAACTGAAGACTCATATGGAAGGTTTAGGTCAAATTCTGATCCAGCCCTGCCTTGCAGCCAGTTGCTCTGTCAGGCCCAGCACTGCAGGTGGGTGTGTGTGGCACTGCTGGACATTTACAGGGCACCAAAACTATAGGAGAAGGCTAATGCCTCCAAGCCTCTTTCTGCCTTTGTTGCTCATTCACCTGTTCCTCTCAGTGACTGATGAGGAACAGCAACCTCCAACTCTCTGCATGCTTTTTCCTAGGAGGTAGCATTAATAAGACCCAGAAAAAGTGGCAGAAGGAATAGCAGGAATGGAGGAACCAAGAGTCAGATCTCCTTGGGTTCATGATGCACATAAAAACCAGGTACAGCTTTGATCGCACTGTTGTGGTTGCCATCTTGACTTTTTTGACCAGGGCCTGTGGGTACCACCATCAAGATCCATCCTCTGTAGTAATGGATTTAAGTTATAGGAAAGCGAATTCTTGCTGAATGTTAGGAAAACCTAACTGTAAGGACAGTTTGACAGTGGAACCTGTTGCTCAGAGAAGATGGGGCCTTCCCTTCACTGGACATTTTCAAGAAGAGACTGAAAAGGATGTTTAATTTGGATTCTTGCAGTGAGCTGGGGGGTTGGACTCAGTAGCCTGAATTTCTGTAACTATGATTATACAGTGCTGAGTGAGTATTGGGGCTAAGAGAAAGGCTGTAAATCATAAGGCACTTGGCTCAAATTTTGCCATGAACTCACAGGATAACCTTGGTCAAGCTTTGCTGTCTCAGCATTTTCTTCCACTTACCGCATTTGAGGACTAACACAGCCTATTTTATAAGGCCAACACAGAGATTCCTGCATGATAATTTTAAAGCCCATACTGTATAACTGTTTGGACTGAATTCTGGGAATCTAAAGATTTTTTAAGTAAAGAAAATGAGAAAGATATTACGTTATATCCCAAAATAGACATACGGGTTGCCAAGGCTGAAAAAAGAACAACAGGTTTTCCAGCATGTTTGGGGCCATTTTCTTAGACGAGATGGGCTGTTAGCAGTAGTGAGGGAGGGTCTGGGATAGGGAGGGCAAGGGGGTGCAGCATGGAGAGGCCCCTATTGCTCATCCAGTTCTTCCTAGGGGCTTTGCAGGGAGGGTCTGGGGAGCACCTGGGCCAGGTGTGCTACCCCTTGACAGAGGAGAACAAGTCCCCTTTCAGAGTCTTTGCCTGCCTGGGATCTCTCGACAGTACTGATGTCCAGTTTCGCTGCAGAACTCGCAGTGTGCCCTTCTGCTGCACCCCCCAGGAGAGGGGCTTAGACACAACTCAGTGCCCTGGTCTCCAACAGGAGGCGGTAACCAGCAGTGAGGCGCATCCCAAGGCAACCAGCCAGCTCCCAACTCAAGGAGAAGGTGGCAGGCTGAGCATCCCTTGTTTTTTTGATTGGAATCTTCATTGCCACTACCATTCTTTGGAGAAAAGGATAACAGGTTTAGACAGCTCTTAATCAAATGAAGTACGTTAACTGGACTTGTTTTGGAACTCTGCCTCACTGCATTTATTTAAGGCAGTTGGATATGGCCTTTCAGATGGTTTGTTGTTGTTTATTCATTCAGTCGCTTCCGACTCTTCGTGACTTCACAGACCAGTAAGAACAGACCACGGAACAACGGACTGGTTTAACCCCCAGCTCCCCCAGGGACGAGTCCGTCACCTCTAGAATATCATCCATCCACCTTGCCCTTGGTTGGCCCCTCTTCCTTTTGCCCTCCACTCTCCCTAGCATCAGCATCTTCTCCAGGGTGTCCTGTCTTCTCATTATGTGGCCAAAGTAGTTCAGTTTTGCCTTTTATATCGTTCCCTCAAGTGAGCAGTCTGGCTTTATTTCCTGGAGGATGAACTGGTTTGATCTTCCGGCAGTCCAAGGCACTCTCAGAATTTTCCTCCAACACCACAGTTCAGAAGCATCTATCTTCCTTCTCTCAGCCTTCCTTATGGTCCAGCTCTCGCAGCCATGTGTTACTACGGGGAATACCATTGCTTTAACAATGCGGACCTTTGATGTCAGTGTGATGTCTCTGCTCTTAACTATTTTATCAAGATTTGTCATTGCTCTTCTCCCAAGGATTACGTGTCTTCTGATTTCCTGACTGCAGTCAGCATCTGCAGTAATCTTCGCACCTAGAAATACAAAGTCTTTCACTGCTTCTACAGTTTCTCCCTCTATTTGCCAGTTATCGATCAAACTGGTTGCCATAATCTTGGTTTTTTTGAGGTTTAGCTGCAAGCCAGCTTTTGCACTTTCTTCTTTCACCTTCATCATAAGGCTCCTCAGTTCCTCTTCGCTTTCAGCCATCAAAGTGGTATCATCTGCATATCTGAGATTGTTAATGTTTCCTCCAGCGATTTTAACTCCAGCCTTGGATTCCTCAAGCCCAGCATGTCGCATGATGTGTTCTGCGTACAAGTTGAATAGGTAGGGTGAGAGTACACAGCCCTGCCATACTCCTTTCCCAATCTTAAACCAGTCCGTTGTTCCGTGGTCTGTTCTTACTGTTGCTACTTGGTCGTTATACAGATTCTTCAGGAGGCAGACAAGATGACTTGGTATCCCCATACCGCTAAGAACTTGCCACAATTTGTTATGGTCCACACAGTCAAAGGCTTTAAGGTAAAGGTAAAGGTAAAGGTTTCCCTTGACGTAAAGTCCAGTCGAGTCCGACTCTAGGGGGCGGTGCTCATCTCCGTTTCTAAGCCTTGGAGCCGGCGTTGTCCATAGGACACTTCCGGGTCATGTGGCCAGCATGACTCACGGAACGCCGTTACCTTCCCGCCGAAGCGGTACCAATTAATCTACTCACATTTGCATGTTTTCGAACTGCTTGGTGTGCAGGAGCTGGGATTAACAACAGGAGCTCACCCCGCCGCGCGGTTTCGAACCGCCGACCTTCCGATCGACAGCTCAGCGGTTTCTCAAACTCCCTGGCTTTTTCCATTATCCAGCGGATATTGGCAATTTGGTCCCTAGTTCCTCGGCCTTTTCTAAACCCAGCTTGTACATCTGGCAATTCTTGCTCCATGAATTGCTGAAGTCTACCTTGCAGGACCTTGAGCATTACCTTACTGGCATGTGAGATGAGTGCCACTGTTCGATAGTTTGAACATTCTTTAGTGTTTCCCTTTTTTGGTATGGGGATAGAAGTTGATTTTTTCCAATCTGATGGCCATTCCTGTGTTTTCCAAATTTGCTGGCATATAGCATGCATTACCTTGACAGCATCATCTCGCAAGATTTTGAACAGTTCAGCTGGGATGCCGTTGTCTCCTGCTGCCTTGTTATTACCAATGCTTCTTAAGGCCCATTCAACCTCACTCTTCAGGATGTCTGGCTCTAGCTCACCGACCACACCGTCAAAGCTATCCCCGATATTGTTATCCTTCCTATACAGGTCTTCTGCATATTCTTGCCACCTTTTCTTGATCTCTTCTTCTTCTGATAGGTCCTTGCCATCTTTGGTTTTGATCATACCCATTTTGGCCTGGAATTTACCTCCGATGTTTCTAATTTTCTGGAAGAGGTCTCTTGTCCTTCCTATTCTATTGTCTTCTTCCACTTCCGTGCATTGCTTGTTTAAAAATTGTTTCAGATGGTACTGGACTGCAAATCCCATCATTCCTTACCATCAGCCATGTTCTCTTAGATTAACGGAAGTCCTACTGCTGGAAGAAGCAGCCTTTGTGAAGTTACACATTCCTCTTTTCGTACATTTCTGTGCCTGGCCACTTGAAAATTATCATAGAAAATTAAATGTGCAACCATTCACAGAAGTGTACAGCTGCAAAACTAATCTATAGGCCTGAGTGAAAGTCTTCAAGACTAAAAATCCAGTGACCAGTGTAGGCAGTCAAAATTGTTTCATTATTAAAAGATCATCTAACTGGGCTTGAGAAAGAGTTCTAAATTAGCATCCTGGGCAGATGTTCTGTCTTCTCCAGCAGTTCCGTTCACATTATTTTTCCCACCAGCAGCATGTCACCTTTCTTCACTCGGCATTTTGTCTCCACCTGGTGTCCTTTCCCTTGGAATACAGCTTCCTCAGATTCTCTTCTGTCCTTACATCTAATTACTGTTACAATCTCCTCCTACCAATCTCTCTGCCTTTCTAAATCATCAAAATGTCTATTATATCATAGTAGTTCAACAATGGGTGTAAGTAGCTCAGCAATTCACAGGTTCAACAGTCCATCTGTGCTTTAATCTATTTGTGAGTTGTTTCATTGGCCAAAATCATCCATTTTCTTTTAAAAGGAACATGTCCCTTTGTTCCTTCTCTCCTTGTTCCTTCTTTATAAAGAGATTCCCCCGCAGCCTGGATGATGAGCAAAATAAAAGAAGAAAGCAACTTCTCTTCTTCAAAGAGATAGTTGCTTCGGCAAGAAGATAATGCTGCTGAGAAGTCATCAATATTCATGCAAGGAAGCCTGAATGGAGGCATCTTGGAGAGATGCCTTCTGAAAGCCAGAGGGGTTTATGATTTTCTAGAAGTGGGCGGCAGTCGGGGAGAGAACCAGCAAAACCAGACTTCTTCAGAGCTACCATCTCAGGAAAGCCACAAGGCAGTCAATAAGAACTGTTTGTCTTGCAACTCATAGTCTGGGAAATGTGCTGGCACTCTGCCAACACTTACATCACTATTGAGAAGGTTTGGGCTATAGAGCTGGCATTCTGCTCAGCTTGATCTGCTGCAGAACTAGAAGGAAAAGGCAGAGAAAACCTCAAATTCAACAGTGACACAAAAGCTGCACACTGTTCCAGCACCCTTTGGCTGCTCCTAGTATCCACCCCTGCCCCAAGAATGGTTGGGGTGAAATGGGTGCCATAAGCCTTGTGGAGATGGAAGGCACATTGCACTGCCAAATTCCCCCAATCCTCCTGCAAAAACTCCTTTGTGGAGGTTTCAAGGTCAAAATAAATGTCTTAAGTCTCTGCAAGGCCAAAGGCATCAATATTTAAACACCTCAAAATGGAAAAAATGGAAAGCTTTAACTCCGCCTATGCAACTCCCAAGCAAAACCCAGAGAAAGTGCTGCCCCAGTGTAAAAGTTTGCCAATTCAACCTCAAGCTCCACTGTCACCTCTCTTTTTTCCATCACCTCCTCTTCTTCCATAAATCTTCTGAGCCCTCAATCCCACTTTTTTGCTACTCCCCAGCCCCTTCCGACTGCAATTACCAAAAACCCTGGAAACCAGAAACAGGTGAAATTGTGCAAGCCTTTGAGTAGGCATAACCCAGTATTTTTTTAAAAAAAAATCCTAAACTTCCCAAATCCAGGAAAAAAAGAACACCCTAGCTCTACCTACATGAATCCCACCATCATCTCCCTGCTGACTGCAGCCCTTGCCCAGAGCAAACGCTACCTGCAGCCCAGTCACAAAAGTTTCCGGGCAGAGCTTGCCCAGAACTGTGATCTTGGACACATATGAATAAAGTACCTTTATACCTCAAAGTGTCCAAAATATGAAGCTGGGGCAGATGAAATGTCTACCCAGAGAGCAGCAGATGCCACAAAGCCAACGTGGGCCAGAATATTGAAATTTAATAAAACAAGAACATAAACATTTCTCAAGAAGCTGAACTTTTGTTTGGTGTCACTTTCCATGTTTTTCAGAGCAAAAATCAACTCACACATATGGCCCATTTTCTTCAAAGTTTCTTGTCCAAGAAGAACTAAAAGCTTCTTCGGTGTTTCTCAACCTTGGCAACTTGAAGACATGTAGACTTCAACTCATGTTGGCTAGGGAATTCTGGGAGTTGAAGTCCACATGTCTTCAAGTTGCCAAGGTTGAGAAACACTGCCTTAATCAGTTAGCATCCTTCAGTCCTAATAAACTGAATTGCTATGCCATAGGATAAAAAAAAAAAGTCCTAATAAATTGATCACTGCAGGTAGGCTCACCTTTGCCATAAACATATTTGGTCTGAATGCTGTTTCCCAAGCTAGGAGGCCAACAAGGCATGGGCAGCTACCAAGTGAAGGTCAACAGCAAAATGCATGCAATTTCCATTTGGTGCAAGGAAGAGCTTAAACCTCAGATTGGAGGGTCCCAAGCTATATATACCCTTCACAGGTCAACAACCCAATATTCTTTTTTCAAAAACTGGGAAAGACTACAACTAATCTAGGGCCTCCTGTCTGCAAAGCATGGGATCTACCACTAAGCTACAGTTTTTCCCAAAACCAAGCAGTATCACCTGTGACAAGCTTTAAAGGTGGGCAACTTCAACAGGATTAATACTTTACCATGGGATTGGAGTCAGCAATGAGATCACGCAACGAATCCAGAAAGCCCTGATCCTCCACCATTTGGGCATTGATGTCATGTAGTTTGGCCACACAGACAGCAGCAGTCTTGCGCACATACGGGTCTTCATCCTTCAGACACTTCCGGAGAGGTTCGCACAGGTATTCAGTGATCTTGTCCACACGGATACATCCCATAGTGCGCACCGCCAGAGCACGGATGAGAGGGTTGGGATCCTCACAGTCCTGGGATGAGGAAATTAATAAACAGAGCTACATAGATGGGTTCTGTGCAACCAACATTAGAAATTTTATCCAGAACAACAGGGCTTTTTCTATTCTGGGTCAAACCACATTTCAAGCATCACAAACCACGTCACGTTCTGGAGGATTTATATTCAGAAAACTGCAGTTCTTTCTTAGAACAGGTGGATTGGCAAGGCCCTGAGGAAGAATGTAACAAACCATGTAACTGCAGATCTTTGGAACATTTTACACATACCTAATTAATAGCAGCAGCTACCAAAAAGCATTTGTCCTACCTGCCACAAGAGGACTAAAGAATTTTGCCCATTTAAGATATCATTGAGTTCCTACTACCCAACTTACTGTGATATTACAAAAGGATCAGACAAATACTACTACTGTTCAAGGAAATGATACCCATAAAATACAGATCATTAATGCAGAGAAGTGGAAAGTTGATTCAAGGAGAACCCCGCCCCCTTGGCATAGAAGCAGCTATACAGGTAAGTAAAGGTAAAGCTTTCCCTTGACATTAAGTCCAGTCGTGTCCGACTCTAAGGAGTGGTGCTCATCTCCGTTTCAAAGCTGAAGAGCCGGCGTTTGCCCATAGACACTTCCATGGTCATGTGGCCGGCATGACTACACGAGAAGCGATACCTATTACTCTACTCACATTTGCATGTTTTCGAACTGCTAGGTTGGCAGGAGCTGGGACTAGCAACGGGAGCTCACCCTGTCACGTGGATTCAAACCGCTGACCTTCCAATCAGCAAGCTCAGCAGCTCAGTGGTTTAACCCGCAGTGCCACCGCGTCCCACTTAGCTATACAGGTAGTCCTTGCTTAATGATCATTTGTTCAGTGACCAAAGTTACGACAGTGCTGAAGGAAGGGACTTATGACTGGTTCCCAAAGTTATGGCCGTCGCAGCACCCCCATGGTCACGTGATCAAAATTCTGGCCCTTGGCAGCCCGCCCACACTTATGACCACAGGCACTCCAACTCCCCCCCCACCTATCTCCCCCACATCTATGCCCTTTTGGCCCCCTGCACTCCGAAGCCCCTGCTGCCCCAGCTGACATTTGCTGTCTTCTTGCTCCTACTGCTAACCAAGCATGCCCGCCCTGGCCCTTTGCAAGGCAGCTGCTGGCCACACAAGACATTCTTCCCAAAATTGCACACTGCCGTTTCCTCACGAGACCTGGGGAAGATGGCCTTGCATGGCCAGCAGCTGTCATGTTCACCGTTTCAATGTGCTTGGTACATCGTAACGTTTCGCATGTCATTAGCTTGATGCGTGTTTCATCTTTGCAGGGAGGATGATTCCTGCTGGGAGTATGTTTATCTCTTGGCTGTGAGCTCGGAATGTATTTGGATTATCTCATGTGTTCAAGGTTGCTTTCCCAGGCTAGAAGAGCTGACGGTTGCCAGCACCTGGGATGGGTGGCTCTGTTGGTAGGGAGGCGGGGTTACGTTTGACGCGAGGGTTTTTAGTTTGTATTTGGCGCGCTTTCTGTCATTCTCAGCTTTCTCTGTACTTGTCACAAGTTTCCTAATAAATCAGATTTCATTTAGTAACCTCTTGTGAGTCTGAGTATTTGGACTAGGCAATCATTACATAAAGCTGAGAATCATAAAACTCGAAATTCCGTTGGCCCCTTTCCAGGAGAAGACAAGTTTGTCCGACCCTGTGAGGGAGAGTGCTAGCGATGACCGATCCTGACATCCTGCTACTGGAAAGTGAGGAGTCGAGTGAAGGGGAACCGGACTCGACCGTGATGCGCCCCGACCGGCCTCCCCAACTGGGTGAACTCTCAGCCATACGAGAGGAGGCGAGTTCTGGGTCGGAGGGCGAAGCGGCGGGCATGAAAACAGCGCCGGAGACCACCGTAACCACCCCGGGCGAACTGGTCACCTGGGATGAAACCCGGGGGGATGTTTCGGTGGTGGGGGGCCCATCCTGGAGGCAGAGGTACCCGCTATCCCTGTAATGATTGCCCTAGCCCAAATACTCAGACTCACAAGAGGCTGCTAAATGAAATCTGATTTATTAGGGAACTAAAGACAAGTACAGAGAAAGCTGAGAATGAGCAAAAGCGCGCCAAATACAAACTTAAACCCTTGGTGCAAACGTATCCCGCCTCCCTCGTAACAGCCCCGCCCGGCACAGGTGCTAGCAATCGTCAGAGTTGCTAGCCTGGGAAAGTAACCTTGAGCGCAGTAGATAATACAAATACATTCCAAAGCAAAGCCAAAAGATAACTGTTCCCATCCTCCCCAGAGAGATGAAACACGCATCCAATTAATGACATGCGAAACGTTATGATGCATCAAAGACATTGAAACGGCGAACATGACATACCGCCTCCCTAAAAACACACCTAGGGACCCGGCTTAGTGGGATAAGCAGAGTGGAAACGGGCCACCAGGACAGGGGAAGCCACATCTGGTGCAGCGACCCACTCTGGATGAGGGAAATGTTTCCAACGAACTAAATATTGTAAAGTATTGCGAAGGCGTCTAGAGTCCAAAATTTCTTTAACTTCAAAGTGTTGCTGACCGTCAATCATGATGGGGGTTGGAGGTGGAGGTTGGCGATGCCAGCGGTCAGAAGGAATAGTCGGTTTGAGCAAACTGCAATGAAAAACAGGGTGTAAGCGTTTGAGGTTATGAGGCAAGTCAAGTTTAAAAGTCACAGGGTTAATCTGAGCGGTAATCGGGAAAGGACCCACAAATTTAGGCGCAAGTTTCTTTGAAGGTTGTGAGGACTTGAGAAACTTGGTGGAAAGGTAAACCGAGTCCCCGACTTGGAATGCAGGCTGGGGGGCCCGCTTCCGATCAGCATACAGTTTATAATCCGATTGTGCATCAGCTAATGCCTGTTGAATCATTGGCCAGGAGTCTGCCAGTTGTGTTGTCCAATCATCTGGAGTGGCTGAGCCTGTAGGAGGTTGCGGTAGATCAGGGATAGGTACAAAGTCTTTACCCTGGGCGACCCGAAATGGGGTTTGGCCAGTGCTTTGATGCACTGCATTGTTGTAAGCCACTTCAGCAAACGGTAGGAGGTCTACCCAATTGTCCTGCTGATAATTCACAAAAGCTCGAAGGTACTGCTCTAGAGTAGAATTTACAGCCTCAGTGGCCCCGTCCGTCTGAGGATGCCAAGCCGTGGACAGGGCTTGCTTCGTGCCTAACAGTTTGAGGAACGCCCGCCAAAAGTGTGAGGTAAATTGTGTACCTCTGTCCGAAATCAAGCGGGAGGGACATCCGTGTAGCCTGTACACGTGTACAAGAAATAGGCGAGCCAATTGACGTGCCGACGGAATGGACACGCAAGGGATGAAGTGAGCCTGCTTGGAGAAATAGTCTTTGACCACCCAAATGACCGTTTTGCGTTGGCTGGGTGGTAGCTCTACAATAAAGTCCATGGAGATTTCCTCCCAAGGGGAAGAAGGGGCGGCCACCGGCTGCAGCAGGCCCTGGGGCTTGCCCATCTTGCGTTTAGACATTGCACAAACAGTGCAGGAGGCAATGTAGTCTTTGACATCTTTACGTAATGTGGGCCACCAGAACTGCCTCCGAACCAGGTGCAAGGTTTTTACAAACCCGAAGTGACCTGCGAGTTTGTCATCGTGTGAACGTAGTAACACATCTTTTCTGAGGCTTTCAGGAACATAGAGGCGGTTGGATTTCCAAGCGAAGCCTCTGTCAAAAGTAACACTGTCTTTATTCGCCAGCAACCAAGTATCCGTTTTCAGTTCTTTTAGAAACTTTTGTTGCAACTGGGAGGGAATTGACAAAGCGCTTGGCTGGGCAGCGCCCGTGGTGGGCGGCTGCTGCGCGCGCGTCTGGCTTCGCGTCACAGCCTGCATGCCCAATTGGGGCGCCGTCCATAGGGTGCTAACCACTTCTGGCGCTGCCCCGGAGTCCTGAGGTTGCCTTGACAAGGCATCAGCCAAGAAGTTCTTTTTCCCCGGAATAAATTTCAATTGAAAATTGAATCGATTGAAAAATTGAGCCCAACGGCTTGGGGCTCAGTTTTCGAGGGGTACTAAGAGCCTCCAAGTTTTTATGATCAGTCCATACTTCAAAGGGATGATTTGCCCCCTCTAACAGATGCCGCCAAGCTTCTAATGCGGCTTTTACTGCAAATGCCTCCTTCTCCCAGACATGCCAACGTCTCTCAGTCTCTGAGAATTTGCGGGACAAGTAGGCACAGGGCTTGAGGCATCCTGTCCCGTCTTGTTGCATCAACAATGCCCCAATGGAATAATCGGAGGCATCTGCCTGTACTACAAAAGGCTTTGAGGGATCAGGATGCTGTAAAATGGGCTCTTTGACAAAAGCTGCTTTTAGCCGCTCAAACGCCGTTTGACAAGCAGGCGTCCACCGCAACAGCGCCCCGGGATTCTTGACTCTCCGAGTATCTCCCACCCCTTTTGTTCGAAGCAGTTCAGTTAGTGGCAAGGCAATCTCAGCGAATCCCCTTATGAATAATCTGTAGTAGTTGCTGAACCCCAGGAAACTTTGAAGTTGCCTGCGGGTGCGGGGACTCTCCCAGTCCATGATAGCCTGCACCTTGGCAGGGTCCATTTCTATGCCTTTATCTGAAATTCTATACCCCAAGTAGTCAATTTGGGTCTGATGAAAGGCACATTTAGACAGTTTGGCATACAATTCAGCTGATCTGAGTTTACACAATACTTTCCTTACCAGAGCCACATGCTCTTCCATGGTTTCAGTATAAATCAATACATCATCCAAATACACCAGTACCCCTTTAAACAGATGTTCATGCAGTACCTCATTGATTAATTGCATAAATACCCCAGGGGCCCCAGCCAAACCAAACGGTAACACCTTATACTGGAAAGCTCCCAACGGGCAATTGAAGGCAGTTTTCCACTCATCCCCCTCCTTGATTCGTACACGATAGTAGGCTTCTCTTAAATCAAGCTTGGAGAAGATCTTTCCCTTGGCCAGATGTGACAACATGTCCTTGATCAATGGCAAGGGATATTTGTTGGAAATTGAGACGGCATTTAATCCGCGGAAATCGGTACAAAGTCTCAATGTCCCATCCTTTTTTGGGCGAAAAAGAACCGGCGCCCCCACCGGTGAATTCGCCGGCTCAATGAATCCGCGCGCCAGATTTTTGTCCACAAAGTCTCTCAACAGAGTCAGTTCCTTTTGTGTCATGGAATAAATCTTTGGCTTGGGCAATTGGGTGTTGGGCAGGACTTCTATGGCACAGTCCGTCTTTCGATGGGGGGGCAACTGGTCGGCTTCCTTTTCACCGAATACATTAGCAAACATCCTGTACTCGGCCGGCAAGCCTTCCAGAGGAGGGGCCGGGTAAGGCGGAGTCGCAGCTGCCGCAACCCCCACCATCTCCTCTGGGGCACCCTTCCCCTCGGCCGCTTGATAGAACCCATCCCTAAACGTGATAGTTCGGTAAACCCAATTTATTTGGGGGTTTTGCTGCACCAACCAGGGCACCCCCAACACCACCAAGGGTCCCCCCACAGGAGCCACGACAAAAGACAACCCTTCCTGGTGGCTGCCCAGTTGCAAGGCTACGCGCCCTGTAAAATGGGTGACCGGTTTGCCCCCTGCCATGGACCCATCCAGTTGTGTAAAAGCGATGGGTCGTTGTAAAGGGAAAGTGGGTAGCTCCAAAGCCGCTACCACGTCGGGGTGCATAAGACACCGGGAACACCCCGAATCAATCATGGCCCATACTTCTACAGTCTTGGATTGGGAGCCCAATTTCAATTTCACCGTGAGAATGCGGTAACTGCCACTCACCGATGAAGGCTCACGCCCTTCCTCTACCACCTGCCCAGCGGCGCCCTTTAGAGCAGGTGGCTGGCGTTTCCCGCCAGCTGCAGGATTTCGGTCTCCCCTTCCATGTCGTAGAACATCACATCGTCTCCCTCGGTTTCAGCCACCGCGGCTTTCTGCTTCCTCGGCAATGCAGGGGACTTCGCCGACGGTTTTCCGGGCCGTTCCTCTCCCTTTGCCTTCGGGCATGCTGCCACTCGATGCCCCTCCTTACCACATCTCAAACACAAGCCTTTTGCGTACCGCTTCTCCCGCTCCTCGTCCCAGGGTCGTTGTCCCGGTTTCCCCCGGTGCTCGATGGGCGGCTGGGTTTCGCCTCCCGCCCCGATTTGGCGGTCTTCCGCTGGGCAAAGATCTCTTGGGCATGTTCAGCCCTCCCCGCCAGCAGGATCCATTCGTACAGCGTATATGGGTCGTCCCTCCCCAGGGACCAGCGCAGCACCTCTGTATTCAAGCCATCCTTGAATAGCTCGATAATGGTTGCTTGGGACCAGTCATCCACCTTCCCAGCTAGCGCTTTGAACTCCAAAGCATAATCTGCCACTGATCGGAACCCCTGCTTGAGTTCCTTCAGGGCTCGCTTCGCTCTCTCTTTTGCTAAGGGGTCCTCGAAGTGTTGTTTCAATGCCCAGAGGAACTCATCGAAACTTTCCAGTTCAGGCGCTTCCGACTGGCACATCTGGACATACCAGTCTGCCGCCTTCCCCTTCAGTTTGGTGGCAATGGTGATGATCCTTGCCTTTTCCGATTGGAAAAACGCCCCCCATTCTTCCATGTAAGCTTTCGCATTCGTCAGGAAGAACGAGAGTTTGGTCGGGTCCCCATCAAACTTGACAGGGAAGTCTCGCATGCCGCCTCCCGCCGGGCTGTGCCCCACCACCGGTGCTGCCACGGCTGGTGCTTCCCTGGCTCGGGGTGGCACGGGGCCCCGGGGCGATCGCCCTGGCGATGCTGCGATTTCCATCTGGACCGACTGGTCCCCTTCGCGCCTCCGCACCGCCCGTCGCCGTTCTGGGGACAGCCCCTGGGAAGAAGGGGTTGAATGCCGCTGGCTTGATTCTTCCCGGACCTCTCGCAACGAGGTCACATCCAAGCTCAGCTGTTTCAGTATAGCCTCTAACGAATCCATTTTGGACTCCAGTACTCGGATCCGATCCGGAGTGGGGGAGCCCTCCGTTGGCTGCACCTGCACCACGTTGGGGGATAATGGGTATCTCTGCCTCCAGGATGGGCCCCCCGCTACCGTGGCATCTCCTTGGGTCTCATCCCAGGTGAGCAGCTCGCCCGGAGAAGTTACGGTGGTCTCCGGGGCGGTTTTCAGCCTCCCGGCTTCACTCTCCGACTCGGAGCTCGCCTCTTCTCGGATGGCTGACAGCTCCCCACCTTGGGACGGTCGGCCGGACTGCCTCACGGTCGAGTCCGGTTCCCCTTCGTCCATCATCATGATGTCGGGTTCGGTCATCGCGGGCTCTCTCCCTCACAGGATTAGACACTGGTCTTTCCTGGACAGGGGCCAGCGGAGTTAGGATCTTAGATTCTCAGCTTTATGTAATGATTGCCCTAGCCCAAATACTCAGACTCACAAGAGGCTGCTAAATGAAATCTGATTTATTAGGGAACTAAAGACAAGTACAGAGAAAGCTGAGAATGAGCAAAAGCGCGCCAAATACAAACTTAAACCCTTGGTGCAAACGTATCCCGCCTCCCTCGTAACAGCCCCACCCGGCACAGGTGCTAGCAATCATCAGAGTTGCTAGCCTGGGAAAGTAACCTTGAGCGCAGTAGATAATACAAATACATTCCAAAGCAAAGCCAAAAGATAACTGTTCCCATCCTCCCCAGAGAGATGAAACACGCATCCAATTAATGACATGCAAAACGTTACGATGCATCAAAGACATTGAAACGGCGAACATGACAATCCCCTACAGTAATCCAAGTGCCACCAAAAGGGGACTCTCCCACTCCGGACTGTATCCGAGTGTTGGAGTAAAAAATGGACTCGTTAGAACTGATCCTGAAACAGATGAGTCTGGACCTGAGTTCGCTGAAGGAAACGCCAACCACCTGCTTTAAAGGGCGCCGCAGGGCAGGTGGGGGAAGAAGGGCGCGAGCCTACGTCGGTGAGTGGCAGTTATCACATTCTCACGGTGAAGTTAAAGTTGGGCTCCCGATCTAAGACAATAGAAGTGTGGGCCATGATTGACTCGGGGTGTTCCTGGTGTTTGATGCACCCCGATGTGGTAGTGGCCCTGGAGCTACCTACCTTCCCATTGCAACGACCCATTGCATTTACGCAATTGGATGGGTCCATGGCGGGGGGCAAACCGGTCACGCATTTCACTGGGCTAGTGGCCTTACAAATGGGCAGCCACCGGGAAGGGTTGTTTGTGGTGGCTCCGGTGGGGGGTCCCCTAGTGGTTTTGGGAGTACCCTGGTTGGTCCAGCAAAATCCCCAAATAAACTGGGTTTATCGAACTGTCACCTTTAAGGACGGATTTTATCAAGCACCGGAGGGAAGGGAATCCCCAGAGGAGGTGGTGGGGGTAGCGGCAGCTGCGACTCCGCATTGCCCGGCCCCTCCTCTGGAGGGCCTGCCGGTGGACTACCAGATGTTTGCTGATGTGTTTGGAGAGAAAGAAGCGGATCAACTGCCCCCTCATCGGAAAACGGACTGTGCGATTGAACTGGTGCCTAACACCCAATTACCTAAGCCGAAAATCTACTCAATGACGCAAAAGGAATTAACTTTGCTTCGGGAATTTGTGGACAAAAACTTGGCTCGTGGGTTCATCGAACCAGCCAACTCTCCGGTGGGAGCACCGGTCCTCTTCCGCCGAAAGGAGGATGGGACATTAAGACTCTGTACCGATTTCCGGGGGCTAAATGCAGTCTCAATATCCAATAAATATCCCTTGCCTTTGATAAAAGACATGTTGTCTCATCTGGCCAAAGGGAAAATCTTCTCTAAACTAGATTTGAGAGAAGCCTATTACCGTGTAAGGATCAAGGAGGGTGATGAGTGGAAAACGGCATTCAATTGCCCATTGGGAGCATTTCAGTATAAGGTTTTGCCTTTTGGTCTGGCTGGGGCCCCTGGGGTGTTTATGCAATTGATCCATGAGGTACTCCATGAACATCTGTTTAAAGGGGTATTGGTGTATTTGGATGATGTATTGATTTATAGTGAAACTATGGAGGAACATGTATCTTTGGTTAAACAGGTGCTGCGCAAGCTCAGAAAAGCTGAATTGTATGCCAAACTGTCTAAATGTGCCTTCCACCAAACACAAATTGATTATTTGGGGTATAGAATTTCAGATAAGGGCATTGAAATGGATCCTGCCAAGGTCCAGGCTATCGTGGATTGGGAAAGACCCCGCACCCGCAGGCAACTTCAAAGTTTCCTGGGGTTCAGCAATTACTACAGATTATTCATCAGGGGGTTCGCTGAGATTGCCCTGCCACTAACGGAATTACTTCGAACAAAAGGACTGGGGGATACTCGAAGAGTAAAAAATCCAGGTGCGCTGCTGCGGTGGACGCCAGCTTGTCAGGCGGCGTTCGATCAGCTAAAGGCGTCCTTTACCAAAGAGCCAATCTTGCAACACCCTGACCCCTCTAAACCTTTTGTGGTTCAGGCCGATGCCTCTGATTATTCCATTGGTGCATTGTTGATGCAGGCTGATGGGGCAGGGTGCTTAAAACCATGTGCCTACCTGTCTCGTAAATTCTCTGAGACTGAGAGACGTTGGCATGTATGGGAGAAGGAGGCGTTCGCAGTGAAAGCGGCTTTGGAATCTTGGCGACACTTATTAGAGGGGGCGAATCACCCTTTCGAGGTGTGGACAGACCATAAGAACCTAGAAGCCCTCAGCACCCCCTGCAAATTGAGCCCGAAACAAGTACGTTGGGCTCAGTTCTTCAATCGATTTAATTTTCAATTGAAGTTTATTCCGGGAAAAAAGAATTTCTTGGCGGACGCGTTGTCACGGCAACCTCAGGACTCCTGCGCAGCACCCGAAGTGGTCAGCACTCTGTGGACAACGCCACAACTGGGAATGCAGGCTGTGACGTGCAGCCAAACCCGTGCGCAGCAGCCAGCCGATGGGGATTCGGGGCCGCCGAGCGCTTTGTCAATTCCCTCTCAGTTGCAACAAAAGTTTCTAAAAGAACTAAAGACTGATACTTGGTTGCTGGCCAATAGAGACAATGTTACCTTTGACCGGGGTTTCGCTTGGAAATCTAACCATCTCTACGTCCCTGAGAATTTGCGAAAAGACGTTTTGCTCCGTTCACATGATGACAAGGTTGCGGGACATTTTGGTTTTGTAAAAATCTTACACTTAGTCCGGCGGCAGTTCTGGTGGCCCACCTTGCACAAAGATGTAAAGGAGTATGTCATCTCCTGTCCTGTGTGCGCTATGTCAAAGCGTAAAGTCGGTAAGCCTCAGGGGCTCTTGCAACCCGTGGCTAGCCCAACTTGCCCTTGGGATGAGGTTTCCATGGATTTTATTGTGGAGTTACCTCCCAGCCAGCGCAAAACGGTGATTTGGGTTGTAAAAGACTATTTTTCTAAACAAGCCCATTTTATTCCGTGCGTGTCAATTCCTTCCGCCCGCCAGTTGGCCCGCCTTTTCCTTGTACACGTGTACCGGCTGCACGGATGTCCTTCTCGCTTGATTTCGGACAGGGGCACACAGTTCACCTCTCAATTCTGGCGGGCGTTCCTCAAACTTTTAGGAACTAAGCAAGCACTGTCTACGGCGTGGCATCCACAGGCGGACGGGGCCACGGAGGCTCTAAACTCCACCTTGGAGCAATACCTGCGGGCTTTTGTGAATTACCAACAAGACAACTGGGTTGACCTCCTTCCTTTTGCTGAGGTTGCCTACAACAATGCAGTTCATCAAAGCACCGGCCAAACCCCTTTTTGTACTGTACATGGCAGGGACTTCGTACCCATCCCTGATCTGCCGCAGCCCTCCATCAGACCGGCCTCGCCGGCCGATTGGTCTACGCAACTAGCTGAATCCTGGCCGGTCATTCAGAATGCATTAGCGGATGCACAATCGGATTACAAACACTATGCTGACCAGAAGCGTGCACCTCACCCTGCCTTTCAAGTGGGGGACATGGTCTATCTGTCTACTAAGTTTATCAAGTCTTCTCAACCCTCAAAGAAATTGGCACCTAAATTTGTGGGTCCTTTCCCCATTACCGCTCAGATAAACCCTGTGACTTTTAAACTTGATTTGCCACATAACCTGAAACGCTTACATCCTGTTTTTCATTGCAGTTTGGACTAGGCAATCATTACAGCAGCTGCCTTACAAAGGGCCAGGTGGGCATGCCTCATCAGCAGTGGGAGGAAGAAGATGGTGAAAGTCAGCTGGGGTGGCAGAGCACAGGTGGCAGGGGCTTTGGAATGCCAAGTGGCAAGAGTGACCACGGCTGGGACTGGCCTGGGGTGGCTGGGGCTTCCTGGGGTGCTGTGGCTTTGCATTGCTTGGCTGGGCTGGGCCTGGGCTTTGCATGATGCAAAGGGGCACACCACGGCTCTGGGGTTCTTTGCACAGCACAAAGGGGTTTCCTTGCACACCATGGCTCTGGAGCTGTCAAAAGTTTGCAGCTCCAGAAGCACAGAGCACCAAGAAGCCCCTGAGCCGCAGTGTATTATTTCCCCAGCCTTCTTGAGCTTGCACCACATCGCGGCACCCCCCCAACTTGTATGCGGCCTGTGCTGGACCCCCAGGCCTCCCCCACCCCCCTGCAGCACCCCCATGCTCCTTACCTGGGTCTCCTGCCTCTTCCCATTTAATGACCCACTCATCTTGGGGTTAGGACAGCAACTGGGACTGCTGGGATTGCCATCACTAAGCGATGAGGTCATGTGATGTCATGCTTTACAACCACATTGCTTAGCGATGGAAATTTCGGTCCCAATTGTGGTCGTAATTCGAGGACTACCTGTATTCTGGGTTGGGAAAAGAAGCAAAGTGCTGTTGATGAGGAAGGAGCAAGCACTGAATTAGATATATTAATCAGAAATGGACTCAGTCCTTAAGCAGAATCATTAGATTCTATTACATTTTTAATTATTCATTTTTTCTAATTCCTGAAAAAAATATCAGATTTCCAAACCAAAGAGAATCCCTTTTGCCCAGAAGTGTTTCTTTCCACCTATGTCTGACAGAAAAGAAAGGAGTCTCTCAATGTAATTTCTGCTGTCAAGTAAAATTACATCAGCAGCTGAGAAATCAAAGATTTGACAATTAACTATACTGGGCTCTCTCAGTATTCGAGAGAAAGAAGCTGAGAAAATCAGCTAGGGCAGAGCAGCACAACTGCAAGATTGCCGCCTGGAAGCTTGTGGAAAAAGGAGGAGGAAAGGAGGTAAGAGCCTGTCCAAGTAAAAATGTAGCGAGTTAGTACGTTGTGCAAAGTGCCCCACCCACCCACCGGTCAAATGGTTTACTTAAAAATGAGCTTAGACCAACTGTGATATATCAAGTTGAGAGTGTTGTACTTCAACCAGTACCACCTGAATTCAAATCTTTACAGAGCATACTGGGTTTTTTCAACTGGTTATTTTTGAACTGGGTAGATTCACATACTACATGAAACATGGTTTGCTTGTCCACCATTTATTGAATAAGTTATCATTGTGTGGGTTCATACAGCATACTAACCAAGGAATAGACAACTTTTTTTTCAGCTAGAGGCCACACTTGTTTTAAAGGCTCTAAGAGCAATAGAGGAGATAGCACTGATGTCTTAGAGAAGGCAGGTCTCCCATTTTTTTGGCCCAGATTTTGGGATGAAGTCAAAAAGTGTGTTAAATTTAGTAGAGGCATAATGCAGTTTTTTGCTTATTTCAATAATGAAAGCCTTCAAAATTTTACAGTTTTGTTGTGGCATTTTGCCACTGAACGTAGGCAGCGTGATCTACCCATCAAATCAAATCTTTTTACGGTCAAAGACAAGCTTAAGGAGGATGGGGTACAGTCAGTTAAAAGCACAGAAAATACATTAAAATCTAAAGAATGTAAAATCTAGTATACACACACACACACACACTCACAAAAGTCTGAAAGAAAAGAAAAAAATCTAAAAGGAGGGCTAGGAGCATTAGATGGGTATAGGGGGAGCATAGAGGTTAGTATGTCTATCAGTACAGAACACTCTAGTATGACAAATTAGATGCTCATTTAAAAGTAGTTTATGGCACCGGTCATCACCTAACAAATTTTAAGTGTTGCTGTGCAGAACCTGGCAATGCCGTATGTTGTAGCAGGGTTGGAATCTGACAGCAGCAGGGAGCTGTAAAATTATCCTGAGCACCCTGGGTATTTATGCAATAGTGGTAAGATGAAGCTAGTGCAAATGTCTCTGAAAAACAGAAGCAGATGCTCTGTTGTCTCTATGTGACCAGAGTCACAGGGGCATTGTCTCTCTGGGTAAGGATCTTCTTGTATCAGCCTTCAAGGACAGCTGAGGGAAGGGCGTGACATCGTGCCAGAGGGAAGGCCCTCTGCGGGTTGGGTACCCCGAGCTTAGTGAAGTATGTCATAGGGGAGGCAGAATGCATGTTGAATTCACTGGCCATAAAGGTTGGGGACCTAAATCTACCCAAGTTATGTCCACCACAAGCCAAATCAAACCAACAAAATGATAGCTCAATACAGTATGTACACTCAGTCATTCACTTTTTCTGCCTATCTTGATTTGTACTATAAAGATAAGAAATAAGAGAATCATGTGTGCAACTCTGAACTTCCCCATGGCAGCCTGAGATAAAAATAAGGGGTTGTTTTGGGTAAAAAGAATATTGTAGATCTGCATAAGAAGGGCCCTTCTTGCAGCTCATGCATACCCTTGCCATCACACTGTCTGTCTGTCCACTGTACAATACTCATATACCACCCAGCTCATATGGCTCTGGGCAGTTTACAGTATTAAGATATGCAGAAATCAGTCCCTTCATGCTGAATTAATATTTTGCTATTGAAACGTGGCAGCAAAGATACATAAATATTGCCAGTTACCTTCACAAAACTGTTCACAGCCATAATGGCCATGTCTGGCTGACTTTTGGCATAGTTCATCAGGTAGAGATACACCAGCTTCTTTAGCTCCAAGTTATCTGTCTGCATGCAATTCACCACATCAGGGAAAAGGGAACTGGACAAGAAAGACAACCAGGTTAAAGCAGTAATTTCTAGACTGACTGCAGTGGTTAATGTGCTGAAGTTAGCCAGAGAGATCCACATTTAAGACCCCACTTTATTACAGGACTCCTGGGTGACTTTGGGCCTAAGACTCCCTCAGCCCAACTTAAGGCGTAGTATTACGATAGAGATACAATAAGGGGAAACCACCCATCTATACTGCCTTGATCTTGCTAAGAAAAGTCATCTTCATCAGACAGCAACTCTCTAAAGTTTCAGGTAAAACCATTTTTCACTCTGCTTCCAGGAGTCTTCAAACAGGAGGTACCTGGAAATGAATCTGGGGTCTTCTGCATGCAAACATGTACTGTATTACAGGTCCCAGAATCTAAAGCGACATTTGGGGGCCATGTTTGACCTTTGGAAGATGGCCCTTGGCATGCTACTTAAACACTGGGCACAGCAAACCCGTGCACATTTCCCAAGCATTTAATAGTTTTTCCCTTCTACCTCATTAAAAATTACTCTTGGGTGAAGCAGTGGGAAAAACGGCACATGAAAGCCACTACAGTGATGTTACCTGACATCCTTCCCCACAGTCATGGCAGCAATGACTTTTTTCACTGCCTCTTTTCTCTTCTCCTTTTTTTCATTGTTGAGCTCAGCTTTCAGTTCAAAAATTTCCCCTGGAGAGAAACGTAAGAGGACCATGGTCAAGAGAGCCCACCAAGAGCAGACTAATTCACCCCGCCCCAAGCTAAAAATCCTGCTTTCATCAGCAGTGGACAACAGAGGCATCCAGGAAGTGCTTACAATTCTTCCAGCTTGCCCTTAGAATCTGGCACTGTCTGATGTGGCCACCCTGAACCTGGTAAGACCCAAACATTTACTTACTGTGGCAGATACAGGCAGTCCTCATTTAGCAACCACAGTTGGGACCAGCAACTTGGTCATTAAGCGAAGCTGTCACTAAGTGAAACATCACAACTTTATGATTTTACTTCAGCTTTCCTTTCTTTACAGACCTGTGAAGGCCGTAAATGTGAGGATGGTCGCAAAGTTACTTTTTCATCACTGTTGTAACTGTGGTCGCTAAACGAGTCAGTTGCTAAACAAGGACTGCCTGTATACCAATGCTCTGCTTCTAAAGCAAACTAGGCCACCTTAATCAAAGCCTATGACTTTCACACATTAATTGC
The DNA here is from genome assembly GCF_035149785.1 of Candoia aspera. Lineage (NCBI taxonomy): Eukaryota > Metazoa > Chordata > Lepidosauria > Squamata > Candoiidae > Candoia > Candoia aspera. The sequence goes on from NC_086153.1 coordinate 17,329,969, forward strand.
ACTGTGTGAAGGAGCCCTTTCTCTTCAGCCTTATGTAGTGGCTGACTGCTCTTAAAGAATGAAATTCTCCTTGCCAGAAATGGAGGGGGGGAAAAATCCAAGTAGCACAGGGCCCAGATTCTTTCAGTAGCCGCTTGGTGGGTAAATGAACAATATCCTAACAAAATGTGTTTCATTTCTTGCAGCAAGAAATCAGATTCTTTCCCTTTCTCTTTCACATTTTCCAGGTACTTTGGGGACTTAACAAGAGAGTTTGGGACAAGACACTGGCTGGATATAAATGCCATTCTAAGCCATGGTTTAACTATAGTTTGTTAAAAAAAACCATAGAGTGTTCACATATAACACCATAAACCAGAGTGGGCAAACTTTTGATGACCTGGAACTGCACTTAACCATCTGTGCAATTAAGGGCCACAGCAGGTGGGCAAGCCTGAGTCACATATGATTTTCCCCTGGACTTCTGGGGAGAGTCCAGGTGCTTTTCTTCATTTTCAGAGATGTTAAAATGTTTTAAAATATTGAGTTTTTTCTTTTTCTTTAAAATGCCAGGAAGCCTAGTATAGGGCATAGTCTATACTTCTCTCTCTCGTTTTCTATCCCCAAATGGTGAGAAACAATGCCCCTAATTTTCAGCAGGATTAAAAGGCATTCAGGGACTTACCAAAAAAAAAAAGGTTGTCTGACAAATCATGATTTAAGAGCCACAGTGGCTGGGAGCACACAACAAGCTAAGCCAAACCAACAGTTCCATTATTTGTGAACCCACACAGTAAGGCTGAACGCAGAGTTAACTCTGGAAGAGTCACTGCAGGTGAGTGATAGAGCACTTCCCTTGCATTTAAACTTTCCAAGTTCCATTATTTCCTTCTTTATACGAGGGTGAAAAGAACATCTGCCTCAGTAAACTAAGTCAGAGGAAGGCAACTAATATGTCTGCAAACACCTTCCTTGGAGACTGTGAGGCTCTCTCTCTTCATTGGGTTTAATTACATTGTAGATTTTTCGAATAAAAAATATTCATTGGACATCACCCTCTAGAACAATGTTTCTCAACCTTGGCAACTTTACGAAGGGTGGACTTCAACTCCCAGAACTGCTGGCTGGGGAATTCTGGGAGTTGAAGTCCACCCATTGTAAAGTTGCCAAGGTTGAGAAACACTGCTCTAGAGTCAACTTTAGGAATGGCTTTGGGATTCCACACTGGCTCCACAGGCCTGCCTAGAAAATGGTGGGCAGCTGCAGCTCAGCGCGTTGTTTGAAAGTACCAAGACAAGGTGACGTATAGTATGGCATGCTCTTGAAGGCTGGAAGGAAGGGACAGGGAGCAATCTCTCCAGTTCCTCTTTGGGTAAATGGCTCTGTGACTAGACACATTCACCAGACAGCCATTCTGTAAACACACAGCAGGTCCCCCTGGCAGCTATTTTTTGTGAGAATTCTCACTAATTGCTTTCACAATGTAAATATATAGAACAGTGAAAAAGACAATTCTCAAAAATGGCACGACTTGAGAAATAACTCCAGCAGACAGCTGCAGGGTTAAAGACACAGATTTTTAAGAGTCATTGCTTTGGCAACCTAGAGACAGCGCATTCCATTTTCTGAGAAAGTATTTGCCCCCGTTTTAAAAATATCTTTGCCACTGCGTGCTATCAGAGCTCAGCTGGACCTACACAAACTTAGGATACCATTCAGGAACAAAGATACGCAAAAATTCAGAATATCTGAAAGGGAGGCAAATACTTTTCCACAGAACAGGCTGTTCCAGGAGTGGTTCGGAGGCCATCTGTGGTGCTTTAGCTGTTTGCAACGGTCAGGAGCTGGGAACAGAACATTCAATTTCCGACTTGATGAATTTCACACACCCGATACAAGCCTGTATTCAATTTGAACCAGGAAGGAGGAGAGAGAGCAATTGTCAAAGGAGTTTCTGACATACTGGGAACTACACATGAGTATCTCATGTTATCTCAGTTCTCAGAAACCCTAGAGAGCAGCTGATTCGAGTCCAAATGAACAGTGGATTGAAGCAAGCAGTGTTTCTCAACCTTAGCGACTTTAAGATGTGTGGACTTCAACTCCCAGAATTCCCCAGCTGGCCATGCTGGCTGGGGAATCCTGGGAATTGAAGTCCACACATCTTACAGTCGCTGAGGTTGAGAAACGCTGGAAGCAAAGATTATTTCTGCGCATATCTTTGGAAGATGCTTTACTACAACAGGCGTTGTCAAGTCATTCTAGCATTTATAAATCATGATACGGAAGAGAGGGGAAATTTAACACCCTTTTAAGCAAGAGGACAGAATTAGAGAAGGCCCTGAAAATCAGGAGAGCAGAAGAGAGTGGAGGAAAAGGAAGAATAATCTTCTCCCCCTCCCAGCTTATTTAATGACTGCATGGCTCCTGGGAGTTGGCTGCTATGAAGATCAATAGCCTAGCTGGATGCCAGGAATCTTCATTACCTAAGAATGGGAAGGAAGAGGAATGCAAGAACAGGCAGGGCCTGCAAACCTCTGATAGTCAGGGATGATCAGAACAGCAAGAGTACAAATTATCTTACCAATCTCATAACCTCAGCAGGCAATCTGCCAGCTGAGGGACAAGATGTAACCCCAACCTCAGCAATCAAGTGATATGTCAAAAAGATCTTAAAGGTAAGAGGCAGTCTACCATATTAATTGTCTGAAGAGCTCCACATGCAGCAGGCATGGAAAATCTTCCCTTTTTTTTGTAACCACAGGAAAATTCAGCAGTGCCTTTTCCCATTACTCTGAAGTTGAAAATATATGGAAAATTGAAGTTCAGACCAAATTAAAAAAGAAAAACCCACCCTGCCTGAAAAATAAAAAATGGGAAAAGGAAAATCCCAGCTCAACCTACATGTGATAGGACTAAACCTATTTTGCATCCCCACCCCAACTTACGGATGGGTTTTGGTTTTATGGTTTTATGATTTTATGTTTCGAGGGTTTTGTTGTTGTGAGCTGCCCAAAGTTGTGTATTAAGATGGGCAGCCGTATAAATCTTTTTATTTATTTATTTATATATATATATATATATATATATATATATAAATAAATAAAAGGCTTTGGTTTTGACTTTGCATACTTGTAAGAATCCAATCGCTATGATTTGTAAATTACATGTTAACATGTTATATGAACCCAGCCAACTCTTATTTATTCCAAAACATGTGCTTCAATAAAGCATAACCTAATGCATTGTGTTACTCCAGCCACATCAAAGAGTCTTGCTGGAGGATCAATACTGAGATCCATGTAGTGTTCTTTCCTCTTGCTGCAGCCTACATCAGATTAATTTTCTTTCCACTGTTCTTTATGCACTGAAGTTAATGGCTCAATAACTAGGAGGGTGGGGAAAACTGAAATTGTGGAAATAACTTCTCACTGTATTTCAACTGATTAAAAACCAACTACCCTCCTTTAAAAAAATCCCTGGAACTAAGCTTTAATTTGGTTGGTTTGGCTAGGCTTGTCTGAGTTTAGCTTGCCAGATGAGCCATGCCATCATGGCTTATTAATAAAGCAATTTTAAAAATGGCTTGGCAACTTGTGTGAACCAACCCAGTCTCTTCATCCACTTGAACATAGACCTCTGACACATCACTCTTTCATTCCCTAATGCTTTCACCTTACTTGTCACATCAACTTGCCCTTTCTGCTCATGTAGCCCAGGAAGAGGGATTCAGAGGCAGATGGTATCCTTTGTAGAGGGCAAGCATCATAACCTTTATTTCCCTCAAGGACCTGCAACATCACATTGTACATGAAATCTAACCTTTTTTATTGGTGGTGAAGTATTTGGAGTCTGTCATGACTTCAGTTTCTTATTGCACCTGGGTGAAAAAAAGAAAACACAGAATTTACAAAATCTGCACCGCTTTTCATGGCAAATGCATTTGTGACTGCTCTGGAACAGAGTTTTTTTATTATCTGCTTTAAACTATAAATCTCTGTTTGTTCCAATGTGCTACAGAATAGCAACTAGTACTCAAGCTATGAAAAAAAAAACCAACCTTTTTTACAACCCTCTATGTGACAATCATTCCAAAGAAAATTAACAGGCCAAATAATACTAATAATCAACCACCGTTTTTATTGTGAAATGAAGTTTCTGAGGCTCCAGGCTAAATTTAACTAATAACTCTTCCTAATATCTGATGGTGCTGAGTTGTAAGATGGCAAATGGTAATTTCTGTAGTAATAAAATATAGCAGGACACTGGCTGAAGACCTTTTATCTATAACACCAGGTAATCATTAACATCAATCAGTTTGTAACAGGAACAACAGTGCAAAAAGAAAAACAACTCTCTGAAGATATGAAGCAGCTTTTATGCTCAGAATTATTATAAAATGCATTTTCTTTGCTGCTTTAAGCATAGATGCTGATAAAGTCAACCACAGAGCTGTCCAAGTAACTGAGGGCCCAACACATACCAGGGGGCGCACGCTGCATTCAGTTTTGTCTCAGGTCAGTTGCCATGCAACCAGGTGTTCAAGGATATTACCATCAGTCAGTTGCCAAGGACAGATCACTCTCTAGCTGCCCTCCGGCTTGCTGGTGCCACTCATCCCTGCAGGTGGATAGGCCTGTTTGGTCAGCCCACCCCAGGTGACTGATGGACGCAGTTCTGGAGGGAGCTTGGGGTTTTCCCTGAGGATCTGCTGGGTAGCTCATCTGAGGCCTTGGTTGCAACATGGACTAGGCAGGTGACTGAGGCCTTCACCTGGATTGCTCCTATGCAGACTCTCTCTGTGCACTGATCCTGGGGTACACCTTGATTCTCTGAGGAGCTCCAGGAGATGAAGCACAAGAAGAGATGCCTAGAGCACCATTACAGGAAGACAAAGAGTGACTTAGTCAGGGCCAGGGCTTGGGACATCTACAGAGCCACAGTGAGGAGTATTCATGCTATCTGGTGGACAAAATTGCTTAGATTTGCACTTTCTCTGGGCAGGACCAAGTGAGCGCCTAGGACATAGTCTTGTGATGCGCCTGCACCACTACATTCTGAACCAGCTGTGGCTCCTGGATGGTCTTCAAGAGCAGCCCCATATCCAACTGTGAGGTGACTAAAGCATGAGTGGCCACCTCAGTGGTCAAGGAAGGGGTGTGACTGGGGCACAAAGTGAATTTGTGCAAAGGCCCTCTTGGCTACAGCTACCATCTGCTCTTTGAGCCATACAGTAGCTGCAAGGCTGGGAAGGCCCCCAAGTTACGCACTAGTCTTGAGTGGGGAAGTGCAACCTACCAATATTTTCTCTCTTCAAGGAGTGGCTCCTGCACAGGAGGTAGGGAATACATACGTAGAACAGGCAGCCTTTTGCCCATGTATCATTCTGCTTTGTGAGCTGCATTGGTTACCAGGCAGCTTCCAGATGCAGTTCAAGGTGCCAGTTGTCACCTATAAAGCCCTTCATGGCATACAGACCACCTGTCTCCAATTACTTCTGCCAATCTGGTATGACTGGGCAGAGTGGATGCACTTGGGGTCCTTTCAATTAAACATTGTCATCTTGTGGGACCAAGGAAGCGTGCCATCTGTTGCACCCCCTGCCCTCTGGAACAGCACCCCCACCCCAGAAAGACATAAAGCTCCCACTCTTTAAATGTTCCAGAAGTCTCTTAAGACCTGGCTGTGTTCCCAGGCCTGGGGTATTTGTGGGGTTTTTTTTCCTGGATGTTGTGTAATTTTGTTTGAGTGTTCTGTTTCTTTTAAATTATGTATTCTTTGAAACATTGTAAGGATCTTTTTGGAGTCAGGCAGCCTTGAAATCCAATAAATAAATAATCAAAATCATAAAAAGAGATTTCCTCAAAGCTAAAGACCATCCTTGCTCTAATTCACCCCTAACCATAGGGCTGGGAGCCAAAATTATATTGTCTGCATCCCTGAAATTTGACATAGGTATTAAATGTTTTTAATGCATCTAGGATATGAATCAATTTGGAAATGCAGAAATCTTCAAGGGCAAGAAACAGAAATGCTCAGTTAAGGGTGCAAAACGATTTCCAGATCTTTATCTAGATACGTGGTTTCTCCTAGAACATGCATGAAACAACACTGTCCCCTCTGAGCAAGCACACAGTTGAGAAAACAGTGATTCCTAATACGAATACCTCATTTCTAAGCAAGCTAATGAGCACGATGTCTCTGCAAAGAACCAAATGCCTCTACCAAGCTTCTAGTACACTCTTCCCTTCTGTACAATCTGGCTGTGTTCACAATGCTCTTATACACATGGTTAACTATGGTTTCTGGAAAAAATCCAATTTCCTGGATTTCTTATTGTTCACTGTGACATTCCACCGTGAACAATAAACCAACCACATGGGTTAGTTCACACATGGTAGGAAAAATGTGGCTGACCAGATTCCAGTTTAGTGTGTTGTGTGAACTAAGCCTAATACAAGATTCCTCTTGACATGTTTAGATCATGCACATTTTCATAAGAACTAAACCAATCTTATTCCTTCCTCCCCTGCACTTCAAATATTCCAGGGCAAGCTGATAGCCCGGATGCTGTATTGCGCTAAGATCTGGGGATGGGATGAGGAGGTTATTGTCCAATTGGAAGTAGTCTGAAACAACTTCATAAGGAAGATCTTGCGACTCCCCAGGGTGCCCCTGCAGCTTATCTAAAGAGGGAGGTAGGGTTACCATCGCTCTTCCATCGCTTTCAGAGTACGTCTTGCATTGCTTGGGCACTATAAGAAACTAGAAAGCCTTCAAGAATCATACCTTGCCAAACTTTGCTTTCTGCATTACACAACTAGGAATCAATGGACCAAACTTTTGTCACCTATCCTAACTCAGTTCATAAAACAGAGAAAATATTAGAGAAAGGCTTTTTGAAAAGGATGCCAATAAAGATGCTATTATAGCATAGATACCCAAATTTTCATCTTGATTTCATCACTATAAAAAAACATAGAAGCCTCTCCCAGTATCTGGTTAATATTATCAGAGTCCCAATGAGAAAAGCTTTTATATCCACTTGCAGACCATGCCTTCAGATATCTTGAAGGGAGATTTTGTACGCACTCTGTTAAGCAGCATCTCTGTCCCCGTGGTACCAGTCAAGCAGAGGGCGTTTATGTCCTCCACTGCCCCATTTACAATGAGATTATGACCAAATTATTAATGGTAAGCAAATTCACTTCAGCAAAGGATCGTTACCTCATCGTGGTGCTGGAGCTTGAGCACCTCAACGATGCCCTGAGCTAAACCGTGAAGGGCCACCCAAGACGGGAAGGTCATGACAGAGAGGTCAGACCAAATGCGATCCCTGGGGAAGGTAATGGCAACCCACCCCAGTATTCTTGCCGTGAAAACTAAATGGATCAGTACAACCAGAGATATGTCGGTAGACCATCGGAAGATGAGACCCCCAGGTCGGAAGATGGTCAAAATGCTACCGGGGAGGAACAGAGGGTGAGTTCAACTAGCCCCAGATGTGATGACGCAGCTAGCTCAAAGCGGAAAGGACAGCTAGCGGCCGACAGTGCTGGTGGTGAACGGCGAATCTGATGTTCTAAGGATCAACACACCATTGGAACCTGGAATGTAAGATCTATGAGCCAGGGCAAATTGGAGGTGGTTATTGGTGAGATGTCAAGATTAAAGATAGACATTCTGGGCGTCAGTGAACTGAAATGGACTGGAATGGGCCACTTCACATCAGATGACCACCAGATCTACTACTGTGGACAAGAGGACCACAGAAGAAATGGAGTAGCCTTCATAATTAATAGTAAAGTGGCTAAAGCAGTCCTTGGATACAATCCAAAAAACGACAGAATGATCTCAATTCGAATTCAGGGCAAGCCATGTAACATCACAGTGATCCAAATATACGCCCCAACCACAGATGCTGAAGAAGCTGAAGTAGAGCAGTTCTATGAGGATCTGCAGCACCTACTGGACAACACACCTAAAAGAGATGTTATTTTCATCACAGGAGACTGGAATGCTAAGGTGGGCAGTCAGATGACACCTGGAATTACAGGTAAGCATGGCCTGGGAGAACAAAACGAAGCAGGACACAGGCTGATAGAATTTTGCCAAGACAACTCACTCTGCATAACAAACACTCTCTTCCAACAACCTAAGAGACGGCTTTATACATGGACTTCCCCAGATGGACAACACCAAAATCAGATTGACTACATCCTTTGCAGCCAAAGGTGGCGGACATCTATACAGTCGGTAAAAACAAGACCTGGAGCTGACTGTAGTTCAGATCACAAACTTCTTACTGCACAATTTAGGATCAGACTAAAGAGATTAGGGAAGACCCACAGATCAGCTAGATATGAGCTCACTAATATTCCTGAGGAATATGCAGTGGAGGTGAAGAAAAGATTTAAGGGACTGGACTTAGTAGATAGGGTCCTGGAAGAACTCTGGACAGAAGTTTGCAACATTGTCCAGGAGGCGGCAACAAAATACATCCCAAAGAAAGAGAAAACCAAGAAGGCAAAATGGCTGTTTGCTGAGACACTAGAAGTAGCCCAAGAAAGAAGGAAAGCAAAAGGCAACAGTGATAGGGGGAGATATACCCAATTAAATCCAAAATTCCAGAGGCTAGCCAGAAGAGATAAGGAATTATTTTTAAACAAGCAATGCGCGGAAGTGGAAGGAGACAATAGGAAGGACAAGAGACCTCTTCCAGAAAATTAGAAACATTGGAGGTAAATTCCAGGCAAAAATGGGCATGATCAAAAACAAAGATGGCAAGGACCTAACAGAAGAAGAAGAGATCAAGAAAAGGTGGCAAGAATATACAGAAGACCTGTATAGGAAGGATAACAATATCGGGGATAGCTTTGACGGTGTGGTCAGTGAGCTAGAGCCAGACATCCTGAAGAGTGAGGTTGAATGGGCCTTAAGAAGCATTGCTAACAACAAGGCAGCAGGAGACGACGGTATCCCAGCTGAATTGTTCAAAATCCTGCGAGATGATGCTGTCAAGGTAATGCATGCTATAAGCCAGCAAATTTGGAAAACACAAGAATGGCCATCAGACTGGAAAAAATCAATTTATATCCCCATACCAAAAAAGGGAAACACTAAAGAATGTTTAAATTATCGAACAGTGGCACTCATTTCACATGCCAGTAAGGTAATGCTCAAGATCCTGCAAGGTAGACTTCAGTAATTCATGGAGCGAGAATTGCCAGATGTACAAGCTGAGTTTAGAAAAGGCAGAGGAACTAGGGACCAAATTGCCAATATCCGATGGATCATGGAAAAAGCCAGGGAGTTTCAGAAAAACATCTCTTTCTGTTTTATTGACTATTCTAAAGCCTTTGACTGTGTGGACCATAACAAATTGTGGCAACTTCTTAGCGGCAGGGGGATACCAAGTCATCTTGTCTGCCTCCTGAGGAATCTGTATAACAACCAAGTAGCAACAGTAAGAACAGACCACGGAACAACGGACTGGTTTAAGATTGGGAAAGGAGTACGGCAGGGTTGTATACTCTCACCCTACCTATTCAACTTGTACGCAGAACACATCATGCGACAAGCTGGCCTTGAGGAATCCAAGGCTGGAGTTAAAATCGCTGGAAGAAACATTAACAATCTCAGATATACAGATGATACTTCGATGGCTGAAAGCAAAGAGGAATTGAGGAGCCTTATGATGAAGGTGAAAGAAGAAAGTCCAAACGCTGGCTTGCAGCTAAACCTCAAAAAAACCAAGATTATGGCAACCAGCTTGATTGATAACTGGCAAATAGAGGGAGAAAATGTAGAAGCAGTGAAAGACTTTGTATTTCTAGGTGCAAAGATTACTGCAGCTGCTGACTGCAGTCAGGAAATCAGAAGACACTTAATCCTTGGGAGAAGAGCAATGACAAATCTTGATAAAATAGTTAAGAGCAGAGACATCACACTGACAACAAAGGCCCTCATAGTTAAAGCAATGGTGTTCCCCGTAGTAACATATGGCTGCGAGAGCTGGACCATAAGGAAGGCTGAGAGAAGGAAGATCGATGCTTTTGAACTGTGGTGTCAGAGGAAAATTCTGTGAGTGCCTTGGACTGCAAGAAGATCAAACCAGTCCATCCTCTAGGAAATAAAGCCAGACTGCTCACTGGAGGGAATGATATTAAAGGCATCACTATTTTACACAGCCAGCCAGTGTGATATAGAGGTTAAGATGGACTAGGAGCAGGGCTCTAGTCCATCCTCAGTGACTTGGGGAAAGTCACTCTCTTTCAGCCCAACCTTCCTCACAGGGTTCCTGTTGTAGGGAAAAATAGGAGGAGGGGGCACGATGTAGCTGCCTCAAACTCCTGTACTAATGGCAAGCTATAAATCTAATTAATAAACACAAAAACTTTTATTTTTTCTTCTTCTACTGGTTTACTTTATAAGCAGTGACTGACCACATCCATCCCTACTGCCCTGGCCCACTCTGAGGACACCTCTACCTTCTCCCACAGAACCCAGAGGCATCTCCATCCTATCTCAAGGACAGCAGATTCCTTTTCCTGTGGCTCCCATCTATGTTTTCTAACATGCAGATTTCCTCCTCCCTCCCCAACCAAAGCAGAGAAACGGCCTTACAGAGACCTGAGTACTATTTTCAATCCCTCTGTTTAGCTCTTAAGTGCTATTCTTTGCATGCTCTCACCTCATAGCCACCTCCTGTTCCTGAAAATTCCCTATTCCCCCACCTGACCCTGAATTCCCTTTAAAGGTGTTAACAGAAGGAACCCCAGCCTCTCTCTCCACCCCCGTTATCCAACCAGCCCAAACCTTTCCTTCCCTGTATTCTTTCTGACTTTCCTCATTTTCCCCAACGCTCCCATGGCAGATTGTAAATTCCTCGGTGGCAGGGATTTGCCCACCTTGTGGGCTTTAAATTTTTTGTTGGCAAAATAGAGGCTGTTAAGGTCTGCAGATTCAGCGTGGGGCAATTCTGACCATCTCTCCCAAGATAAATAATTATCCACCCCCCGCACCTTTCTACTCCCCTCCCCACGCAAGGAAGTCCCACTCCTCTTCCTGAGAACAGGAGCCTGCAAGCTCCACCCAGGAAAGAAGCCATTCTAACCGGAGAGAAATTATGCTACTCCCTTCCAGCCCCCACCTCCCATGAGGGTACCTCCACCGGAGTACCGGGGGAAAAAACGGACCCCCGCCCTCATATCAAGCCCCTGCCGTACCAAAGGAGGGGTAGCAATTCATCCTCCCCGCGATTCCTGAAGGGGCGGAGCCACAGCCTACCCCCCAACTAACCTACAACGAAGAGGGGAGTCCTCGGAAAGACTAAATACCGAAGAAAAGACGACAACGAAAGAGGATGGAGCAGCAACGGTCACAAGGATCCAGAAAACTGCCTCGCTTGGGAGGAGACCGGAAACCGGGCTATCTGGGAAGACCTACCAACGACACGCGCCACGCCTTCCTGCTTAGACCGGCCGCAGCCACAGAGCTTCAGTGGGCTAGATGCGTATATCCACTTCCTTCCGGTAAAAACACTCCCATCAGCAGAACGTCATTCCCTAAGGTTAAATGCGGCAGCTTGTAAGTATTATTCTCCTGTGTCACATGCATTTGCCAATCCCTCGGAAGCGGAAACGGCTTTTCCTTTTCAGCTTTCCAGACCGAAGTCTTGAGAGCAGAGACGGTTTCCTCATAGAAACCCATGGCCTAAATTAGTATTTCTCAACCTCAGCGCCTTTAAGATGGGTGGACTCCAACTCCCAGAATTCCCTAGCCAGCATGGCTGGCTGCGGAACTCTGGGACTTGGAGTCCACCCATCTTAAAGGCGCTGAGGTTGAGAAACACTGATCTAAAGGGCTTTTGTTTGAACATCAAGAAGTGGGACTGTTCTCCCACCGGAAATCCCTCCCAACTGGACTAAGCCTGTTTGCCTCCTCTGTAACTACTGGGTACGATAGAAACAAGCTAAAGGAAATGCTAGCGCGGTCACAGCCCTGACCTGCAGGCTATAGCATCACCGAGGAGGCGGCCGTAGACGGAGGGTGGTTGAGGTGGGTGCCGGTGGGGCGAGGGAATTCCTTGCCTGTCTCTCTCCTGAACACCGGGCACAGAAATGTAAGAGAATCCTTGTAACTTTTCCACCCGCTTCTTCCTGCCGCAATGTGGGGTCTAGTCCTTGCATGATCATGATACAATTTACTGGCCAGTCATTCACGTCATCAGGCGATTTCCCTCGTGGTCCCATTTCCCTCGTGGTTTGGTGCCAGCGTCCTCTCAACTTGCACGGCGCTCGCCTAGTTCATCAAGTTAATTCGTTTCATTCGAGCAAGGATTTGAATCCAGCTCTTTCTGACCATGCCTGCTACCCATGGATCTACACCTTTCTGAGAGATGCAGCAGCCTTGAATTCCCTCAAATGTCTTCCAGGCTTTTACCCTGCAGGAAAAGATTTGGGTGGCTGGGAGACTGAGAGGGGATGGAGCAAGGCTGCTGGTGAGGTGTTGTGAAGCAGCAGGCAGCATTTGTAGTAAGAGCCAGTTTGGTCTAGTGGTGAAGGTGCTGGGCTAGAAACCAGGAGACTGTGCATACTAGGCCTCCCTTAGGCATGAAAGCTGGCTGGGTGACTTTGGGCCAGTTATTCTGCTTCAGCCCAACCCACCTCCTAGGGTTGTTGTGGGGAAAATAGGAGGCAAGAGTATTAAGTACATTTGCCACCTTGAGATATATATAAAAAAGTGATTAGATATATTTTCAAAAATCTAATAATAGCAGTGAACAAAATGATATAGGGCGTATTCGTGCGAGGTGCTTGCCCATAGTTAACCTTAGTTGACTCAGTCCAGTTTCCTGGGTTTGCATGACACAGTGGACTATGTGCTAGTCATGGCTGTGAGCTCACACAGCACACTAGGCTAAAATGTGTTCGTATGGTCTGTGGCTTGGTGCATCCTGCAAATACAGAAAGCCATGTGGGTCTTCCAGTTATTATATGTATCTTCATCATCCTTGAGGAAAACAGCTTGCTGTATTAAATAACTTGCCATTTTTCAATCAAATTAGGAATGAAAAGGTCAGTAGTCTAAATATACCCATATAGCATTCCAGAAAGAGAAGGTTTGAGGGCTCTCGCAATAATGTCTTCTGAAACCCAATCCTGTTTCATTTATGAAATATTTTGGAAAGCTTGTTTTTTTTTTATTCCAGAAGAGACCATGGCAGAACATGGGGCTCATCTCACTGCCACCTCCACACATGAGGACAGGCCTTCCATCTTTGAAGTTGTTGCCCAAGACAGTTTGATGTCTGCTGTGAGACCAGCATTTCAGCATGTGACCAAGGTAAGAAGAATGGTTGATAAGTGAGTACTGGCAGAAGGATAACCATTACTTCTCTGTGCTTATCTAAGGTTCAATAATGGCCAGAAAAATTAAGGAAATGTGAAAGCTTGGAAGGAAAGGGGGAAAAAAATTGCATACACAAGGTGTGGCATCCATTTTTCTGTGGTTAGAAGGATTATTTCAGGCATCAGATATGGAAAGAGAATCCTGTCTGAGACCTTGGAAAGCTCTGTAGTCAGACCAGGATAGTTGGATCAGTGACTTTTCACTAAGCCTGAAATGGAAATCCAGACAATATCGTCTTTAAACAATAATTTATGGCTTAGGATTTTATTCATTTTTCTGCTGAAAGTGATTAACGAAGCAAATTCAATTTAAAATAATAAAAACATCCGCGCAGATTCCAAGTTATGCTTGTGGCCCTTGAAACCTTCCAGAAATTTTGAATTTGAGAGAAGAGGAAATTATGAAATACTGGAATTAATAGTATTAACTGCATTTATTACTTTAATTTTTAAATGAAACTTACATTAAATCTAATTTATTCTTTGTCCTAGCTATATCCTGATTTTGGGTCCTGGCTCTGATCCAGTATTAGAACATAACTTCTAGCATGTCATTCAAAGGCCACATAGCCCTCATCTTGAAAATGGTTGTGTTCTCTTGCAAGAGACTCAAAGCAAGAAAACCCAAAAAATAGCCAAAGCAAAATGTTGCAAACATCTACAAAAATGTCTTGGCACATCCAAGTTTATTGCTCTTACCCTTGATTGTCCTTTGTATTAGGTATTGGCTGAATCCAACCCTTCCTATTATGGCTTCCTGTGGCGCTGGTTTGACGAGATCTACACCCTCCTGGATCTGCTGCTGCAGCAACACTACCTCTCCCGGTGCAGTGCTTCTTTTTCTGAAAACTTCTATGGCTTGAAGAGAGTCGCACTGAAAAGCAAAAAACAGCAGCACAGATGCTTGGCCGCTGCTGGACTTCCCCAAAAGCATCACTGGAAATCTCTCTGTTTGTTGGTCCTTGTTCCGTATCTGAGAACCAAACTGGAGAAGCTGATCTCCCGTCTCCAGGAAGAGGATGACTACTCCATCCACCCTCCATCGTCCTGCTGGAAACGGTTTTACAAGGCCTTCCTGGCTGCCTACCCCTTTGTGAACCTGGCTTGGGAGGGCTGGTTTCTGGCCCAGCAACTATGTTACATCCTGGGGAAGGCTCAGCACCACTCCCCCCTGCTGAGACTGGCTGGTGTGCATTTGGTTAGGTTGACAGCAGAAGACCTGCAGGCTTTGAAAGACACACGTGTAGCTGCCGGTAATGTCCTGCAGTCATCAAACAGGTGAGTTGAAATGAAAACCCTAGAAACAGCTGAACCTTGCTTCCACCAGTGGTTGGGTATATTTATACATTCACCATGTTTGTATGTCATCTAAAAACTAACACTCTCCAGGCAGTTAGTCATAAAAATTGTAGGCCATAAAGATGACTACACCTGGGAAAAGAAACAAACAACAAAAGCATCTTCAGTAGGCACCAGAAAGATTGCAATAGGACAGGTATATCTCTGACACCTTTATGTTATACCTTATTTAGCAAGTGCATCTGGAGAGTAGAGTCATGGCTAAGATTTTTCCTATTTTTGAGGATCACAATCTTACTAATGTAATCAATTGGGAGCCATCTGTTGTTGGGGGAACACCAATTTTCTCTTTACAACTTTATACTCTCTCTACTGTTTTTTCCCCTCAAACTCAGCTTACAAAAAATTAGGCAGAGGGTCTAATTTTTCTTCTGTTCCCCCATGCCCTGCCCCTAGACTCAGTAATCTTTTCTGTAATGGCCCTGCTTCCTTCTGTAATGGTCAGTCTCTCTCTTCCATTTTCCCAAGGTCGGTTAGACATTCCACCACATCCCTGTTTCTTCCAGGTAGTTCATCAGCGATTGAAAAGCCATAGGAGACTGCCATTCTTTCAAAGGGAAGGCATGTGATATTTCTCTAACAAAGGGTCAACAATTGTGTTTTTGCTGCCAAGACAGTTAACTGGAGTGATTTGTAATTTTTGCTGGGAAAAAGATTACTGCTCATATTTGTCAGTTACATGTAGATGCATGGAAGGAGGATATGTATGTATCTGCATGTGCCAGCAGATATGACCCCCAAAGACTTGGCCTGGCCCCCATTAAGGGACTGAAGATTTCCCAACCCAGTATAGGAACATGAAAACAACACCCTGATTCAGTGACCCTCTAGGTACCTTTGAGAAATCATGTATAGTTGCTAGAAGATTCTCATATATTAACTCTTGGGACCACCAAATGAAGATGTTCAGTGATAGACGAGAAGCAAACAAAAGGAAGTGTATCTTAACATATAATAACCTTACAAAAGATTTTTAAAAAGAGGTTTGAGAAAACCTTAAACCAGTTTATCCAGTGATATGGTATAGAGTCTCTGTATTTTGGGTATTATGCCTTGGATTGTTAAATGCTGGAAACCAGGTAGTTGGATGAATAACTTAATCAGTCATGTCCCAGGGATTTATGGCCTTTCTCTCTTAGAGGAGGATTTGAGATTGTATTTTTACTGTAACCCTGGATTAGCATCTTAGTGTTTTCCTTGTTTCTTAATTGTGTGCATTCAGTTAATTTCCTTTTTATATCTTGCCCCTTCCTGCAGCATGAGAGAGCAAATGCAGTCAGCTGGGAAAAAGGTCTTGGGGGCACTGGCTTTCTCCCTCTCCACTGGCCTCTCTGTGGGTATCTTCTTCCTTCAGTTCTTGGAGTGGTGGTACTCAGTTGAGAACCAGGAAACTGTCAAATCACTGACTGCGATGCCAGTCCCACCATCACCTGTGCACCTGGACTATGAGACTAAGTCACCTCTTTTGCCAAAGCTCAAGACAGTGTGTCCATTGTGCCGTAAAATCCGTGCCAACGACACAGCCCTCTCCACCTCTGGCTTTGTATTCTGCTATGGCTGTGCCTACAGTTATGTGAAGCGTCACCAGCGGTGTCCCATCACTGGCTATGCCACTGAACTTCAGCACCTTGTCAAATTATACACACCTGAAAACTGATGGGTCCATCCTTCAACCTTTATATAAAGAAACTGGAGCACCACATTGCAGCGTTGGGTGTTTTTACTGATGATACTAAGCAGGGGCATTCCATGATTTTTACTGGCAGAGGAGGTGGCTTTTAAGATTGTGGCTACAGGTTATACTTGCTGTTTGGAGAATCAGTAGAAGTCAGCTGTTGACTTTGAGCTGTCTCACTCAACTGATTTTCCACTAAAAACTGTTCAGTAAGAACGGATTTGCTGAGTGAGATTATTAGATTAAAAAAAGGCCCTACCTGGTTCTCATCATTATGACTTAAAGACACACTGCTAGGGGTGAGCAACTGTTCCTAGAAACATTTGACCATTGACTGGCCAGCTGAGGGTTGCAGACCAAGTTGCGAGCAGGGCTTAGAAAAAAACTAGCTTTAATTTTCTTTACATGTAGATGTAGTTAATTTTTTAAGATCACGTATTTAATAATCCCCTTTTATTACATTATAAGTTGATAACTTTTAGTTGCACACTGCTGACTTAAAGGTGGCCCAATTTTTTCTGTGGTAAGGAGTGGCTCATACTTACTTTTTCAATCTCTGAGACTTGTAGAGAATATGGTAGACGCTTTAAGCCAATTGAGTTAACACACCAAAGGAACTCCCAAGGGGAGAACAACACCCCCACCAACACAAGCTGGACAGTACATAAACCGAGAGCAAGGCCCACTCCCTCTTTGCATGGAAGATGTTGCCTAGCCTGGCAATGAAATGTCTGCAAGAAAACAGCAAGGCTCAGAGAGCACCAAGGACTCCACAGACATTTTATTACAAATGTTTTTCTTTTGCTTCAACCAGTTTTTACTCTAAGAGGCTCTATGAGATGGAACAAGCCTAGATGACCCTTCCCTCTTCTGGAATGAGCACAAGATGATAAACCTCTCTTTGATAAATTGAAAGTTTACTTTGGTAAACAAGGCCACAAATAAAAATCCAACGTACCATTTTGGAGCTTTAATAGGATGTTTGAACTGTTAAACCCTTGGGTAATTTGGCCTGTTATATAACAAAGAGTAGTAGGGGGTAGAAAACTGGTGTCTTCCGTGCTTTTTGAGCCTTCTAAATAAAATGCAGGGGGTTGATCCTGGATTTTTCTCTGTGTGTTCCTTAATGGTTTTGGGAGAATGAGTGAGTTTGGTAGAGTGGCAGATCACTCAATGGTTGTGATCACACAATAGGCTACACCATGAATCTGCTAGAGATCGTTGACAACCCCCAATGTGTTGGGTTCACAGAACATGCTAACGCATAAAACATTGCTTACAAACTGTTAATAGATTGCTCAGCATAGACCAACATGTTGTGTGAATCGAATCCATCTGTCCTCCATCAACCCAAATGGTTTCCTTGCTGGCTATTGAGGGAGGAACAACTATTTTTTGATAAGCAACACTGAATTACAGCATGCTGGCAGACTATAGATAGATCACTTCAATCCCTCCTCTATGCTTGATTTTGTAGTAAGCCTTTAGATAATTTATTCACAAAAGCTCTCTGAGTGTGGCTTCATCTCCAGCACCAGGTCTTATAAGATCCTCTGGATTTTAGCAAGATCTCCCAGTCCAAACTTTTTTTCCATGTTCTTGTCACTCTTCTTCATTAAAAAAAATTATCTGCTTATCTGGTCAATCCTACTGTTAACACCATTTTGTTGTAAATTCTCAGGATCGATCAGATAAAATACAGCATGCAAGATCCTTCTTGTGAGCCATTCTCATTTTTAAAATTTATTCTTAGCATAACAAGGGCAGAAAGACATATTTTCCTCTTGACAGACTGACATAAGCAAGCAAGCAAAATTCAGCTAATGCACATAGACCTTCACTTCTCCCATCCCACCTGTGTCTGCATTCAAAACAGATTGAATTGTACCAAATCGCTTCATAAAATTCAATATATTGATACTGAATTTTAAATCCTGTTTCTGTAAACCACCCAGAGCCCCTCCTTTGGGGGGGAGATGGGCGGTAATAAAATCTGACAAACAAATATAATAAATAAATATAACTGCTCTACAATTCAGAGACCAACCTTCTGCCTCTCCTGCCAATAATGATGTTCCTGCTAAAATGACAGTGTGTCTATCAGTAGCTTTTATTAAATTCCCCAAAGAGTTAATCAAGGGCTCAAGATAAAACTTAACTGACAACCTCTCCTGGTGATCAAAACATGGGTCTTCATTTCCTCTTCTCTTTCTGGATATCTGCTCAGGGTAGAGATTCTACACTGTGTTGTCTTCTTTGCATCGTGATCCCTATGCTGATTCCTCTTCCATGGTCTTCAATTCCACTGGAACTGCATCTTTTTGGCAACCTAAAAGTGCCTAATTCCAATGTTGCTTGCTAGCCTATTTCTTCTTCCCCCTTCTCTTCCTCCAATTCCAACTCAACTCCTTCCTTCCAAATTCTTAGCCTAGTTCAACTTCCTCCCTCCCATGAGAGGGACTATATGTGAAAATCCCTGATCTGGTTCTTTTCCCAGATTCAGGTTATTACCCACAAATACAATTTGTGTCTGGAGGGTCATATAGGATGACAGATGGTGCTTACCTTCCTCATTCTGTCTCATGGCCCTTTTGTTTCAAGCCAATTTTTTGTACCCTTCCCAAAAGGTAGTCATCTATATGCTGACTCCACCCAGAAGATCTTTCTGTGCAATATCATGGCAACATATACTGCTAACCTCCTACCATGCTAGTCATTTTTCAATCCTGTGGATCAGTAACATGGACTTACAGTATTTATATAACTGTTGTCCTTCGTGTGCAGATGTCGCAGCTCTGTGTCCTCTGCCACATGAGTCTTTTTAAAGTAGAATAGAATGCTGCTAGGAGGAATTCTCTTCAGAAGGATCTTGTACAAGCAAATAATTCTTGTTACTGCCTCTGGTCATGTCAACAGTAAGCCATAACCTGTAAAACACTGGGAAAAAACCCAAAGTTTTAAGAGAGTCAATGTTGGGAGGGACCATCTGGGACTTCAAATCCCATCACCTGTGCAAGAATCCAAATCAAAGCGTCACCTCCCCTCCTGCATATCCAGTGAAGGGGAGTCCACTGCCCCCTCATATGCTGCTTTTACTGTTAGAACATTTTTCAAAGTACCATCATCAAATGTTTGTAACACAATGGAAACAATGCCCAAATACATCATAGAATCATTGGGTTGGAAGGGACCTTGGAGGTCTTCTAGTCCAACATCCTCAAGTATAATTGTACTTAAGTTGGAACAAAATCTCAAACAATCTGTTATCCACATATCCAGTTTCATACAGATCTCCTTGTTTTAAAGTAGCATTATTTTCCATTTCCTTGACTGTGAAAAATTTGTATTTATTAAATTGATTCATATAGCCACTCAACTGACATGTGACTTGGGACAGTATACAAACAGAAACATATTAATAATCAAAAACTTCATTAAAAATAATAAAACGTCACACCCAAGGCGACTTTACACTACCAAAAACAATCCAAGGACAATCAAGTTGGGTACAAATTACTTGACCCAGCACCTGGGGAAAAGCCAGGTCTTAAGAGCCTTCCAAAAGGTGAGGAGAGTTGGAGCCATCCAAATCTCTCTGGTCCAGAGAAGTCTCATCTCCTGGATCCTGTCATCTGCTTGAGTGACGGAACCCAGAGCATGTCCACCCTATCAAATCTTATTGGATCAGCAGCAGTTATCGGAGACTGGTTGTCCTGCAAATAACCAGGTTCTGTGCTATGAAGTTTTACTTAACTGGGTCTTAAGAGTTAAAAAAGTTCAGCTGTGTATTTTGCCATTCCCTGTGAAAAACATGTCACTATTTTTCTATAGGAAAAAAGGTTAAATAAACATTGGATTTACCCTAGTGGTTCCTTTTCTACATAGAAAAGAAGTATCTATCCTTCCCTGGTGAGAAAATGGCTTTGTCATGAGAAAGAGCTAGTTTCCTTTGCATTTTTAATTCCATCTGATTTTCCCTCTGGATTTTTTGTTGTTGCTTATATCACTTGTCAACCTGTAACTGGAATGAAGCGAGGCTCCCCCACTCTAAAAACTGTTGCAGAGTTTCTATTTCTGCTTCCCAGAGAAAGCAGGAAGAGTAACTCAGTTTTCATCTAGCCAACCACAAGAAAAAGAATCTTCACAATGTTCTACTTAAACCACTTTAAATATGATAGATTCACCCCTCCATTCCAATGAAATCTACAGTATTTCTGCCCAAATACTTTTGGCTCCTGGGAAAACATTCCAGCAATAGACCACAGATTCAGAGACAATTGCAAACAGAGAATTCCCTGTGGACACAGACTGCCAAAACCCGCTCAGAGAGAAGATTATGTGATCATGCCCTGGTCAGAGTCAAAACCAAAGTTCCAACTATACCAGTTCAAACTATACTTCGCTCATCATTGCCTTTGGCACATCTTGCAGGAACCCCTTTGTCAGGCCATGCACTTCAATAGCCATTAGTCCAATTCAATACTGCAAAATGGTATTTCAGGGAAAATGAAGATCAACATCACTAATTTTAAAATGTGGGCAGACAATGAAAGCCAGGGCACCACCAGTCTCCTAAGAAGCCAGTTTCATCCAGTTTTCACTGCCTCTTAGTGGTGGCCAACCAGCCATTCTTCAGGCTATCTAAGAAAGGGAGATCTTGGTTCTTCTTGTACTGCATTCCTTCTGGTTACAATAAAGTCAACAACGTCCAACAGTGTATCAGCTACTCATCAAAATAATTTTTATATGGTAGGTGTCTGTCTGCCAGCTTCCTTTCCTTTCCCCTCTTCATCCCTTCCTACGCCTGTAATGTGTTAAGACTGAGGGCAGGGATTGTCTGGATGAACTGATCTGGCAACTCATCTGCAGTGGAAAGTTATAATGAACAAATCCTGGACAGAGGGGAGAGCTATTCCATTCCCCCCACTTTTTGTAGTTAATTAAAATGTAAAAAAAACAGAGCTACGTATGCCTTCATATATAATGATTTTGTAATGGAATTTTATCTGGTCAGTACACAGCCAGTTCTAACATGGCACATACTTTCTCCTTCCAGTAGTTTCCTTTCTTTATTAATATATTGCTGGATTATAGCCACCTCCAACTAGCATGGCCCGGAGACCAGTGCAGTGACCTGTTTCTAAAATTTGTAAGCCCATCATAAGCTCCCAGGGCGTTCTTAAACACAATGCAGCCTTCCGCACACTAGCAACACACATGTCCAATAAAGGTAACAAAATATCTAACGGCATTGAAAAATCATTTAAAAAACAGCCATCAACCTCCTGCCTAAACTAAATCTTCATGTACTTTTGAATGTGTACACATAACATGCTAATCCTAAACAGAATTAGCAAAATACAACTGCAATGTTCACTTAATTTGCCATACCCACACAAACAAACCTCAATAATGTGTTGGCCTGGGTTCCAATAACAAGCCTTTCTTTAGCCTAGGTTAGCATGCTGGGCAAAGGCAGCTAACATTATTAGAGATAGTTGCTAGCGTGAGAAAGGCTGCATTGCGTTTAAGAACTTCCTGGGAGCATATGATGGGCTTATAAATTTTAGAAACAGGTCACTGCACTGGTCTCCGGGCCATGCTAGTTGGGGGTGGCTATAATTCAGCAAAATGGCACCAGATTGGGGAAGGCTCCTTTAGAAAGATTTTGATTGAACTGTTATGAATAATAAATTTATCGACTGCTTTTATCCAAAAGGCAAATGCCATGATATGTCTATACTATATCTACAAAGATCAGAATCATGCAAGGAATGGTATTCCCTGTGACACTCTATGGAAGCAAAAGTTGGACTTTGAAGAAGCATGACAGGAAGAGTGTTGATGCCTCTGAACTTTGGTGTTGGAGAAGGCGCCTAAGAATAGTGGACAGCCAAGAAAACAAACGGAGGGATCATCAAACAAATCAACCCAGAGTTCTCACTTGAGGCGCAAACGACCAGGCTCAAATTATCCCACTTCGGACACATCATGCGAAGACCCAGCTCTCTGGAGAAGGCTCTGATGCTGGGAAAGGAGGAAGGAAAGGGAAGGGAAAAGGAAGACCAGCAGCATGGCGGATGGACTGGTGGATGGGCTGAGTTACAGTGGTGATGAGTGCGCTGGGAGACCTGAAAGACCAGGTTAGGGATAGATCATCATGGGAAAAAAGATCTATGTGGTCGCGAGGAGTCGAAAACGAACTGATGGCACATAATCTATCAGTTCCCAACACAGGCAGCGCACCTCTTGCTGGATCTTCTAGCAAGAGCGCCGTTAAAAATGAGCCATGTGGTTCCCAGCTATGAATCCTCGATGCTAATTTTGCAATAAATGCACTTTCTTCTCCCTTCTCGTGGTAAGCGCCTCCTTTTCTTTTTTTTCCCTCCGCCTCCAAACTTCCCCAGATCTACCTTCGGACGGCAAACGCCTATGGCTTCCGGGCACAGAGGTTCGCCACGAGAAAGCAGCAAAGCTTCCGCCTTCCTTCTTCCAACCAATCACAGCTCGCGAGGCTACGACACGTGACGGGCGAGGCAAAGACCCAATCGGGGCTACAGACGGTTTTTCCTCGCGACGCTTCGGTTTCCCACTTCGGCGCAGCCGCGGAAGGGGGTACTCTATCCCGTGGAGCCCGGATCCAGCTTCTAGTCCCGCTGTGCCTGTTACGTGTCTCTCATGCTGTGTTCCTACAATACCTTAAGCCAGGGTTTCTCAACCTCGGCAACTTTAAGATATGTGGACTTCAACTCCCAGAAATCTGGGGGGGGGGCAATTCTGGGAACTGAAGTCCATACATCTTAAAGTTGCCGAGGTTGAGAAACACTGCGCTAAGCCACGGTTTTCTTAACTATGGTTTCTCGAAAAAATCTTATCTACCTAGCTTCAGTTTACCACATACGAAACTATAAAGCTTAAATATAAGTCAATTGCCTTAGATCCATACACCTACCATATTCTCAACAGGGCCCGCGTTGCTCCCACATTTTAAAGTCCCGCGTCAAGGGAGGGAAGGACTTCCGGACGAAGCTGATCGACCCACTTCAGCAGCCCTAACGGCATTCTAGATCGCACTTCCTGCTTCCGGTCACTCACAGGGCCTAAAACCCTTCTTAACTTCAACTCCCAACAATCACTGCGGTGGGGGAAATACCAGATTTTCCCGCGAGAGTTTTTTTTCCAGCCCGAGGCTTCAATTGGGTGGCGGCGTGTTGCGTTTCAGTCCTTGTTGTTTTTTGCCTGCTAATAAGTTCTGTAATCACAAGGATGTCTTTGAATGCATTCGACATGCTATATCTGTACAACATCCATTCAACTGAGTGGTGGGTAAATAAAAATTGGCAGAACCTGTCTGCAAACTTATCTCCCGCCCAAACTTTTTGGACCTGACATTTTTTTCACTACTGGGCAAAAGGAGACTAGCTGAGGACAAGTTTTCAGCTGCATCTAATGAAGGGGACTATGGTCCACTGAACCTCTTCATGATAAATCTCTTAGTCTTTAAGATGCCACAAATGTTTTTTGAGTGGGAAGGACAATTTGATTTGCTTGATAAATGAAGAATAACAAGGCTGGGGCTAAAACAGTAAAGAACACGATCTCTTAAAAAAAAGGGCAGGGGGTTCCTTACTTGGTCTCCCTATCAGTGAGGCCTGCCCACCCAACCAGTGCAGTCCAGGATCAATGCAACAGAGAAGTAGTATCATTGCCACCACTCCTTTTCTCATTAACCAGGAATTTAGAAGGGCCAAAAGGAGGAAAATGCTTTCCCCTTTATGTTAATTGAAAAAAAGAAAAGTCCAGTAGCTGGTAGCCAATTTGTACAGTCTTAGGCCATCAGAGCCATATTAGCCAACTACAAGCCCAAGGTGCAACTGGCACCAAAAATATCTCTTTACTATTTTTATCTTATTGAAGAAAACACAGAAAAGAGAAGTGCAGATGAGTGTTGGGCTTGGCAAAAAAGGATAGGATTGAGAGCGCAAGGGTCATCAAAGTGATAGAAGATTCTACATATATAGAACTTAAATACATATATGTTTCATTTTCATATATTTTATATTTAGTATTCATATGTTAGAAACATTTGCACTTGTATTATGGCTCTGAAATCATGTTGTATTTCCTTGAAGAGTTGTGTTGGCTTTCTTACTCTTCCTTTTAACAGGCCTAGATAGATAGCTATGCCCGTAGAAACAAGGTAAAGTGTACATTCCAAGATAGCTTCTCCAGAGGAAAGGTATTGTTTAATAACAGTCAAGGAGCCCTAGCAAGGATGGAAGAAAGTCCCTGATATGGAAAGATGTTAAGAAGGAAGGAAGTTCCTAATATGGAATGAGATTAAGGTGGAGTATGGGTCACTGAGTAAGGGGTGGTATTCTGCAGGAGGAGTTGAATGGAACGTATATAGTGTGCTGTAAGGAGGGGGTCCCTTGCGATTGCCCACCCAACAGCTTGCTGTCATTGTCAATAAAGAACTTAATTTCATGCAACTGCCTGCTTCTTTGGTCCCAGCTCAGAAACAAATCTGATAAGGAAATTTAAAAAAAATCTAACAAAAGGAACAACAGGTAAGCTTAATCAAAATGGAGACAGAGCCTTATTGGAAAACTGGTTGTGAAAGGAATTGGTGAAGCTCTGAGCCCACGTGAAATAAAATAACCAGATTAATACAGTCTGATTATTTTCTGATCCCTGAAGTTTGTGATTCTTTCCTGAGTCTTGGAAAATTCTGTCATTGTACCAGCTTGCCTTGCTCCTGGGGTCTCAAAACAAAAAAACCCTGGCTACTTAATCTCAAGGAAGAGGAGAGTTGTTTAAAAAGGAATTTAGCCCATTGTCCCTCATGGTTTTATACTAGGAATAAAACTGATGTGGATGCTTTCTCATTCAAAAGGGACCACTAGGGGCTAACCTAGCTAGTGGTGCACATTACATAGCCAAAAAATAATGTTGGACCACGAGAAAAAGTGATTGGCACATGATTTTAAAAAATATTAATCAAACCAAACTTCTATAGTATGACCATTCTTGATTAGGACCAAGTGAGATCTCCCCCAAATCTTGTTTTATTCAGTGTGGATTAGCTTGGTTTCAATTCCCGGGAAAGCCTGTGAGTATGCATGAAGGCTCTTCTCCGTAGTTGTACTGGACCTGTGGTCAGCCAATTCTTCAGTGGAATCACCATCTGACTTAGGGAGGGGCTGTTCATCACTTCTCATGTGTTAAAGTTTACACATAAAAGTATCAACTTTTCTTTCCAGGCTAGAGTGTGCAAGCTTTATGTTCTTCAAAACTCTCTGTCATGCAAAATGCAGGAGATGGGAAATATGCAAGAAAGGCCAAAATGAGGTCAGGTATTTAGTCATGAGGTTTGCAATTCAAAATCAGGATGGAAAATGTAGATTACTCACAACATTCAAGGATAAAGAATAGCTGCCTCCCCTTTCCTCCCTGTTCCCTCAAGGCCTCTATTTTCTTGTCTGTCTTCTATGAGTTCAGTGACCACACTGACCATACGTCCTTTATTATAAAGGACAGTCCTTTATTTCAGAAAGCTGTCCTTTAGATATATTTAATTATTTTCTTGGTTTTGCTCTTGAATTTTCCTTTGTAAACCAAAGTTATAAACATAGACAGTTAATATTTTTTTTATCCTTATTGTTGTAGAAATGAAGACTAGGACGCTCGGGTCTTCAGGAAAAGAGTTTAATATGCGCATAGGTTCAGACAAGCTCAAACTTCAAATTCTGAACCCCGAAGGTTCGGGGTCCTACTACTTTTATACCCCCCTACTGGGTGATTGCTTAGCATAGAATAAGTGACAACCTCAAGATATATGGTATATGTTTAAGTGACAACCTCAAGATATATGGTATATGTTTAAAAGCAGGTCTGGTGTGTTTAAAAACAGGTCTGGTGGGAGTCTGGTGGTCTTCCTGTTCCTTATCTTTGCTCATTTAGCTGCTACATAATATACGTGCATCCTGTTTCTTATCTGCCTGTCCAGCTGCTCCCCAACATACTATACTTCCAACATATAGTTTCCTTGACCCTTATTCCACCTCATTATGAACCTCTTTCAGATTTGAGGTTGGTCCTTTATTTTTTTCAAGAAACTATGATCACTGTGTCTATGAGTGAAATGCACAGGTTCCTACCTTGACTGAAATCAAAAATAAACACTGAAGAAAACTAGGAAGTAGTTTTAGGATGTCAAAAAGTCAGTAAAGATATATTGTATAGCATCACTTAATGGGTCAAAGGGATTTAACTGTAATGTCCATCTTCACTTCTACAAACTCTTGATCCTCTGAATGCAGAATCTAACATTGGTGTTTAAATGTGGTATAGCTGGTTAGCAATATGTGTACACCGAGCAAGCCGTTCATAGCAAAGTCAGCTACTATTGTTTTTCTAACAATACTTAGCATACTTTAGCCCTTGCTGTATCAACATAAGTTATCGCTGTGATAGCAATACAGTAGACTCTCCGTTAACCGGAACTCAAGCAACCGGCACAAAAATCGAACCGGAATGCACCCTCAAGCAACTGGCAAAAAAATCTGTATCTCTCTTCTGCCAACTAGTGGGTATTAGGGTTTAATAGTAACTCTCAAGCAACCAGAAACTACATTTATCCAGCATCTGCCAATCCCCATGGGTGCCGGTTAACTGAGAATCTACTGTACACTGATTTGACTCTCATTGCTGTTCTAGCCAGCTGGCTGGCTAATAAATTACAGTATGTGGCCCCGTCGGTGGTGTTCCTCATTAAAGACATTGGCATGCATTTCTCACTCTCCATCCTTAGATACAGATGCCTCCATATACCAGTGACCAAGGCCAGCATGATTATATGAGTAGGCCTCCCTGAGATGGGGAGTAGGGAGAATGATAAAATTTACACAGCATGGCTCAGTGTCAGATTAAGCAGGAAAAAATGGTTCTTTTCCAAAACAGGACAAACTGACATAACACTGATGAAAACATGGGGTGATAACTCTATACACCCAGTGTAATTAGGTGAGGGTTGCCATGGGGATCAATTGACAATATACATTGTAACTGGGAGAAAGGGCCTTAGGTGTTGTACTACTGGTTTGCAGTCTAACTCAAACCATCACTTTATCAAACAGCAACAAATCCAAGATAGTCAGAATTTTGAACCTTTCCGTTTGAACACTCCTTCAAAAGCTCTCCAATTATGTTGTTTATTCGTTTAGTCGCTTCCGACTCTTTGTGACTTCATGGACCAGCCCACGCCAGAGCTTCCTGTCGGTCGTCAACACCCCCAGCGCCCCCAGGGACGAGTCCGTCACCTCCAGAATATCATCCATCCACCTTGCCCTTGGTCGGCCCCTCTTCCTTTTGCCCTCCACTCTCCCTAGCACCAGCATCTCCTCCAGGGTGTCCTGTCTTCTCATTATGTGGCCAAAGTATTTCAGTTTTGCCTTTAATATCGTTCCCTCAAGTGAGCAGTCTGGCTTTATTTCCTGGAGGATGGACTGGTTTGATCTTCTTGCAGTCCAAGGCACTCTCAGAATTTTCCTCCAACACCACAGTTCCAAAGCATCTATCTTCCTTCTCTCAGCCTTCCTCATGGTCCAGCTCTCGCAGCCATATGTTACTACGGGGAACACCATTGCTTTAACTATGCGGATCTTTGTTGTCAGTGTGATGTCTCTGCTCTTAACTATTTTATCAAGATTGGTCATTGCTCTTCTCCCAAGGATTAAGCGTCTTCTGATTTCCTGACTGCAGTCAGCATCTGCAGTAATCTTTGCACCTAGGAATACAAAGTCTTTCACTGCTTCTACATTTTCTCCCTCTATTTGCCAGTTATCAATCAAGCTGGTTGCCATAAACTTGGTTTTTTTGAGGTTTAGCTGCAAGCCAGCTTTTGCACTTTCTTCTTTCACCTTCATCATAAGGCTCCTCAGTTCCTCTTCACTTTCAGCCATCAGAGTGGTATCATCTGCATATCTGAGATTGTTAATGTTTCTTCCAGAGATTTTAACTCCAGCCTTGGATTCCTCAAGCCCAGCTTGTCGCATGATGTGTTCTGCATACAAGTTGAATAGGTGGGGTGAGAGTATACAGCCCTGCCGTACTCCTTTCCCAATCTTAAACCAGTCCGTTGTTCCGTGGTCTGTTCTTACTGTTGCTACTTGGTCGTTATACAGATTCTTCAGGAGGCAGACAAGATGACTTGGTATCCCCATACCACTAAGAACTTGCCACAATTTGTTATGGTCCACACAGTCAAAGGCTTTAGAATAGTCAATAAAACAGAAATAGATCTTTTTCTGAAACTCCCTGGCTTTTTCCATTATCCAGCGGATATTGGCAATTTGGTCTCTAGTTCCTCTGCCTTTTCTAAACCCAGCTTGTACATCTGGCAATTCTCGCTCCATGAACTGCTGAAGTCTACCTTGCAGGATCTTGAGCATTACCTTACTGGCATGTGAAATGAGTGCCACTGTTCGATAGTTTGAACATTCTTTAGTGTTTCCCTTTTTTGGTATGGGGATATAAGTTGATTTTTTCCAGTCTGATGGCCATTCTTGTGTTTTTGAAATTTGCTGGCATATAGCATGCATTACCTTGACAGCATCATCTTGTAAGATTTTGAACAGTTCAGCTGGGATGCCATCATCTCCTGCTGCCTTGTTATTAGCAATGCTTCTTAAGGCCCACTCAACCTCACTCTTCAGGATGTCTGGCTCTAGCTCACTGACCACACCGTCAAAGCTATCCCTGATATTGTTATCCTTCCTATACAGGTCTTCTGTATATTCTTGCCACCGTTTCTTGATCTCTTCTTCTTCGGTTAGGTCCTTGCCATCTTTGTTTTTGAGCATACCCATTTTGGCCTGGAATTTACCTCCGATGTTTCTAATTTTCTGGAAGAGGTCTCTTGTCCTTCCTATTCTATTGTCTTCTTCCACTTCCGCGCATTGCTTGTTTAAAAATAATTCCTTATCTCTTCTGGCTAACCTCTGGAATTTTGCATTTAATTGGGCATATCTCCCCCTATCACTGTTGCCTTTTGCTTTCCTTCTTTCTTGGGCTACTTCTAGTGTCTCAGCAGACAGCCATTTTGCCTTCTTGGTTTTCTCTTTCTTTGGGATGTATTTTGTTGCCGCCTCCTAAACAATGCTGCGAACTTCTGTCCAGAGTTCTTCCGGGACCCTATCTACTAAGTCCAGTCCCTTAAATCTATTCTTCACCTCCACTGCATATTCCTTAGGGATATTAGTGAGCTCATATCTAGCTGATCTGTGGGTCTTCCCTAATCTCTTGAGTCTGATCCTAAATTGTGCAAGAAGAAGTTCGTGATCGGAACTACAGTCAGCTCCAGGTCTTGTTTTTACCGACTGTACAGATGTCCGCCACCTTTGGCTGCAAGGGATGTAGTCAATCTGATTTCGGTGTTGTCCATCTGGTGAAGTCCATGTATAAAGCCGTCTCTTAGGTTGTTGGAAGAGAGTGTTTGTTATGCAGAGTGAATTGTCTTGGCAAAATTCTATCAGCCTATGTCCTGCTTCGTTTTGTTCTCCCAGGCCATGCTTACCTGTAATTCCAGGTGTCATTTGACTGCCCACCTTAGCATTCCAGTCTCCTGTGATGAAAATAACATCTCTTTTAGGTGTGTTGTCCAGTAGGTGCTGCAGATCCTCATAGAACTGCTCTACTTCAGCTTCTTCAGCATTTGTGGTTGGGGCGTATATTTGGATCACTGTGATGTTAGATGGCTTGCCCTGAATTCGAATTGAGATCATTCCGTCGTTCTTTGGATTGTATCCAAGCACTGCTTTAGCCACTTTACTATTAATTATGAAGGCTACTCCATTTCTTCTGTGGTCCTCTTGTCCACAGTAATAGATCTGGTGGTCATTTGATGTGAAGTGGCCCATTCCAGTCCATTTCAGTTCACTGACGCCCAGAATGTCTATCTTTAATCTTGACATCTCACCAATAACCACATCCAATTTGCCCTGGCTCATAGATCTTACATTCCAGGTTCCAATGGTGAGTTGATCCTTAGAACATCGGATTCGCCGTTCACCACCAGCACCGTCGGCTGCTAGCCGTCCTTTCGGCTTTGAGCTAGCTGCGTCATCACGTCTGGGGCTAGTTGAACTCATCCTCTGTTCCTCCCCAGTAGCATTTTGACCATCTTCCGACCTGGGGGTCTCATCTTCCGATGGTATACCGACGTATCTCTGGTTGTACTGATCCATTTAGTTTTCACGGCAAGAATACTGGGGTGGGTTGCCATTACCTTCCCCAGGGATCGCATTTAGTCTGACCTCTCTGTCATGACCTTCCCGTCTTGGGTGGCCCTTCACGGTTTAGCTCATGGCATCATTGAGGTGCTCAAGCTCCAGCACCACGACAAGGTAACGATCCTTTGCTAAAGTCTCCAATTATAGAGTTGACTAATAATAATCATATACTTCTGGCAGAGCTGAGCAAATTATTTCTGACATTACTTGTAATTATCATCAAAAAGACATAACAGAACTATGCATAATTTATGTATTGCAACTATTTTATTAATAAATCACAGACTATAACAGCAGCCACATAAAGGTTAATAATTAGTTTTTATAAAAATCAGATTTTCCAAAAAACATTCTCTGATCTTAATCCACTTATAAAATTCTTCTCCACAAGAACATTTCAGATTTATTGATATCTATTTACAGTATTTATATACTGCCAAACTGCCCAAAAGGCTCCTGGTAGTTTATAAATACACTTCATAAATACATTGATTGCTTTGAACATTTGGGGGGGGGGCTGCAATCTTTTTTGAGTCCATATGAACACTGGAAGTTTTCAGAATGTGTTGTGAATACTCTCACACAGTTGCCATAGTGGGCACAGAAACCACCTATTTATCGGAAAACAAAATGATTGAAGTTGTGTCCCCAAATCACACCAGAGTAACTCATTTCTTTCTTTGATAGAGTTACTAGCTCAGTAGATCAGAGAAATGACATAGACATAATGTACCTGGACCTCAGCAAAGCCTTCATCAGAGTGCATGATATTTTCCTTCATAAGGTATGGCCTAGTTGACATTCCTGTTAGAAGTTCTCACAGTTGGCTGAATGACCAGAGTGCTCATTAATGGCTCCATTTCAGCTTGGAGAAGTACTGAGTGGAATGTCACAGGGCTCTATGCTGGACACTGTGCTGCTTAACCTTTTAATCAGTTACTTGGATGAGGGAATTGAGGAGACACTTATTTTCTATTGTCCCAGAGGGCAAGACCACCAACAGTGAGTTAAAATTACAAGGAAGGAGGTTCAGGGTAGACATCAGGAGGAACTTCCTGACTCTATGAGCTGCCAGCCAGTGGAATAGGCTACCACATGTTGGGGTAAGTTCTCCTTTGCTAGAAGTCTTTAGACAGAGGCTGGCTGGTCATCTGTAAGAGATGCTTTAGTGGATCAGACACAGAAGAGAGGGTTGGCGTACATGAACTCTTAAATTCTCTTCCAACTCTGTAATTCTACGACAATATGTTTCTAGGAACACCTCCTCTAGTTCTCATCCCCAGTCTCCAGAAATTTCTTCTTCCTTCCTTTTTTCTCTTTTCTGGATTTTCTCACTGGACTGCAGCTCCCTATCATTTTCATTTTCTAAGACGGCCCCTAGAGTCTGTAAGAGGTGTAAAACATTGTTGGAAATAAAGATAGTTACTTGAGATGGTTATTTATTTTTTCACTGTAGATTCAGTCAGACCAGGAAGAGTGGTGTGCACCAACTGAGGTGTTACCAAGCACATTGCATACCTGACTGCCACATCAGGTACTCTGATTTTAGAGGTTTCCTGCTGTCAAAGAATTTGGCTAGGCAGGCACTTAAAAAAATAATTTTGTTAGCCAGGACAAAATTTTGGGACCCTCCAAGCAAACTTTTTAGGAATTATTTTGGATATTATTTCTGAAGGCAAAAGCATAAAGTGTGACAACTTTGAAAACAATTTTTAATTTTCTGATCACTTCTCCTGTACATATTCATTCCATTTCTCCTTTATCTCTGATCTGCGTCATTTTATTTTTCCTTGCTTCTTTATGGCTGAGACAAGGGTTTGATCAACCCATAGTCCATGAGCTTCACAAGGCATTCCCGAGCCACATTGAGAATATGTTGTCTTTTAGGATCATCTGCTTCTTTACCAATGATGGTCAGGATTTCCAGCATCTCACTCTCCACCAACTTCTTTGCCAATTCTTGGTCTGCGTGGATTAAATTGTAAACAATCACCACCCCACGGTGCTGGATGTCCTGCTTTTCATGAAGGCAAAGTCTCTGCAAAATCTCCAGCCATTGGGTTGTCTAAACAAATCAGAGTTATTAGTCTAAAGAAATCAGAATTATTAGCACATAAAGCATGCAGTTTTGTTCATGGGGCCCTATTAGAAAAGTGTGAAAAGGATCATAATTCGGGATATTATTTATATAATAAAAATGGTTACCATGGCAAGCATTGCTTTTTAGAAAACTAAATAAAAATAATGTAATAGCCACTAGTGGAATTTTATATAGTCATGATCCATTCAGAATATTTGCTCAAAAAAATAACATGTAATGTAGCAATGTTTCCCTGCAATTTTAATTAAAAGATTCTATCTTGTAGTTTCTGACTCTGCTCATATTCAGTTCAGGGTAACTTCATGCTGAATTATTAATTGTTGTTGTTGTTGTTTATTCGTTTAGTCGCTTCCGACTCTTCGTGACTTCATGGACCAGCCCACGCCAGAGCTTCCTGTCGGTCGTCAACACCCCCAGCTCCCCCAGGGACGAGTCCGTCACCTCTAGAATATCATCCATCCACCTTGCCCTTGGTCGGCCCCTCTTCCTTTTGCCTTCCACTCTCCCTAGCATCAGCATCTTCTCCAGGGTGTCCTGTCTTCTCATTATGTGGCCAAAGTATTTCAGTTTTGCCTTTAATATCATTCCCTCAAGTGAGCAGTCTGGCTTTATTTCCTGGAGGATGGACTGGTTGGATCTTCTTGCAGTCCAAGGCACTCTCAGAATTATTAATTACTATGTCCTTATTCCCCATTTGTGAGGGAGCGGGAAGGCTTTACGTACTGATTTAGTCTCTTTTTTTAAAAAAAAAACGTACTATAATGCAGTTTTATTGTTAAAAGATAGAAAATGGGGAAACTGCTTATGGACACACACACACCCCTTGCCACTTTTTCATGAGGAAACAGGAACTAATGGAGGCTAGATTCACATCGCCAAACAGAACAGGAATCCTTAAGGGGCAAAATATTAAAGTTGTAATACTCCTGAAAATCTTCCTTCCTGGATTGCTTTGGGCCAATCCAGCAGTGCAATAGCATTTTAAGCTGGGGACAATTTGCACAAATCAGATCTTGTGAGAGGATGAGAGTGAAAAAATGGGAGGAAGAAAGGGAAAACAGCAGAATGATGCCCCCTCTCATTTGAGGAGCACAGGTATTCCATTGTATTTAGATACGTTCTTGAAAGCCTAGTACATGAAAAGATCAAGAGCAGGAACTCCAGAATTACTTTCAGAAAATGAATTGGAATTTTGAAAACAACTTTAAACATCCATCTTTACATACTCAACTGAGGCTGAAAAGCAAGAAGAGACTTACCACTTGGGTTAACTTATGACAGAGTGTCTTATGGGCTGCAGTGAGCATTGCGAGGGCCCCAGCAGCTGCGTTCTGGACTTTGTCATCATCCTCGCCACACAACAGGACAACCAACTTGAGTCTGTCATTTCCTTCAGCAATGAATCTGTCTTGAACCTGGGTGGAGGGGAGGGAAATCAATTAAATGGATGCTCCATAAAATACAGTAATATTGAACATTCCCAGATGATGGAGCTATGGTCTGGAGACCCCTTCACCAGCATTTTCAGGAGATGGAAATGCATACCTCTTTATTGACCACCAAGTTGCACATACACTCTGTGGCTGCTTGTCGGAGCTGATCGTGGTTTTCAAACATGTAGTTTTCAATGTCTGGTAGAGCTTTCTCTTTGATGATCTTTTGTCTGAAAGAAGTGTGTGGATTTTAATTAACATATCAGTGTGCTGAAATGAAAGGTACCAAACTCATAGGGACTCTGACAACAGGTCAATCTCTGCTTTGTGAAACTTGGCCAAAAGATTGGCCAGAGCAGAGTCTACTGTAATTAAAAGATCTTTTGGCATTACTAATACTGTATTAACTCCTGTGATGCTGCAGTAGTTGCTATGGTGATGTGAAGTTTTCTTTTAAGTCCCTCTGTTAGAAGCTTGGTTCAGGACTTCTCATAGAACCTACATAACTTGAATTTGATGACTTTGAAAACCTGTATAAACCACTTTATTTCATCTGCTTTGTTGGGGTAAAGGAAGGATTCATACAGGGCATTGGCATCCAACTATGCCTTTTATCCATTCCTTCCAATTTTCTCTGATTATGTGAGATACGTCTTACATATTTCAAGGAAATATTTAAGTCACAAAGCATGGAAAATCTTGAATTTCCAGGATTCTGAATGTTGAATTAATTTTTCTTTTGCTATAATGGAATCAGGAAACTTTAGGAGCCCTAATTAATGATCAGGTTACTGCTGTTCCTGATTAGATCACTTGTTATTACAATATTAAGTGTCTAAAAAATACAGTGATATACGCCATATAAGAGTTAACAGCAAAGCTTCTGTTGAGATTTGTAATCTAAAAGAACATCATCCCCCCAGATCTTAGATTGGCCCTGACCTCCTGGCCTTTAGGAAGACCCTGAAGACATGGCTCTGCCACTGTGCTTAAGGGTCCAGCAATGGTGGGTAGCTTTTACAATAGCTGTGTAGAGTTTGACGCAATGATGGATTATGCCACTGATCATGGTTATTTTTGTTTTAAAGTGGTTACTGATAGTTTTTTATGTTTGTATATTGGTTTTTAAGTTGTTTTTATTGGATTGTTGTTTTTAACTTTTGTGAGCCACCCACATGGGTGGCCCTACAGATCAAACAAACAAACAGACAAATAAATCACAAGGAAACAAACAGAATGACAAAATATAGTGGAGGAAAAAAAATCACCACATTTTTGGTTAATAAGAAAAATTGTGATGATATAGACAGACATGGTAAGGTTTTTCTTAATAAATAGGATCAGCCTTAGAAAAAATCTAAACACAATGAGTTGTCTCACCTGAGTTTGTCACTTCTTCCAGAAAAGTTGGTGAGTCCTAACAATGCCTCATAGTTCTGTAGCCCATCACGCTCAGTATTCAGTAAACTGACCAGGGGCCGCACAACTTCATACACCTAGGATGGAAGCAATAGACAACCTAGGATCTAAATGGTGAGGGGCCTGGTGTAATGGGAAGAAGGAATAACCTTGAGTAAGAAAAGGAAGAGCCGCAACCAAGACAACGGTCAGATAAAGGAAATCTGAGTTCTGGCCAAAATTGTAACCTGAGAAAGTGTCTTAAACAAGACTCTCCCTAGTTCTCACAAAGATAAAGGGAGGGAGGGGGGAAGCGCTTCAAACTTGCAAGATTCTATGGCTCTAACCTTGTAATATAAGTAGTATTAGCATGCATGACTTTGGTTTCCTAATCTGGTCTACCCTGAAGGGCTGACACCTGGAAGTAAAAACTTGTGAGGAGTGGTTGGAAGTGTTGGATATGTTTAGCCTGAGGAGAGAAGACTGTAGGGGACATGATAGCTGTCTTCAAACATCCAAAAGGCTGTCATATAGGAGATGAAGAATTGTTCAGAGATGTTCCAGAAGACAGGACAGGAAACAATGGATTCAAATTACAGGGAAGTAGATTTTGGCTGGACATCATGAACAAGGTCCTTACAGGAAGAGCTGTTCATCAGTGGAACACTTTGCCTTGGGACGTTGCAGATTCCTTTGCAGAAGGTGTTTAAACAGAGGCTGGTAGTTCTCTGCTGGGCATATTGTAATAGTGGTATCGTGCATTAGGCAAGGAGGTGGACTAGATCAATGTTTCCCAGTTTTAGTAACTTTAAGATATGTGTGGACTTCAACTCCCAGAATTCCCCAACATGCTGCCTGGGGAATTCTGGGAGTTGAAGTCCACACATCTTAAAACTGGGAAACTGAAGTTGAGAAACATTGGACTAGATGATCTCCAAGGACCCTTACATTAAATGATTCTATGATCCTAGAGAGAAATATAGCTAGGTGTTAAAATGCCTGTTTTGCAAAGAGAAGAAATCAGGTTCAGTCCCTCTGATCTGGTAAAAGCAGATTCTGGGAATGCTGCTGGCAATGAAATTAGATGACACTAAGATAAGTTTTTTTTCAAAAGCCTGCCTCTGCTATGAGGCAGCTCCATATATATATATATATATATATATATGGGAGATATACATATATATGTGGGAGAGAGAGAGAGAGAGAGATGGGATATATAGGAGATAGATAGATATATGGGATATATATAGGATATATATATATGGGATATATATAGGAGATATATAGGAGATATATATATGTGTGTGTGTGTGTGTGTGATATATATATATGGATATATATATATATATATATATATATATCCCTATCCCTCTCCAGTTACTGAAATGCAGCCTCTTCCCTCTGTTGCTTTACTGCATTATAAAGATGCTGCAGGATGCATGGATTTACTCACCCTCTCCCCTGGAAATGCTATGTCTGGATTGGAAATGGCAGCAATCTTGGCCAAGGCATGGGATGCTTTTATTTTGCCAACATCTGTGCCTTCTAGGGCCAGTGGTATAAGGGCCTAAAGATGAAGAGAAAGAAACTATAATATAAGCATTTAATATACTGAAATCATTTATATCCCAGTCTACAGTTTCTGCTATTACAGAAAGACATGGCACCAAAGGAAAACAAATGCACAGAGAAAAGGAAAACAGTTTAGTTTCTGTGTTAGCATCTTAGAAATGAAGCAAAATAGTTCTCATAGTTCCTAATTATTGTAGGGAGGGAGGAAGTGACAGCAGGGAAAAAGGAAGGAAGGAAGGAAGGGGATAAATATTACTTTTTTCAGGCTCCTATAATTAATATTAAAATTACAATCAAATTATATCGATGAGGGTGACACAAGCTACTTTTATGGGATTTGATTCAATCTTTGACAGTAGTACAGGTAGTCCTTGCTTAATTCTCATTCATTTAGCAACCATTCAAACTTATGATGGCGCTGAAAAAAATGACTTATGACTGGTCCTCGCACTTATGACCATTGCAGCACCCCTGCAGTCATATCATTGTGATTTGGGCACTTGGCAACCATCAAGCATTTACAATGGTCACAGCATCCCACAGTCATGTGATCACCATTTGCGACCTTCCCAGCCAGAAAATCTACAAAATTTCCTAGTGGTAAGAACTGTGCATGGGAACTTGGTCATTGTCTTTGCACTTTGTGTGAACCATGCCACAACATCAAGCGATGATGTGGTGGTCACTAGATCTTTGACCTGGTTAAGTGCATTTTGTGAACCTAGCCCATCTGTTGCAAATGAAGAAACTGTAGCAATAAGTTACCTTTCCACCCCCTTGAGCAACAATGGTACCACGATCCTTGGGGTCTTCACACAAAGCAAGGAAAACTCTGCCAGAAAGGAACAGAGACTTGAGGTAACCATTTTCATTATAGCTCCTATTCCTATTCCTGGTTTACCTTTTGGTGTATATTGGATTTTATGGAATAGTAAACAAGGTGGCGCTGCGGGTTAAACCGCTGAGCTGTTGATCGGAAGGTCGGCGGTTCGAAACCGCGCGGCGGGGTGAGCTCCCGTTGCTTGTCCCAGCTCCTGCTCACCTAGCAGTTCGAAAACATGCAAATGTGAGTAGATCAATAGGTACCGCTTCGGCGGGAAGGTAACGGCGTTCCGAGTCGTCATGCTGGCCACATGACCCGGAAGTGTCTATGACAACGCCGGCTCCAAGGCTTAGAAACGGAGATGAGCACCGCCCCCTAGAGTCGGACACGACTGGACTTTACGTCAAGGGAAACCTTTACCTTTACTAAACAAGGTGACACAGCAATCAGGCTTACAATTCAAGCACGAAAGATCAACATAGATTGAGAGAAAGGATTATATCACCCATTGTGCTCCTTAATAATATGCTTTGGAATGCAGCAAACGTATCTAAAATCATTTCTATATAATGTCGAACAATATAGAACTGTAGATTGTACAACACATAGTAGACTGCAGTTGTACAATATACAAGTACTGTAGAAACAGCAGGACACATTTCATTCCAAGTGCCACTGTTGTAGGATACTTCATTTTATTTCAACCCTTCACTCCCCAATTTTCTGTAGCATTTTCTAAATTATACTCAGTACTCATTTTGTGGTTACTGAGCAGTAACCAATCTTTCTTCCTGCACTATTTGTAAATGTTTGTTTTAACCTTAGGTTGTTGCTTGATGCACTGTGTCTGCCTTTGGTCATCTCTACTATTTTACCCGCCATGTTCTGCTGCTGGTCACATTCTCCACATCTTCCTCTCCTTTTCTTTCCTTAGAGAGTAGAATATTTTTCTTATATAGTTTGAATCTATTTTGGGACCTGAAAAGCCAGTTTAGCAGAGTAACCCTTGAGCTGACCCTTGCCCTCTTCCCTTCCCCTGCCTTCAGTGCAATATACACAACCACTGAGCAAATGTATGTGTTTCCTAAGCCATGGTGTGCTTAAGCATGATGGATTCATTAAATCACCTTGGCTGGCTACTCATATCACATTAAGCCATAAGATAGCGTTTACAAGTCAGAATGTCAAGGCTGATACTGCATGCTATACAAAATCAAGAAAACTACATTATGGTTTAACAGGATGTGTGAACCTTGGCACCATCTTCCCATTTACTGTTCTGATGTGGGGAAAAAGGTGTATCATATTTTTTAAAATTATTTTTGCACTGGATCTTCTTTTGCAAACCTTAGGATTCTCCTATGTGGAGCACTGCTATTCCCTACTTCAGTGTTTCTCAATCTTGGCCACTTTAATATGTGTGGACTTCAACTCCCAGAATTCCCCAGCCAGCTGGCTGGGGAATTCTGGAGTTGAAGTCCACACATATTAAAGTGGCCAAGATTGAGAAACACTGCCCTACTTCCTGGATGGTGCTGTCTTGGCTATATGATAAATAGTATACCTCTCAAACTTCACAATTAATACAAATTATGTCTACCTTCACCCTAAAATTACCAATCTTTGAAGTTGGAATCCAAATTTTTTAAGACTGATGTCAAATGCATCTAGTTAGTTAACTGCACCAATTCCCTCTTATAATATTTCATTCTCTTCTAGGACCCTAAAAAGATGTCACTGAGTTAAATTGGGTTTTTTTAACCATAATTCAGTGGGGTGGAAATTTTATAAAGAAAAAGAAAAGAGTTACCTAGCTAAAAGTTCTTTGGTCTGATCTGTCAAAATAGCACTGTCTGCCTTCACCATGCAGACCAAGGTATAGATGACTCCAGCTTTGATCAGATGTTTCACTCGCTTTGTGATGAAGTCTTTTTTGTCCTATGGAAAGAAAAGAGAAACAAGATCTGCCAGTGGATGGCGTCATCTTAAGTATCAAGACAAATTGGTGATCCTAAGGAGAGAGATGATACCTACCTTGGGGTGTTCCTCGGGCACATGCTGCTTAGAAAACTTGGCCAGCTGGACAAGTTCAGGGACAAGTTCTTTGACATCATAGCTGTTGGTGCAGTTCACCAAGACACTGGCCACAGAGTACAAAATAGTCTTGTCGCTTGTCTGCATGCAGCCAAAGGGAGGAATTTCAGATTGTACCACCAGGCATTTCAGATGAGAGTGCTCTCTCCATCTGGTTGCCTGATATATGAGAATAGCCTCCCTGAGGCCTAGGGAATGGGGACTTATAGCAAACCAGGGTCTAGATTTCCTACCTTGGCTAATTCAAACATGGCTTGCATGGCTGGCTCGTCTTCCACAAAATCATCCTTCACGTCGGCATCCAAAGTCAAGTACGCAAGACCTTCCACTGCCCACTTTCGAGTACGGGTGTCAATGGTGGGGTTACACAGCCATCTGAATGAACAAGACAATTATAACGCCTCTAGCAGGACAGATGTTTTGGTGAGAGAGAAGCTGATTGCTTGAGAATTGGGGATTTCCTTCCAGTCTGTCTGCCCCTTCACTATACAAACATAAGAAGAATCCTGTGGATCAGGATAATGGCCTATTTGATCTAGCCTTGTGTGAAAAGGCTGGGAAAGGAATAGAAGGGAGAGGAGGTGTAAACAATCAAGAGACCACTTCTCCCTAAGAACATCTGCCCATCCTACCAGATTGGATAGGGTGGGCACGTTCCTAGTCCCTTCCCTTGAATGTTGCCATCTTACTGGATCTAGGAAGCATGCCTTTTCTGTGGCAGCCCCTGCCCCTGCCCTGTGCAACACCTTCCCCCTGAAGTGTGGAAGGCCCCCACCCTTTTAACCTTCCAAAAAAGCACTCAAGACCTGGCTTTACTCCCAAGCTGTGGGATAGGGTGAGCTACATTTAGTTATGGTGCCAGCCTTTTTTGGTTTCAGTATCTTTTGGTTTTAATATTTTCATGGCACATAGGTATGGCTTTATCTCTTGGTTGTGAACCGCCCAGAGTTTGGTACAAGCTGGGCAGCTATATGAATGTTTGAAATAAATGAAGGGAGGGAGGGAAACAGAAGACAAGTCTGTTGGCAGCTTATCTCATAAACAGCAACTTAGGCCAGGTGGCAAAAACCTAGAAAAAAGTGTTTCAAATCATTCAAAGGGACTCCACTGTAAGGAACACTGTAAACAAGAGTGGGAAACTCCTCTTACAATCTCCAAGATTCTGTATTAACCCCATACCAGCGCTAAAGATACTTTATTGAAATCTGTATAGTCCTTGATTTTGCCCACACTGTGGCCAGTCCAGTGCATTCTGGAAGCTCACAAGTCTGGACAGAAGAGCTATAGCATTCCTTTACAGTTGCTCCCTAACACCTAGATATTAAATTATGCTGCTTGTAGAGAAGGAGTCAAAAACAGTCACCAAGACTAGTCACCCTAGCTCTGTGGCTACAGTTTTTCCTCTCTTCTTAAACAGCAAGCAGATAGCAGTTGCAAGACAAACAAGATGCTTCCCTACCAGACCTTACAAGGCAGGAGACTGTGGCAGACAAGATAGGGAAGGAAGAGAGGCAGGCAGGCAGGCATTCAACTGCTTCCCTATGACCCCAGTGCCCAAAATAGACCTTCCACTCACCTGCGGCATTGTTTTGCTAGCTTTTCAGTGGATCCCTCTGCAAATTGTCTCAGGCCATAGTCAGTTCCTCCAGCAGAGCCCAGTTTGCAAAGCCCCTAGCAAGAAAATTGAAAAGATAGATGGGATATCTGTTAACAGACTCCAGTGAGAAATTTATTTAATCCCAGGACTGTAGGCTAGACTGGAAGTTGAAAACATATCCTGGCACATGGCAATGGCAAATCACTTCCTCATTGCCAAGAAAAACTTCACAGATATGTCCATGTAGTAATCAGCTCAACTCAAAAGCATCTTTATCCCTTGAGTGATAGAAGGATACCATCTTTACCAACAAATGTAGAGCTTCTCAGGCTGAAAGATTCAGGCCTGGATGTAAGTCTTTAGCTGAGATAAGCTTATTATCTTTAGGTCCCAAAATAGATTTGTTCTGCTTCTGCATTAACTCTGGGTGAATTCCATTACAGCGCCTGCTTATCCAGACAGATTAAAAGGATCAACTTGTTAAAAGAACAAGAGCAACTGTAAAACTCTGAAAGAAGAAAAACTAAAGAGACACTGTTGGGTCAGACCCTAAAAGTCTCTTTTATTCAGCATCATTATTCTTCGAACGACCAGCCAATGCCTTTTGGAATTCCACATGCATTTGGTTTTTATGATGTTGGCCTTTCTATGACTGACATTATGCTGGCCCTGGACTGCAGAAAGCATGGGAGTAAGATTTCCATAGGAGAAAGGGGTGGCATTTACTCTTTATTAATTTTTTAAGAGGATTGCAATTTGGGGACATTATGTTTTGCCTCAATAGATGCATTAAGCCTCTCAGAGAATTCATTAACCTATTTCTTCTCATTTTCTGCCCAGAGTTAGTGGGAAATCTCCCCTGCATAATTTAGAGAATTGCCACCAAATTCTAGTGATGTGATTTTGGGGGATTCTGAGACAATACACAAGGGGTTGGGGGCTTTCTGCAGCTCTTGGACTATCTCCTTCTCCTCCAAAAAATTTATGCTTCACCCTGGCCT
This sequence comes from Candoia aspera, assembly GCF_035149785.1. Taxonomy (NCBI): domain Eukaryota; kingdom Metazoa; phylum Chordata; class Lepidosauria; order Squamata; family Candoiidae; genus Candoia; species Candoia aspera. The sequence goes on from NC_086153.1 coordinate 17,372,704, forward strand.
TGGCTTAGTAACAGAGCTCCCATTTTTTATGCTGAGGGCTCAGATATTCCACAATCCTTGAAATAACTATTTAAAGTGATCTTGATGGGGAGACATTCTCTCTGCCAAAGACCTGGGAGACTTGCTTGCAATCAGAATGAAGCAATGCTGTGATTCCATATAAGATGGTTCTTTGGATAGGATTATTGTTCATTGCCAGAGTACATTATCAAAGGTCTCAGTTCTATAGAAGAGAGTATCTGTAGCTCAGGGCTGAACTGTGAAGTCCTTGGTGCTCTCTGAGCTGTTGTTTGCTTGCAGGCATTTCATTACCCAGCTAGCTAACATCATCAATGTGTGTAAGTGTGGGTTTGCTATAGTGTGCCTTGCCAGTGTTGGTGGGGGTGTGGTTTTCTCCGTGGTAATTCCTTGATTAGGGTATTGTTTTCTGCTTGATTGTTTGTCTGGTGTTAATCCCTGCTTAGCTTCTTAGCTTCTCAGCCATCAATAGACACACAGATATTATCATAATTACACACCATTCAGAAGGGACAATAAAAAAGCTAAGAGGGAAACAAAAAGACCAGAACACATCTTGTCCAGCAGCCAACACCCAGCTAAGCAAGGTTTAGCACCAGACAAGCAATCAAGCAGAAAACAATACCCCAATCAAGGAACTACCAAGGAGAAAACCACATCTTCACCAAATTGGCAGGGCAAGCTACAGTTTGTAAACAGGGAGCAAACTCCACACTAACTCACACTGATGACTGACTCTACAGCCTCAGTTCTATCTTTGGCAATGCAAATGTATCTCTGTGGTAACAAGTCTGAGAGAGATTTCTCCCTAATAGAAATTTGGGGAGCTACTATCACCCAAGGCAATTGGTCCTAGACTACAGTTCTGTCTAGTCTAAGATAGATTCATAAATTAATCTGGCCTTATCCCAAGAATGGGAACTGTGATGGAGCCAATTTTTGTTTGGGACTTGTAACAATTGCTCCCTGCTCATCATTAGTGCCACCAGTAAGGAACATAGATTTCAACTTAATTAAACTTCATTTATAACTGGTTAAAGTTTGCACAAATACATGAGCAGGGTTCTTTGCTTGATTCAGATGACTGCCATCAAGCAGATTAGGATAAAGGTCTAAGAGAACTAACCACCAAAGCTCTGATTTTGATCTTCTCGTTCAGGGTCTTCTTGTAAATTTCCTTCAGCATGGTGATTCCATTGGTGATGATGAACGTGGCCCGGCTCAGTTTGGTTGAGGCGTGGATGAGAGCTTCCACAGCTACTAGCTGGTCAATCTCTCTCTCTGAGCCACAAAGTGCCACCATCATCTCCATGACACCGTTCATGCTCAGCAGTTTGTTTCCCAAATCAAAAGGTCCTTGTAGAACTCCAGACACTGTCTGGATGGCATGTAAAGTCTTGTCCATATCCTTGGGGTCAATTTTACTCCTAGAAGCAGGGAAAAGCACATAGTTAAGGTTAGATGATGGCAGGCGTAATATTTGTCCTTCGGTTCAGCATAGCAGGGAATGTGATACCATGTTGTTATCAAGCGATTCCTTTTCTTCTCTCAGAATGGTTCCCAGCACTTCCCATTCATTGTTCTTCTACAGTAAACTACAGATGGAGTCGCAACTTACCCCGCTGTCAAAGGTTTTGTGTGTTTTGTGTGCAAGTTCTGCTAATCTCCATCCAAATTAGTGGGAATGCTATAAAGAGAAGGTACAGTGCACCAAAAATCTTACAGTAATACGTTTAAGTTTGTCTCCATTATAAAAATGTCATGGCTTCAACATTTACTCAGTGTTGCCATTATAATAACTTGCAAATGAAAAGTTCTGGGGATCTTCATATCTTCCCTGCAGTTGGTATTATGTTATGTTATGTTTTGCTTTGTTTTGATGTTTATATACCACTAGCTTCAGAAAACAGTTCCCAGTGTTTTGTATCATAAAAAATAAAAATCATAATAAAGCTCTCAAAAGCAATGAAGGTACACACCTATATAACATAACAGGTGCAGCAGTAGCCATTTACTCCCCAAACACCATTTATTTAGTTGAACGTATTTAAAATTCTGTCTGTGTATCCTGGTTCCTGCCCCCTCTCCCCATTGCTAACATGGCTTATTCCATATTAAGAGCCTTTAAAATCATTTTTTTTTAAAGTTTCCATCTCTTCAAGCTCCATTCTCTTGTCAGCCTTTTGAGGTTGTAGTCCAGACAGGAAGCCAAAGCCATGAGTACTAAAACTACCCTTCATGTGAGGTTACAGTAACAGAATTTTGCAATTCTGAAGGCAAATCTCTCCCTCCTTGTCTTTACTTTCCAGGGAACTAGGGAGGGCCCCTTCTAAGATGCTTTCCCTACCCCCATTCCTTCTGTGGACTGAGCTGTCCCTTATCTGATCTTTGCCCTGGCTGTGACTGTTTCTCCTCTGGTCTCTCAAGGATATTAGACTTTTAAATCTCTCCAGAAACAAAACAACCCCTTTTCTTTTTGAGGTGAAACAAAAGACTTAGGGATTAAGGGATTCCAGTACAACCCTATTTGTTGCCTATTTGGATGCACACACACTCCAGAAAAGGGGATCTAGTACAGAAAAGTTTTCTTCCCATTCAGGTTGTCAGAAAGGCTCTACCATGGCAGCTTCACCTGGAGTGCCACACATCTAAAGTGAAAATGCATTGATTCCTACTCAGAGATTTAAATTATTATTTTATTACATTATTCAGTATATTTGTAATCTACCCAATGACCATATAAGAGAGGTCAATGAGGCTGAGACCTGAAAGGGAGTGTTTTAAAACACCAGTAATAAAAAGCAGATGGGTGTTGCAATGCCAGGTTTATTTCAGAAATGGGCAGTTAGACTTTCAGTTCCACAATCTGGGAAAAAGAGGTTCAAACAACTCACGGAGACAAAATTAGGTTGCACTGAGTCCAGTCAATCAACAAGACACATCCCACTATATCTCATCTGAGTCCTGGTCTACCTCTGTGAAGTTTCTTCCATTGGATTGCTGAGTTCTGTTTCTCTTGTTTTCTGTAAAAACTTCAAGGACCATGATCCAATTTTTGTTGGAATTATCAGGGGGTAAACCCAGCATTGTCTCATAAGCATAGAAAGGAGGTATCTCTAATAAACGCATCTCTATTGTGCTTGTGGGATGTCACATGGGTCACCTGATTTCCACTTCCTCCTTCTTCTTGGGTTTGGGAATTAACAATCTCCATTAACCTTTTGGCACACCTGCAAGCAGGAGGTGCTGCAGAATGCAACTCTCGTCCTTTCATCTCGCTTGCACACAGACATTTCTATTTCCACGCTTTCTACTATGAAGCTGCTTGTATCCAGATCTACTGAATAAATGTAAGCTACCTTTTTTTTCTCTTCATCTAACTACTGTGTGAAGACTGAATTCTTTTCTGAACATATTTAAGCTTAATGAGCAAGTTTCTTTTTGGGTTCATGCTTCTACTTTGCAAGACTGTTGTTAGCTGCTTGGAGTTCTTTTATTAACCTTTAAAAACTCCATCAATTTTCAGCTAGCCAAGAACCACCATGGTTGGACTCACCTGATGTACTCTTCACAGATGACTCTGAACTCTTCTCTTTCTGGGTCACATCGCAAGTCATCATACAATTTGTTCAGAAGAACTGAAGCTGTGAGCTGTGTATTTTCTGTTAAAGGGAGACAGTCAGGCATGTCTGGAATCTGGCCAGCAACTTTCAAAATCTTTTTTAGGCCTGAGGAAATGAGGGGGGGGGGAGGTAGAGGAAGATAGAAAGGATACAGAGTCAGCTTAAGTTAAAATCCAAAAAGACAATCTATTAGATTTGTAGTCTGAAAAATGTTGGGATAAATTGAAAGCTGGGCTCATATATAAAAATGAAGTTCAGACTTCTTCTAAGGATACATCTGCTAGACAACAAAACTTCTTATGTCATTTCTGAGAAATTATTGTGAAACATATGGATTTCCTTATAAAAAGTGAGTCATAAAACTATGTAAACAGCCATCAAATTTTATTTGGACGGAAAGTCTATAATGATTGATAATGGAGCTTCCAGCTTCAGAGGTAATATACTATTGAATACTATTTGTTGGGGAACAACAATGGAAGAAGGATATTGCCTTTTTGCCCTGTTTATTATCTTTTCATAGACATCCAGTTTGTTTTCTGTCTGAAACAGGATGATGGAGTAGAAACTATTCCAAGAGGCCTTGTCTTACATGATATATAATAAACCTTTGTCTTCCGCCTTTAAATTTATTTTCAGAATATAGATTTTCTTTTCACCTATATACATTCGGGCACTGAAGATCCCAGTCCGGTATGGAAATGCATTCTTTGCAGAAAATTCCTAACTCAGCCTCCAAGTTTACAACTTCTTCTGGGCTGAAGGCCACATTTGATCTTTGAGCAGGTGGGACCAGAACAAAAGCTAAATCTAATTTCATTTCATTTACATTTAAAATGAATCAATATGGAGTACAGTAACCACAGTATAGTGAATTTCCAGTTATGCATTTAATAATGTTCTCCTATCATTCTAAAAATTCATTTGGTAAAAAGTTTTGAAGGTCTGTGGCCTTCAAGAGACATATTGTTTGAAATGACAACTGACTGAATTGGCTGATAGAAAGCAGATTCGGCTCGCTGACTTCCAAGTGTTGATCCAGAGTATAAAGCCATAACCCTACATGGAAGAGAGAAGCTGCCATCTAGGCCAGGGTTTCTCAACCAGGGTTCCGTGGCACCCTAGGGTTCCGTGAGAGGTCACTAGGGGTTCCTTTGGAGATCTCGATTTATTTTAAAAATTATTTCAAATTCAGGCAACTTCAGTTTAAAGAGGTATGTTTCATTATTTTTAGTTTAAGAACACTGTTAGTGCATATATACAGGCCTACATATGGAACAAATGTAATAATGTTGTAACTTCTGGCCCACATTTGAGCCTGAATGCGCAGGGGTTTCCCAAGGCCTGAAAAATATTTCAAGGGTTCCTCCAAGGTCAAAAGGTTGAAAAAGGCTGATCTAGGCATTGCTTACCATTGTCAATTACAAATATAGTGCGACTGTTGTCATGGATTCTCTGGTCCTGTCTTGGTATGTTCTTGTTAAGTAAATTGAGAGCCCGGTCCCGGCCTTGTCCAGATACCTTTTTACTGGGAAGCATGTCTAGAAGATGAATGATGATCGCCTTCATATCCTTTTTTGTGTCTGTAAAAAAGAAGAAATCAGCATCAGGCAAAATTATTTAAATTAGAACTTCAATGGTGGTAGACATCTACAGGAGCCAGAATGCTTATTTTAGGTAAATGATTTTCCCCTGGCTTTCAAATAGCCATTTGCATAATAATTTATGGTGAATCAGAGCAGCTTCCAGGTCAAATAATGAGAAATGGTTAATTCTTCATTTATTTTGCACCTGAAATAACTAGAGCTGCAAATTGTTCCTATAGTCACTTTGTGAAGGGGGGGTAAAGGAGCAATCAGGAATTTCATAGAAAAGGAATTGTTGCATTACAGTTAGAAAATAGAGTATGACTAATATAGTTAATGATTTTTTAAAGTAAACGCTATGATTTATATAAATTTTAAGCTATATGTTAAATAAATTTTAATTTTATAAAATAAGGAGACTACTACTTGGTAAGCATCTAGTCTCTTTGTGCCTACTTGTAAGAAGAAGAGAAGGAGGAAGAGAAGGAGGGGAGAAGAAGAAGGTAGCTAACTGATTTCTTGGTGAACTTGTGATTTTTGTATCTCTACTAGTAAAACTGTACAAATACACAAAATTTATTTTAGAAGAAACTGAAAAGATCATGAAGAAAATTGAACTATCTCTGAGAGGTCCACACAGCCCCCAATGACTATGAATAATATCTACTACTCTCAGCAGACAATAGTTTCCAGAATTTTGGAGAGAAGCGATGATAGTCACAGTACCATAATACCAATAGGTACTAAGGTTTGTGTGGATCTTTGGGTTATGTTTGGTCTCCTTCACTAGTGGAGTAGATGAAGGTTGAGAGAGTCCCTGGCCCATGTTGCACAAGGAGCTTCAAGGCTGAGTACAGATTTGCACTCAGATCTTCCTAGATCCCGTTCCACAGTCTAGGCCAGTGTTTCTCAACCTTGGCAATTTTAAGATATGTAGACTTCAACTTCCAGAATTGGTGTCTTTCAGTCAGTCTTGAGTCCTGACAAGTCCCTGCAGGTTTTTTGGCAACATTTTTGGAAGTGGTTTGCCCTTGCCTTTTTCCCCAGGGCTGAGAGAGAGCAACTGGTCCAAGGTCACCCAGCTGGATTCATGTCTAAGGCAAGACTAGAACTCACGGTCTCCTAGTTTCCAGTGCAATGCTTTTGACTCCTACACCAAATCAGCTGTCTTGTTATCAATCACCATCCTCAGATTGACCAAACTGCTTGTAGTGTTTAAGCTGAAAAACTGTTTAAGCTGTTATTTTCCAGAACAGAAAGAGTCAGCATAAAACTGTTCAAATCACTGGCTGGGTGTATGATCAAGGTGGGGCCATTGGAACTGTCAGGGTGTTCTAGTGCTGATGTAAATGCTAAGGACAGAGCCAGGTGGCCATGTTAAAGAGCTACCCACCGGTCCTTCAACAGGTATATGCAGACTTAAAATTTGCTTCTCTGATTGCTGAGCTCTATTCTGCCATAATAATGAGTCTGGTGAGTGAGTGACTGGTGCTGACATAGTGTTTTAATATTGGGCAGGTTATGGAAAGGGATTGGGGGTTTCCCTGGTTTCATCTCCCCTTCTACTAAGCACTGCCTACTGGCAGGAAAAGAGCCACCAGTCTTAACGTGGAGTGGAGAGGGGTTGGGCAAGTGCATGTAGGTGCTTAGACTGGCATGTGTATTTATGTCTAGCTACCTGTCAAGCTGCCAGACCAACAGGTTGCAGGCATGGAGATGTTCTGCACCGCTGACCTGTCAGTTGGGCTACTTCTAGCATTTTTCATTGCTAAACTTGTGTCCGATGCTGTTTCTGAACAGAGGTCTAACGTTCTCTAGAGTGCTAAATCCATGTCTAGTACAGACTGAGAGGTTGCAAGCATGGAGGAACATTTATTTATTTATTTCTCAGATTTATAAAGCCACCCAACTCCATAACAACTCTGGAACATCTAAGATTATAGGGTGATGCAGGAAGGAGCAATCAGTTAAGAGTCTGGTCCCAGACCAGTGCTGCAAAGCAATGGCAGTGTTGGTAGTGAGTCCCGTTCTACCTTTGTAGTGGCAACAGCCAGAAGTGGCCCCTGGAGCCAGAATAGAGTAGGCAAAATGACGTGGCCTCCACTCAAGCAATAAAACCAGTAAGAAGGAGGGCCACACAAAATCCTTTCTGCCACTGCTAGGGATGAGAGAAAAGGCAGTATCAGAGAAGGGACAGGACAGATCGCTTTTGCTCTGGCCCTGACCAGAGCAGGCCTCAGCCCCCAAGTTTACTTCCAAGGGCATGCAGCTCATGGCTTCCCCAAAAGTGTGACAGTCTCCCTGCATTTTTCCATGCTAAACAAGGGGTTTTAAGATCACATATGAAAAACCACCACTCCTTAGCAAGGCTGGCAGGCTCCTCCAATGATAATTACCCAGCACCAGGGCATCCTCCTTCCCATGTTCTTCCTTCTTGCCTTCTCCAGTTAAAGAGTCAGTGATGACCTGCAGCAGGTTGGAGACTGCCAGCGAGATCTCTTCATGATCTATGGACATCCACAAGCAGATTTTGTTGATCCCCAGCATGTGGAGTATGGCAGTGGCCTACCCAAGTAAAGAACACAACATAGTTATTGTCTGATTATCTGTCCTTGGGTTCTCATGCATATGCCACAGCAAATTTGCTGAGTTTTGCAACGTGTGTGCTCACACACCCACATACCCATTATGGAAACACTGTAGGGGGACAGCTCCTACAATATGTTAGTCTACGGTGGCAAAAAATCAGAAGGATTGTGGTAGCATCTTTTCTGAATAACACATATCATTAAAAGGCAGATCATGAAAGCTTTTGCCTTTTAATAAAATTTGTTAGTTGGAAACGGTGCTATTAGACCTGATTTTTTGCTACATATTATGCAAAGGGAGCCAATTTTACTTTGTAGATGCATACTTTAAAATGCTTCTGGGAGACCCAGGGGCATCCATAGGGGTTAAAAAAGTCAAGATGGTGGCCATGACACCATGAGTACGCTGGAAAAACTCACTGTTTGTTTTATTCCTCCTGATCAGAAGCCAATCCATGCAACAAAGAGATTTCAAGACATGTTCCTCTCTTACCCGTGCTCTGTGTCTTGCGCACATCCCTGAAAGGGTCCTTACTGCTGCCAGGATCAGCTCAGGATTTTTAGTTTCTATCAGCTTCACAAGCAGATTCAAGCCATTGTTCTGGAATATCCTCTGTGCTCCAGCTTCTTCTCGGCCAAGAACAATGAGGTTGTTTGCAGCCTGATTTGAAAAAGACAGCCAAAGGAATGGGAGGACCATAAATTCAGATACCCACCATTATTTATTTCATTTTATTGAATGAATGTTAAGATTGGAGCTCAAGGTGGTATAACCCCTCCTCCAATTTGAAGTCCATAATAACTCTATAAGGTAGGTAAGGTTGTAAAAGACCAATATGCCCAAGTCATCCAATGGCTTTTCATGTTTCAGTATGATCTGAATTTCTGTGCTTCCACTCCCCAATTCCTGCAAACTGTTCTGAAGCTGGCTATATGTCAACCCCAAGATGTAGACAAGACCAAGAAATCAACGTCACCAGAAGATTAAACTACCTTTATTAAGATTGGCTATAGTAACAGAATCTTGCAAGTCTGACAGTAGTTTATCTCCTCCCCCTCTTATACTCTTGTGAATTAGGGAGGTATCTGTCTGAGATGTTTTCTTGCAAGTCTGACAGTGATTTATCTCCTCCCCCACTAATAATCCTGTGAATTAGGGAGGTGTCTGCCTGAGGTGTTTTTGCATGCCTTCTGCATGACTTGGGCTTAAGCCATATTTTTTGCCTTGTTGCTTTGGTAATGGATCTCACCTATTTCTGTCAAGGTCATCCTCTTTACTCTGTACACTATGTAATTATCTTCACTCTTGCTGTGCTTGGATTACTGAGTAGAGGCAGGGAGCAATAGAGCCAACCAGAGCTCCCCCCCAGACAATTAACAAGAGAGTGAAAAAAACACCCTTCGTCAAATGAAGTCAAAGACAGCAAGGAATGGTTCGCATTAAGGAATCTCACCTTCTCTCGCTTCTCTTTCTCACTCTTTTCATCCAGGAGGATTTCAAACATTTGCTGCACTCTAGCATCAGTGGAGAATTGAACATGTAACTACATCAAAGACGAAGGAAAGAATAGAGAATATTATTTAATTTTTTTGGGTTCTTGGTGATCTCTGACTTGGCTTTTCCTCTTGCAGACTTTTCATCACCGGGCTAGTGTCATGACCTCGTTGCAAGGCACAAAGAGCCTCACAACGTGGATCATGATCATTAAGGAAAAGGGGGAAGAAGATAATCCAATCAGGGATTAAAACAAGCACCCAAAGACACCCACACCCATGATCCCATCAACAACTGAAAAGAGAGACGTCAGAGGAGTGAAGATAAGGAGCACATGGTGCCCCGGAGAACTCAACCGTTGCAGGAAGACAAAGAGGACACCGGGGAAAACGCCCACGCAGCCATCAAGGATCCCATCAAGAGGGATCGGGGCATTGAGGGGTGGGGAAGCCCGGGGCAATACAGGAGGGTATAAAAGGGGCACCCCCACACTACCTACCCCGTTCCCGTTTTTCGATCTGTCAGCTATCATTCCAATAAACCAGAAATCCTTAATACCCATTAAGTGAGTCTGTGTCTTATTGCGAAGAGAGGCTGGCCCTGACAGCTAGGTAACATCACCAGTGGATGGGAGAGGGAAGTTTGCTGGCTGTCTATATATGACAGTTTGTCCTACTAGCCCTGAATGGGATACAGGTCGTCCTTGTTTAATGACCACTCATTCAGTGACCATTTGAACTTGCAATGGTGCTGAATGAGTGCTACTTTACGACTGATCCTTGAAGTTCTGGCCATCACAGCACTCCTGTGGTCATGAGGTCATGATCTGGGCACTCGGCAACTGGCCTGGATTTCTGACCATTGCAGAAGCCATGTGATCATAATAACCTTCCCTGCTGGCTTCCCACAAGCAAAGTCAATGGGGGAGCCAGCAGGAGGTTGGAAGGCGTGATCACATGAGGACTTCACTTACCGACCAACATGGTCCTCACTTAACAACAGTAACTGGGGACTGCCAGCACTGCCGTTGCTAAGCAGCGCAGTCACATGACATTGCGCTTTATGATTGCATTGCTTAGCGATGGAAATTCTGGTCCCAATTACTGACGTTAAGTGTGGACTACCTGTACTGAATCTTCCTTGACTGTTCCTGTTTATCTAGTGTTGACTCCTGCTTATCTGGGTTTTGCTTAATAAGTGCATGATAAAGAAGGATGCACTTAGGACTCTTGTCCCTTTCCTTGACTTCTCATCTTGAATGATTATGACCAGAGCTCATCTCAATATGTTTGCTAATGGCTGATTTGTCAGAGTGCCAACCCCCCAGGAATTCTCTTGCATTTGGGGATTTGGCTTGGTCTAAAGCAGTATTTATCAACCATGGCAACTTTAAGATGTGTGGACTTCAACCCAGCATGGCTGGCTGGGGAATTCTGGGAGTTGAAGTCCACACATCTTAAAGTTGCCAAATCTGAAAAAACACTGTTTCCCAATTATTTTAATTTTCATTTCAATATTGGCTGTCAAGAGAATGACAGAAAGCATTAAAAGAATCACAGGGGTTTTATAGGCCATTGAGTCTAACTCATGGCATGTTTAACGCAGGAAATCCAGAATCAAAGTATCCCCAACATTCAGTTTGCAGCTCTGCAGGAGATTTAAACAGTTGATATTGGTAGTGCAATTTCTGAATTAACTGAGCACTACTTTGGACTGCCAAACTAGGACTGGGCAAGTGGGGAAAAGGTGTAAGAAATAGCTTTGGCTGTGAAAGCTAAATGGGAACACTATATTCAAAAATAGTAAACTAGGGTGGACAACCATTTTGGCTCCAAAGGTTGCCTTAGTTGCTTGTACCGAATATCTGTGTGCTTGTTGCTTGCATTTTTGTTTACATACACACCGACAGACACACCTCCATCATTTCCCTTTCTCCCAGCGGTCCTGATCAGGATGGCTGAGACAGAGGGAGAAGCAATTCCCTTTCTGCTGGTGGCTGTGCGGATCATGATTTTCAGCAGCAAGAAACCAGCAGGCTTCAGCGGCTTCACTTGGAGGAATCAGAAAGCAACAAAGCTTCCTCATTCCTCTCAGCAGCCTCCTTGGTGTTTGTAGATTACAGTGATTAGTTCCCTGCTGGTGAGCTGATCTTCTCTTGATCAAATCAACAGGCCGCAGATTTTCCCAGCTTTGTTATTTGTAGACAAGGATTGTAGGACATCAAGCTGTGCAGTGACCGTCTGTAAGCGAGCACAGGCTTTGGAAAAGATCTCTTGCCTTCATGCTCTGCCTGTGAGTTACCTGAAGGAATCTGGCTACAAAAACAGAACTAGCACTAAATTGTGTGTGAAACTTTGAACAGGTCCTTTGCTCCAACAGAGGTTCAAATGAAACACCTTTTTGAAGTTAGTCTGAAAAAAAAAAGATCTCCTCATTTCTAAGGGTGAAGTGAAGCAACTGTACTGCACTGCATCACTCTTCTTGAGAGGCCCTGTCACCTTTCTCCCACAGCATTGGCCAATGTGCTTCCAGTCTGAGCAACCTTGGTAAACACTGTGGAATTATGAGCCCTGGTGCTGTCAGCCCAGATTTGAGTGTGACTCCATCTATTGCTGGTGCTGATCCTGCCCATCACAACATTCAACTGCTGACAAATTATGCACAAGGGAATTTTCTGATAAAAAATTTATTCCCCAACCCTAGACCTGGTGGATCTTGGCATTGCCAGATCCAGAATTATCAGACAGCAAGGTAGCATTTGGTCAAGATAAGATGTTGGAAGTGTGAATTCGGTGGCACTGGCTTTTCACAAGGAGACAGTAGGAGTAACTAGATAGCTGAGGACTCACTTTGTGGCCCCTCTTTGTCTATGGCACTGCCTGCTCAGATGAGGTCCTTTGCTTCTGCCTTTCTTTCCAGGCACACCTGCACAGAGCTAATGTTCTTGGACTCTCCTCTTGGTAGGATGTAGCTAGCTATGTGCTAGGCTTTGCCTAACCCTGCTGTTTATTTCCTATAAATAAATCTCCATTCTGATATAGTTATAAAAGCTGCTTCATTTATTACTGGGGTCAGATTCCTGCTCTCAGGACTGCCCACATGCACATACAGAACACATCCACCTCCAACACAAGAAAGAAATGGTCTGACCAATCAGATAAGTGTGTCAAGCCTGCTATTCTTTTACCTTCTCCTGGATGTTAGTGCCCAGACGTCGAAGGGCCGCCTGGAAACTTTGGTTCCGAGGTTCAATGGTGGCACATCTCTGGATATCTTTGAAGGCTTGATCCAACTTGCCCAGTTTCTCCAGAGCCTGGCTACGTCGGTATAAAGCTTTAATATCAGAACCGTTGATGTCAATAGCTAGATGGAAAATAATAACAAAATTGAGCTGATATCTGACAGCAGCCATGCTGGCCTGGGAGCTCTACCAAGAGAAGAATTGCCTCTGGCTCCTCTTCTTGCTCCGTCTATTTCTATATCATCTAGTTGTTACATGTTTTCTACCTATCCAAATGCAATACTTGGATAGGGTGCAGAATTGTATGTAACAGAGTGTGAAGAACAGAACCCACTGGTTTTGCTATAATAAATATCAGCAAATCTTGATTATTGGCCAAGTTCATAGCAAGACAGGTAGCCTCTTAGATCAAGAGGTTACAACCTGAAGCCCCAAGCCTGCATGTGACCCTCAAGACTTTAGATGTGGCCCCAGGAGTCCTTCCAAAAGTTGCCACCAAATTTTAGTGTTAAAGTGACAGGAAATTATTAAATAAATGGAGAGTAACCATATTAGTTATACTTAATGGAATGTAATTTGAATTATATGACCTTGCTTACCTTCCAAGCCCATGTGCTGCTATCTTTTGAGATAAATGTACCATAGACCAAATCCAAGTTATATTTTATCCAAGGTATTATTTCTTCATCCTGACCCCTATTTTGGGCATGAAGCCCCTGACTTGACACACAAAAGTACAAAACAAAACAAAACTAGGTTGTGTATTTGGGTATGAGATAGTCTACATCTGGTGGGCACTAGGTTGCTCTATAATTTATTGTATTATAGAGTATAGACACTTAACTTCTCTCTTGGATTCATGAAACTACAGCAAAAGCTTCAAATTATTGATTAAAACTCAACTATTTGTTATATCCAAATCCTACTGAAGCATCTTTTCATCCAGAATATCCTAGCCATAGTTTAACTTACCTTTAGTTGCATCTGATGCTACTTGGGCATAATTCTCCTGTGTTTTTCAAAGAAAAAGGAATTTTTTATTAGTGATAAGAAGGTTGCTCATGGGATGTTCATTCTAGTTTGACATGAACCAAATTATTTCCCTCCCCAGTCCTTTGCACTTCTTCACTTTACCTTTTGAAAGTCGACTGCCTGACAGGACAATCATCTTCAGTATCTATATATGAGAATCCTTTTTCATGCTTATGAATTTATTAAATGGACTAGATGACTGGCCTTCCTATTCATTTCCAAAATGGTTAATTGAATGATTGACTTCAGAGGATAAAAACAAAAGAAATTGCAGTAGAATGGAATGAGAAGGAAATGGATGAAGGGCTCAGATAAATAATTCTGTACCTGCCCCTTGACATACAATAAGACTTACTGTCAAATAAATTAGTACAGAATGTGGAGGCCTTGGAAACAAGTATCCTGATTTAGAGTACTTGTTTATGCATCTTCATTCAGAATTAAGCATTCTTTTAAAGGGGTTATTCACAGCTAAGTAAGTATATAATTGTAGCTGAAAAAAATCATCATTGAGTTTTACTGCAACTGTTCTGGCCAATGGATTAATTCAGTGTTTAAAAACGCTTAAAGAAAATTAATTGTTTTAAAGCCACATGCCAGCTTTTGTTTTCTTTTGAGATCATGCATGAATCCCAAAAGGCATCTACTTGGAAGAAACAATCTTTCCTATGCATATGATGGAGAATGCTGCTTTTAAAAAGTGTCTGCCATCTTTAGTTTGTATAAGTGATGATTAAAAAAAATTAATATGTAAATGTAGAGGGCAGAGGGAATGGCCTTGAGGGATAGGAGAAAGAGCTGCTGCCAAGGCAATGGTCAGATAAAAGAAACTGGAGTCCAGGGCAGGAATCTAACATAGGTTAGAGAGCCAGTTTGGCCTAGTGGTTAAGGTTCCAGGCTAGAAACCAGGAGACCCATGAGTTCTAGTTCCGCCTTAGGCATGAAAGCCGACTAGGTGACCTTTGGCCAGTCACTCCCTCTCAGCCCAAGAGCCAATCAGGTGTAGTAGGAGAGTTCTAGTCCCGCCTTAGGTATGAAAGCCGGCTGGGTGACCTTGGGCCAGTCCCTCTCTCTTGGCCCAACCCATCTCACAGGGTAGTTGTTGTGGGGAAAATAGGGGGAGGAAGGAGTATTAGGTATATTCCCCGCCTTGATTTATTTGTAAAAATAATAACGGTGGGATAAAATAAATAAATAAATAAAACTAACTAAATAAAAAATAGGTAAATGTCTCAGACAAGCCCCTCCCTAGTTCACACAAAGGGTGGGTGGGGGAGAAACGCATCCAGACTCGCAAGATTCTGTTACTATAGCTTTACAATAAAAGTAGTATTGGCCTACATGACTTTGGTTTCCTAGTCTGGTCTACCTTGAAGGGCTGACATCAAAATATTATATAACAGGTTATGGACTAGATGACATCTAAGATAACTTCCAGTTTGATGGTTCTGTTTTTCAAATATATTGCCAAATAACTGGCTCAACCGTAACCCTCTAGATGTGTTAGACTTCAACTATCTGAATCCCTAGTGAGCACTGCCATTGTAACATCCAACATCAGGTGGAGGTCAGAGCGCTTGAATCCCATGAATTCTCATGAGAATCTGTCAAAATCTCTTGAGATCTTGCCAGACCACTAAAAGTCTGTGCAACGTTTGGAGTCTCTTGGGAGATAATGGCATTTTGACCACTAAAAGTCTGTGCAACGTTTGGAGTCTCTTGGGAGATAATGGCATTTTGAGGGTAGAAATACTATTTGTATATCAGATGGCTTGCCTCCTAGAGGTGTTATATTGTAGACTCCTGACTTTCCTCATACTTTTTATCTGTATTTGCAGACTCTTCCCTCGTCTCCCCATAACACATCCCTTACCTTTTTCAGAAAACATGCTGCTCGGTTTCGATATAACACAGCCTGGAGTGATGGATCTTTAGCAAGTTTAAGTCCTTTGGAGTAGCTTTTAATAGCATTCTCATAATCGTTGCCTTGAAAGTACTTATTCCCCTCCTCCTTCAGCTGCACAGGGTCCTCCATCTAGAAGAGAAATGAACAGATCTTTCTAGGGATGTCTCCAGTCACATGGCCCTGCCACTCCTAAGGAAAAGACACCAGGCAGCTATTCTGTCCTTTATTCTGTCCTTAAGATTTTCTGTGGGGTGGATGGAAGGGAAAACATGCAAGGAACACATGAAAGCACAGTCAGTCCAAGTGGAAGATTAAACCTCCTGTAAAATGGGTTGAATGCGCCTTCCCTGGAACAGCAGTAGGGCTTTTAGAGAAAATCAGGCCAGTTTTCTCAGTTCTAGGTGCTCTCCAGATATACAAGTAATACAAGTGCAGATAAAGAAGCATTCCCAAATTGGAACGTAATCAGCCATAATGACCAACCAGTAAAGTCCTAAATCAAGACTATGCAACCTCTGTTCAGTCTGAGGGCTGCACCATGATTTGTGTGGAATGTGCTTCAAAATGGACAGAGCCAGAATCCATGGTGGTAGAACTTTTAGGGTCTCACGGATTATTATTGCTCCATAATTGAACTACCAGATCTGGACTGCAATAATCCAGATGGCAATTCGTTGGCAGCAAAAAGATGCACAACTTAACTCTTGGTTGCCATCGTGTGATTGCGTGGATTTTTTAGTCTCAGATTTAGTAGCCCTACCTTAACTACCCAATTTGAAACAAATTGCAGTAAAAGAGCCAGAATTGCCCAACATCTTAATTTCCCACACAATTCATGTCAGATTCATAGCCTTGACAGCCCTTCTCACTCTTGGTTGGGGAAGATAGGGACTGTAGTTCGAAACATCTGGGAAGCCCCAGTTGGGGAGCAGCTGATATACCCCTTATTTGCTTTGTTACACTGTAGGCAACAGCTTCCTAGTAGGCTTTCTTCCTCTCTTACAACTGCATCATTCATGACAACATTCAAAGATGTTCCGGCATTTTTGTTACTTTGCTCATGTTACTTTGTAAAGTACACCTAACTCTATTTGCATCTCTTTCATAGTTCTCATCCATCTCCATCAATAAATCCTCAATTATATTTGGACATAATTATGTATAATTATATATAATTAATGTATCCAAAGAAGTAGACTTTAGATTGAAGAAAGCTTATTAATGTATCTTCATATATTTATGAGGACCATTCATTGGTGAAAAGATAGGATATAAATTTTATTTATTTATTTATTTTGTATCCCACCTTTGTTATTTTTATAAATAACTCAAGGCAGTGAACATACCAAATACTCCTTCCTCCTCCTATTTTCCCCACAGCAACAACCCTGTGAGGTGGGTTGGGCTGAGAGAGAGTGACTGGGCCAAAGTCACCCAGCCGGCTTTCATGACTAAAACGGGACTAGAACTCACAGTCTCCTGGCTTCTAGCCCAGCACCTTAACCACTGGACCAAACTGTCATTAAGTAAACAATAAGTGTTATTTTAGGAAATGGATTATCATATTGAAGAAGTCTTCTCTCATTTTATCCTCATCAGAATCCTGTGAAATCACTATGAGACAATGATTGACCCAAAGGGTCTAATTGGTTGAACCTGCATCTCTCTGATCCCATTCCAGTACCCAAATCCATTGCTCCACTGGCAGCAGTGTTCATATTTCTGGCCCCACATTAGAATCTTTATTGCATTAGCTGCAAACGAAAAAATATCTATGCCCTCTGGTAACTATATTTGGACAATTTTCAGATGCCTTTGGGAATTGTCCCACTCATGTGTCATTGCTGATGAGAAGAAAAAAAAATCCAACCTCAGTGTACATATATACACACGTCCATTTGCAATAATCCTTGGCACTCAAACACAATATTCTCTTGGGTTTTGCTTTTTGATATTTTGCTATCATGTTTGCTATTAAATTTCCATTTATGCTCCCTTTTCCTTACCTTGCACAGTTTCCCACTTCTTGAGATAGTCACCAACTTGGATTTCTTCCTGTGGATCACTTAATCACAGGCACCCTCTCTCTTGGAGTAAGCTGATAAGTATGGCTGCCTGGGCTTTAGATAGAGGTATATATATAGCTCAATGAAATAGTCAAGCGCCAAGGAACAAAGCACAGTGTGCAAGACCTTAGGGGTGAGGCGCTAATTTCCAGATAAACCACATGGTTTTCAATTGGCCACAAGCAATGCAGTGAAAGAATTCACTGAACCCCACCCCCAAATTTTGCATCAGTCTTAGGCGAAGCTTAGCGATGGAGTTTTCCAAGGCAATAATGCAATGAGTGTGGTGCTTGGCCCACCCTGCCAAAATGTACAAATCCCCCTTCCCTTTCTATTTAAAGAAGAATGAGACATTTGAAACTCTGGAACAAATGGCTTCGCTCCAGAATCCTTGGAGAGATCCAGCAGCAGCTGTGACAGACAGGGCACCTCTAGTAACTTCCAGAACTCACCACCCCCACCAGAAATTATACTCAGAAATGACATTCCAAAAACCATAAACAAAGCAAAGAAAAAAAAGGCACCCTCTTGTCTTAAATTCAAGCTATACTAACCAAAAAGCAAAGGAATTGATTGGTCTGACTGATGGGAAACCGATCAGTTTTTCTTAACATTGTTAATGGCCACTAAACAAAGATACTGATATCCATCCAGCCATATGCACACACCTGTTCAAGCATGAGATTTAAAGTATTGTAAAGTATTGTAAAGTAAAAAATGCAGCAAAATGCAGTGGCATG
The DNA here is from genome assembly GCF_035149785.1 of Candoia aspera. Taxonomy (NCBI): domain Eukaryota; kingdom Metazoa; phylum Chordata; class Lepidosauria; order Squamata; family Candoiidae; genus Candoia; species Candoia aspera. Next base: position 17,390,999 of record NC_086153.1, read on the forward strand.
AGCAGTTATGTGTGTTTCTCGTACAACACACGTTACACACTTCTGCTCTGCAAGCTGCGTTGGCTACCAGTTTCCGGGTCCAATTCAAGGTGCTACTGGTGATCTTTAAAGCCCTTCATGATATGGGACGGAGTTATCTGAGGGACCGCCTCTTCCTGATTACATCTGCCTGCCCCACCAGATCCCACAGAGAGGGCATGTTACGGGCCTAGGGAGCTACATTTGGCAGGCCTTAGGTGGCAGGCCTTTTCTGTGGTGGCACCTGCATTGTGGGATCTTCTTCCCCCTGAGGGTGAGGTTGGCCCCGTCACTTCTGAGCTTCCAAAGGACCCTCAAGACTTGGTTGTGTCAGCAGGCCTGGGGACCCCAGGGGACAGGTGAGCTAGTGAGGTGGCTGCCTTATTTTACTTACTTACTTATTTATTTTCTATCCTGCCTTTATTATTATTATTATTATTATTATTATTTATAAATAACTCAAGGTGGGAAACATATCTAATACTCCTTCCTCCTCCTGTTTTCCCCACAACAACAATCCTGTGAAGTGGGGCTGAGAGAGAGTGACTGGCCCAAGGTCACCCAGCTGGCTTTTGTGTCTAAAGTGGGACTAGAATTTTCAGTCTCCCAGTTTCTAGCCCATTGCCTTAACCACTAGACCAAACTGGCTCTCCATTGGTAACATCCCTTCACCTACTTTTTGTTTTGGCTCGTTTTTTAAATAGTTTTTGATGTTTTTAATGGTGGCGCTGCGGGTTAAACCGCTGAGCTTGCCGATTGGAAGGTCAGCGGTTCAAATCCGCGTGACAGGGTGAGCTCCCGTTGCTAGTCCCAGCTCCTGCCAACCTAGCAGTTCGAAAACATGCAAATATGAGTAGATTAATAGGTACCGCTTCGGCGGGAAGGTAACGGTGTTCCGTGTAGTCATGCTGGCCACATGACCGCGGAAGTGTCTCCAGACAAACGCCGGCTCTTCGGCTTTTGAAACGGAGATGAGCACCACCCCCTAGAGTCGGACACGACTGGACTTAATGTCAAGGGAAACCTTTACCTTTACCTATAGTGTTTTTTATGTATTTATTGCTGCTTTAACTTTGTTGTAAGCCGCCCAGAGTCTCTTGTAAAAGTGAGATGGACGGCTGTATAAATTACACACACGCACGCACCAAGAAATATGGAGATCTAAATGAGTTTGTTGTAGAGTAAGTAAATTAATGGAATTGGAAGCAAAAGATAAATAGCTACTAATGCTTGTGCAGGTGTTTGCCTCTGAATCAGTTTGACCCCTGGCAACTGCTTGGATTAGTCCCTGTAGTTTTCTTGGCAACATTTTTCCAGAGTAGCTTTCTTCCCAGGGCTGAGGGGGCGTGACTGGCCCAAAGTCACCCAGCTGGCTTCTTTGCCCAAGGCGGGACTAGAACTCATGGTTTCCCAATTTCTAGCCTGGTGCCTGCACCACTGTATTAAATTGGCTTTCACTACAGTAATGCGTACAGTATTTGCTTTTATCCTCGAAGGAAGCTCATGCCGCTCACTAGGGCAGTAAAGAGATACTGGAAAGTCTAACTCAGTGTTTCTCAATCTTGGCAACTTTAAGATGTGTGGACTTCAACTCACAGAATTCCTGAGCCAGCACGGGGAGTCACTGCATCTTAAAGCTGCCAAAGTTGAGAAACACTGGTCTAACTCTTTGCTTCGAATTAGTGTCCATCTACATCTTTGCAGCCATGCCTGGTAGCCCTATTTCTTAAAGCATAAAATGGTGGGTAACTGCAGCATAACGTTTTGTTTGAATGCACGCTCATCCATCTAGAAAAGGAATAAAAATAAATAGGGACTGTCCTGGTGGGGTTCTGTGGGCTAAAAAGAGGACAGAAAATACTCCGATAAATCAATGCTTTGTAAATGCCCCCAGGCCACCCATCGGTGAATGGACAGTTTTAGCAGCTAGTTTGCAAAAATTCTCATTGCATGTTTTCAAATTTCCAAGTCAAAACAAAACGAAACAGTTGGAAACCGTTGCACACAGCCATATATTTCACTTTACATATTTCAATGACTAGATCCATCAACACTTTTGCGACCAAATTAAAAAAAAACAACCTAATGCTTGCTGTGTGCATGACTGCTTACTCATGGTTACATTATCCAGGGCTAATGGAATTAACTCAGTTTTCTGGGCTTGCACCATACATACCGGACCAAGCACTAACTATTCCTGCTGGGTTCACAGCTGTTCCAATAAAATATGGTGGACTAGTTTGTAGCACAGTGTGTTCTCCAAACACAAACTACCCCTGACTTGTCACTTCACACTAAGCATAGTTTGCTGAACAGTGGTTTACTGAATATACCACAACTGGCTTATTCTACAAGCCAAACACTGCTCAGAATCAAGCGTACTTATATTATAGTACATGCAGTGTAACAATTTTCTATCAAAACTGTTGGAAATATAAATTCCCTTGACTACAGTATGTTGTGTAATGAGTTCAGGGTCCAGCCAGTAGGTGGAGCTAAACAGGAGGTGGGGGAGCGGTCGCTCTAGGAAGGAATCAGGATGGGGAAAACAGCGGGGAAAGCGAAGCGATCATGAATGGGTTTGAAGCTGTGAAAGAAAAAGAGTCGGGGTTTATTTGCCTCTGAAGTCAGGTTAGATAAATATTTCCTTTGACTTAATGTTGCCTCTTTCATGCTTTTTCTCTTTCGTGTAGCTTTTGCAAAACAGTGGAAATTTTTTTTGGGGGGGGGGAACAGTAAGCTACCAAATTTTCATATTGTTTCTTTGCGATGCTGCAATTGTGTTAGCAACCGGTGCAAAGGAATTAAGGAAGTGAGACCATGTTTGAAGCATCTAATATAAATGATCGTAACTAAGCCAATTATACTCTGCTTTAATGTGATGGCCTGGTTCACATCCCCTGCTAAGAAAATGACTGGGTTCCAACAACAAGCTGAACCACAACAAGCTTAACTTTGAGTTAAGACTGGTCCTTTATGTGAATCCAGCTGCATTTTAAGACTTGTGATGTGTGTTGGCTTTGTCCACCTGTTTTGGACCTTCCCTCACTGAACTCTAATTCAGTTCCTAAGAGGAGATTGTCTGCATGCAGTTTTATGCAGTAATGCATTGTTTGGTAAAGTACTGTATTCTTTGTTGTGTGTGTCAAAGCAAAGCCTTATGTCATCCCTACTTGACAAGGGATGTGATTCTGGGGACACAGGTGGAATATAGTAACATGTCTTACTTATAGTTCTAGAAATGATTCAACCATTTGCTTTTTCTATCTAGGCTGTCTTCCAGGGATGATTCTCCGTGTGGGGCTGTGTCCTGGCCTCTCGGCTGAAATGGTCGAGGTGCTAAAAGCCAATGGCGTCAAAACAGGTAGCTGATTGGGGTGGGGGAGAATAAGGAGCAAGTTGTTCTACAATTTAGGGGTTACACTGGCTATTGTGAGCAGAGTAAATTCTTCAGAGAATCCACAGATCTCTTTGAATTTTAATTTTTGTGCAGTTGGAAGTTGCAATGTGGTTGGAAGAATGATCAGGGTGAGGTTAAGAGAAGGCAGAAGGACTCAGAAAGAGCTGTGATGGGATAGTTTGATCAAGGAGGGAACAATAATTACTTTTATAAAAGACTGGAAACCCTTTAAGGGCGCTTTGCTGAAAACGGATAAAAATGAATTGTGGGTTTGGGGATTTATTGATTTAAAAAGTTTTGTTTGTGGGAACTATGTAATTTAGGGTGAAGATTGCAATTACTATGTTTCTAACTGCTGCAAAGAAGATCGGAAGTAACTTCTTTAGATATCTATCTTTTTTGCTTTTAATATCTTTCACTTTTTTCTTTTATTCTTTCATATTTCCTTCTTTTTTTCTTTTTTTCCTTTTATGTTTCTGAAGTTTTTTAAGCTTATGTAAAATCTTCTAATGAAATTACATTTAAAAAAGGCTGTGATGGGATAAACCAGTGATCTGTATTTTTCAGCCCCCCCCACCTTTTCCCATTTCTTTTAATAGAGGTATTTTACTAGCTTTCATCAAGTGGGGTCTTTCACATGCCTTGTGATGGCATTTCCCAGGATTCCATAGCAGCATGGTGAAAGAATATTAAAATCCATAATAGAATCTGGATTGATGCATCATGCTAAGCCAGTGACTCTTAAACTATTTGACCCAATTATCCCCCTTCCTGGTCTCAAATAATGTTATTACCCCACAAAAAAACCAGAGACTGTTGTTTTACACAAGCATCTTGGCACTTGGCAGCGGCGGTCCCAAATTGGATCTTTGACTCACAAAGAAGCAATTACAGATTCTTCCATTTCTCCCAGGATATGCCCAAATTACTCCTTGGGGGTAATTAACCCTAGTTTAGGAACCACAGTGCTGAATTTATTTTAACCATCATTTGTTGAAGAAGTCAAAATGGCTGAATTTACATTCAATTGAAGCCAGGCCGAAATAGCTCAGATTCTAGGACAATGCAATGTATGATCAAATGACAGTAGAGCCAGTGGTAGTTCATGGACATAAGCTTGGTAAATTGGGCGTGTGGTCTGATGAAAGAGAAATTTTGTAACATTGCTGGGTAGTTTGTAGTTTTTTCCAGCTGAAGGTTTTTCCTATCTTTCATCTTCTTTCCTCCATCTTCCTAAATGTCTTATAGTGGTTGATCTTGTCTCATCGGATCTAGAGGAAATTGCCCAGAAGTATTCCTTATCGTACAAGGCAAGTACAAGGAGTCTCTAGAGTTGGATTTATTGCATATTTCAGCACACAAAATGTTGCATAGTTCTAGTTTCTGCTGAAAAACGCCCATTGTTTCCACCAAAAAACACCCACTGAGGAAGCTGGATTCACTTAATGACCCATGATTCGCTTAACCACTGCCATAAAATTGCGTCTGGTCCTTGGTGACCCTACTTATGACTGCAACGACATACAATGGAAATTCTGGTCCCAATAGTGGTCGTAAGTTGAGGACTACCTGTACATCAGGAAGTTGCCATGGTTGAGAAACACTGATCCAGCTGCTGGTTATTTTGCCTCTTGTTGTTAATGCTACAGGTGGTAAGGGATTGGCAATCTTCTGTTACAGACCTTAGTTGCAGTACGACGTGTGTTGTTGGCACAGTTTTCCTCCTTCCCAGTCAGTGGGGCAGATCTCTATGAAGAGCTGAAGCGCACCACAGCAATCTTGTCTACTGGAATTGAAAGGCAAGAGGTTATTAATCAGAACATTGTGTTGGGGTGAACTTCTTGTCTAAAACAGACCTGCTCCATTAATTTTCAAGATCACATATATACAGGATTTCACCAAAGAGATGCAGGGGCATTGTTCAACTTCCTTGGAGAGCCATGTACAAGTGTGGCTCTCAATTGCCTTTTTAAAAAAGCAGAACATAGCTAGTGGCTGTACTGCCACAGCATGTTTACGTACAGTTAACTGAACCATGGTTTTACTTCACCCCATTTCCTATATTCACAAATCACACTAAATGTAGGCTAAAATGTAGTTCACTCACTTGTGGCTCAGTCTATGTATGACCCCCAGAAGGTGAGCTAATTGAATAAGCCATGATTCAGTTGATTGTGGATAAGCAGTTCATGCTAACTCAATCACCATGTCAGCTGTTATGATACCACTGCTGTTAACTGAGGAGGGGGGTAGGAGTGGGGGGAGACTTAGGGGCTAAATTCCATTTGGAGACCTCCAGGTTCCTTAGGCTTCTTCCTCATAGTGTATTGTGAGGATAAAAACAGGGAAAGAGGACCATTTATACCAGTGTTTCTCAACCTTGGCTGGGGAATTCTGGGAGTTGAAGTCCACACATTTTAAAGTTGCCAAGGTTGAGAAACACTGGTTTATACTGACTGAAGATTAATGAGGAAGGAAAATGTAAAAATAAAAGTAATCCATTTAGTGTTTCTTTATTCAATAATACATGTTTATCAAATTTATATGCCACCTGAGTCCCAGAGACTCTGGGCGCTTCCATTTTAACCCAGGAAGACTTGGCATTGTCATCAAATGTTGTGGTGTTGAGGACCTTCCAAAAAGAAAGTATCCCTCTGAAAATTAGGCTCAGTAGCTGAATTTGGAGCTATAGTGAGCAGAAAATGAGAATTAACAATCCCCGTGGATATAAGCATGATCTTTAACGGGTGATACTTTGGTTTGTTTATTAGATGTATATTTCACCTTTCCTCTAGGAGTTCAAGGTTATACAGGTTATAAATCTAATGAATAAATATATAGCTAAATAACAACCTGGTGAAGGAAGTGAGCTAAGAGATAATGACTGCCCTAAATTGCTCAATTAACTTCCATGGTTGAGGATGTCTTTGAATATGGGTCCAAGCACATTAAGCAGTATCCTGTACTGGCCCTGTTATGGATCAATTGTCTATCCAAAGCAACCATCTCCTGGGCTCCCAGTTTGTTGTAAGTTCATTTTTTTCCCTCTTAATACTGAAGTCTTCCCCTTCCCAGTTGCTTGTAGAAAGATTGGCCTACAATGATTAGTCAGGATAGCCATGGTGGTTGGGGATGACAAGAGCTTTAGCTTGACATGTTTGAAGGCTTCTGGGCTGAGCAAGGCTGATGGGCAGATGAGCTGTTCTGAAAACGGTAATGGGACAGGCAAAGCTGGCAGTTCAGTCCCTCTTTGGTTTGCTGTGCCCTCTGTTTATTTTGGGCAAGCAGCAAGATTGAATTTCGAAGCTTAAATGGAGACCCCACTATGGCTGCTCTTTGGTCCTTCAGGAGAGAAGATACTGAGAGGGAGGAACACGTGAAAAAGTGAAAGATGAAAACTGGGATGTGCGTGTCCTGAAATTCTCATTTTTCTCCTTTTTTGCTGTTTTAGTTTGGACAAGCTTCTTGACTCAGGTTTATACACAGGGGAACTGACAGAACTTGTTGGAGCACCCAGTGCTGGCAAAACTCAGGTTGGCTGTTCTTGACATACTTGGTTGTTATAACAATTTGTATGTTGCCTTTTCATTGGACTTTAGGCAGAGTAGTCTTAACAACATGCAATATGCATACTAAAATCATGAACAAAACCATGTTTTACTCAACTACTGTCTACTGTGGAGGACTCTCCATTTCAAAGGCCCTACAAGAAATAACTCGTCTGGTTTTGAGGCTTGTTTTGCTTTATGCTAGCAAAATGCCATTTGTAACACAGGTGTGTATATCTAAGGAGGGCTTGTATATTGCAAGACTGTGTGGGAGAGGGATGGATTGAACACTGCTCCGAGTTGTCAGAGATATGTTAGACTCTCCCTGTAGGAGTTTTGACAATGGATATTGGTTTACCTTATATGAAAGGGGGAGGGCAGGATTTGAAAATGTGTCCTGTTCTTTAGGGGGTTGAAATCCAGGTTTTCCTGCAGAGATGGGGCTGTCAGAAGATTGGCCTGAATGGTAGTTTAAGGCAAAGGACAAGATAATACCTTCCTTTTCCAGGTAGGGAAGCTGATCAGACTGCCAGCGGCATTTTTATTTCTAGTACTGTAGTGGGGAAAACTTCTCTACTACACTTGAGGGCAGCAAGTCCTCTATCAAACTGGAGGAAGCGTTGCACTAGAAGCCGGCTAAAGAAAGAGCTTGTATATTTTTATAGTTTCTGATTATGGCAGACTAGTTTTTCCCTCACGAGAGACAGATCAAAGCATTTTCCTCCATGCCTGATTATTTAGCCCAAGATTTTCTGCAAGTAGCATAAAACATTGATGTGATGGATGTAGGTGTTTCTGGGTCATGGCACCCTCAGTTTGGTACATTCCCAAGCTGATCTTGCCCACAACACCATTAGTCATTGTAACAATCCATTCCTGCCTTTTGAAAATTGGCTGCTTTCTGGAGCCTTCTGACTGTGGATGGCATCCATGTACACGGCCTTGTGTTAGAAATAGCAAAATCCTTGATCTGGCGGACATCCTGGCGCCATTCCCAAAGCCTTAGCAGCCTTTTCTTCTTCTTTTTTCTATATAATTGCATTAGATCACCTGTTTTTTAGTCACAAAGTCTCTTGGAGTACCCTTCATGAGTTTTATCACAAGGGACACAGTCTCTACCTGTGGGCTTATAATGTCAGCTATCCCTGACCTGCTGCCTGCAGATATGTTGGATTTGATCTCCTGGAACTCTTTCCAATGTATCTGCAGGCATCAGGTATGGAAGGCTAAGATGAAACAAAAGAATGGGGAAGAAAGAAAGGAAAGAAGCAAAGCTAAGTGGTTGCCTCTTAAAGTTTGACTTTGCTCACATAGTATGCTTAGCCATGGATTATTTAATCCATGGTTGCCTGGGTTCATACATCATTGTAAGCCAAAACCAAAACAAACCACATTATGATGGTTTGTTTTGAAGCCAGTATGAATTACTGGCTTCAGTGGGATACATTCAGGAAGGGGAAAAGCCCAATGATTGGTGTTTTTTTTCCATGGTGGAGGGGAGATCAGTGCAGTGGAACCTTTTCCTGTCCGTGTGGAATTGTCTGGGTTGTAGGACACTTCCAACCCTGAAGTTGTTTTTCCTTGGCTCTTAACAGCCTGTCCAAGTATTAGTCCAAGTGTGGTAAAAAATTAACTGCGCAGTTTCACTTGTAAGGAGAAGAACAATGGTTTTCCTTTTAAGAAATCAAACTGCTTATGAACCAAAAAAAAAAAAACTGTACAGCAAAAAAAAAACCTTTTTGCCTAATGATGCATGTATGTGTGCTAGCAAGCACTGACTTAGAAAAACATTTCTTTCTGCTTGAGAATGTGGAGGAAGAAGGTCTTTTCTAAGCAGGTGCCCACCACTGGGGAATTTTTACATGACCCACTCAACTAAATATATTGGATAATGTCCTTCGATGTCCTCTCATTTTGCTTCCGTTTGCATGCAGCTTTGTAATCAAGCTTTGTGGTTTATCATGCTCTTTGAGCACCAAATGGCTGCCAACTCATGCCCCCCCAATTCAGGATTCATAATCTGTGACAAATCTTGGCGGCTGAAGTCCTAGTTTGTGATTTGCTGGCTTTTCCCAAACTTCCAGAAGGTAGGCTATAAAAGGCTGCCTTTGGGCATCCTAATTTCAGAAATCACACACAAGTCTTAAGCTCTTGTTGTGTCTCTAGGTGTGCCTCTTTGTAGCTGCAAATGTATCTCATAGCCTCAAGCAGACTGTCCTGTACATTGACTCCACTGGGGGTTTCACCGGTGCCCGTCTGCTGGAGCTGTTGAATTGCCTGACTGAAGATGAGGAAGAGCAGGTCAGTTGAACAGGATGTTCGTGGGATGTTGGTACCTAGGAGAGTATCTTCAGTCTCTTAGGTCCACTGGCCAAATAAAGAGGCAGCACTGAAATCCTCTCAGCTGGGATGTATGATATTCCTCTAAGCCAGTGTTTCTCAACCTTGGAAACGTTTAAGATGTGGGGACTTCAACGCCCAGAATTCCCCAGCAGCATGTCCACAGATCTTAAAGTTCCCAAGGTTGAAAAAGACTGCTCTAAGCTGTAATAGGATGCTAAACTACCAAATGCTTAATGAGCAGGTCATTATCTGGAATGAAAGAGGATTAGATTTGAAGAACTTCGAATCCTTCCTGTACTTTTGTTTTGGAGAGTTGGTTCAAATCCCAACCTCTCCATATAAAGCAGCCAAAGGTTGCACGTGGCCTTTAGGTGATGTGTCAGAGTTACGCTCCAAAAATTAGTAAGACAGGAACAATTTCAATATGACTTTTCATTTACATATAAACTTAATTAAAATACAATAAATGTGATTATTCACCAGTTGCATGTTTAATAATTTTCCTCCATTGCCACATTAAGTATAACAATTGTGCTACCAATTTTGTGAAATCTTGGGGGGTCCTACACAAGGTTTTGGGAGCTCCATGCAACCTGGGACTGCAGTTTATGCATGAGATTGTGCATTAAGGTGTTGTATTTTGACAAGGAAGGTAGAACACATTCAAACATCATTCAGCTATGAAGTTTAGGGGTTTTTAAGTTGGGCCAGTCATTATCTCTCAGCCCAATCAACCTCACAGAGTAGTTGCCACAATGGTAAAATTAGAGGTAACCCCTATATATGTCTCCTGGAGCTCTCAGAGGAAAGATAGGACAGAAATATAGAGATGATGGTGATGATGATGATGATGATGATGATGATGATATCATCTAAAGGAAGCCTCTTCTCCAAATCCTGTTTATTGGGTTCTGGATTAACATGATTTCTGCCTTTAGGGCTTAAACTTTTTTGCTTGTGCTAAAGCTGAGGTTTTTGAAAGAGCAAATTGTATACAACATAAGAAACACTGAGTGTTGGAACAGCATAATTTTTTAAATTTATTTATTTATCCAATTTGTCACCACCCATCTCCTCCTACCAGAGGGACTCTGGGCAGCTTACAACAAAATAATCAGTAAAACAATAGATACACAATAAACTGTGAACACTATATAAAATGCAATTACAAATAACCAATAAATATACGTAGATAAAAAGAAAGTCCAGATGGCAATGATCTAATTCAGTCCTTGTGTGGGATGAGCACTTTAGGGCACTAGCCATCCCCAGGCATGACTATTCCCCTCCCCTCCCCAAGCCAGGTGGCAGAGCCAGGTCTTCAGATTCCTCTGGAAGGCCAGGAGCGATGGGGCCAACCTCACCTCCGGGGGTAGGATGTTCCAGAGGGCGGGTGCCACTGCAGAGAAGGCCCTCCTGGACCCTGCCAGACGGAATTATATTACCAACAGGGTCCGCAGCATGCCCTCTTTTCATGACCGGGTGGGACGGGTTGATGTAACGGGGAAGAGGCGGTCACTCAGGTAGTCTCTTTTTATTAACATTATTATTAAATATTAACAATTATTACAAATTATTACAAATTATTATACAAATTATTACAAATATAAATATAAATACAAATATTACAAATAAAACAAATATTAAATATTAACAATAATTGTTAAAGGACTGTGCTGTGAAGCAAACAATACTGAGTATGAATTTCACCTCTGCCAAGGGGAGCAAATGTAGGTTAGCCTTCTCCAATCCAGTGCTCTTTGGGTGTCTTCAACTGCAATTCCATACAATAAAAAATGTATTGAATTTGTGGGGATTGTGAGAGTTGTAATCCAGTCAGTCTAGAAGGCACAATATTGGAGAGGATAGTCATAGGTTCGAATCCGCGCGACGGGGTGAGCTCCCGTTGCTAGTCCCAGCTCCTGCTCACCTAGCAGTTCGAAAACATGCAAATGTGAGTAGATCAATAGGTACCGCTTCGGTGGGAAGGTAACGGCGTTCCGTGTTGTCATGCCGGCCACATGACCACGGACGGGTCTACGGACAACGCTGGCTCTAACGGCTTAGAAACGGAGATGAGCACCGCCCCCTAGAGTCGGACACGACTGGACTTTACGTCAAGGGAAACCTTTACCTTTACTTTTAGTCATAGGTTAAAGAGTACCCCAGAGACTTCAGATTCCCCCAAGGCCATGATGGTAGGGGATTTTTGGCTTTTACCAAAACAGATTTGAAGGGTTCTAGGTGGGAAAGTTTAACCTAAACATTTACTGATAATAGGTATTTGATTTTGAGTTATCAAAAGCAATATTAAATAAATGCTTAGAATTAAGATGGTTCTTCTACCACAGAACATTGAACATCAGGGCATCTTCAGAAGAGTGTTAGAAAAGTCAAGATAGTGGGGTGAGGCTTTGATCTCATGGTTGTGGCTACCAACTTGAGTTTTTGATCCTCATCCCGGTTGGCATGCAGACTTAATGGGCATCCATGCCTTATCATGTTCCTTACTCCATTACCCTGTAGGCTGAGGCACTGCGGAGGATCCAGATTTTTCATGCATTTGATGCCTACAAAATGCTTGATGTGCTGCAGGAAGTCCGCAGCTATATGGCCCAGCAGGTGGGTGCTTCTCGAATCGTGTCCACTGACTGATGCTTGTTGATTTTTCTAGCCAGTTGAGGCCGTGATATCTTTTGTCCTGCAGGGCTGGCCTCTGTAATTCCAGAAGCTTCAGAACTAAAGTTTTGCTGTCCTGTAAAGTTAAGGCATTGGACTGGCCTCAAAGAGGCCCAGGTTCAGATCTGCTCCCAGCCACATAAGCTCCCTGGGTGGCTTTGGGCCAACCACTGTTTCTCAGCCCAACCCACCTCAGTTGTTGAGTGGGAAAATGGGAGGAAGGAGTGATCAGTAGATTGCGCTGAGCTCCTGAACAAAACATGGGATGTAAATCTAATAGACAAATAAAGAATCCCACCCTTCTCTGTTATTAACATACGTAATAAGCATAGCTTTTTTTTTTCAGACAAGAACTGCTTTTGATCTTTATGTGGCATGCAGGGAGCTGCACTCTAAAAAGTTGCTGGGGCAGGAGAGAAAAAAATGGGTACTGCCAAGATAAGAATTGATTTTAAATTAGATTTATCAAATTAAGTACCATTAACAATGTGCCTCATATATTGAATAAAATTTTCTCTTTGTCACATTGAGTGGTGGGAGGGTTGCCCTGCAGCTGAGCTGGGATCTCAAATTGTGCTTCTTAACATCTTCTAGGACTGAGTTCTGCCATTGGAAGCAAGGTGCTTCCTTCCTCTTATGTCCCACTCTTTCTGGCGTTCTGCCCGTAAAAAGCTTTCAAGCACTCCTTTAAAACACATGCAGACACACAAAATAACAAAATTCTTAAAACGCAAAGTCAATGCTGTAAACGCTCCCTAGCTTCCTGATGTTGTGAATTTCTCCAGGAATATTTCCACTTTAGTTTCCTTGAAGAAGAGAACATTGTTTTGGGGGAGAGGTGGAATTAGGTTGTGATTATTATAAATACGCAAGTAGAACTAAACCAGATGGATTCAGTCTACTGTCAGCAAAACCAGCATCCAGGAATAACAATGTGGATATTTTCAGCTTCTTGGCATCCTCCCTCAGTCAGTTTTCAGTTCAGCTGTTTCAGTTCTTCCAAACCACTTCCACTGAATTCAAACTGGCTACACGGTGTTTCTGCGCTCCCCTCCAAAGCTGCTGGTAAATGTCACTTTGCAAAGGCTGAAAGCCATTATGGACACGTTTTCAGTTTATTGATGAACATCTGCATTCTTTAATTAGAGTGCCAACTCCAGTAGAGTCATATCTTCCACTACCTGGAATAAATGTGTTGGGACTACACTCCAAAGGTTCTCAGTCAGTTTGTGGCCATGGTGGCTGGGGAATGCTGTCTCAACACATTTGGAGAATGCCAGGTTGAGATAGGCTGGTTTAGGCAAAATTGTACACCTGTTTGTGGATTTATCAGAATACATGAGTGCCAGAAGGGTGAGGAGGGCAGGGTGGGTGATATTTTTTAGGCCAAGGGCCAGCCTGGGTTTTGAGTGGTATGTTGGGGGGTATGTTGGGGGGTTGCACACCAAAAAGTGAGTAAATCACCAAAACGAGATTTAGAATACACTGATTTTCAGTTTCAGTTTGATTTAACATCAAACTAAATAAATGAAATGCAGTTCACATACATACTTTTACATACTGAAATATTTCTGCCTTTTGTTACATTAAAAATGAAACTTTTGGAGGATACCACAAGTTGTGTTCCTTGTTTAAAGAGGCTGGATTGTGCATGCTGGCTATTATCCCCCAGTATTTGCAAGGATGACTGGCCCATGGCCTTAATGTTTGATCAGGGAAATCTGAAGGGGAGTGGAATGGTCTCTATGATCGTGGCCTTGTCTTATCACTCTTTGTAACCGCGCAGTGAGTTTCACCAGCAGGTGAGCTGGCCTTCAGATTTGCCTGGACAGAGAAGAGATTTGAGGCTGAAGAAAGGGGACGGACACAGAGAGCAAGGCTCGTATTGCATGGTTCCTGTTTGGCGTAGTCCTTTTTACTGGGACTCACACCCTTATTCTTCCTTTCTATTCAGGAAATTGCTTTTCACTATTGGAACAACAGAAAAGACTGGAATTACTGGGTCTGCTCTGACTTTTTCAGAGTTCCAGCCAATATGCATGTTCTTTTCTCTTGGTGTCTGTTGCCGTCTCTAGCCATTTAATCTCTGACTCCATCTTTTTCATCTGGACGTGAGCCTTCCAGTGATGTCCTGGACGGCTTCATCAGGCAGTGAAATAAATCCTGCACAGTGTCCTGCATTCAACCGATGTTCATTCTGCTTCTGAAGTCCTCCTTCTCAGGGTTGAGAGGTCTTGCCATCTCTCAGGTGCATGGACTGGAATTCCGGTATCTAGCACGTTCGCGACTGCTTTTCTCATTCCTAGCAACTAGAACTAAAAACTCCATATATGCTTAGTTACTCCTTGTTCTTAGGGAGAAACCTAATATTTCTTCCTTCTAATACCTTGTAAATCAAAAGAGAAAATGTACATAAATAAAAACAAAAGGTGTTTATTGCTCCATTTACTCTGCATTGTCCTCCAGTGTTTATAACTTGACCGGTACTACCACGTCCTAGGTTGAGTCCTTTCTTCTGGGGTCATTTCTCACCCCTTCCTTTGGTTTCCTATCACACTTAACCTTTTCCCAGCAGGGTGCCAACCTAAGGATGCTCTCCTGGTGTAGCAGGTCTTTTACTTTGGGTGGGTACATTGCTACCACCTTAGCATTTAGCATAGGAGGAGGGAGGGAATCCCTTCCTCCAGAGAAAACAGGAAACCCTTTTGCTTCCTCAAGTTTGCTATCACATTTGACATAATTGGAGAAAACTGATGGCTGGACTGAAGGGTCTAGCCGTTAATAAGCCTTGCAGTCAAGTCCCCCCAAAATGCTTTTAATAGGACAGCTGTGCAGGCAGGAGAACAGTCTTGAACATGCAGGACCTAAAATAATCTAATAGTGACTGTCCCTTCATGTCACTTCTCCATCCTACCAACCAACCCCAACTTTCTCCTTTCCTTTCCAAACCCATTAGTGATGATCAGCCACCACAACTTCACCATTGCACCTAGCTTTCTTCTGCTCTTCTGAATTCCTGAAGAGGGCTATGATTACAGAATTACTCAATATAATTAAAATAGACAAACGTCCAGCCTATTCAGATGCCTTTGGTCTAAGACTAGTATTTCCTGGTGCAGAATTTAGGCATAGATAACATATAGGACACGTGAACCTGTGGCTTTAAAGTATATGCAAGATTGAGCTTTGAATGCTTCATGTTCTCAATCCATTCTCATATTCCGAGGAGAGATACCTGTTGGCTTTTTGTAACTTCTGATTTGTGTTTCTTCTTTTACTTAATTTCCTTTCTGCTTTTATTTTTTTTTTAAAGATACTCAGTACCTCTGGACCAGTGAAGCTTCTTATTGTGGATTCCATTTCTGCTGTGATTTGCCCTTTCTTGGGACTTCGGCAGCCTGATGGTCAGTAGTGGACTTCTATCATCCCAGAGAATGTTTCTTAATATGGTTCATTAATGGACATATTGCTTTGCAGAATCATACCCTTGACAGGTCCATGGCTCAAAGAGTTTACAATACAGGTAGTCCTCACTTAATGACTGTTCGTTTAATGACAGTCCGAAGTTACGACAGCCTCTGAAAAAGTGCTTCATGACCCGTACTCACACGACCGTTGCAAAATGTCGCACCACCCCTGCAGTCACGTGATTGCAATTCAGGCACTTGGCAGCCAGCTTGCATTTATGACCAGTTGCAGGTTCCTGCGGTCATATGATCACAATTTGTGACCTTTTTGGCCAGTTTCCAGCAAAAAAGTCCATTGGGGAAGCTGGATTCACTTAATGACCTATGATTCACTTAACGACCACAGTGATTTGCTAAACAATCATTGTAAAAAAGGTTGTAAAATTGGGTCCAGTCATGTGGTGATTCACTTAACAACCACACTGCTTAACCATTTTTCTGGTTGTTAAGTGAGGACTACCTGTATAACATTTTGAAACATGGAAGTTACAGGGCTAAGAAAAGCAAGATCATGCAGGTCCCCTGTTCACATTCAGTGTGGCAGCTTATTTTCTGCATGTTTGAAGTTTTGCAGCAATAAAGTTTCATGTGTGTGAAGCAGAGAGGTGTGAGCGTAAAAGTATATCTCACAAAGATCAGAAAAGGCTGTACCATAATCACCTAAGGTTGCTTGTGGCATGCAAATAATTGTAAATAAACATATCATAGCTTAATTTTCACCATTCTGGTTTCTTTCTAGGGTGTGGTGTCACAGTTCCACACCTTTTAGCCTCTGCGGCTGGGAATTATAAGAGATGAATCAGAAAACTTTCGTTATACATCCAGCTCCTTTGCACTAGATTGGTGAAGACTGTCACGGAATGTCATTAGACCTTTCATTCATGCTAGTGATCAGCATAGTTACGCATTTGATTCTCAGGGGATAAGGTTTACACAACCGACTAAAGCCTAAACCTGGATTAATACAATTGCTATGTTTGCTAATTGTGCTGTGTCCAAAGAAATAAAACATGTTATAATGTAAAGTGATAACTTGGTTCACACAATGTGCTAAGTCAATGGTCAGGTTCCCACTACATGATGAACCACAAACTACCTAACTCTATTTTAGTTTAGTCTAGCAAATTGTACAGGTCTGAAGCCCAGAAGGCTTTAGCTATCTTGCTCCTCAGCCACTGTGGATTAGTGGGAACTTGTCATATTGCTTATCCTCAGCATGGTGAGAAACTTTTCTGAGCTTATATATGGTTTTTGTAATTGTAACGTGACTTTGGGAATTAGACTTTCAACAAGATGGTACAAAGAGAAATGGTACAAAGATGCCTTGAATGGTGATGCCGGACAAAATAGTTGAGAATACCTTGGAATGTAAGAACTAATTGTTCAAATTTAGATGAAGTAAAACCTGACTATTTACTAGAAGCACTAAGCATGATGCTAAAGCTTAGATATTTTGGATATCTAATGCAAAAGCCAGAATCATTGGAGGAGACTCTGATGCTGGGAAAAATCAAAGGTAATTAAAAAAGAGGCTGACAGAAGACAAGGTGGCAAAATACTTCCATAGTTGACTCAAGCAGGAGCTTACAAGAAGTCAGAGAAGCAATTATTGACTCCCTCTGTCAAATGATGCCCTTCAGGTTGTGAAGAAACAGAAGCCACCCAAGGCCACACGATGCCTGTCTCAATCCAGGGCATTAGTTCCCTGTTTGGTGTCTCAAAAATGTGCCATACTACAACTGTCTTCTAAATAAGCATCCTTAGGATCACACTTCTGCCAGCTGGATACTTGTAAATACTTGCAGTTAAAAAAACTATTTTTAAAAAATCTGAAGTAATAAATGGCAAGGCCCTTTTTAAATCAGCCAGAGAGCTAAATGTTGTAGCTCATACACTTTTGGAAGGCTTCTTCTCTAGTATGAGTGTGATCCAGAAAGTTTTACCTGTTTCCCTTCTGTAGGATGGGTGTATATTTTGGGGCAGCCCTCAGCATCTGAGGGAAATACAATACATACAGTTAATGGTACAGCTTCAGGTGCAACGATCTCTCTCTCTTTGTAGGCATGGCCCTCATGATGCATTTGGCTAGGGAGATGAAAACACTTGCCAAAGAGTTTGAGATTGCCATCTTGGTAAGTACGTGGACCAGGTTTTTACTTATGCTTGCTTTTGGCTTTATGAGTGCATGAATGCTATAGTTCTGCTCTTCTAGTGTGAGCTAGTTCAGATATTATGCTAAGTCTGCCCCCCCCTTTTTTTTACTCTAAAAGAAGTTTAATCCTAAAAAACTGGGTAGTCTGGATTCTGTTAAGCAAGGCATCAGCCTCCAGCATTACCTTTATTTCTAAGATGTTTTTTTTTCCAAATGGGCCCCATTAGCCTTTCAGAATATAAAAATGAAGGGTGGCTCAAGTTCAAGGCTCCTTTGGAAAGTACAGGTGATCCTCCGTTGATGGTCTCATATCCATGATTGATCATTAGATGTCAGACCTCAGTATGTGCATAAAGCTTTTCTGCAGTTTTGATCCTCTGTTTTGTTATTTTACACATGTACAACATGGCATCTGTGCATCTGTAAAGTATGTGTTTTAAAAGTTAGGATTAGGTTGTCTGTACAATGTACCTGTATTTACTGCCCCTCCTTCTTGCTTGGTCATAGCAGATCTTGCTGGGTCATCCTGGTTGCGAGACTCAACATGGTGAAGAAGGAGGTGGCCTTCTTCCCATCATCTCATTGGGCTGGTGATGGAGGGAGCAGTTCCACTTCCACCACTTGGCTCACCCTGGTTCTTTTGCTCTTTAAATGACCTTGGTGGATAAGCCTCTTTGTGGTGCCACTGGACATAGTGCTGAACACAGTCTTTGTGCAGCTTGCTGTGCTGGCTGTGAACTGCTTGATGGAAATGTGCCTGCATCAAGATTGTGAAAGCATATAAAATATGGCATAATCCTTGAGAAGTTCATTTGAAAATTGGTGTCTCTGTCCTAATGTTCAAGGGGCATGTAGAACGTTCTCCCTATTCTCTTAGATTCTTTGGATAAAATATCCCATGCACTTGTAGCCCATCTGGGGGCAGGTGAATGCTTGACCAACCTCTCAAAAACAAAGAGTACTGAAAGAGAGATGATGAAACCATCTGCTGTCTTTTAGCTGACAAATCATGTGACCAGAGACACTAGTGGCGGTTTTAAACCAGCACTGGGCCGCTCGTGGAGTTTCATACCTAGTACTCGGCTGCTGCTGGAGAGGAGAAAAAACACTTCTGAGAAAGCAGATCGAGTCGCATCTTTGATGAAATCTCCTCGACAGGTGAGAACATGTGGCAATTGTCTTTGATGTGGGCTCCATATATCAAGCTTCTTCAACGTAGTGATGCTCAGATGTGTTGGAAATACATCTCCCAGAATTCCTTGCCAGTATAGCCAAAGGCAATCACTTATCTGCAATGTAACCTCATATTTAGGAAGCAGGATGGAAAATTCCCATTGTCCTTGATTTATTGTGAGGCTTACAATAGGGTTGTAAGACTGTGTTGTAGAGATTATTTTCCAGGGGGGTTGTTTGTCGGTGGGGTGCAGGGGAGATGCACAGGAGCACATAAGAGACCTGGAGCTCCTTCATAATAGCTACCTTTCATGTTAAGCACTATTCATGTCCCTTTTCCCTTTCCCAGGAGAACAGCCTTCCCCAAATCTGGTACCTCTGGATGAGCTGGACTACAATAGCTTGCATGACCCGTAGCCAGCATGTTCACTAACTACAACTCCCCTCAGCCTCAACCGGCATGGCCAGGTTACATGTTTGCTGATAATATTGAATACTGCAGTCCAGTAGTTCTGGAAGGCACTAAGATTAAGGAAGGGTTGGCAGAGTTTTGGAAGTGCAGAAGGGCAGTGTAGACTTACCGTATTATGTGTGCACACTTTAATGCAGGAGTAGAGATGGCTGCACTCACTGGTTTGTCTGAATGTGACGGCACCTGTCAGTTGCTGGCACTGGCTGGAGCTGATGGATGCTGGTGCCTAAGACAATTTAGAAAATGCAGCTCTAGGGAAGGTTTATTATATGATTAAGAAATGAGACTATGTTAAGGACTATATTAAGAAAGGAGCAAAGCTAAAAAAGATAAGAACAGTTGCAATTGTCAAGAGCTCTCATTTTGCTCTAAAAGCTATAACTTATTTGGGTTTCTTTGGGTTCTGAGTAGTAAACATAACCTGTCTGTCCTTTCTGATATTGATGGGCATGTAATTTTAATTGCATCATGTAGTTTTCAAGCATACACAGGAAGGGACAGGAAGCATAGAAAGGTTAATTGTCTTAGAGTAATGGGCACATTTGGAGTTTTGAAAACATATGGGCATTTTCATAAAATAGCCCCCATTTTGGTAAAAACCGATGAGGTTACTCCCCACTATCTTTTCTAGCCCCTCTGTTTATTTTGGAGGGGGGGCACTTTTCTAAACAAAGCACCAGACTAACTTCTCAATAAAATAATGAATAGGTGGCCTTTATTTACGGAGGCATTCTTGTAAACAGATGACGCTGGAGTTCAAAATTTTGCTTTTCAGGTTGTAGGATTCTCATTTAATGTTTAATTAAAAGATGAATAAAGTGAGATGAGGCAGAGAGTTGGAGCTATTCCATGGGAAGTGTCTGTGAGAACATTGGTGCCTAGTGCTCAGATTGAGGGCGTGTCTCAGACTGAAAAACTCCAGCTGCTTAGAATTAAAGTTGGCCTTCCCTTCAGTAAGATAGGAGGGATGTGCAAAATGTTTCAACCCCAGATCGGGCAGTTTGAATGTCTGAAGTGTGGCTATTGCTCATTTTGGAATTGGGCTGTTCCAAAATAGGATTCCCTTTAGAACACATGTAATGGATTGTTTTGGGGTGAGAATGTTTTGTCATAGAAAGTTTTGCACGTCTCTATCAGATAGTAAAAATCCTAAGAAGGATTGGCCTGTATGACTATTTTTTCTCTAAATTTAGTCCATACGTCTGCAGTCCTGGATAGTATTCTGGTAACACACTGATTTGAAAACTTCCAAAGTGTGTTTCTCTCAAACCACTGTGGAATACTTAGCTCACTGTTTATCAGTAAGAAGCAGTATGGAAATTAAATATTAATTTAAATATTCTTGTTACTTCTACCACTGGAGACTTGTAGGGCTAGTTAGTAGGTTTTTCTGCTGTGTACTTGTATTGGGATTCTTACAGCGTTCTTCTGTTTTACAGCCTTTTGGGATTCAGGCAGAATTAGACCTGAGGAACTGGGAAGTGAGAAAAGACAGTCCAGTGACATCAGGAGAGGGACTGAATGATGGCACGGACAAGTCTTCCTGATCCACAGCTGGCTTTCCTGAATATTGCAGATCTGAAAGAATAGTTCAGTTTTTAGAGGAATGAAAAATACAGACCAGTATCAGCCTACTCCAAACAGATGCCTTCCAGATTTATTGGACTTCAGCTCCTAGAATCCCCAAAGAACATGGCCTATATATCAGAGATGATTTGAAGTCAAAAACCTTTGGAGGACACAATTCCTTCTGTTGGAACACTCATATTGTGTTGGTTAATGAAGGAAATATGCATGTGGATTAGCTAAGTCATGGCTCACTTTTTCAGCAATTGCAACTTTTGTAGGTAAATGTACAGTTTGTCAATAATAAAGGGATATTGAATGGAATTGTTTATCTGAAGGAGCCTTCATGTTCTTCCCATTATTACTACAGTGTATTGACATCCTGACCCTTGCTATTTGAAATGGACTAGTCAAATGTAGGAGTTATATTGATTTTGCTTAACAGATCAAAGAAGGTTGACATTCTATAAGCAGGAGAAAAGGTAGAATATAAATCAAATTCTCCAAAGGCTACGGATACAGTATTACACATCATGTGGCAAGTTACCAGCCAGTGCAAAATTGTCAAATCATTTTGGCAGATGGATAGGCTGACAGATTTAGCCGTATCTCAAAAGTTGTTCCTGGTAGGTGAGTTTTGACAGCGTTCCTACTCTGCCTGTGCAAGCCCGTTCAGCTTTAAATAAATTTGTGAACTCCATAGGCATTTCTAGTGATCTCCACTTTGAGATTCCTTGTCTTAAGCCTCTCATGCTCATTGGGAAAGATGGGAGATGTAATCCCAACACAAACTGGAGCATCCTGGCTCAGGAAGGGTCTCCTAACCCATGTTTTTCCTTTTCCATTTTTGGGGTGGAAAGAAACCCAAAGCACTGAATCACAGAATGTCAAGTTTGGGAGGAACCAAGGAGATCATCTAGTCTACTCCTCTGCCAAGAGTACAAATCCACTGTACAACTGTTTGCTTTTAGTTCTGGTTTCCACATTTTCATTCATTACATTTCCAAGCCTTTCATTTTGTGGAGAGTTAATGTTATTTCCCCCCTTCTCCAGGCTGGTTTTTTCTCATTTCTTTCAAATTCTAGGCTTGTCCATGTGTTTGCTTGCTAATTTAACAGAAAGAAATCACAAATATCAAGAGAGAATAAAAAAAAAATTCCAAAACAGCAAGGATAGTGGTATATCTTTGTTTTAAACCACCCAGAGGCCCCTCTTTGGGGGAAGATGGGTGGTGGCTAAATTTAATAAATAAATAAGTCAACAGTGACTATATGTCCTTTATTTCAGAAAGCTGTCCTTCATATTTTTTTTTGTTGTTCATTTTACTCTTGAATTTTCCTTTGTAAAGCAAAGTTATAAACAATCAATTTTTTTATCCTTAGGAGCCTGTTTCACATTCGCCGTTTTCAGCTTTGTCCGTTATTTTTTCCAAGAAAATATGATCACTATATATGTAACTTGCAATTCGGCTATTTTTGGAATTTGAAATATACAAGAATGTACACAATCACGTCCATCGTTTAATAGTTTAGAAAAAACCGGATTTTTTTTTGTTTTATCCCTCAAAACAATATTGGAACTCGCCAATATTTATCGTTTGTCGACATTTCCCTCTATGCTGAGGTAAAAGATTACTTTCAACTCCCAGGAGGCCTCTCTAGCCGTAATCTCGTTTCCCTCTCTATGGCGTGAGCAGCTCAGCTTCGCTACCCTTCCCTTCAAAACCTCAACCATAGATAAAAAGCGACAGTCACAACGCAGCTTCACTCTTTAGCGCCCCGCCAGCGTAGCCCCGCCTCCCCGTTGCCACAGCAGCGGGGCAGCTGCCAAAGGCTGGGCGGCCGTCGGCCAGGCGGGCGGCCGAGGGGTGGCGCCTTACCTTGGCCCCGCCCACTTCTCTAACTAGCTGAAGCAGTTGGAGCCTGGCCTTCGAGGGAGGAGGAGGCGCCGCCGTGTCGCGGAGGTCGGGAGTGAGGCTTTCTCGGTGGTGAAATGTAAGGAGGGAGAGTAGAAGCCGGTCAGGAAATGGCAGCAGAAATCAGAAGAAAATCTCCTTGGTTGCTGCTTTTTTAGAAGGACGCCGCGCTGGTTGGGTGGTTGGGGTATCTAAGGTCTGGAGTGTGGAGGAAGATGTGGGAAAATGAATGTGATTAGAGGCCATGGGCTAGTGTAAGCCCAGTTAAACTCGGGAGAATATACTTCAGAGTAAACACATTTCGAAGGCGGTGATGTGTCACTTCCTTGATCTCTTGCTGAAGTTTGGCTTCGCTGTTTCGCAGCCCCAGCCAGTATTCCCCAACCTGTTGCTCTCCAGGTGTGTTGGGTTATAACCCCACTATTCCCAGCTGCTGCAGCCATGCAATTGCAGACCGATGAGAGTCGTAGCTCAGCTCATCAGGAGGCCATCAGGCTGGGGAAGCTTGTTCAGTTGGAAATGCTCCTCCTCCCCTCAGGAAACAAAATACACTTCTTGACTGTGAACGTGGATCAATAGCAAAGGCATTGAAAGCCCAGAAAGCAGGGCATGAGCTGTGACTCAGGCGGTGTGGTGATTTGATCATATATAAAGATTATTCTTTTTTATGAAAGCCGAAATATTGAAAAAAACAGCATGATGCTTTTATGTACAAAGAAGGCTGCAAGAATATTTATTTATACTTCCAGCCCTACAGTCTGCTGTTCTCCAGATGGGCTGGGTCTACCCAACAGCCAAGCTGGCCGGGGAAGCCTGTGGCAGCTGGAGAACACCAGGATGGGGAGGGTTGGTCTGCACCGCCTTCCAGCTGATGTCATCTCTGGTAACTGAGAGGAAGGTCCCTAAGATCCCATGCACGTCTGGCTTCTGTTTACTGTGCTGGTAATCAAGTTGAGAGATCTTTTTTTGCAGTCTGTTCATTTGCGTGATGCCCCCAAATGCAGTGGAAAAATAGCTTGTGAAAATATTTTCTGGTTTGATATTTATTTATCATATTTCTACACCGCCCATCTCGAGAAACAACTAATCCAATTAGTTGGATTGTAGACAAAATTGTGTTTTTTATTTTATGTTATGATTAATGGTAAAAATAATAGTGATCACACGATAGCTTTCTTAAGTCCCTCCACGGCTTTCTTATCTGCTCCTGTATCCAGCATAAGCTCCTTGTCCTTGATTTCAGAAACCTGATGGCTCTATGTCCACCTTATCTTGTCCATTTCTTTTCTTCTACAGTTCAAAGGTTTCCCTTCTTCTCTTCAGGAGATCTGCCTTTTCCAGCATTACTGCCTCTGTGCTTGGAATTGTCTCTACAAAATGCTCTAATTTTTCTCAAAATTAACATTTCCACAATGCTTTTGACCCCATCCTACATCTTATTTCCAATGTAAACCTGTAACTAACCCCCACTCCCAACATGTATAGCTGAAACAGAAGCTAGTGTGGTGTAGTGGTTAAGGACCAGGGAGACAGGTTCAGAGTCCACCGTTAGCCATGGAAACTTACTGGGTGACTTTGAGCTAGTTATGATCTTGCAGCACAACCTACCTCACAGGATTGTGGAGATAAAATGAAGAGAGATCCTTGTGTAGGCCACCTTGAGCTCTTGGATGAAAGGTGGGATATAAATCTAACAAAATAAATATTTTCTAATTTATATAACCTAACTTTCTTTTCTTAGAGCATAAGCTGCTCACAGCTGGAATCCAGCTTTCTTGGGTATACAACTTTCTTGTAGCAGGGATTTTTTAAAACACATTTTTAAGAAAAGTATTTTGGGCTTCCAAACACCAGTGAAGGACTGGCTGGTAAAATGACATCACTAGAGTAGGTAGGGTTTTTTTGGGGGTTTTGGATTTTAAGGGGCAAATTTTGTTCCATAAAATAACCCCCAGCTAAACAAAATGGCCCAAAGAGTTCCCTTAGGAATGAAATGAGTGCTTAATATTTTTGCAGTGCTTATTCATTTTGCCCCTTAAAATTCCCATTCTTCCAAAAAATTAAATGAAACCGAGATCAAATGACCTGCTCTTTCTGGAGGAAGCTCTTTAGGGCCTCAAAATAGGTGGTGGAACCTGAGGTTATCAATCAGATACTATTGCTACATGATGACTCTTTGTTAATTGTAATACTATAATAATAGGTTAATACTTCAAAACTGTATTCTTCTCCAAATATCGCCCCAAATACAAGGTCACTTTAGATGGATCAAATCTCCTGTCAGCTCCAGCCACATTGAGCAATTGTGGATGGTGGAAGTTCATATCCAAAATACACGGAAAATATACGGTAGGTGGGAGAGTTGTGCTCACCTCCTCCTACATAGATATATCCTTCCTAGTTTCTTACAACAACGTGAAGAGGTTTGTGTTGTCTTTTTCCAGGATTTCATCACCACTTTGCAGTGCAGAGTTTATTTTTTCCTTGCAGTTGAATACATTTAAAACTGGTATGTATTAAACAGTTGGTGGTGTAATTTGATGTGTGGGTTGCCCTCAGACTTGTGAAGTAACAGAAGACTTTCTTCCTTGTTTTCTGTCTGACATAAATGAGGAACAAGAGGAAATTGGTCTTAAATTTCAGCATTCTCCTGAACTGTATATAGTTTAGAAAAATTGTGTTTGGTTTCTTGTTTACCCCAAGTAAACAGTTGAGAAAACAACAGTATATTAGCAAACTCCATTTAAGATCAGAACTGATCCTTGAGATAATCTTGACTAGCTGCCTGTTGATTTTGTTGGATGATGTTGCATGGGGTAACAGGAAATGCACACATTCCATGAATTAACATGGCTTTTACATTCTTCTTGGGTGTAATGAGATCTTGATAAAAATGTAGCCAGTGTTGCATGATGACTTGTGATGTGCAATTACAGTAATGTAATTGCTCAGAAGAAACAGCCCACAGAGATGGTTACATGTTAAATGTCTGCTGTTTCTCAAGGCTAGAATGTTGTGATCTCATACAACTTAATAGGCTTGGTACAAAACAGAATACTGCAGCAGCGGAGGTATTTGCTCTTCAGCACATATGTACAAATATGATAATAAATTGTAAAAAAATTGTAAAAAATACAGCGGTATTCTTTACGGTCTGATTTAGATAGCTGGATTCTCAAACTTACGGAAATTATTTTTAAAGTGACATAATCTTTAGACAATAAGAGGAGGAGAGCTATGGTAGCCCAAAATCAGAAGGAGCCTGGTAGCACTTTTTCAAACTAACAAATTTTATTAGAAGGCATAAGCTTTCACGAACTGCAGCTCACTTCTTTGGATGAAAACTTACGCCTTTTAATAAAATTTGTTACTGAAAAGACACTACCAGGCTCCTTTTGATTTATGGCATTTTAGAGTCATCTAGCCAAGGTATTAGATGATATTTTTCCCATCTTCTGTCTCCAAATATATTGGGGCTGCAACTACCTTCTTAAAATAGCCAGTGCTCTCTATGGATAATGGCAGTTGTAGTGCATCACATTTATAGGACACTCAGTTGGGAAAAATTGTATTACAGGAATGTGGAAACTGTGACTCCCTAGAGGACTGACCTTGTTAGTCTCACAGCAAAAACAACAAAGCAGTTTAGAGCTCTTTTATGACTAACACAATTACTTTGGTAGAAGCTTTCATGAATCTGATGCATGAAAATTTATGCCACAAGTCTGCAACACAGGGACCAAGGCTTTCAACGCACCCATGATATTCCACATATTATCTGTAGAACCCCCAATTTTTCTTTTAAAATATCTTAAAAATTAGATGGGCAAAATTTCAGGCATTTAGTGTTCTCGTGTGAAATGGCATTAAATCTTTGAGGTAAAATAGCTGAAACAAGATTTTACCATTTCTACCATTTTTGTATTAAAATACACATCTCCCCCCCGGAAAAAATTTGGCATCCACATCTTTGTATACAGTCATATGGGGTTGCACAATGTCTGTCCCTTGTTGACCCTTGGCTTAGGCAGTAAGAAATTTGTTAGCTTTTACAGTGTCCAGAGTTTTGTTTTTGTTTTTTAACTTCCAGATTTTACTTATTTATTTTTCAAATTTCTATCACCGCCCATCTCTCCCGAAAAGGGGACTCTGGGCGGTTTTTGTCAAATTCCAGTTCCAGTTCCCATCCAACCAGACCCTATGGCCAGCACTTATGGATATTTGGAACTGTAGTTGAACAATGTCCAAGTGGTGGCACAATTTTCCTGCCCCCCATTATACTGGATGCAATAATGAATGAGCTAAGCAGTTTTAGATGTCTAAACTTTAAAAAATGTATTAGGTCTTAAATTTCCACTCTTGGTTAAAGTTATGTGGAAGTTTGACATGAATTGGCAGCCCTAGTTTGCTTGACAAAGTCAAATTAGCCACAATTAGCTGGATTTGCATAACAAACCTGTCATGAGTACTGATGGTGAGCAGGAGGGGGCCACTATCCAGGGGGGAAAATGCATGCGTAGTACTGAGGAGTTAAGCAGCCATTCAAAGAGACACAGATCAGACCCGCCTTAACCTTTGGGGTTTATCTGTCTGGGTTTTTCCCATGCTTCTTCAGTTTGTTAGGATTTTCTGTCTAATGTAGCAGTAATAAAGCACTAGAGACCTATTCCTTGTCTCAGCGTGGTTCTTGGCTGTTAGGACAAAACCAAGCCATAAACCATGATTTACAAGCCATAGTTGCTAGGTCAGCCTTTCCAGCCTGAAGGTCCTCCATGTATATAAACTTCATTTCCTAGCCAGCCTAGCCCTTGTTGAAATTTCTAGGGGGTAGTCCATATATCTGGAGAGTGTCTAGATTGGGGAAAATTGGAGTAAGTTGACAAAATACATTAAGCCCAAACCCACAATGACATTATTGCTTAGTGAATTATGTGAACAGGCTTCTGTGTAACTAGTAGTGAAAGGAAGTTGAGTGCAGGTGCAGGAACAGAATAGGTGAAGCTAAAACATATTAAAGTAGGCCCAACAACATCTGGTGCAGAGACCCTTCCGACCTTAAAGATATTTTTTATGTGTTACCTTTATTACTAGACAATTAATTTGCTCCACTTTTGTTTGTGATATTTTGGTGGGAAATGTTAAGGGAAAAAAAAACCTAACAAAATGCTACAGCATGGAATATGTATGCTCAGAATGCTAGTTAACAATGTCATTCTTTAGGGGATTCCAGGCCATACATTAACCCCCTCCTCTGATGTTCTGTTGCTCTTTATCAAAATTACAATATTCTTTAGGCCAACATGTTCTGTCTTCATTTTACAGGGTTTTTTTGCTGCCTTAAATATTTAAAGAAGATGCTTTCTGACCTCACCTAAGCCTTCACTGCTGTCACGTCTTCTAATTTGTTTACCGCTCACCTGCTTCCTTAGTTATTTCTCTTTACAACAGTTATGATATAGTTAGAGCTAGGGCTGAGTAGCTTCTGTATATCCTTTTCCTTCTTTGTGCCTTTTCCCATTCCCCACAAAAGTACACATGTGTACATTTGTGTTTCCCAGCTGTGAAGCCCTTCGGTTCACTAGAGCACCTAGAGACTTTCCTCTTTAATACTAACCACTGCACCCGAGAGCTTCGGAATCCTCAAGGAAAGTGAGATACGTGTAACACTACCAGTAACAAAGCTCAGGAGCGCACAGTGATGGTTAAGTAGTGAAAACAGCATAATATTCAAGCATCACTGTGCGCTCCTGAGCTTTGTTACTGGTAGTGTTACACGTATCTCACTTTCCTTGAGGATTCCGAAGCTCTCGGGTGCAGTGGTTACCAGACTTGTTTTCCTTTAGAAGAAGACCCTGGAAGTGTATAGAGTGCTGTAGTGTCTGCTGTACTTAAGAATATATGGGTGACAAGTACAGACCAGCACATCCAGTTCTTTGTCTCTCATTCTCTGATGCAGCTATTATCTCAAGGCAACTTATACATATGTAGATGGGAAACCCTAACAATGGGAATGTTGATACTGTATAATGTAATGGGAGATGAATAGTGCATTTGCTGCAGCTATGCTATTTAAAGAAACAGATAAAAGGCTGAAGATTGTGAGCTAAACAGTTTTGGACAAAGTTGTGTACAGTCCCAGATTAAGGATCTTCTGTGTAATTTTGACATCTAAATTTTTATGCTTTGAGCTGTCTGGTGTCACTCACATGAAGTATAACCTAGAGGAGAATTACTTAGCTCATGGAATTTACCATAAGGTCCTCAGGGGTTTGTGTTACAGAGACAGTTAACCAAAGATGCTTTGGAGCCCCTAAATAATTTTAAGCTCTGATTTTTGCTTTACAAGCTAAAGGAGAATCCAGAATAAATAGTCATGTTTACTTGAATTCAGTGGAATTTATTTTCTAGTGAGCTTAAGAGTAGAAATGCATTCTAATTGCGAGTTTTAAAAAAATTGTAAAGTGTCTTCTATGCTTCTCCTGATTACCCATTAGAGAGCACAGTCTTTATGATGCTTTCTGAGGAAAAAAACAGGGAAAAATTACATGTGGCTTATGCTATCAAATGGTCAAAGACAGAAGGCATGTGTATATGTGATAGTTGAAAGGTTTCTTTCCCAGCGAATCACATTGTCTTGAGGTAACAGCATTTAGATAAGAACTAAGATTGTGGATAATGTAAGTAAGGTAAAAGCTGCTTATCTTATAGTTTCATCAGTGTTTCACAGCCTCCAATGAGTGTCTTGGCTTGGCTATGAGGTGACAGCATTACCACCAGTATGCTTTGGGGAAGGCTGTGTTAGGTTGATTACAAATCTGATAAAGTGTTCTGTGGATAATTCAAGGGGGAAAATCATAGACTGATCCACTCTTCACTGGTAAGAAAGCAGATGTCAATCTGAATTGCTACTGGATTCTAAGACAACTCTTGCTTTGAACCTATTTATATCGCTAATACAGTTATTGCATCTTGCTTATTCCTGTCAGAAGTTTTGGAAGAGAATTGTCCTTCCTAGCCTGCTGCAGTTTGTGAGGATACCGGAGATACCTGCACATTCTGATATGAAGTTGCACTTTTCTCTATTGGACCTGCTGGCTGAGGCTGCTGGGAGTTGGCAACCTTTGGAGGGCCACAAGTTCATTTTTTAAAATATAACTTTATTAAAATTTTAAAAAAGAAAGATAAAAACTTAACAAGAACTAATATTTAGAATAACAAAAAGAGAGATGAAAAAGACAAAGCCAAAAGTACAGGGGAAAAAAAGAAAGAAAACATAAAGGAATAGAACTGTGTACAAATGATGACCATGTTATTGCTAAAATGTCTAAACTTCTATTGAAATTTGAAACAGAAGAAGAACAAGTGAAAGAATGTATGATTAAAAAAAGGAGTAAAATTCTGGTTACAATATACAAGTGGAACAGTAGGAGAATATGTGATTGAAAGGATTGAAATTTACATTATGTTATAATCTTAAACAGAATTTTTATAAAATGGTGTATTGTTGGTATATGTCACCAGGAAAACTGTCTGGAATGTATAAAGGCACTTCAGATTTATGTTGGAAATGTAAACAACAAGAGGGGACATTCTACCATGCTTGGTGGACATGTAAAAAAGCCAGAAAATTTGGGCTCAATTACATATACTAATTCAGAAGGTTTTAAAGATCAATATAGAGTTGAAACCAGAGCTTTGGGATTGATTGATAAAGAGATGAAAAAAAGTCATGGAACTTTGTTCTTATACATGATAACTGCAGTGAAACTATTATATGCACAAAGATGGAAAGATTCAACATTACCCACAATGGAGGAATGGATGGTGAAGATGATGGAACTTGCTGGCCAAATTGACAGCTTTGATCAGAGAAAAGACTTTATCTGAGTTTAATGCTGACTGCAAACCCCTTATAGACTTCTTGCATGAAACAGAAAAAAATGAAATTATATGGTTTTGATGATTAGAAAAAAAATAATTATAAAAAAACGTAAGTGATGTTGTAACCATAGAGTAAGAGGTTAATTCACACCTATACTTACAACTACTGTAAAGAAAATCAGAGGGCCAGAAGTTCTGATGAAGCCACTAGTTCACCCTAACCCTACTCCAGTATTGTCAACTATCAATTGGTTTCTAGCATCTTTCCTAATCTTGTTATCTGAGGGGTGTTTTTTTTTGACAAATGTCATTAGAATTGGTCTGATTGAAGTGGTGCAAAGAAATTTCCATTCCATATTGAGAAACTATAATCATCCACTGTCAATTCTTGCTGCAAATTCCATCTTCTATGATGACATAATTTCTGATCTTGCATAATGCACACCTCACTCATACTCTCTAGTGCTCTTTTGTTCTTCATAGGCTCAGGAAACCTGCCGAGCGTTCATGTTCCTAGGGTGGCAGGACTTGATTGTCAATAGTTGCATAGGCTCAAAACTAGTTAGTACTAGTTCAATCGGTCCCATTTCTGTTAAGTGTAGAATATGATTGAAGTCCTGGAAGAACACGTTTAGCTAAGTTGCCTTATACTGGGAAAGTTTGCGTAGCACAGTGAGCGTCATATGGCTTAACAATGAATAAACAGTATGATAGCCCATGCTGCTGTGATTATGCTTGCCTGCTTCTCCTGCAGACAGGGACAGCTAAGAAGTCATGGAGAGCTCAGTGGATAGTATGTATGAACCAGGAAATCTGGTATCTTTTGAGGAGAACAAGTCAGAGTTCTCGATTCCTGTAAATAAAATAAATAAAACAAATCATAGATAGAGCTGTCCATGGTTTGTTAGCTGCATCTTCTTGTAAGAAGAATTGATGCATTCAAAGTGCAGTTTGAAGCAACCAGCATCAACATGCTGCTCATTAGCCACATTATGGTTTTCTGTGTTCTACGATTAGTCTACCTAGCTTTGGAAAATCAAAAGGCAATTGCAAACTTTTGTATCATTCTAAGAAAACTGCATAGATATGTCCATGTAAATTGTCAGCTCATCTCAAATGTGACTTTTTACATTTTAGTCCTGTGTGATACTCTCACTAACTGGCTCTGGAGAACCAAAGTTTAGGCAAGTGTCTTTTGCCATACTACTTGGAATGATTGATTCTAAGGCCTTTTTTTTTACACTATGGCACTAGTTTTGGTTTTTGAGAAATAGGGAGTCTTTGTCATCATGCAGGATATATGAGAGTACTAGTTAGTATTTCTTAATAGTAGAAAGCATCCATGTTTTGAAAGTGCTGTGCTGCAGAAATAATGTATGGTCATTTGTTTTAGTAGTTAATGCAACATTTGTGGGATCACTCCTCCAGGACTAGGCAGTCTTTTACATTGCCTGTATATTGCTTTTCCCACCCCCTTAAAAAATTGTATTTGGGATTTGTTGGATTTATTTAAAATAGTGTTTCTAACCATCCTGTAAACCACTTTGGGCTCCTTGGAAAGAAGAGCAATATAGAAATCATTCAGAATAATAGATGGTGGGTGCCTAGAAAGTACTAGGGCCTGTGTATAGGCAGGGCATTAAAAGTATCTCAGTTGTTTCAGGTCACAGCACATTCTGAAAGGAGATTTTGTAAACATTAGAGCAGGTGTTCAAATGATTGCTGTAGTAATCAGCAGAGTCTGTTTAGAAATAGTTGTGCCAGTGTGAACTTTTGAATTTGTGTGTGTATGTGTTTTCCAACTAGGAACTTGCTCGTGGGAAACCTGTATCTTGCTAATAATGTTTAATGCTGCTGCATTCTGGACCAGCTACAACTTCTGAATGCTCATCAAGGGCAGCCTGATGTAGAGTGCATTACAGTAATCCAAACAGGAAGTGACAAAGTATGAGTCACCATGAGCAACGCTCCTGGTCCAAGAATAGGCACAATTGATGTAGAAGATGAACTTGTGCAAAGGCCCCCCCTCGCCATGGCTGCCACCTCTTTTGGGTAGGAGTTGTGAATCCAGGAGGGCCCCCAAACTGCACACAAATTTTGACTGGGGATGTGCACCCCCAAGCAGAGTTAGAGATGGAATATCTCAGGAGCCTGGGGACGTAGGATTGAACTGAAGCCTGTTTTCCCCCATTCAGATCCTCACAGCCTCCAGGCACTTGGAAAGGACCTCCACAGCATCACTTGATCAACCCAATACTGTTGATATTGCACTCCATGCTGATGGATGACCTCACCCAGTGGCTTCATGTAGATGCTAAATAGGAGTGGGGAGAGGGTAGAGCCCTGAGGCACCTGCACAAGGCTGGGTTATGGTAACCCAGCTATTATCTTAGCAAATTGTATGAAGTTGGCCATCACTTTATAATATGGTTCAGCCTTTGCATAATAAGGTAGTCCTCAGTTGACTGCCACTCGTTCAGCAACGTTTCAAAGTAACGACATCAGTGAATGAGTGGTACTTATGACCAGTCCTCGAAGTTGCGGCTGTCACAGCACCCCCACGGTCACGTGATTGCGATTTGGGTGCTCGGCAACCAGCTCACACGACAGTTGCAGCATCCCATGTTTACATGATCACCATTTGCAACCTTCCCTGCCAGCTTCCCACAAGCAAAGTCAATGGAGAAGCCAGCAGGAAAGGTCCCAAGTCACTCTCCCATCGCTTTTTCTCCTGAGGAGCCCCGCTATAGAGTATGAGATCCCAGGGATCTCATACTTCATAGTGCATGCATGCCTGCAGCACCCACTGAGCTGTGCTTGTGCTGGGCTGTATCACCCATCTGCTTGCTTGCTTGCACTCTATAGCACTCCCCCACCCACCTGCACTTGCACTGCAGCACCCACTCCCTGCCTGCCCGCACTCTGTAGCACTCTCCCATCTGCTGGCCTGCTTGCAAGCCACCCAAGGAAAGGCTTGTCGTGACTGGGTGTCCTGACTAAGCAAGGACCACTCCGAGACGAGGAAGAAGTCTCTAGTGTTTTATTACTGCTATTGTAGACAGAAAATCCTACCAAACTGAAGAAGCGTGGAAAAACCCAGACAGATAAACCCCAAAACTCAAGGGGGGGTCTGTTCTGGGTTTCTTTGAATGACAGCTCAAATTCTCTAAACTACACATGCATTTTCCCCCTTGGATAGGGGCCCCTTCCTGCTCATGATCAGTATTCATGACACTGGGACTTGCAACTTCCTGTTGGCTTCTCCATTGACTTTGCTTGCTGGAAGCCAGCAGGAAGTCGCAAGTTGTGGTCACGTGTGGTCTTCGCTTATCAACGTGTGATCCTCACTTAACAATGGCAATTGGGATTGCTGTTACTAAGTGATGTGGTCACACGATATTGCATTTTATGACTGCATTGCTTAGCGATGGAAATTCTGGTCCCAATTATCATTGTTAAGTGAGGACTACCTGTACGTTGCATTTTATTAACTGGGATTTAAGGTTTAATATGGTTGTGATGACTGCCCTACTCAGCTTACCATTAAGTTCGATTCATATGTGATTAAAGTAGAAATCTCTTTAACGGAGTGTAGCATGCAGTACAGAAGTTCCCATACTTTCTCCAAGTTAAACAGCCCAATGAACCTAACCCCTCCCCCTTCTTCAGTATGCAGCTCTCCTTCTCATGCCAGTTTGTTCAGTTCTGTGCAGATGTCTCCAGCAGCTCAGCAGCTCGACCTTGGATGCCAGAGATAGCCCAAACAAGTTGCTTTCACACTCCTGGTTGTCCCCCTCCCGCTTTACCAACTCGCAAGTCTTGACACGCGTTGACTTCATTCATGTATGCGAGTCCGATCAGATGTTCTAGGAATGTTTGATCTGGGAGCATGACAATAGTTTTCTTGGGCAAGGAGGCCTCAAACTGGGTTAACAAACCAAGCTTTTGTAATTTTTGAAGAAATGAGGAACGCTAATTCCAGTATCCCTTTTCCTCCATGTGTCCTTTCTTTGTAGGATGTTGTCCTCCTGATTGATGGTGCTGTTTTGTATTTTCATGCATGAACTGGAGAATTCTTACTGAGAAGAAATATGAGAAATTGCTGTAGGCATTTATATATGCAGGCTTTAGTAAAGAAAGCAATAGAAGTGGGATTTGTAGGTGCAACTAATGAATTGGATCTGGTCTGTTTAAATTAGCATTGTTTGTTTTCCAACGTTTCGGGGGACTGGGAAGACTTTTGTAGTGCTGTATCTAATGATTTTTCTAAATGGACACTCTGGAGATTAAACTTATGACTGTGCTTGCCACAGAGACATAGCTTTTCTTTGATATTGGTAGTCTTGCTGCTTTTATGGAAATGCATTAGGGAGAAACAGCTGTGATAAATACCAGCAGGCCCTTTCAGCTGGAATGTTTTGAAGCAGCCACACAGTGGAGGTTGCTTAATGCATTGACAGAAAGTATTAGAGCTTATGGTGACTTGGATTTATACAGAACAGTATTTATCCCATTGCTGCTAATGTAGAGTTGCTTGTAACTGTTTAAAGAATATGTTGGCATACCTCATGTTCCAATTAAACAGCATGCCTATAAAGCAGCCTTTCTCAACCTTTTGACCCTGGAGGAACCCTTGAAATATTTTTCAGGCTTCAGGGAACCCCTGCACATTCAGGCTCAAATATAGGCCAGAAGTTACAAAATTATTATATTCGTTTCATGTGTAGACCTGTATGTATGCATTAGCAGTGTTCTTAAACTGAAAATAAAGAATGAAACTTACCTCTTTAATGTGAAGTTGCCTGAATTTGAAATATTTTTTTAAATAAATCGTGATTTCCTAGGGGCCCCCCTAGTGACCTCTCACAGAACCCTAGGGTGCCACAGAACCCTGGTTGAGAAACCCTGCTATAAAGGCTCTGGTTGGTGCATAAAGTTGGTAGGCTTGCAATGCCATTAAGGACATACTTAATTCTGTCCACTAAAAAGTCCCCTTGTGTAAGCCCCGTAGAAGGCTTACAAATAAATGAGTGTAAAAGCAGAAGGATCCTGGAAGGTCATGTTTATGTTAGTGGGAGCACTTTGCTTAAGACAGTGAATTGTTTGGATATCATTGCTGCCTTGTCACACATGAGCTTTTAACCAATTTCTTCTGAGTGGGGGAGGGGATGTTTGGTATATATTTATTTTATTTTATTTCTTTATTATTTCAGTTTTGCCCAACTCCATAGTGACTCTGAGCACTTTACAATTAAAAATTTAAAAGAAAAGATCATTCAGCCACTCCTTGACTATATTCGTTAGCGACCATTCACAAATACGATGGTAAGAAATGGTAGTAAATTGTATAAACAAATCATTTTCTGACCAATGTGTGCACTTAATGACCAAATTTCTGTGCCTGACAACAGTGCATGCCAGAGTGAGAGTAACAATGGCATTGCTGCACTGGCATTGCTGCATGAGAGAACTTTATCTAAATGAGATGACAGCAACCAGTGATCTTCACAGCATCTCTCTCAAGTTACATAGTTTGCTTAGTGACCATTTCACTTAACAACAAAGTTGCTGGAACGTATTGCGGTCGATAAATGAGGAGAGGATGTAGATCAAAGAAAGAGCTTGGCTGACCGGAAGACAGAACCAAAACCCAAAGTGGCTCAACCACCATCCTAGTCCAAAGCCTTTAACAAATTTGTGGAAATTCAAAAGGGTAGGAGCAGTAGATGGGTCTCTGGTGGGATATCATTCTGACAGGGCATGAGCCATCACTCAGAAGGGATGCTCCCTGGGTCCTGCAAAGTGACACTGTTTAACCAACAGGATCTGGAGCATGCCTACTCTTGCTGACCTCACCAGATGGGTAGAAACATGGAGACTGGCAGTCCCTCAATGGGTCAGGCCCTATACCATGTAGGGCATTGTAAGTGACAACCAGCACCTTGAATTGTACCATGAAGTGAACTGGTAGCCACTGCAGCTCATGAAGCAGGAGGAATTTATGTGCGTACCACGACATGCCCATCACTGCCTGTGCCGCTGCATTCTGAGTAGTCTTCAGGGGCAGCCCCATGTAAACATTACAGTAGTCAGTCGAGAGGTGCTCAAGGAGTGAGTTACTGTCTGAAGAGCCTCTGGAGAAGACGTAAGGAATGGCCTTGAAGGACGAAGGAAGAGCCACTAGCAAGGCAATGGTCAGATAAGCAGGGCTTGAGCCTGGGCCAAGAAAGTAAGTTATCTGAGAAAATGTCTCAGACAAGTTTACACGGATAAAATGAGGGAAGAGGAAGCATCTTCAGACTTGCAAGGTTCTGTTAACTATAGTTGTTACAATAAAAGTAGTCCTGACCTATATGGCACTGGTTTCTTAGTCTGCTCTACCTGGTTGGGCTGACAACCTCCCAGTCCAGAAATGGGAATCTGGCACACCAGATGAACCTGTACAAAGGCCCTCTTGGCCACAGCTGTCTTCTCCTCTTTGAGCAGGAGCTGTGAATCCAAGAGGACCCCTAGATTGCATGCTAGTCTTGCGTGGAGAACTGCAATCCCATTAAAGACTAAAGATGGAATGTCCCCAAAACCAGGGGAATCAAACAAAGCCACTCAGTCTTGTCCGGATTGAGCCTGAGTGTGTTTCTCCCCATTCATGCCTGCAGAACCTCCAGGCACTGGGTCAGGACTTCAACAGCATCATTTGCCTGGAGTCAAGAATTATATCTGGGTATCATCACCATATTGACGATACCTGATCCCAAACCGATGGCTGCCACCCAGTGGTTTCATGTAGATGTTGAACAAAAGGGGAGAGACAGCTGAGTTCTGTGGCACCCCACAAGTGAGGAGCCGCGGACGTGATCTTTCACCCTGTCAATACTGAAACTGATCACAGAAAAAGGAGAACCAGCGCAGAACAGTGCCTCCACTCCAGAACAGTGCCTCCTACTCCTAACCCCCAAAGCAGGTCCAATTGGATATTGTGGTTGATGGTGCTGAAAGCTGCTAAGAGATCAAGGAGCACCAGGATGGATGCACTACCTCCATCCTGGCTCTACCGCAGGTCATCAACAAGAGCAATTAATGCTGTCGGTACTGAACCCTGACTGAAGTGGGTGTAGGTGATCTGCTTCCTCCAGGGTTGTTTTTATATCCTGCATTCCTCCGTAATGAAACCAGAACCATGTATGTTGGGATGCAGTGTATTTTTCCACCCAGGAGCTAACCCGATCCAGGCTAGCTTAGCTTCAATAAGATGCTTTCATTATCTAACTTCAGATCAGCCTATTACAACAGGACAGTGCTGAAAAGAAAAGAACTGCAAAGGAGTTTCATTCAGCTCTATTCTTTTTAATGCTATGCCCAGAAGGCCCATAGAGTTTTGGATCCTGGTCCAACAACTTTGTATTTAATGTTGCTATATATCCCCAGATATACAATACATACTCTTAAGTGCATCAGGCAAAAAAGTTTGTGGTATGTAGGAAATGGCTTGCCTGTAGCTCTGGCTTTTTGTTATTGTTGTTGCTTAAGTGTCACTAGGAAGAAGAGTGCCATTAGAAGCAGGACCAAATCTTAATCTTCATTTTCGCTTAATGTGGTATGTGACTCCACCTGTTGAGACTCATAGGCTGGCTTGCTTGCTTATTCATTTATATATACAATTTACAGACTGTCAACTTCCAAAAGGACTTGAGGCAGTTTACACTATAAAGAAAAACAACAATTAAAATCATCAGCAACTAACTAAGGCAGCCCAAGTGCCATCAGCACACATACGCTCAGCAGAATAGAAAGTCTTTCTGCAGGCCAACTGTCTTTTTCAATTTGGTGAGAATGATGCCGCTGTTCAGTGCCCTTCCATTGATCTCTGTACGATTCTTCATTGGCAGCTGCAGCTATACAGACTCTCCTTCACTGAACACAAACCCAGTGCCATCAAATTTTTTGGCTGATGCTCTTTGTTTGCTGGGACTGTCACCTGCTAGTCACAAACCACTGTTACTGCACTGACTGCTCTTCTCTCATCACCATCCAGGATCTAGCAGGCACCAGCTGGTACAGTCTTCAGATCTTCTACTTTCTTTTTGATGTTTTTCTCTTCCACTTTCCCCATTCCTCCCTCTACCATCTGTCTTGTTCTTCACTTGTGATATTGCTCATTCCTTCACTTTATCATTTTAAACACAGTTGCACAGAAGCAAACGGATCTGCAATCTGAGAATGACACATCCACGCATTTTCATGTGCCAGAATTAACAATCCAGGATGACTGGACTGGCTAGCCAGTTGGCATTTATTTTTGTCCAAACCATAGTTTATGGCATGGTGTATCTGTGAACCAGATCT
This sequence comes from Candoia aspera, assembly GCF_035149785.1. NCBI lineage: Eukaryota > Metazoa > Chordata > Lepidosauria > Squamata > Candoiidae > Candoia > Candoia aspera. Next base: position 17,429,956 of record NC_086153.1, read on the forward strand.
CTGTGATTTATCAAAAAATCATAATTAAGGTAAACATGTTTGCATTATATTGAGTTTGGTCACTGTATTGAGGTACAGGTAGTCCTTGCTTAACAACCATTTGTTTAGTGACTGTTCAGACTTATGACAGTGCTGAAAAAAAAAACTTACAACCAGTCTTCACACTTAAAACTGTTGCAGCGTCCCCGTGGTTGCGTGATCACGATTTGGGTGCTTGGCAATCGGTTCACATTTATGACTGTCACAGCATCCTGTGGTCATGTGATTGCCATATTCAATGTTTCCAGCCGGCTTCTGGCAAGCAAAATCAATGGGAAACTGCATGATTCACTTAACAACCATGTGGTTTGCTTAATGCCCATGGTGATTCACTTAACGCCTGCTGCAAAAAAGGTTGTTAAATCAGGTTGGATTCACTTAATAACTGCTTTACTTAGCAACCAAAATTCTGGTCCCAATTGTGGTCATTAAGCGAGAACTACCTGTATGTGACAACTGAGCTATTTTAATTCTTTGATCTAGTTCCTGCATTTCGTTAAATGTAAACATTTGGTTTGCTTAAACATACATTGAGTAACCACAATTGGCTGGGTTCATACATTACACCATAAATATATTGGCAGAATTTTTGTAACATGCTAAGCCAGTATCAAACAAACCACATTATGGATTAATGTGATACATGAATCTAATCTATGACTGCATAACCATCTGATGTTAAGTCAGGATTTAATGTTGCGTGTATGAGCTCTGGAAGTAAAGCCTTGACATTGTACCTCATTTGGTCCCCATTCCTCTGCCTGCACAGCTAGGAAGAGGATTCTTGCTGTGTTCTTGATTTATGGATTACTGGTCATGGTTTAACACAAAGTCTTGATTGTTAACAAGCCATTTATTTTTGGCTTGTTTAGCAAGTGACTACAATTTGTAATGGATGCTCCCAGAAATTAAAACTATAATTTAGCATTATTTAAATAATCTTGAATATATTACTGGATCCATATTTCTGCTTTTCTACATGGCTAATCAAAATGTACTATCTTCCTGATTCGTCTTTTGTTATTAAGTTATCCTGAGCAGAATTTCCTGTTTGACAGAATTATTTTTAATTCTAGAAAATACTGGTCCCATGAAATAGCTGTGTTTGGAATACCTAAGACTACCTATAGGTAGAGAGAATAATTGGCTCAACGTCACCCAGCTGGCTTCGTGCCTAAGGCGGAACTAGAACTCACAGTCTCCTGGTTTCCAGCCTGGTGCCTTAACCATTATACCTAACACAGTAAATGGTAAAACCAATCCTGTGCATATTAAATGTCACCTTCTCTTACAAGGAGAAGGTATGCCTTCATCTTTTTAAAAATCAAACCTGCTACTTCTTCTGAGTCAAGATTGGCATTATTTTGTGGCTTATGTGGACTACAAAATCAGTGCTGCCCTATTGAGACCCTCTTTCTTCTGTGTGAATTTCTCCATGTATTGGGATGAGTATTAGAGGACAATAGGTGATGGGCATGCAAAACAGGCCCTTTCTGGTTCTAGTGGTTACATGATAGCCTTGCTTCCTAAGTAAAACCCCACAGGTTCCAGTATTGCTCACTTCTTGCAACATGATAAAAAAAAGGCTGTGGGGTAAATGTAAGGTTTTTTTTTTCCTGCTAAGATTTATTTTTGTGGCTATGGTATATAACATCTTGATAGGATTCTGTGTGTTTTAGTGGCTCTGGGTATCCTTAGATTTAAAAAAAAAAAAAGCTTAAGACTCCTTTGAGTCAAGTTCAGCTGTTGGCTTTCTTTAAACAATATGGGAGAGGCTTACCACAGCCTTCTTTCTGGATATTTTTTTTTTTTGGACTTCTGAATCTAGTCTGCAACTCTAGAATTTCCTGGTGATCTCATCTGAGTGCTAACTAGGTCCCAACTTGTTCAGCTTGTTGAGATCAGCCAAACTTCATTAAGTGCTACTATAAAGTTTTTATGTTATATAAAAAATAAATATATTTTATTTATTCTCAAAAAAAGTCCCACAAAGGCCCTGTTAAGATGGTTGTCCTGTGTTACGTCCCTGTGTGCAGAGGCAAATGTTTCAGAGAATAGATAGCAAATAGCTGGCCTCGCACATTTTTTGAGCTATGGTTTATATAACAATAGATTATTAAATAAATCACAGTTGGCTGGCTGTTTATAACACGTTAAAACCAAACCACACCAATCATATTTTGGCTTCAGCAGTAAGTGTACCCAGACAATTTGTCTTTATGAATGACAGCAATACTGTTTTTGGTCTTACTATATCTAGCATTCTACAATACAGTACCTGCATTTAGTAGAAACAGGACAACCTCCTGCTTTCTAGTCTGCATTATTAAATTCATAAGCTGCTACCAAACTAAATGACATTTCTTCTGACAAGCCAGACAAAAAGATGTCAGAGAACAGAATTAGGTCACTGTGTAAAAATTGGGGTTAACGCTTCCCCATCAAGATCTGAACACTGCTCAATATGAGTTTAATGTTGGTCTGCTTCACAGAGCTTCCTATAAGGACTGGTAAAACATTGCTTATGAAATGTATATACATATATAAATGTCACTAGTGGGCATCCTACATTAGCACCTATTTTGTTTAGCTTTAAAAAGATTCCTGCCAGGCCAAATGTAACATTTTAAATCATAGCACAACTTGCATTCTGAAAAATGACATTTCCTTCCATGAAAGATATAATGATTCTGTGCAGGGCAGAACTAAAGCAGCATTTTATAGTAGTTTAGATTCAGCCACCAGTATTCTTCTTACCTGGTTAAAGAAAAGGTTTCCCTGTTAATTTCTTATTTGGACCCTCCCTCCCTCCCTCTTTGTGTCACTAATTAGAGCACAAAAGATAGTTTTGATCAAATCCCAGCTACATACGGCAGATGTTCATAAACAGAAGGAAGTGAAGCAGTCTTGGTTTCAGGCAGTAGATAAAAACTGAAGTAAGTTAATATATACTATTTTGTTGATAATTTATTTCTGATAATGAATTTAAACATCTAAAATCCACCTTACTGCCATTTATCTGCAACTTCACCTTTTCTCAGTAAAATATCACCTTTCCTGTGTTTTGGTAGCTATTCAGAGTTTTGTGCCGGCTTTGTGTTTTGCTTTGAAGCAATCCAAACCCATCCCTAGTGAACTGATGAAGCTGGTTTTGCCGTTTCAGAGCAGTGGTGCATCAAGGTTTGGTTAGCTTAATGAGCTTTAATTCATGGCAGTGGCTGCATTCATGCACACTGCTAAGTGAAGAGACTTCAACTGTGGCTTGCTGAATAAGCCATAGTATCCTGGTTCACAGACAATGCTAAACAGTTAGTGAGTTCGTGCATTACACTAACCCCAAAATAAACGCCAACCACTGTGATGGTTTTGCTGCTTTTTTGGAAAACCTCTTGATTATATCTGAAGGTCAAATTAGAAAACCAGATCGCATGTATAAGGGTACGTGTGTGGGGGTATATAGGTAAACTACGAACTGGGTAAAAGTATGGGGTGATTTGTTTATAGATGTATATAAACATTTTGAGTGACACTGATGGCTTTAGTCTGAGAAGCAGGGAGTCCTTTTACTGCTTTCAGTTATGCTGCTCATACAGTTAAAGGGCTTGGAAACCAGGAAGTCATTTTGACTTCATGAAACATATGCCTGTCTTTCAGATTGACAGTCAATGGATCAATAGTTTCATAAGTTACATATATATATATTTCTGTAACATTTTAATATCCAACTTCTAAAATATTAAGGTCATTCTGTCTCTTATAAAGATGAGCTGGACTAGTATGGTCTAGGGTATATCTTAAAACATGTCAGTTAAAGATAGGTGGCTGAGTATTGGGTTTAGCAAATCACTTGCTTGGAAGGAGCAATTTCTTTTCTTGAGTGAGGGACTAACTGCTCGTCTGGTTTAATTGTGGAATAATCTGAAATTCACTGAATTAAGTCAAATGGAACTTTTTGGGCTCCTGAGTCAAAATGTTGTTGCTGGTCATACTGGCTTGTTGTGCATTGCTAGATGAATCATGTGACCTTTCATACAGTTAGTTTTTCCCTATTGCAATTACTTCCTTGAGTAAATGGAGCAATAGTTGTCTTAACTTTCACTTCTTTTCTCCTTGATGCTTTGACACCTTGTCACTATGAAATCTTTTTCATAACAATAATTTTCAAAAACTGGTTCAGAACATTTGAGGCTTAGGAAATAATAGGCTGGAACTCTAGTTGACAGAAGTTGCTACTAAAATAATTTTAGAGGGCAAGTTACTTATTTTGCACTACTAATATTTCCACAATTTATTTTCTAGGATACAGAATTTCCTTTTGTTCTTTGCTATTGTCTTTTGCCTTTGATCTGGCAACTGGTACATTAAGAAGTGGGCAGCTATATTAAATTGAATAAGTAATAATAATATAAAGCAGGCATATCCCATTAACTGTACATGCTGATGAAAGTTGAAACTATAATCACAGGGTCCAGATACTGGTCTGGGTCCAGTGTTGGCTATTCAGATTTTCAGCAGATTTTCTGAAGTTTTGGGAGGGGAAAAAAAAAAGACTTTCCCGCATTGCAACATTTGACCCTACAACTCCTTTGCGTTTTGTGGAATCCCCTGTGACAAAAATCGTAAGATGGTTTCTCATTTTGCTGCAGGAAATTTAACATTGCCTCTATATTGGTCTTACAGTTTAAAAAAAAAAAAACATACACTAACCATTGCCCTGCAGGGCAGTTGAGATTGTTCCATGTAAAGTAGGTGCTCTTTGATTGTATTGCTGGCAACCAAGAAAAAACATGCAGTTCCATGTTGTAATTCACAACATTTTCTCTCTTCCTCCTGTTCCCAGAATCCTATGTCATGAATTTTGTCCCCCCTCCCCGAAATCAGTACATGTGAAAAAGAATATGAAGTAAAATTAGAATGTCCCCTTTGTTTCTTAGCTGTTCCTCCTGCCAAGAGGGGTATGTGTATCTATTGGTAAAGTAAACTGCAGAGGTCCAAGTAGAAAAACTCCCGGTATTTCAAAAGTCACATTTCTATATTCAAAGAACGTGTTAGTGGGTATAAGAATGTAGGCCCGAGATGTAATCGCTGATGATGTCAGCTTCCTTCCAAAGCTGCTTGTTGTTGCTATACAAAGGGACTGTGTCTATTTATGGCTTGAAAGTTTTGTTGAGATCAATTTGAATTTATTTGTGTTATACTAATTATGAGTGATGGGATCCAATAGATTTTATCTGCAGAGTTATGAGACTTAGTTAAATATCACTTTCTTCCATTTGGAGTCGTCCTTAAACTTCCTGATCATTGACCACTCTTGGTGGGGTGTGTGGAGCAGATGTGGTACTGCCATTTAACCAGCACCAGGGAACCGAAGGAAACAACTGTTGCTCAGTCTTTGCAATATCGCTTGTCAGCTATTCTTCATAGGCAGCGTTTGGGCAATGATCTGGTGACACAGCTCTTCTGGAACTCTGATTAAAGGGACAGCAGTAATTGGAATAGGAGGGGAAGGCTGGTCAGTCTGTGTGCAATAATGGAAATCATCCTCTCTTTCTTTGTCTAAGAAGAGGTAGACAAAGGTAGACAACTGGACTGTATTTTTAAAAACACCATTACATACGTACAGCACTCTTATAAAAAGTTGGCAATGCTATTATAGTATTGTTATAAGGTGGGCTAGTATATCGTTTCCAATTTGCTCAGATTTGTAGAAGCTGAAGCCAGTCTAATGAATTCATAGGTCTGGGGAGATTCGAACAAGGGATTTGTGATTTTGTAGCTCAGAGTCTAATCCTTTCCGTTATAAACATGTGAGCACATCCGCTTCACACTCATTTATGGGATTTATATCCTGCCTGTCTTCCAGAAGATAGCATTTGGATACTGACCAGACGCTGGTCTCCTACGTATTTGGAAAAGACATTCTGGAGCATGTGGGGGTATGAATGTTGCGCCTGTGTACAGCTCTTTAATACAGCCTTGTCTTTTCTCAGGATAGTGCAACTTCCTTTAGTATTACTGTATTTTTATTTTTCCTCTGGTCTGCTTTCAGTGGGTAGGTTTTACTTAAAGGGAAAAAAATGGCTGAAATCATCCCACTTTTATTGAAGGGTGCTCTGTTTTTGGTTGTCAAAGTGTTTATCATAGCAGAAAGGATTAATTATTTAAGTAGACGAAGATGTACAGATTGGTCCTTTAGATACCTTATAAAAGACAACAGTGTCACATGAAGTGAGTTTAGAAGGTATGAGTTTCGATTGTTGGGTTTTGGGGTTTAAAATCAATGCGTTTTAGCTGAACAAAACAAATTCCCTCATCTAGAAATCTAGAAGTTTAGAGAGGGGATCCAGCAGAGCTTGCTCAGCAAAAGTGAACAACCCGTCTTTAGAACCCATGTTTATAAATCGAAGTTGTCCAGCTAATAAGGGGGCACAGCGCCTCTGCCCTTAATGAGACTGAGCCATTTTGTCATGCTGTGAGACAAGATAATTTACCAGAATTGCCTCTGTATAAGAGAGAATTTGTCTCTTGAATTGCAAGAAAAATTATGCTGTGCCTTGGTTGTCTGTCTCTTCTTCCTGCTTTCTAAGGTCTCCTTTCAAGCCTAGAAAACTGGCTTCTTTTTTCCTGTTGACTGACTTTTAAAAAAAAATTCACAGCTATCATGTGGGCGGCGTGTTGCAACTGGTTTTGCCTGAATGGACAGCCTGAGGATATGCAACATTGCCCACAGCCAGGAACTCGAGCATACTCCAACGCCGGCTACAGCTCCTTCCCGTCTCCCGCAGCTTCCGAGCAGAGTTGCAAAGCCTGCGGGGCGCATTTCAGCAGCTCCTTCCTTAAGGTGAGTGATAAGATCCCTTGGGACTCGTTACTGGAAGCGGCCTTCGTCTTAGCCTTATTTAGTGTATGCAGCACTCAGTGCCAGTGCCGGACGACTTAAAACCCTCACATCATATACTGAAGCAGATCGAGCTGCAGAGTAGAAACGCTGCAAACTTTTTAAACAAATCTAATAAGGTTTAAAGATTAAATCAGAGATTTGCAACTCACAAATTGTAATCTGAGTTGGTCATGCTGGTTGGGGCTGATGGGAATAGAAGACCACAGGTGGAGAGGACCCAATTCCTACTTTTGCTTTGAATGGTTGGTATTTGTAGCTTCATGGAAGTTAAGAGCACAGAATCCTAGAGTTGAAAAGTACCACAGAGAACATCTAGTCCAAGCCCCTGCTCAGTGCAAAATCTGCCAAAATATTTTGGGCAGATGGCTATCTAGCATCTGTTTGAAGGCTTCCGATGAAAGGAAGCATAAAACACCACACACCCTTTTCCACTAGTTGACAGCGCTCACTGTCAGCAAATTCTTCCCAATATCTAATTGAATCTACTTCATGCAGTTTCAGCCCATTGGTTCTGGTCCTGCTTTCTGGGATAATAAAGAACAATGGCTCAACAGAGATGATGGTACAAGAAAAGTAGGTGATGACTTGAATGAGAACTACTCTAGAATCCCCCTCTCCCCCTGGACAGATCTGTTTCTGTACATAAAGAGAACAAAGAACTGCAGTTGGAGATAGAAGATGGGCTTATAGCTATGAGAATTGGGTTATTGCTTCCTTCCCTAGAGTAGGGATATAAAACCTTTTTCTGGCCAATAGCCACACTTGGCCACTGAGTGGTGTAGACAGGCCAGAAGGAAAACTAAATTTGATTTAACTTAATTTATATTGAACATTAAATTAAATATTGTCAATAGTTTGATTGATTGATTGATTGATTATGTGCCATCAAGTCCTTTTTGACTCCTAGCAACCACATAGATAGATCTTCTCCATGATGATCTATCCCTAACCTGTTCTTTCAAGTCTCCAATGGTGCACTTATCGCCACTGTAACTGAGTCCAGCCACCTTGCTGCTGGTCATCCTCTTCTTCTCTTTCCTTCCACCTTTCATGTATTCAATAACTTTCCTTCCTGTCCCAGTAAAAATTACTAATGGTGGCAACTTCTGAAGAGGCTCTGAGGCCTGACATGCAGGCCGGAAGTCCCAAGATTAGGCTCTACTACTCTGTTAGTATGGTATGGCAGCTCTCACAATGCTGAAAGAGGAAGCTGTGGGTTAAGAGAAAGCTCCTTATACTAATCTGTTCACCTTGGAATTCTAATCCATCTTCATAGATCTTCCTTTTACCCTGCTCTAGGGAAAAAAAAAACAGAAAGAAGATGCTCTAGATATACTACCTCACATATATAGAACTGGCTTCAATCCCATGTGAAATATCCCAACTCAAAAAGTAGCTTAGTCACACAGTTCTAAAAATGGGAAAGATTTTAGTGGGAATTACTTTTAAAGTGATGTTGTCAAGTATCCGGCTACAGAAATAGAGAGAGACGAAACCAGGGAAGGCAATCATTATACGCTGGTTCCAAATAAACCCCAGTACATTCAAGCTGATCTTGCAGGTTTATTTTTTCTCTACTTGAAAACAATATTGAATTTCAGAATATCTGCAGAATGCCACGTAGGAAGAAGGATCAGAAAGAGGGAATGCATGATTGGATTCTTAATTAGTTGTTTCATATAACAATTGGAGTCTAGGAAAACATTTCCCCAGTTGGGATGAACTGTTTTACTTGCTGTAAGTGGTATAGCCAACCAGTTGAGACTTTAGATCACTCTTCCCCGCTTCAGCACCCTCTGGATTTACTGGGACTGCAATTCCCAGAATTCCTCCAGCCTTTCTTCAAGGATACTTGGAGTTGCAGTCTTGATTTCTCTGAAAGGTGCAAGGTTGGGAAGATTGATCTAGAGGTTATATCCAACTAAATCAATCTTATCCATGTTGAAAGAGATGCAGATTCCAATTGGAACAAAAGTAATATGTGATACATTAATGAATTCCCTGTGATACTGCAAGGATGGGCAGGCAGCTGCTATCTTGAAGTTTTAGATTACAGCTTTCATCTTTATCTCTGGTGAAACTGGCAGTGTTGATAAAAGTTGAAATATAAACAGCCTAGAAGGTTCTTAGGTTGCCTACTTCCTCTTGATGGGTCATTGTTAATATCACAATAGAGGTGGCTCCAGTAAATAAGCACAGCTATTTCAAAACACAAACAAGATGTATTGTGATCTTACTCCAAAGGGAACCAAACCCAGATAAACTCTGCAAACCTTGACATTCTTCCTAGTTATGGACCCACATCTCACTTCTCCAAGCTATAACAAACATCTTTTCATAACCTCTGGTCCGTAGTAATAGCTGAGCTTCAGCTGAGACAAACTAATTTTATGTTGAGAAGGGAAGTAAGAGGGCTCCCCTGTTGCTGTTGTGAGGTATGGTTAACAGCAGTGGTTCTCAAACGTTTTGGTCTCAGTATCCCTTTACATTCTTAAATATGATTGACGACCCCAAAGAGGTGTGCCTTATGTGGGCTATATCTATCAATATGTACTGTTTTAGAAATTAAAACTTGGAAACGTTAAAATATTTATTTATTTGACTTAACAGACCCCTGAAAGGGTCTCTGGGACCCCCAGGTGTCCCCAGACCACAGTTTGAGAACCACTGGTGTACAGCAGTGTTTCTCAACCTTGGCAACTTTAAGATGCATGGCTGGGGAATTCTGGGATTTGAAGTCTTCAGGTTGCCAAGGTTGAGAAACACTGGTCTACAGGATGAATTACAAGCCTAGCTGATAGTTTAGCCTCACTTCTGCAGGCTTTTGTAGCAAAAAAAATCCTAGTGAGTTATGCTCTGTTGATGAAATTTGTCTCCCACTTTGCCAACTTGTGGGCAGATAGCCCCTTTCTAAAATCTACATTAGTTTGAAGCCCAAATGATGGTGGGAGATTGCTCTGAATGGGTGAAAGAATTGTGTTGCAGTTCCATCCCCTTAGTAAGTATAATCACTGAGACTGTCCATAAAAATACATCCAGAAGTTGAATAATAGAATAACCTCAATCACCTATTATTTTATTGTCTTGATGTCCCTGAAGGCAGAGGCTGAAGCTGGATTTTCTAGCTATCCTTGTCTTGTGGACTGAATTCTTGTGCACCTGACCTCTCCAGAACCACCTAGGTCCTGTGGAACAAAACATAATTGGCCTTCTTTTCCCAATAAATGTCTATTTTAGTAAGGAGTTTTCCCAACTGTTTTCCTCCCTCTTCTGGGAAGTCCTTCCAAGAAGTGGCAGGAATCCAAGCATTTAGTTTCTCAGCAAGTCTCTGACCTGCTGCACGTTCTCAGACAAAATGTGGTGAGCAAAAGAGGGAGATGAATGTCTGAATGGGCATGTGGCCTTTATGTAGAATAGACAAGACCATGTCATTTTGCATCTTCCCTGCCCCCCACCAAAGAATTGGGACAGACTTCAGCAACCGATAGCATTGGGCAACTGCCAGTCATGGTGCCTTGTTGCAGCCTCTTGTTTGTTTCTTCGATTTATGGTCTGCCATTTGTTCAGGAGCTCAAGGCTGTGCACATAGCATTCCTTTCCCCATTTTCCTCACCACAACCCTGTGAAATAGATTTGGTTGAGAGAGAGTGATTGCCCCATGATCACACAATGAATTTCTGTGGCTGTGAGCTTCTGGTGCCAGTATGACACCTTAACTACTATGCCACACAGCCTCTCTCTTGCCTGGAATTTTGGGCAGCGTCAGGCAGCTAGATCTTGATGCTGCCACCCACATCAGAGGCTTGCTGTAAATCCTACTTGTGAATGGGATGTTGGACTAAATAGGGCCTTGGTATGATCCAGCTGGGCTCTTACAATCACCATTTAAATTTTCTGCAGCTATCCTGATCTATTGTTTAAGGCACTGCAGAAATTTAAAGAGGCGTTAAACCCCCGTCTTTTGGTGCTGCTTGAAGTAGTGCCATTGTGGTGAGACAAGCCCCACTAACAGAGGTGCTGCTGGAAAACACTGTGTAAATAAAAACTGATGCTTGTCCAGTTAATATTGGGTATTTTCTAATAGAGTTGAGGGTTTCTTCATATATTGTAAGACTTTATTCCTCAGATGTTTGAATCTTTTGATTGATTATGTGCCATCGAGTCATTTCTGACTCCTGGCAACCACAAAGATGGATTTTCTCCATGACCTATCCCTAACCTGTTCTCTCAAGTCTCCCAATGATGTACTCATCACACATTTATCATGGTTCTAAAACAAGCTGATCAAATGATAGATCTACATTTGCCTTGCATAAGGCATAGTCCACTTCAGCAAAGGATTGTTACCTTGTCGTGGTGCTGGAGCTTGAGCACCTCAATGATGCCATGAGCTAAACTGTGAAGGGCCACCCAAGATGGGAAGGTCATGACAGAGAGGTCAGACTAAATGCGATCCCTGGGGAAGGTAATGGCAACCCACCCCAGTACTCTTGCCGTGAAAACTAAATGGATCAGTACAACCAGAGATATGTCGGTATACCATCGGAAGATGAGACCCCCAGGTCGGAAGATGGTCAAAATGCTACCGGGGAGGAACAGAGGATGAGTTCAACTAGCCCCAGACGTGATGACGCAGCTAGCTCAAAGCCGAAAGGACAGCTAGTGGCCGACGGTGCTGGTGGTGAACGGCGAATCTGATGTTCTAAGGATCAACACACCATTGGAACCTGGAATGTAAGATCTGTGAGCCAGGGCAAATTGGATGTGGTTATTGGTGAGATGTCAAGATTAAAGATAGACATTCTGGGCGTCAGTGAACTGAAATGGACTGGAATGGGCCACTTCACATCAAATGACCACCAGATCTACTACTGTGGACAAGAGGACCACAGAAGAAATGGAGTAGCCTTCATAATTAATAGTAAAGTGGCTAAAGCAGTGCTTGGATACTGTCCAAAGAACGATGGAATGATCTCAATTTGAATTCAGGGCAAGCCATGTAACATCACAGTGATCCAAATATACGCCCCAACCACAGATGCTGAAGAAGCTGAAGTAGAGCAGTTCTATGAGGATCTGCAGCACCTACTGGACAACACGCCTAAAAGAGATGTTATTTTCATCACAGGAGACTGGAATGCTAAGGTGGGCAGTCAAATGACACCTGGAATTACAGGTAAGCATGGCCTGGGAGAACAAAATGAAGCAGGACATAGACTGATAGAATTTTGCCAAGACAACTCACTCTGCATAACAAACACTCTCTTCCAACAACCTAAGAGACGGCTTTATACGTGGACTTCACCAGTTGGACAACACTGAAATCAGATTGACTACATCCTTTGCAGCCAAAGGTGGTGGACATCTATACAGTCAGTAAAAACAAGACCTGGAGTTGACTGTAGTTCAGATCACGAACTTCTTCTTGCACAATTTAGGATCAGACTAAAGAGATTAGGGAAGACCCACAGATCAGCTAGATATGAGCTCACTAATATCCCTAAGGAATATGCAGTGGAGGTGAAGAATAGATTTAAGGGACTAGATTTAGTAGATAGGGTCCCGGAAGAACTATGGACAGAAGTTCTCAACATTGTTCAAGAGGTGGCAACAAAATACATCACAAAGAAAGAGAAAACCAAGAAGGCAAACTGGCTGTCTGCTGAGACACTAGAAGTAGCCCAAGAAAGAAGGAAAGCAAAAGGCAACAGTGATAGGGGGAGATATGCCCAATTAAATGCAAAATTCCAGAGGTTAGCCAGAAGAGATAAGGAATTATTTTTAAACAAGCAATGCGCGGAAGTGGAAGAAGACAATAGAATAGGAAGGACAAGAGACCTCTTCCAGAAAATTAGAAACATCGGAGGTAAATTCCAGGCCAAAATGGGCATGATCAAAAACAAAGATGGCAAGGACCTAACCGAAGAAGAAGAGATCAAGAAAAGGTGGCAAGAATACACAGAAGACCTGTATAGGAAGGATAACAATATCGGGGATAGCTCTGACGAGAGCTGGACCATAAGGAAGGCTGAGAGAAGGAAGGTTGATGCTTTTGAACTGTGGTGTTGGAGGAAAATTCCGAGAGTGCCTTGGACTGCAAGAAGATCAAACCAGTCCATACTCCAGGAAATAAAGCCAGACTGCTCACTTGAGGGAATGATATTAAAGGCAAAACTGAACTACCTTGGCCACATAATGAGAAGACAGGACACCCTGGAGAAGATGCTGATGCTGGGGAGAGTGGAGGGCAAAAGGAAGAGGGGCCGACCAAGGGCAAGATGAATAGATGATATTCTAGAGGTGACGGACTTGTCCCTGGGGGAGCTGGGGGTGTTGACGACCGACAGGAAGCTCTGGCGTGGGCTGGTCCATGAAGTCACGAAGAGTCGGAAGCAACTGAACGAATAAACAACAAAAGGCATAGTCCAAGGAAAACATAAAAGTTGATCCATTTTAGGTTTGTCTGTATGTTTACATGTCATATTTGTCAGTGACATTAACAGTTTTTTGCACATGGCTCATATCCTGAACTGGTCAGTAGCTCCAAGAGCAATATGAACTTATTTGGTTTGCTCTGGAGAACAGAGAGATGCTTGGACCAACTGAAAAAGGTGGGAACTGGAACAATTCTGGAGCAGTTAAAGAAACTTGCAACAAACAAGACTGAATTATGTGTGTAGTGTGCAACTCACTCTTCTTTCCTTATAGTAAATGTGTAAAGCCAAGATCTGAACTGGGATCTTCTCTCTCAGCAGCTTGCTTTTCAAAATTTTCTTCAATTTGCAGGGGTTAAATGAAGGGAGAATCTTTCCCTGTTGACAATGAGCTTTTAATTTTTAAAAGCCTCCCTGGAGGAGAGGTTTTAAATCTTCACTGCATTTAATTCAGGACCCGTGTGTTTACTCTAGGGAGTGCCTACTCTAAGCTCTAAGTTTGAATAGGTTTAGAGCAGTGTTTTCCAACTTTGCAACTTAATGCTGGTGGGGGAATTCTGGGAGTTGAAGTCCGCACATCTTAAAGTTGCCAAGTTTGAAAAACTGTGTTTTAAAGCATTGCTTTAAGCACTAAAATGTGGTTTATTTCAGGTTAGCTTGGTGTGATGTAAAATTGTATAAGCCATGCCATCAGTCATTAGTTGTGGCATAGTTATAATTTACTATATGATGGGTTGGCAAGATGTATGAACTAAGTCAGCATTTCCTGCATCATGGGGTTTAATCTTTAGTTAGCAGATTGTAACAGGTTTCAGTTGATCTGTTTTAATTCTGTAAAAATTTTCATATGTGAAAGAAAAGAACTGTAAAGGAGAGAGGCATAACTCCTTCCTGCTTATAGACAAGTCAGGGATGTGTTGCAAACCTTGCCCTAGAGGAGGTGTTTCCCCTTTGTTTCCCTATCACTTGCCACCTGCCATTTTTATTGATGCATCTGCATAGCAGGCCTTGTAGCAGATGCCAGAAGGAAATCATTGACAGGATTTGTCTCTATTTATCAGCTCTAACTTCTTCATATGGGATGATGAAAAGGATTAGTATGGCTGTGAATGTTATTTAATGAGATTAAGTTAGTTTTGACTCCTTTGGAGCAAAGATTATGTGTGACATGAGTCCTATCTGAACTGACAAGGAACATAATTTTCTAATTTGCATGAGAAGAGGTTCAGGCAGAAAGGATTTGCTTGCTTGTTCTTTATTCATAGCAGTGAACCCAGATGGATTGCTTAGGGGCACTTGGGAAACATGTGGGATAACACTTCCTTTTGTTAATTTCCCATGTTCTTAAGACATACATTGGGAAACCTTTGACCCAAAGTGACCAGAACTTTCTGGGATAGGAAGGACATAATTGCCATAAGTTTTTCAGGCTGTGTTTGTTTTGGAAGCATTTTTACTGAAAAGGCTTTTATGGATGTAGGGGAGCAGCACTTTCTGATTGCTTTGTGCCCGTGATGAATCAAGTGCTTAATGCAGAAACTCTACCAGAATCTACATTTTGTTTCAGGAACACTGTGACTATACCCAAAAAAAGCTCTCTGGCACTGCCTTGCACTAGATCTAGAGCCACACTTTGGCAGCTGAAAAACCTGCAAGTGTTCAAGTTTGGCAAAGAGTTCTGGACTGCGTGAAATTTTTGCATGTTCATTATGCCTATGACCACCATTGAACCTGTTTATGCTAGGCACTGAGTGGAACGTTATGATAGCCATCTACAGCACACTCTACGTCAGTGTTTCTCAACCTTGGCAGTTTGAAAATGTGTGGACTTCAACTCTCAGAATTCTGGGAGTTGAAGTCCACACATCTTCAAGCTGCCAAGGTTGAGGAATACTGCTCTACATTATGTTAGGTAGAGGATGGGCCAGTAGTGGAATAAGCACCTGAGGGAGGAGTTTGATGGAAGGCAGGCAGCAAGATATCAGAAGGAGAGGCTGGAGAGATTTTATGCAAAATAGGAATGTGCATGATAAATTTAATGGGTTGTAATGAATTTAAGCAAATAAAAATAACTGTAATGGTTGCCTATTCTAAAACACCATCAGACTCATGAGTGTGAATTCAAAGATATCTGATTTATTAAAGAATAGTATACAGGATCACAGAGAAAGCTGGGAATGATAAAAGCGCGCCAAATGCAAACTAAAAACCCTCGGTGTAAACGAGATCCCTCCCCCCGTAGAATCTTCCCAAGCTCACAATCCCAGGTGCTCCTAACGGTTTCTGATGGTCTGCGGGAAAAGTCCTTGAACAGAGCACATAACCCAAACACATTCCATTGTACTGATTTCACATACAGAGCTTGGTACAAGGTCTCACAGCAGCTCCCTCCCAAACAGAAACACGCGTCAGCACCATGGCATGTGAAACATTACGATGTATAAACTACATTGAATCAGTGAACATGACAATAACAAATAAGGGAGGAGAAGTGACATTGTCAAGCTCCCAAAGTCTTATTGAGAAGAAAAATGGGTGTACCAGCAACTTAAAAGTAGCATGGACACTTTTCTCTTATGGACACTGCAAGTTCGTTTGCTGTTATAAAAATAAACAGATAATGGAATCCCACACACTAACTGAATTCCAACCCATATATAGCGATAAATACGTCTCAGTAAAAAGCAGCCACCAGTTAGTTTTCTCAATGTAACTGTTCCTTTGCTCTTTCTGCCTTGTCACGGGTCTTCTCTCCACTGCCCTGCCATGCTGATCCATGCCTCACCCTTTTGCTTTTTCTCTGTATTCTCCTCATTCCTCCGCTTGTCCTTCAAGCTATAACCAATAGAGGTTTTAAAGCTACAGTCTGAGCAGAGTTTAGCCCACTTTTTTCTTTAGTTGTGCATTTCTGCGGTTGCATCTAATGATTGTGATCACTTCTGAGATGCTAACATTCCATCATGATGTGTTTTCAGATAGCAGCAGCAACGGGTGCTTTACCACCCAACAGAGTCGCTAGACTGGAAAACTGAGCAGACTTCCCAGTGTAGCACTCTTCTTGCTTCACAGAAGCTGGTGCTGTGAAACTGGCTTCTCATGACTTAAATCACACCAAACCAGAATGTGGGACTCTGATGTTGTTTTCTGGAGATTGATGGGGAAATGGTTAGCCTGTCGGCGTCACACGGGCAGTGTCATGAGCTTCTGAGAGAATACAAAAACATATTCTCCCCTATGGTTTCTCTGCCTCTAATGTTTTCCCCCGACATTCTTTTTTCCTTTTTCCCCTTCTGAGCAGCGTGTCTGCTCGGACTGCAAAAAGAACTTCTGCCCTTCCTGTTCACACCAGCCTGAGGGTGGCCCCTGCCTCTGCCACCTCTGCCAGCGATTCCGAGCTACAGCCTTTCGGAGGGAAGAACTCATCAAAATGAAAGTGAAGGACTTGCGAGATTATCTGGAACTCCGGGAGATCTCCACAGAGATGTGCCGTGAGAAAGATGAGCTAGTGTGCTTGATCATCGGTCAGCAGCCCTTGAATCCCCAAGGGGAGAGGTTACCCCCATTTCCTGACCCAGCATCAGTTTCCGTTGCCCGGGAGGAGTGTACAAGTATACCAGCCTCACTGGATTATTCTCCAGAGCAAATTTCCACAGACCCTGCCTTGCAGACCGAGGAGCATCCCCAGGTATGGATGCCTTTGCTACCCTAGTCCAGGTACCAGGGTACTCAAGTATATGCTTTGGCACAAGGTCCTGTTGGCTGTTGCTGTCTAATGTGGAGATGCCGCTTGAGTATGGAATTTGAAAAAAAGGGGGGGGGCTTACATAGTGTAGTGGGGGAGGAAGCTGGATAGTAGAGTATGTACTGTACTTTGTGTGCAGAACCCCCCAAGTTCAGCCCCCTGGCATCTTCGATCAAAATAAGTATAATTTAGGAGAGGCATTTGCTGTAAACCTGGAATACTTAGGCAGCTTTCTAAATTTTGAAATGCTCTTAAAATTAGATGGGTTGGGATCTCCAACCCAGCCAAGTTTCTCTAATCCCTGTTTGCTTACCCACCCCTCTTCTCCTCTTCTCATAGCTGAAAGACTGGGAAAGGCTACATCTCTCAAAGTATTTGCTTTTTGCTCTAAAAGAATTAGTAGTGGTGAAGATGTGGGAAGCCTAGCTGTTCAGTATTGGGTGGGTTCTGTCCCCTCCCACCCCCAACTTCCTGTCCTGTTCTTCAGTACATCTCCCAAGAATTTTTGCACTTTAGGGGAAAATAATGCAGGAT
The DNA here is from genome assembly GCF_035149785.1 of Candoia aspera. Taxonomy (NCBI): domain Eukaryota; kingdom Metazoa; phylum Chordata; class Lepidosauria; order Squamata; family Candoiidae; genus Candoia; species Candoia aspera. Next base: position 17,447,606 of record NC_086153.1, read on the forward strand.
TCCCCTCCATCCTGGGAGTGAGAGCTGCAAGCAGTTTTGAGGAGCATATGAAGAAACATGTTTCTATATAGTGTTTAGTCTTGACTGAGTATACTTATGTTTGTATAATCTGCCCAAAATTTAGAACTATAAGAATTGCCTCCCTGCTCCAAGTATCTGTCCAGTTTTTATGGGTTTATTGTTATGAAGACCCATTGCCAATAGAAGGGGCAAGGCTTGCATTGAGCTTGGAGCTTTCCTACAGAAGTTCTTTAACTTCCCTTTTGTTTTTCCAGAGAATAGATTACACAAAAATTACCTTCACCTGTGCAGAATGCAGGAAGGGAAGTGAGTTACAAGCTTTATGGTTAAAGATGCCCCCCTCCTTTTGTCCAGGTCATGACACAATCTGAGACAAGAAGCCTTGGCTCTACAGTGGAAGTTTTTCACTTTAAACAGCTACCCCGTCCTCCCATTATGGGTTTCTTCTGTTCTAACCTTGCTTGACTTCATGGCAGCTTTTTTGTGACTTGATGTCTTCAGTGAATCCTAAAGAGGCAGGTCCTTGTTCTCTTCAGACATTGGTGTGGGAAATGCATGGCTACCTTCCAGAGAGAGGGCATTTGTGGGGCTTTGGTATTGGGTCATAAAAATGCCTTGCATTCTCCATGATGTCATGTTGTGTCACAATGGAAGGCAGCAGAGCAGAGCCAGGACTTCACAGCACGGTCTCCTGCTAGTTCCCTACAGCTCCATCATGACTGGCCTGGCTCTGCTTCCTTGGAGTTACCACCCAAGGGCCTTCCTGCTTGAGCCAAGGCAGTCCTAACAGGGCTTAGCCAACAGCAAGGTGAGGATCTCTACCTAAAGCAAGTTCCTTATCCAGTTTTGAAGTGCTGATGATGCTCTGGCTTCTCATTATTGCTTGCGCATTTTCTTGGGCTTTTGATGAGCACATGAGGGAGCAAGAGAAGGCCAGCTGGCCTCTTCCCATCCTCTTCCCCAAATTTTCTGAGAAATTCAGTCACACTTTTTTTCTTAGGCAAATGGGCACGTGCTGCCGAGCCAGGACGATATGGCAGAAGTTGAGAATGCAGTGGAAACCCTGACTGAGGAGGAGACGCAGGTAAGGGAAGGTCATGGCCTGCTTTTCAGGGGCTGGATGTTGGAAAAGGGAAGGCTGTTTTTCTTGCATGGCTGATACAGTCTGAGTCACCACTCTGGTGCTAAGAGTGGTATCAGAAATTGATGAAGCCCTTTATGTGTTGGGAAATGCTATGGAAATAACTGTATGTTTTGAAACAAAGTGCAATTCTGTAATGGATTTGGAGCTGGAAGAGGCAGGATCAAGTCTGCTCTGATCATAGGATTCTTTTGTGTGGCCTTAAAAAAAATCTCAGCTGCTTAATCCCAGCAGCAGGACAGCTACACAGCACTTAAACAGCCCTCCTCAGACATAATTCCATCTTCTGCACTCCCCTGCATCCTTGCTCCCCATTTGCTGAACCCCAACAAGGGAGCATATTCTTGCTGCTCTGATTTCAAAATGCCAGGCGAGATGTATGTATATTTATAGACAGACCTTTGTATAACTTGTACTTTTTTAGCCAGCACTGACCTCAAAGCAAGTCAGATTTTACCATAAGATACAATAACATGGGATTTTGTATATTGATTTATTTATCAAATTTCTAGGCCACTCAACTCCAAAACAACTTTGGGTGGCTTCACAAAGTTAAAAGAAACAGTATTACATAAAACAACCACCATACATAAATCATTAACCGTCTGAGGGAACAACAAACCATCCTTCCAGTCCACCACCACGCACATCTTAAAGGGGCCCACCCAACCATCCTAACCAAAGGCTTGGGGAAAAAGCCAGTTTTTTTAAAAAAAACACATGAAGGTGGGAAAGGTATGGCCATATGAATCTCCAGAGGGATGCTGTTCTAAATGGCAGGGGCAGTGACTAAGATGTCCTGCCTCCTGGGTCCCATTAGATGACATTGCACAATTCACTGGACTGACTTTGTTGGGACACGCAAGACGGGATGGCCCTGTGAGAGATGGGCAAGCCCTAGTTTGAGGATATTGAGGATAAGGAAGAGGGGGTGATTATAGCTTGCCGTTGTAGCTTTATTATTATTTTTTCCTGTTGTAGCTTTTTAATTTATTTCCTTGTGATTTGCTTTGCTCTTGGTTGCTCGATCTCATTCCTGCTGTGCATGTTCAATTTTGTTCTATTCCAGTCCACTGATTCAGAAGATAACCTAGTTGCGGGACGGAGGGCATCCCTCTCTGACCTGACGAGTGTGAGAGACATCGATGCCCTCTCAGTAAGGCAGTTGAAGGAGATCCTGGCTCGCAACTTTGTTAACTACAAGGGCTGTTGTGAGAAGTGGGAGCTGATGGAGAGGGTGACCCGCCTTTACAAAGAGAAGGACCTCCAGCAGCTGGGTATGAAATTCTACCCTGCCCCCCTGTCTTTTACTTGTATATATTTATGACAGTTAAGCAGGATTATTTGGACTTTAAAATTACAGTGGGTCTATGGAGGAAGCAGTTCCTTTGATTGATTTCTGTTCATTGCCGTCATTGACTTTAGGAGAATATGGCACTGGAACAGATCTGTAGCTGTGTTTATACAATATGCTTAACCAGGTCAAGTAATCTCGTGGATGCATTTGTCTATATGCTAGGTCTAAATCTGATAAGCTGGGTTAATATTAACCTTCGCCAGGTTTTCACAGCCTGATAACTCCTGCCTTTTAAATGTAGTTTATAGTTTAAATATGGTGGAAACTGAGAAAAACGATCAATTCATTGTTCAGGTGGAGCATGTAGTATGAATGCAACCAAGGTGTCTTTGGGCTCCTGTAAGATTTCACTCCATTGCCTCCTGACCAAACAGAATGGTAATGGTTTATTTTCCCTCTGACTGTCTCCTTCCCCCAAGTAGCATTTTCTGTCTTTTATCCAATTCCCTTAAAAAATGGAAAATTGGAAAGTAAGATGATGGTTCCATTAGTTTACCTTGCATCCTATGGCAAACATCTCAAACTCAGGCTTTTCTTCTTTTTTCTTTCAGTTTCAGATACAGATGATCAAACTGGTAAGCATGTTCTTTTTTTGTCTTCTCAAAATGGTAGGCTGCAACTATTTAAATGGGAACACTTACTCTCTTCCAGGAAAATCAGTAGTCTTAAACTGATGTAATTTGGTTGCCTTATTTAAGCCAATAGACATGTGTACAGTCAGGTATACTTCCTGAATGGTTAGTGCCCCACTTTCGTCAAACCCCTTGAATTACAGCTGAAAGTCCTGACCTTGCTCCCGTCTGGGTGTGTTTCCTTTCAACTTCAGTGTGGTGGCGTACAGAGGCCAAATGCCAAAACAGTTATCCTTGTTCCAAGATTTCTGGTCCTAACTGTATGCCTTAGTGTTTGTGCTGATACCAAAACAATGACACACACACACAGTGATGTCATCGTGTAAATGTATTGTATATACATTAATATTATGTATGTAATATTATGTATAGTTTTGTACCAGGGGAATGGAAGACCATAGATACAGTATTTAATGAAAGCTCCAGAAATTACTTTAGATATTGGCCACTTTTTCTCTGTCTATGCAGTGGTTCAAAATTATGGGACAAAATACACAGGGATTAGTATAATAGCATTTTAGGCAGAAGTGAAAACAAGTGCATTTGCACAATGCATCTAGCATTACTGAATAAATTCATTTTCTGAGTTCACGCAGTGCCTTGAACCATAGATTAACCAAATAAGCTGGTTTTCCACAACATGGTAAGCCTCAAAAAAACTTAGCTGTATGATCAGTGGATCAGTGGAACATGAAGTAATGAGTTCTCTTTTGCTAGAGGTCTTCAAACAGAGCCTGAAGGATCATCTGTCAGCAATGCAGAGGTGGATCTTACACTAGGTAGAGGTTTGAACTCGATGACTTCTGTGGTACCTTCCAACTCTATGATTTTATGCACCTTATCAAGATTAACCCTAATGGAGCTTAGCATGTTGTAAGGGTTGATCTACTAGAGACATGGTTAAGCATGTCCTATCTAGTCAGCCCATACGCTGCTCAGCATTTCCTGGGTATATGGCCTATGGCCAAGAATTGTGCCCTAGTCTTGAAACTGTTGCAGAATGTGGAGATAGCCACAAGCATGACAGCTTTTTTTGAGAGAGGGAAATACATGGAGGAGAGGTGTGGTGTATCTATTTATCATATACAGAAACTTCTGAGTTGGTAGCGTGCAATTTCCCTTCCCCCTAAAGCAGTAGGTAAAGAGACAGCAGTGACATCATGCAAGAGGGTATACTTTATTACTTTGTTTTGATATTTTCAGTGTATTGAGCCCAGTCACTCCTTACTTCTTTTGCTTCTTGCCAGAAATTGTGTCTCCCATGCTCAAGAGTCTTCTCTTGTTGTTCTAGCTCCATCTGGTAACGCCACACTTCCTGGCTCAGAAGAAAATCTCTGCAAGATCTGTATGGACTCCATCATTGACTGTGTCCTATTGGAGTGTGGCCACATGGTGACTTGCACAAAGTGTGGGAAACGCATGAATGAGTGTCCCATCTGCCGGCAATACGTGATAAGAGCTGTCCACGTTTTCAGGACTTAAGGGCACAGGAAGCAGGACTAATATTGTCTTAGTTTCTTCCACTGTGACAGAGAGCACCAGTCCCAGCTACCCAGTCCCCATTCTTAAGAAGCCCACAGATGATAGGTGAGATGAAGGATGGAGGGCTGTGAAGACTTGAGCTGTGATTGGCTGCATACCCCGTCTAATACTGTGCATTATACCACAGTGCCTGGAGAGCTGGACGTCCTCAGTAGATCTAGAAAGCAACATGCCTTTCCTTTTTTTGTCAGCTTTTGACAGGGCATAAAGAAACTCTTGATGTTTCCAAGACATTGAGGCTCTTCCCCTCTGGAGTGAATAAACAAGGTGATCTAAAGAGGAAGAGAGATTTGCACCTCTCAATTCTCCTTTCTCTAAAACCTTGAAGGGGAGGGTATGTATTCCTTTTTTAGGATATTGTAATTTTTTACACTTCGTTTTTTAGCTAGCCTTGCAGGTCAGGCTGAAAGTTGCCTCTTCCACTGCCTTGGATTCTTATACAGAGTAAATCTGTACCCTACCACAGTGGCCATGGTGACGTATCTATGTATGAATGCGGCTGTGGGTGAGGAGGGGACTTAGAATGATGGAGGTGAAATTTTGGCAGGTTTGTAGTGAATGGGTATCTCAGGGATAGTTTCTGTTTTTTTTCTTCTTTTTTTTTTGGTAATTCTGTCATGATCAAAATGTGGCCTTTTAGGAGATTAAGTTGCATTACAATTGATTTGTCTTGTGTTATCATTGGGGAAAGCCCCTACCTTTGTACTGGATCTTGTTCATGGAATTTGCATTGGGGACAATAAGGAAGAACCAGTCCCGTTTTGAAAGGCCATTGTCTGATCATAAACTACATTAAGGCCTATCCTTGGCCAAGGATCCTCTTCATTTCATTCTTTTGTTCTATGTTGGTATTCATTGCCTTTCTGATACGGTATCTCATACTGAGATGAACAGATGTCCAGATTGCTTTCTTCAGGAGTCCAACTACTTGATTTTTTTTTAAGTATACATTTTGCCTTTAAATGCCAAGTGTTGGCATTTCGTTTGCTTCTGTTCTAAAAAAAAAAAGTTCTGTTCTTTAATCATTCAGCAAAGCACTGGTAGAAATTGGATGCACAAGATCAGAGATGGGTCTTTTCATTAGTAAGGGAGGCTGCTGAAGGTGGAGGGGCTTCTGCCATGTTCTACTTAGACCATTTTTGAGTGACTATGCAAATGTGTTCAGCTATCAGACTACAGTTCATGAATTCCCATGAACCATGGACTGAATCCTACTTTTACAAGTGATGGAGAGGACTGTTGTAGGAATAACCATGGAAAAAGCTCATCAGTAATTCTTTAAAATGGTATGGAAAAAATCCAGGAGAACCACTTAGCTGTTTACATACTATCTTCTTCCAAGGGCATTTCAGAAAGGCTGTTTTTCTCTCCATGGTTGTATAAAAGCCTTAAGAAATGTGGCACTTTCGTATCAGCTGCTTCCTTCACTGTTGCATCTTAATTCCCAGTCAGCCCAAGTGCTTTCTCAAATTCTGGTTGTTTCCCAAATTGCCTTGCAGGTTGAAGATGCCTTAATTTGCCTTGAACCCACAATACACAATCTGGCCCTTCCAGATGTTTTGTACTGCAATTCTTTTCACCTTAGCAGCAAAGGAATTGTACTTCAAAACATAGGAAGTGCACTATCCCTGCCTTAGGTTCTGAGGTATCTGTAAAATAAGAGGAACGTAGGCAATTTGCTTATAGGTTGCACCGATGGGTAGATAGGTTTATTGTGGAGAGCTTGCATCACAAATATTTCCTCCCCTTTCCCCTTCTCCCATGGAATTCCACAGGTGCCCAAAGAAAGCTTTTCTGGAAATCAGTGTGCACATGGAGCATGTGTTATGTAAATTACCCTTCCCGTCTGTTAGTGTTTCCAAAGATCTAGCCTCAAAATTGCACTACTGGGCATGGCGATATCCCAAATGCCTGGCACATTAGCCTTGGTCCTTGTTAACCTCTGCTCCACCTGCTTTTTGTAAGAGCTTTTGATAACATTTTGCAAGATACAACCTCTACTTGTATATCTGTAACCTCTGCAACCAATATCATAGTTTGTGGATAGCAAAAAGCTTTTTCTGGGGGGGGGGTGCTTTGGTGCAATTTTAAACTGAAGAACATGGATTGGCACTGTATCAAGCCAATGTTGGAAACAATTGATAACCCATTGCTTTGGGATGGTGGGCGGGAGGGAGGAAAAAAACTGCTTTTTTCATGTAGGAAAACTTAAAACTTCAGTTAATGTTAGAAATCTTATTTGAGTCACTGCTATTTTGCTCTTAAACTTCTCTTTTCCCTCTTAGGAAGGATTTTTTTCTTTTCACTTTACATTCCAATTCTGGGCCTGTTGATGAATAAAGGAGCATATATGGTGAATATTGTGAACAAAGATGATTATGCGTAAGAGAAAATTGTTGGTATGGGTAACAGTGGCGAAGAAGAGATAGGAAACTGAAGAAGGAAAATACACAAGTCTACCTGCGACTAAAGTTCCATGTGAACAGGGAGGTGACTTAACAAATAAGACGTGGCTGCTGGGCCTTCCCAAAGTGTTGGGCTATTCTGATCCTCCCCACTCAGGAAAAAAAGGAGTTGCGGGCAAGACAATTGTGCTCCAGTAATGGGTAATACAAGTAGCTTGTTTCCTTCACGGCGTCACTTGGTTTTTTAATTACGTTCCCGCTGCCACCCTGTTTTGATTCAAAATTTGGTATTTGCCATGACTGTGATTTGAATTTTGGTGAAGTGAAATTTTCTCCGTAAGGTGATACTGCTTTGTGACTGATAGGAGACTGCTGCTGCTGCACGAAGCTGTAGAGGAATTCTTTTGTTCTGGCAGAAAAATTAATATAGCAATGTATGCTTGGCTGAACAGTGGGAAAGTAAACCTTGACTGTGAGAAGCTGTGTTTTACACAGGCCTCGCTAGCACAGAGTCCTGCTTTATAATTTTATAATAAAATGGAAATGTGTTATTACATTATGCTCTTTGCTTTTTAACAGGGAATATATTTCAAATTTCACATGAGGTACTCGATACTTGGTGAAATATTGTTTAGGCTGTTAATGAACACCGGAAACCTGTCCTTTTGCGTGACTCTGTCTTGGTGGCGTAACAGTTTGAACCAGAGCATGTTGTGCTAGCGGTGTAAATGAGACACCAAGTAGCATCCAACAAACTCACTTAACTATTCCTTCCACTATTTGCAACGAGCAGTTTAAAATCCCTCTTGACCATTTTTTTCTGCAAGTTGCAGGTGGGTATTGCATCACCTCACTTACATTTGCGACCCTCAGATGAAAAGCAAAGCCTTGGTTTGATTTCCATTATCTATGACAGAATGCTCAAAACAGTATGGAATGAAACTGAAATGCTCCATTTTGCCCTAAATTTGGGGAAGAATTCCACCACGCAGTGTTCTTTTTCCAGTTCAGATGATTTCACAACTCCTGCAAAATAGGCCAGCTCTAATTATCAGTATGTATGACTGGTTAATGTGAGCTTCCACGAAAAATGGTTGGGCTGTTTAAAAATTTGTAAGAATGCAAATGGAAAGTCTTTTCCCTGCCTTTTTCCCAGATGGAATACTACAGCAGAACTGGTAGAACATCAAAGCCACCTCTGTGGTCCATGGGTTCCTACCAGCACCCTTAGAATCATAGGGTTGGAAGGGACTTGGGAGGTCTTCTAGTCGATTCATCTGTCCAGGGCAGGAATCTCCATACCAGCTCAGACAAATGGCTGCCCACTCTGCTTAAGAACCTCCAGTGATGGAGCATCCATGACTACAGGAGCAATCTGTTCCACTGCTTAACAGCTCCCAAGGTCAGGAAATTCTTCCTTATTTTGAGTTTGGATCTCCCTCTGCAAATCTTCCATCCATTGGTTTTTGTCTTACCCTTGGGAGCTACGGAGAATAAATCCACTCCCTCTTCCCTGGGACAGCACTGGAACACTACTATCTGTCTCCCCTTAAGTCTTTTCTTTAGGTTGAACATACCTAGTTCCTTTAAACATTCTTCATAGGATTTAGCCTTCAAGACCATCATCTTGGTGGTTCTCTGCACCATTTCAGTTTCTCAGCATCCTTTGGATTGTAACAGAACTGGATGCAGTGTTTCAGGTGTGGTCTCACCAATGTAGCATAGAATAGAGCACTCATGTCCTGTGATCTTGACACTGTACCTCTGATGATGCAGCCCAAGTTTGCATTAGCTCTTTCAGCAGCTGAACATCCTGCTGCTGGCTCATGCTTAACCTGTTGTCTGCCAGGGTGCCCAGACCCTTCTCACAAGTACTGCTGCTGAGCCAGGTACCAGCTATTTTGTACCTATGCATATGGATTTGTCTAAGTGTAGAACCCTATACAGGTAGTCCTTGCTTAACCATTTGTTCAGCGACCGTTTGAAGTTATGACAGTGCTGAACAAATGGTGGTTACTACTAGTCCTTGAAGTTACGGCTGTTACAGCACCCCTGCAGTCACGTGATTAAAATTCAGGTGCTTGGCAGCCCACCTGTATGCACGACTGCAGCGTGCACTTCAACTCCCCCCCCAACCTATCTGTTGGCTGCTCTGCCCTCCGCTGCCCTTTGCGGTCTTCCTCCCGCTGCTGCCTTTGTGCGCCCAGCTGAGGCAGCTGCTGGCCCTTCGTGAGGTGTTGCGAAGGGCCAGCAGCTGCCTCAGCTGGGTGAACCTTGTCAACAGGGGGAAGAAGATGGCAAAAGTCAGCAGGGAGTGGCGGGGGTAGGGGGTGGCGGCAGAGTGCTGAGTGGCCAAAGGGGGTGGGGAGAGTTGAAGCAGAGGTGAGCGTGGTAGGGCAGCAGAGCCTCATCTGCAAAACCAAGCCTGGCTGGGGAGAAGGCAGCAGGATGGAGCCTGCAGTTCACACAGGGAAGGAGAAGCGTGAGGTCCTCACCTAACGACAACTGGGACTACCAGAACTGCCACTGCTAAGCAGTGCGGTTATGTGATGTTTCACCTAGCAACTGCTTTGCTTAGTGATGGAAATTCCAGTCCCAGTTAGGGTCATTTGAGTAAGGACTGCCTACATATGTTGCCACTGAACTGCATTTTGTTGGATAGGGCCCAATGTCAAGTCTATCAATATCTTTATGAACCTTGAACCTTCTAACACTGTCTTCTGAGGTGTTAGAAATCCCCTCTAGCTTTGTATCATCTCAGATTTGATAAGTGTCCCTTCTGTCATTTTATCTAAGTCATTTAGGAAAATATTGAGCATTAGGCCCAGGGCAGAACCCTGAGGTACCTCACTGCTTGCTGTCCTCCATGTTGACATAGTTCTGTTAAAGACTGTGTGTTGGGTATGGTTGTTCACCCCCTGCAAATCCATCTAGGAATGAGACCATCCGTTCAACATTCTGTCAAAAAGGAGCAATGTTTCATTTCAAACAAAACGTAAGTGCGTGCTGGTGACTTTTCTAAAAAGCACCAGGCGCAAACAAGGATAAACTACACCATCAAGTAGTGAAGGGCTGAGAAATAGAAATGAACTAGACACATGTGGATGTGTAATGCCAAATTGATCTTTAAAAAGTTATATACACAATTTCCGCACAACCTTCTGTTATGAAGAACTGATTTGTTTTATGGCACAACTGAGTCATAATTAGGAAAGGGGGCTTCCAGGTAAGGTTTTATTCCTATTTTTCATTAAAAAACCTGAACATTAAAAACAAATGGAAATATTTAAATTGATTTCTATTACATCAGCTATTCATTAGGTACTTAATTCATTCCAGATGGGGCTCATTTAATGGGTGCAGTTAAGGAGTCTCCAAATGTAACCATTTTTTTCCACTGGAACCGCTTGCTCACAACAGGTAACCTAGCACGGAGTTACCAGCCTTCTCTTCCGAATGCATTCCCAAATCCACTCAGGGGTCACATGCTTAGCCGATGGGTTGTCTTCCATCCTCTTCATCACGTGAGTTGCTGAAGTAGCATCGTACTCTTGAACCAGGTCTCCATTATAGGCTATGAAATAACGCTTGAGTTTCCTGAAACCCTCCACAGAAGGAGGAAGATAAAGCTTAACCCCAGTGAAAATGTCCAGTAGCATCTGCTGTTTTGAGGTAGGAAACACATGAGAGGACAATGAACAGGCAATGAGAATTACGTTGGTTTTAAGAGCTTAAACAGATGGAAGCAGGGCTCTTGTAATCTAGGTTTCATTAAGAGAAAGGTACTATAGCATTCAGGTGCTGTGTTCACACAACATGCTCAACCGGGTCTGAAGATTCCGCAGCAGCTGCAGCTGCTGAAAATGCTAAGCTTGGTGAGAATTAACCTTAGGTTTTTCCCCTTGCCTAGCATGCTGTGGGAACCCAAATTTAACCATAAATTTGGTTAAATTTATTTATTTGATTTCTATAGCTGCCCATCTCAGCGAGGGACTCTGGGCAGCTTACAGCAATAAAACTATAAAACAATTACAATTAAAACAGTTAAAATATAAAATAAATACAAAATAAATATACATGGCTGCCAAGTGAGCAATGCATGGATGTTAATACAGCCAACAGACAGGACCATCCACAGGCTTGAGGCCCCAAGCCAGGTCTTCAAGGCCTTATGAAAGGCCAACAGGGTTGGGGACATCCTAATTTCTGGAGGGAGGATGTTCCAGAGGGCAGGCGCTACAGAAGAGAAGGCATGCCTTCTAGTTCCTGCCAACCAACACTTCCTGGCTGATGGGACCCGCAGCATACCCAACCTACTAGATTGAATTGGACCGGCAGAAACAACTGGAAGAAGGTGGACCCCTAGGTAAATGTGCTCTGTGAGACAATAGGTTACTTTAGCGAGGAGGTTATTGTGTGAATATAGTCACTGACAGAATGTAGTTATACACCTACTCAGGAAACATACAATAAAAAAGAAAGAGCAGTGAAATAATCTAAGAACCTTGCTTTACTTCAAGAGAAGATCAAGGAAACAGTGAAACATTTGAGAAACTGATTTGTGATGCATTGGTGACCTGTGACAGCCAGCAGGGAAAAAATGAACTCCAGTCAGCTGGAGAATCACCCTTCTGCATAGATTCTAGCATTCTAGGTTGAAAATGTGTACACAGGTTGCTTGCTAAAACACCTCTTGCCCTCCTCCTACACCTCAGAGAATTTTTTTATAGGGAGTGCAATGCTGCCAAAATTCAAATTAATTAAGCCAATTGTGTTTTTTGGTGCTTTTTTCTTTAAATGAGAAAGCTGGCTTTTAAAATCTATGAATAAGAGTAGAACAGTAAGGTTTATTGCAGTCATTTAATGGCTAAATCTGATGGTGTTTTGAGAGTATGTTACTAGGTCTGAAATGGGGCCTGGTATTCTCACCGCCTTCCTCTGCCCGAGAGAGAACGTCTCTGCTAGCTCTCCAATTCAGCTTGTGTGTAAGGAAAACAACAGCTGTGCTGAAGCACTCACTAAGCCATGATTGTGATGGGTGTGCGGCGCTTGAAGAATTTAACAACGAATCTGCTCACTGAGACTATCTAGTTCAACATTTGTTTCTAATGAGGAGGAAGGAGAAGTGGCCACTCGGATGCTTTTGGGAAGCTTTCAGCTGTGTTCTCAGCATATCCTCTATTGGTGACTGGCAGCAGATTACCTTTTAATGGAGAAATGCAGTTCAGTTACATTAGCCAATAAATGCTGGTCAGACAAGACTGACTCTTCTCTAGAACAATTCCCATTTCAGCAATGCAACCTGCTCAGGCATTTCTTCAAGAAACAGCACTGAAGCTAAAGAGACATCTGGAAATGCAGATTAACTACTAGCATGAAACGCCTGGGAATTGGAACAGGCTCAGGTAACATCTATTTGGGGCATGGAATTCAGCTCTCCATGCTTATAAAAGGCTCAGGATGTACAGTATAGAGGTTCCATTCATGGAATCTTCCTATTTGTTTGCATGGAGACCCTTACCTTTCTTTTGTCCCCCTCCAGCTCGGGTGCTTTCCTTTTTTCCCCTCGCTTTCCCTCTGTTTTCTTCAATGGAGACCTTTCTATCAGTTTGCTGGCTAATGAGAAAAAAAAACATTTCTGGATCAGTGATGAGATGGCAGAAAACTGGGAAAAAAATTCCCGTAAGGAAGACAATCCTGCCTATGCAAATAAAGGCAGAGGACACCTTCAGACAGGCTCTGCAGCTGTTCCCAAAGGAACATTATATTTGGAAGTAACACATGTTTTAGTCTATACTTTTAAAGACTAAAAAAGTCCTGATTTTATAGCCTGCTTCATCTTAAGATTCAAAGTTGGTAACAGGTAGTTAAATTGTTTCTGCAATGACTGGAACGCTATTTGCACCTTCTCACACCGACCACTAAAAAGCAACCTGAAGAAAACCTCATCTTTATATTGTGCTCTGGCTTGACGAGAAGTTGGTGCAAACAGTACTTTGAATGTTGGTGGTAGAAATCAAAACACAACCCGATTCAATTTCTGCTGGACTAAAGTCCTATGTGAGAAGTGAACTGTCGCTGAGGGTAGGGAACAGCCCAAAAGCATTTTAAAGCTCAAAGTAGCTTTTAAAATAGACAATGGTAATTAGCCCCACATATCTACCAAACAGGCCCTAAACCAATACTGATTTAATAGACTGGCTAAGTATTGGGCACCTGGCAATTGCCAGCCATGAAAAAAGCGCTTAAATTGCAAGGAAGGTGCTGCAATGTTGGACTTCTGGAGGAAATACAGTACTTGGGGTGCACAGCAATTATCCCAAAAGCTCTGGTCTCCGCAGCCATGGTCCTCTCGGAGGTCTCTACAGAGCAAGGCCTTAGGAGAGAAATCTAACTAGGGGAAAGTAGAAATGGATCCCCGGGGAAGCTTTAATAGCTTTTCCCCACTGCTCACCTTCAGGCTTCTTGGCTTTCGCAGGGGACTTCCTGGAGTGCTGTTTTGCAGCCTTCTGAGGAGAAGACGATTTGGGCTGGCCCTCAGTCTCTCCGCTGCTGCCCGCTGTGGAGTTCTCCTCCTCTGCAGGAACCACCAGGAAGTCCGATTTCTCTTTGGATAACTGGTACAGCTCCTGCCCACAAAGCCCAGAGAGTTCCATGAAGTGGGGAAAAAAGACTTTCTAGCAGGCCCCTCCCTAACCTCCCACTTCTACCTGCAAGGTACAACTCAGACAAGTCAGGTTCTTCTGGAACAGGTAGGAGAACAGGCAATTGGTGAATTATTCCCAGTGAAACATCTGGGTACCAAACAATGTCTGCTTGCTTAGAAACATCCATAATTACTAGAGGGGCTTTTGGCAAAGGATTCAAGGAAGGATTCTGGAAATCAGGTACACTGGCTAGGAGGTGTGAATGCTGAATACCACGATCAAAATGTTTCTAATACAGCAGTTAGTTCTCAAGAAGTTTGAGAAAGAAGATCAGACGTTTGTAAATGTTAGTTTCAAGTTGTCAGGCAGCTGGATGACTGAGACCCTGCAGTCTTTTTCTCCCCAGTCATACCTTATGATATTTCTCTCTTCCTACCCAACATAGTTATTGGGTGCCTGGCCATCCCATTCTGGCTGCTACGTTAGGAACGGACAAGCCAGTCCTTTCCTTTGTTTGGGACAGAGTGAGATTGGGAATCCCTCTTTAATAAAGGCTGAGTCCATCAACATTTACTATATCCCTCTGCTGCTGCCTCTTTGTAATTTGAAAACAGCTGGTTTCCTAGCTGTTATGTTACCTACAGGTATTCCTTCCTTAATGACTACCCTGTTTAGTGACTGTTTGAAGTTAGGGGCTGAAAAAGTAATTTAATGACTGGCCCCTCAGGACCATTGCAGCATCCCCACGGTCACATGATTGAGATTTGGATGCTTCACAACCAGTGGGTGTTTATGACAGTCGCAGCATCCTGCTGTCACAGATCGCCATTTGCGTGCTTCACAGCTGGCTTCCAACAAGCAGAGTCAATGGAGAAGCTGGCAGTAAAATCTCAAGTCACGGTCATGTGATGTCTTGGTTAATGACCATGGGTGACTCATGTAACAACTGTGGCGGAAGTGAGGTAAGCCCTTTGCGGTCATGTGATGTCTTGCTTAATGACTGTATTGCTTACCAATGGAGTTGCCAGTCCCAATTGTGGTTGTTAAGCAAGGATTACCTGTACTGTGTTCCTGCTAAGGTAATAGAAAGTCTAAATTGCTTGCTCTCCTTAGACAGTGGTTGGCTTTAATACCAAAGCAAAGCATGATGAATTTTCAGGAAATAGTGGGATGCCAATGTATACATTCTGCCAGTGGCAGCACAGAAGAGATACTTGGGAGAAATGCCAGATTCCAGCTCAACATGGATGAGGGAAGTTTTGGGTTATCAGAAACCTCAATTTGTTGTTCTACATTAACTGATAGCTTTTCCTTGGTGTGTACATACTTTTATTGTTTTATTTTTACTTTATTTTTACCTTTATTTATATTATTTATTATTGTATTTTTATACTGTGTATTTTATGGTTATTGTTTTTAATCGATTGTTGTAAACCGCCCAGAGTCCCCCGATGGGAGGGGACAAATTAGACAGACAGACAGACAGACAGACAGACAGACAGACTGACTGACTGACTGACTGACTGACTGACTGTCTGTCTGTCTGTCTGTCTGTCTGTCTGTCTGTCTGTCTGTCTTTCTTTCTTTCAAATACTAATATTGTTGAGTATTTTCTCTGGGATTCTGTAAGATAGAATTTAGATATTTTCACCCAAGCCAACATCTTCCAAATAGATGTGTTTGAACCATCTCCAGTGAAGGTCGTGCAAAAGCCAAGTCAGCCAGACTGAATCCATCAGCCCAGGATCCCATTTCCACAAATTGTCACCCATATGCTTTTGAAAAAGTTCACCAGCGCAGCTCAGAGGGCAGGAGTTGTGAGACTAGGCTGAAGCTGCCATAAGCAGGCACGTAAGCAGAGAGGACAAAAGCCAGGAATCTTGTCTAAAAGATCCCTTCTGGGAGGAAGACAGGAAAGAAGCAAGAAGTTAAGGAATAAAATGTCACCTGAACCAGACAAAGGAAGTTGGGCCTGAGCAAATGGAAACCTCCACCCCAATCCCATCAACAGCTACTTGTGAATCAACAAAGCAAGAACTTTTGGGGATAAAAGGCGTCCCAAAGTCTGCCCACTCCTGGACTGGTCTTTGAATCCAGACTTGGAGGCTTCTGTCCCGCTAGCTAGTGCCTGGCAGCCTAGTTAAGAAGGACGTGGCTAAGTGTGGATGAGTGTGCGTGTGAGAACGAGCAAATGTACCTTGCAACCAGTAAAGTTTTGCTGTTACTTTAAATTCACTGGGTCTCTGTGTATTTCAAAGAACCTGTTGTGCCTCAGTGTTCGGTTGGAAGTTATTTGTTGACCAGGGCTGTGTGTCTTGTCTGCTCAAGCCACACCTATCTGGAAAACCCAGGTGGAAAGCCAGAAGGGCTGACAAGATCTGTGTGCCTCAACAGGCTGTGAGTGTGCGAGTGAGTGACCATAAGCCGAACCTGGGAGCAGCACGTGTAACAGAGTCTTCCCCACTGTACTTCTGCAACACGAGGAACCCAGAAACATACAGAGGGACCCATTCCTACATTTCATGGCTAACAACAATAAACAATGCCCCCTTTCCTGTTCCTTATCCCTAGCATTGCCACTGAAAAATGGAGGTATCTTCTAGCTATCTTGACTAAGAGGAGGTCCAGGAGACAAGGTTTCTTTTAAAAAAAGAGGCAGCCTGAGATAATGGGGGTGGAAACGACAAAGATCTCAGTGGCAGATATAAGTAACAGAGGAAAGAGGTATTGGTAAAGAGAGCAGACTGACAAGAAGATTGAATGCTAAGATGGAGGAGGGGAATTGGGATATATGCATCATGAAGAAATCTGAAATACCAGTAGAATCATACTTCATAGATATGGATCTTAGTATCTCAGATCTTTTTCAGCATGCATATATAATATACAATATACATTTTATATACATACATACATACATATGCATGCGTAACATGGCTATATCCATGGAACATATGACTCACCCTGAGTTGTGGGAGGGTGGTGGATGTCGTCCAGTCTTTATCATCCCGGATACGAGTACACCGGGGGAAGCGGATGGAGATCCCATCAGCAGTGTGGGCCTCTGCTTTAGAGAATTCAGCACCTGTAATCTCCCAGACTGGTGCTTCCTAAGACAAATTGTAACAATTGGAAAAATCCTTCTCCTTGCCAATGAACCAAGAGATGGAGTACTGTGTGCAGGCACCATGAGTAATGTGGAGTCCTTGGTGCTCCCTGAGCTTGGTTTACTTGCAGACATTTCATTACTCAACTAGGTAAAATCACTGAAGATGTTACCTAGTTGGGTAATGAAAGGTCTGCAAGCAAACAACCAAGCTCAGGGAGCACCAAGGACTCCACAGTTCAGCCCTGAGCTACATTATATTCTCTTCTGTTGGAACCATGAATAATTTTGGTTCATCAATCCCATACAGAGTTTTGTGCTTTTCATTAATTTTAACAGGCAGGCACGGAATGTAACAGTTTCTGGATTGTATGAGATCAATTTGAACTACCATATCAGATAATCTAGCCAATCAGAAGAATCAATTCTGAGTCCTGAATTGATTCAAATTTCTGAATCCAATAACTGAATTAATCCAAGTAATTAGGTTGATTTGTTTTGGGGAAAATGCTTTTTTATGCCACCGAAATACTGGATCAGTTTGGAAGCATCCAATCTGGCTTTAATTAAATCATCAATTCAGAAAGATTTTTTGATTAGGGCATTCAACTGAATCACCTTCAGACTGAGTTTTTGCACGGTCCTAGCAGCATAACAGTGGACAATTAGGGCACTGAGTCCAAAGTAAAACATTCTTGACAGAAGGTTATCTGTCTCTCCTTGAATATCTCAAGGCAATATCTAACAGATAATCAGGGCTTTAGTGGAATTTTTGCATAAAGTGTGAATCTGGCACAGAATACTGCATTGTGAGACCTGCTCAACTTCATTCTATTCTATTTTGTTTTGTTTTTAAACTTCTAATCCTTATGGGTGCAAGATGGGTGTGAATATACATAATTTCATATGCCCACTGTTCCTGGCCTTCCATAAATGGATTGATTTTTATCTGCTCCTAGCATTCTTGCATGGCTTTCTTGTCAACACATTCAGAAGCCTGGAGAGAAGTGAGGATTATATAGTGCTATCTAAATTTCCTCTGTAACTTGGAGAGATGAACTTTGTAAACAGAATAAAATCATAGGAAAATGTGAAAGAACAAATGCCCTTTCCTGCATTGCAGTGGGCTTCTAGTGGATTCCCTTCTGTGGGATTGGTCATATCCATGCTGGTTTTACCTCAGCAATACTGCTGCGTCAAATGCCTGCAAACTACCTAAAAGACCTCTCCCAGGTGGGGTTCATGGTAGGGAAACCACTTTTGCACAGGAAACACCCACTCCCACAAGACACTTTACCTTTGGGTCTGGAACAACGAAATCAGGATAATAATTCTTATTAATCTTTAGCCAGTCTGGAATTTTACTGGGATCCTAGGAAGTGGAAGAAAAAGAGGCACCCGTCAATTTAGCCCCTTATTATAGGAAGAGAAACAACTTTAATAATGATTAAAAGGAGAAATGGCTCCAAAATCTAAGAGAATTGCATTGCACTGCAGTTTCCAATGGCTGACAGAGAAGGGGACAACTGGCCACCAGTGAGCATTTAATACCTGAATAATCCAAGGAGGTTAGAAGTTTAGAGCAAGGCAGACTGAACGTGGCTGCCAACCTGCAGAAAGACTGAGCCAAGATCCTGTGTTCGAGCATCCCAGAAGCTTTCTGACCTGTACAACTCTCAGTTATTTCAGAATCAGAATAAACAAGATTATTCTAGCTTTCCTTCAAATCAGCAACCAGTATCTGGCTTCAATGAGGCAGTAAAATACAAGATTGAGGCCTGAGATATTCTGAGGTTGTTCAGTAGTCTGGAAGGCAAGACCAGTTAAAAAAAAAAACTTTCAACTGTCTAACAGCATCAAGATTTTGAGTAACTGGGTTCACACACCGTGATTTGCTAATGTCACAATTACAGAATTCCCTATTGTCAGAGACCATGATTTACAAACTGCAGTCTCTGTACAACATACTAAGCAAAAACCAAATCATGGAAGATTATTTCATTTCAGTAGGACTTTGGCTGTTACTGTGATTATGGGAGACCATTAATTATTTCATAATTGTAACTGCTTTATGGTGCATGGAGTTCTAAAATAAGGACAATATGCAAATATTGCAAATAAGTTTTAGCTTAGTAGAGCAAGTAAGTTAAGTAAATTATCATAGGCCAGGCCTTATGCACTGTTCTGAGACACCAGAGAGAGAGAAAAGGATTGGCAGAATAGTTGTTTCAATATAACAGCAAATGGGAACTAGGAGGAGCAACCCGTAGACATCTGCACTTCATCCCTATTTATCTGTGAGGGAATTTTACAAGCTTCTGCTTTGCACAAATCATGGTTTCTTATCAAGTCAGGACCAAACTATGGTTTTGGCAAAACAGCTTGCTACATGTGGATAACATGATGAATTCTGGTTTATCAGAAATTAGAAACAGAAGCTTTTCATCTTCTTTAGAATGCAGAGATAAAGAGAAAGGAGCATGGCCCCTCTGTGAACTTTAAAAACCCAGATCTGGAAGATCATCTGAATGTAGTATTTCTGCACATCGGCAAAGGAGATGAAGAAAAAGAAACCAGATCTTGGTATACTGGAGATTGAGTTGAATGCCAAAAAAATTAGTTTTATCTACGGCATTTCCACATTAGAGCATGAACTTCGTGGGTTCCCTGCGAGACCAGAGTCACAGGGGGCTTTCCCACCTGGTGAGCTCCAGGGCCTTCAAAGCACAAACCTTGCTGATTTTCACCACGTCCAATTCCTTCTGCAACCGGGCAAGCGTGGCGTCATCATGTCCACCTGCACATTTGGTCACTGTGCACCACTTCCGGCTGTCGGGATCGTAGCACCCCATGAGAAAGATGGACATCATCCCACCTAAAGCAACGAGAGGCGGACAGAAAGGATCATCGGGGTGGGGGCTTTAAATTTATTTCATCTTCCAGAATCTCTTCTCATAATAACACTGAGAGATGGCAACTGAAACAACCTCAAAATGTTGCTTTTTAAAACGTTGCATGCCACTAGAAGGAAAAAGTGTCACGATTCTCAGCCTGGATTTTTTTAAAGATACCCACCTTTGCTCCCCTGGCCATAGAAGGCACCCAAAACCACCAGGTCTGCTGTGTCTGCCATCGCTCCCTCATTCAGATAGTCCTTTTTCACTTTGAGCCAGTGGCGTTTTCCTGGTTCATAAATGCTCTACCCAAAGTGAAAACAGAAAGGAAATGAGACACACTCCAAGGAGGGAAGGCCAGCATCCCTCCCTCCCCCTCCCTCTGGTGCAGAGCCCATCTTGGAGGCAAACGGCTGCAGATGGCCTTTAATTGGTATGTGCACTCCGAAAGGTAAGGGGGGAGGCAAGTCAGAAGACAATGCTTGACTTCAACTTAAATTATATTCAGTAGGGTTCTCATGATTACTCCTTATGTATTTTACCAATTTCCTCTTTGGTCACAACAATTGCAATTCAGCAGCAACTTTTAGAGGGACTCTGTTAAGTTTTCTGGGAGTTGCATGCAATCCCGGGGCCTCAAACTGCCTAACTCCACTCAAGAGTGTATCACATCCAGAATTAAACATGTCACTTAAAAAAAAAAATGGTGTAGTGGTTAAGGTGTTGGACTAGCACTGGGGAATCCTGGATGAAAGTCCACCTTCAACCACAGAAACTCACTGAATGACTTTGGGCCAGTCTCTCTCAGCCCATCCTACCTCACAGAGT
The DNA here is from genome assembly GCF_035149785.1 of Candoia aspera. Lineage (NCBI taxonomy): Eukaryota > Metazoa > Chordata > Lepidosauria > Squamata > Candoiidae > Candoia > Candoia aspera. Next base: position 17,468,179 of record NC_086153.1, read on the forward strand.
TGCTGCTGTGGAGAAAAATGGAAGGATGGAGCACTACATCGGCTGCCTTGAGCCACGACCCAAAAAGGCAGGTCCAACAGAAAGACACAAAAGCAGCATATGCACAAATATCTGCTGGTATTTTAATTTGCGCCTCTGAGTCAGTGATGACTCCTGCCAACTGCCTAGACAGGTTCCTGCAGTTTTCTTGGCAAGACTTTCGGAAGTGGTTTGCCACTGCCTCCTTCCCAGAGCTTTTTTTTTTTAATTGTATGGCATAGCAGTTTGGTGTTCATGCTGCTTTTCTTGCTGGGAAATCCTTGTGATGTCCAGCAGCCAGATGTGTAGACTATTTAGCCGTGACAAGTCATGTTGCCTGGGGTGCACCATGAGGAGGCTAGACTACATTGCACTGAGTTGGGCTGAGAGTGTGTGACTGGCCCAAGGTCATCCAGCCGGCTTTCATGGCTAAGGCGGGACTAGAACTCAGAGACTCCTGGTTTCTAGCCCAGAACCTTAACCACTAGACCAAACTGGCTCTCTTCCCAGAGCTGAGTGTGTGTGACTGGCCCAAGGTCACGCAGCTGGCTTTGTGGCTAAGGCGGGACCAGAACTCATGATCTCACGGTTTCTAGTCTGATGCCTTCAAGCACTACACCAAACTGGCTCCTTTGTATTTTATTTATTTAAATTGTGCAAAGTTTTCCTGTATGTCTTAGAATTGGGAGTGACTGTTTCCCCCCACCAAAAAACCCCCTCCTTTTATGTCAGTAACAAAAAAGTCACATTTTGATCTATTATCGAACTTTTTGAGACCAGCCTCTTGAGGCTAGGGTTCTCTGTGGCAAAAATAGTATTTCTCTCTTCTTACTAAAACAAATCTATTATAGGGTAAAACAAGTAAGTCTTTTGTCAAAATGTACAAAATTAGTTCAGCGTGGTATGGCATTCACACAATCACATACTTAATATATTTCTCAAGGATGGAAAATATTTGCTTAATACACCTATTTGAGCCATATGCAAGAAAGAACTGGGTGATCCATTTCAGATAGCTCTAGTGACTTACAAAATGGGTGGGAACTTAGTCTATGTTCCCACCCATTTTACACTCTTCTTAATCTAGTATTTCTTAATAGTTGATACAGATATGTATCAACTTATACAGATATGTATAAGCAGCTAACCCAATTTTTTAAAAAAATCTGTCAAACATCATAACCCGTGTATTTTTTTCCCAAGACAGAATTAAAAACATAGTATCGAAGTACGTCTTCTTCAATAACTTTTCTATCCCCTTCTAGAGGTATGCTTATCTTCAACAAGGAATTTATGACTTAACACCATTCATTTTACAGCCCTTTCTAGCTCCACTGAAACAGCATCTCCAGACGCCTTGAGAGAGTCAGGGTAAAGAATGTAGGTTGCTTCTCCAGAATCCGTTTCTTTTTATCTTCCTGGGATTAAATGCTTTTTCTTGGAGATTTGGAAGGAATGCTGAAGAGGACAGTCAAACTGATCAGGGGCTTACACGTCTTTCCTACAACAGCCGGCCTGAAAATTGGGAATCCTGAGCTAAGAAAAAGAAGGCATGTAACTGAGGTGTATAAAATCAAACAAGTTGTAGAGGAAGCAGACAGAAAGAATTATTTTCCCCTCTCTCAAAACACCAGGAGCAGGACCATCCAGTGAAGCTGACTGGAAGGAGATTTAGAACAAAGAAAACAAAGTTCTTCACAAAGCACATACAGCAATTAGTCTTTGGAACTCATTACTGTAAGGTGGATGGCTGCTGACCTGGATGGCTTTAAAAGGAAACTGGATACATGGAGGACAGATCTATTAAGGCCTATTACTCCTTAAATGGGTGGGAGGATGACACTGGGACATTTCAGAAAGCACATGCGTTCCAGTTATGTTTTTTCAGTTTTACAGACTTTGCAGCCTTCAGGTAAAAGTGGGCATGGCAAAAATAGAAGCCTACGTACCTTCACATCTTTCAGCACTAATCCCTCCAGCCCTTCGCGAATGACCCGGTTGATCATGTCTGCAAGGTCTGAAGCTTTCTGGAAAGTAGAAAGTTACAAAGGCAGGACTGAGATTACGGACCCCGCTGGACATTTAAACGTTACTGAAAGTCTTATCCAGAAGATCTAAGTTGCCTATTGCCCAGCTTTTTTTCAGATAACAAGCCAGGAAACTGGGGGGGGGGGGGTGCAGGGGGGGGGGCACTCACTATTTCATTTTGCTTGAAAACTCCTGGCCTACCAAAGACTTTTGACCTATTATGACCAAATGACTTTTGACCTATTGAACGTTTGGCTTACCTACCTTTCATGAATTATAACGTTAGAGGAGTTAGCATCCCATTACAGCCTATTTATCCTAATTCTGCTATTTTATTTCTTCAGACCTGACCAGAAAATCAATTCTACAGAAACACTAGAACTATAGTTTATTGAGATTGGCTATAACACAATCTTGTAAGTTTGTTTTTTTTCACCTCCCCTTATACCCCAGTGCAGTGTTTCTCAACCTCGGGAACTTGAAGATGTGTGGTCTTCAACTGCCAGAATTCCCCAGCCAAGCCTTGAGTTGAAGTCCACACATCTTCAAGTTGCCAAGGTTGAGAAACACTGCCCCAGTAAATCAGGGAAGAGCCTGCTTGAGTTGCTTCCGGATATTATTTTGCTTCCCAGGCCTTAAAGATTGTTTCAGCCCTCTTTGCTTATGTAACGGTTCTTGCCTATTTCTGTCAAGGTTATCTCTCTTACTCTTGACACCATTCCCTACTCATCCAGATGTGTTAGGAGATGAAAAGAGCTGTATGCAACACATCTGAAGGGCCCCAGGATGGGGAATCTGAAAGGAGCACTTCATGGCACCTGGGGGAACAGGCGTTGTTTTTATCGTGTTTTTATTGCTTGTTGTATGCCACCTAGAATCACTGTATGAGATGAGCGGCCATATAAATTCTGTAAGTAAATAGATAAATGGCATCAGGCTGGTGAAGAGCACACAGACTTTTTTGAGACACAGAAGGTTAAGCATCCAATGGCTCACCCGTGCATGGAAGATACAGAGAACCTTCCAGCGCACATTTTTAAACTTCTCAAAGTCTCATTCTTGCCATCCAAAATGGTACCTACTGTGACATGCTTCATCTCTGAAAAGAGAATTCGGTTGGGGATTTCCACCATGTTATCATGGAGAAATTTGCGACGCTCACGCAGAGGCCTAAAGGAAACAGACATGGACAAGTCATCAGATGAAAGAAGTGGGTGAGAGAAAGTCCCTTTATAATTCTAATGTCAAGCAGACCCTGCACTTTTGCACATACTTTGTTGAGCACGGCCAAGGATATTCATCTCCAACTGGGCATTCTCCCAGAGTGCTGACTGGGAATTCAGGGAGTTAAGGTGTCCACAGACTTTGTCAGCCTTGCGAGGTAGACCAAATGAGGAAACTGACTGTTCTCTTAACACCTTCTGGATGGCTTCTCCATGGTCATCTATATGGACAGCAGATTTAAAATACTCTGGAACATCCATGTTCTGCCTGTTTTACATTCCACCACAAGCCAACAGTTGTTGTTGGTTTTTTTTGCATGAACTCACAGGACCATGTGGTGGATGCTGGGCACAGGTGAACTGATAGTATCTTCCTTGCTTGGAAAGAGTTAAGCTGATACCTTCACTGTTCTGTGGCTGTGGTTAGCTCTGTTTTCTTAACCTGTCAATCTTTCTCTGTCCAGGTCACTCTAAATAAAGGGGGCAGCTTCTTGCAATGGTGAAGAGAGGCTTTTCATTCAGACAGAGACAATGTTGATTCAATGCAAATCTTAGGTCAGGATTATGTAGAGCTGTATGACTTGCACTTCTATGCAACTCCTTCCACTTACTTGCTAAGCTAGAAATCCTGGCTTACAAACTAGAACTGGCTGTGTTTGAACAATACCTTAAGCCAAAGCCACAAAGTAACTCAGTAAAATGCCTATGTCTATGTTCACACAACATAATTAATATGGTTATTGAATCAAACCATATTCTGGGTTCACACAGTACACTGAACCATCAGTTAATCAAACAGGCTAGGCTTGCACGTGCCTAGCTAAAACACATTCATATCTAACCAACTGCATTGTAGAATGCTGTATGAATGCAGCTGCTGGGTCTTTATCTAAGCTGTTTAAGTAGATAGTTTAAGTAGGTTGTGGGAACATAGTTACTATGATTTAGCTTGGAGCCTTTGTGTAGAATTAGTTTAAACATGCAGGGTGCATGTAGTCCAGCACAGGTTTACATGGAGCAGAGACACACTCTTGGCAATCAAAAACGGAGGCCTTGGTTTTCTTCTTTGCTCAGATTCAGCAATAGTTATGTAGGGTTCTGCAAGGCCCACCCTGCTGGAGAGGAGTAATGGCATTCATTATACACCCACCTGTCCATCAGGCTGACCTCATTGAAATAGATGCAATCAAAGACAAAAAGGCAGACATTGGCATCTTGGAAAGCAGCTTTCTGCAAAGGGACAGCAAAGGAGCTGAAACTGACTGCAACATCATTTTATGAGCAGCAACAAACAAGTCTATTCTATTCTAAGCAAAGCTGGCTGGGGAATTCTGGGAGTTGAAGTCTACACACCTTAAAGTTGCTAAGGTTGAGAAACACTGCTCTAAGCTAGGTATAGATAACTTGTGGCCCTCCCGTGCACCACTTGCAAATTATTTTTGTTTGCATTTTTTATAAAAACAGTCATGGAATTGGAAATGGCAAACCCATTTCTTCCTCTCAAAAAAGCACCCCCCCCATGGTATAAAACTGTGATGCTGAAATCTGGCCATTTTGTCTAACTTTTAACCAAACAACTCTGGTTCTAGTGTTAAAAGGGAAAAAAACCCCTCTCTGTCCACTTTCTCTACATGATGTCTTCTAGTATAAATCTACAGGACCACAGCTTTTGCTAATGTGGGTTGAGAATTCTGGAAGCCACCTCTCTGGAGAAGTATGTTGGAGAAAGTTGGGCTCCATTCTCTCCCCATCAGCTAAAAAGGGCTGCAATCTTTTCATTATTCCGTTCTTTCTATTAAATACAGGCTGTTCACTCCCTGTGCTATAAAGGAAGCCTGCTGTAGATTACTCCATCTCTTTAGCGATGGGAGAGATCATCTTCTGATGTACCTTGTGCACCCCCAGGGTCCCAAAAGGCAGAGGCCTCCCTGTCTTGGTGTCTATCAGAAGAACTTCAGCATCCAAGATCATACTGTGCCCTCCTGGAAAGGCCTTGGGGATGAAGTCCTTAAAATGGACCACCTGATGAGAGACAAGCAAACAAATACATTCTGTGAATTTTTCTGCCTATCCACTGGCCAAAGAACTATCATCTGATATTTAAAGCAGACAGAAAGATTAGACTCACCCAGTGTTTCTCAACCCCAGCAGCTTTAAAATGGGTGGACTTCAACTCCCAAAACAGAGTTGAAGTCCACCCATCTTAAAGTTGATGAGGTTGAGAAACACTGGACTAGCCCAAACAAGATAAAAATGCTGCCTTTCCCTGCTTCTCTCTCTCTCTCTCTCCCTCCCCTCTCCTCCCCGCCCCTCTCATTCATATGGCTGCCCATCTCACATAAGGCAACTTTTTTCTTTTGCAAGCCTAGTTTTTGTTTCTGCTGCAGCATGAAAAAGCCACTTGGGAGACAACTGTCGTCTGAAAAGCCGGGTGAAACAAATGTTTGTAAAAATGGTTATGTAGGTGCGTGTTAAGGGAAAAAAAATGTTACTGCCCACCAATACTCTAGCAATTAAACACAAAGGTGCTGAGGAAACCATGAGGCCAACATTTCATTTAAAACACTGTGCAATCAAATATACACTTGAATTATTAAAACTCCTTCTCTTCCCTGACCAGAGCACACAGCACCAAACTACAGTTTGGGTATTACTGGATTTCAGCAGGGCTGGGGTTAAGAGTGCCAGCCATATTTGTTAGGCTGGAAGAACCAGGACCAAACAAGGACCAGAACCAAACAAGAACCAGGAACATCCACCAGATGCAACCCCTCAACTCCACTAACCTTGTGAGGGAGAACCGGTTTCAGACTGCGGCTGAAATAGCTGAAATGCTCTCCCTTTTTGTGCACTTGGACACGCTCTCCATCATACTTAATCTCTGCATACATGCCATTGGGACACTTTTTCATGGCATACCCAATAGATTTGCAAGCTTCAGCCTACAGAATAGGGAAGAGAGAAAAATCCAGTTTATAACTCTTAGCTTATAGCTACCAGCTGCCTTCTGGCGAGTTAGACATGGCTCCATACAGAACAACCTTCCCCAACCAAGCACCTCTCAGATGCCCTGGACTATAATTCCCAGAATTCCTAGCCGGCATGGCCACAGACTTGGGCATATACAAAGTTCTTGCTTGCTTGGAAGCCAGTGCTTATGTAACTGCATGCATGAGAGGTCCCTCTTTAGAGATCTTTGTAAAGATGTCTGAGAGATGAATGAGCCTCATAAATGATGCCAGAGAGGACAAAATGGTTCACATATGCAGAGAAGCTTTTTGGGGAATGCCAGACTAGGACTAGAGACAATTTAGGGTAAGCAGTGCTGAGCAGACTGAAGGACAAAGCAGTACAGATGACCGACAAGATTTTTTGCTTTCCAGGAAACACATTTTGAGAAGAAGCCTCACTTAGAACAGCAAGAGAATTAGCTTTAATCTGATCACGGCCCAGAAATGCATCATCACAGCCATAAACTCTCCAAAATGTGTAGTTAAAGGACTATACAAGGGTTCTTAAGCATGGCAGGCAAGCTAGCAAAAACCAGTGGAACTCTTGATTTTATCCTTGGTTTGATTTTTTTATACTGCAGATTTTATGGTATTTTTCTATAGCTGCTTTGTAAATTGCTGAGTGAGGGACCTAACTCAAATAAATAAAAGAACAAAGCAAACATTAAGATGTTGGGCTTGGACTACTGAGACTTAGGTTCCAGTAGCCACTCAACCATACAGCATACTGGGTGACGTTGACCAATCCCTCTCTCTCGGACCAACCTGTCTCACGGGACAGATGTCGGGGTAAGATCAGAGGAGCCTCTTACAGGCGTCCTTCTTCTCTCAGAAAAAAAGAAGACTATAAATAAATCAGTGCTTAAACTAAGTAAATACACGTTTAACTAACAATAAAACCTGGAAGTAACAGGATGACGCAGACAGACAAAGAGGTTGTTCCAGATCCCAACCGAGTTGTTCCTTACCAGCATGGGCTGAACTGGGGTCATCAGGGCTGCCTGGACACTCAGAATTTTCTTCATGCCCGGCTGAGATTCTTGCTGGTTCTTCAGCACTCGCTCCACCACGTCATGGAGGTTGCGGGATGCTTTGAAAGCCTCATAAGCATTGGGGTCCAATGCATCAAGTCTGGGTATCAAAAGAGCAGGATACTTATTGTTTAGAAAAGGGACTACTGTGGTGTTACTGGGGAAGGATCGGGGAGCCTCAGGTGCAAGTCCATCCTCACCCATGGAAGCTCACAAGGTGACCTTGGGCCAGTCATTTTCTCCCTATCCTAAAGGGATGCTGTTTTGGGGAGAAAAGTAGGAGGAATTGCTGTGTGTGCTGCCTTGGCCTTCTGGAGGAAGGGCAGGATTTAAATCTAAAGAACAGATACATACACAAATTTAAAAAATAACTGCTTCTAGATTCTACCTGCTTAGTTAAGACAGATTTCTCCATGTTGCATCCCTCTAAATATCGTGAATTTACCTTCAAATTATTAGCGACGTTGACTGGGACTGATGGGAGGTTTAGTTCAACAGCATCTGGAGATGCTACTAGGGTGGGTGTTTAGTTGGGGTGATGATTTACGGTAGACAACAGAATCTTTATGATAGGGACTCCTTGAATGTAGAGCCGTCCCCTCAAGGCACCCAATTTTAGCTTCTTTTAAAGGAAAGTAATAATCATTCTTTTAGTAACAAAAGTTTTGCAAAGCCACACTGCAAAGGCTATCCAGTCCAGCATGGATTCTGGGAAGTCTCTGGACCAAACCTGAAAGGAACGCCTTTCTTCCACTGCGACTGGCAATCAGAGTTCAAAGGTTCTTGGAACTAATTAGCAGAACGCTGTCTATCCAATTATCTAATCTCCTTACTCATACCACAAGCACAATCTGCTTTCAGATTTCTGACATCCTCCTCAACCTGATCTCAGCTTACACATGCTTTGCGCCAGCGTTCATTTTCAAGTCGTGTTTAATCAGCCGAACGATGCACTTCAGGTCATTAGCGGTGCACCTGAAAATAAAGAGACATACAAATGCAGACTCATTAACAACCTGCGATATGCAGATGATACAACTTTGCTTGCTGGAAATGAAGAAGACTTGAAGTACTTGCTGATGAAAATCAAAGATTGTAGTCAGCAATACAGACTACACCTGAATGTGAAGACGACGAAGATTCTCACAAACGGACCAATAAACAATGTCACAATAAATGGAGAAGAAATTGAAGTCATCAATGACTTCATTCTACTTGGATCAACGATCAATGCCAAGGGAAGTAGTAATCAGGAAATCAAACGATGTACCGCGCTGGGAAAATCTGCCATCAAAGACCTATCTAAAGTTTTCAGAAGATGTGAGTTTAAAAACAAAGGTGCATCTGATTCACGCCATGGTCTTCTCAATTGCCACATATGCCTGTGAAAGGTGGACATTAAAAAAGGAAAATAGAAGAAGAATTGATGCATTCGAATTGTGGTGTTGGCGAAGATTATTGAAAATACCATGGGCTGCCAGAAGAACAAACAAATCAGTTGTAGAAGAAATACAACCAGAATGTTCCTTAGAGGTGAAGATAACTAGGCTTAGACTCTCATACTTGGGCAGATTGTCAGACTGATCGCTTGAAAAGGACATCATGTTTGGTAAAGTCGAGGGCCAGTGGAAAAGAGGAGGACCTTCAATGTGATGGATTGATACAATTACCGCAATGGAGCAGTCAGGCATATGGCGCAAGACAGAACAGCATTTCATTCTGTTATACATAGGGTCGCCATGAGTCGTAAATGACTCAATGGCAACTAACAACAACAACAACACAAATGCAGTATGCTTATGTGAATACACAGCTAAGAACCTGGGCCTCTAGTTTTACATTTTGTGTATGTTGATGCTGCCCCAAAACTGGACCTCTATTGCAGGGAATGGGGGCAGAACCTGTTAGACTCTGGCAGCACTAACCAATCTCTGAACACACATCTGAGCATGCGTATCTGCTCCAATTTGTTCCTGTGGCTTCCCAATTCACAAATCTTTCCTTTTCTACCTCAATGCAATCTCTTGCAGTAGATTTTGCTGCTCCTCCTCTTTGGAAAGTTTGGACAGCTGCGTCAGGAACTCATCAACTTCTTGGATCGTCAAAAGGCTCTTGGCGGCTGGAGGGCAAGACCTGCTTTGCTCAAAAAAGATCCGCGCCGTCTCCGAAACATCACCCTGGTTTAAAGCAGAAAAGGAGGCAGCTGCAAAGAGCACTACTGCAGGCAGAGGAGGGGGAGGAGTGCTTGGCTTGTAATTGTAATAAATTGTAATTACATTAAATTTAATTAATTCATGATCAATTCATGATTAATTAGTTCATATATTTAATTGATTGATTAAACTATTTAATTGTAATTAGATTAATTAAATTAATTACAATCAGGAAAGCCTGAGCAATCTTTGACATCAGCCCATCAAGGTATAAACCAGGAGAGTTCGAAGCAATGAATGCAACCCTAGAGCTCGTTCACAAATTGCCAGTGAACTGTACTTACTTAATGAAGCAGGAAAAGAAAATTAACTACATGGAGAGAGTTTTATTGATCAGTCTCGAATGAGCATGATTGAAATTTCACTGGACTTAAATTTAAATGTCATCAACTCTTTTTTTTTTTTTTGCTTGGCATCACCCACTTTGGAGAATGGAAGTTCTGAGTGCCTTTTACAGCTCAGAAATCAGATGCCTTCCTTCCTATTCCTACTTTTCTTTTCTGGACAGCTTATTCTTCAAAAAGAAAAAAAGTATCCACCGTTTGCTAAAAAGCGTATGGATTTTGTTTAGGGTCCAAAGTCATTCTGGGTATAACAAAGACAACAACAGAAGCTGGTTCTTTGTTTTGCAAGCAGGCCAGTTTCCCTTTTTTAAAGAATTATTCGTTTTAAGTAAAAAAGCAAGTAGGAAAAGGAACCTGGTAAGCACCAAACAAATTGTCTATGGGCACACTGGCACTCTGGAGTACCAAGCTGGAGATCTTAGAGAAAGAGGCATGTTGTATACAGGAATACCGTCAACCCAAAATCCGACTCCTTTCTGCCCACCTGCTCCAGGTCTCGGACCATGTCTTCCTGGCTGCAGCTGAATATCCTACTGAAGAGCTTGACGATCTGCTTGTCATTCAAGTTGTAAACACTCTTAATGACTCCGGGCAAGAGTAACTTTACTGTTAGGTAGAGATCACCATGAAAGCCATCTGGAAGAGGTACAGATGTTTGCCATGAGCCAGCAGAGAGATGGCTACTCTTTTCCAGACTGGCAGCTGACTTAGCCTCCCCCACCCCTGTTCTAGGCTGCATTTGATGAGAAGCAGAACGTTAACCATTAGGGATAACAGATACCTCCCTCCCCAGGTCACCGTCTGCTGGGTGATCCTGTGCCTTTCTTAGCACTGTGTTATTTCAGTGCTTCTATCAATAGAAATCCTGCCACTCCCCACACTCATGCTCTCCTGCAGAGCACCTCTTATCCTTAGTATTACAGTTACACACACACACACATATATAATAAATGGTTATTAAACTTTACTATTATGTTTATCCCAGATATGAGTTGTCTCTGCCCAGACCCAAGTGCCCCTGCCAATGAAAACAAAGAAAGAAGTCGTACCTCCACTGGTTCCCTTCTGCAAAAAGTCCTGAATTATCTGAGTTTTGACATTGTAACTGGATTTGTCAGCCACCATTGCACACAGCTTCCTGAATTCCCGCAGCAGACAGTCTTTGTGCTTTGGATCACTCTTCTCGGTGGACAAGCTTGGCTTGTAGGCAGGGCCAGAGCTGGCTATTTCTTCACAAGGACCTGCCTTTGCTGAGCAGACAAAGAATTTCAGGGCAAACAGAAATATCCTGATTTTATTTATCTACTTACTCTATTTTTATTCTATACATTTTGGTCAACTTGAGGCAGCAAACATACCTAATGCTCCTTCCTCTTATTTTCCCCACAACAACAACCCTGTGAGGTAGTCTGGGCTGAGAGAGAGGGACTGGCCCAAAGTCACCCAGCCAGTTTTCTTGCTTAAGGTAGGACTAGAACTCACAGTCTCCTGGTTTCTAGCCCAGCACCTTAACCACTACATCAAACTGGCTCTTATATGCTTACAGGAGGGCTTATATGCTGCTCTGATCATTATTAATTCTTAGCGACATACACATCTGATACAGTAATTAGACTAAAAACTATACAAGTATGAAAGATTTATCAAAATTGCCCAGACACTGCTAACAATCAATCTTGTACAACGTTCCCCACTGCAGGATGGATCAGAGACTGCTCAGCATCTCATGCTACAAAAGCACACTGGAAAAGCACTAAGTATTTAGAACTTTTCAAAAATTAAGGTTAGGTGTTGATTTGATCTCCAGGGGAAAACTATTTTAGAGAAGGGGAAGTATCACAGCCTATTCTACCCCACTACCAAATCTATTTGTATTTCCAACCCCCCAAAGTAGGCAATATAGTTCCTTCCCAATGTTTTTTGTCTGTAATATTCATAAGCTCCAGCAAGGCTACCTTATGATCAAGACTTTATAATCCAAATCATTTGGAGGCCATAAAATTATCTACCACTATTCTAGTCCATTCTATTCCTAAAACAGTGGCAGATAATATTAGGGATTTTTTTTCACTTGAGTAGATACAAAACAGTGGCCACATTCACATAATATGTTTAACTGGACCAACACAATGCCAGGATGTTGCCCGAAGTTAGAAATATAAGAATTCCCATGCTAGGTGGAAGGCTGGAATAGCAGAGATAGACCGCTGTACATTATCCAGACTCAGAAGAGAAGATTAATTTGATATTAGCCTTCTCTTCTGGCTGAGGGCACAGGAATAGGAAGCTAAACGTTTTTTTGGGGGGGAAAAAAGAGGCTGCTGCTTTCACCTCTAAGGGCTGGTCCTCTTTTTGAACATACCTGCAAGCACATCTGCTGTCAGCAAAAAGACTCAAATTCTTACCAGTTCAAAGACCCATTAGAACAGTGTTTCTCAACCTTGGCAACTTTAAGATGTGTGGACTTCAACTCCCAGAATTCTGGGAGTTGAAGTCCACACATCTTAAAGTTGCCAAGGTTGAGAAATACTGCATTAGAAATTGCGAAAGGATCCACCCTAATCTTTTAGGAGATGAATGAGTTCTCAGCAGAAACAGTTCAGTTGCTGAAATTTTGGTAACTCTACCCTTTCACTTCAACAAATGTTGCTAAAGAAGACTCTGGTGTTGGGGAAAGGATTTATTTTCAGTCTGAGGCAGCTCCCAAGTCACTCTGGCTCTTTGCCCTTCCAGGCTAAGTCAGATCCCGAGTAGGCTGATGGAAGCCTTCACATTTATTTCTTATGCTGTTTAAAAAAAGACAAGAAGGGACAGCTGGCTGGCCACAATAAAGTTGGCTGAGATACTGTCAAAGATGGTGACTCTTTAGTAAACCAAAGCAGTCCTCAGTTTGCAAATCAATCTGCCACTAGAACCCTAGGGAAGTAATTGATCTGCGGTTAATGCAAACATGCATTTCATGAGAACAGAATAGTTTTTTAAAAACTTCTGACAGCAGAGATACACTTTGCCTCTTGATTACAACTGAACACAGAGTTGTAAAATACATAAGAATGGCGAAAAGCATCCATCTCCAATCTCATTGTTAACTTTGGGACAACGATGGCCTTTAGTTTGCTCAGCCTCATAAAAATGGTATGAATGTAGGACACACTGTGCTACTCTGCCTAGTTAACATGAGCAGGTGCCCTTCCGTTTTATCCTGCCCAGTGCTGTTCTTCAACCACAGTCAGTGGCTTTCTTAACATGCCCCTGAACTTCAATCAGATATTATTTCTAGTTAGCATTAACTGAAATTTGAAACAATTGTGCTTACTCTACTCCCTTCTTTAGAAGTTAAAAATTGTTAATAGGTTGCTGAACCTAGATCAGCGATAGTTTTTTTTCTTCCACTGCTACCTTGAGTCAAAATGAAATGCCAGCAATATGTTGCAAGAAAGTAAGAGTTCTCACATACCTGTAAAACTTGAGAATTTCTTTGGTGAAGGATCTGAAGCAACTGGAGGCATTTTCTTGGGTGATGTTATTTGTCCACCAGGAGAAATCTTTGCCTGGATGATGGCCTTTTTCTTTGGAGTGTTTGCAGTTTTGGAAGAAAGTTCTGTGAACAGATAGGGAGTTATCCATTATTCTGTGTCCTGTATTCTGGAATAATAGAGAACAGGTCTTGATATTCTTAAAAAATGAGACACTTATTTGGAAAGTGCTAACAGTTCCCCTCTTCTTTTTTCAAGGCTAAAGATGTTCCTTCATAGGGCAGTTTCCAGTCTTCTGATAATCCTCATTGCCCTTTTCCAAACCTGTCCTACTGTGTAGTTTGACAGTCAGTCATGAAGTTTGATCGTAATGGCCTCAAAATATCCAGAATTTATTCTACATCTGCACAGGGATCATGCAAGGAGATACTCAGGAAACCTTACTTTATTTGAAACTGCCCAGCCTGTAGTAAGTTTGGTCCTAGGATAGTCACAAAAGTCTACTACAAGATAACTTGTGACAAATTTGTTATTTAGCAGCAGGTCTCTATTGGCAAAAATAGAAGATCAGTTCATATTAGCAGGATTTTGGAATCAGACTTTGGGGTACTTATTGATGAAATATAAATATTTACCCAATTTAACAAAACATTTGCTAGAAGGATGAAAATAGTGAACACAAATGCACCCCTTCCTAGTTTAATTTGTTTAAATATTTATATACTATCCTCTGGCAAAATTGTGTTTTAGGATGGTTTATATATTTAAAAAACACTCCAAAAAGTGTTTGGATAAAGCCATTAACTCCCCCGCAATAACTTTTGAATAATTTATCCTAACAACAATTGCCAAAGTAATCATTTAAATGGTTCATCTTTACAATCATGCTTTGGGGATCAATCAGGCTTGGTTTAAACACTGTCCTACCAGACAGGGATGTTGTGAGAACAACACAATACTCTAAACACTGTAGTTTATACCAGTGTTTCTCAACCTTGGCAGCTTGAAGATGTGTGGACTTCAACTCTCAGAATTCCCCAACCAGCAATGCTGGCTGGGGAATTCTGGGAGTTAAAGTCCACACATCTTCAAGTTGCCAAGGTTGAAAAACACTGGTTTATACAAATGTTGTGGCTGTCACCAACACTGCAGTGTTGTCAGTCTTTGATCTCCCCCCCACCCCCCAAAAAAAGCCAGATCTGATTAGTGTCTGGTTGGGAAACCAATAAAAAAATCATATACTAGACCAGAAAGTAAAAATATCATGGAAGAAAGCTATGGCAAATCACTTCCATATTATTATTAAAAAAGCAATATGGATTTCATGCATTCACCAGGAGGCGAGGTCAACTCAAAAGAGACTTTTATAACTGCTACCACCACCACCACCACCTCCCTGATGCATAGCTGACCTGAGATGTGCTGATTGATCATCTCCTTTTCACCCTCCTGCAGTTCCTCCCAGCCTTCCAGATCTGTGATATCTTCAATCTTCTTTGTTGTGGCCCGAGCCTTCTCCAGTTTCTCAAATATGCACTTGACATGATACCACTCCTTCATGTCCCCACCAGATTCAGTGAAGGGATTGGGCACCACTTTTCCAATGCGCACCATCCCCTTGAGGATCTTCTCTTTGCACTTCTTGCAGCCAGCGGTGCCTCGCTTGGCATAGTCCACACAGTACCGCTGCTCTGCCATCTCGGAGGCGGTGCAGAGGGGTGTCAGACGGCAAGCATGCAAAGCTGCTGGGAGGGGAAAGCGAGAGATGCCCGGTTGGAGATACCACAGGCTAGTCAAAGGCAAGGCACCCCTATTTTGGAATCTGAACACACCGGTGTGACTCTGAGGCGTCTTCTTTGGCAGCAAGGCCAACTTCTCACTTCTGTGAAGGGTCCTGGCTGCTTTCAGAAAAGCTTTGAGAGAAAGAAGCATGTAATTTCCTTTGCTGAATTCAATGCTGTGAAAAAGAAATTATTATTCTCATAAGTGGGGGAGACAATGGTTATTGCAGCTCAACCGCAGAGAGATGAGCTGCATTGGTCTGTTGCAAAAGCAGAAACAGCCCCCAACCAAAGGCCGTGTGATCTGGGGAACAGGTAGACAGCCCAAACAGACCACCTTGAACTTTGGGGGTAAAAAGTCCTTGGAGGGCAGCCATCCAGCTTAGAGAAGGTCGGCCAGGGGCCGCCCTTAGATACTGGCAGTATTATTATTAAGGATGATGATGAGAGGCGTGGGAGCTCCAGAGACCACCGTTCGCACGCCCACCTACCACTTCTCCGCCTGATCCCCCTCCAGCCCGCAGGTTCTCCCCACATCAGGTCTGGGTTGGCCTCTCATCAGGGCCTCAAACCTCGCTGGGAGAATGCAAAAAAAGGAAGGGGAGGCGAGGAAGAAAGGCAGCCGCCTTACCAGCGGAGAGATCCCGCAAAGAGAGACGGCATGAAGGGGAACAAAACTCGCTCGCCTCCCCCAGTTCCGCCCGCGCGCGCTCCTCCCCTCAGCGGGTTTGGCTCTCACGCGGCCTGGGCCAGAAGGACAAGGAAGGGGCGGGGTAAGCAAATAGGAGGCGTGCCTACAAGACGCCCCGCCTCCCCCAAAGCATGAGCGGGCCATAGCCACGCCCCAGCACCTCGCCTATCCCCGGCAGACTATCCCCCGCCCACCTTTGCTTCGACCGTTCCTTTGGCAGCGCAGATGGCGACAACGACCCCTTTCCCTTCAGGCCGCGTGCGAACAAAAGCCAGGGACGCTCGGCGGCCTGACGTCACCACGCTTCTCATGCGCTGGCGCGGTAACGCCCCCTCTTTTTTTCTTTCCTAGCCGATGGCGTGGGGGGAAAAAGGCAAAGCCACGCCTCCCTGCTATTGCCCCGCCTACATTTGCAGAAGGCGGGCCTCTTGCCTAGTCAGAGTTGGGGTGGAATGTTTTGTTTCTGGCTGGGGAATTCTGGGAGTTGAAGCCCACACATCTTAAAGTTGCTGAGGTTGAGAAACACGGATCTAGGCTTTTGCTTTGGTTTTTGGCCTTAGGTCAATGTGATGGGATTGCTTTAAGAAAGATAAAAGTGTGTGTGGCATAGCAGGCTTCAATCTGTGGCCCATTATTTTGAAGCAAAGCTCGTTGAAATAAATGGTTGATTTTATTCATTTGATTGTTGTGAACCACCCAGAGTTGTTGAGAGTTGGGCAGCATACAAGTTTAATCAATTACTTCATCATTAAAAGCATTCCTTCATTTGGCTTCAATCAAGGTTGGGAACAGGCTGACCACTTACTAACCAAAGAGAATATTTGTAGCTCGGGGTTGAACTGTGGAGTCCTTGGTACTCTCTTGAGTCTTGTTGTCTTGTAGACATTTCATTGCCAGACTAGTTGCCTTGTGTTGCACTGAAGCTGTTGCCTATCTGGCAATGAAACGTTTGCATGACCACTTATTTGGCAAAACTGAAGAAGGAAACTCACTCAAAAAGTAGGAGACAAGCGATTTGCATATATGTTGCAAACTTGTCATAACTAACTTTCATAAAAACACTTGCTGTGTTCTCACAGCATGGCGTTAACAGGTCAAAACATTTTGGATGATACAAGCTTATTGTATAAATAACAATGGGTTTGCATAACAGTAACCCATAATTAAACCACTGTGGCTATGTGAATCTAGCCATTCTGCTAAGCAGCATTGCGATTTGGTTAGTTTTGTGTGCTAAGTGACCTCAGTTCATTGTCATTTATTCAGGAAACCATGGTTAAACAAACCATAGGTTAGTGCAATGTGATATTAGCCAGTTTGTTCAGGTGGGTTTCTCCCTAGTAAGTTTATTTAGGAATGCAGTCTTTATTTACTTTACTCTTTACATTATTAATAATACTGTTAATGGTATTTTACTTAAAAAATATTTTTACAAGGTTTTGTTTTAAATTGTGTTTCAATCTATTCAGAGAACTATTCTTAAACAAGAATAAATAAATACACCCATTTGGCTGTATTGGAGAATGCATCATTTCTTTGCACATATGAATCAATTTTTGACAGCTAGAACAAATGGAGAAAGATGAGGGGATATGTCTCCACAGGGTCTGTATCTCCCCTGGCATATTGTTAGTTGAACGAATCCCTCTGATTAAGAGGCAACAGAAGCTTCCTCTCTCTTCCACTTTCTTGTGCTTCCCTGTCTTCAAGATGTAGCTTGGGCAGAAGGGAGGCTTTTCTGTCCTATGTGTTTCTTTAACAGTCTAAATATAATGAATATCTGTTCGCATTCACAGATAGCTGGACAAAGCTTGTATTTGCATCCAAGACAATTATAGTATGAACATTTTTTTAATGGGAGCCCCTGCCACTTAATTACACGGCACAGTACTCTTTTAGCACTCTGCGTGTGCTCAGGAGCATATCCTCTAACAAGCGTAACAGTTTCCAAGAGGAGGAGATCCTGTTGAGGAAACATCCTTCTAGTTTTGTAAGCTGCCCGGAGTTACCATGAGTGAGTTGGGCTGCCATATCTTTAATAAATGAATGAATATGCAGAATTCAGCTTCTAGCCAGAGATGGAAATGATGCATATTTTGGAATAAAGCCCTGGTGAAAATAATGGTATCTGCAGAGATCTGGCTGCAACTGGGTGAGAAAAGCTGCACATTTACACACACACACACACACAACACCCTAAAATGCATTGTGAGTTTTAACTTGTGTCTCTGTATATTAAAAGAGAATGTGTTGTCATAATTTTCACACACACACACACACTGTTTATGAAGAGCATTGCTTTTGTGAGTTAGTACTGAGATATAATGGCATGAATTGTGTTATGGTTGGTGGTTAGGGCTTTTTCTAAATGGATATCTTGCAGGTTTTGCTGATTTCCCTTCAGAGAGGAAATATTTTAAAGGTTTGGTTTTGATCTAGTGGTTGACACCCAGAGGTACAGTTAAATGGGTATTATATAATGCAGGCAGAAATTAAAGGACTTTGGAGAATCGTAGGAGGAAAAAACAGGATTATTTGTTTGCATTTTAAGAACAAGCAAAAAGGATGGGGGAAGTGGAAGAAAATCTGTTTCCTCAGAAGTCGTTATATGAAACGTTTGCTAAAAGGAATTCATTTTCTATTTCAACTTATAGCTGGCTTTAGAAACACAGAGAAGCTTAAAACAGCTTGTAACATGGCTTGCAGGAACTTGAGCAAATAAAAGTGTTTCAGTATAGTTGCTTTTCTCTACCGTTCTAAATCATTTCAAACAATGTGTATAATGTGCTGACCTTATTCATACCGCACATCTAACCTGACCTAATTATTGAACTAACCCATTTTGTGGATTTGCACGATTCTGTGCCATCAATTAGCCAAACGGACGAGCTTGCACAACATGCTAAGGCGCACGTATGGACAAAACTGTGAGAAACACAGCTCACAGAATAAATTTGTTGGTTCAGTTTGTATCCTGATTTGCAACCCCAATTGAATTATCGAATCTGCCCAACAAATTTACTCCTGCTTCGGGGATGTATAGCACTTCCTTTAAAATTTCATTGTCTCCCAATTTTAAGCTCATCAGTTTGAAAATAGGTACCTTAAAACTTTCCCCTTTTACCCCTGACACAGCTAATGTATTTGCTGACAATTTAGTACCTTCCAGCTTAAAGAGGTGCGAGCAGCTCCTGTATCTACTAAAAAGACAGTATCTACTTTCATGGGTTCCACCTCCAAATTTATCAAGGGTTCCTGGTGGGCTCTAAGGTTAAGGAACCCCTCACCCCCCTATTCTAAATCATCAAAGGTCATCATGGGCAGGACTCGCTCTTCTTTATTTAACTGTGGACATTCTCTTTTAAAGTGTCCAGATTTTCCACAATGAAAGCAGCTGTTTGGGGTCTAATAGCTCCTGGTCTTCCTTCCTCTCTTCCTCTAAAGTCCCTTCTACTGGGTCCTCTATGTCCTCTACCTCTATTCCCCATTCCTCTTTCCATTGGTTGTCCTCGACCCCCACTCCACTGTAAGGTTCTATCGCCCCCAATCCTTTGCTTTACTACCTGATCCACAGTCGACACCATCATCTTTGCTTTCTGCTTCTGCTTCTCTTCCTCTTTCTTCACATACACCTTCTGTGCTTCTCTTAACAGTTCCTCTATTGATCTCTCACTCCAGTTTTCTAACTTTTGTAATTTCTTTTGGATGTCTGGCCAGGCTTTAGTCACCAAATGGACTTTTAACAGCCCTTGTGCTATTGGATCTTCCGGATTCATTCCTGAATACTTTCTCATTTGCTCCCTCAGGCGTTGTAAAAATGCCGAGGGTGTTTCCTCTTTTTCTTGTTGAATTTCAAAGGCTTTCTGTAGATTTTGGGATTTTGGTACTGCCTGCCTAATTCCTTCTATTATCAAATTCCTCAAATCAGTCGTGTTATTTCTGTGCACTGCATTATTGTGATCCCAATTAGGATTTACATTGGGAAACTTCTCCTCAGCTGGTATTACGCCGGCTGCTGGAGGATGTCTCTTTTCCCATTCCATCATAGCTGCTCTCCTAATCATTCCTCTCTCTTCTCCACTAAATGATATATCCAATATGGCCATTATCTCAGTCCAGGTATAAACATTCGGACCAAGAAATTGATTTAACTCTTCTGCCAGGCCAATAGGATCTCCTATTAGAGACTTCATTTCCTTTTTAAAGTTTCGTATGTCTCCACTGTTCTTCAGCAAAGGATCGTTACCTTGTCGTGGTGCTGGAGCTTGAGCACCTCAGTGATGCCATGAGCTAAACCATGAAGGGCCACCCAAGACGGGAAGGCCATGACAGAGAGGTCAGACTAAATGCGATCCCTGGGGAAGGTAATGGCAACCCACCCCAGTATTCTTGCCGTGAAAACTAAATGGATCAGTACAACCAGAGATATGGTTTTTTTATTCTCCACTGTTAAGGGGTGTGTTCACATAGCCAATTACACCCCCTCCCAGGGGGACCTCCCGTAGGGGATAGGTTCCTATTGCACCTTCCCCTGCGAAAGGGAGATTTCCCAGATCTCTCTTACGTTGTTCTATCTCTTGTCTTAATCTGGAATATTTGGAGGAGTGTGGAGGGGCCGATGCCGTTACTGGGGCTGATCTCACTTCTTCTGGCCTCTTTATTTCCTCTTATCCTTTGGTCCTCGTTCACCCAATCCGGATTAACAGGTGGAGGAGGCACATAAGGTGGGGGTAAGTTGTCCAGAGGGTCCCAAGATTTTTCTTTTAATTTCTGATTCCCTTTAGTTTCTTTGGCCCTGAGAGGCATCATCAGACTGGTAGATTCCACCCAACACAGAGCATATTTCGATTCCTCCTCTGGCCAAGGCTCCTTATTGTTAACGTAGATGTTTAGGGCTTGTTTCACCCAATCCTTCCAAGACCCCGAACTCCGAAGACTCTTGGATCCCGGACGAGCCCCCAATTGCGAGAAACACAGCTCACAGAATAAATTTGGCAAAATCTTGGCAAGCAGCAAAAGCTAAGTTTATTAATATGTTCTTGCAAAAACGGGTGGCTAGCAAAGTAGGCACACCCCCACTAATACAAAGCACAGTTTATATTTTCTACTACAGCCACTAGAAGCCCTCCTCCT
Source organism: Candoia aspera (assembly GCF_035149785.1). NCBI lineage: Eukaryota > Metazoa > Chordata > Lepidosauria > Squamata > Candoiidae > Candoia > Candoia aspera. Next base: position 17,489,128 of record NC_086153.1, read on the forward strand.
GTTCCCCATTGGATAGGTACTTAGGAGTTTACAACCTATCCGAGGCGCCTAAACATACCATGTGAGGCTCTGCCCGTTTCCATCTCCCATTCCCCACTTTTTATCTCCCCCAGTCCCTTATTTATTTATTTCCTTATAAGGCAACTAACTTCCTTTTACCACACCTGCTAGGGTCCTCCCTAACTGCAAAACTAGCTATAACTGGTTTTTAGCCTTGGTTCAGCCTTTATCTCTTTTACAGCATTCTTAGATAAAGCAAATATCTTGTTCACTCTACTACATCCCACATGTCTCAGTTTTGCAGAATTATTTACTGAAAAAGCAGGCTTGCATGACCTTGCAAAAACAATACTTTATCATTTCTTACAAAACTAACCAAGGTTAACACTAACCAATTCTGGGAGTTAACACTAACCAAGCTAAGTTTGGTGCAAATGCACCTGCTAGTATTGTAACTGATCTGATTAAAACTGTGTTCTGAACAAATTAGATTGAGTTCACTCATTGCTGTAAATAAGCCATGTTTTGTTAATGTTGGTTTTTGGGGGAGCCTGGCCATTTGTGACTTATTCTCTAAACACAGTTAAGCCACAGCACAGGACAAAATGTAACCAAAATGTAAGCAATTGTGACTCACTCAGCAAAGTATGATTATAAATGCATTTGTTCTTCATGTCTATATATCCCCAATATTTGGAATCTTATCAAGACATTAAAAAAATGTGATGTTTTTGGCAAGGGGCTAGCTGAAAGAATGATCATGCAATACTGGAAAAAGACATATACACTGGATTTATAGCAGTAGATTATTGATATTTGTTTGTCAACATTTGATTTAGTTTGTGGTTTTTGGCTTCTTTTGGACAAAAAGGGAAAGACTTTCAAGTAACAACACCAGATTTTTTGGAATTCGGTTTCTAGCATGCTTTTCCAAGCCTTTCCCCACCCCTTTCTAATAATATGACAATTAATTTTGAAATTATATAATATTGTTAATAGTGTTATATGAACCTACAGTATATTTTTTCTGTTAATTAGTTTAATATATTTTTTAAAAATATGATTAGGAACATTTGGCTAGCTAGGCAGTGTTTCTCAACCTTGGCAACTTTAAGACGTGTGGACTTCAACTCCCAGAATTCCCAGCCAGCATGCTGGCTGGAGAATTCTGGGAGTTGAAGTCCACACGTCTTAAAGTTGCCAAGGTTGAGAAACACTGAGCTAGAAGCCGGTTTGCTCATTTTCCATTGGAAAATACTGTGAAGCTCCCTACAACCGGGTAAGATCAAGAAAGCAAGAATTATACAGACTTCAATAAGGTGTCTTTAATGCTAGGATCAGAGGTAAATGCAGAATCTTGGAAGCTGCAAAAGGCATTTCCAACCCTCATTCATTCGTTTCTTAAGGCAGAATCTCTCAGAACGTTTTGAATAGTTTCTTCCCAGACTTCTTACTACCTGGACTTAATGTAGTTGCTGTTTATGAGAGAGGATCTCAAGAGACTTTCCTTTTATTTCTTGGTCTAACAATTTTATGTCTAACATTCCTTCCATTGCTCTCCCAGCACCCCCATAATCTCTCACAAATACTAGCATCCTGCTGGATCCCCTTGATCCAACATCTGCTTGTCTCTGCAGCAGGAGGAAATGAAACTGATATTTCTAGTGAGGACACGTCCTCGACAAATGGTAACCAGCCTGCTTCAGCACCAAGGCAAGGAGGAGGGGTGGATGATCCTGCAGTAATGCAGATTACATACTGTATGTCTGAAGGAAGCCAGCGTGTAGTTCTCCTGAAAGCTATTCTCTATTGATGTAAGGATTGCCTACCTTAATAGACTCAGACTCACAAGCAGGAACTTATTGATATCTGATTTATTAAAGAATAGTATGCAAATACAGAGAAAGCTGAGAATGAGCAAAAGCGCGGCAAATACAAACTAAAAACCCTCGGCTCAAATGTAATCCCTCCCCTCGCCCTGCCGTTGCAAACTCCCCCCCCCCCCCAGGTGCTGGTAACCGTTTCTGCTGATGTCCTGGGAAAGGAACCTTGAACATACAAGATAACCCAAACACATTCCAATCCAGCTGCTAACATACAACAATCCCACGAGAGGGAATCCTTCTCCCCTCCCAGACAAAACACGCATCAGCCAAATGACATGCGAAATGTTATGATGTAACGGTAACATTGGAATGGTGAACATGACATACCGCCCCCCCCCAAAACACTAAGGAGCAGGTTTCAGAGGATAAGCCAGATGAAAGCGTCGAACTAAAACAGGAGATTGAACATCATGGGCAGACACCCACTCAGGGTGGGGAAAGTGTTTCCACTGAATGAGGTACTGCAGGGTGCCACGAAGTCTGCGAGAATCAAGGACCTCCTTCACCTCAAAATGTTGCCCGTCAATCATGATCGGAGCAGGAGGTGGGGGTTGCGGATGCCAATGATCGGAGTGGTTGACAGGTTTGAGCAAACTGCAATGAAAAACAGGATGTAAACGCTTCAGATTGTGTGGCAAATCCAGTTTAAATGTGACAGGGTTCACAACTCCCACAATGGGAAAAGGACCAACAAACTTAGGAGCCAACTTCTTCGAGGGCTGAGGGGACTTAATGAACTTGGTGGAAAGGTAGACCTTATCGCCAACTTTAAAAGCAGGTTGAAGGGTTCGTCGCTTATCAGCGTGCAGTTTATAGGCAGATTGGGCATCAGCCAACGCCTGTTGAATCACTGGCCATGAATCAGCCAGTTGAGCAGCCCAATCAGAAGCAGAGCAGGGCTGCATGGGGGGTTGAGGCAACTCAGGAATGGGAACAAAATCCTGGCCAAACACAGTACAGAAAGGGGTGTGCCCCGTGCTCTGATGGACGGCGTTGTTATAAGCCACCTCAGCAAAAGGTAGCAGATCAACCCAATTATCCTGCTGATAATGCCCTCAGAAATTGCTCCAGGGTCGAATTAAGAGCCTCCGTAGATCCATCAGTCTCTGGATGCGACGCAGTGGACAACGCCTGCTTGGTGCCCACCAGCTTCAAAAATGCCTTCCAAAATTGAGAAGTGAACTGTGTCCCGCGGTCTGTGATCAAGCGGGAGGGGCTACCGTGAATCCGGTAGATGTGGATTAGAAAAAGGCAGGCCAATTGCTGTGCAGACGGAATAGAAGCACATGGAATGAAATGGGCTTGCTTGGAAAAGTAGTCCTTTACCACCCAAATCACAGTCTTTCTCTGACTAGGAGGCAAATCCACAATGAAGTCCATAGAAACCTCCTCCCAGGGATGGGAGGGGCTGGCCACCGGCTGCAGCAGCCCTTGCGGTTTGTCCCCCTTCCGTTTTGACATGGCACAGACAGGACAAGAAGCAACATAACTTTTAACATCACGTCTCAATGTGGGCCACCAAAATTGGTGGTGTACCAGATGCAAGGTTTTGACAAACCCAAAATGACCAGCCACTTTATCATCATGAGACCTAATCAAAATTTCCCTTCGCAAACTGTCAGGGACATAGAGGCGGTTTTGCTTCCAAGCTAAGCCTCTGTCAAATGTAACATTGTCTCTATTCGCTTGCAACCAAGTATCAGATTTCACCTCTAGCAGAAACTGTTGTTGCAATTGTGAGGGAATTGGCGTTCTTCCCCCAGCCAGTGAAACTGACGCTGGGGGCAGCTGCGCACGAGTTTGACTGCATGTGACAGCTTGCAAACCCAATTGGGGTGCTGTCCACAGTGTACCCACAACGTCAGGTGTCTGGACCGAATCTTGGGGCAGGCGGGAAAGCGCATCAGCTAGGAAGTTTTTCTTGCCCAGAATGAATTTCAACCTAAAGTCAAAGTGACTGAAAAATTGAGCCCAGCAGATCTGCTTAGGACTGAGCTTATGGGGTGTGCTGAGCGCTTCCAAATTTTTATGGTCAGTCCAAACCTCAAAAGGACATTTAGCCCCCTCTAATAGGTGGCGCCATGCCTCCAAAGCAGCCTTGACTGCAAAAGCTTCTTTCTCCCAAACATGCCACCGCCTTTCTGTCTCTGAACATTTCCGGGACAGATATGCACACAGCTTCAGGCGGTTGTCAGCATCCGCTTGCAGCAAGAGCGCTCCAATTGAGAAATCGGAAGCATCCACTTGAACCACAAAGGGTTTAGTGGGATCAGGGTGCTGAAGAATGGGTTCAGCAGCGAACAGGCTTTTGAGTTTGTCGAAAGCCAACTGGCAGTCAGGTGTCCAATTGAGCAATGCCCCCGGGTTGTTTACCTTACGTGTGTCCCCCAACCCCTTCGTACGTAACAAGTCAGTGAGAGGCAACGCAATTTCTGCGAACCCCTGGATGAATTGGCGATAATAGTTGGAAAATCCCAGAAAACTTTGGAGCTGCCTGCGGGTGCGCGGGTGCTCCCACCCCAAAATGGCTTGAATCTTCACAGGATCCATCTCGATGCCCTTGTCAGAGATCCTGTACCCCAGGTAGTCAAGCTGAGTCTGATGAAATTCACACTTAGAAAGCTTAGCATAGAGCTCAGCCTTTCTCAGTTTGCTAAGCACCTGTTTCACCAAGCGCTCATGTTCCTCTTCCGTTTCAGTATAAATCAAAACATCATCCAAATAGACCAGTACACCCTTGAACAAATGTTCATGTAACACTTCATTGATCAATTGCATGGACACCCCTGGTGCCCCCGCCAACCCAAAAGGCAAAACTTTATACTGAAAAGAACCCAGTGGACAATTGAAAGCAGTCTTCCATTCATCCCCCTCCCGCATGCGGATGCGAAAATAGGCTTCCTGCAAATCCAGCTTAGAGAAGATCTTCCCCTTAGCCAGATGTGCTAACATGTCTTTTATTAATGGCAGAGGATATTTGTTCAATATTGAGACCACATTTAATCCGCGGTAATCTGTACAAAGTCTCAATGTCCCATCCTTCTTCGCTCGAAACAAGATGGGGGCACCCACTGGCGAATTTGCTGGTTCAATAAAACCCCTGGCCAAGTTTTTGTCCACAAACTCCCTCAACGCCGCCAGTTCCTTTTGAGTCATGGCATAAATCTTTGGTTTGGGCAGTTGAGCATCGGGGACCAACTCTATCGCACAGTCAGTTTTTCGATGGGGTGGGAGTTGGTCCGCTTCTTTTTCACCAAACACATCCGCAAAGCCCTGGTATTGCTCCAGCAAGCCCTCCAGTGAGGTGACAGCAAAATGCAGGGTTGCTGCCACCGCCCTCCCCACTGCAGCCTTTGGAGCGTCGTCCTCCCCAGGGGCTTGATAGAAACCATCCCCAAAAGTCAAAGTCCTGTGTACCCAATTTATATAGGGGTTTTGCTGGACCAACCAAGGAATCCCCAGAATGACTAAAGGATGCCCCACAGGGGCCACCACAAACGGCAGCCCCTCACGGTGGCTGCCCATTTGCAATGCCACCATGCCCGTGTAGTGGGTGACTGGTTTCCCCCCCGCCGTAGAACCATCCAGCTGGGTGAAAATCATGGGACGTTGCAGTGGAAAGCTGGGCAACTCCAAAGCAGCCACCATGTCAGGGTGCATCAAGCAACGCGAACACCCCAAATCAATCAATGCCCAAACTTCAATGGTTCTTGTGCGGGAGCCTAACTTCACGTTCACATTCAGTGTGGGATAGTTGGCACTCACCGAAACATGTTTGCGCCCATCCTCCACCACCTGCCCACAGGCGCTCCTTAGAGCAGGTGGCTGGCGTTTCCCGCTGGCTGGTGTAGCTCAGGCTCCCCCTCGCCCTCGAAGTAAGGAACCTCCTCCACTTCAGTTTCAGCCATGGCTGCCTTCATTTTCCTGGGTAGGGAGGGAGATTTCCCCGTCGGCTTTCCCGAACGATCATCGGACTTGCCCTTCGGGCACGCTGCCGCTCGGTGACCTTCCTTTCCACATTGGAGGCACTGCCCTTTCACATAGCGGTGCTCCCTCTCCTCCTCCCAGGCACGTTGACTGGACTTTCCAGTAGGCGCCGCAGGGTGGGAACCCTTGCTGAGCCCGGAATATCTCATCCCCTTCCTGTGAGCGAAGGTTTCATGGGCATGCTCAGCCTTCCCTGCCAACTGTATCCATTCATACAGGGTATCTGGGTCGTCCCTACCAAGCGACCACCTCAGGACCTCCGTGTTCAGACCGTCCTTAAAAAGTTCTATTAAGATAGATTGGGACCAATCCTCAACCTTCCTAGCCAGTGCCTTAAATTCCAGAGCATAGTCTGCCACCGATCGTGGCCCCTGGCTAAGCTCCCTCAGCGCCCGTTTTGCCCTTTCTTTAGCTAACGGGTCTTCAAAGTGTAGCTTCAATGCCCACAGGAATTCTTCGAACTCCTCCAGCTCAGGGGCATCCGTTTGACATAACTGCACATACCAATTGGCAGCCCGCCCCTTGAGCTTAGTGGCAATGGCATTAATCTTGGCTCTTTCTGAATGAAAATACGGTTCCCATTCATCCATATAACTCCTTGCATTAGTAAGGAAGAACGATAGCTTAGTTGGATCTCCATCAAATTTGACTGTAAAGTCCTTAACCCCCACTCCGGGCGGTCCCTTCGCCACAGCTGCGATCTGACTTACTTTTTGCTCCCAGGGATCTCCGGTCTTGAGAGGGGGACCTTGAAATTCTCACTCTCGGTGCCCTTGCCTCCTCTCTGCGCCGGGTCCTACTCCTTTCCTCCGAAGAAAGTGGGGGCGAAGAAGGAGACGAATGCCTATTACTAGACTCCTCTCTCCTCCTCTCCCGGGGACCCCAGTCCCTTGACATTTTCTGAAACATACATTTTAGTGACTCCAATTTGGCCTCCACCAGTCTTATACGGTCAGGGGTTTGGGAATCCTCCTTTCCCTCCTGCCTCACCACAGTTGGGGAACTCGGGTACCGCTGTTTCTAAGACGTTTTGGACGTCCCTGGTAGGGGTCCCTGTGATTCATCCCAGGTGACCAGTTCGCCTGGCGACTCGCCGGTCGGTTCAGGGGCTCTTTTACCTCCAGCCTCCTCTTCTCCCAGGCTGGAGACACCTCCCGAATTTCTGAGAGCTCCCGAGTAGGGACCCTCTCTGTTCTTCTCACTGTGGAGTCGGGTTCCCCCTCGCTTGATTCCTCGCTTTCCGTGGTTTGGGGATTTGATTTGCTCATCGCTAGCACTTCTCCCTCACAAATAAATCTGGAAAAGGGCTAACGGAAATTTTTTTAAGATTCTCAGCTTTATGTAAGGATTGCCTACCTTAATAGACTCAGACTCACAAGCAGGAACTTAATGATATCTGATTTATTAAAGAATAGTATGCAAATACAGAGAAAGCTGAGAATGAGCAAAAGCGCGCCAAATACAAACTAAAAACCCTCGGCTCAAACGTAATCCCTCCCCTCGCCCTGCCGTTGCAAACTCCCCCCCCCCCCCAGGTGCTGGTAACCGTTTCTGCTGATGTCCTGGGAAAGGAACCTTGAACACATGAGATAACCCAAACACATTCCAATCCAGCTGCTAACATATAACAATCCCACGAGAGGGAATCCTCCTCCCCTCCCAGACGAAACACGCATCAGCCAAATGACATGCGAAACGTTATGATGTAACGGTAACATTGGAACGGTGAACATGACAATTGATTACAGTGGGAAAGGAAATAATACTGAGTGTCAGACTTTAATACTCAGTGGGCCTAAGTATTACACTCCTTGTGGGATCTACAGATCCAACATTTCCTGTGCTATTCTAACCTCATGAGATATGGATCTGGAATCTCATTGATCAGGCAGCAGTAAACTCTTACCGTTTCAGTATTTTCCTACAGGCCAAAGTTAAGTTTATTGCTTTATAGCAAGTACATGCTCCAGGGATTGACTCACAATATAGTAGAAATGCAAATGAAGGCTGTTTCCATTCAGCCAGATGCTAGTTGTAGACAGAGATGATATGACAGAATGATTCAATTATGGAATAATAATGTTAAATGAAATGGTCTCTTACATGGTACAGACAGCTGTTGATCACGGACAATCCCATCTCAGTAATGGAGGATGTCAGGAGAGCTAGTACAATCTAGGATCATTGACGTTCCGAGGCTAAACTAGTTGCCAGAGCATTCAAATGGCTGTAAAATGAGTGGTTACAGCTATTTACATGAATAGAGCAATCTTTGTTAGGCAGGATAGATCATGGCTGGGGGATTCTGGGAGTCTATGTCCATTCATCTTAAAATTGCTAAGGTTGAGAAACATTGATCTAGGGAATGCTGGGAACACATGAAGTCAGTATATACTCCAACAACTGCAGTAACATCCATGCAGACATTTGCTTTGGCTTCTTAACAGTCTAGGTTTTTATATTCTAAAGACAGAATCTTTAGATTCTAATGGATTATGTGACCTTGGAATATTCAATTTTTGCATTCCCATTCTCACCTGTATACAGATTGTTGAACCTAAAATCCTTATTTCTATAAGCTTTGTTTCGCTTCCTCCCAAGTTAGTCTTTTCATTTTACTATCAATAGCACTGTTTCTTTTTCTGCTTCTGTGATCTCAGTAGCAAAGGAATTTTTAAGTGCGTGTAGCTCCATTATAATGAAAAACTGTTCATGCTAAAGTGCAAAATGCAGCTCTTGTACCTTGAGATTTCCCACAGCACACACACAGGAAGATTTTTCATAGCTGAAGACAAGGCACAGAGAGGCTACATTTGTATGCCTGGTCACCAGGCTCCCACTCCATAATTTCCTAATAGTAATACTTGCTAATTATTAATGTCAAAGGTTCAGTGCATTTCAGCTCATGGTACCAAAAAGCCGCCCCCAAGTTGAACTTGACTCTTGATGCTTCCATGGATGCATCCAAGCTGTTTTTGTGGCAGCAATATGGAAATGTTTAGCCATTGCCTTCTTGTGAGATATTTTTTCAACTTCCCAGTCTAGCCGACAGTCTTTAATGTCCAGGTAGTTTATCATCCCAATGCCAATCCTGCTTATGTTTTTTGAGATCAACCAAGTTTGGCTAGGTAACTTTTTAAAAATAATGGATGGATGGATTGATTATTTATTTATGATCTCAATTTTTACTGTTGCCTGTTCATACACAACTCAGGTTAAAAACTGGATAACAATTTAAAACAAAATTCCAACAGTTGTACCAGGGGAAAAACCATATCATTCCATCTCAATCATGCTCACTGGTGGATATCCCAAACCTCCTAGTCCAGTGCCAATGGAAAGAACCGGGTCTTCAGCACTCTCTTGAAGAGAGGCAGGGTCAGGACTGTGCAGATCTAGGGGGAAATATTCCAGAGGGCAGGGGCAGTCACAAGAAGGTGTGCCTGCTGAGTCTCAGAAGGTGGCATTGCTTAATAGAAGGGATTTGAAACTTCCCAACTCCGATGGATTTTTTCAGACAGGCAGACACAATTTATAGAGATATAAAGCTGTGTGCCAGGTAGGGCTTTATAGATGACAACCAGCACCTTGAACCGTACCTGGAAGCCCACTTGTAACCAGGACAGCTTGTGTAGTAGAGATGCTACATGGATCTACCCAGCATGCCTATAACTACTTGCACTGCCACATTGTGGACCAGCTGTGGCTTCTAAGTGGTCTTTGATCCCTGAGGAACTCTGCAAACCAGGCCCTCAGGCTAAATCTCTCAGCCGCCTGCCCCACCGCAACACTGAAGAAAGGAGAACTACCATAATGTTATGGATGATGGGAATGACGGGAACAGGACCGTTGACACTCTCTCTCAGCCCTAGGAAGAAGTCAGTGGCAAACCACTTCCAAAAAGATTGCCAAGAAAACTGCAGGGGCATTGTCCCTTGTAGTCACTAGGAGTCAATGTTGACTCGATGGATCATAACGTAACAGGTGCAGGATGTACTTACCAATGTGACGAGGACAACAAAAACAAAAACAATAATGCATGCCATGGGGTGCTTGAAGTAGCAGATATGAAATAGATACGAAATACATGTGACCACTCTGCACAACTGCCTTACCTTAGTACATTTCAGGTTTGTCAGATTCTCTGGGAGAATAAGTGGATGCTGCTAAGTTGGGCTCCGTTATCAGAGGCAGGAGCACAGGTGCGGGTACATGACCTGTAAGATTCTTGAGATCCAGAAATTAATGTCCAATTCATATACTAAAATTCCCCACCCCCTCTGAAATTCCTCACCCCCTCTGTGCTACTAGATTTTGCTCCACCAGGGGTGTCCACAGGGTATGATCAAAAAAATCAAGATGGCGGCTGTGAGGGTGTGGTCAAAGCTCTTTTTATGTGTGGGTGGGTGAGCGAGTGGGATCTCTAGTTGTCTGGCTCTGACTGCACTGACTGCAGGATGCTTTGTTGGATCAGGTGAAAAACCCAGTGGCTGCATTTTCTCAACACCCTAAATTTGGCCCTGATACCCCTGGTTAGATTTTTTGTGCAGTACAGGTCTAGTCCTCTCAGTTGATTATATATGGTGCAGTGGATTGTGCAGTTTTGGAAAAAGGGTTCGTTCAGTAACCTTTTGGGGGAGATGGGAGGTAGCAAAATTTGAAAAATAAATAAAATAAATAAATAAATAAATCAATCAATCAATCAATCAATCAATCAGGTTAAGCATGAGCTGACCATATTTCCTTGAGACAAAAATGGGACATTGGGATGGCAAAATGGGGCAGGGCTGGGAGACGGGCTGGATCGGCAGGCAAGAACTTCTCCGGTTTTCTGGGGCTGGGAATCTTCGGATTCCTTCCTTTGCAAGAGGCAAGGCTGGGCTGGAGAGTCTAGTGAACGGTTGTCCCCAACAAGCTGTTCCTCCTCTGCTGTGCTTTGACATTCTTTTCTTCCCGCCCTTTCAAGGCAGGAGCCAATCGGCTCGTCCTTTGATCACTGCCTATCAGCTGATCCTGTTTTTTTCTTTTTAGGTTTCCCGCCAGGTTGAGCTCTGCGGCTTTTTTCCTGCCATTTCTGCTGAGTTCCCCCTCCTTCCACTCAAAGTCAGACTGCATTCTGACAGGTTGATGGGAACTTTCAAATTTTTAAGTAAGGTTTTTAAGAAAACGAGACAAAATGGACATTTATATTAAAATGACTGGACGGTCTGGAAATGTTAAAAAACAGGACTGTCCTGTTCAAAATGGGACGTATGGTCAGCCTAGTTAAGCACGTTGTATGATTATCCACTGCATGGCCACAGAGTGTCCATGTGTCTATGTAGGTAGTCTGTAATGACTATTCGTATAGTGACGGTTTGGACTTAATGACGGTGCTGAAAAAAACAATGTACAACTGGTCTTCACATTTACGACTGTTGCAGTGTCCCTGTGGTCACGTGATCATGATTTGGGTGCTTGGCAACCAGTTCCCATTTACTGTATGACCATCGCAGCATCTCATGGTCACATGATTGTCATTTTGGACCTTCCTGGCCAGCTTCTGGCAAGGAAAATCAATGGGAAACCATGTGATTCGTTTAATGACCATGTGGTTTGTTTAATGACCACCACAAAAAAGTTGTAAAATTGGGTCGGATTTGTTTAATGGCTGCTTCACTTAGCAACCAAAATTCTGGTCCCAATTATGGTTGTTAAGCGAGGACTACCTATATTTATATGCATTTTTGCTCACTTACTTTACTTACATTTTTTTTAAAATTTCCCCAATTATAGGAAATATTCACTCCATATATATTTTGTGCTCTCCAGATACATTTTATGGGTATGCCTATTTCCTGATCTCCTCCCTGCACTTCACAAGCTGAGGAGGCTGCCGGCTGTCATACTACAGGAGCTCAGGAGATACTCTGTGAAACGAAAAATGTGCTGAATTGCCTTGAGGTTTCTGATATCATTAATTTTTAAAGACCTGCCTGTCTCCTTCAGGGCATCCATTGTTATTAGTATTAAATGGTCCACCCAGAATTAGAAGAAGTAAGAAATCTCATCCATATAGACACATGAGAGATTTTACAAGCTATTCCAGAGATCTCGCTGCTACCATTAATGGACAACTTTGCAAACTGATTATATTAATAATGTGCTCAATAGTTAATTGGTGTTCAGTTCAGGAGGCAGAGCAGCAAGTGATGAAAAATAGCTGCTTCTTTTAAGCATTGTACTATTTCATTCAAACGTGCACATGCACGAATACACAGCTGAGATAAAATGCTAAGGGAATGCCAAAAGAACAGAAGGATTTATACTGCATTTTGCATCAAAGGAACGGTTAACACCAGGGGGGGAGGAAACTTTTGCTTCCCTCCTTGAAGCTACTATAATGTGGTTCTCCTCATTCGGATGAGTTTCCTGGAGAGCTTTAAACCCCTGTGTAGACTTGCAGGATCATCGGCTTAAAAGGGTATCTACTCATCCAATGCACACATCCCAGATACTGACCCTGTGGGAGATCTAGAAAGCGATGCTTTCTCCATTGGGGTGCTATCCCTTTGGAACAGCCTCCTCCTGAGTCCTGGATGGTGCCCTCTCCTGCTCTTTCAGGAAGGCTGTTAAAACCAAGCTATTCAGAAAAGCCTCTGAGGATGAAGATCACTGTCTGTAGATGTAGTAGTAGTAGTAGTAATAAAAATAATGAGCTTGTTCATTTTAGTGAAAAATTGTTTTATGATTTAATAATGGAATTTACGTTTATGCTTTGTTGTACAATGGTTGTTTTTAAGTTGTAAACAGCCACAAATCCTCTGGAATGTGGCTATATAGAATTAAAGTACGTAAGCAAACTACCCAACTCACTAAATGCTTTTAGAGAGTCAGTTTGGTGAACTGGCTCAGGTGCGGGGCTAAAAACCAGGAGACTGTGAGTTCTAGACCTCCCTTAGGCATGAAAACCAGCTGGGTGACCTTGGGCTGGTCACTGTCTCTCAGCCCAACCCACCTCACAGGGTTGTAATAGGAGGAAGCATTACGTACACCATCTGGGGCTGCAAAAAATAAAGACAGAATCAAATAAATGCAATATGACTGTATTCTGTTGTATAGTTCACTGGTGCTATACATAAACAAACAAACAAACAAACAAATGCATTGTGACTGTACAGTATTTGATTGTATAGTTCACTGGTGCTTGCCTGTATTAACCACATGAATAAACTACAGCGTTGTCACTTGTTCAACCATGTGATCAAAGCCCTTCTCCCTTGTACATGGCTTATGAACATATCAAAATGGGATGGGGCTTTGATCATGTGGCTGTGGCCACCATCCTGACTTTTTGGGCCCCCTCCCTTTAAAAAAAAATTAAAATTGATTTTAAAATTATTGTTTTAATTGATTGAGGCCTTGAAACCGATGTAACCAGAGTTGCTGAAAGGTTTCTCTGCAAAAAATTTACTGTAGCTTGGGTCAGAGGTACACATCCTAAGAAGCCCATGCTGCATGTGTGTCCTCTCCAAAATCTTGAATGCAATCCCCAGAGCCACGGAAAATTGTAATTTTTAATGCGATGGAAGAGACATTCATTCATTCATTCATTTATTTATTCATTCTTCAAATTTAGTCATCACCCATCTCACTCAGAGAGTGACTCTGGGCGGTTTACAATAAAAACAAAAATAAATAATCATTAAAATACAATAAAAACAATATTCTTAGATAAAAATATTGGGGATTACTTCTATGAATTGTATTTCATTAACTGAATATTCATCATTTTATCTTTAATTACACTAAATCAAATTTAGCTTTTCTCCACTTTTTGGAGTCCATTGTCCAGAGGCCAAGAGTGTCCTTTGGCATAAAAAAAAATCTTTTCCTAGCCATGGCCTAGGCTGCCTTTGACTATAAATGTCTGGACATTATCCTTGTGTCCTATCTGTACAGCATTGTCTTTGAATAATCAGATGCACATATTTATTAGTAATGAAAGAAAAAAGAAAAAGATACTTGTAAAGGAAAAGAAATCCAGCAAGAGAACAGCAAAAACAGAAAAAAAAAAAGCAGAATTTTGAACAAACTCTCCAGGAAGGGGGTCTACGAGCCTGTTACTTAAAGGCTATTGAGGAAAGACCATGATGGGTGTTGCATGATGGGTGTTGTGTTACTTTAATGCCACCACAGGAAAGTCTATCTCTCATGTCATCATGAGTTGTATGTTGTACAGTAAGAATAGCAGGGCTTCCAAAATGTCTTTTAATGTGCACAAAGGCTCTGTTCACATATTCTGAGTGCTGTCATAATTGTATTTTAGATGGTTGTATGACTCTACCATCAACCCTTCCTCTCCATAAGATTATCTCCTACCCCAAGACGGGACCTCCTAGGTGTAAAAATGGCTAATGAAAACAAATGCAGTAGCATTTCTACTCTTGTGGGAATACAACTGTTGTGCAGAGATTTTTGTTATTAAAAATTTCTATTAAGTCAAGTTGAAATATATGAAAGCTTTCAGACCATTTGTGTAAAAACACCCCGGGTTTGTGCTAGAGTGCGCTAAGCTACAATGGAAGCTTTCTAATTAATTGAGGCGGCTGTGGAGATAATGGGTTTATGGAAATAGAGGGTTCCTGCAGGAAGAGACTGTGAGCTACAGAAGCATTAGCCTTAATGGGATTTTCTCGCCTCTCCTTCCCATTACTTGCACCTTATTGCAGCTTGTAAATGTTTTTATTCTTCTTCCATGCCTGTTTGTGGCTTTAAAACTAAGTCTAACTCTTAAACTAAGTTTTAGGAGGTGAGATTGAGGGAGCTTGGTATGTTTATCCTTAAGAACAGGTGACGGGGATGTAACTGCACTCTTCACAGAGATAGGCAAGACCTGTTCTCTATTGCGCCAGAACACCAGGCATGAAATAATGGTCCCACGTTATAGGGAAGCAGCTTCAGGTTGAATGTCAGCAGAAACAGCCTAATTGTTAAGAGCAGTTTGACACAGAGATGATTATTTTACCGTTTGACAGAGAGGTGCCTTCATGCAAATATTATCTGCATGCAGATATAGAAGGCACCCCTCTGTCAAACGGTAAAATAATCATCTCTGTGTCAAACTACCCTTAGGCTTAAGGATAAACATGGTGGTGGGCTCCCCCACACTGGACGTGCAAGGCAGAGGCTAGATAGCCTCTGTTGGGACAACTTTAGCTTGGATTCTCATTCTGAACGGGGGACTGAATTCACTGGGCTGAATGTTCCCTTCCAACTCTAGGATTCAGTAGGTTTTTCCCCATTTGCATCTAGCCACAATCTTTTCCCCACTTGCATCTAGCCCTGGCCACCTCTTTATTTTTGTTATGTTACCCTAATGTTGTCCATCTTGTCTTTAGTCTGCAAGTGAGATAGGTTTGAGACAACCTTAGCTGTTAAAGTTGTGTTTCCCCTCTTCAGCTGACAGGAGCTCATGGCAGTTCCAAGGTATGAAAAATCTGTCATGTTTCACTAGTGACTGGTAGGGGATGACAGCAACTCACTATCTATTGGCCACTTCAGGTTGGTGCATTTCCTTGAGTCCCAGGAACTTCCTTCTGCTACCAATCTTTTTCCCCGTTTGTCTCTGGGCAGAAAGAACTGGATACCCCAATGAGAGCTTTTTTTATGTGCAATGAAGCTTTGGTCACACCATCATGGCTGCCATCTTGACTTGTTTTAACCACACCCTGTGGACACCCCTATCCATCCCACTGAACAGCTATGTGGCAGGGTGCAAGGAGCTACTGGGATTGGAGGATGGCTTAAAGTTTTGAAAATTGTGTTCTCCTGCTTTAATGGCAAACTCCCCAAGTGCCATCCCCACATCCTTTTCCTGAATGGAGGATCATCTCCTGCCTGTTGGTGACATTCAGAAAGTGGGAAGACAGCAGCAACGTCAGAAGGTTTAACCGATTCCCTCTTTAACACACCATGTACACCCAAAATCAGGACAACACCATTCAGTAACAAGCCAAAACAAAGAGATTATATGCTGGTTGGGTATTGGCAATGGAGACAGAAAATTTAGGCTGGTAGTTTTCCGCTGGTTCAGGGACTGGGGGAGAAAACAGTGCAGAAATGCTCTATGAGAATCTGAAAGATCAGTCCATGTTTGACTTACTTTCAGGTAAATGCAGATAATATTATTCCTTTGCAGATGATACACAATCTTTATATAAGGGATTAAAGAAGGTAGGGTGGAACATGAACAAGAGCCCAAGGCGGGTACATTCATACATATATTTCATTATGCTATTCCCTTTCAGGATAAGCAGGTTATGTAAACTGCAGAAAGGGTGTAAGAAATTGTAAGCCAAATAAATTAAATGCATGAAATAAGAAAAGGAAAGAAATCTAAGTTTAGTTTATACCATACCATTCACTATGACTCTCCATGGCCTTCTATCCTTGCAAACCATCCTTGCTTCGCCATATCCATCCACCTCTTCATTTGGTGCCTTTGGGTCTTTAAACTTCTCACCTCTCATCAACTCCAGCCAGTTTCTTGGCCTTCCCCTTCCTCTTGACCCATTCACTCTTTGTTCATACATTTGCTTTTCAATTCAGTCCTCATTCATTCTTGCTATCTCACCTCAACTTACTTTTGTACCTTTCATTCACTTTTGTGTTCCATCCACATTTTTTTCAGCACCCACTTCTTAAGTGTACCCACTTCTTAAGGACCCCCTTCCCACTGCATTCAACATACTTTTATGTTTGTCATTTTGTCATCCCCAATTCTCACTTCCAAATAATAAAATGGGCAAAACCATGCTCTTATATCCAGCTTCACTTCTTTATACAAACATTCAGTCTTCATAATAGATTGTATACTTCCCTTTCTACCAACATTTGCAATTCTTAAAATTTCTGTATTTCCTCTTCGTTAGTAAACTGTCTACCGACATATACAAATTAATCTGCCTGCAGTAGTATTCCTCCTCCGCCTCCTCCTCTTCCTCGTCCATCAAATCAATTATATTCCTAGGTTTATATTTATTACTTTGTCACATGTACGTATGAACAAAAGTATGCTTGAACTATATATTTGAAACAAATATTTGCACATATTTACTAAACAGTTGCCATTCTCATTTATTCTTGGGTCTCTGAATGACTCAATCATATTTTATTTGGTTCTCTCTCATTTTGCCCCCACTCATCCATCCATATCACCTGACTGAATAATCCTTTCCCCTGGATTATTCACTGAGAATGTGCAAAATGTTCACCGAATCTCATCTCTGTTTTTTCTATTATCAGCATTTACTACATTTATTACCAATCTATGGATCCCTTCATTCATATGCACCCAAAATAAACTACTGTAGATGATGTCCATTCATGCTTTCTGACATATTTTAGTGCTTTCATTTATATACAAGCCTATACCTTATTTCCCTGCAGGTATTGATAACTCCACTCCACAAGATCAGACCATCTTCATTTGAAATCCTTCCCCTTTCTCTTAGTTTCTTAGGACACCTATCTGTTTTTCTTTCTTTAATTTCACTCATCAATTCACACTCTTTACCATTTATTTCTCTTACATTCCAATAATTTATATGCAGTATGGTCAACATCAGATGGGCCCATAGATATTGACCTCCAATGACCATCATGGCTGTGGACCACTAGGGCTTTCACATAATGATTTTTAGTAATAAAGAGAAGGTGTAGGCTAGGTTACTGGTCTTAGCTATGGTTACCAGTCTTAGCTACACCCATACCAGCTTCAGCATTACCAGGACAGTACTGGTAAGTTTGCACACATCTTGGCCAATATGCCACAAGTGCAACCAAAGCCCAGTTTTGCTCCAAACAGGCTTACAATATATTATGCAAGCTAGGATGTCTAATGTAGGGACTATTTCACAAGCCAATATAATATTGCCATCACCTTACTAATTCAGTGGGAAATGCATTATACTGATGCAGACTTAGGATGCCAAAGCGGGTACGTGGTCAAAGCCAGACAAGTACCAGTAGCCCAAGCAGCAGGACTTTAGGCTCTACACTCCCACCAAAGCATGTTACTCAGGCAGAAAAGCAAGCTGGGAGGATAGTTACATTCAAAACATAGCTCTAGAATCACAGAATCTGGAGGTCTTCAAGCCTTCTTCCTGCCCCTTGACCAGTGCAAGAGTCCTCAGACCATCTCAGGCCAATAACTGTCCAGCTTTTGCTTGAAAACCTCCAGTGATGAAACACCCACAATTCCAGGAGCAGAGTGGTCCACAGTGAATAGGTTTAACAGTCAAGACATTGCTCCTTATTTCAAGTTTGGATCTCCTTCTGTAAAGCTTCCATGCACTGGTTCTTGTCCTACCTTGAGGCACAACAGAAAGTAAATTCACACTCTCTTCCCTTCATGTACTGGAAGACTGCTATCATGACTACCCTGTAGAGAATAAAGGTGACCTTGATGGAGATATGCAGGAACTGTTGCCTAGGCAAAAGAGGCTGAAGCATATCTCCATCAAGGTCATCTTCCTTACTCTCTTACATCCCCTAAGTCTTCTCTTCTTTAGGCTAAACATACCAAATCCTTTAACTACTCTTCATAAGATTTAGCCTCCAAGCCCTTCATGGTGCTGTTCTCTGCACTCTTTCCATTTCCTTAGCATCCTTTCTATATTGTGACAACCAAAACAGGGCACAGTATTCCAGCTGTGGTCTGACCAGTGCAGCATAGAGCAGAAGTATCTCTTCCCATGACCTCAACATTATACCTTTGATGATGCAGCCCCAAAAAGCTGAGAAGAGGCAAAGACCTTCATGAGTGGTATTAGATGTTAACATACAAACCAAGGGAAGGTAATTGGAGACCTCTTGGTATCCATGTGCCCATAAACACCTCCTTCAGTGCTCATCATCAGATTTCATTTATTTTTAAAATGTTCTTTCAATCATAAATGGAAATAAGAAGGTGGCCTGCTCCCAAAGCAGAACATCAGCTTCTAGCATCCTCTAGATTCCCATGAATGCCCCACAGGCATTCTCAAATAATGAAAATGATGGTAGCTACAGATCAGGACCTTCTTTGGAAATACGTCCTCCTGCCCAGAAGAACAAAGACCTAGGAGCCCACCATGACAGCCATTTTGTGAACAAGAACCCTTCCCTCCCATGGTAGCCATTTAATGAAAGTGTCCACGTATGTTCTCAAATTATCAGATGAGCCCACCAGCCCAAAAAGATGGCTGCTCTTAATTACAAGGCACCAACTGAGAACCAGATGACACCAAGTCTTCCATTTAATCTCTTGGCCACTAGGGGCTGCTGCTGTTCTACTGAAAAACTCCAAAGCTTCTAACCTTATAGCATCTTTTTTGGTTTGTCCTGCATCTTTGGTGCACATGGCAAATTTATTTGCCACAGCTGCCTTCTGCTGCTCCAGCAAGCCTTGACTTCCAACTTTCATTTTCTCAACTCAGACTCCAGACATGAGTCATTTAGGATTTTTGTTGTTGTTTTAAATTTAACCAACAATTGATGTTCCATAGCCAAATGTAGTATGGAATAGTCTTTAGAAACCTAGAATTGTTTTTTGATTTGGGGGGCTGCTGCAGTCATTTGATAAATTCCATATATGTCCTCCAACTTCTGTATGGCTACAGAAGGAAGGTCCTATTTCCCAGATCTAAACCTGGAGAGGAAATGGAAAAAAACTGTCAGCTTTGTCATGTTTGAGTGTATATAACAATTTAACTAAGCTGTGCTGGAATAATGATAATAATCTGTAGAATTTCGTGCTTCAGATTTTGCCAGTTGCAAGAAAAGATGCTCAGTATGTGCGTTCAATTTCAGTTGAAAAAAAATCCACTTTTTTTTATTTGTAATCCCTAAAAAGAGTCTTCCTGGTGGATTTGTGTAATTGGATCTAGGGCCACTGGGATGATGGGAAAAATAGTTAATACAGGTTGAAAAAGGCTGAATTAGATGTATCCCCAGTTTCATAACTCTAATGGATAGGATAGTTTCCAAAGCTTCAAAATGTGGGTTGGCCTGGCATTGACTACACAGATCTTGCAGTGTCACCTTGTACAGAGACAACCACGACTATAAAAATAGTGTGAAACACTCAGTTTTCTGAGAATGTGTTAAGGGTAGCCTTTACATTTATCTTGCCCAAGAATAATTGCCCAATTTTGCTGTCTGCATTTTGATAAATGTCAGAATGATTCCATGAATCTAGACATAAAATATGATGATTGTGTGTTTGTGTGGGGAGGGGAGAGTTTTGATCTACACAACTAGAATGCTCTCAGGGGTATAACTGTATTGCCCATTAGGGTGTTCTATGAAAAGAGACCCCAGTCGTTTGAAAACAGCATCTTAGAGTAATCATTTCAAAGAGCACACCAGTTTCCCCATTATCGTAATCTTCCCGGGATTCTTAAACATTCTTCCGCTGAAGGCAGGCTGGCACATTTCCAGTTCTCTGCAGCTAAAATGGCCAGTGTCACAATCAAATTCCATGCCAGTTCTCTGTGATACTGATAAAGCTCACCCCTCGTAAATCCTAATATGAAACATGTTGGACTCAGAGGGAAAGCAGAGTATCTTAGCACATTTTCCTAGCACTGTTTTTAATTTCTTAATAGTAGGTTTATAGCTGCACATTCCCACATCTTAGACCAGTGTTTCTGAACCTTGGCATGCTGGCTGGGGAATTCTGGGAGTTGAAGTCCACCCATCTTAAAGTTGTCAAGGCTGAGAAACACTGTCTTAGATGATTCCTCTACCATGAATTGATAGCACTAACTTGCATGGCCATTGCGTGACAACAGATGAATTTCATGCGTCTGTTGAGCTATTGTGATTTCCATTGGCACAATGGCTCAGTCCTTTACACAAACTGAACTTCAGAATAGATAACTGACTCATAAAATCATAGGGTGATTACCTTTAAAGCCCTACATGGCATAGGATCCAGTTACTTGAGGGACCACCTTCTCCCAAGAACATCTGCCTGCCCCACACGCTCCCACAGAGAGGGCACATTCCTGCTTCCTCCTTTTAAATCTTGTCATCTTATGGGACCTAGGAAGTGTGCCTTTCCTGTGGTTGCCCTGGTTTTCTGGAATGATCTCTCCCCCCCACTCATATATGACAGGCCCCAACTCAGTTGAGTGGGAATCATCTTCTGATTGCTTTGCTTATGTGCTTGGTTGCTATCTTATATTTTATACTTATATATTGTTTTGTTTATTGTTCTGTGGGTTTTTTTCCCTTTTCCCTTCAATTTATTGTTTGTTTTTATGTTGTACACTACCCAGAGTCACACTGGTTAAGTTGGGTGGCCGAATGAATGAATGAATGAATGTCTTAGAGGTCATCTAGTCCAACTCCTTGCTCAGTGCAGGATCTGCTAAAAGATGGCTGCCCAGCCTCTGTTTGAAAACCTCCAGTGAAGACGAATGTATCACTTTGTGAAGCAGCCTGTCCCAATGGTTGACTGCTCCTACTGTCAGGAAATTCTTCATCTATTTCTCTGCAGTTTCAGCCTGCTGCTTCTGGTCCTGCCCTTTGGGGTGACAGATGTCCTGACTGAACCTGAAAGAGCACACAAATGTTTGGTTCTACTCACTCCAATATTATCAGATAATCAATATTATCATTATATGCATGGTGTACCAAAGGTCAGGACCCCTAGGCCAATCCCAATGTTTTATTAATTTTATTAATTAATATTTTTTTCAATGGAAATGTTACTTAGGAATGTTGAAAGCCATGTGCCAGATGAGTAAGGAAGTGTTTAGAACAGGGGTTCCTGGGACTTCCAGTGGGAGAATGGCAGCTTGAACTGCATCTTTCGCGATCTTCACAGTAGACCGGTCAGTGTGGCAATTTTTTGGGGCTCAGGCAGGATTCCTTAGAGCCCAGAAGTGTTCTCCGGAGCAAGGAGAACCCCAGGAATCACCCCATATGCTCTCTGGACAGCTGGTCACAGCCAGAAGACTGCAAAATGGCGTCTCGCAATTGACTGGTGAGTGATCAGCTGGGAAGTGGGGCTGTCATCTTTTCCCAAGCCATGCTGAAGCCAAAAACAGACTCTAAAGCTGTCCACCCCATTTCTATAATACCAAGTCTTTTTGTTTAAGTTTTACCAAAGAGCGGGTTTTTACAGCAAAGAAATGCGGAATCTCTTGGTGACTTTCATTATTTCTGGATTTTATTAATTTGGTGATTTGGCCTTTTTTATATATAATTTGTAACATTGAGATTTAAAGCATTTTTGTTGCTTTTTTTTTTTTTTTTTTTACTAAAGTGAGTTTTGAGGAGTATAAAATATTTTTTTCTTTTTCGTTGAATCTGTGGATTTGGAATTCTGACCTATTTGCTTCACTTTTCCGGGGGGAACATTTTTTGTTACGACTTTCTATTTTCCTGATTGGTTACACTGAAGATAAAAGGGCTGGAGAGAGTATTCAGTTACAGTTTTAATGGACTTTACCTTCCTGAGGCACTAGAGGGGGCCATAATCTACTGTGGAGAAATATGGAGGAAATTAAAGTGATTTTTAAAGATCTCTATAATGCAGTTACCCAAGTTTTGGACCGTTTTCCAGAATATGTGGAATCCAAATTTTCTCAAAAATTGAGAGGTTGAAAATTATCCTAAGAATAAAGTGGCCTCCCCAAAGAAGAAGATGAGAATTGGTGACTTGGACTTAAATAGTCAAGGGAAGAAATCTGAGTTGTGGAAAGTTGAAGATAGAGGCTTCAAAGGCTGAATGGTTTCTGCAGAACATTTGGACTTTTTAAGGCAGGCTGAAAAATTTGACATTAACAAGAAGAAAGTTCTGTGTACGATACTGAGATTTGTAAATGCCTTGGTTTACTTTGAAGTGGGATAACCGTTTAAATGTGTTTATCAGGATAGTCTTTTAAAGGTTTAGATAAACATTTATGCTGCTTGGAGAACACTTAAATTTCTGGTTAAAGGCTAGTAATAATGCTACTTTTTAAATTATATAATAGTAATAAGATGTTGGTAGGTAATTTTGTTTTAGTTTAAGTGCTTTGTTTTATTTTGATAATTGTTTAAATTTGCTTATTAGGATGACTTTTTTAAAAAGGGTTTAGATGATTGTTTTCATTTTTTGGATAAACAAATAATAGCAATAAGATGTAATTAGGCTATTTTTTTGTTAGTCTAGTCGGTAGTTAGGAGTAACATAGTGAAGAAGGATATTGTTTGTTAGTACTGTATATTAGGTCTATAATTATGTTTGAAGGGTTTTTTTTATGTTTGAAGGGGTTTTTTATGTTTTTTAATTGGGAGGGAAAATCTGTTTTAGAAGGGAATGTAATAATGAGAACTTAAATGCTTTATAGAAATAATGCTTGTTATAATATAAATTGGAGTAAGAGATTGACACTGATTTATGTATATCTTTGTTGTAGGAAGTCAGAAGTCACTTTGCAGTAGTTTGTTTTGTATTTTCACACCTTTTTGTTTTTTTCTTTTTCTTTGTAGCCTCTTTTGTTTCATCCTTTTTAGTTTTTATATATATCTTTAAAATTTAATAAAGGTTTTTTTTTTTTAAAGAACAGGGGTTCCAAACCTTTTTGCCATCACACCTCCCTTTAGTGTAATCTTAATGCACACACCTCCCCTAAAAACCCAAACACTAACATGAACACAAATGAACAATGAAAACAATACAATGAAACTTTGGGAAAAGTGGATTTAATGTAACAATGGAACTAAAAGGTTCTTCGCACCCTCCCTTGAACTCTGTTGGTACACCTTACAGTTTGGGAAACCCTGGTTTAGAACAAAATGGCAGCCAACTGGAACATTTAATACACTGTAATTTATATAATAAATTGTCTATGGGGTCTGACTTTTGGTATACCCTGTGTGTGTGTGTGTATGTATTCACTGGTATGCTGCTCCTAAACATGGAGGTTCCATGAGGCTGGCTGGTACAGCAATGACTATTAATGGTCTTTCCTCTTTGAATTTGTCTTATCTCCTTTTTAGGCCATCAAATCTTACTGATCATCCCCTCCCACCCCCGGGCAGCGGTTCTCAGAAATTATTTCTCCATGATGGGGAGAAATTGTGTCGGTCCATCCAGAATGTCCTGCCTCCTCACCCACTTCTTAGGCAACTACTGGCTAAGTAGCTGATAGAGGCTTTCCAAGCAACTCAGCCTCAGTTTACAAGCCTGCTCAAATTAATCAGCCAATGTTTGCACGGTTTTTCTCAATTACAGGACAGAGCCCTTAACATGGTTGTCATTCCCTTGCTGTCATTGAGTGAGGAAGGATCCGCCAGTGACCAAATGTCCTCAGGGAAGAAGCCTCTTTTCACACAATCACATCAGGACCCAAGCCATGCAGATGTTTTGATGACGTGATGGTGTGATTGAATCTCCGCCTGTTTTTAATCTGTTGTGCATTTAGACAATTTTGCATTTGGTCCCAGTCCAAGCCAGAAACAATGGCTTTAGCAGCAATCCCCAGTTGATTCATACATATAGATCTATATTTGTATTGATCCTCTCTCTCATGGATGTAACAATCTAAAAAAGCCCAACATGAAAGGAAAAAAGGGGTGCGGAGGGGAGAGCTAAACAAGGACCCTTAGTTACCAATTCTTAATATTAGGCAGATTTTACCCATTGGACTGCCAATGTAATGCCAAAATGGCTGACATGGAACTGGAAGTAGCTGATCATCTTATCATAATCCGCAGATTGCTGAAAGGACAGCCCTGGTTCCTAACTCTCTGTCCCCAGAGCCTGTAAGTATGGTGGAGCATCCCCAGGAGGGCCAACATCTCATATCCTGGCTTGTCAGCAGAGATTCTGTTGTTCTCCTCATCCTCTAATATGGCCTGAGAGAAGTGATTTCTACAGAGTCAGCTTTTTGGTTCACCTGTCTCAGTACTAACTGGCTGCAGATTTCCAAGATCTTGCAGAAGTTCTTCCTCTCCTTTTAACTGGGATTTGAATTTGGGACTTTTGCATGCCAAGAATATGCTGCTCAGCTAGGGCCTCCCTTGCAGACACAACAAACATCCATGGTGTGACGTCCAGAGACTTGCAGCACCGATCACCCAAACCATTTCCAAATACTGTACTTCTTTTCTTACCAAGTAAACCAATATGCGCTACAGATTAGAACTATTTCCTATCCTTGACCAGCAGGTGGCAGGCTTGCATCAGGAAGCACCTAGCGCAGCAGCCTGTGGAAGATTTATTAACTTTTCTCAAAGCAGGTTGGGAGGAAATAAAACGGGGAGGGAAAGGGAAAAAAAGGAAACAGATAAAATTCCATTCTCAAGCATTCTTCCTCTCCGTCCAATCATACATATACTCAGTAAACTACATTCAAGAATTGGTGAGCAACCTGGCTAGCTGACCCAAGATATATTCCCTAGCAAAAGAAATAGGAGGCCGGCGAGGGAAGTGGCGGGGGTGGGGTGGGGAGAGGACAGGGTGGTGGATAGTGGGAAAGAGAAGTACCAAGGTATTGCTTGGCTGTCTGGTGAACCGAAAAGCATACGGTTTTGCAAATGTGATTGTTAATGCTTTATCTGACAAATTGTCTTATTGCAGAGCTGCGCGTGACACTCTATTAGGTGATAATAGAATTCTACGCAGAAACCACGGGAGATTGGCTTCACGCATTTAATTTGTAAAACTGCCAGAAACCACAAATCTCTCAAGGGTTTTCTCTGTGATTCTCTCTCTTTTCTCTCTCCCTGTCTCCCTTTCCCATGTACTTCCATTTTATTTTATTTTATTTTATTTTAGTTTCCCACAGAAAACAAGAGGTTGGACGTATCTATTTGTTTCTGCATGTCGATGAGTGCTGGCTAATAGGATTAATGTCTCAAGTTGTATGTGGCAAATGGAACCTTGTTAAGTAGGCCATTATGAGAGTATTATGTTTAAGGTAGAGAGAGAATGCATAGAAAGCAAGAGGAGTGCTGTGCTGGAGAAGTTGTGTTGCTTCTTTGCAGTGAGGGAGCTGGTAGCCGTGCCCGACGGGTTTCAGACTCTTGATATGTGCTCCATGGAAATAGAGGCAGCTGTTCTTGCAGGTGTCCGATCTCAGAGGTCTGGATGTCTCTCGGAGGTCAGGTTTACACGGACAAGAACCTCTCCCTGGTCCTGCCAATATGATTTCTGAGCATGTTGCTGCAGCTCTGCCCTATCTTGCTGGGGGTGGGGGCGAAGAAGCTACAAGGAATTGGTCCCTGCACTGTGATGGTAACGTCCAGCCAGCTCCTAAACTGCAGGCCACAAGGGACAAAACTGATCAAGCCTACTTGATCAATCAATCAGTCTGATGATAGGTACTGCAATGAACAGACTTCAGCCCAAAAACGTTTCTTTTTTCAGATAACAGACACCATAGCAGAAACACGAACAGTACAATGGCATGGACACCAAAGTATTTTTTGAAGATGATGGCAATCTCACGAGACTGTGTGGAATTGAGAATAGGGTTCAGTTAATAGTGGATTGTGGTGGTCTGCGAATCGATCATCAAACAAATCAACCCAGAGTTCTCACTTGAGGCACAAATGACCAGGCTCAAATTATCCTACTTCGGAGGCCATTGAGGAATGGTGTGAAAATTGGTAATCTCATGAAAATTGGGAGTTTTTTTTTTAACACAGGGGTATTGCGGACACCATTGAGGAGAACTGTCAGGGCTTTGCCTCTCCTGGCAAACATGTTACCGTTCCTGAGCCTGGAGCACAGACACATTTGAAATAGTGTCACTAGTCACCTTCAGAGGGCACTTGGAAGCTACAGCTGATCCAGAACATGGTAGTATGAACGATTGTGGGTGTGCCCCAATATGTCCACATAACATTGCTGCTACCCAAGTTACCAGTAGGCTTCTAGAAGCCATTCATGGTTATCTGTAAAGCCCTAGATGGCATTGGGATGGAATATTTGTGGAACTGCCTATCTCCAGTCTAGCTGCCCTATAAGAACTGACAAGGTAGATATGCTCTGGGTCTCATCTATTAAACAGTGCCATTTAATGGGACCTAGAAGGTGTGTTGTCTCCATCATGGTGCCTACCTTCTAGAATAGTATCTCCTCAAGTTCTGTACAGCCTCAATCAGAAATGTCTGCAAGGTATGGTAAAAAAAAAGTCAAGATGATGGTTGTAATAGTGCACCTGAAGCTCCACCCATTTTTTAGGAGCATCACTCTCCACCATTGCTGTCCCCATTAGTTGAGAAATTCAATTTGAAATGTGACTTTGGTAAAAATAGACAGGCAGCAGATACAGTCTGCAGTAAAATTATCCACAAGATGTCTTGAGGATAAAATTGCATTGCTAACTTAGTAAACTCAGTAGGTTTCCTAAATGTATTACGTTACTCACGGTGTCTGTAGGGGGATCAAAAAAGATGGTGGCCACAACCGTGTGATCAAAGCTCCACTCATTTTTCATGTGCATTACAACATACATAAGAAAGGCTGTAATTGTACAGGTGTGGCTGCCATCTTGATTTTGTCGATCCCCTCCCTGTGGACACCCCTGACTTGATTGATTTGATATCCTCCCCACCTGTCTCTGTCATACAAAAATGATAGCAGATGGGCCAAGGAAAGGAAAAGTAAAACCTCTGTGTTCAGAAAAAGTGTATCTCTAACTTGGGCCTGGGGAACTCACGGCCTCCTGGATATTGTTGAACTGTTATGACCAAAAGCTTCTTCTTGCACAGCCATTGATGAGGAATGCTGGGAGTTGTAGTTAGCAGCATCTGGCAGGCCACACCTTCCCTAACCATACAGTAGATCAGCATGGGCAACTCTTTCAAATAGGGATAATGTACTTTCTCCCCATTTTTTTCCTTCAACCTTCAAGCACCACCAACGCAGTAGAGTCCCTTGAGGAAGTATGGCTAGAATATATGATGTTTGGGGATGGGTATAACTTTTAATGTAAAATAGATGCACCTGTTTTAGTGCTCATTCTCAACAGCAGCAAGGAAAGTAGAAAATCATGCCAGCATAATTGAATAATTTACATTGGACTTCAGCAACACCATTTGGGGATGCTCTACTGTAGGTGACCCCAAAGAGGGGCTAGGGGACCAGACAGATAGAAAGACGGCAACCA
The DNA here is from genome assembly GCF_035149785.1 of Candoia aspera. Taxonomy (NCBI): domain Eukaryota; kingdom Metazoa; phylum Chordata; class Lepidosauria; order Squamata; family Candoiidae; genus Candoia; species Candoia aspera. The sequence continues at coordinate 17,517,137 of NC_086153.1, forward strand.
CAACTATGTGATCAAAGCCCTGCTTCCTTTTTGCATGCCTATGAATACCAAATCCATATAGAGTTCATAGGGTTTATGGTTTTGATAACATGGTTGCGGCCATATCTTGACTTTTTTGATCCCCTGCAGAGACCACTGGATGGAATGGGAGGGAGGGATGGACGGATGGACGGACAGACAGACACAAAGGCAAAGAACAGTATTCTGGTAAATTAGCTGATTCCAGGTCTCTGTTTCAGTTTGCGTGGCTGCCACAGTGCATTCCACATTCATTAGCGAATGTTTTGCATAGTATTCTTCCATTACCATACAGAGAACTTACCAGTGCTGTCCATGTGCTGGTGCAATAGGCTGGGAAATTGGGGCTTTCCTCCTCAAGGCAGAGAGGGGCATAATCAGAGACAATAAGCAGCATGTGTGAGTGGTGGAGGTGAGGTGTGATAGATGGTATTGTTACTTTCCCCCCCAAAGGCTGGCTCCCTTGTTCCTCTTTGCCGAAGTTTCTGGCGACAAATTGCTGGTGTCCCTACGTCTCTCTCTGCTTTGATACATAGAACCTTTCAGTCTTGCTGACACTTACATTCATTCCAGGATATCTGATATAGCCCTACAGCTCTGTATTTTTGGAAAATGTAATCATTCTTTTTTTTGCAGGCCATCTGATAAGAGTAGTGATAAACACCATCTCCGAATTGCCTGCTGCTGCTTTGTAACCTTATGTCATGCGCTGCCTACCTCTGAATAACGTTCAGACACTGGGTTGCAAAGCAGGCTCTGGTTTATTTCAGGATAGGTACAACGTTGTTAGAAAAAGCTGAGAGTGACAGGAGCGCGCCGGTGCGGGGTTTAAATACCCCGCGCCGGTCAGCGCCCCCTCGCTCTCGGTCACGTCACCCCCCTTTGTCCCATGCGTTGCCCTGCCATTGGTTGAGGGTTTCTAGGATCGCCCATCCTCAGGTTTTCATTCTTCTGCTGATTGCTTTCAGCTGGGCGATCCCCGTGGTATTGCTGCTGATGGCTTGGGTGGCTCCGTGATCCGTTTATCTATTGTTTGTTAGCCGTTAGTCGTTGTGGGTTGATGGCTACTTAACTTGTACCCCTTCACCTATTTCCTTGTCATTGTCATGAGTGCCATTGCGCTGATTACTTTAGCTCAACGGCACTCATGACATACTGCCCCCTTTCCGAATAGTGTTCTCCCCCGGGTTTCTGGGTTTCCCCCATGGAGCTGTCAAAACGCCATTTTTTTTTTTTTTTTTTTTTTTTTTTTTTTTTCAAAGTTCCCGCCGGAGTAGTTGTCGCCCCTCCCTTTGCACCTCCCTCTACCACGTGCCTTCCCAGGGTGTGTCCATGGTGCGCATGCTCGGGTTCTGACCTGGCGTGCGCATGCTCCAACCACACCCTGTTTGTTTGGCTCAGTTCGGCGAGGCGAGAGGCGTGGCTGGTCGGGTGCTGCTCAGCTCCAGGTAGGGCCCTTTTTTGCTTATTTGGAGTGCGTCGCCTTTGTTGTGTCTCCTGGGCGTTGCCCCCAGGTTGCCCTGTTGACTTGCTTGCCACTCCCCCGCGGCCAGGGGGCGGGGGGAGGGTGCTGGCGATCGTTTGTCACCACCCCGTGGGCCCGGGGCGGGGGGAGTGAGTCCCGGGGGGGGGAAGGTCCACCCAAGTCGCGGGCTTGGGGGGGCCCCTTCCCTTGGGGCACGGGAGGCGGGGGGAGGCCTGCGGGGGGGGGGGTTGGTTTTGCTGACCTTGATTGCGGTTTGTCGGGGTATGCCCGGTGGAATGCTTTGGTCAGGTCAGGCGCTTTAACGTTGTGCGCCGCCACCCATTCCGGGTGGGGGAAGTGTTTCCACCTGACCAGATAGTGTAGGGTTCCTCGTTGCTTGCGTGAGTCGAGGATGTCCCTTATCTCGAAGTGGTGTTGCCCGTCGATCATAAGCGGTGCGGGCTGAGGCGTGCTTGGGTGCCATCGGGAGGTGGTTGCCGGTTTTAGGAGGCTGGTGTGGAACACCGGGTGGAGCCTCCGGAGGTTGTGTGGCAGGTCCAGGCGTATTGCTACCGGGTTCACTATTTGCGTGACTCGGAACGGCCCGATGTACTTAGGCCCCAGTTTTTTCGAGGGTTGGGTTGACTTTAGGAACTTGGTGGAGAGATAGGCCATGTCCCCCGCCTGGAACGTCGGTTGTTGGCGCCGGTGCTTGTCGGCCTGCTCTTTGTAAGCAGCCTGTGCCTCCTTCAGCGCCGCCGTGATTACTGGCCATGCTTCCGCGATCTTCCGTCCCCAGTCGCTGGCGTCCACCTGGGGTTCCGGGGGTTGAGGTAGCTCCGGTATGGGGACGAAGTCGCGCCCCGAGACTACTTCGAAGGGGGTTTTTCCCGTGCTCGTGTGGACGGCGTTGTTGTATGCGACTTCGGCGAACGGGAGCAGTTCAGCCCAGTCGTCCTGGTGGTAGTTCGTATAGGATCGTATAAATTGCTCTAAGGTGGCATTAAGAACCTCAGTGGCTCCGTCCGTCTGCGGATGCCAAGCCGTAGACAGGGCCTGTTGGGTCCCCGTCAGCTTCAAGAAGGCCCGCCAGAATTTGGAGGTGAACTGTGTGCCCCTGTCGGTCACCACACGTGCGGGACATCCGTGTAGCCTGTACACGTGGATGAGGAAGAGTTTGGCTAGTTGTTGTGAGGATGGGACTGACGTGCAGGGGATGAAGTGGGCCTGCTTTGAGAAGTAGTCCTTCACCACCCAAATGGCCGTTTTCTTCTGGCTGGGTGGGAGGTCCACTATAAAATCCATAGAGATTTCCTCCCATGGGCGGGAGGGTTCTGCCACCCGTTGCAATAGCCCCGCGGGTTTGCCTGGTGCCCGTTTGGCCCGAGCGCACGTTGGGCAGGACGCCACGTAGGTTTTTACGTCTCGCCTGAGCGCGGGCCACCAGAATTGCCGCCGTGTTAGGTGTAGGGTCTTGAGGAACCCAAAGTGTCCCGCTTGCTTGGCGTCGTGTGACCTATGCAAGATCGCCTGGCGTTGCGAGTCCGGGACGTAGATTCTGCCTTCCCCCCATGCTAGGTCTTGCGCCATCGTTACCTTGTCGGGGTTTGCCAGGAACCAGGGGTCGGTTTTGAGGGCGGCGGCGAGGTCCGTGCGCATTCCCCCTGGTAGTTGCGGTTGCCTTCTTTCCGTCGCCGGTTGTCCCGCCGTCGGCTGCGCCGTAGCGTCGAGCTGCCTCCGTGCGCCGCTTCGGGTGGTCACGGCCATCCCCAGTTGCGAGGCGGATAGGACCGTCCCAATGGTGTCTGGGGCGGGCTCTTCGTCTTGGGGCAGCCGGGAGAGGGCGTCGGCCAGGAAGTTCTTCTTGCCCGGCATGAACTTCAACTGGAAATCAAAGCGGCTGAAGAATTGTGCCCATCGGACCTGTTTTGGGCTAAGGCGTCTAGGCGTTCGTAGGGCCTCGAGGTTCCGGTGGTCCGTCCAGACCTCGAATGGTTGGGTGGCTCCCTCGAGTAGGTGACGCCATGTTTCTAGTGCCGATTTCACCGCAAAGGCTTCTTTCTCCCAGACGTGCCATCGCCTCTCTGTCTCGGAGAACTTCCTTGACAGGTAGGCGCATGGTTTCAGGAGCCCCGTGGAGTCTTTTTGTAGGAGGATGGCTCCCAGGGAGAAGTCTGAGGCGTCGGCTTGGACCACGAACGGCCGTTCTGGGTCCGGGTGCGCGAGGATTGGCTCCGTCGTGAACAGCGCTTTCAGCTTGTCGAATGCGGTCTGGCACGCGGGAGTCCAATTCAGCACTGTGCCTGGGTTCTTGGCGCGTCTGGTGTCCCCCACCCCTTTGGTTTTGAGGAGGTCCGTTAAGGGTAGGGCTATCTCAGCGAACCCCCGGGCGAAGGACCTGTAGAAATTCGCGAATCCCAGGAAGCTCTGTAGTTGCCGTCTGTTGCGGGGCCGCTCCCAGTTTAGTACCGCTTCGACTTTTGCGGGGTCCATCTCGATGCCGTCCCCGGAGATTCGATACCCCAAATAGTCTAGGCGGTCTTTGTGAAACTCGCACTTTGTGGGCTTTGCATAGAGCTGCGCCCTTCTGAGCTTGTCGAGGACTTGCCTGACTAAGGTTACGTGTTCCTCGTATGTTTTTGTGTAAATAAGGACGTCGTCGATGTAGACCAGGACCCCTTTAAACAGATGTTCATGCAGTACCTCATTGATGAGCTGCATGAACACCCCAGGGGCCCCCGCGAGTCCGAAGGGCAGTACCTTGTACTGGAAAGCGCCTAGGGGGCAGTTGAACGCCGTCTTCCATTCGTCCCCCTCCCTGATTCGGATGCGATAGTACGCCTCGCGCAGGTCCAATTTGGAAAAGACTTTGCCCGTGGACAGGTGGGCGAGCATGTCCTTCACCAGGGGTAAGGGGTATTTGTTGGACAGGGAAGCCGCGTTTAGGCCCCGGTAGTCGGTACAGAGCCGTAGGGTCCCGTCTTTCTTCTCCCGGAATAGGACGGGGGCTCCGACCGGTGAGCATGCTGGCTCTATAAATCCCCTGTCTAGGTTTTTATCGATGAACTCCCGGAGGGTTGCCATCTCCTTCGGGGTCATCGAATAGATCTTTGGTCTAGGTAGGGGGACGTCGGGCAGTAGGTCGATTCGGCAATCCGTCTTGCGGTGGGGGGGTAGTTGGTCTGCCTCTGCTTCTCCGAAGACCTCGGAGAAGTCGGCGTATTGTTCCGGTAGGTCTGCAGTGGTAGCGGCGTTGTCTTGTGTGGTCGCCTCCGCTCGTCCTACCGTGGGGTTGCTTTTGCCAGCTGGAACTGGTGCTCGATACTCGCCGTCGCCGAATGTGAAGGTGCGGGTCGCCCAGTTGATCCGCGGGTTGTTTTTCGCGAGCCATGGCATCCCCAGGACTGCAATGGGCCGTCCGATGGGCGTGACTACGAACGATGTGCGCTCGGTGTGAGTGCCCATTTGCAGGGTGACCGGCTCGGTTTGTAGCGTGGCTGGTTTCCCCCCCGCTGTGGAGCCGTCCAGCTGGTGGAATGCCAGCGGCGTGGGGAGGGGGAAGCAGCGGAGTTCGAGTTTGGCGACTAGGTCGGGGTGGATAAGGTTTTTTGAGCACCCCGAGTCCACTAGTGCCGCGGCCGTGGTGGCTCCGTTGCCGGCAGAGAGTTGAATTGCTGCCAATATTACGGAGCTTTTGTCGTTTCGTTGAGGTGGTTCGCGTTGCTGTCCCGCCGCCTGCCTCGCCACGCGTTTCAGGGCAAGCGGGGAGCATTTCCCGCCGGCTGGTCGGGGTCGGTATTGTCCTCTTCTCCCCAGTAAGCGTCCCAGCCCTCTTCCGGTGTCGCTGTGGCCACGGTCATTCGGCGGTGAGGGGGCGGCCCCGGGTTGGGTGGTTTGGGGCTAATTTTCGGGGCGGGCTTGGGCGCGCTGGTCGGCGGTCGGTTGGCGAAGCAGTCCGCCGTCTTGTGCCCTAATTTGCCACACCTCCCGCAGGGCTCCCGGTTGAACTTCTTTTTAGGGTATATGGGGCCGGCCATCCCCCCGTGTGGTGCGGGTACCTTTTTCCCGACGTAGTTTGTGTCTTCCGTGGTTGTCATAAGGAAGGTGCGGTGCGCGTGTTCGGCTTTCCCCGCGAGGTGGATCCACCCGTGTAACGTTTCTGGGTCGTCGCGGTAGAGGGCCCATTGGAGAACGTCGCGGTTGAGCCCCTTTTTGAAGATTTCCAGCAGGGTGGTCTCAGACCAGTCGCAGACCTTTCCCGCGAGGGCTTTGAACTCCAGGGCGTAGTCAGGGACCGTGCGTGCGCCCTGTTTAAGTCTCTGGAGTGCGCTTTTCGCCCGTACTTTGGCTAGGGGGTCTTCGAAATAGTTTTTCATCTCGTTGATGAAAGCAGGGAAGGTGGCGAGGGCGGGGGAGCTGGACTCGTACAGTTGGACGTACCAGTCCGCCGCCCTGTCTTGGAGTTTGATTGCCACGGCGCCGATCTTGTCGGCCTCGGAGTCATAGGAGTGTCCGTGCCTCCCCATGAACTCCCTAGCGTTGGTGACGAAAAACGAGAGTTTTGAGGGGGTCCCATCGAAGAAGATGGGGAAGTCCTTTGGGGCCCGGGCGTTTTGCGCGGCCCCGCCTCTCGCTTCCCGGGATGTGGTGTCGGCCTCCTGTGCCGTCTGCTGGCTTTCCGCTGGCTCGTGTGGGTTCGGTGCTTCGCTCGGGGTGTGGGCTTGTGCGGGGACGTCATTGGGTGGCGCGGGGGGCATAAGCGCCTGGAGCATGGTCCGGAGTTCCGTCAGCTGAGCCCGCATGGCCGCGAGTTCAGCTCGTGCCTCCTCGTCCACAACCCGCACCGCCGCTGGGGCCGGTTCCGTTGGCGCGTCCTCGGGGGGGGGGGGTTCATCGTCCCTCCGCCGCGGGTCCGCTTCCTCCTCCGTCTGATGGGTGTCTCCGTCGTCCTCCTCCGTGTCGAGCACCGTGGGGCTGTCGCTCCACGCCCGTTGCTGGGGTGCGATGTGGGGCGCGGGGTCCTCCGCTGGTTTCGGAAGTCGTGCTGCTCCCTCCCGCGGTCGGGTTGCCTCCGTCGCCATCTCCCCTTGGGGTTGGAGCTGAGGCTCGGGTCGGGTGGGGCGGGCGTCCATGGCTCCGGGGGTCCGCGGTGCCTCTGGCCTCGGTCGGTCCTCCTCTGTCTCTTGCCGCGCGGCTCGCCCTCCTTGCCCGCGCCGTTCCGGCCTCATCTTGCTGGTCTTCTCGCCGTCTACTCCTCCCGCGGCTCGTTGTCGTCCGGTGGGGCTCGGCGAGGCTGAGTTTAGGACTCTCAGCTTTATGTCATGCGCTGCCTACCTCTGAATAACGTTCAGACACTGGGTTGCAAAGCAGGCTCTGGTTTATTTCAGGATAGGTACAACGTTGTTAGAAAAAGCTGAGAGTGACAGGAGCGCGCCGGTGCGGGGTTTAAATACCCCGCGCCGGTCAGCGCCCCCTCGCTCTCGGTCACGTCACCCCCCTTTGTCCCATGCGTTGCCCTGCCATTGGTTGAGGGTTTCTAGGATCGCCCATCCTCAGGTTTTCATTCTTCTGCTGATTGCTTTCAGCTGGGCGATCCCCGTGGTATTGCTGCTGATGGCTTGGGTGGCTCCGTGATCCGTTTATCTATTGTTTGTTAGCCGTTAGTCGTTGTGGGTTGATGGCTACTTAACTTGTACCCCTTCACCTATTTCCTTGTCATTGTCATGAGTGCCATTGCGCTGATTACTTTAGCTCAACGGCACTCATGACACCTTAACATTCCCTGATCTCTGTGGTGCAAATGTTTTCCCATTCCTGCAGGTTAAAACTGACATTGGCAGCTGCATGAAAGATGTCAGGTTGTGAACACCTCTCACTTGCTACGTTCATATAGCACATTTAACCTGGTTCCTGAAATAATCCATTTTCTGGCTGCAACCAGAACATAGGACCATCAATTAGGCAAACCAGCTGAGCCAAAAAAAACAACAACCCCAAACCCCCAAGTCTAACTTGTTTTATGCAGCTGACTTGGGTGTGTGCATTGTGAGAATATAATCACACTGTGCTTGGGGTTTTGGGTGATGAATTTGGGCAGGACCTCTGAACGATCTTTACAGGGCAGTGCATTACTTTTCAACCTGCCTTGGGTAGGATCCTAAGAGCAATTGGAAGCTGTTCCTGTAAGAGGAGCTCCATTGGATCATATCAATAACCCGCACAATTCAATATTCTTTTTTCTGAAAAGGATAATCCAAGGTGTGACTGCCAGCAAGGGGGATGAGAGGAAGGACATGATAACCCATGCATAACTACACCAGCAAGCAAATGTCACATCTTACACACTTGTGTCAGACACTGGAATGTAAGTATGTAAAGGCAGCATTTCTGTGATGATGTCAGCATTCATGTGACATTTTTGCATCATCACAACTTGCTGCAGACCTAGAAAATGCATCAGCAAGTTAGGCTGCCGCTACTATTAGGCAAAATGAACAACTTGTCTCAGGCAGCTGTTTCTAAGAGGTGGTGAGAAACAACTGGAAGAGATAGATGAGTCTTTTGCAGCCTTCCTATGTTCCCTAAACTAGCATCCTGATACAGCCTGGTTTATTTTAACAACAGGTTGTTGGCTAAGCCAAAATGGCTAGCTTCGCCAAATGTAATAAGACATAAATCACGGTTTATAAACTATACTAGCTGAAATTACATATGGTAAGCTATGGTTTCATTTAACTTTAGCTTGCTTCTGGCTTCGCACAGTGTGTAGACCAGTATTTACCATGGCTGCCTGGGGGAATTCTGGGAGTTGAAGTCCACGCATCTTAAAGTTGCTGAAGTTGACAAACACTGGCGTAGATCATGCTATTCTTTGAACATTAGGGTTCGAGAAAGATTCAGTGGCTAGTCCAGTTGATTTCTGTCCAATGGAATGGGAAGGGGGCACCATATGGTTATTCATCTCAGGCCTATGTCCTGGGCCAGGGCTACAGGTAAATCAAGAAGGCATACAACTCTGCACAGAGACATGCTGCCTCTAAATCTGGAGATTCCACTTACTAATTATAGCAAATTGATCTCAGTAGATATTTCTGATTTTACATGATTAATCATGATCATCTCTTGGGAGAATGAAATTTGTTAGCTAACATTCACATGGACAGTCTTTTCTCTGGCTTGCCAGTCAGTTTCCTTTGATGATCCCATACCAGAAATATGGAGGATAAGAATCTGGTGGGGGATTTTTTGGATGTAGTGTACATAAAGAGCTATTGTAGAAGGGAAAAGCTATTCCAAAATGCATTGGAAATGAAGTTGTCCTAGGCAGGGCCAGGACAGTGCCCACATAGGATCTTCTTGGCATTTATACATTGGCCATTTTCTCCCCTTCTCTCTCCCAGTCTGGCTCTTCTCAGCAACTAGGATGGGAAGATTGTCATCAAGTTGGTGTCAACTCTTAGTGACCACACAGATTGATTTTCTCTAGGATGTTCTGTCCCTAAGCTGGCCTTCCAGTCGTGTAACTGAGTCTATCCACCTTGCTGCTGGTCATCTTCTTCTTCTCTTTCCTTCCACCTTTCCCAGAATCAGAGCCTTCTTCGGGGAGCTAGGGCTTCACATACTGTGTCCAAAGTAGAATAATTTGAACCTGGTCATTTGTGCCTCAAATGAGAACTCTGGGTTGATTTGTTTGATGATGGATTTGTAGACCACCACAATCCAATATTAGCTGAACTCCATTCTCAATTCCTCAGCAGGATAAATGTGCAGTGACTTATTTTTGATTGGCCAGTCTGAATGGCTCTCACCTGGATAGGACATCACCCCTGCTGGGCAATAATCCCATTACCATTTTTTTTTCTGTCAAAAGAAGTTTGAACCACTATCTTCAGCTTCCCTCAGGGAAAGTTGCTGGGTTGGACTGGACTGTGCATCCCCGCAGTCACATGATCACAAGTCAGGCACTTGGCAACCAGCTCACAAATATAACAGTTGCAGCATCCCTTGGTCACATGATCTCCATTTGTCACCTTCACTGCTGGCTTCTGAGAAGCAAAGTCAATGGGGAAGCTGGCAGAAGGTTGCAAATGGTGATCGCGTGACCACATGGGATTTGCCTAATGACAGCAACTGGAATGACCACAACTGCTGTCGTAAGTCAGCATGGCCATGTAATGTTGCGCTTTAGGACTATGTTGCTTTGCGACAGAGTTGCCGGTCCCAATTACCAACATTAAGCAAGGACTACCTGTATTCCTGCAGTATAAATGCAAACCATGAAGAACCACATGGGACCTTTTATCACCTTGTGTTTCTATTTGTTTGTTCTCATCTCCAGGAATAAGTTATCTTCCTTGGGATGAATACATGGTTATGTGTACGTGTGTGTGGTACTTTTCCAAGGTGTGTGATCTGTATAGGCAGCATAACATTGAGAAAAAGAAGCTGCTAGATTTTCTTAAGAAATCTAGAGGAAGAATTGTCTCTGAATTCCATCTTCTGTCTGAATTTATGATGAAGTTCTTCTCTTCATCCCCCAAAATGCATTGAAAAAAGTAAAACAAAGCAACCCTCCCAGGAACCTCTTTAATTATCAGCTACCCGCTGTTTGCTGTGGAGTGATTTTTGAGCCTCTGGTGGTGCCCTGGGGCAGGTCTTTCATCTTGCTCTGTCTTATTGGGGCAATAAACAGCAGTTATTTATTTTTCAAATTTCTACCACTGCCCATCTCTCCTGAAAAGGGGACTCTGGGCGGTATGTTTATCTTTAATCCAATTTGGATGCACTACTTTTGATCACCTTCAAATTTAATGCAATTAGTCCAATTTGGAGGCACTGCCTTTCATCACCTTCAAATTTTATGCACTTAGTCGGTACTTGGTAGCTTTCCTTCAGCAACTTCATTAAACTCCATCTGTTGACCAGCAGATGATCCTTCTTCTGTTCCTCCCAACCCGCCTGGCAAGCTCTGGATTCAGGGCATGAATTAACTGCAACTCCCATTTCCCAAAGATTTGGAGGCACAGTCCCACCCCTTGAAATGCAGCAGAGAGTGATGTGTTACCGTGGGGTGTCCAAAGGTTGCTTATTGAACATTCACACATTCGTGGAGCGCCCTGCTGTGCAACTCTCCATAAGGTTACTCTCATGGGCTTGAGTTGGATCCTCCTTGCAACTTTGCAAGCTCAAAGCAAGGCAAGAGTTTGGATGCACCCCTTCTGCTGCTGCTGCTGCTCAGCTCCCACCCTTTCCTCTTCTGCCATTGGCTCCTGCTCCCTCCTTTGGATGCCAGTGCTGCACCTCCCTGCCCGTTTACTGTATCATGGGGGCACCATTACCACCGTCCTCTGTGCTGTTGCAGCCCCATTTTTGACCCCCTTCCTCAGGAGTGTCTGCAGGGGAGTACTTTAGAAAGTCAGGAGAGCTACAACTATGCAGTCAAAGCCCTTCCCCTTTTACACATATAAAAAAGGGGTGGGGGGTTGATAGTCATGGCTGCCATCTTGACTTTTTTGATGCTCCTGCCCTCCCTAACATCACATTGCTGCAATTTAGTGGCAAATGGTCATTCTAGGCTTAATGCATCTCTTTCCTTTTCTTTATGAGAAAAGGCTCAAATGTTTGGGATTCTTTAGCTTAGGATAAACGTGATTGAGGGGGAAGATGATCAAGGTGTAGAAAATCCTACCTGGCATGCAGAAAGTGAACAGGGAGAAGTATTTTCCCCCTCTCTTCAAACTCTAGGACTGGGTGATTGGAAAGAGATTTGGAACAAAACACTTCCACACCACTGCGTGTTATGATGGGTGGGAGAAGGTTCAGTCTTCATCTCTTGCTCGTGACAACCCCGCTGAGAAATCAAATGATGATCCAGCAGGGTGTGGAAGAGTGAACTCACCACCTGGAGTGAGCAGGCATTTCTTCTTCCTCAGATCCAGAGTTTTGGGGCCTTGATTGGAGAGGTGGTTGTATAAAAAGGGAACTGAAAGGAAGCTTGTGTGCGGGTGTGTCCGGGAAAAGAGTGAAGCCCGGAGGAGAGCAGAGTCTCGGGAAAGAGAAACGCCAACCCAAAGGCAGGCGCCTCTGCAGGAGTCTTCAGACAGCAAGAGAAAACTTCAATTCTTGGGGCTTGAAGGCTGCTGAGGGGCAGAGCTGAGAGACGGGGAGGCAAACAGCCGAGTAGACGCTCCAAACCAAACCAAGCCCAGCAGCAGCTCAGATGCAGAGCTGCCCCATTTGCAAGTCTATAAAGGAGTGAAAAGGGTTGTCACGTGCAAACGGACTGAGACTGGCTACAAGTGCTGAAGTTCTGGGGGAAAAGGAAAGATTTAAAGAGCTAAGAAATAGTGAAGTAGAAATAGAACATAGAGATCGAAATTGACAGATTAAATAAGAATAGAAATAGAATAGTTGTAAACTTAAAGTAATAGGAAGATAGAATAAGATAGGAGTTTCATTTTGTATAGTAAAATAGTTTTGTGTGGGGAAAAACAAATACAGTCTTTATTTTTCCATCGTGCTTTTATTACTTTTATAAATAACTCAAGGCAGTGAACATACCTAATACTTCTTCCTCCTCCTGTTTTCCCCACAACAACCACCCTGTGAGGTGAGTTGGGCTGAGAGAGTGTGACTGGCCCAAGGTCACCCAGCCGGCTTTCAGGCCTAAGGTGGGACTAGAACTCACAGACTCCTGGTTTTTAGCCCATTGCCTTCACTCCTAGACCAAACTGGTTCTTTGTGTCTGTATTCTGTACTGTATTGAGAAGAACCCTAACACAGGGGTATTATATTCTTATTTTGAACAAAGCAACCAAAATAACTTCAAGTCCCCTTTAATCCCTCCCAAAAATGTGGGCTTAACATTTCTGCCCCATTCAATGAATGGTGCTATGGGTTTTCGTACAGTAGTCAATTCTTTCTGTGAACCATCCAAAGTCTTTTCCATCTATATCTGAGCCAGCTGACAATGGGCATAGATTTTGCTGTCCACATTACCAGCTCCAGTTCCCTCTGCAAGCCAGAACATCACTAGCCAGCAGGGGAACCATTCACCGATCAGAACATGGCCATGAGGCAATGGTTTTGACCAACGGCTAGATCTGTGTTTTTAGTCACCAACCAAAACTCACCTCTTGCCACCTCCCCCAGTCTGCCTGGGTTTGGAGAGGAACTTCTTTACCAGTCAGATCTTCATAAGATGGAAGATCTGGGTGGTGTGGAAGAGCCACCTTCTTTGTTTGACCATCTCCTCCCCCAGCTTGGGGCTCAGCTGCTGGTCTGGGGGAGGAGGCAGAAAATGATCTGGCAGGTGTGGAGGCAAGAGTACACCAAACCCATGTTTAAAAATAGCCTAACAGCTCAGGTGGAGGTTGTGCAATGCAACTGCCCAACGCTGTTCTGGAAGAATCCTAAACCTGTGCTCGAAGCTGGCCCAAACAACAGCTGACAGGCATAGGAAGGGTTAAACTGTGAAGCAGTACAGCTGTATGCAGTGCAGCTCCCCCTCTGCCCCCACTGATCAGGTGCTATTTGGGTTGATCCAGGTCTTCAAGCTGGATACCCCCACTGCACAAAGCAGAATGACTAGTGGGGTGTGCCTACAACTAGAGGGGAGGGGTTCTTCCTATAGCAGGAAGTGGCTAATTGGTGCTGGTCAGATGCCACCTGCAACATTAACTGATGAACTGCATTGGATTGTACCATGTGGCTTGTTGCCTGCTTAAGGGGAAAACACACACACACACATGTATGTATGTATGTATGTATTGTGCTTGACTCCTGGCCATGGCCTGGACAAGTCCCTTAGTTTTCTTGGCAAGTTTTTTAGGAAGTGGTTTGCCCTTGCCTTCTTCCTGGGGCTGAGAGAGAGGGACTGGCCCAAGGTCACCCAGCTGGCTTTGTACCTAAGGCAGCCTGGTGCCTTAACTCCCACACCAGACTGGCTCTCATATATAGTATATGGTCTGGAGACTAAATCCTAGGATGAAAATTGAATCAAAGAAATATGCTGAGTTTGGAGATGCAGGCTGTGTTTGCACAAATACGCAACTGGATTGGCTAAAAATCTAATGGCTGCATTTGCACTACATCCTAAAATTTATTAAACCTTTGTGGCTTAGCCTGTTGTGTGGACTTAACCTGTTCACTTAATTTATGTTTCAATAGATTGTGCAAACCCAGGAAATGGTTTCATTCAGTAACTAGTTTGAATCCATTATGTGAAGACGATCAATTGTTTGGCTATCTTTGAACATTCAAGGGACTCCCAGAATTCTGAGAGTTGAAGTCCACACATCGCTTTGAAAACCACTGATATAGACAATGGAGCGTATTTGTTTTCCATAACTCCAGGATTGGAACTGAAGCAATGGCTTCAAATTTCCAAGGAAAAGCATGTTGATTAAATGCTAGGAAAGATCTTATTCAAATGAATCATTCAGCCAAGGAAGAAATAGTCTTGGAGAGTAATAGGCTTGTTTTCACTGGAGGTGTTTAAGGAATAGTTTTGTTTTTTTAAGGAAAGGCTGGTGAGTAATAGGCTTGTTTTTGCACTGGGAGTGGGTTGATCTCAATGACCTTTAAGTTACCTTCCAACTCCCTGGTCTTATCCATGCAGGGAAAGGCATGAACGCCCCACAAAGTGCTCAGTGTTATTGGCACACTGCAGCTCTGCCAGTTTACTTCCAGAGGTAGGTAGCGTTATCAATGGACGTGTAAGGTTCTTCTAGAATTTCATTTGTCAAAAGCACAAACACTCTTTGGGCTTTTTAAAGGTTGAAGTCCAAAGATTGCAGAGGAAATAAATGAATGCAGCAGACAGTGTGTAGCTTCCTGCATTTATATAAATGGAAGGAGTGTGGCCAGAGATTCTTAGCATAAGACTTGGAATCTCACCAGGTGCCCTCAAATATATTTGCCGAAGTATAGAGTAAGTGCCTTTCCCCAGCCAGGTGCCCCACAGAAATGTGAGGTGGGGGAAGTGTTCTGCCTGAGGATACTGGGGACCAAAGTCCTCCATATGGAGAAAACCAGACTGGAATGTGTTGTGTTGGCAGGTACGATTACCCACCTCTAAAGCAACCAGATGAAAATTGGAATAAGAAGCTGTTCTCTTGGCCCAGGTCCATAATGGCTTGTTCAAAAAGGATGGGGCTTGCACTGCTACACTGCATCCCCTGTCTTGCCTTTTTGGACTTCCCTCCATGGATGTCATGTTCACCGTTTCAACGTTCTGTTAACATCGTAACGTTTCGCATGTCACCTGTCTGATCCGTGTATTGCAGGCTTGCAGGCTTGCTGGTATTTTTCCGTTTCTCTTTGTTTCTTATCTTGCCACTTAGGAATGTATGTTTGGGTTTGTAACTCTGTTCAAGGTTACTTTCTCAGGCCGATGTAGCGGTTGCTAGCACCTGGGAGGGGGGTGGTTGCTAAGGGGGGATAGGGGTGGGATTGGTTTTGAAGCCAGGGTTTTTAGTTTGTATTTGGCGTGCTTTTGCTCATTCTCAGCTTTCTCTGTATTTGCACACTATTCTTATAATAAATCAGTTATCTTTAAGCTCTGGCTTGTGAGACTGAGTATTTTGGAGTAGGCAACCATTACATAAAGCTGAGAATCCATAAGTATATTTTCCGCTAGCCCCATCCAAGTCTTTGGTGAAAGGGAGTGCTAGCGATGACAGAACCTGGGCTGCGAGAGAGCGAAGGGAGCACAGAAGAACCTGATACCACAAAGGCTATTGCGACCCCGAGCTCCCGAGCTCAGAGGGCAGCCCGCCGGGATAAGCGGGGTATCCAGATGGAAGACCGAGGTTTACCGTCTGAAGTGAGGGGCGCTACAGGGGATGGCTATCGAACCGGGGAGGAAGAAGACTCTGAGGTCGAATCGCCCCAAGCGTCCTGGGAACCGGAGATTCCGTTGTCACCTACAGTCTTGGTGACCATGGGACCCTTGGAAGAACCTGTTACCCCCGCCCGCATAAAAGCACTAGAGGAGAAAATCGAATCTCTAGTGGCCATGTTAAAAGAAAACCCCAGGGGGTCGGGGTCCCTGCGAGAGGGTCCGGAGGAAACCCCAACCCGACGGCCCAACCCGGTGGCGAGATCCCCATCGCCCAGGGGAAGAAGTAGGACTCGGGTTCTCCGGCAATCAAAGGGAAAAGCGTCGGGAGTGACCAGGGAAGGGTCACGGATGGTGGGCAGGCATTCGTTGGCATTCGCGGAGCCCCCTGAGGCGCACGAATCAAGAACCCCTCCACCTTTTATGGTAAAGTTTGATGGCGATCCCACAAAGTTGTCCTTCTTTATTACTAATGCTCGGAATTATATGGAGGACTGGGGGTGAAGTTTTCACTCAGAACATGGCAAAATTAATGCCCTTGCCAATAAGCTGAAGGGGAGGGCAGCGGACTGGTATGTCCAATTATGCCAAGCCGAAGCCATGGAGTTAGAAGACTGTGAGGAGTTCCTGTGGGCGTTAAAGCAGCACTTTGAAGATCCCTTGGCACAGGAACGAGCGAAACGGGCACTGAAGAAACTTTCCCAGGGGTCTCTCTCAGTCGCGGATTACGCCTTAGAGTTCAAAGCCCTGGCTGGAAAGGTGGAGGACTGGTCCCAGTCAACTCTAGTGGAAATGTTCAAACGGACTGGAGACGGAGGTCCTCCGATGGGCTTTGGGACGGGATGATCCGAAAACGTTGTATGGGTGGATTCAGCTGGCCGGCAGTGCTGAAAACGCCCTAGAGACTTTCGCACATAACAAGGAATTGAAGCAAGGGAAGTCAGGTAAAAGTGCCCGTGCCCCGGGATTCTCAACTCGCCCCAAACCAAAAAGTTGGGAGGAAGAACGAGAACGGCGTTTCGCCAAGGGCCAGTGCCTGAGATGCGGGAAAGAAGGACATCGAGCAGCTTCGTGCACAAAAAAGAGATCCGAGGAGCGGCCAGGGAAGTCGTCCGGGAAGTCTCCTTTGGTACCGAGGAAGATGAGGGCTGCCTGCGCGGAGGACGATCCTAACGACAACCCTTTCGGGGGAGAGGAGGAGGAACTGGATTTCGTACAGCCGGCGGGAAAAGGCAACCACCTGCTCTGAAGGGCGCCGTGGGGCAGGTGGAGGAAGATGGGTGCGACCATGATTCGGTGAGTGGGAATTTTCCTACCCTGACGGTCAAAGTGAAATTGGGATCCAGTACCCGAACGGTGGAGGTGTGGGCCATGCTTGACTCAGGCTGTGTCATGTTTCCCATTTCAATGTTCTGTTAACATTGTAACGTTTCACATGTCAAGTCATTTTCCGTGTCCATTCGCTTCGCTCGTTCAGGGTTTTTCCATTCCTGCGCTATCCTTTGTTTTGGGGCTTTGGAATGTATGTTTGGGTTTGCAATCTTGTTCAAGGTTACTTTCCCAGGCACGTGTAACGGTTCCTAGCACCTGGGAGGGGGTACGTACTGACGGGTGCTTGGGGCGGGACTGGCTTGCAGGCAAGGCTTTTAAGTTTGTATTTGGCGCGCTTTTGCTCATTCTCAGCTTTCTCTGTATTTGCATACTATTCCTTTAATAAATCAGTTATCTTTAAGCCCGAGCTTGTGAGACTGAGTATTTGGGATTAGGCAACCATTACATAAAGCTGAGAATCATTTAATTACTTTCCGCTAGCCCCATCCAAAGTTGGGTAGAGAGGAGCGATAGCGATGATCGAACCTCCGCTTTGCGAGAGTGAGGGGAGCGAAGAAGAGCCGGACTCGACGAAGACTCTGGTAGCTCCAACTTCGAGAGCGCAAAGAGCTGCACGTCGGGAGAGGCGAGATGCTCAACTGGATGAGCTATTGTCAGCGGTGCAGGGTGCCACGGGGGGTGTACTCCAACCCCAACCCCAAGTGGGAGCAGCACAGGGGGGGGGGATCTCCACAGCCGTCCTGGGAACCCGAAATCCCCTTATCCCTGAGGGTGGTGGTAACCAACAGACCCCTAGAAGAGCCGGTCACTCCTGCCCGCATGAAAGCCATAGAGGACAAGATGGAAATGATAGTGACTTTCATCAAAGATGCCACTAAGAGTTCGGGGTCCCTACAGGAAGACTGGGAAGAGGAACCCTCTCAGCTGTTACCCCCCCCCCCCGACGGAGTTCCCTGTCATTCAGGGGAAGAAGCAAGATTCGAGCTCCCCGGACCGTGGGGGGAAGAGAGTCAAGGGCGTCCCGAGATCGGCCACCACTGGCGGCTCGACGCACGCTGTTGTTTGCGGAGCCACCACAGCCAGTGGAGCCGGTAAGAACCTTCCCACATTTTGGGGTAAAGTTTGATGGGGACCCTACCACACTTTCCTTCTTCATTACCAATGCTAGACATTATATGGAAGATTGGGGCCGAAATTTCCGCTCTGAACAAGGCAAGATTAATTTCATTGCCAATAAGCTGAAGGGGAGGGCAGCTGACTGGTATGTAACACTGTGCCAAGCTGAAGCCACCGAGTTAGAGGACTTTGATGAGTTTTTGTGGGTGCTGAAACAGCACTTTGAAGACCCCTTAGCCCAGGAGAGAGCGAAGAACGCCCTGAGAAAACTCTACCAAGGGACCGTCTCTGTCACAGACTACGCTTTAGAATTTAAAGCCCTGGTGGGGAAGGTGGAAGACTGGTCCCAGTCGACTTTGGTGGAGATGTTCAAGCAAGGACTGGAGACGGAAATCTTCCGTTGGGCTTTGGGCAGGGACGATCCCAAAACGTTATATGGCTGGATACAGTTGGCAGGCAGTGCGGAAAGCGCCCTACAAATGTATGCCCAGAGTAAGGAGATGAGACAGACCCGAGCTGCGAAGGGGGCTCGTGCCGCTGGGTTTTCGAGTCGCCCTAAGCCAAAAACTTGGGAAGAAGAAAGGGAACGGCGATTGGCGAGAGGGCAGTGTTTAAGATGCGGAAAAGAGGGGCATCACGCTACTTCGTGCCCGAGGCGCCGACCAGAAGAGCGGCCTGGGAAAGCACCGGGAAAATCGCCCTCCCTGCTGCGCAAGATGAAGGCTGCCTGTGCTGAGCTCGACCCTCCGGACCTCCCATTCAGGGATGAGGACGAGGAATTACAATTTGACAAACCGGCGGGAAACGCCTTCCACCTGTCCTGAAGGGTGCCCTTGGACAGGTGGTGGAAACCGGGCGCGACCACGATTCGGTGAGTGGGAACTTCCCTACAATGACTGTCAAAGTAAAATTGGGCTCTAGAACTAAAACTGTCGAAGTCTGGGCCATGCTGGACTCGTTTGCTGATGCATCCTGATGTCGTAGCTGCCCTAGAACTGCCCACGTTCCCTCTGCCACGGCCCATGATCTTCACGCAATTGGATAGGACCATGGCAGGGGGGAAGGCAGTCACACACTCTACTGGACTGGTGGCTTTACAGATGGGCACCCATTGGGAAAAATTGCCGTTTGTCGTAGCTCCGGTAGGGGGCCCTTTGGTGATTCTGGGAATGCCTTGGTTTGTGCAACAAAACCCTTTTATCAACTGGTTACATAGAACAGTAACGTTTGCTGATGGATTTTATAAAGTACCTGAAAAGGACTTGTTAGAGGACATGGAGGGAGGTCAGGTGGCTAGCACTACAGTACAAACTCTTTTACCACTAGAAGGCTTGCCCAGCCAATACCAAGATCTAGCTGATGTGTTTGGGGAAAAGGAAGCAGATCGCTTGCCACCTCACCGAAAAACAGACTGTGCCATTGAGTTCTTACCTAATGTAAAATTACCTCACCCAAAGATTTACCCCATGTCTCCCAAAGAGCTGGCTACGCTAAGGGAGTTCATTGACAAAAACCTGGCTAGAGGCTTCATAGAGCCTGCTAACTCCCCGGTAGGGGCTCCTGTCCTCTTTAGACCAAAAAAGGATGGCTCATTGAGGCTTTGTACCGATTTTCGCGGGCTCAATGCAGTCTCAATATTAAATAAATATCCTTTGTCCCTGATCAAAGATATGTTATGACATCTGGCCAGAGGCAAAGTCTTCTCAAAACTGGATTTAAGAGAAGCCTATTTTCGCATTCGCATAAGGGAAAGGGACGAGTGGAAAACGGCGTTTAAGTGTCCTCTCGGGGCTTTTCAATACAAAGTCTTACCCTTTGGTTTGTCGGGGGCACCTGGGGTTTTTATGCAACTTATCAATGAGGTCTTGCATGACCACCTGTTTAAGGGAGTACTGGTGTATTTGGACGATGTATTGATTTATACTGAAACCATGTCAGAACATATTCACTTGGTGCGTCAGGTGCTTGCTAAATTGAGAAAAGCAGAGTTGTATGCTAAACTGTCCAAATGTGCCTTCCATCAATCACAAATTGATTATCTGGGATATAGAATTTCCGCTAAGGGCATTGAAATGGACCCTGCCAAAGTGGAAGCTATTATAGCATGGGAGCCTCCACGTACCAGGAGACAATTACAAAGTTTCCTTGGATTCGCCAATTTCTATCGGGCATTTGCCCAAAATTTTGCTGAAATCGCCCTCCCCCTTACTGAACTGTTGAAAACTAAAGCGCAGGGGGATACGCGACGTTCAAAAAACCCAGGAGCGCTCCTTAAATGGACTCCAACCTGTCAACAGGCGTTCGAAGCGCTCAAACAAATATTCACTACCGAACCAATTTTGCAGCATCCAGACCCTACCAAACCTTTCGTAGTACAAGTGGATGCTTCTGATTTCTCCGTTGGAGCACTACTACTTCAATCAGACCAGTCGGGCACCTTAAAACCCTGTGCATACCTCTCTCGCAAATTCACCGAAACAGAGAGACGGTGGCATGTTTGGGAAAAAGAGGCTTTTGCTGTAAAAACTGCTTTAGAGACTTGGCGCCACTTATTAGAGGGGGCTTCAAACCCTTTTGAAGTCTGGACTGACCATAAGAACCTGGAAGCACTAAGCACCAGTCGTAAACTCAGCCCCAAACAACTTCGCTGGGCTGAGTTTTTCAGCCGTTTTGACTTCACCCTTAAATTCATACCAGGCAAGAAAAACTTTTTAGCTGATGCGCTCTCCCGCCGACCCCAAGATGCTGGCCCAGGGCCAACAGTCCAAGGTACTTGTAATCTACAGGTTCCATGTAGCTTCCAGCCCATATTTGGCTCCCTGCACCCCAAAGCGTGCTGCTGAAATTTGGTTACTAAATACTCCAACATTCAAAAATAAGGGTCAGAATGGGCACATTCTAGAAGGCACAGCTCAGAAAAAAAAAACCAGCCTCATCTGTTTGGATGACTTGACCTCAATCTTGGATGGCCTCCTGCAGTCCTCCAGCAGGTCAGGAGGCTAAGTTGCAAACGCTGTTTGGAAGTTCCTCACCCCTGACCTATGATATTGTTTCTGAGCTCACTTGGGGTCCACAGATACTCTTAGAATATTAAAACAGTGGAGGGTTGAAGCCCAGTCCTTTTGAAATGTGCCTACAACCTCAAAAATATGATAAAGGAAGCAGAGTTGTTAAGGCATTTAGTGGAATTGGCAGGGAGATGTTCTATTAGTCACCTTAGCAGTTATTTTGTGAGAATACCTACAATATACTGGTGTGGGCTTTCATGGCCTGTACCTGTTGGGCAGTGCTGAGCTTCAGGGTTTAGTCTCTGAGATGCCAGCCTCAGCTGTCTGCACAATCTCAGGAAATCTGCTGTCTAGACTACTGTCTCTAAACCCTGAGGCTCAACACTGCCCAACACTGACAATGTATGCCCAACCAACAGGTCCCCAAAGTTTCTGTCCTCGTGGGTTCATATGCATCACTGTTCAGAGACTGCAGGCTGCATCAACCGGGCCTAGTCTAAAATAAATATAACCCTTCCCCATGTAAAGGTGCTTGATACCCCTGCAAAGATTTTTTTTTAAAATTCGGACCAGTACATCAAGCAAATACGTTGTTGTGCTGTATTGCCTCTTTCTGGAGGGGCAAAAAATGCTCCTTTCGAAAAGAAAAGATGTAATGCCACATATAAATAATGGCCTTATGTTATGGTATATCTCATGCACGTTGCTTTACCTCAGCCCTACTGTATTTAGTTTATGTTCTTGCTACATTAGTAGCAAGTAGCAAATAATACATGGAATTATTTGAGTTATTATTATTGGCACGCTTTCAAGACAGCCTTGACTCCTGGCAACTGCCTGGACAAGTCCCTGCAGTTTTCTTGGTGAGATTTTCAGAAGTGGTTTGCCATTGCCTCCTTTCTAGGGCTGAGAGTGAGTGACTGGCCTAAAGTCACCCTGCCAGATTCATGTCTAAGGCAGGACTAGAACTCAGTCTCCCAGTTTCTAGCTTTCTTACCACTAGACCAAACTGGCTCTCATTATTTGAGTAGCCTTTTCTTATTTATTCAAAATTCACCTTGTAACCTCCTGCTTTGTTCTGGCAACACTCCCATTTTTCTATATTCTGCATATAGTCAGAGGAAGTGAATATGTTATTTCCTTTTTACTGGGGCTCTGCTCTGGTAATGCATTACTTCGCTCAGCATGTGCCCTAATGCTGAAAACAGCTTCTAGGATCAAGCCCTGCCTTGATCATTGAAGTATTAAAGAAGTACAAATAATTGTATTTAACAACCACAATTAAAGATAAGCCTATGAAAACCATTTCCTATAACCAGAAATTATCTTCTTACAGAAAAAACACACATACATTTCAGGTGTAAACTTTTCATATATACATTTTTGAGCACAAAAAATATTTTGACAGGAGTTGGACCCATTTAGCTGTCACAATAATTCATGGATGAATTACTGCAAGCTTGCTTTGCTTTCAAATTCTCCTCCTCTAACAGATGTTACAGGGAACAGATCAAAACACTTCTGAGTCTTCCAACTTTGAGTTAGTTTTGGAAGGGAGCTGCCATTGGGCTGGACCTAACCTTTGGCAACTGTTCAGTTGGGAAAACATTAGGAACAAATGATTAAAAGAATAATTTTTTAAAAAAAGAAAAGAACGAAACTGCGGATACTCCAAATTTGTAGAGCAAAGGAGAGAAAAGAAAAGAGGCAAACCATGCCTGCTGAAATTCTTGTTCTACACAAATACCAGCCACAAAATTAACCCATTTTTGGAGCTTGCATTATACATTGAACTAAACTAATCAAAAGAACTGGATTTGAGCAACAGGCTGGCAACCCAGTTGCAAAGTTGTAAGCTAGGTAGCTAGATCGCAGGATCTTCTAGGGAAGGGAGATCAAGGGAGCTACAAATTTTGGGGAAGGGATAGGAAGCTCTTCATCATAGACACACTAACTGGCTCCAGGTTATATTTAACTAACCCTGCCCCAAAAGCACAGGCAATAGGTGTCTTTGTGTGTCTGTGTGTGAAATAAAATGAAGGAAGGAAGCTAACTTGAGAGGTGGGGGGAGAGAGGGACCAAGCTCAGAAACATATACAGTATGAGACCCTAGCTTTGGGTGTAGCAAAAGGGAAGGTGGAAAGAGAAAAGAGAAGGAAAGAGAGATGGAAGACAAAATGAAAGGAAAAGAAGGAGGTTTGGAACCAGTGGAGAGATCCACACCCAATACTGGCATAAGGACTACTCGGGAGCAAGAGGTGAAGGGGGCAGGCAGGCAGGAGGCTTTGCCCAAGGGATACCGGAGCAGGATCGGCAGCCGAGTCAGTGGGGTGAGAAGAGCTGGAAGGTTGTCTGGGAGAAAAGGCTGAGGAGCAGTTGGGAGATCTCACCTGGGTTGAGAAGGATGGAGGATGAAAGGAGGATTGAAGACCTGCCGCAGGCAAGAGGTGGCAGAGACAGTTAACCCAAGCCAAGGGGTCTGCAGGGACTGGCCAAACTGTCAAGATGTAGCTGCAATGGTATGATTGAAGCTCCATCTGTTTTTATGTGCATTGTTCAATCGCACCCTTGACTTTTTGGCCTGCAGTGAGCACGTTTTGGAAGGAGTGTGTGTGTGTGTGTGTGTGAGAGAGTTGTTGTCATTGTTGTTGCTATTATTATTATTACAGTTATTATTCAGTTATTGGACTGTTAATTTAATAGCTTGGTATATAGTTCCTACTGCAGCTGTGGGTAAATTGTCCACGTTCTTGTATGTTGCTCCTAATGGCAGAAGTAAAAACTGTAAAAAAGTCACAGTTCGAGATGGGATATTATTTTTCTTACTGGATGGCCCAGAGGGGAAGGGAGGTACCCTTTAGAGTCTACTATTGCTGGCTAGCTGTGGTAGCAAGTGCAATATAGTAAGAATATTTATTTATTTATTTATTTAAATTTCTATAGCCGCCCATGTCAACAAGTGACTGGGCGGCTTACGATCATAAAAACCATAAAACAGTTAAAATAATTAAAAACAGCTTCCATAGGAGCTGCGGAAGATGCTGTTTGCTTGGCAGATCACTGGGGGATTCAGCTCCCATCACACCATTATAGCTGCCATCTTGACTTTTTTGACCACACCCTGCAGACACCCCAATCAGAGTCCTTTCTGTAAGCCTCCACCCTTGCAGAGGAGCAAACATTTTTTGAAAAATACATGTCTGTGTTAAAGTATTGAGCTAGTTTTACAGTACATTAACATTTTATAGATATGCTTTTAGTTTCTACAAATGTTACTCACTTATTCATTATCCTATATATTTTTTTCTGATTTTGATAGCACTGCTATGCTTTTGGTTGTACTTTATCATATCTTCTGGATGTTATACTTATCAATAAATATATACCCCCCAAAATGCATGTCCACTATAACACATTCAAAAATAGAAAGAACAGCAAAGACGTAATCTAAACAGGCATTTGGTTTTAGTGGCTGAGAGATAATAATAGCAGCAGAGAAAGGCTGGCATATGAAGGCGGTAGAGTCAAGACACCGGTGGCTTGGTTAAATGGGACCAATAATCTTGCTGCCTCAGAAGAGACTTCTAGGCTTACTAACTTGAGAGTATGGCTGGTAGGAAACAGAGAAACTGAACAGGGCTCGGTTGAGAGTCCTAGCAGAGAGCCTTGGCTAGAAGAAGCCGCTGCTACAAATAGTCAACCTGGACATTTGAAGGCAGTGGAAAAGGGCATGTCCAGGGACACCCATGAGGGGGAGGGGAGGTGTCAAAAACGTCAAAATGGCATCTGTGGCTGTGCAGTCAAAGCCTGACATACATAAAAAGGGACAGGGCTTAGATTGTGTGGTTGCCATCTTGACGGTTTTGACACTGCTGATATCCCCCTGGATGCCCCTGGATGCGTCTTTGGTCCTCCCTAACCCACTCTTGTCCTGGCCTTCAGTAATGATTGAAAAGATCTTTGGGCCTTCTGGGAACCAAATCAAGAATAGCCTCTCTGAGATTCTGCAGCTTGGAGAGGGAAAATAGAGGTCCCAAAGCTGTGCCCTGGTCTGATCATCTGCACCACTTCACCATCTATTTTTATTGCTTTTTTTATTGGTCATTTTATGACTTTATTGGAGGTTTCTTTTCTGGGGACTACTTATTATGCAATTATACTGTGGACGGTGGTGTCTGTGGGAGGGGAGGGGTCAAAACTAGCAAGGTGGCGGAAGTGGGTTGAGATCCAAGCCCTGTCCTTGTTGTCTGTGTGAGGTTTTGGTGAGCATATTTCTGTATGATCATAAGCATCTTGTGCTGTCGCTTGCTTTGTTTTGTTCAGTTCAGTGGATAAGAGAAACATTGGAACAAATTAGCATTTTGCTCTCTTACCATATGGCAAAACTGATGCTAATTAGAGAGCTGGGGATAGTGTCAACTCATAAAATCATAGGGTTGGAAGGGACTACAGAGATGATCTTATCCAACCCCTGCTCAGAGGGGGACCCAGTGTAGCATCTTGCGGCAGATGACCATCTAGCCTCTGTTTGAAGACCTCTAGCAAAGGAGAACTCAACACATCATGTGACAACCTGTTCACTGGCTGATAGCTCATACAGTCAGGAGGTTCCTCCTGATGTCTACCCTGAACTTCCTTCTTCGCATTTGTAACCTTCTGCTTTGGTCCTGCTCTCTGGGGCAATCTATTCGTCTTCTGTGTGACAGCCCTTCAGGTATTTTGAAGACTGCTACCCTATCTCTCCTTAGTTGCCTCTTCTGTAGGCTAAACATGCCCAGATCCTTTAACCATTTTTCATAGGGCTTGGTTTCTGGAACCTTCACCATCTTGGTAGCTCTTTCTGAACTTGCTCTAATCTGACATTGTCCTTTTTGAACTGTGGTGCCTAGAACTGGACATGGCACTTGAAATGGACACTGTGTCTTACTTAATAGAAGAATTATACTTAATCATAGGTAAAGGTAAAGGTTTCCCTTGACATTAAGTCCAGTCGTGTCCGACTCTAGGGGGCGGTGCTCATCTCCGTTTCAAAGCCAAAGAGCTGGCGTTTGTCCGTAGACACTTCCTCTGTGGTCATGTGGCCGGCATGACTACACAGAACGCCGTTACCTGCCCGCCAAAGCGGTACCTATTAATCTACTCACATTTGCATGTTTTCGAACTGCTAGGTTGGCAGGAGCTGGGACTAGCAACGGGAGCTCACCCTGTCACATGGATTCGAACCGCCAACCTCTCAGTCGGCAAGCTCAGCAGCTCAGCGGTTTAACCTGCAGCACCACCGCGTCCCTATACTTAATCATACTTCTTACTTAATAGTAGAATCATACTGTTAGAAAGGTCATTGAGTCCAACCTGCTACTCAGTGCAGGAATCCAAATTAAAATATGCTCAACAGATGGCTGAATAGTTTCTATTTGAATACAGCTGGTAAAGGGAAGTCCACCATCTCTCTGGCAATTGATTTCTTTGTCCAGGATGGAAGAAACATTTGGATCCAGGCCTTTGAATAATCCCACAAATTGATTGCCGTACCTGGGAAAGCTGGATTTTGGGGAAGAAAAAAAAAACCCTGACAGAGAAGGTTTATTTGTGGCTTTAGTGTAGTTAAAGGGCTTATTTGGGGTTGAGAGAGCGCTCTGGTGCTACTGCAATTTATTTGTGCTAAAACACGGCTCAAAAGGCTCTCCGTTAGCCCTGATTTTCAAAGTTGGGAAAAAAAATTGAATTAAATCCATCCTTGTATACCAGCCTAAGCTTCTTGGGGAATCATTTCTTTTTATTTTAGTAAGCTAATGCATATTTTGAGAGCCAGTTTGGTCTAGTGGTTAAGGCAATAGACCAGAAACCGGGAGTCTGTGAGTTCTAGTCCCGCCTTCGGCATGAAAGCCAGGTGGCTGACCTTGGGCCAGTCACTCCCTCTCAGCCCAACTCACCTCACAGGGTTGTTGTTGTGGGGAAAATAGGAGGAGGAGGGAGTATGAGGTATGTTCACTGCCTTGAGTTATTTATAAAAAATAATAAAGGTGGGATAAAAAGGGGTTGAGATTAAATGGGGTATGAAGGTTATGGCCTTGGTCCATCTAGATCAACCCTGGTAGCTTTAAGATGCATGGACGTCAACTCCCAGAATTCCCCAGCCAGCATGCCAAGGTTGAGTAACACTGATCTAGAGACATGGACCTTTGTGGCAATATTAGACAAAAATAGTTCCTTGGGTCTGATCCTGCATGACTCTGGTGTTTAACAATCCCTGTTCAAACTGCCACAAAACTAACAGTATAAAGAATTTTTTTATCTGGTCCCTTGTTATAGTTTTGCTCCAGGTTTCTCAGTGGAATGGAATAACCGTCATTCTTATGCCCCCAAAATCCACAAACAATGAAATAAACCTGCAGGGGAGTTAGAGAAGACCTCAGTCCTGTTATTTCCCTTCTGGATAGCTGCATCATCTCTATTTTACTCCCTTTCCTAGTTGAGACAATTCACTGAATGGTTAAATATCTAGCCAATTTATCACAAAGACTCAACCTGTGAAAAATTAATTCCAAGGGTCATTTATTCACCAATAAAAATTTTATTTTATAATATTGAGGTCTGTCGGACTAGTAGAAGAAAGTAAATTCTTCATTAGCTTTACAAATATTTTTATATAGTGTTTGGGGCCTCATTAATAGATCTGAGAGCACATTCCTTCACCTTTGGGGATGGATGATAATTCTCTAGTGATTAAGGCAGGGTGCCAAACCCGATGACCTGAAGGAGATTAGACTTTTATCCCCTCATCTCCTGCTGCCAACAGTGAGGATTTCAGAATTGCCTGCAAAATTGTAAAATTTAGGTGGTTGTCCATAAGGCTTCCATTTGTGTCTGAAATTAGCCCAGTCTCTCTTAACAGCAGATGATTAAATGAAGATTCTTTCTGGAGGCTACCTCTTGGGGATTGATGTTTTCTATTAAAAAATGCAGTGCTTGGAATTTGTAAAATATTGCTGCTGCTTTGGGTTATGTAGAGATTTGTATGCAGATTGGCCCCAACTAGCAGAAAAATGATAGATGATTTCCATAAACTTGGAAACTCAGGGACCATGACCCAATGAGTGGCTTTTCTTTCTCTTCCTCTTTCTTCTCTTTGGTCTCTCTAAGCCGCTGCTAAGACCCATTCATCAAGCCTACTGAGATGAGGTGCTGGGATGAAAGTCCATTATAATACACACACACACGCACACACACATGCTCTACCTAAGCTTCTCTTTTTGCTTGATATGAAACGCTACCTCAGGCATGGCAAGCAGAGCCTTAGGGTTGTGAAAGTCCCCCAGATATGGTCCCTGGAACCTCCTCCGACCACAATTGCCAAATATGTCTAGGTCAGTTCCCCGCCATTTTGAGATGGAAACGGATAGAAATTGTGTGGCAGCCCCCAAATAGGCTTTGCATATGTTTTAAAAGTGTGTGTGTGTGTGTTTTAAGTGTCATGCTTCCATACATGAAAATTGTATGGAAGTGCTAAAATAGGCTCTTCCTTTTTTTTTGTGTGCCTTTGAGTCAGTCTTGAATATTGGCGATGGCCTGGACAAGTCCCTGCAGTTTTCTTGGCAAGATTTCAGAAGAGGTTTGCCCTTGCCTCCTTCTTAGGGCTGAAGGAGAGTGACTGGCCCAAGGTCACCCAGCTGGCTTCGTGCCTAAGGCAGGACTAGAATTCACAGTCTCCCAGTTACTAGCCTGGTGCCTTTACCACTACACCAACTTGGCTCTCAAAATAGGCTTAGCTTCCTTTAAAAAATGAAATAATTCCCCTAAAAATTCTCTTAAAATCCTAGGGATTTTTGTTCCTGGCTGTAGCACAGTCTCCCAGCTTGCCATCAACACCCCACTCACTCTAAGCCTTGATACCCCAAATATTAAGTATAGCCTCTGACCATCACACAGAAGCCACCTGTTCCAATTCACAGCTGTTCTCCAGGATCAAGGCAGGGAGGTCTTCCAAGTGCTACCTAAGTGGAGATCTTTGGAAATTGCCACAGGAATTAGCAACGCAGGCTTCATCTGGACCTCAGGGAGCTAAGGAGTCTCTGAACATTTGTGTACTGGCCATTGGGAAAATAGCAACGTGGTCCTTGCCAAATTGATCAGCTTGCTGCAGGAAACCAACAATCTTGAGCAGAATGGCTTAGAGCTGTTTTTCTCAGCCTTAGCAACTTAGAATCTGGGGGTTGAAGCCCACATGTCTCACAGTTCACAAGGTTGAGAAACATTGGCTTAGAGGGAAGACAGCTCAATTTCCCAGCAACTGTTCCTAAAAATTCCTTTTCTGCAATTGGAAACCAGCCATTTGCAGGTCAGTTGCTGAGAGGATCAAGACTTCTTGCCTTCCTCTCCTTCCAACCAACATCTTCTGGCCTATTGAAAAGGAAACCAGCTTTCCCACTAAGTCTCGGTGTGCTGCTGAGAAGCTGCAACTCCCACACGTAATGTCTTCTGCCTCCCACAGTCAGCCTCAATCACGTTTCCATCAAGACCTCAATTGCTTTTACGATTATTATGGTATTGCCAGCCCACCATGTCTGTTCAATCCTTGGCTGAAAACATAAGACTATGCAATCCTTAGTAAGTAAAAATTTGCATCTAATCTAATTTAATCCAAAATCACGAAGTGTTTTAGAGATTAGTATATAGGCAGGCAAGCTTCTTTTCTGCGCTAGGGACCTCTCTGAATTTTTGTTATTGAGTTACTGAAACCATGTCCCATTATGGGGAGACGTGATTGGATGAGTGGGGCTGTACTCTGGAGAGAGATTTGGAGGATTTAAGGAGGTTAAGGATCAGAAATGTTGTATTTTGTTTTGCAAGATGCTTAATACATTCATTTCCACTTTTTAATTTTGTTTGTTAAAAAGAGCAAAAACAAAACAAAAACCTGCCACTGAAATTGGCTGTTTTATTGCCTG
The DNA here is from genome assembly GCF_035149785.1 of Candoia aspera. Taxonomy (NCBI): domain Eukaryota; kingdom Metazoa; phylum Chordata; class Lepidosauria; order Squamata; family Candoiidae; genus Candoia; species Candoia aspera. Next base: position 17,546,864 of record NC_086153.1, read on the forward strand.
ATTTGAGGGTACTGGCGAGCCGCAAAATAGACCTACAAATTTGCATGCAGTTCATGGCTGTGATTGACGACCCTGGACTGGGGGGCAGAAAGGGGGCAATCAAGCCATGATGTCCTAGACGCTTTCTGTAGGCCAATACTCACCATGTTGAAAAACCATAGAAGGGCTTTTTAAATGTTTGAGATCAGCAGTTCGTATAAATAAAGGTAAAGATGCTGGTTACTTCATGGATGTTATTTCTTGGCATAAATATACAAATGTTTTGCTGTTGCCTTTTTCTGAGCTGTTGACTTTCCTCTCCAGCCCACAGCCCTGAAATTTGCCAGTGATCTTCCAGCCAAGAGCTAACCAGGTCAGATCTTAGCTTTTTGACACCAGCCAAGTTCAGCAAGATTCTGTCACCTCGCAAGGCTATTCATGACAGTGGAAGTTATATATAAGCCTGTAATTGTACATACACTTACCTGAGAGTAAGCTACGTTGCACAGAGGGAGGGTTACTTTTGCATGAATATGCATAGGACTGTGCTCACAACAAGTAAGTTGAGGATTGCATTCATAGGCGTGTGCTCACACAGGGGTGTTTATGTTCATCCAGAGTTTAATTGAAAAAGAAGGCTGGGCAGAGTAAGACCATGCTCTCTTTGAGCTATTCTGTTGTTGTTGTTTATTCGTTTAGTTGCTTCCGACTCTTCGTGACTTCATGGACCAGCCCACGCCAGAGCTTCCTGTCAGTTGTCAACACCCCCAGCTCCCCCAGGGACGAATCCATCACCTCTAGAATATCATCCATCCACCTTGCCCTTGGTCGGCCCCTCTTTCTTTTGCCTTCCGCTCTCCCTAGCATCAGCACCTTCTCCAGGGTGTCCTGTCTTCTCATTATGTGGCCAAAGTATTTCAGTTTTGCCTTTAATATCATTCCCTCAAGTGAGCAGTCTGGCTTTATTTCCTGGAGTATGGACTGGTTTGATCTTCTTGCAGTCCAAGGCACTCTCAGAATTTTCCTCCAGCACCACAGTTCAGAAGCATCAACCTTCCTTCTCTCAGCCTTCCTTATGGTCCAGCTCTCGCAGCCATATGTTACTACGGGGAACACCATTGCTTTAACTATGTGGACCTTTGTTGTCAGTGTGATGTCTCTGCTCTTAACTATTTTATCGAGATTTGTCATTGCTCTTCTCCCAAGGATTAAGCGTCTTCTGATTTCCTGACTGCAGTCAGCATCTGCAGTCATCTTCGCACCTAGAAATACAAAGTCTTTCACTGCTTCTACATTTTCTCCCTCTATTTGCCAGTTATCAATCAAGCTGGTTGCCATAATCTTGGTTTTTTTGAGGTTTAGCTGCAAGCCAGCTTTTGCACTTTCTTCTTTCACCTTCATCATAAGGCTCCTCAGTTCCTCTTTGCTTTCAGCCATCGAAGTGGTATCATCTGCATATCTGAGATTGTTAATGTTTCTTCCAGCGATTTTAACTCCAGCCTTGGATTCCTCAAGCCCAGCTTGTATATGTGTTCTGCATACAAGTTGAATAGGTAGGGTGAGAGTATAAAGCCCTGCCGTACTCCTTTCCCAATCTTAAACCAGCCCGTTGTTCCGTGGTCTGTTCTTACTGTTGCTACTTGGTCGTTAATACAGATTCTTCAGGAGGCATACAAGATGACTTGGTATCCCCATACCACTAAGAACTTGCCACAATTTGTTATGGTCCACACAGTCAAAGGCTTTAGAATAGTCAATAAAACAGAAAGAGATGTTTTTCTGAAACTCCCTGGCTTTTTCCATTATCCAGCGGATATTGGCAATTTGGTCCCTAGTTCCTCGGCCTTTTCTAAACCCAGCTTGACCATCTGGCAATTCTCGCTCCATGAATTGCTGAAGTCTACCTTGCAGGATCTTGAGCATTACCTTACTGGCATGTGAAATGAGTGCCACTGTTCAATAGTTTGAACATTCTTTAGTGTTCCCCTTTTTTGGTATGGGGATATAAGTTGATTTTTTCCAGTCTGATGGCCATTCTTGTGTTTTCCAAATTTGCTGGTATATAGCATGCATTACCTTGACAGCATCATCTTGCAAGATTTTGAACAGTTCAGCTGGGATGCCGTCGTCTCCTGCTGTCTTGTTATTAGCAATGCTTCTTAAGGCCCATTCAACCTCATTCTTCAGGATGTCTGGCTCTAGCTCACTGACCACACCGTCAAAGCTATCCCCGATATTGTTATCCTTCCTATACAGGTCTTCCATATATTCTTGCCACCTCTTCTTGATCTCTTCTTCTTCTGATAGGTCCTTGCCATCTTTGTTTTTGATCATACCCATTTTGGCCTGGAATTTACCTCCGATGTTTCTACTTTTCTGGAAGAGGTCTCTTGTCCTTCCTATTCTATTGTCTTCTTCCACTTCCGCGCATTGCTTGTTTAAAAATAGTTCCTTATCTCTTCTGGCTAACCTCTGGAATTTTGCATTTAATTGGGCATATCTCCCCCTATCACTGTTGCCTTTTGCTTTCCTTCTTTCTTGGGCTACTTCTAGTGTCTCAGCAGACAGCCATTTTGCCTTCTTGGTTTTCTCTTCGTTTGGGATGTATTTTGTTGCCGCCTCCTGAACAATGTTGCAAACTTCTGTCCATAGTTCTTCCGGGACCCTATCTACTAAGTCCAGTCCCTTAAATCTATTCTTCACCTCCACTGCATATTCCTTAGGAATATTAGTGAGCTCATATCTAGCTGACCTGTGGGTCTTCCCTAATCTCTTTAGTCTGATCCTAAATTGTTCAAGAAGAAGTTTGTGATCTGAACTACAGTCAGCTCCAGGTCTGGTTTTTACCGACTGTATAGATGTCCGCCACCTTTGGTTGTAAAGGATGTAGTCAATCTGATTTTGGTGTTGTCCATCTGGTGAAGTCCATGTATAAAGCCGTCTCTTAGGTTGTTGGAAGAGAGTGTTTGTTATGCAGAGTGAGTTGTCTTGGCAAAATTCTATCAGCCTATGTCCTGCTTCGTTTTGTTCTCCCAGGCCATGCTTACCTGTAACTCCAGGTGTCATTTGACTGCCCACCTTAGCATTCCAGTCTCCTGTGATGACAATAATGTCTCTTTTAGGCGTGTTGTCCAGTAGGTGCTGCAGATCCTCATAGAACTGCTCTACTTCAGCTTCTTCAGCATCTGTGGTTGAGGCGTATATTTGGATCACTGTGATGTTAGATGGCTTGCCATGAATTCAAATTGAGATCATTCTGTTGTTTTTTGGATTGTATCCAAGCACTGCTTTAGCCACTTTACTATTAATTAGGAAGGCTACTCCTTGTCTTCTGTGGTCCCCTTGTCCACAGTAGTAGATCTGGTGGTCATTTGATGTGAAGTGGCCCATTCCAGTCCATTTCAGTTCACTGACGCCCAAAATGTCTATCTTTAATCTTGACATCTCACCAATCACCACATCTAATTTGCCCTGGCTCATAGACCTTACATTCCAGGTTCCAATGGTGTGTTGATCCTTAGAACATCGGATTCGCCGTTCACCACCAGCATCGTCGGCCGCTAGCCATCCTTTCGGCTTTGAGCTAGCTGTGTCATCACGTCTGGGGCTAGTTGAACTCATCCTCTGTTCCTCCCCAGTCGCAGTTTGACCATCTTCCAACCTGCGGGTCTCATCTTCCGATGGTATACCAACATATCTCTGGTTGTACTGATCCATTTAGTTTTCACGGCAAGAATACTGGGGTGGGTTGCCATTACCTTCCCCAGGGATCGCATTTAGTCTGACCTCTCTGTCATGACTTTCCCATCTTGGGTGGCCCTTCACGGTTTAGCTCATGGCATCATTGAGGTGCTCAAGCTCCAGCACCATGACAAGGTAACGATCCTTTGCTGAAGTTTATGTGCATCCAGAGTTTAATTGAAAAAGAAGGCTGGGCAGAGTAAGACCATGCTCTCTTTGAGCTATTCTAGACAAATGTTATTGGAGCAACCTGAGGATTACCTTGACACTCAGGAGTTGGGACAGGCAAATACCTTCCATGTTATGAATCTCTTTTTTTTCGTGACAAGTTGGCTGTAGAAGAGTTTCAGAGTTCAATTAAAAGTGGCACCATCCGTATGTCACATGTGGGGTTCACTGAAACACAATATAATGAAGAAAACAATGCAGACTGTTGTAGCTTGCTGCTGGTGACCTGGTTTTGATATGGAAATCTCTGACTGGAGGATGATCTTAGTGTCTGGTGGGGGACCAGGAATGATGAAACAGAAACTCAAATTGTCTTCCTTCTTTGTGCGGTTCTGTTTGATTGGCTCCCCCCACCCCCTCCTTATGCCTCCCAATGTTTTTTCCCTTACACGTCCAATTTTTGCTGGAGAATCAGCTAATTTTCCAAACATCAATTGATCCCTTTTCTTGCTGAAGGACAAGGAAAGCTAGCAGCTGTCTCAACTATTATAAATATGCAATCATAAAAATAAATGAAATCTGGATGAATGTGAGATTTTGAAGTCAGGCGTACTCACATAACAAAGAAGAGATAATGAGAAATAATCTATAAATCCTTTGACTGTTGTTTTCATCTCCCTTAGACAAAGGTTACCGATAATTATGAATAGATCACAAAGGGCTTTTCTTGTTTATTTTTACTGCAGGGCAGCAAAATCTTGGGCTGGTCTTTGTGATTTCCTGCGATAGTTTTGCTGTACTTGGTTAAGGCAGATTAAAAATCGTTGCATGGGCAAAACACAAATTCTGAGACACACCTGCGTTATAAAAGAGGGAGGTTTCACACTATTCTTGTTTTGAAGAATTCTGCATTTTTTCTTCTTTTTTTAACCTTCATTTTCTTATTTTTGCAATCAGCTAATTGAAATGTGCTCGCCACCCTGCCACTTTTGAAAAATGCATTTGAAAATACAACTGGCTAAGGTACATTTAAAATGTAGCTAGCGAAGGTACCAACTGAAGAGGAGGGTTGGGGGACAGAGTGTCGAATACGCACCAATTTCATTGGCTCTCAGCTGATTTCTGGATAGGTGGGCCAATGTGAAAGAGAAAAGAGGGTCCTGCACCTTTCACAGCAGTTTCAGCAGGCACACATAATCATAAAACGGTTCAAATTGTAGCATCCCTATTTGCTTGCATATGGTTTTAACTGCTGGTATGTCATTTAAAAATCTTCAGTATTTTTAAAAGATGATTTAAATCATTTAAAAGATCTCAGTATTGCAGAAAGCTAAAAGATGATTTAAATCGTTTAAAAGATCTCCGTATTGCAGCAAGTTTTTAGAAGAAGAGATGGCCCTAAGGTTTGCTTGCTGCAATACGGAGATCTTTTTCAGAGGCCCAGCTTCATGGAAACTCTTTCTTTTTTTCCCCAATATGGTAGGTGGTGACACAGGACAGGTTCTGTTTTGCATTGGTCCCAAAACTATAGAATTCCTCCCTAGGGAAATTCATCTGATTACTTCCTTACCTGAAGAAAACTCTTGTCTTCTTAATAATGTTCAGTTCATGTGGGTGGATACTATAACGTTTCTACTATTACTTTTTCAATTGTGTTTATATTATTTGAAGCGAGGGTCATCTTACATTGATAATGTCTACATGTTTCTAATTGTGTTTTTATAACTATAAGGAAGAGGTGGGTAACCTGTGAACCTCAAGTTTCATTTTTGCAGCTTTTGGAGCCTTCTCTAACTAGGGTAGCTGTAAATGTAAGCTGTTTCCTGCCATGTTTTGCTTCTTTCCTTTTCTTCCATCCATGCCCATGTTTTCCCAAGATCCACTCTTGTCACCACCTAATAGCAATCTGTTAATCTGTCATCACCCTTATACCATCACTAAATCTCTGAATCTCTCATCATAAGCAATTAAATCAATAATGCTTTTAGATTTATATTCATTTCTTTACCATGTGTATGTATGGATAGATCCATGCTTAAACCACAAAGATACATTTTTCCAACACATATTCACCACAGAGTCACCATTCTTGTCCATAGTTGGGTCTCCAAATGGCCCTATCCCCTTCTCACTACTCTTTCATCTTGCTCCATCTCCATCCATTCATGTCATTCGGCTAACTCTTTTTCATTGGATTGCATTCATCAAGGATGTTATGTAATTTCCCCAAAACTCTTCTCTAATTTTTCCATTATCAGCATTCACTGGAGTACAAGATGCAACTTTCATCAACCAATGATTCATACATTCATTTGAATCCACAGCAACATAGATGACACCAATTCATACTTTCTGTTATACTTTTTAGGCTTTTCATTCAAAAACAAACCTACCCATTCATTTCTTTGCATGTATTCATCAACCTGACTCCATGTGATCAGACCACCTTCATTCAGATTTATTATATTTTCTCCCGTCCGCTAGGCAACGTATCTATTTTTCTTTCTTTCATGTCATTCATCAGTTCGCATTCTTTACCTATTTACTCTGATAGGAGAGAATATGTGTAGCTCAGAGTTGAACTGTGGAGTTTTTGGTGCTGTCTGAGCTTGGCTGTTTGCTTGCAGACATTTCATTACCCAACAAGGTAATATCATCAGTGCAAGCAAGGGTGGGGTTTGCTGCCCTACCCTTGCCCTGCTACTATATATAAACAGGCATTAAACCTCACCCTCCCTCACACTGATGATGTTACCTAGTTGGGTAATGAAATGTCTGCAGGCAAACAACCAAGCTCAGACAGTACCAAGAACTCCACTATTTACTCCTCTTACATTCCATAATCTTCTACATGCAGTACGATTAACATCAGCTGGGCCCATAGATATTGACTTCCAGTGACCATCGTGTCTTTGGACTACTGAGACTTTCACGTAACACTTTTTAGTGATATAGAGAAGTTGTAGGCAAGGTTACCTGCTTAGTCACATTGAGATCAGTTGCAGCATTCCTTGCTAACCATAAGGTTGTTATCAGTCAGCTTTAGCACATTTGGGCCAGTGTGCTAGGAGCTCAGTTTTACCTTGCGTGTGTTCATGCTATTTCTCTGCAAATAAGGATGCCTAATCCAGTGACTGCCTTTCAAATCAACATACTGTTGCCTGCATCCTACGCAGTACCTGCTGTGTACTGAAACATGCTAAGGCTACAAAAAACCTAACAATGATGAATACTAACCAAGCTTAGCATTTTGTGCAAATTCAGCTTCTAGCTCTGGCTTGGATAAGCGTGTTTTGTGAATACAGCCAATGAATGTACTTACGGGGAGTACAGTGTGCAAACCCTTGGCTTGCCAGCTGCAAATGGCCCTTGAACCCCTTTAGTCTTTTGAACCCCGCTGAGCCTCCTCTAATTGCAGTGCCAAAATTCAGCAGCCATCCACGGAGAACTGGCGTCTTGGTTTTCTGTAATGTTAATAGTTATTTTAATGTTTTAAGCCTTAGTAATTTGGTTCTGCATTTGGAATGGTTCAATTGTATTTCAAGTGGAACCATTCTGTCTGGGAGGTTACTGGAAGGATGCTGGAGGGAGTGTCTCTTGGCACCTTGAAATATGACATGTAAATTGATTTATGAGTATATTGCACCTGGAAGAGCAGCTTCCTTAAGCCACAGTCCCATCACAGAAATGCTTCTTTGTGACATTTGAAGCAAATTTGTCTTCTGTCTCTGAGCAAAATGTCCCTGTCATTTGGGAAGTCCTATTATAACGTGAGTGGAGAAGAAAGGTGACTTTAAACAATCATGCTGATCTGTGGGCAGCCGGGCTCCATGTCTTTTCTTTAGTTCCAAATCTCCAAGAATGGCAGCTGCCACGACAAAGGATCCAGAGGCTGTAAACACTTTTCTCCTTGTTCATTTTACACAAAACTGCTTTTGTGTGTTTCCTCCCCCCCCCCCCCATCTTCTCTGATGCATGCTATGCGTTTGAAAAGCAACCGGGTTTGAAATGGAAAGGGAGGGCATACAAACAAGCTTTGAGTCTTGTCTAAGAATATTCTGCATTAATAAAAAGGGAGATCTTTTCTATTTGTGAGCTAGTTTTTTTCCCCAAAAAAGCCCTCTAAAACCCACACACAAAGTTCATCTTATCTGCCAAAAACGGCACTCATCCAGGCTTGCTGGATGATGTAACTGAAGTAGCTTTCTTTTTAGGAAGAAGATCCACATGGGTTCAGTTTACATTGTATTTCTAGAGTGAGCTTTATTCCATTGTTCTAACAGATGCTATTTGTGTCAGCAGTTATGGGTGCCAAATAACTAGTTCCCACATATTATAGAGGACCACCAGTTCCAGAAAGAGTTTTAAGGTGGTATCCAGCAGATTAGACCAATAATGCAAACTTTAGAATGGATGTTACAAAAATGTGGTGGTTCATTGCTGTGGGAGAGATGCTGGAGCTTGATGCTTGCTTGAAAACCAAGTTCACTGATCTAAAATCTCTGTCCAATACCCCAGATGTTAAGAGGAAGATGATTATAGATATTCAGTAAGGAGGGGGAAGGACCTCTCCATATGCTTAGAGCACCAGTGCCCATGTCTTCCCACCCTTGAGAAATCTGAAAATACCTGATAATTATAATCTTGTTTGGTCAGGTTTAGTCAAAACCTGAATGTAAAAAAAAAAGTAATAACATAAGAAAAAATCACTTTCTTCTTATTTAACCTGGCTTGCATTTGCTATTTGGTTGGTCATTCAATCAAATTTAAAGATTTAAAGAAGTCCTTCCATACATTTAGTGGAAGCTTCCAAAACCTGATATATACCAGTTGTTGAACTACAAGTCCCATCATCCCTGAAGACTATCCTTGATGGCTGGGATGATGGGGAAAGTAGTCTACAACATCCGAAGAATACCCATCAGTTTGGTCTTTAGTATCAGAGTTATGTTAGGAACTCTAGAAACTAGAGTTTTCCAGGGCACAAATGCACAGAATGTAAACAGGCAACTGTCGCTTAGAAATGATTGTGGGAAATGTAAGATGAGTTTACCATTATTTCATGGAAAAGATAGGAAGAGAAGGCACTGGGTTTGAATCCAAAAGGTTTAACGTAAACTTTCAGAGCCTGTTAAGGGCTTCAGTTCAGAAGTTGTATATTGTCACATTATTGTGCTTAGGTAAAGGACTATAAAGGACCACACTATTGTGCTTCTGGGAGGCTTTAGCCAAGTTTGAGCCTAGCTGAGGGAGACCGACATTTAGCATCTATGGTAATGGATAAACTGATAATGGGCAAGTCTTTCCAAATGCTTATTATTTCAAAAAACAAAAATAATATGTATATGTATATCTATCAAATATATTTCTGAATGTTAACTATATGCAGGGATTATTTTTATTTGACATATCATGTGAAATGTAGACGTCTATTTGATATTTGGTAGTTAGCATACACTGTACTTACCATTTGAGAGCACTGATATTGGAAATATAATGGACTTATATACCTTGGGTCACCAATGTGGTACCCAGCTGCAAATGTGCCTTCTTGCTCCATTTGATCTCATGCTTTTTAGGTTTTATGCAATTTCTAATTTTTTAAAAAAATGAATGGATAACAAGTATGCTAGAAAGCAAAGCACTCATATCCAACATAACCTGCATTTCCAACAATGCCTCTGCATCTCACACAAACTCTAGCATTCTGAGAAAATAAAATGGTAGACAGCCACAGTCCCAAGCTCAGTTTGGAAAACGTACCACCTGCCCGGAAAGAATGACAGAGAAAAATAAGCAGAACTGATAGGGAGAATTGGGGAAGCAAGCTAGAAGAGATGGTGGATCAGTCTTACTTTATTGTAAATGGCTATTTTATGATTCATTACAAGCACCATGTCAGCCATTTTGTGACAGTGCCAATAATATGCTGTCAAAAATACCCCTGTTACATGACAGCCTGGTGCATGAAACATGTTTAACCTAGTTGCAGAATCAACCCATGTTCACTGTTTGATAATATATTGACTCTGCTTCCATGTTGTTGTTTTGTTGTTTATTTGTTTAGTCGCTTCCGACTCTTCGTGACTTCACGGACCAGCCCACGCCAGAGCTTCCTGTCGGTCGTCAACACCCCCAGCTCCCCCAGGGACAAGTCTGTCACCTCTAGAATATCATCCATCCACCTTGCCCTTGGTCGGCCCCTCTTCCTTTTTCCTTCCACTCTCCCTAGCATCAGCATCTTCTCCAGGGTGTCCTGTCTTCTCATTATGTGGCCAAAGTATTTCAGTTTTGCCTTTAATATCATTCCCTCAAGTGAGCAGTCTGGCTTTATTTCCTGGAGGATGGACTGGTTTGATCTTCTTGCAGTCCAAGGCGCTCTCAGAATTTTCCTCCAACACTGCTTCCATGTAGCATGCCAAAAGTCACACCTGAACCTAAGCAAGCAAAAATGACCAAAGTTTGCATGTTGTGCCAACTCAGTCTTAGGTCTTTAGCTGACCTGATTAAATGTGCTCTGTGAACCCAACTGACTGTTATCACATGTTAAGTACCATTCCATGATATCTATCAACCAGCAGACTGAGTCAGGTAATTGCTATCAAGTAGCAAATATAATTGAGTTGCAATGATTTGTTGGCAGGTATGGACTGTCAGCCCAAGAATCAGAGTCAATAACCTTAAAGAGCTAGCTTATTTCACTTCACTGTATTACCTGCTCTCTGCTGAATGTTGGTTATTTGTAGTGGCAGTGGCAGGGGCTGCTGAAATATAAATGGAAATCTTTAAAAATTGTATGCTGCAGTATCTGCCTAGTAGTTCCTCAGATTCTGGACTGACCCTGCCTATTTATTTTTATTTTTTATTTATTTTTATTTATTAAATTTGTCACCACCCATGTCCTCCCACCAGAGGGACTCTGGGTGGTTTACAACAAAGGCTATTTAGATTAGTTATTGATCCTCCTGGAGACGAAGACTTACAGGTGTGTCTCTGTTCCAGTTAAATCTTGCTCAAGCAATACACTCTGGCATATTCCCAAATCCTTTGTCCTTTGGTCCTGATTTTTGGCTTGGTTCTAAACCTTCCGCACCTTCCTACCTTCTTCCTCCTTTGGTCTGACATGAATTGAACATCAGGCCTAACTTCAGACTTGGATCTTTATCTTAGCTTCTTATTTGTTCTTTGGTTGCCAATTCCTCTTTGGTCTTGACTCATCTTAGGGACTTCCTCATGAGAGGATTCTGCCTCCATTAGAAAGCAGCTGTGGTCCTCAATATTCTCAGTGTCGGCAATGATGGTGATGTATTTCCAGGTCTCTTACAGTGTGGTTGAAACTACAGGTAGTCCTTTTTAGTGACCACAACTGGAACTGGCAACTTGGTCATTAAGCAAAGTGGTCACTAAGTGAAACCACAAGTGTGGTTACAATCTTACTTCAGCTCTCCTTTGCTTTACAGACCTGCAAAGGTTGTAAATGTGAGGATTGGCTGAAAGATACTTTTTCATTGCTGTTGTAACTGCGAACGGTTGCTAAATGAGGCAGCTAAATGAGAACTACCTATACAGCAAAGCTAAACATTGTGGCTCCATTACCCTGCTGGAGGGATTTCTTGTGTTATGGATTCAGTCTGAAGAAGGAGCACAACACTGAAGAGAAAGACGGGTGGACTAGTGAGGTGGCTCCCTTATTTTTAACATCCCTTTGTCTTTTATTCTTGTTTTAGTTGGTTTTTAATATTTTTAATGTATTTATTGATCGTTTTTAGCTCTTTGTCCATGACCCAGAGTCACTTGTTCATGAGATGGACGGCTATATAAATTTGAAGAAAATAATAAAAGACCACATTTATTGCAATGATCCTTGGAGACCTATAAGAACCTATAACTTTATAAGAAAGAGGGACCCCAAACAATGGAAAAGCAAAGAAGTTGAGGACTACAAGGTGAGAAATCCTAGGGATCTGCTTGGCTGGCCAGTTTGGGGAAGCTAGGCAGGTCCTTGTCAGTGATCCAGGGATCTAACAACAATCTATTGTTAGGCAAAATGGGACTTTCAGGAGGGCAGCAGAGCTGGGGAATCCATTGTTAAGGAGATGGAATTATCTCATCAGGGCGTATCCCTGATTGAGGATGGAAGGTTGGAGCTTCTCTAAGTTGTGATTTCTTTGTAAGGGATGCCCTGGGGCTGTACTATCCGCTGGTGAGGAGGCTTCTATTCTTTGATTTAGATGGGATTCCAGGGGCCTTGTCTGGGGGCAGAGGGGGTTAATTTGGGTCTGAGAGGATTTGACAAAAGGATGAACTGAGTTTGACTCTTGTCATGTCCAAAAGACAGGGAGGAAAAGGATGCAACTTCCATTTTATTTCTTAAGTTTATTTTCTCCATTCAACTGTTTTGTACTTCTTTCCAGCTTTGGATTCTGTGGAAAGGCTAGTTTACGGGCCTTGCAGAGCCTCCTCAGCTCTGCAGAGATGATGAGCAAGTCTTGAAACTGTCAAGAGTTGCATCAGTTTCTCCTTCTCTTCTGCCCTTGACTAGCCCTATCAAAGCACGAGGATGTTGTTATTATTTTTTACTTGTTCATTTCTTTCCCTTCTGTGCATAAGGACTTTTGTCGCTGCAGGACCTTTAGGGCAATAATGTTTGCTGTGTAACGATTGCCTATTCAAAATCACTATCAGACTCACACAAGGATTCTATGGATATCTGATTTAATAATGAATAGTGTGCAGGATCACAAGCAAAGCTGAGAATGGTAAAATGGCAGGATTTTTCCCAGTAAAAACCCAAGCAGTTCCCCATCACTCCCCCCAGAGTCAGTACAATTCCATTCCCTGCAGGTGCCCCTAACGGTTCTTGCCGGTCCTTGGGCAAAGTCCTTGACCAGTCAAGATAACCCAAACATGCATTCTTCACTCCTTGCATCGCAGCCTGGTACAAGGGAACAGGCGCAGCCCCCTCCTGTATAGCAACCCGTGTCAGCACCAGCATGGCATGGGAACATGTCACAATGTTTTTCAGGAACACTGGAACAGGGACCATGACATGCTGTTTGTTCTCAGCATTCCTGAGTTAGTAGAAGTGAAATCAAATGTGGATCACTTTCCAACTGCTTCTGAGAGCTTGGGAATTGAAAATGGTAGCAAAGTGGGAGTGTCCTTAGTTGTTGTCCACTAACCAACCTCAAGAGGTGGTGCTGAACAGCAGTCACAACACACACTTCATCTTTTGTTGTGGTGGTTAGTACAGTTTGTATCAAATGCCTGTGGTCCCACTGCTAGATTTTGGGGAGGTTGAAAGCCTTTCAGAGTTGGACAGTTGTATGAAGAAGAATTTCCGTTTGTCTTCACTGTACTGCAAATTTTCTGTGAACAAGCTTTCCCTCCTCCTGAGTTATGGCCGGAAATATATTTTGAATGTTCTTGATTTTATAAATAACATAGCCTCGTTATGCCCCACATTTCCTGGAAAAAAACCTGTGTGCACCACAGTTTGTGATAAATCAATAATATTTTTAAAGTTTTATATTATTTTGTGCCAAAAGGGAGCAAGAGAGGAAATGATAGCAGCATGCACTTGAATAATCAACTTCAAAGCATCCACTGATTTCCAGAAATGGTTATGTGGTTGTAATACTTTATTTGGAATGGAACTGCTTTTTGGGTGGCATAAGCAGTTATTAAGAAAAGCCATATTAGATAAGAGCAAAGTCCAATTTACCTGATGCTGATGCTGCTTCCAATTTACCACAGGTTTGATCACTGCCTGAAGAAAGTTCATAAGCAGGACAGGAAGACAACAGGTTTCCATGCTGCATCTCTTCCATAGGTGAGTCATGGACAGGAAACTAGAAGTTCCCCATCTGTGCCTCTAGGAGCTTCCCCACCTGCCTAAGGTAGGAAATCTCTGGGTAAATAGGCTGTTTCTAGATGGACATTTTAATATGCATCAGCAGTGGTTCATTATGGACATTTCCTATCATGTTTTAGTGCACTTTAATCCGTGTTTCTTCATTTATTTATATTTCGAATTTTGTCACTGCCATCTCACTCAAAGAGCGACTCTGGGCGGTTTGCAATAAAACTAAAACTAAAAAAATGAATACAGATTAAAATACAATAAAAACAGTACTTCTTAAATAAAAATAAAAATATAAAATATAAAATCCAAGATGGAGGTATTAAAAGTTCTTAATTTAAATTCATAAATTCACAGGGGCCTCTTTAGGGCGCTAACCACTCCCAGGATTGACTACACCCTGTCCCACACCACGCGAGATGGCGGAGCCAGGTCTTCACCCCTTTCCGAATGGCCGGGAGGTGGGGGCCTGCCTCACCTCTGGGGGAAGAGTGTTCCATAGGGCGGGGGCCATGGCAGAGAAGGCTCTCTTCCTGGGCGCTGCCAATTGACAGTCTCTCATGGACGGGGCCTGTAACATGCCCTCTCTGCCTGACCGGGTGGGACAGGTCGAGGTAATGGGGGGTGAGACGGTCCCTCAGGTAACCGGGCCCCATGCCCTGTAGGGCTTGGTTTCCCCCTTTTTTGCAGGGGTAGGCCATTGAGCTGGAAAGACTGAGAACAAAACTACATCCCTCCAAAGCTGTGGATGATTCAGAGTGTTTTTGCTGCTATGGGAGTTTGGTGCCTTCAGCATTGGCGGTGGCTTCCCCTTTTCACTCCCCTGAAAAGCATTTGAGACACAATCTTTTCCTTTCCTTTATTCTTCCCCCAGGGGTGTCCATAGGGCATGGTCAAAAAACTCAAGACGGCGGCCACAAGAGTGCGATTGCAGCTCCGACCATTTTTTTTAAATGTGTGATGCACATATAACAGTGATTGCACTGTTGTGGCCACCATCTTGACTTTTTTTTATCATACCCTGTGGACACCTCTGTCTTACCTCAGAGTGATGGTGGATCTCTAACTGCCATCTTCCTCAGCCTTCACTTTAGATAATATTTATTTTATTTATTTATCAAATTTGTCACTGCCCATCTCCTCCCATTGGAGGGACTCTATGTTTTCCTTTCTCTCCTTCATTCAGCCAGTCTAGCTACAGTACATAGATAAACACACACACAGATACACACACATACAGAGAGATCATCCCTATACCTATGTCAACACTGATTCTGACGAGGAGAAAGAAGTGTGTGAAAGCAATTGCCAATTCTTTATCATAAGGACACACAACATGCGGCCCTTCGAAGCCTGGGGCTTTGACCTCTCGAATCCCCTCCAAGACTTCCCATCGAATTGCAATTTTAATGTGTCTGAAGGGGGAAATCACTAGCTGTATTTTATTTTTACTGTTGTTCAGTCCTCCAGTCCCTTCCAACTCTTCACAACCAGATGGACATCACTTTGTGGGGCCTGTCTGTCATTAACTCCTTCTTTGAGTTCTTGTAAGCGCCTGCTAGTGTCATCGGTAATAATATCCAGCCATCTGGTCTTCTGTCAGCCTTTTTTTCCCAATTGTCTTCAGTTTTTCCAGGCATCAGGATCTTCTCCAATGACTCTTCTTTCTCATTATGAGTCAAAATTTTGTAAGCTTTAGGATCATTATTAGCACTTCAAATGAACAGCCTGGTGTTATTTCTTTTAGCACTGAATTATTTTCGTACAGTCCAAGGTATTCTCAACATCTTTCTCCAGCACCATCATTCAAAAGCATCTATTTTTCTGATGGTCTAACTTTCACAACTATTTGGTACAACTCAGAAAATTAAGAGTTTTAAAGTAGACCCATGTTGTTACTGTGTTGTCTCTGACCTTTAATATTTTGTCTAGATCTGTCATAGACTTTCTTCCAAATAGCAGATGTCTCTTTCTTTCAGACCACCTTTTGTACTCTCTTTTTTCACCTTCAGCAAGAGATTCCTTAGGGCTTCTTCACTTCCAGCATCAGAGTGTTGCTGATGTTTCTTCTAGCAATTTTAATTATACAGGTAGTCCCCGCTTAATGACCGTTTGTTTAACGATGGTCTGAATTTACGATGGCCTCAGAAAAAGTGCTTTATGACATCTACTCGCGCTTATGACCGTTGCAAACTGTCGCACTCCTCTGCGGACACATGATTGCAATTTGGGCACTTGGCAGCCAGCTTGCATTTATGACCAGTTGCAGCATCCTGTAGTCATGTGATTGCAATCTGCAACCTTTTTTGCCAGTTTCCGGCAAAAAACATCCATCGGGGAATCTGGATTTGCTTAACGACCATCGTAAAATGGTTGCAAAATCAGGCCTGGTCATGGTGACTCACTTAATGACCACACTACTTAACAACCAATTTTCTGGTCCCTATTATGGTCATTGAGTGAGGTACCTGTACTTTCTATTTCTTTGAGTCCAGCATTTCTCATGATATACGTTAAATAAATAATGTGACAATATACAACTTTAGGACAATCCTTTTCTAATTTGGAACCATTTAGTTGTTCCATATTTCATTCTTCAATGTTGTTCCTGGTCATTATACAAACTATTCCATAGCTAGATAAGGTATTCCTGTACATCCATGCTTTAAATTAAATCACACATAGCTCTTGTCTTGCCCCACTCAGGGGCTTTCTTCTTGTCCTGCTTATTTTTTAGGGTGCCCCATAGAGGGTCACTTAGAAGCCAAGAGTGGTCCCCAGGAGTTGTGTTCTTTGCTTCTAGAATATGATGTCCAAGTTATTGGTCCTCTCTGGTTACCATCCTGCAACCATTTCTCAGAACCCCTACATTTTCTGGGATTCATGCAATTCTTGGGTACAGATGCAAGAATTTATAATAATTGGCAGGGTAAAATCAGTATACAACTCAGGAGACAAACTTGTTCCAGACGGCAGGTGCCATGGCAGAGAAGGCACACCTCCTGGGTCCCCCAGGATGCCACTGTTTAATAGATGGGACCCTAAGCATACCAACCCTGTCAGATCTCCCTAGGGAAGCAAATATCCAGGCAAGATGTATGCCATGTAGTGCTTTGTAGATGATGACCAGTACCTTGAAATATACTTGGAAGCCAAGTGGTCACCAGTACAGATTGCACACAGTAGGAACATTACATGAGTGTATTGAGGCACGTCCATCACTGTTCATGGTGCTGTATTTTGGACCATCTGTAGTTTCCAAATAGTTTTCAAGGGCAGCCCCATATAGAGTACATTGCAGTTGTCCGTACGTGAGGTAACCAATCCATGAATGTCTGTGAGTAGAGTCCCCCAATCCAGAAAAGGGTGCAATTGGCATACTAGATGAATCTGTACAAAGGCTTTCTTGGCCACAGCTGCCACCTACTTCTTGATCAGGAACTGTGAATCTAGGAAAAATAAATAAATTGGGCATTGGTTCTGTCAGGGGAAGTACAACACCCTTGAGAACTACATTTGAAAAATTTCTGGCATGAGGTGGTCCATACAGTCACAGCCACTTGATCTTGCTAGGGTTGAACTTCAGCCTGTTTCTTCCTCTCCAGACTACAGCAGCCTCCAGGCACCCAGGTAACATATTGACTGCATTGCTTGATCAGCCTGGGGTGGAGATATACAGAGGAGTATGACCAACATACTGGTATCTGAGCCTGTGTCATTGGATGATATTGCCCAGCAGTTTTATGTAGATGTTAAATAGGAGAGGCAAAAGTGTCAAGCCTTGAGGGATCCACAGACCAGAGCTCTAGGATCCAACCTTTTCCCCTCATCAACACTGGCTGGAACTAACTACAAAGAAAGGAGGAGAGCAATCCCTAGTACTTATAGTCCAGAAAGACACCATGATTGATGGCTTTGAATGCTGCTGAGAATTGAAGGAGAATCACGGTAGTTGCACCACCACCACCAGCTGCCCCCACCACCTGGCCCTGCCCCCTGCCACCGTGCCCGCCTCACTGTACACCACTACTATACCAGACGGGGCTTTCTTTTGCACTGCCTTCGTTCACGCTGATGCAGCTGGGGTTTCTCATGTGCCCCACCCAGGGCCTCTGTTCGTGCGCCAGGTCCTTCTTTTGTGCCAGTGCAGCCAGGGCCTTCTTTCACACGCTGGACTTCTTTTGTGAAAGAAGGCCCTGGGTGGAGCACAAACGGACACCCTGGCTGGTGTGCGAATGGAGGACCTGGGTGGGGCATGAACTGAGGCCCTGGACATGGGGTGAAAGAAGCCCCTGCTGCACCGACACAAAAGAAGGCAGTCTGAAAGAGGCCCTGGACGGTACAGCAGTGGTGCGCAGTGTGGCGGGCATGGCGGCAGTGGGCAGGTCTGGGCGGTGGGGGCAGCTGGCAGCAGTAGGCAGGCAGGTGGCCAACAGGGCAGAGATGGCGGCAGAGACAGGCAGGTGGGGGCAGTTCAGAAGGAGGCAGAAAAGGTCCTTTATAGTCCTTTACCTAACTGAGGCTCAGGGTTGGGAAGCACCAAGCCAGGAATGGCATGGATTGGGGTGGGTCCTAACCTAATGACCTGTGGGATTCGAATAACAACGGCAACGGTGACTGCTGTTGCTAAGCGATATGGTTACGTGACATTGTGCTTTATGACCACATCGTGCTTTATGACCACATCACTTAGCAATGGAAATTCTGGTCCCAATTATCATAGTTAACCAAGGACTACCTGTGGTGTATGTATATATTACACTTAACTTATACTTAACTATGGTAGGACCTTATTAAAGAAGTTGGTATGGTGGTGCTTGGATTGCAATCTTTTTGATCTTAGTCAAAAAGCTTTCACTTAGTTTATCAAAAGTCTAGTTGGTATATTGGTACTTGTGTTCTTGTGCTTTTATTTAGAGACAGATTGTTACTTCCCTAGAATCTTTGCAAGTTGAACAATTATATTTAGTTGATTTAACTGGGATGTATAATCCAGACCAGTTTTCCAGACCAGTTCCTCTGCACTCTGCCTTTCAGTTCCATGCTGAGCCACACTTCCCAAAGTAGGTAAGGCCAGGGCAAAACCTAAATTATAACTTAAATGACTTAAACCCAGTAGACTAGGCAATTTATAGGTTAGCATCTTCTACAAACCCAGCCATTGAAGAAGATAGTGAAGATGACAAAAGGACAAAATATGGGCTCAGTTATGGTATCATTAGATGGATACAGAACTGCTTAAACAGTCATGATCAACAAGTATACATCAGTGACTCTGCATCAAGCTGTAGTAAAATGTTCAGCAGTGTATCTCAGGCTCTGTTCTAGCTCCTTTACAGTTTAACATATTTATAAATGTCTTGGATGATGAGATAGAAGCATATGATTATCCAATTTGCAGATTTGCAGATGACACAAATACCTTAGGGGGCAGTACCAAAATTCGGGATGATCTTGACAAGCTGGAATATTGGGCAGAACCTAGCAGTATGAATTTCAACAGGAATAAATGCATCGTCCTACATTTGGAGAAGGAAAATTGTGCACAAAATGTTCTTGGGAGCAAGGCATGGGTTGTGTATGTCTGGTTTTTAAAAAATGAAAATTAATCAGTCAATTACACTAATTGAGAACAGAAGAACAGTGGTGATAGAGCAGACCAAAGAGCGATCTCATCTAGCAGTCATTTCCCACAGTGGCCAAGCACAAGCTTCATGGCCTTCAAGTATGTTGCTAGCTGTGAGTAGGTGATTTGGGGCCTTTGGGGAGGTATATTTGGAAGATCAAAGGTCAGTGGCCCAGAGGAGTGCGAGACAAGCTCATGGTCTTGATTCAGGAATGGCTGAAAAGCCTGCAAAGAGAGACACCGCATGGCCCAAAGAAGGTTTAAATTTTTTTTTTGCAGCATACTGTGGTAGAGGCAAGAGGATTGAGATATAATGAGAGCAGATCAAAAAAGAAAAAGTTGCAGCAGGCAAGCCAGGGATAAATGGAGCATAAACTAATTTTAGCTGGTGGGCTAGAGAAGGAAGGTTCAATAGATCAGTCTTGGAGTATTACTTCCTGTTCAAAGAGAGAAAATTGGCAAGGTTGATAGGGAAAATGGTTTCTGTGGACCTTATAAATATGGCAAGAATGTCACCCTGTTTATTTTGAAAGAACAATTCATGCTTTCAAGTCTGCTGAGTTTTAATCTGAGTGGCAGAGCGGCCCGCATGGAATAGTACAAACAACGTTAATTATTTAATGCATAATTGTTCTTTTTCTTCTTTTTTAATTGAGCAAACACGGTTGATTTTCTTCAGTATGGTTTGCCACGTTAGTAATTCTGTTAATTAGAAAGTGCTGTGGTTGGAGATGTCCCCCTGCCTGATGTTCAGATTAAATTCACATTAGGTCATTAAAGCTGAAAAAGATACCTGAGGTGGTGGTGGTGGTGGTGGTGGAGAAACCATGCAACACCATGGAAAAAAGAAGGTAGCTGTCCTGGAGGCCTTGGAGAATGCACTGGCAGAGAAGTAGTACCAACTTCATTCTGTGAGAGATAAAGATTTTAATGTGTAAATAAGTTCAAGCTAGTGAGCAAAAGCAACGCCATGTTAAATACTTAAACCAACACGAAGTCAGGAGGAGATAGTGGGGAAAACTCATCAAATGATAAGGGCTAAACTCATCACTTATCATGGCAATGGCTAAACTCATCATCTGGTAATGGCTAAACTTATCAGGGCAACGGCTAAACACATCACCTAATATGATAATGGTTTAAAACAAAGGCGGCCGGAAGATTGTAAGTCTGAGAGTACCCAGCCAATGGGGGAACGGATAAAGAGGAGCAACGGGACAGGAAAATGTATAAAAATAAACTTGAAATATTGTATGGTGTGGCTTTTCTTTTGGACACATTGCATCGTGCTCCTGGAAAGTCCACCACGCTTTGCAAACCGTAGAAGCTCAGAGAGAGAGAGCGAAATAAAGTCTTTTTCTATTTCTAAAGTCAAAGACTGTTGGAGTCTAATTTGTTTTGAGTTTTGTCGCTAACAATTCTAAAATTTATCTAGAAATCAATTCAGTGTCACCTAGTAGGAAGCCTGTAGAATTAGTCTACTATATCTTTACATACAGAATATAGTGGGCCCTACCACAGCAAACAACTCCACAGAAGTCAGGTGGTACTAAAAGCCCAATAAGAATCCTCTTGGCTCTATAAAAGGGGTGTCTGGGTATCACTCTCAGGTTCTTGATAGCTACAATGAAGTCCAGAGGTGTCTCTGTGGGTGAGGCCAGGATGATGGGTGCAACTGTGCAATTGAAATCCTCCTCTTTGGGATGTGTATTTATATCACACACATGTATGAAGGGGCAGGGCTTCAATTTATTCCATGATGTATTGAAAGAGTAAAGGATAGTATTACAGATATTCTGACAGCTGGATTACTTTGATTTTAGGACTCAGTTTATCTTTCAGCTTGTCCACTGAAGTTGGGCAGTCAATAAATTTAAATAAAGAGAGAGAGAGACTGGAGATTTTTTCCTTTTACTACCCCTTGTTTGAACCAGAGGGCTGCCTATCCATTTCCCAGACATCTGAGGAATTTGCAGGTATCTTTTCAAACATCTCTTGAATCCTTATGAGGCTGGGAACAGACCACTACAACTCATGTGCTCCTCAGCCTACACATCTTCTTGCTTTATTCCAAAAGAATCCCTCTTTTGAGGGAGAAGGGCAGTGATGAAATTTGATAAATAAATAAAATTAAAAATAAAGTTGAGTTTGCTTCTCATGATATATGCTTTTTTTAAAAAGGAGACTCAAATTAGAACAAACTTCAATGTTCTTTCTGTAACTGAAAACCTTTCCAGTAGCTCTAAAATGATAGACAAAACCAAAGTTAATAATATTGTGATAGACAAATTTAGATGGTTTATTATAAATAAATAAAATGTCTTTTAAATTGTTATTATAGTAAATAGGATTATACTGTACAGTAAGGTAAAGGTAAAGGTTTCCCTTGACGTAAAGTCCAGTCGAATCCGACTCTAGGGGGCGGTGCTCATCTCCGTTTCTAAGCCTTGGAGCCGGCGTTGTCCCTAGGGACACTTCCGGGTCATGTGGCCAGCATGACGACTCGGAACGCCGTTACCTTCCCGCCGAAGCGGTACCAATTCATCTACTCACATTTGCATGTTTTCGAACTGCTAGGTGAGCAGGAGCTGGGACGAGCAACGGGAGCTCACCCCGCCGCGCGGTTTCGAACCGCCGACCTTCCGATCGGCAGCTCAGCGGTTTAACCCGCAGCGCCACCGTACAGTACTCTACTATTATATTATTATGCAAGAAGGCATGATAGCTCCTGGAAGGGTGGGGCTGTACATTACTGATCCATGATACAGATTAATGGAGATTGCTACAAATAAAAGGGGTGGAAAAGTTGGGGGAAAAGTCTTCAATCTATCCTTTGTCAAAGTGGCCTGACAACTTTCTTTTACTCTGAGAAAATATTGTGTTTTGAAAAGTGGTCTTAAAATCTCCTAAAGTAGGCAGGTGCCACCATTGAAAGGGGCCAATTTTCCACAATCTGAATATCTGTATCTGAAGGTGCCATTCAGCATCTAAAGAGCTTAAAAGATAGGGAGGGAAGATTTGGAAGACTATACTAGGCCTGTGCAGTGCTTCAGTTTTAAAGGAAAAAATGTTTGTAATATGTGGGGATAGGAATGTAATCCTTGTCTGCAACTCCTTAAAGCAGCTGCATCTTTCCTCAGTATTTTGTGGCAGCTACATAATTGGGAAAAGATTGCAGTTGCTTTAAGGAGATGCTAGGTTTAGTTCCCACACACTCTAAATAACTTTTTTTTGCCTTTGAATCCAAAGTGCTGCAGAGCCTTAGAAAGTATCTTCCCATGAGATCACAGGAGGCATCAAGAGCTAAACTGGCAATTTGCACTTGTATAAGGAAGGGATGAAGATCAGATCTCTCTTTGGCCACAGTCACCAATCTAATGTGCTCCAAGACAGGCTCAACATATTTATACTGGGACTATCCAATCTGGGCTTGTCATGTTGTCTGCCAATCATGGGGCATATTGCTGGAGGTGCAAATCCAATGACACTGACTCTTTTCCACCTTGATAGTAATCTTACAGGATGTAACTAGCTAGATGTTAGGTTTTGCCTCTCCCTCCTTATAATGTATTTCCTGTAAATAGATCTCCTTCCTCTTTCACTAAATATTGCTCAGGTCATGTTTCCAGTCAGGAAGGCACACACAGAATGCTTTAACCTTCAACAGATTTATTGCATGCCCCTGGTCTGAATCTGGAAAAGACCCATCTCCACATGCACGCACCTGACAGCAGGGGCATCCGGGCTGTCAAAAAAATGAAGGCAGCTATGACCATGTGAAGTCCTAATCCTTTTTTACACATGTTGCATGTCAAAAAGGGGCAATACGTCCATTGCTTGGGCACGTCTGCCATTTTATTTATTTATTTATTTATTTAATTAATTAATTTTTATCCCGCCTTTATTATTTTTATAAATAATTCAAGGCAGCGAACATACCTAATTCTCCTTCCTCCTATTTTCCCCACAACAACAAACCTATGAGATGGGTTGGGCTGAGAGAGAGTGACTGGCCCAAGGTCACCCAGCCGGCTTTCATGCCTCAGGCAGGACTAGAACTCACAGACTCCCGGTTTCTAGCCCAGCACCTTAACCACTAGACCAAACTGGCTCTTTTGGATTTTTTTAACACCCCCGTGGCCTGATGCTAGCTTCTAAAGCTGGTTCCAAACACAGCTGTTTGGTTCAAATCTCAGCCTCCCTAACAGATAAAACTGGATGGACCCTTATGGCAACCAAGTACGAAGTAAGGAAAACTTTGTGTTTTAAAGCTCAGAATGTCCCTGCAAAGATCAGGAATGGGGCTGGACTGATTAGGGGAGGAAGCCAAGGCAATTTAAATTTCAGAAAGGAAAAGCAATTATAGGCTCAAAAGGAATAATAAGCATCAATTAGCAGCAAGTATCTCAGCTGACAATGAAAGCGTTTTCAAGTACACACACTGCGAAATGAAGGGAGAGAAAAGCTGGCTCCTCTAATGAATGGCAGCAGGGTTTCCAAGATAAAAGGAAGCAGCAGCAGTGGAGATATTAAAAAATTACTGAGAATTAGCTGTCTAGAACAGTGTTCTCAACCTCACCAACTTTAAGCTATGTGGACTTCAGCTCCCAGAATTCCACAGCCAATGTGCTGGTTGGGGAATTCTGGGAGGTGAAGTCCACTTATTTTAAAGTTGCTGAGGTTGAGAAACAGTGGTCTAGAAATTTCAAAAGCTAGGCTGCCTGTCGTGGTTTCCGAAAGTGAAAGAATGGGAACCAAACCTGGTGGCATTTGGATAAATCTTGAGTCTTTTTTGTGAGAGCCTGGAGAATTTTAAAGCCCGCTGTGGGATGCTTTACAGGGAAAGCCTATGAGAGGCATGTCTGTCCTAAGTATCTGCCTAACCAAAATATGGGTGGTTACATTTATAAGCTTATATTTACCTCAAGATATAACATCATGAAGATATGGCCATTTGAAAAAGAAACTATGTGGTGAGCAAAATTATTTTACTCCTCTGTTTAACTGCATCCTAACTAACAGCCTGCCCTCTCTAATGCACTGTTTCTGGCTGGATGCACACAGTGCTAAACCATGGCTGCTTTAATTAGCTTTTTTAGTATACCTGAATTGCCTGGGCTTATAGTTCATACAAAACCAAAACCAGCTAAACAACATGATGACTTAAAATTGTGTACAAACTCAGCATCCATCTCTTTCTCTCTCTGCATGCTCTTCTAAGGCCGAGTTCATACAGTAGCTAAATCCTAAATCTGCTTTATGTAACATAATTCCTGTGTTCACATAACCTGTTGTGCCCAAGCAAATCAACAATATAATGGCTTAATATGAGAGCCTGGTTCACACAGCACGCTAAGGCAATGGCTGACTCACAGACTACCCAATCCCATTTTAAGTAAGGGGACATCCAGACAGCCAATTTAGCACGTGGTCCTCCAATCCCGTTAGGCAGTGCAACATATGTCATTGTACATTTGCTTTGTCCCTGTAGCTGATTGAAACTCTGCTTCATTGATGAAGCTAAAGAATGATGCTGTCCTAGCAGTTCACCACAGAGCAAGGTAAGGTTCAGTGATTGGTGGCTTTTCCTGCTGTGGAAAAATATCCACCAATCACTCTCCCTAAAATGAGGGTTGGGACTGGAGGAGGAGGGGGATTCTGAGAGATGGCTACACCCACCAGGCAGGGAGCTTGCTGGCTGCCCAGGAATGTGTTGGTGAACACATTATAGTCCAATGACCCATGATAGCTTATGCTGTAATAATTTTTCATCACACTACTCTTGGATAGTTATCTATCCAGCTATCTCTCTGGAAATGGTTCTTGCTCACCTTTTATGTAGCTTGGAAGCGGCTACTGTTATCTGCAATTACTGAATTAGATTGATTTATGTTGAGATTGTTGATTTTAAGACTGTTAATAGACTATTTAAAATCAATCAGATCAAATTTTTGGTCTTTATGGGGAAGGGAAAAGGGGAAATTAGTGACATAGCTTTTTTTTTAATGATTTCTGGCTGCCTCCAAAATGGCTGCCATTTGTGGCCTCCTTATGAAATGGGTTGACCACAGATGCAGTTAATGGATACCTGTCTCCATTTTTTCCACTCACAGGTACACTAAACCTTTGGATAGGCCTAGCACATCAAAAATAGTTGCCCACCCAGGAATTCCTGAAAATTTGGAACTCTCCTACCAAATTGGCTTCAGCCACTCGTGTGATGCCCTGTCCCTGTGGCGGTTAGCCCCTGAGAATAGTGTTAAAAAAAGGGATGCCTCTTAACTGATAAAAGGTTCCTCACCCTTGCTCTAGTGCCTGAATCCATGACGCCCAAGGATTTTTGAAAGACAAGGGTTAAACTGGCCGCATGAAACTTGGCCATGTACAGTTGTTTACAGAATAATGTTCATACCCCTTTGATATTATTTCCACTCCAGATTCCATCCCAATTTTGCCTGGAGCAAAAGTTGAGTTCAGTCTGTGGATTTCTCCTCAGGCAAAACTTCAGAGAAAGTTAGCCAAACATTTTAGAATGAGGAGCAATATTTTTCAAGAAGCTTTGCAGGGGACATTGGCTGTCTTTTCTACCAGGAACATTTGTGAAGAATCCCCTGTTCCCTTTTTGCCAGAGTCTCATTTTTGAAGATGCATCAAACAGGTGTACTTGCCTTTGGGAATGGCGCTGTATTTATTACCAACAATTACTAAGAAGTCAAAGCACAGTTGCTTGTTATTATTGCTCACTGATTAGAAACCAATTAACTTGGAATGCCTTTCCAAATCACGAGATACATAGTTTTGCTTGGGTTTCAACAAAGTCATGAAATATGCATTGCAGAAGATGATTAAAACATCCACAGCAATTGAGAATGAAATAATTATTTTTATGGGCCAGGCCATGTAACTTCACCAGCCGGCAAAGAATCCCAGCTGATCTATCAGATGTCAAAGGTACTTATTAATAATAGATGCAGAATGTTCCAAATTCAAAAATGTTAATAGATCTTCCCCCCTTTTCCCATCGTCACCCCCCAGATTACAATCCAATTCTTTCCTCCAACCTTTGAAGAGATCAAAGCATTTTGAAGGGGAGATGTGTTTAGAAAAGAGACAATGTAGCTTAAGAGAGAATGTTATAAACTGAACTAAAGTTGTCAAGAAAAGAAAGAGATAAATGTTTTTCCCTTTCACGTGATACCAGAATTCAGGATTAAACTACTGTACATGTTAGGAAAAAGTAAAAAGTCCCTCTTTTGGGGGAGATGGGCGGTAATTAAATTTGAATAATAAATAAATAAATAAAATAAACAACAATTTGTGTTGGGCATGAAATCAGAGAACGAGTGGCTGCCTTTTAAAATTACTATATTTACCCAGAAGAAGGTTGGCTTTCCACCAACTAATTTACCTCTAAAATTGTAGGGTTGTCTTACAGTCACTGAATGTTAGAAAAAACCCTCGCCAATGTGAGAGCAGTTTGACAGTCAAACCAATTACTCAGAGTCTCCTTCACAGGATGTGTTCAGACAGAGGCTAGGCAATTATTTCTTGGGAATGCTTTAACCTTGATTCCTGCAGTAAGCAGGAAGTTGGGCTCACCGGCTTAACTAGACAGTTCCAACTTCAGGATTTGATTGGTCTTTAAGACTCCAGTAGTGAATGCAGTAGTGGGACACAAATGCAGTAGTGGGATGTGGTGGCGCTCCGGGTTAAACCGCTGAGCTGCTGAGCTTGCCGATCGGAAGGTTGGTGGTTCGAATCCACATAACGGGGTGAGCTCCTGTTGCTAGTCCCAGCTCCTGCCAACCTAGCAGTTCGAAAACATGCAAACGTGAGTAGATTAATAGGTACCGCTTCGGTGGGCAGGTAACGGCATTCCGTTTAGTCATGCTGGCCACATGACCACGGAAGTGTCTATGGACAAACGCTGGCTCTTTGGCTTTGACACGGAGATGAGCACCAGCCCCTAGAGTCAGACACGACTGGACTTAATGTCAAGGGAAACCTTTACCTTTAGTGAATGCAGACAAGTGTTTTTTGTTTGTTTTGTTTAATATTCACTTTGGGAGTGACAGGAAGGTTTTCTTAAAATCAAGATTCGTGTCCTTTCAGGATACTTCTCATTGGCTCTACGGGAATTCTAGATGCTGAAAATACCAAGAGTTCACTTTACTGCTTTGGAGAATCAAGGGCATACCGTTATGTGAATGCTTGAAAGGGAATAGATCGTTGAACTATTTGTTGAGCCCCCAGGGGCAGCAGCAGGAGGGCAGGGAGGAGGAGGGTCAAAAAAGACAAAGCAGTGGCAGCAACCGTGCTATTGGGTTGGAAATGCCCAAGATTAAGATTGCTCCATATAGTCTTATGTATAACCTCAGCTGTGCATTCCATCCTTCAGATTAGGCAGGAAGATACTAATTTTATTTAGTCTTCTGGTAGTCTAGTCTTAAACTGGGAGAAAGTGTTTATTTGTAGCAGATGGACATCATGTGGTCTATCTGGAACATGCCATTTGGTTTTGTGATTCTCAGGGCTTTTATATTTTATTTTAGAATACAATTGTTTACTTCTGTTTATTTCTGGTGAGATTGGTCTATTGCTCAAGGAGTGGGGGGGAGGGCTGAACCTCTACTCACATACCTCTATTCTATGTAGTCAGGATATAGCATTATTGAAATTATTTACATTATTTCCCCTTTTTTGACCCTTTATTCACCAAAAAGTCAGCATAAACTGTGAGAACCCTCTTACACACAATGGGTCTCGGAAAGGACACCAGGTGAGGCACTCTCAGGGAAACAAGTAGCAGGAACTACGAAGCTATTATCTGGGTAGAGTATGAAGAATAGAAGGCTCCTGGGATAGGAGGTTTCAGACCCTCAGTCTTCTACCCTATGGGCTCAGCTGTTTTGCTGCACACAGTCTGGGGGTCCTTCTAGACTCATGAGTCCCACTGGAGGAGCAGGTGGCAGTCATGGATAGGGGGGGCCTTTGCACAGTTTTGTGTTGTGCACCAGTTGTTCCCTTTTCTGGACCATGAGGTTTGACTCACAGTTACTCCTGCCCTGGTCACCTCCAGAGTAGATTACTGTGACACGCTGTACATGGGGCTGCCCTTGAAGAGCATCCAGAAGCTTCAGCTAGTGCAGAGTGTGGCTGTGTGGACAGTTTCATGTGCCCCTAGGATGGCACACTTCAGACCTCCGCTCTGTGAGCTGAATTGCCTTCCACTCTGCTTCTGGGTACCCTTTGAGGTGCTGGTTTTGACCTTTAAAGTCCTTCATGGCATGGGGTGGGTTATTTGAGGGACTGGCTGTTCCCAATTACATCTATCTATCCCATCAGGTCCAGCAGAAGGGGTATGCTGCCAGTCCCGTCTGCTAAGGAATTCCATCTGGCGGGACCCAGAAGACGTTCCTTTTTTGCTGTGGCTCCCACTCTCTGGAACATCATTCCCCCCAAGGTGAGTTTGGCCTCCTCCCTGTTAGCCTTCCTGAAAGCCCTTAAAATGTGTTTTTTCCAGCAACTTGGGGATCCCATGGGGAACCTGCGAGGTGGTTTTATGACAGTAGGTGACTGTTATTCTCCCGCGATCTTAGCTTTTTTATGTTTTTATTTTTATTCATGTTTCAGTGTTTTAAGATTGGTTACCTTGCTTTAATTGTTGCTGTGTTTGTGTGCTGTCCAGACTCACATTATGTGAGATGGGCCGCTGTATAACTTCGCTAAATCAATCAATCAATCAATCAAATATAATAACTACTATCTTTTTAAAAAAGAGACCCAATAAAGTCTGCTACCCTTGATGTATGTATATCGCAGAAAGAGGGAAGAGGTCAAACAGCAGCTCTCTCTTTTCAGTAGTGGTGCAGACCTGGCCAGGAAGGAGAAAACACCTTGTCACCAGAAGAACACCAGAAGCCAAGAATATCCCACTAAACCTGGAACTGGCACGTAACTTTTTGGCTCAGTTCTAACATTACAGGAAGTTCTACTTTCTATTTATTCTTAACAGTTCAAGTTTTAACCTGGGTACTCCTTGCAACATGTGTACCATTTTCTCAGTAGTGGGTTAATTCTTCGTATAGTGAGTGTCCTAACAGCCAGGAACCACGCTGAGACAAGGAATTGGTCTCTAGTGTTTATTTACTGCTACATAACAGAGAATCCTAACAAACTGAAGAAGCGTGGGAAAACCCAGACATATAAACCCCAAAGACTAAGGCAGGCCCGATCTGTGTCTCTTTGAATGGCTACCTAATTCCGCAGTACTACACATGCGCTTTACAGCCTGGATGGGAGCCCCCTGCTCGCCATCCTCACTCATGACAGTGAGCTACACTTCTGGTCATTTGTAAATTCCACATTTTTTTTTAAATTAGGGACCAGTTGTAACTGCATAATTTTACCTCCTCTGTGTGTAAATATCTGAAACAACCTCTCCCAGCTTCAGCCCTCCTTATCACTTCCAGAATTCTCAGCCAGCCTGGTCAACTGCCCAACTCCCCCGCAACCTCATTTTTCAGTTTATCGGACAAAACGGTGACTGTGATTGGTTTGGCAGAAGGTTGAAGCAGGACCACAGCCCAGACTGGAGACTTGGCTGCTGAAAGGCAAGCTTGTCTGTTGCCTGTCAGTGGTTATTAATGTTGCTGTCAAAAGGAGGCTCTTGAGGAATGGAGGTGCTTTTCCTATATATCTTCTGCAGTAGACTCGGTGTGAAGGCTTTACAAGGAGAGATATCAACTCCCTTCCTCAGGGAGCTTGATGGAGTTTCCTTGAAAAGAGCAATAGGACAGCAGTTGGGCTAAACCAATTGTCTGATATTAATTGCAGCTGTTTCTCTGTCATTTTGGAGCACATTTTTGTTTTCTTTCTGTTACCTGGCTTACAACACACGTATATTTGTATTTCTTACATTACTGGCAATGGTTGGTAGATCTAAGAAAATCCTTCTGGACTACATCCAAATCCCTAGTTAGTCCAGCATCGTGCTTCCACTGTAGCCAGATGCCTCCAGTAAGCCCAGCAGTCTGGCATGAATACAAACCCCACTTGCAATCCCTTTTCCTGTTATTTAAATTACAAAACACTATTTCAGGTGGGGCAGAAGGTACTATAGATTGGCATCTGGGAGCAGAACTCTGGATGATTTTGTGGATGCGTTAAACTCCCTGTGGTTTAATGAAAACAAGTAAAGGGATCTTTGTGGTTAGCCTAGTATATATTCCTGGCTTGTTTTAGAGAGTTCTATTAGAAGCCTTGCATGTTCTCTGCAAAGATTTGTATGTTATCCAATAAAAATAAGGGGTGCAATGGATCAGTGATGGACATGAGGCTGACATTGATTGGTGGACCTCAGTATAATAGTAGTAGTTGTTGTGATGATGATGATGATGATTGCATCCATGAAATGATATTGATCAATTATACATACAGCGGTGGCGCTGCGGGTTAAACCGCTGAGCTGTCGATCGGAAGGTCGGCGGTTTGAAACCGCGCGGCGGGGTGAGCTCCCGTTGCTCGTCCCAGCTTCTGCACACCAAGCAGTTCGAAAACATGCAAATGTGAGTAGATCAATAGGTACCGCTTCGGCGGGAAGGTAATGGCGTTCTGTGTCGTCATGCTGGCCACATGACCCGGAAGTGTCCTATGGACAACGCCGGCTCCAAGGCTTTGAAACGGAGATGAGCACCGCCCCCTAGAGTCGGACACGACTGGACTTTACGTCAAGGGAAACCTTTACCTTTACCTATACATAGCACAAAGATTGGAGCCCATGGTTTACTGAGGGAAAACAGACAGCTGAAGAACAACGTGGATTAAGTGGTTACACCAAAGCAAGCAAAGGGAATATGCTTGTTGCAATTTGCAAAGAAAATATCCTGAAAGTAGCAAAAGCAAAAAATGACTATAAAAGTGTATTGTTGGAAAACCAATCAGGAAATTGGAGAAGTAAACCATTACATGACCAGTACATAAAATAAATGGAAAGTAAAGTGAACAAGACCAGGAGTTGGCAATGGTTACAAGCTGGCACCAGCAAAGGATTAATATTTGCAGCTCAAGAACAAGCATTACAAATACACATGAGGAAATCAAGGAATCCGTAAGTATCCGACAGCAGCAATTGCAGACTTTGTAAAGTAAAAGATGACACCATGGATCACATAATTAGTTCATGCAATAAAATTGCTCAGGCTGACTATAAATAATGTCATGACAGAATAGCCACATGATCCATTGGCATCTATGCAAAATGTTTAATTTCTGAGTTTCCCTAATGTGGCATAATCACATTATTTTTAAAAAAACTGTTGAGAATGACAATATTAACATTTTATTGGACTTTCACAATTTTACAAATTGATCACCATTTAGAATACAACACACCAGATACAACAATAATTGAAATGAAAGGAGTAATTTTTCTAGATGTGGGAATACTTACAGACTGCAGAATCAAAGAAAAAGAGTAGGAGAAAATTGCAACATACAGCGATCTAAGGACTGAAATGAGTAGACCCTTACAAAGTAATCCCTACAGTTACTGGTGCGTTAGGTGGACTAATAAACAGATTAAACAGATGTTTACAACAACTAAATATTTTAGTTATGTCAACTGTTGATTTACAAAAAAACTACCTTACTGGGCAGTTGTTATATCTTACAACATTGCTTAGTTAATTCCTAAATTTCTGGCTGAATTTCCAAAGAACACCAGTTGAAGAAGTGATCCTTTTAGTTCTTTTTACTGTGTTAGTTATTGATGAATAAAATAATAACAATAATCACAATCACAATAGCATCTGTGTCCTTGAGAGGTGCCCAGGCAGTTTCAGAAGTAATTTGGAGGAATTAATAACAAATGCTTTGTTGCTGTGAAAGAATGTAGACCTGGTCTGGGGAAGGAGGAAGAAAGCAGTGAACTATCAGTCCTGGGAAAGAGGAAAGGGTGAGAAAGAAACTCAAAATAAACCCACCTTGATTTTGTTTGGTATAAGATGTGGCAGAGAGAAACTCAGGCAGGCTTTCAAGATTCAGTAATTCTACCCTACAATAAAAAGAGCCTTCCAGAAATCCCTGATGCTTCTATTTCTTCTCCTTGAAGAGCTGACAGCCGCTTAGCATTTTAGCTAGGGAATGTGTTTGATTGCCATTTTTCATTGTAATTGTTATGAAAATATTAGGCTACATTTTGTTTTGTATCCAATTTTATTATGTATTCATTGTAAGCTGTTTGGAAGGAAAATTATCTAGGTATTGTGGCATCAGCTTAGTAACTAAATTGTAATACTATGAACCATGCAATAATCTGCATTTTTTTTTAAAAAGTGTGATATAATTAGTATTGCACGAAGTATTCAAAACTGCATCACAGTGCTATGCATATTTACTTGGAATTAAGTCCATTGTGTCCCATTAAGCCCTACTAAGTATGTTTTGGATTTCAGGCATTCTGTTCATTGACACATGCTCATACTTACTAATTACTTTTCTAGGTTCTCCTAGGTTCTCACCCAAACTTCTTTTAAAAATTGATGAGAGTTAGAAAAATATGCTTTGTCCTTCCTTCCCTCCTTCCTTCCCTCCTTCCTTCTTTGCTTCCTTCTTGATTAAAACCACAAATTAAAATGGAATAGAATTGAATTAGAGAGGCTTTATAAATTGATTTCTATTAATTTCCTTTCCACTTTCTTTATTATTTTAGCATTAAGCCAAATTTACATATGTGTACACAGAACAGGTTTTTAAAAAATTATTTATTTTATGTCCTGCCTTTATTATTTTTATAAATAACTCAAGGCCATGAACTTACCAAATACTCCTCCTATTTTCCCCACAACAACAACCCTGTTAAGGGATGTGGTGGCGCTCCGGGTTAAACCGCTGAGCTGCTGAGCTTGCCGATCGGAAGGTTGGTGGTTCGAATCCACATGACGAGGTGAGCTCCCGTTGCTAGTCCCAGCTCCTGCCAACCTAGCAGTTCGAAAACATGCAAATGTGAGTAGATTAATAGGTACCACTTCGGCGGGCAGGTAACGGCGTTCCGTGTAGTCATGCCGGCCACATGACCATGGAAGTGTCTATGGACAAACCCCGGCTCTTCGGCTTTGAAACGGAGATGAGCACCGCCCCCTAGAGTCAGACACGACTGGACTTAATGTCAAGGGAAACCTTTACCTACCTTTACACAGAACAGGTTTTTAAAAAATTATTTATTTTCTATCCTGCCTTTATTATTTTTATAAATAACTCAAGGCCATGAACTTACCAAATACTCCTCCTATTTTCCCCACAACAACAACCCTGTGAGGTGAGTTGGGCTGAGAGAGAGTGACTGGCCCAAGGTCACCCAGCCAGCTTTCAGGTCTAAGGTGGGACTAGAACTCTCATACCATGCCTGATTGGCTCTTGGGCTGAGAGAGAGGGACTGGCCCAAGGTCACCCAGCTGGCTTTCATGCCTAAGGCGGGACTAGAACTCTCAGTCTCCTGGTTTCTAGCCTGTTGCCTTAAAATAATCATTTCAAGTCTTTTTGTGTTCATTTCATTGCTTCTGTTTGCAAGTAACTCATTTTTTTTAGTTTTGTTTTTGTTTTTATTTTTAGTTTCTGACAATTTATACCTAAATTGGCTCTAACAGGGGAATTATTCCAACTTTATCACTATGTGAATAAGTTCAACTCAGAATGCATTAACTTCTTTTTACCCCATACTTAGGGTAACAGATCTGGATTGCAAAAAACTGGACGACTAGATGACAGTAGAAAAACTACTTCTCTTTGTGAACATGACTACAAATCACCATCTTAAAAGCATAAACATGCAGTGCACCAATTGATTGATTGACTGATTATGTGCCATCAAGTTGGTGTCGACTCTTAGCTACTGCATAGATAATTTTTTCTCCATGACAAGCTGTCCCTAACCTGGTCTTTCAGGTCTTCCAACTGCGCACTCATTGTCACTGTAACTAAGTCCATCCAGCTTGCTGCTGGCTGTCCTGTTCTTCTCAATCCTTCCACATTTCCCAGCATCAGAGCCTTCTCCAGAGAACTAGGTCTTTCCATAATGTGTCTGAAGCAGGATAACTTGACCCTGGTCTTTTGTGCTTTGAGTGAGAACTCTGAGTTGATTTGTTGGATGATCCATTGGTTTTCTTGGCTGTCCATGATATTCTCAGAAGTCTTCTCCAACGCCAATGTTCAAAGTGTCAATGCTCTTCCTATCGTGCTCCTTCAAAATCCAACTTTGCTTCCACAGAGTGTCACAGGGAACACCAGTGGCTTGCACTGTTGGGATCGTTTTAGGTATAGACACATCATGGCATCTCACTATCTTTTCCAAGGCCTTCATGGCTGTTCTACTGAGTGCTAGTCTGTGTTGTATTGCTTGGCTGATTGACTGTTCCTTTACTGTTAAAGGTTGATCCTAAAGGCAGCAGCTCTCCACCACTTCAATATTATCAGTTCTAGAGAGCCAGTTTGGTCTAGTGGTTAAGCTGCTGGGCTAGAAACCAGGAGTCTGTGAGTTCTAGTCCCGCCTTAGGCATGAAAGCTGGGTGGGTGACCTTGGGCCAGTTACTTTCTCTGAGCCCAACTTGGTGCAATGTAGACTGGCCTCCTCATGGTGCACCCCAGGCAACGTGACTTGTCATGGCTAAATAGCCTACACATCTGGCTGCTGGACCTCACAAGGATTTCCCAGCAAGAAAAAGCAGCATGAACACCAAACTGCTATGCCATACGATTTTTTTTTAAAAAATCAGTTCTAAATCTGATTGCTGTACCTATTGTCATTAGTTTGGTCTTCTTATATTTAACTTTAGTCCCATTTTTTGGGACTATGCTTGTTGGTTTTTATTAGTAGGCCTTACAGATCCTTTGCATTTTCACCTATTAGAGTAGTGTCATAAGCATAGCACAGGTTTTTGATGTTTCTTCCTCCAGTTTAAACACCATTCTTATCCTCTTCCAATCCAGCTTCCCTTAATATATATTCAGCACATAAGTTGAATAAATATGGGAGAGGATACAGCCTTGTCTCACTCCTTTGCCAACTTGGAGAACTGAACCATTATTCAGGGGAACATTCTCCTCTTTTTCCATACTATGAGGTTGGCTCTCTGAAACATCCATGTTTCTGGAACACTAGTAGGATGAGGCCAGTCCTACCTTTGAGGCAAGCTGTTCCAGAGGAGTGGGGCTATCACCGAGGAGGCTTAACCTGGGGTCCCTGAAGTTGACCCTCAGTAGAGGTTGGGACCCACAGCAAGTTCTCACTTGGTGATTTTGCTGGAGAGGCAGATTCCCCTTGGAGCTGGTGGTCTCATGGATACTCAGGTCCTAAGCCACTTTAAAGATAATGACCAGCATCCTGAACTGCACCTGAAACCCCTCTGGCTTGGAGGTGGATGCATTTATGGATGTCTATGCAAATTCCTGTGAGTGGGACTCTGACCTGAGCAATGATTAGATTAGTGAAGCAGAATTTTATAACTATAACAGAAAGGACATTATACATTACAGGAATAGCCAAAACCTATAATCTAGCTAATTACATCCTACTAGGAAAAGAATCAGAGACCGTGCTCTGTGGGTGTGCACCTGGGAGCAGAGATAGAAGGAAGTGGCCTGAGATTGGCAATCTCATAGAAAAAGACCAGGCAGTAACAGTGAAGAGGGAACTTAGTTCTTTATTTACACTCCACTGGCCCTTGGCATCATGGGGTGGTCATGAGATGCCGGGTCGGTGCCACTGAAGTCATACGTCCAACATAAATCTCATCAGCACTGCTACTTAGATGCTTAAAGAAAAATAGTACCTTCAGGAATGAATAATATACTTCCATTTCCAAATCTCCTATCTGAGCCTAGCACCTTATGTTGACTAATGTTAGAGCCATTCCTATAAGACAGATTCTCTTCTGAATCCGGCTGGACTCCTGGTGTCTTCAGGGTCACACAGAATGATAGAACATGAGTTGAAAGCATCTTTTAAAGTCTTCTAGTTCAGTCCCCTGCTCACAGCAGGAATCCACAGCAAGAACCCCACCTGACAAGCGGCCATCCACTTCCTAATTCAAAACCTTCAGATGGGAAAGTCCACCATTGTCCTAAGAAGATTATTCTCCTGCTTAACAGCTGTTCCTATTAGGAAGTTCCTCCCAATATGCAGCCTGAATATCTTAATTTCAACCAGTTGGTCCTTGTCCTGCTTTTGGTTTCAATCAAGGTCTGCCCCCTCTTGAACATGACTGTGATTTACATATTTACAGACTGCCATCACATGTCTTCTCTTTTGTGGGGTAAACAGGTCCAGCTTCTAAAATCACTCCTCATAGGCCTTGATTTTCAAACTTCTCACCATCTTGGTTAGCTCTCCTCTGAATTTGCTCCAGTTTTTCCATGTCTTAAACTGCTTCTAGGAATTATGACAGAATACTAGCAATATCTGTGTTGTTTTCTTGGTGGTAGTCTGGAAGGGGTTTGCCATTGGCTTCTTCTGGTATTTTTTTTCCAACTTTTTTTCACCCGCAATCTGACAAGTCTCTAATTGCTGCGGGCTAGCGTTGGCTTCAAGTAGTAGCAACTGTGAGAGAACCAGGAAGGCTGAGTTCTGGGATCGCACTGTAAGTCTCCAAAGGAGACTTTCTCTGAGAACAAGGCTAAATGTCTCATAGCCAAGTCTCAATAGAAAAAGAGAGATCAGGACCCATGGAAAGCACCCCAAACTTTGACTTAGAGATTTAGGCATCCTGCCTTCTCAGGATTGCAGGCATCTGTGAGTACAAAACCAGAGAATGGCCATCACAGAAGTACTAGGCCACAAGGAGAGTAACTTTGTGATGGAAGTCTTAGTCCTGAGTAGTCCTTCCAGGATGAACTGCTACCATCTGGGGCCACACAGCCTGAAGTGTAATTTGCTACAAAGTGGAGTAACATTGTGAATCAGTCCTGGTTTGTGGTTGACCTTCTGACTGATCTAACTCTGCTGCTTGGAGTCTTCGTACCTAATCTCTGGACGGTCATTGGAACTATTCTTGGGCTCTGGGCTGGTTAATTTACCCCACCTAGTTTCTGTACTACAGTACATAAATTTTGGATCACATTGTTTCTTTCATTAGCCTCTGTAGTAACAAAAGAGAAGTTCTGAAGAGGACTTTAGTTTGATCCTATTTGTGAAATATGGGCCTAAAGAGGAAGGCTTAGGAGGAAAGGTTGAAGGGGTGGTGCCTTCAGTTGGAGGAAGAGATGAGTAAGAGGTGTTATGACACCATCTTCAAACATTTGAAGGTCTGCCACATACATTATGGAGCAATTTTGTTTCTGAGAGTGGGATTTGAACCAGTGGGTCTAAATAATAATAAGAAAAAATGAAGAAAAAGTATTGAACTAAATATTAAGAACTTTCTCATGATAAAAGCTCCATGATAGTGAAATAGAATGCCTTTGGAAAAGACTGGATGGCCATTTATTAGAGCAATTGAAACGGTGGATTGTGGAGTCCTTGGTGCTCTCTGAGCCTGGTGGTTTGCTTGCAGACGTTTCATTACCCAACTAGGTAACATCATCAGTGCTCATGCTGATGTTGCTAGTGCTAGTGATGATGATGAGCACTAACACTGATGATGTTACCCAGTTGGGTAATGAAACGTCTGCAAGCAAACCACCAGGCTCAGAGAGCACCAAGCACTCCACAGTTCAACCGCGAGCTACAGATATTCTCTTCTATTGAAATGGTGGATTTCTGGTGGAAGGTCTGTACCACATCATATTCAAAAAGTTTCCAGTTCAGTGATTCTCAGATGCCTGGTAATATTACTGATTCTGATAGGCAGGGACCCACCTACTCCACACGTTTTAGCATTTATCAAGTGTTTGGAATATTCAGAGTAGTTAACAGTCTAGTTTTGTAATTCTATAAACAATCTTCTATAAACCATAAACGATGGCGGTT
This sequence comes from Candoia aspera, assembly GCF_035149785.1. Classification (NCBI taxonomy): domain Eukaryota; kingdom Metazoa; phylum Chordata; class Lepidosauria; order Squamata; family Candoiidae; genus Candoia; species Candoia aspera. Next base: position 17,585,201 of record NC_086153.1, read on the forward strand.
TGATCTCATATTGGAAACAGAATATGAGGATCTCAGGCATGCCAAATATCACATATAAATTCAAGGTAGGGAGTAGCTCTGAACTAGAGATTTCCTGATTTGTAACTCAGTTTGTTTTAAGCTACTAATCTATGCCCAAATAAGATATTGCACAATTATGTCAATTGCACAAAATGGGGAATAAGGCATAATGGTCTTGGCTTGAGCACAATCACAAGTGAATTAGAAGGCTGTATAATTACCCAGACTGCTTATAACATTACTAGTTTTATTTACCACTTTTCACCAAGTGGTTTTGAAGCAATTTGCACTGAAATAGATTTAATTTCAAATGGAACAATTAAAACATACTATTGAAAACATTTTCTATAAAACTGAACCACCAGAACCAATCAGCAACAATAGCATAGCGCAGTGTTTCTCAAACTTGGCAGCTTGACAATGTGTGGACTTCAACTCCCAGAATTCCCCAACCACCCCTTCAAGCTGGCTGGGGAATTCTGGGAGTTGAAGTCCACACATATTCAAGTTGTCAAGGTTGAGAAACACTGGCATAGTGGAACGGCAAATGCCAAAAACCAAGAAGGGTATAAAGCTGCTTTTTTTTTTTAATCTGTTCAGTTGTGTCCGATTCTCAGAGACTGCCTGGACAAGTCCCTGCAGTTTTCTTGGCAAGGTTTTTCAGAAGTGGTTTGCCATTGCCTCCTTCCTAGGGCTGAAGAGAGAGTGACTGGCCCAAGGTCACCAGCTGGCTTTGTGCCTAAGGTGGGACTAGAACTCCCAGTCTCCTGGTTTCTAGTCTGGTGCCTGCACCACTACACCAAACTAGCTCTTACACTAAACAATGCTTTGTAGGGAACATCAAAAAGTAAAGTGCCAGATTAGTGGCTTGTGGGCAAGCACTTCTGCAGGCATGACATGATTGCATAAACCGTTGCCACAGTTAGCCCTACCATTAAACACTGTATACAAGCAGCAGGGGCAGTTCCCAGCCATTCCTCAGCTTTTCCTCTTAAGGCCATCCCTTCCACTGACCTCAGCCTTGCGAGGTAGTCCAGACAAGAAGCACACCCAGAAGTACTAGCTCTAACTTTATTGTAAGGTTACATTACAGAAACTTGCAAGTCTGAAAGTATATCCCCCCCGCCCCCCGTTTGTCTTTACAGTGCAAGAAACTAGGGTGGGTCCATTTTGAGATGTTTGCTACGCTGTGATGGTATGTGGGAAAAACCTTGGGAGACGGGGTGAAGAGATGCTCCTAGGGAATGGTCAGATAAGAGACAGCATAGCCTGTAGCTGGATAGTGGGTGGGGCAAGAGGCTCAGAAGAGACCTTCCTTAGTTTCTCAGGCTGCAAAAGAGGCGGGTGGGGAAGATCGTACTTCAGACTTGCAAGATTCTGTCAATCTAGCTTTACAATAAAGTAGAAATAGCTCATCTGGTTGAGATTCTTACTTGGTTTACCTGCAAGGCCAACACTCACTGACATTCTGCGGGCTCATCTGCCACTTGTCTGACCATTGTCTAGTCTGAGGCTCTTCTGCCTGTCTCCCAGGTCATTCCCACATACCATTACAGTCACACCCTGGTTGCTCAGTTAGACTACTGCAGTTCATTTTACATGGCAGTGCCCTTGAAGGTAACTTGGAAACTGCAGCTGACCCAGAATGCAGTTACCTACTTGCCTTCCAGCATTACATAATGATACCTGACTTGTGGAAGTGGTCTTCTTGGCCCAATTTAAGGTCCTGATGGCTATCTATGAAGCCCTATAAAGTCTTGTTGCCTCCGGGATTGTCTTCTTCAGATAGTATCTGCTCACCCTACATGGTCTAGCAGGGAGACAATGTTCTGGGCATCCACCCCATGGGAGATCAGAGGAACTGGGACCCAGAGAACATAATAATTAGTTGTAGCCCCCCTTGTAGACCAGCATGCACCCTGAAGTCACTGTACCTGTGCCCTCCCATTTAGAAAAATGGTAGAGAGAGAGGGTCTCTACCCTTCCAGAGGGCATCCAGGCAGGAAGTTCTTATCTAAAGGCAGCAACAGTTTTTTATTTAACAGCTTTATTTATTGTGGATTGTTGCTATGCAATTTTGTGGATGTTCTTAGTTTTATACATTACAAGTCATATGAATGGGGGACATACAGATGTTGCTAAATACATACATACAACCTATTAGGCAATGAAGCAGATGCTTCATGCATCTGTAGCTGTTTAGCTGGGAGCAACATGTGCCACATATCTTCTAAGCTAGCCACTGCTCCTGGATTTATTGATTAATAATACACATTCATTAAATATATATCCTGCCTTTCTGTTTGTATGAACACTTGAGGAGGCTTAAACAACAATAATAATTCACACGCCCATACACACACACACACATAGTTGAAATGGTGGACACTGCCTTGAGGTTAGCTTCAATTGCTAGCCCAGATGGTGTTATGTAAAGCAGTGTTTCTCCAACTTGGGAACTTTAAGACATGTGGACTTCAACTTCCAGAATTCCCCAGCCAGCATGCTGGCTGGGGAATTCTGGGAGTTGAAGTTCACATGTCTTAAAGTTGATAAGTTTGAGAAACACTGGTATAGAGAATGCCTGCAGGAAATGTGGAGAAGAACAAAATCTACTGTAGATAACTAACTCTGAGTCTAACTCAGTCTAACTCAGCAATTAACTCTGAGTCACCAGAAGGGACATTTGAAGCCATACATCTTCAGTAGGCAGGGCCATCATAAAATAACATCATCTGAAAATGTCTGAGCCTGGGATTTTCAGGCAGGGTTGTTTCGCTCTTATTAATGCTATCTTTTAAGGGCTGTTACAGAGGCATCTGCAGGATCCAACATTTTGGTCAACATGATGAAAGCAGCATCGTGTCATTGTGCTGCAAGCTCTACCCATTTTGTACGTGTGTGAAGTATTACGATGCATGTACAAGAGAGGTAGAGCTTGTGACATGACATCACAACATTTCTTTTGTCATTTGCCCCCCCCCCAACTCCTCCTGTGGATCCCTCTTTTTATATAAAGCAGTATTGGATACCTTCCCTACTTTTGCTTCCTACTGCCAACCAGTGGGAAATCATTCATCTGCAAGTTGATGACTTTCTATGAATCTTCTAGATGTCATAGCCTCATAGAATTGGAAGGGACCACAAGAACCGTTTACAATAGCTCAACCCCCTGCAGTGCTCAAGCAAACCAATGAAACCATCCTTGAGAGATGGCCTTTTGCTAAAAACCTCCAAAGAGGGAGAACCTACAACCTCCATATATAGACTATTCCCTTATTTTCTTATTTGTTTATTTATTTATTATTCAAATTTAATTACCGCCCATCTCCCCCAAGATCTATTGTACAGATCTTACTGTCAGGAAGTTTTTCTTTAGGCTTAAGCAAAATCAGGGTATCTGCCATTTATACCTGTTGTTCTGGTCCATGGAAAATAAATCTTAGCCATCTTCCCTAGCAGTGGAAAATAAATCTTAGCCATCTTCCCTACAGCTTCCTTTTGTGGATCTTTATGTAATCAGGGAATCCACAGCCCTCCAGATGTGGCAGATCCACAGCTTCTAGCATCCGTAGTCAGCATGGACAATGATTAGGGATGCTGGGAGATAGAGCTGAGTAACATTTGGAAGGCCCCAATTTCTCTATTCCTGGTTTAAACTATAGTCCAGGCTCTGGTGCAATAGCAAACCAATCAGTACTTTGAACAGAGAGATGGGGAAGATGAATTTGGTCTTTTAAACAACAGTGCAGCCTTCCACACAACAACGAGCTAGGCAAAGCACTGAAGGGAAGAGGTCACGTACATTATCATACATTTCCACAGGATACCTCTATCAGCTGCAGCAAATGCAACGAAAAACGTGCTGGCCAATTTGTTAATAAACAGCAAGTTCTTCTACATCATGTGGCAATGTATCTAACCTAGCACTGACAAATGGTACATGTTCACACTACCAGGATTAATAGTTAAGAAGGAAGATGAAAATGAACATGGCCTGCTAGGCTGCATTAAAAATAATTTACGTTTTACAGGCCTCATAGAAAGGTTCCTTGTGCCAAGTAATTAATCATCCATTGTAGATACAGCTTTTATTAAAAAGAGTCCATAGTAAAAATATGACTGGTACCCAACTTGATACGCTGATCTGCATGCTTCCTCTTTTACAGCTGTGATGTGAAAAGCATTGGCTATGAATTACATGCATAGTTCAGATCAACTTATTTGGAGAAAAAACAGTTATATCCTGCCCAGCAGGACTTGCTATGCATTCATAGGCAGCTGATAGAAGCCATTATGATACAGCGTGTGTCATGACATTGTCATGCAAATGACACAAATTATGTGATTCATGGTGTTGACATGACATGTGTAATGTCAATTGTCCCCTTCCCCCTCCAGGAACCCCTGTATACATTCAGATGTATTTATTTATTAGGGTTATACCCCATGATTCAGTCAGGAGCTCAAGCATCTTACATAGCACCCTTTTCTTCCTATTTTTCTCCAAAACAACCTTCCAAGGTAGGTTGGGCTGAGGAACTGGCTTAAAGTCCCCCAGGAAGCTTCTGTGGCTGAGGTGGGGACTAGAACCTGGGTCTCCCTGGTCAGTCCAACTACTTAACCACTATACCACACTGGCTCACTTTATATAGCTCATAGGTACAGCCATGTCCCCCACCAAAAGCCTTGGGTTCAGCCTTCAGAGAACATCAAACTTGTTATCAGGTTGTAGTGTTTAAGGTGGCAGGAGACTACAATATTAAATATATGCCTGGAGAGTAATCATGTTAATTATGTTTAATTATAGTTACGTTCCAGTGCAACTGATGCTAAATCAAGTAATTTTTTTCTCCCACCCTCATCCACCTTTGAAGTACAGTTCCTACCATGCCAGTTAAAGGCCAGGTGCTGCCCTGGCTTGGGAAAAAACATGTATTTCCTGACATAGCTGGAAAAAATATTCTCCCCCCAAAATATTCTGGTGGCATTTCTACTGCTACTCAAATATTAGATCACCCTCAAAATTGTATGTTTCTATGGATAAAGAAATGCATGATTTTATTCCAGCTCTTTCCTAAATGTTTTTGAGCAAGTATTCAGTAGATATTTTCCATTTTCCAAGAGCCTTTCATGTCCAGATACTGTACCTTTTTCAGTATCAATGAACATCTGGCCAGATCTGATAGTCCTCAGGCAGCAGAAACCCACTTTTGACAGCATCAGACATGGCAACAGTTAGTGTGCCACAATATTTGGAGAATGACGTTTGGCAACCTGACAGTTTGCAGAAGTCAGTCTAAGAAAGCACTGACAAACTGGCATGCAATATTATTAAATATTTATTCCAATGCTGTGCATTCAGTTAATTAGGTGTGCTAAAATAAAAGCCATTTAATTCTGAATGTTGGTGTAAATTTTTGATTCTAAAGTTTGCCCACCCACTAACAAACCCTGCAGGTCTTAGAGATTCAGAATGTTCTTGTATTTCTTCCCTGCTCTGCATCTGATTGAACCAAGTAATTTACATGCAATTTTATTAAACTGACATGTACTAGTATAAAATTGACATGTGGTAGTATTTGATCGATGGCCTGCAATAGTATTTAACATCTGAGAATCCTCAGTCACGCGCACGCTCATTTAATGCTGCATTTGGAGAAAACGATGGCAGCACGGCAGAACGCTGCCTCTTTTCTAGATGCAGCCCTGACGCCAAATGCAGCCTGGGTTCTCCTGTGATTGACATTCAGCTGTATCCCTTGGAATGGAAGCAGTCTGTAATGTTCTCTCAGTTCACTTCTGAGCTTTCTTGGAACATCTGGCTGGCTGCTGTTGGTGATCAAAATGAACCAGTGGATCAGTGACACCACTTGGCATAACAGTTTGAATGCTGTGTTCTTTTTAGACAAGTCTGCTGCTCCCAGAGAGAAGCCCAGTTGAAGAATTTGACTGCATCTTAAATATATGCTTATTTTAACCCTGAGTGTTTTATCCTGAGCCTTCGGGTTGCTTTCTGGCTCAGTGTATTTTGCTCAGCAGGTCTAGTGCAGTGCTAATTAAGATTTTGTCAGCTGTTCCAATACATGCTTCTTGCCAGCTCTTAATATTTATCACCCGTTTCAAACCTTTGCAGCCAGAGGCTCAGAGAATTGCTCTTGGCCAAAGAGGGGGAACTGCTGCTACTAAGTGGAAGGGGGAAGAAGGCGTTTTTTGCTGAAGGGGGATATTTTTAAAGTTCCGTAGGAGTCAGGGAAGGGTCACGCTTTAAACTTCCACTGATTTACACTGAGAAAAATGAGGATCAGTTCAGAGGGAATTGTGCCTGACAAATATGGTCTTGCCAAGTTAGGAGGGTACATTTCTAGAAGCTAGATGAGGTCAGTTGAAGAAGAAGGATGAGTGGTCTGGGGCCAGGGGTGATTGGGTGTGCATGACAAAATCTACAAGAAGGTAGACATGGCATCATGATAGAGTGGTAGATATGGCATCATGTATGATAGACTTACATACCCCTTTTGCATATGATGTACATCATATACATATTCAGGAAGGTATAGGTTTTGATTGCACTGCGGTGCTCACCTTCTTGCAAATTTTGATACACTTCCTGTGCCTTGTAAACATCCCTGTCTGGGCAAAGAAGAGTTCTGTTGAATCAGGCCAGAGATCTGTTTAATCCAGATGCATCCATAGGGAGGATATGGGGTTGATAACACAGATTCCTTCAGCTTCCTCAAAGCTGACACTGAAAGCATGTTGGTTATGATTCACAAAATCATTAACAACCACAAAGTGTACTATTCATTGATAATTTTATCCTCATTGTATACGCTCCTTTTAATATCATGTCAGGCAGTGCTGCTGTCGCCTGATCTAATGACAGCAAATACTGTTTATCTGTGCAGTATATGAAAAAGTATTTATTTATTTGATTTGTATAGCTGCCCATCTCACATTTGTCATTCTGGGTGGCTCACATAATTAAAAAAACCACAGGGGTGGGGGGTGGGGGGTGGGGAGCAAAATAAAGATAGCAATAAAACAATAACCAAATTAAAACCAAATTAAAACCATAAAACATAATCAGCGGTGAAAGTGCAAGTCATGTGTCCATCAGTATAACCATCTAGCAGTCTCTATACCAGCGGTTCCCAACCTTGTTGGCACCAGGGACTGGTTTTGTGGAAGAAAATTTTTCCACGGACCTGGGCGAGGGGATGGTTTTGGGATGAGTCAAGCGATTCCTCTTTTTCTCAACCTTTTATTCTTTTTTCTTCATGCCTTTTGGAGATAGCAGCCAATGGACTTGCTTTCTCTGACAGGAGGCGGAGCTCAGGCGGTAATGCGAGCGATGGGGAGCAGCTGTGAACACTCAGGCTGTAAATTCACTCGCTTGCCCACCACTCACCTCCTGCTGTGTGGCCTGGTTCCTGACAGGCCACAGACTGGTAGCGGTCCACGGCCTGGGGGTCGGGGACCCCTGCTCTATACCATAAGCAGTGTCAGCACCTGATCATTCGAGCATTCACACAATCACAGTCAGGAGGCTGGGATTCCTTTAACTGTTTTAATGAAGCGTAATGAATGGTACAGAAGGCAAGCTGCAAATAAAGATTTCCCCCTCAAACCCAAGTTAAAAACTACATTCCCTTAGTCCCCTTTCCCATGAAACCATGTCACCCCCCCTCCCATCCAGATGGTATTCCTGGCATATCTCAACCCCGTGTCCTTGATGTCCTCCATAGCCATAATAAACCACTTCACACTCCAACTTCACACCCCCTCCCATCTGGCGACACGGATTCCATTCCTTGGAGAAGGAAATGATGGTAGATGCTCTGATAAGGGTTTTTGTAAAACCTTTGATTGGGGGGATCTGACAAGCAGATCCCCAGGGACGATGACAAAGCCATGTCTTCAGCTGCTTTCAAAAGGCAAGTAGGGTTGGGACCAATCGAACCTCCAAGGAGATGATGTTCCAAAGGAACATCCAATTTCCCTGCATTTAGCTCCAGTGGGCAAACTGGGTTCTAACACTGTAGAGTTGGAGAAAATTGTTCCAGGTCCATGGCCGTATATGATGCTCTATATTAGGACTAGAGCATGCTTAAAAATGACCCATGAGAAGTGCTGCAGATCTTGCATGGGCACAGCACTTTTCTACTACTCATGAAAATACCCATGTCGTTTTCAGGCTCCAGTGTTGCCTTTGCTTTAAAGAGTTGATTTGTTAATCTGATCTTGCAAGCAGAGGCCTTTTTTTTCCAGGTTGGTGCAGATGCCTGAAAAAGGTGGCTGCTGTAAGAAATAGCAGAGAGGTGCTGTGCTCATGTAATGGAATGACTGAACCCATATCATGGAAGACAGCTGCCTATAAAGTTAACCTTCATGCAATCAAAGCATCTGGCTAGGCTATTAGTGTTTAAGGCAGTAACAGCAACAACCAAAAATATTTATGTACAGCACATATTAGGTACAGTAGGTTTATAATATTTAAGCATGATCCTGGAGGCTGTGGTAGGTCATGGGTATATGGCACACCTAGGCACATTGGTTGATGGTAGCATCACCTGCTGATGAGAAGATTTGCATTGTTAGAATGATTCAGGAGGGGCGGAATTGGTGCTCTCTAAGCTTTGGGGCCCTAGGCCAGTGCCTACTTGGCCTTAGCCTAAAGCCAGCCCTGTTTGGCGGACAACTTTATGTAGAAATATCTAATTACAGTTCTTTCTATAGGGATATTAAAGTAGGAAATACTTTGGTAGAGAAGGCATTCATAACAAAAGATGTGTATTCAGTATTTCCAACTTGGTAAATGGACAAGGGGGATTGATGTGTCAGAACCTTGCAAATTCCAAATATTAATTGTCAATGCTGTTTGCAGCCTTGAAAATCTCAGCCTTCCCCATTTATCCATCCTTGAATCCAAGTTTTTCCTCTCATTGGCCACCCAGTGAGTGGTGCTAGAGATGACCTGTAGGGTGCAAATCCAGAGCTCCACAGCCTGGAACACCCCCAAATTCAATGGCCCAGAAAAAAAGCCCAGCAGAGAAACTGTCTGCTTCCCTTAATTCAGTGTTTCTCAACCTTGGCCACTTGAAGATGTGTGGACTTCAACTCTCCAGCATGGCTGGCTGGGGAATTCCGTGAGTTGAAGTCCACACATCTTCAAGTGGCCAAGGTTGAGAAACACTGAATTAATTATTTCTCTTCTCATAGAATCATAGAAAGGCAGGATCATAGAGTTGGAAGAGTTAATTTAGACCATCAGGTCTAACTCCCTGTTGAGTGCTGGAATTCAAATTAAAGCATCTCTGATAACTGGTTGTCCAGCTTTGGTCTGAATATATCGAGTGAAGGGGAGCCCACCACCATCCTGGGTAATTGGTTCCACTCTCTATTGCTCTTATAGTTAGAAAGCTATGCCTAAGTTTCAACCTGAGCCTACCTTCCTATTATTTCATACCCTACATTCAGGAATGATAGAGAATAGGTCTTGACCTTCATCTGTGTGATACTTCAGGTACCTGAAAAGTGCTTTCATATCCTGCCCCAAGGCTTTCTTCTCAAGGCTTAACATTTTCTGCTCATGGGACTAAGTTTCCAGTCCTCTAATAATTCTCATTAGTCTTCTTTATAGTCCTCTCATTTCTATAGTTTCTCTATTTTTTTTCTTGAACAGTACTGCCCAGAACTGGACATGGTATTCCAGATGGGAGCCTGATCAATGCAGAATAGTGTGGAAGTATTACTTTCTGTATTTGGACACTCTATCGATGCAGCCTAAAATTGTACTGACTGTTTAGCAGCTACATTCCACTGCTGACATAGTCAGCCTGTGATCAACTACAGTTCCAAGTTCCTTTTCACTACCTGCTATTACAAAGCCAAGTCTCTCCTCTCCTGTATCTGTGCATTTGATCTCTTTTTCTTAAATGAAGAACATTTTCTCTATGCAGATGACTCTTGAGGCCTCTAGAGAAAGAAAGATGCCAGGCAACACAGCATCTGTTGATGCTGAAGAGATGCCCAGAGCCTTTGAAAAGAAAACTTAAAAACCGGGAGAACTCGTGAGACATTGGTGTTCTCTATTTCTTTTTATCTTTTAAAAGAATGCCCAAGTCTCATGAGTTCTCCCGGTTTTTAATTTTTCTTTTCAAGGGCTCTTAAGGGTTTGGATGTCTGTCCGGCAACCACAAATGCTGTCTTGTAGAACTCTGTTTAAACTAGCAGAATTCTGCTCCCCTGTTGAGGACAGATGTAGGAAGAATAGGCATCAGGTGTTAAGATGTGCTTCTCCACTCTTCTCCATTTTAGCTTTTAAACATTACAGAATATCAGTGGGGGTGCAGCAATCACCCTTGAAAAGAAATCAGACCTGGATAAAGTTCTGTGCTTCTGCAACTTTTTGCTGCTTAGACAATTAGGGGAAGCATAACAATATCTAGCTATTCCAAGAAGTCATTGGAAGAAAGAATACTTGCACTATCGATCCTCCCCTTCTTTGCTTTTTTAATTACAGGGATTTTTTTAACACCCCCCCCCCCAATAGCATGTAAACCTGCCATCTTTTTTATTGCTGCTGTAGGGCAATAAGGACACAGGGAGTTATTGTTGCTGTGGCTGCTTTCTTCCATCAGTGCTTAGCTGATGATGCCTCCCAGGGGACATGATGTTTCATTTATCTGCTGAAGCAGCTGGGGAAGAAGATCTTGAAGGGATCATGGTGTCTTTCCTTGCATCCCTCTTGAGCCTCCCCTGAGGGTCCGTGCTTTTTAAGGTGGTCCTGCCTTTTCTGCTGTTGCAGCAAAAGAGAAGAGGCAGCAAATCCAGAGGAAATTCTCAGTTGTCAGAGGAAAGGATCTGAGTGTTCCTGGAGAGGGTGGAAATCTAAAATGAGCAAGGACAACTAAAAGCACTCTTTCTGGCTTTAACAGAAAGAAGGTTTGTTATGGGAAAGAGATGTGGGAGATGGATAAAGCTTAGTTCTAATAGGTGGCATCCTTTCAGGTGAGGATTAAGGTGAGCTTAAGGAGACAAAACCAGGAAGGAAGCTCTTGGTGCTTAGCGATCTGAGAGACAAAGAGCAAGTGAAGAATAGAGATGGAACAGAGGACATTCCAAACTCTTTATTTCTACCCCACTGCCCTTGCCGTCATAGGTTGTGAGGTGCTGAAGGGTTGGTGCAATTGGAGTCACATTATCAACACCTCACTGGCTCATATGCCAATCCAAACTAAGAGTTCTAGAAGGGCTCCCTGGGTTGACCAAAGGCTTACTAAGTCCATGGGTCATAATTTCTTCCACTGAGTAATATCTCAGTTCTATGCATCTATTTTCTTGAATATTTTGTATAAAGTATCTATGTGTTTGGAGTTAAAATCACTGGAAGAAGTATTAACAATCTCAGATATGCAGATGATACCACTTTGATGGCTGAAAGCGAAGAGGAATTGAGGAGCCTTATGATGAAGGTGAAAGAAGAAAGTGCAAAAGCTGGCTTGCAGCTAAACTGCAAAAAAGCCAAGATTATGGCAACCAGCTTGATTGATAACTGGCAAATAGAGGGAGAAAACGTAGAGGCAGTGAAAGACTTTGTATTTCTAGGTGCAAAGATTACTGCAGATGCTGACTGCAGTAAGGAGATCAGAAGATGTTTAATCCTTGGGAGAAGAGCAATGACAAATCACAATAAAATAGTCAAGAGCAGAGACATCACACTGACAACAAAGGTCCACATAGTTAAAGCAATGGTGTTCCCCGTAGTAACACATGGCTGTGACAGCTGGACCATAAGGAAGGCTGAGCGAAGGAAGATAGATGCTTTTGAACTGTGGTGTTGGAGGAAAATTCTGAGAGCACCTTGGACTGCAAGAAGATCAAACCAGTCCATCCTCCAGGAAATCAAGCCAGACTGCTCACTTGAGGGAATGATTTTAAAGGCAAAACTGAACTACTTTGGCCACATAATGAGAAGACAGGACACCCTGGAGAAGATGCTGATGCTAGGGAGAGTGGAAGGCAAAAGGAAGAGGGGCCGACCAAGGGCCAGATGGATAGATGATATTCTAGAGGTGACGGACTTGTCCCTGGGGGAGCTGGGGGGTGTTGACGACCAACAGGAAGCTCTGGTGTGGGCTGGTGCATGAAATCACGAAGAGTCGGAAGCAACTGAACGAATAAACAACAAAAATCTATGTGTTTAGAACTAGTTTGGTGTAGTGGTGAAGCTACCAGGCTAAAAACCAGGAGACTGTGAGTTAGTTCTTTCTTGGGCATGAAGCCAGTTGAGTGACCTTGGGCCAGTCACTCTCTCTCAGGCTTGGGAAGAAGGCAAGGGCAAACCATGCCCAAAAATCTTGCCAAGAAAACTGCAGGGACTAGTCCAAGCAGTCACCAGGAATCAAGATGGACTCAGAGGCTAGATAAATAAATACACAGACAGACAGAGTCACTCAGAGGCAGCAAAAAAAAGAAAAAGAGAAAAATCTAAGCACTTAGTCCTGGATATAGTTTCTCCATCTGGAAGAATTGAATACATCCCTGATTGTCTCTGAAGAGTTCTAGGTGTGCTGTATTCTTAAGATTACTGCTCACCCTCTTAATTCTAAGTCAGTCCCCTTGGGTGGATGCCCTTTCCCATTTACAGAGGATTCTGACTGATGCAGCAATATCTGTTCTTGTAACTTCAACCATATTCAGGAGCTTTACCACGGCAGTCCTGAATTTGTTAGTCTCAAGTAGTGACTCATTGTTTGTAATTTGTTTCAGGAAGTTTGTTTCTGTTGTCTTCAATCAGCCCCAGGCAGGGAAGATAATTTGTTTTTGGCTTAGAAGGTAGCTTTTTCCATCCTTTCTATCTGGGGGCCAAGATATGGGAAGATGCTTCCCAGCTCTTTCATCTCTCTTTGTTGAGTCAACCCCCCCCCCCTCGATCTCTTGGCTATACATCTTATCATGATTAAATTATTCACTTGGGTGCGGATGTACATCAATCTGTTGCTATTGAATCTGGAAAAAAGACAGGGGTCAGCTTTACTGTATATAAATCCTTTTTTGATAAGCGTCTAATTTAGCTTTCCATTCCAGTCTCTAGCTGATTACTTTAGATTGTGCAGTTTTTTTAAAGCTTGTCCACTAAGCCTTCCTGCTTCCTCAAAGCCAAATGGCTTCTGCATATGGAAGTCTTCCATGATTCCTCCGTGGAGGAGTGCCATCTTTAATCAAGATTATCAGTTTGCATTTTTCTTTCCACTGCTATGCTGAGCAGTGTTCTGATTGAAGTGCATTTGAATACTAGTGCAAAAGTCTCATAGTCTTTGCCACAGGATGTATTCTAAAGCCATCAGTTTGGCATTATGACACTGGACGCCCCCTTCTATATCGTACTTGTTCTTGAAAACTTACATACATTGTTTCTGTTCCTGTGGGTAATTTAAAATGTTTCCAGGTGTTAGTCTTGGCTACAGTGTTTCAATTTTCCTGTCTGGCTCTGGCTATCAAATTTGGGGCGCATGTTGAAGGCCTCCTTCAAAATTCTTGGACTCAACTCATTGCTCATCTGGACATGAGGAACAAAATTTGATATTTCAAGGTTATTCTCTCCTCTTCCCTCATTGAAATAATCAATGCTGCATGTTTTGATAGTTTATGTGGCAAGATTTAGAATCCCATATACTTTGTGGTAGTGTGAGTATCCAAGTAGCATTCCTTCCTCATAGCAGCAATTTAGTTTCTTTCTCTTCTCTTGTGGCACAGAGCCATAGACTTTAGAACCAAACATGCTGGGCTGGGCTCTTTCCATGCCACATGTGTCTCATATTGTGTCTGTGACCTTAGTTGGTAATCTGCAAGTAGTTTGCAGTGGTGATTCCCCACAGAATTTAATTGCCAGTCCTGCATCTCATAGTATTCATAATTTTAATTGGAGAGCATTTTTTTCATCTCTGCTGCACTATTCTGTCCTGGCATATAGGGTGTTATAGTCTGTTGTACAATCCCCTGCTCGTTCAGGTACTTTTTTATGTTACATGCCATATTACTTATCCTCCTTTTCTGTGCATATCACATTTATTGTTCACCAAAGCCACAGAGTACTTGGATTACCCTAGTACTTGACTCTTTTCACTGAGCTTGTTGATTATTTATTGATTGTGTGCCATCAAGTCATTGTTGATTCTTAGAGACCACATAGATAGATTTTCTCCATGAACATCTGTCCCTAACTTTGTCTTCTAACAGTGCACCTGTCGCCGCTGTAACTGAGTCCATCCACCTCGCTGCTGGTCATCCTCTTATTCTCTTTCCTTCCACCTTTCCCAGCATTATAACCTTTTAAAAGAGCAAGGTCTTTGCATAATGTGTCTGATGTAGGATAATTTAAATCTGGTTATTTGTGCCTTGAGTGAAAACTCTTGAGTTGATTTGTTTGATGATTAATTTGTTTATTTTCTTGACTGTCCATGGTATTCTCAGGAATCTTCTCCAACACCAAGTAGCAAAAGTTAAACCTTAAAAAAATCATCCACGAAAACCAATAGGTATATTTCCACCTGATGTCATTACTTGCAATGCCCCACAGGTGTCACTGAGGACCAAATATAAGAGCTGCTTTGTCTCTTTCCTTTCAGGAAATGAGAATCTTACTGATTTTGTCTTTATATGGCAGGGTCATTTGGACCGGGCAATACTTTTGATGTTTTCTTGAATTTCTGGATCCCCATGCCCCATTTTGCTATGCCATAAGCTGAAATGGCTTCAGTGGCTGCACTGTTTTACTACTTGGACCTTATTCTCTGTACAATCCTTTTCATACAGTCCATTTTCATGAAGGACACCTTTTGCAAGCAATTCTCCAATATGGGTCATATAACAGTGATCGGGAACCAGTATGGTGTGGTCAAGGCATCAGGCTAGAAACCAGGAGACCCTGAGTTCTAGTCCTACCTTAGGCACAAAGCCAGCTGGGTGACCTTAGGCCAGCCACTTTCCCTCAGCCTTAGGAAGGAGGCAATGGTAAACCACTTCTGAAATCTTGCCAAGAAAACTGCAGGAACATGTCTAGGCAGTCATCAGCAGTCAACACTTACTCAAAGGCAAAAAAAAGGTGACACCCTTTCTGTGTCATATATTTTACTGACAGCAAACTGGACTCCAAATCTGGGATGTTCAATGCATCCTGAATTATTACACTGATCTCCTTTCCTTTATCTAGGGCACAAGGTAATCTTGTTGATCTTCTGCCTATTGAAAGGAGTGTCTGCCTGTCTGCCAAACAAATTGCTGACTGGCGTTCAGTGTCTAATTTAATGAATCTCTCATTTTCTTTAATAAGGTTGTTGGAGCACTGAAATTGATGTGCATGTCATCTTTTGATTGAGCAGCTGAGGCTTTGAGACTGTTTTCTGATTTTTAGAAATCATGTTATTATTTGTTCCTTTTTTTCCTGTGGTGTGATGGCTCATCCTTTCTGGAATGTAGTTGCACAGGTTTCTCTGACTTATTTTTCATAGGGTAATGGATTTGCAAATGACCATGCCATCGCACTGAAATTACCACCTCTCCAGCCTAAGTCTGGAATGATACTTCATTTTGTCTCTCACTATTATGCAAATCGAAGTCTTGTAGATGGTTTATTACAAAGTTAAAAACTGTTCTGCCTTTCATTTCTAGCATATGGACAGACTATTGCCTCATAGCTTTCCTGGAGCGAGTTTAGGAACAAGGCAACTAACTTTCCTGGATCTATAAACATATCTTCCCTTTCAAGCTGTCTGGCCATTTTTTGCATCTGATTCATCTGACTCAGATCACATTTCTTCAACCACTTTTTACACAGCCTTGTAAAAAAGTGCACTTTTGAAATTTTCCAAATATCCTTGGCATGATCTAAACCTTTTAAAAGGAAAGGGATACAATCACTCTGTCTCTCTCCCAGCAAATAATTCCCACTGCTTTATGCTTTGCAGCACTCCAGGCTCTTTGAGCCTGTCTCGCATCTGTGGGTTTTTCTTTATTCAGCACAAAGGCGATTCCTGGGGACTTCAGAAATGTTTTCCTCTTGAAAGACCAGGGGTCTGATCCAACCATCTTCTCCATAGGCTGAAACTTTCCTGTCTCCATTCTGAAAGTTGTCTGCTTTCTTTTTCTAGTATTTTGTTCAGCTGCTCAAGGATCTCTTCTTCTTCCTTTCCTCACTGCTATGGGTGCATTAACAGGGGTTGGGCAAAGCAATTTGAGTGGGAATCTAACCTGAGCTAGAACTAGGCAGCAACTCTCTTTTAACTTAGAAAAAGAACACTTCTTATAGGAAGTTCATTGGGGAGATAATCAAAGCCTCATTCCCAGCTAGTCACATCCTTTCAGGCAGAGTCAGAGACCAAGAGAGCTTGAGAATGTAAAAACAGGATGAAAGCTCCCCGAGATAGCAATGTCACAGGCAAAGAGCAAGCAGAGTGAGAAATCAAGAGGGGACACAAAGGAAATCACATTTTCATCTACACCCCACTGCCTTTTGCAGCCCGTGCAACTTAAGTTACAGTTCCAACATGAATGAGGATCCTAGGAATGGTAATTTCCAAGCTGGACTGACTGGATTTTTCTCAGTTTTTCAGTTCAGCAAAATACGTCAATATGTTAGGCGGAACCTGAGAATGCGTTTTTTTAATGCACAAAAATTTATCTGAATCTCCTGACATGCATTTTTGTTTGCGATTTTGCTGATCAGTTTTGCAAATGTTTTCTCCTGTCATAATGACTTTTGGTGCATTATTTTCATGAATATATGCATTTTTGTACAGATTTTTTCTAACACCTATCCATGACATCTATTTCTGTCTCTATTCTGTCTCTTATCCTATCTAGTTGGTGAAACTGCATTGCAAAATTTGGGAACAGCAAATTTCAAATTATAACAAAATCTTGATTTCTGTATTGGTTTGTAAATATGAGATTAGATTAGATAAATTTACATTCACAGTAAAGCAAATTACTAAATGCAGTCATTCCCTGAGTCTGCACTTCATATTGAACCATAAACTAATCAAATGGGCTGGATTCATACAATGCTTTCAGACAAAAATACAAATCAGAGTTATAACTATTCCAGCTTAGCATGCAGTATACATACAGTAACAAGGTTTAACTGATTCAGGTCGTATATGCACTGCTAGGTTGTAGTGCCATCATGAGTATGGGCCACCAACTGTTTCTGGAGGGCAGACACAGATGTAATCTTCTGCTCACTTCTGGCCCACTGTGGATGTGACTTTTGTCTGAGTTTTCCTGCTCCAATTTGAAAATTGTGTTTTCCAACTTGTTCCAGCTCAAGGGTTACTGTCCAGTTTGCTTGTTACACTTTACTTTCATGTAGGCATACAATTAGAGTCAATCATTGCTGCCCTGTAAGTGCAAAAGCTGGCTTGCAGCTAAACCTCAAAAAAACCAAGATTATGGCAACCCGCTTGATTGATAACTGGCAAATAGAGGGAGAAAATGTAGAAGCAGTGAAAGACTTTGTATTTCTTGGTGCGAAGATTACTGCAGATGCTGACTGCAGTCAGGAAATCAGAAGACGCTTAATCCTTGGGAGAAGAGCAATGACAAATCTCGATAAAATAGTCAAGAGCAGAGACAGCACACTGACAACAAAGGTCCGCCTAGTTAAAGCAATGGTGTTCCCCGTAGTAACATATGGCTGCGAGAGCTGGACCATAAGGAAGGCTGAGCGAAGGAAGATCGATGCTTTTGAACTGTGGTGTTGGAGGAAAATTCTGAGAGTGCCTTGGACTGCAAGAAGATCAAACCAGTCCATCCTCCAGGAAATCAAGCCAGACTGCTCACTTGAGGGAATGATATTAAAGGCAAAACTGAAATACTTTGGCCACCTAATGAGAAGACAGGACACCCTGGAGAAGATGCTGATGCTAGGGAGAGTGGAAGGCAAAAGGAAGAGGGGCCGACCAAGGGCAAGATGGATGGATCATATTCTAGAGGTGACAGACTTGTCCCTGGGGGAGCTGGGGGTGTTGACGACTGACAGGAAGCTCTGGTGTGGGCTGGTCCATGAAGTCACGAAGAGTTGGAAGCGACTAAACGAATAAACAATAAGGTGCAACCGTGGACTTTATTTTTCCACCAAGCTTTAAAAAAAATAGGGAAATAATAATAATAATAAGCTACATTCTGTACCAGTAACGTTCTACATATCAGAGAAGTATTATAGTTACTATGCTACTAACACTCCTATTTCTCAGCAGTGGATTTAGTTCCAGTATTCATTGTAATATTCCAATTCAGCTCGGGGTTGAACTGTGGAGTCCTTGGTGCTCCCTGAGCTTGGTTGTTTGCTTGCAGACGTTTCATTACCTGACTAGGTACCACCATCAGTGCGATTGAGTGTGGGGTTTGCTCCCTGTTTATATACTGTGGCTTGCCCTTCCGGTTTTGGTGGGGGTGTGGTTTCCTCCTTGATCAGAATATTGTTTTCTGCTTGATTCTTTGCCTGGTGTTAATCCCTGCTTATCTGTGTGTTGGCTGCTGGAGAGGATGTGTTCTGGTCTTTTTGTTTCCTTCTTAGCTTTTTCATTTCTTCTGAATGATATGTAACTATGGTTTATTTCTATGTGTCTATTGATGGCTGATTTGTCTGAATGCCAAGCTTCCAGGAATTCACTAGCAGTTTTGGATTTAGCTTGGCCTAGGATGCTCACAGTTTCCCAGTTGAAACTATGGTTGAGTTTGCCCATATATTGTGAGATTAAGGAATTTTCATCTTGTCTTCTAACTGCTAGTTGGTGTTCATGGATGAACTCTGCTAGTCTTCTGCCTGTCTGTCCTCAGAGAGCACCAAGGACTCCACAATGGATTCAGTGGACCTTATGGGAAAATGAACCCAAATAGAAAACTGCAAGAATTTTTATTTTAAAGTTGGTTGTTGTGCTGCATATATGTAGATTTTGATTCTTTAATGGTGTGTGTGTGTGTGTAAATACATTTAATTTAATTTTATATTAAATTATATAATATAGTATATACAGTATGTTTGTATTTTTGTGTTTGCATGTATCCAATAAGACCTACCCATAGAAAGGCTTTCTTGAAATGATAAGTTGAGAAGGCATAGCAGGGGAATTGTCAAACAGGGCTGTATGTTACTTTGCAATTTAGAGTTTTGCAAGCTGCTGCCAAAGCATCTCAGATTTTTCTTAAGCTGGTTTAGTGTTAAGCTGGCATCAGGACAGGACAGAAGCAGCTCAAGTGTACAATGCCGACACACTTTCAGTCTGTTGCATGAACATATCCATCAAATAATATCTAAGTAAATTCCCCATATACCTAATTGGCAAAACAATTTACAGAATTTGCTGCTGTAAAATATGGAGATTAACACTAGCTTGCTGTTTTCAAAAGGGAGCTAGACAAATTCCTGGAGGACACTTCTACATATTGGATTTCCAGCAGTGGCATTTGTATGAAGCCACCATGATGTCAACATGATAACAGTTACATCGTTACTTCATTATGCAAAGGATGCAAATTAATTCTTGTATCAGGACCCCTGAGTTACAGTCTTTGCATGATGTCATGGCACATGTACTGCCATTTGCCACTTCCCTTTGCCCCCTTGTCCTCCTCCCAATGCCATGGTTTCCATAGAGTTATTGGGGCTGATGATCCTTCTGCTTAGACCTTGTATATACAGTACAGTCAAGGCAGTATCTCAGTTAATGTTCATGATGCATGTGTGATACTTTAAAGTCTTTGATATCTTTCTCTGCACAGAGCTTTATAGGTATTCATGTACCCTGAAAGTTGGGTAAGAAATTTGTCAGATCAATCAATCAATCGATCGATCGATCAATCAACTAGCCGGGGTTTCCAGTGAGGGAAGATGGTGGCAGGTCATGTACTAGTGGATTCCGAAGCTAGCACTCACAGCACGGTGATTTTGGGGCGTCCTGGTGTAACAGCGAGAGACGAAAAGCAGTTTATGAAAAAGAAGATGCTGACAAATTGCTTCTGTGTCTTCCAGATGGCTGAGAGGTGAAGAAAGAACGGAATTTACTTTCATTTCAGATCAGAGCCGAGAATCAGCTGGGAAGCACAAGTTTCACCCTGCAGGAGCCGTAGCTGAAGTCTTTTCTTAAAAGATACTACTGCTGACCACCTCACTTCCAGAACTAACTTAAAATACTTCAGTCAATAAAAAATAGAAAAAACTAATCATCGCTATAGAAATCTCTTATCTCTTGGTGAGTTCCACATTATTTTGAGATGTTTTTCTAAAATCTGCTATATTATTTAAAGGTCTAACAACTTAAGCAGGAACTGGATTTATTTATTAATATAGGGAAGCCATATTCAGTGACATTTTTCTTTTACAATGTTATAGTAATAAGGTGAAATATATATTAATTTGATAAAAAGAACTATGAACACCAGAAAATAAAATAGAAGAGGATCTGGACTGGGAGAAAATGATTGGATGAGAGCTATGTTTGAAGAATTCACACTCAAAACTACAGAGACTATTATACAAAATGTAAATCAAACGTTGGGAAAAAATGATGATTTTGAAAAGAGACTGGAACAAAAACTAGACATGATGAACAAGAAAATGGAGGGGGAAATTAAGAAACTTAATGATGAGGTGGATATGTTAGAAATGGAAAAAGAAAGTGAATTAGATAGATTGGCATTATTAGAGCTGAGGGATAAAGAATATTGTCTAAGATTTAGAGGGATACCAGAGGGGAAAGAGGAAGAAATGGAAGAAATTATTGTACAAACTTTGGCAAATTTAATTGGTTGGGAAGAGGAAAGGATGATAGAGGAAATAGAAAAGATATCTGGTAGAAATTCAAAATATGCAAGTCTACATCATAAACCCAGAGATGTTTTAGTAGAATTTGCTAGGAGGAAAACAAGGAATATGATTCTGCAGGCACATTTTGATAACAGAATTAATATAAGAGGAGAAGATATAATTGTTCTAAAGGAGATACCAGTAAGAATTTTACGAAAAAGAAAGGAGTATATGTTTTTGCTTCAGCAAAGGATTGTTACCTTGTCGTGGTGCTGGAGCTTGAGCACCTCAATGATGCCATGAGCTAAACCGTGAAGGGCCACCCAAGATGGGAAGGTCATGACAGAGAGGTCAGACTAAATGCGATCCCTGGGGAAGGTAATGGCAACCCACCCCAGTATTCTTGCTGTGAAAACTAAATGGATCAGGACAACCAGAGATATGTCGGTATACCATCAGAAGATGAGACCCCCAGGTTGGAAGATGGTCAAAATGCTACTGGGGAGGAAGAGAGGATGAGTTCAACTAGCCCCAGACGTGATGACGCAGCTAGCTCAAAGCCGAAAGGACGTCTAGCGGCCGACGGTGCTGGTGGTGAACGGCGAATCCGATGTTCTAAGGATCAACACACCTTGGAACCTGGAATGTAAGATCTATGAGCCAGGGCAAATTGGATGTGGTTACTGGTGAGATGTCAAGATTAAAGATAGACATTTTGGGCATCAGTGAACTGAAATGGACTGGAATGGGCCACTTCACATCAAATGACCACCAGATCTACTACTGTGGACAAGAGGACCACAGAAGAAATGGAGTAGCCTTCCTAATTAATAGTAAAGTGGCTAAAGCAGTGCTTGGATACAATCCAAAAAACGATAGAATGATCTCAATTCGAATTCAGGGCAAGCCATCTAACATCACAGTGATCCAAATATACGCCCCAACCACAGATGCTGAAGAAGCTGAAGTAGAGCAGTTCTATGAGGATCTGCAGCACCTACTGGACAACACGCCTAAAAGAGATGTTATTTTCATCACGGGAGACTGGAATGCTAAGGTGGGCAGTCAAATGACACCTGGAATTACAGGTAAGCATGGCCTGGGAGAACAAAATGAAGCAGGACATAGACTGATAGAATTTTGCCAAGACAACTCACTCTGCATAACAAACACTCTCTTCCAACAACCTAAGAGACGGCTTTATACATGGACTTCACCAGATGGACAACACCAAAATCAGATTGACTACATCCTTTGCAGCCAAAGGTGGCGGACATCTATACAGTCGGTAAAAACAAGACCTGGAGTTGACTGTAGTTCAGATCATGAACTTCTTGCACAATTTAGGATCAGACTAAAGAGATTAGGGAAGACCCACAGATCAGCTAGATATGAGCTCACGAATATTCCTAAGGAATATGCAGTGGAGGTGAAGAATAGATTTAAGGGACTGGACTTAGTAGATAGGGTCCCGGAAGAACTATGGACAGAAGTTTGCAACATTGTTCAGGAGGTGGCAACAAAATACATCCCAAAGAAAGAGAAAACCAAGAAGGCAAAATGGCTGTCTGCTGAGACACTAGAAGTAGCCCAAGAAAGAAGGAAAGCAAAAGGCAACAGTGATAGGGGGAGATATGCCCAATTAAATGCAAAATTCCAGAGGTTAGCCAGAAGAGATAAGGAATTATTTTTAAACAAACAATGTGTGGAAGTGGAAGAAGACAATAGAATAGGAAGGACAAGAGACCTCTTCCAGAAAAGTAGAAACATCGGAGGTAAATTCCAGGCCAAAATGGGTATGCTCAAAAACAAAGATGGCAAGGACCTAACAGAAGAAGAAGAGATCAAGAAAAGGTGGCAAGAATATGCAGAAGACCTGTATAGGAAGGATAACAATATCGGGGATAGCTTTGATGGTGTGGTCAGTGAGCTAGAGCCAGACATCCTGAAGAGTGAGGTTGAATGGGCCTTAAGAAGCATTGCTAATAACAAGGCAGCAGGAGACGACGGCATCCCAGCTGAACTGTTCAAAATCTTGCAAGATGATGCTGTCAAGGTAATGCATGCTATATGCCAGCAAATTTGGAAAACATAAGAATGGCCATCAGATTGGAAAAAATCAACTTATATCCCCATACCAAAAAAGGGAAACACTAAAGAATGTTCAAACTATCGAACAGTGGCACTCATTTCACATGCCAGTAAGGTAATGCTCAAGATCCTTCAAGGTAGACTTCAGCAATTCATGGAGCGAGAATTGCCAGATGTACAGGCTGGCTTTAGAAAAGGCAGAGGAACTAGATTGCCAATATCCAAATTGGCAATATCCGCTGGATAATGGAAAAAGCCAGGGAGTTTCAGAAAAACATCTATTTCTGTTTTATTGACTATTCTAAAGCCTTTGACTGTGTGGACCATAACAAATTGTGGCAAGTTCTTAGTGGTATGGGGATACCAAGTCATCTTGTCTGCCTCCTGAAGAATCTGTATAACAACCAAGTAGCAACAGTAAGAACAGACCACGGAACAAAGGACTGGTTTAAGATTGGGAAAGGAGTACGGCAGGGCTGTATCCTCTCACCCTACCTATTCAACTTGTATGCAGAACACATCATGTGACATGCTGGCCTTGAGGAATCCAAGGCTGGAGTTAAAATCTCTGTAGGAAACATTAACAATCTCAGATATGCAGATGATACCACTTTGATGGCTGAAAGCAAAGAGGAGCTGAGGAGCCTTATGATGAAGGTGAAAGAAGAAAGTGCAAAAGCTGGCTTGCAGCTAAACCTCAAAAAAACCAAGATTATGGCAACCAGCTTGATTGATAACTGGCAAACAGAGGGAGAAAATGTAGAAACAGTGAAAGACTTTGTATTTCTAGGTGCGAAGATTCCTGCAGATGCTGACTGCAGTCAGGAAATCAGAAGACGCTTAATCCTTGGGAGAAGAGCAATGACAAATCTCGATAAAATAGTTAAGAGCAGAGACATCACACTGATAACAAAGGTCTGCATAGTTAAAGCAATGGTGTTCCCCATAGTAACATATGGCTGTGAGAGCTGGACCATAAGGAAGGCTGAGAGAAGGAAGATTGATGCTTTGAACTGTGGTATTGGAGGAAAATTCTGAGAGTGCCTTGGACTGCAAGAAGATCCAACCAGTCCATCCTCCAGGAAATCAAGCCAGACTGCTCACTTGAGGGAATGATATTAAAGGCAAAACTGAAATACTTTGGCCACCTAATGAGAAGACAGGACACCCTGGAGAAGATGCTGATGCTAGGGAGAGTGGAAGGCAAAAGGAAGAGGGGCCGACCAAGGGCAAGATGGATGGATGCTATTCTAGAGATGACAGACTCATCCCTGGGGGAGCTGGGGGTGTTGACGACCGACAGGAAGCTCTGGCGTGGGCTGGTCCATGAAGTCACGAAGAGTCGGAAGCGACTAAACGTATAAACAAAAAAAATATGTTTTTGACAGATATATTGAAAAGCAATAAAATTTTATTTCGTTAGGAAAGATTAGAAGGGGTGAGCTTTACATTCCAACAAAGAAGATATAAAGTGAATTCGATGCATAAAGCAAAAGACTTTTTAGAGAGATATAGAAAAGATTTAGAACAGGACAAGAAAAAAGAAAGAGAAATACAGAGAGAAGAAATAGCCTCCAATTCTAAGGAGTATGAGGAATTAATTGCGTGATATAGATTTAAAATGTATTACCTGGAATATAAATGGAGCAAATGCTCCACAAAAAAACCCTTTCATTATTTAAATAAATTAAAACAAGGTGTAATATGTCTACAAGAAACACATATTAGGAAAAAGGATGTAAAATACTTAGTGAATAAGAATTTAGGAAAAGAATTTGTTTCAGCTAGTTCAAAGAAAATAAATGGTATTGTAATGTATGTGAAAACCCATCTTAATCCAAATTTGTTATTTTCTGATGAACAAGGTAGATATATAATGACTGACATAGAAATACAGGGAAGCAAAATGATAATGGTAGGAGTATATGCACCAAATGAAGATAAAAATAAATTCTATATGAAATTATTAGATAAATCGTTGGCTTATACATATACAAGTTGGTGTTTGATGGGTGATTGGAATGGGGTCACTGCGCCATTGATAGATAGAAAACCAGAAAAACAAATTAAAATTTGTCAGGGGAAATTACAAAGTTCATTTTTTGAATTAATGGAGAATTTGGTACTTGTAGATTCTTGGAGGCATAAAAATGGAATGGCAAGGGATTACACATTTTATTCAGAAAGGTATAAATCATTCTCTAGAATTGACATGATCTGGGTCTCATTATATTTGGCAATTAACATTTCTAAAGTTGATATAATGCCTAAAACATTTTCTGATCATAACCCGGTTAATATAATAATAAAGAAACATCCGAGGAATTTTAGATGGAGACTGAATGAAAATATATTGAGAAAAGTAGAAATAGGGGAAGAATGTAAAAAGAAACTAAAATAATTTTTTAAAATTAATTTAGATAATGAAGTAGATATTAGAACTGTTTGAGATACTAGTAAGGCAGTAATGAGAGGTCATTTTATCTATTTTAATCAAAAGATAAAGAAACAATATCAACAAAAATTACAAACTATTTTGGATCAGATTAAGTTAAAAGAAAAAGAATTACAGAAAAAACCTTCAGATAATAAAATAGTATACCAAATTAAACTATTACAGCAACAAGTTTCGATGATAACAGCAAAAGAAATTGAAATGAAATTAAGATATGCGAAACAAAGACATTTTGAATTTGCAAACAAACCAGGTAGATGGCTAGCATATAAAATAAGAAAAGATAGAGAGAAAAAAATGATTACTAAAATTCAGGAAAATAATGTAGAAATAGTGGACAATAAAAAAATTTAAAAAGCTTTTCATATTTTTTTTTCAAATTTATATAAAAAACAAGAGGTTTCACTAGAAAAAATGGAAGAATACTTGAACAAGCAAAATCTATTGAAATTGACACAAACACAGCAATTAACAATTAATAGTAAAATAACGACCCAAGAAGTAGTGGAAGCTATAAAGAAACTTAAATTAGGAAAAGTATCAGGTCCAGATGGAATATCAGTAGGATATTACAAATGTTTTATGGATCAGATTATTATACCATTTACAGATTTGTTAAATTCGATTATGATGGGATCAGAAATGCCTGATACATGGAAAGAAGCTAACATTCCAAAAGAAGGACAAGATATATCTTTGATTAAAAACTATAGACCCATATCACTTTTAAATAATGATTATAAAATATTTACATCAATATTGGCAGAAAGGCTGAAAGTAATTTTACAAGAAATTATAGATCAGGATCAAAGTGGTTTCCTCCCTAAGCGACAATTGAAGGATAACATAAGAATAGTATTGGATATTTTGGAATATGCGCAGTATCATAACAAACACCAGATAGCCCTTATTTTTTTAGATGCAGAAAAAGCTTTTGACAATTTAAATTGGATTTTCATGTTTAAAGCGTTGGAAAAAATGGAATTTGGAGAAGCATTTGTAAAAGGAATTAAATCAATTTATAAAATCCAAAGGGCCAAAATCATAATAAATGAGGAATTAACAGAATATTGTGAAATAGAAAAAGGAACAAGACAAGGCTGTCCTTTATCACCTTTGTTATTTATTTTAGTTTTAGAAGTTCTTAATAAGGATATAAGAGAAGATAAGCAAAAAAAGGGACTAAAAATTAAACAAGAAGTTTTTAAGTTAAGAGCATTTGCAGACAATTTAGTTTTAATTTTACAAAACCCTTTAGATTCAGTGGACTATTTAATGAAGAAACTGAAACTGAAAGACTTTGGAATGTTAGCAGGTTTCAAAGTAAATAAACAAAAAACAAAAATGCTAAGTAAGAATATGACACAAGAGAATCAGGAAATATTGATGAAAAAGACGGGTTTTAAAGTGGAAAAAAAATTAGGTGTTTAGGAATAAATATATTGGCTAAAACAGTGTTTTATTTCAAAATAATTATAGCAAAATCTGGAATGAAATTAAACAGGATATGATAAGATGAGAAAAACTTCATTTATCTCTTTTAGGGAGGATATCTATAATAAAAAATGAATGTATTACATTAAATTGGATGTTATTTTTATTTCAAACATTACCGATTTTAATAACTGAGACAATATTTAAACAATGACAAAAAGATATTTCAAAATTTGTTTGGCAAGGGAAAAAACCTAGAATTAAGTTTAAATTATTATAGGATGCCAAAGAGAGGGGCTCCGCAAAGGATCGTTACCTTGTTGTGGTGCTGGAGCTTGAGCACCTCAATGATGCCATGAGCTAAACCGTGAAGGGCCACCCAAGACGGGAAGGTCATGACAGAGAGGTCAGACTAAATGCGATCCCTGGGGAAGGTAATGGCAACCCACCCCAGTATTCTTGCCGTGAAAACTAAATGGATCAGTACAACCAGAGATATGTCGGTATACCATCGGAAGATGAGACCCCCAGGTCGGAAGATGGTCAAAATGCTACTGGGGAGGAACAGAGGATGAGCTCAACTAGCCCCAGTCGTGATGACGCAGCTAGCTCAAAGCCGAAAGGACGGTTAGCGGCCGACGGTGCTGGTGGTGAACGGCGAATCCGATGTTCTAAGGATCAACACACCATTGGAATCTGGAATGTAAGATCTATGAGCCAGGGCAAATTGGATGTAGTTATTGGTGAGATGTCAAGATTAAAGATAGACATTCTGGGCGTCAGTGAACTGAAATGGACTGGAATGGGCCACTTCACATCAAATGACCACCAGATCTACTACTGTGGACAAGAGGACCACAGAAGAAATGGAGTAGCCTTCATAATTAATAGTAAAGTGGCTAAAGCAGTGCTTGGATACAACCCCAAAAACGACAGAATGATCTCAATTCGAATTCAGGGCAAGCCATCTAACATCACAGTGATCCAAATATACGCCCCAACCACAAATGCTGAAGAAGCTGAAGTAGAGCAGTTCTATGAGGATCTGCAGCACCTACTGGACAACACGCCTAAAAGAGATGTTATTTTCATCACAGGAGACTGGAATGCTAAGGTGGGCAGTCAAATGACACCTCGAATTACAGGTAAGTATGGCCTGGGAGAACAAAACGAAGCAGGACATAGGCTGATAGAATTTTGCCAAGACAATTCACTCTGCATAACAAACACTCTCTTCCAACAACCTAAGAGACGGCTTTACACATGGACTTCACCAGATGGACAACACCGAAATCAGATTGATTACATCCTTTGCAGCCAAAGGTGGCGGACATCTGTACAGTCGGTAAAAACTAGGCCTGGAGCTGACTGTAGTTCAGACCATGAACTTCTTCTTGCACAATTTAGGATCAGACTAAAGAGATTAGGGAAGACCCACAGATCAGCTAGATATGAGCTCACGAATATTCCTCAGGAATATGCAGTGGAGGTGAAGAATAGATTTAAGGGACTGGACTTAGTAGATAGGGTCCCGGAAGAACTCTGGACAGAAGTTGGCAGCATTGTTCAGGAGGCGGCAACAAAATACATCCCAAAGAAAGAGAAAACCAAGAAGGCAAAATGGCTGTCTGCTGAGACACTAGAAGTAGCCCAAGAAAGAAGGAAAGCAAAAGGCAACAGTGAAAGGGGGAGATATGCCCAATTAAATGCAAAATTCCAGAGGTTAGCCAGAAGAGATAAGGAATTATTTTTAAACAAGCAATGCGCGGAAGTGGAAGAAGACAATAGAATAGGAAGGACAAGAGACCTCTTCCAGAAAATTAGAAACATTGGAGGAAAATTCCAGGCAAAAATGGGTATGATCAAAAACAAAGATGGCAAGGACCTAACAGAAGAAGAAGAGATCAAGAAAAGGTGGCAAGAATATACAGAAGACCTGTATAGGAAGGATAACAATATCAGGGATAGCTTTGACGGTGTGGTCAGTGAGCTAGAGCCAGACATCCTGAAGAGTGAGGTTGAGTGGGCCTTAAGAAGCATTGCTAATAACAAGGCAGCAGGAGAAGACGGCATCCCAGCTGAACTGTTCAAAATCTTGCAAGATGATGCTGTCAAGGTAATGCATGCTATATGCCAGCAAATTTGGAAAACACAAGAATGGCCATCAGATTGGAAAAAATCAACTTATATCCCCATACCAAAAAAGGGAAACACTAAAGAATGTTCAAACTATCGAACAGTGGCACTCATTTCACATGCCAGTAAGGTAATGCTCAAGATCCTGCAAGGTAGACTTCAGGAGTTCATGGAGCGAGAATTGCCAGATGTACAGGCTGGGTTTAGAAAAGGCAGAGGAACTAGAGACCAAATTGCCAATATCCGCTGGATAATGGAAAAAGCCAGGGAGTTTCAGAAAAACATCTATTTCTGTTTTATTGACTATTCTAAAGCCTTTGACTGTGTGGACCATAACAAATTGTGGCAAGTTCTTAGTGGTATGGGGATACCAAGTCATCTTGTATGCCTCCTGAAGAATCTGTATAACGACCAAGTAGCAACAGTAAGAACAGACCACGGAACAACGGACTGGTTTAAGATTGGGAAAGGAGTACGGCAGGGCTGTATACTCTCACCCTACCTATTCAACTTGTATGCAGAACACATCATGCGACAAGCTGGTCTTGAGGAATCCAAGGCTGGAGTTAAAATCTCTGGAAGAAACATTAACAATCTCAGATATGCAGATGATACCACTTTGATGGCTGAAAGTGAAGAGGAACTGAGGAGCCTTATGATGAAGGTGAAAGAAGAAAGTGCAAAAGCTGGCTTGCAGCTAAACCTCAAAAAAACCAAGATTATGGCAACCAGCTTGATTGATAACTGGCAAATAGAGGGAGAAAATGTAGAAGCAGTGAAAGACTTTGTATTCCTAGGTGCAAAGATGACTGCAGATGCTGACTGCAGTCAGGAAATCAGAAGATGCTTAATCCTTGGGAGAAGAGCAATGACAAATCTCGATAAAATAGTTAAGAGCAGAGACATCACACTGACAACAAAGGCCCGCATAGTTAAAGCAATGGTGTTCCCTGTAGTAACATATGGCTGCGAGAGCTGGACCATAAGGAAGGCTGAGCGAAGGAAGATCGATGCTTTTGAACTGTGGTGTTGGAGGAAAATTCTGAGAGTGCCTTGGACTGCAAGAAGATCAAACCAGTCCATCCTCCAGGAAATAAAGCCAGACTGCTCACTTGAGGGAATGATATTAAAGGCAAAACTGAAATACTTTGGCCACATAATGAGAAGACAGGACACCCTGGAGAAGATGCTGATGCTAGGGAGAGTGGAAGGCAAAAGGAAGAGGGGCCGACCAAGGGCAAGATGGATGGATGATATTCTAGAGGTGACGGACTCGTCCCTGGGGGAGCTGGGGATGTTGACGACCGACAGGAAGCTCTGGCGTGGGCTGGTCCATGAAGTCACGAAGAGTCGGAAGCGACTAAACGAATAAACAACAAAAAAGAGAGGGGAGGATTAGGGTCACCAGATTTAAAATTATATTATGAAGCATGTTGCTTTCTGTGGATGAGAGACTGGATAATGCTGGAAAATCAAAAATTGTTACAATTAGAGGGGCGTGATTTGAGATTTGGATGGCATGCGTATATATGGTATGACAAAGTTAAAGTGAATACGGACTTTAGAAATCACATTATTAGAAAGGGTATATTAAAGGTTTGGGATAAATATAAAAAAAGACTAACCCCAGATATACTAATGTGGATATCGCCACAAGAGGCATTTGTAAGGAAGGGTTCTATTGGAAAGTGGGAAAAATGGTTAAGATATAACGACTTATAAAACCATGAAAAAGATAAATTGGTATTTAAAACAAGAGTAAAATTAGAATTAGAAGGGTACCCATGCCATTGGTTCACATGTTGTTGTTGTTTATTCGTTTAGTCGACTCTTCGTGACTTCATGGACCAGCCCACGCCAGAGCTTCCTGTTGGTCGCCAACACCCCCAGCTCCCCCAGGGACGAGTCCGTCACCTCTAGAATATCATCCATCCATCTTGCCCTTGGTCGGCCCCTCTTCCTTTTGCCCTCCACTCTTCCTAGCATCAGCATCTTCTCCAGGGTGTCCTGTCTTCTCATTGTGTGGCCAAAGTATTTCAGTTTTGCCTTTAATATCATTCCCTCAAGTGAGCAGTCTGGCTTAATTTCCTGGAGGATGGACTGGTTGGATCTTCTTGCAGTCCAAGGCACTCTCAGAACTTTCCTCCAACACCACAGTTCAAAAGCATCGATCTTCCTTCGCTCAGCTTTCCTTATGGTCCAGCTCTCGCAGCCATATGTTACTACTGGGAACACCATTGCTTTAACTATGCGGGCCTTTGTTGTCAGTGTGATGTCTCTGCTCTTGACTATTTTATCGAGATTTGTCATTGCTCTTCTCCCAAGGATTAAGCATCTTCTGATTTCCTGACTGCAGTCAGCATCTGCAGTAATCTTTGCACCTAGGAATACAAAGTCTTTCACTGCTTCTACATTTTCTCCCTCTATTTGCCAGTTATCAATCAAGCTGGTTGCCATAATCTTGGTTTTTTTGAGGTTTAGCTGCAAGCCAGCTTTTGCACTTTCTTCTTTCACCTTCATCATAAGGCTCCTCAGTTCCTCTTCACTTTCAGCCATCAAAGTGGTATCATCTGCATATCTGAGATTGTTAATGTTTCTTCCAGAGATTTTAACTCCAGCCTTGGATTCCTCAAGCCCAGCTTGTCGCATGATGTGTTCTGCATACAAGTTGAATAGGTAGGGTGAGAGTATACAGCCCTGCCGTACTCCTTTCCCAATCTTAAACCAGTCCGTTGTTCCATGGCCTGTTCTTACTGTTGCTACTTGGTCGTTATACAGATTCTTCAGGAGGCATACAAGATGACTTGGTATCCCCATACCACTAAGAACTTGCCACAATTTGTTATGGTCCACACAGTCAAAGGCTTTAGAAAAGTCAATAAAACAGAAATAGATGTTTTTCTGAAACTCCCTGGCTTTTTCCATTATCCAGCGGATATTGGCAATTTGGTCTCTAGTTCCTCTGCCTTTTCTAAAGCCAGCTTGTACATCTGGCAATTCTCGCTCCATGAACTGCTGAAGTCTACCTTGAAGGATCTTGAGCATTACCTTACTGGCATGTGAAATGAGTGCCACTGTTCGATAGTTTGAACATTCTTTAGTGTTTCCCTTTTTTGGTATGGGGATATAAATTGATTTTTTCCAATCTGATGGCCATTCTTGTGTTTTCCAAATTTGCTGGCATATAGCATGCATTACCTTGACAGCATCATCTTGCAAGATTTTGAACAGTTCAGCTGGGATGCCGTCGTCTCCTGCTGCCTTGTTATTAGCAATGCTTCTTAAGGCCCACTCAACCTCACTCTTCAGAATGTCTGGCTCTAGCTCACTGACCACACCGTCAAAGCTATCCCCGATATTGTTATCCTTCCTATACAGGTCTTCTGTATATTCTTGCCACCTTTTCTTGATCTCTTCTTCTTTTGTTAGGTCCTTGCCATCTTTGTTTTTGATCATACCCATTTTTGCCTGGAATTTACCTCCGATGTTTCTAATTTTCTGGAAGAGGTCTCTTGTCCTTCCTATTCTATTGTCTTCTTCCACTTCCGCGCATTGCTTGTTTAAAAATAATTCCTTATCTCTTCTGGCTAACCTCTGGAATTTTGCATTTAATTGGGCATATCTCCCCCTTTCACTGTTGCCTTTTGCTTTCCTTCTTTCTTGGGCTACTTTTAGTGTCTCAGCAGACAGCCATTTTGCCTTCTTGGTTTTCTCTTTCTTTGGGATGTATTTTGTTGCCGCCTCCAGAACAATGCTGCGAACTTCTGTCCAGAGTTCTTCCAGGACCCTATCTACTAAGTCCAGTCCCTTAAATCTATTCTTCACCTCCACTGCATATTCCTTAGGAATATTAGTGAGCTCATATCTAACTGATCTGTGGGTCTTCCCTAATCTCTTTAGTCTGATCCTAAATTGTGCAAGAAGAAGTTCGTGATCTGAACTACAGTCAGCTCCAGGTCTTGTTTTTACCGACTGTACAGATGTCCGCCACCTTTGGCTGCAAAGGATGTAGTCAATCTGATTTTGGTGTTGTCCATCTGGTGAAGTCCATGTATAAAGCCGTCTCTTAGGTTGTTGGAAGAGAGTGTTTGTTATGGAGAGTGAATTGTCTTGGCAAAATTCCATCAGCCTATGTCCTGCTTCGTTTTGTTCTCCCAGACCATACTTACCTGTAATTCGAGGTGTCATTTGACTGCCCACCTTAGCATTCCAGTCTCCTGTGATGAAAATAACATCTCTTTTAGGTGTGTTGTCCAGTAGGTGCTGCAGATCCTCATAGAACTGCTCTACTTCAGCTTCTTCAGCATTTGTGGTTGGGGCGTATATTTGGATCACTGTGATGTTAGATGGCTTGCCCTGAATTCGAATTGAGATCATTCTGTTGTTTTTTGGATTGTATCCAAGCACTGCTTTAGCCACTTTACTATTAATTAGGAAGGCTACTCCATTTCTTCTGTGGTCCTCTTGTCCACAGTAGTAGATCTGGTGGTCATCTGATGTGAAATGGCCCATTCCAGTCCATTTCAGTTCACTGATGCCCAAAATGTCTATCTTTAATCTTGACATCTCACCAATAACCACATCCAATTTGCCCTGGCTCATAGATCTTACATTCCAGGTTCCAATGGTGTGTTGATCCTTAGAACATCGGATTTGCCGTTCACCACCAGCACCGTCGGCCGCTAGCCGTCCTTTCGGCTTTGAGCTAGCTGCGTCATCACGTCTGGGGCTAGTTGAACTCATCCTCTGTTCCTCCCCAGTAGCATTTTGACCATCTTCCCACCTGGGGGTTTCATCTTCCGATGGTATACCGATGTATCTCTGGTTGTACTGATCCATTTAGTTTTCATGGCAAGAATACTGGGGTGGGTTGCCATTACCTTCCCCAGGGATCGCATTTAGTCTGACCTCTCTGTCATGACCTTCCCGTCTTGGGTGGCCCTTCGCGGTTTAGCTCATGGCATCATTGAGGTGCTCAAGCTCCAGCGCCACGACAAGGTAACGATCCTTTGCTGAAGATTGGTTCACATACATGCAATTAAATGAACTTTACAAATTAGATATAAAGAATTACAAATTTAGAAATGAAAAAACGGAGTTTGAAAAGCAATTATGTATGGAAGATGAACATATCACCAACATGTACAAAATGCTACTAGGTTTAAATTCAGAGGACGAACAAGTAAAGAATTGTATGATGAAATGGCAAGCAACTTTGGTTATAATATTATGCTAGAGAGATGGGAGAAGATGTGGATGAGGAGATTAAAATTTACACTGTGTTACAATCTCAAAGAAAACTTCTACAAAATGATGTATCGATGGTATTTAACGCCAGATAAATTATAAGTATAGTCCCCCGTATGAGGGAGATGGGTGGTGATAAAAATATGATAAATAAATAAATTAAATAAACAAAAATGTTTAAAAATATATCAAATAAATGTTGGAAATGCGCACAAGAGGAGGGAATGTTTTACCATTTATGGTGGACTTGTAATAAAGCAAAGAAATATTGGGAACAGCTATATATGATTATTCAAAAAAATTTGAAGGTAAATATAGTAAAAAAATCAGAATTATTTTTATTAGGAATAATGGAGGAAGAACTAAGAAAAAAACATGGAGATTTGTTGTTATATATTATTACTGTGGCAAGAATTTTATATGCTCAACATTGGAAGAGAGGTTATATACCAACAACAGAAGAATGGATGATTAAATTATTAGATTTAGCACAAATGGCAAAATTGACATTTCTGATGAAAGATAAAAATACTTTGAGATTTAAGGAATTATGGCAACCACTTCTGGATTACCTGCTTATAACTGAACAAAATGAAGCTATGACTATGGGTTTTTTGTATTAATGAAATAGTTAAATAGAAATAATGGTAATATAAGGGTAAATGGAGAAAAGAGATTATAAAAGGTAAATATATCTATAGTTATGATAGTCGGAAACTCTTCCTTTTTTCCTTTCCTTTTTTTTCCCCTTAATAGAAAATATTTTGTTTCGTTATTTTGTCTTACTATATTTGTTTATAGACTGTACTATAACGTAAATTTATTTTAATAAATAAAGGATATAAAAAGAACTTTAAAAAAATCAACATCTTAAATCAGACTAGTAACCACTGTAGTTGATCAACTAGCAAGATTATGTATTTTGGGGCCCCTCTTATTGATATGTTCTCAGAAATATACAAAAACTGCCTTGGCATCCTGCTTCCCACAGTAGCAAACCAGTAAGTTCACAAGCGGAGGAAGAGAACAATAGCCTTTCTCTATTATTATTTCCCCCTCCCCACACTTATATTCATTTATATTCTGCTTCTGATCCTGGAGGAGATCCATTCTCTCTCATCTCTCTCTCTCTCCCATCTATCCTCCTTAGGCACTAATATGTTCATGAACACTTCAGTGCCCACTTGGCCATATCTTCTTGTTGTTCTTGTTGTACCCCTCCCCCCAAATAAAGCTAGCATTGCAGAAGACATCTATGGGACCCATACATACTCCTAGAAAAGATGAGTTGTGTGTCAATACCTGCTAAGTTTACTTTCTGATATTTGGTGTTTTTTGACTATATCCACGAGAGCAGCCATTCTGTGCAAGTGACCATTATATGCTCTTCACATGTCAATGTCTTCTCTGGCCCTAAAGGTCTGCCCCTCCCTGCCAGTGATGTCTTTAACAGCAACCCCATTTGTGGGCACTGCGATACTCAAACACCAACATTTAACCCTGCATTAAGAACTGCAGCTAAATCTCAGTCGCCGTGGGCACTGAGAGCTTAAGTTTTCTAAGAAGTTATTTTTATCCTAATTAGTATCACTTTTTACAGCCTGGGATAATATAACAACAGCTATCATCCCAGAAAGCTGTGAAAGGAGTCGATTTATCTGCCAGATCTCCCCTAACTCCATTTCTTCTTTGTACTTTATCTGTCACTATGTCTGTTCCTGCAGTTTGTTACACCTTAATCTATCACTCCTGTGTTGAGCTCTGAGCAGGTTGCAGCTATTGAGTAAATACTATTTTTGTTATTGTTGTTGCCACCAATAAATCGAGTGACACGGTGACTCACTGTGAATCCCAACAAGATCATTTAAATAAGGGAAGGTACAGTATCCATTTCTGAGCTCTAGCTCCCCCTTATACATTTTTGACAAATGATATCAATGCAATCCCTGTTTGATGCAGTAAAACTGTCCAGCATTGGTTTCCCCTTGATGTACCACTCAAGGTTTTGCTTCTCTCTTCACTGTGGGGGGCCGGAGGGAAGCTTAGAAGAAAGAGCTAGGTTTGCAGCTCAGATCCAGAAGAAAAATGGTTTCTTGTGGGAAGGGAGGTTTAGTCGAATCAAGAGCGTCAGTCTGTCCACTCTTGGTAGAAGGAAGGGACAAGAAGCTGAATTATCTATGTCTGGCCAGCAGATGGATCTCCAGCTTGTCCAGTAAATTTGTTGATGGCAAAGGACAGGTTTTCTATATTGGAAACAAGAGGAACACTCCATTTATACCCCATCTTCCAAGCTTTGAAAGAACAACAATAGCAGACTTTCCCCCATTGACCAGGCATGCAGCTTTATTTTCTTTTGTGTTGTTTCTTTCCGAGGTGAGTATCTTACCATTCCAGCTAACAAATAGCCTGAAATGGATTTTTTTTAAGAAAGGAAACCCAAACAGAACACTTATATAGCAATTGTTAGCAGGATGTCAGAGTAAGCAGTCTGAATCCCCCAAGTCAGAGTTGGGTTTGGAGATAAACGGGGGCAACAAAGTCAAAGGAAGAATATAAACATTTTTCTTTTTCAGAGGGAGCAATGCTTATCAGGGTAGGTTTGATGCAGAATAACAGCCACACAGGAAACTACGTAAAAGCCTGGCACAAACTTTCCCAGGAGTTCATGCTTTGATTTTGGCATCTGAATGACCCCTGCTATTATATTTTTAAGGGGGAAAAAAATGGGAAAATCATCCTTCCCCTTCTGTTTGTATTCCTATTTCAGTTACAACAGAAAAATATTGCATAAACAATGAACCCCTTTCTTTACTTGCAGTTTATATAGCTATTTGAATGTCCCAATAAGACCAGTGTTTCCCCAGGGGTGTCCGCAAGTTATGGTAAAAAAAAAAAGTATTTATTTTATTTAAATTTATTATAGCCACTCAACTCCAATGGATTCTGGGCAGACCAAAAATTCAAAGAGCATAAAGGTGGGGCAATCCTGAGTTTCCTTCTCACCCATCCTCTTTCCCAGGGCGAAGCTGATGCTTATAGAACCGCTCTTAGATTCCTCTACTCTTGCCCATCCTTCTCTCTGATTGGGTGGGATGGCCTGGCTGATTGGATCTACCGGACTTGAGTAAAAGGGTTAGGGCAGCTAAGGAGAGGTAGGAAGATGAGGATTTGGTTTTGGTTGAAAGCCAGAATGACCAAATATTCCAGCCTTCAGTTTGGATGACCCACAACATGCCAGAATGGTTTGGCTGAACGTCTGAGCCACAGTTTGTTTGTTTCAAGTTAACCCTTCCCCAACATTTTCCATATTCCTAGTTTCAATGTAGCCATATTCAATGTAGCCATATTAAGTAGGTTCAGATTCAATTTGAAGAGGTTCAGAGAAGGGCAATGGAGATGATCAGTAGAGCAGAATCTAAGTCTGATCAAGAGAGTTCAGAGGAGCTGTTATCAAACTGAAAGGTCTGTTTGCTTAGCCTTGAGAAAAAGTGATCAAGAGGAGACAGGATAACACTCTTCCAATACATGAAAGGAAATCACAAAGAAGGTCAAAACCAGTTCTCTCTTGTTCCAGAGTGCAGGATACCAAATAATGAATTTATATTACAGGAGAGAAGATTCTGATTGAATTTTAGGGGGGAAAAAAAGTCCCACAGTAAGAGCAAATCAGAAATGGAACTAGTTACCCAGAGAGACAGTGTGGACTCCCCTTTACTGGTTGTGTTCAAGCAGATACTGCCCTGGATGTTTGGGGGTTGTTTGAATTTCAGTTCTTGTACTGAGTAGTGGGCTGGATTTCATGGTCTCAACACCCCTTTCCTACTTTATGATTCAATAGTTGTGACATTTTTCTCTACCCCTTCCTGCAACCTCTTCCTACAAATCTCTCATTTATCCTCATTTTTCATTAGATTCCTGATGGTGGTATTTCCTTGTAGAAATTGGTCAGGAACATGCTGCAAAGTACATTCTACTGTTCTTCAGGGTGTAGCCAGACTCCATCTCTTATTATCTCTTTGTCCCCTCTCCCCCTCTCTTATTATCTCTGTTAGGTCTGCTGTTTTTAAATATTAAGTTAGCAACCTATTTTTGAACGTTGTATCTATGCTGATTATTCATATCATTTGAATTGAGATAGCCAGAAGGGGAAGACCCAACACAGTAAATCTTCCCTTTCCTATAATTTCAGATCTGCCAGTGCTAATTTCTTTAATTGCTACTTGTTGAGATTTTATTTGGCACAGTTCCTAGAACATAATGCAATCATCTGCCTAATTCTGTACCACAAACAACCCCATTTTGGTGGAAGAGAGAGCCATTATTTTCATGAATAGTTTGGGGGGAGAATACTTAGATCCTGAAATATAACAAATAAAAGGGAAAAGAAGAATATGTCCATGTTATCATTTCCTTGGATGCTTTTTATCAATGGACCTGATTTTTTACCATTTAAAAAAATCATTGAGAATTTGAATACTCTTGTCATCATCGTATAATCACTTTTCAGAACAGCCTATAATTGTGTCAGAAATAGGGAGCAATTATTCCATCATCCTGATCTGTTTTGAAGATGATGCTGGGAAGACAATTTTGAGGAACACAAGATCATTTTTGTATAATGAAGTTGGATAGTCTTTAAAAAAAAGAGAGAGAGAGAGAGAAAGAGGGTTAGTGGTAGGGGGAAGAGGGATTGTAATTGAAGCTCATTCAATTTAGAATGAGGGAGTTGCTCAGAATAAAAATATCTGAACCCTTCCTTCATACTCATAAATGCTTCCATATTTTGTAAGTGGAATATTATGCCTGAAGAAGGAATGTATTGATGAATGGTGGGGCACTATAGTGAAGGGTGGGAGGACATTCCTATGGAAATCTAATCTAATTTGTGGAGGGTTGAAATGCTGTACAAGGTTTAGGTTCTTATTTATCAGCATAAGTTAACATATTCTGGATGTACTGGAATATTACTAAGGAGTAGTAGAAAGGGTGCTAAAAGTTGCTACCTGGTGTCCTTCAGACTGCTGAAGGGCACCAGACTGCTCAAGGTCACATGAGTTTCATAGCTGAGTGAGAGGTTAGTCCTGTTGCCCAACATATTCCTCTCTGCCGTAGTACACATGACAACTGGGATGAGAAAATGGGCAATGCAATAAGAACTACAGCTTCTACCCTGACTTCCCTTTAGGAGGAAACCCCCCCCAGTAATATTAGGGCTGTGCATGCTTCAGAAAAAACAGGCAAAAGTTCTTTGGGCTTCACATGAATGCACCACCTTGTTGCTATTCACTGAAGCAGCCCCAGTTTCCACGTGAGCCTGAAGAAAAGATGCTCCTGTTTTAAGGTTCACATTAACTGTAATGAGTAGATTTCTTAAAGTGACTGAATGGTGTGTGTGTATTTTTTTCAGGCTCCTGCTGCCCCAATATATTAGGACTTCAATTCCCAGAATTCCCTAGCCAGAATGCTGTTGGGGAATTCTGAGAGTTGCAGTCATCACATCTTGAGGTTGGCTTATTGTGGAAGGTTATAAAGCTTGTTTATCCCGACTAGAGAATGGCAAACGATGGAAAACAAACAGTATTCATATTTTATGCTTATATTAGTAGGCTCTAATTATGAAGGGTTTTTTTTCTTTTAAACTTTCACATATTATTAGAATCTTGCAGGAGTGAAATGTTTGAGCTTATTTTTCTGAATGCTTTAAAAGGGGTTATGGAGGGAATGCATCTCTTTAGCTTTGCAGAACCACCCATTTTGCCCCAGAGCTCCTCAAAATAAGAAAAATGGCTCCTTGGGGATGATTGCAGGAAATAAGAAGCCTCTGCAGAGTGAGTTAAAATGTTGGCTTAGTCCATTTCAGGGTTCCTCTGAAGGTTCTCTGTGGATTGCAAGAGGAATGCAGTCATGCATACCTGTACTTCAGTGTGAAAAGTAGACCAGGCTGTAATTCTCTTGGATTCAGAAATCCAGAGGCAAATTGAAGCACAAAATGTTGTTGCTTGTCTTGGGATTCTGACAGAAGTGTGGCTGTTGCACTTCCTCAGATAACCTTCCAAACCTAACAGCAAGGGAGCCTCTGTTGCCCTGCAGAATTTATTGGCATAAATGCCAACAGATGGCATTTAATTAAAAATAAATACACATGGCCAAAATGCTCAAAAAAGAGTTTATTGGAAGTATCTTCTACTCTCCCTGATATTTTTTTTGAGGGGGAGGGGTTACTCTAAGAAAAATGGTTTGCCAAGAGTGCAACATCTACATGAAACCACTGGGTGAGATCATCCGTCACCAGGGGATGAGGTACCATCAATATGCTGATGATACTCAGTTATATATCTCTATCCCAGGTGAGGTAAGTGATGCAATGACTGCCCTGTCTCAGTGCCTGGGGGCTGGGGGGGCCTGGATGGGGAACAACAGGCTTCGGCTGAACCCTGGTAAGACGGAGTGGCTGTGGTTGACAGCTCCTCTGCATCCGGGAAGTTATCATCTTTAGCTCTGGATGGGGTTGCACTGCCCCATTCAGACCCAGTTCGTAACCTGGGGTCCTTCTGGACTCACGACTCCTGCTCGAAGAGCAGGTGGCAGTCGTGGCCAGAAGGGCCTTTGTGCAACTTTGTGTGGTTTGCCAGTTATGCCCCTTCCTGGATCAGGAGTCCCTCCGAACAGTCACTCATGCCCTGGTCATCTCCAGTATAGACTATTGCAATACGCTGTACATGGGGCTACCCTTGAAGAGTATCCAGAAGCTTCAGCTGGTCCAAAATGCAGCCGCGCGGGCAGTTATTGGTGCCACAAGATAGGCACATGTGACACCACTACTACATGAGCTGCACTTGGTGCTGGTTTGCTTCTGGGTCCAATTCAAGGTGTTGGTTATGACCTTTAAAGCCCTACATGGCATGGGACCAGGGTACCTGAGGGACCGTCTCATCCCCATAACATCGACCCGCCCCACCCGGTCAGGCAGAGAGGGCATGTTGCGGACCCCGTTGGTAAGGGAATTCCACTTGGGGGTGTCCAAGAGGCAGGCCTTCTCTGCAGTGGCACCTGCCCTCTGGAACATTCAGCCCCTGGAGGTGAGGCAGGTCCCTTTGCTCTCGGCCTTCCGGAAGAATTTGAAAACCTGCTTCTGCCGCCTTGCCTGGGATGGGAAGGACAATAGCTCTTCCTGGGGGTGGCTGGCACCGTAGAACCCTCCGCATTGATTGAGATCTTATCACTACTTGGATTTTATATCTATTTTGTTTTCTATTTATATTGGTTGTTTGTATTGTAATTTATGTGTTTTATGGTTTTGTCAATTTTGTTGTAAACCGCCCAGAGTCCCCCTTTTTGGGGGAGATGGGTGGAGATAGAAATTTGAAAAATAAATAAATAAATAAAATAAGAATGGAAATATCTAAGTAGTGAAAGAAATGGGAGTGCCTTGCTTGGCTGGGCTAAAGTTTGCTTAATGCAGGAACTGCTCCTTAGTGCAGCCTGCAGAGTTACCTATTGGTAATGAAATATCTAGATTATCTGAAACTCTGATTTAATGTAAGGGATTATAAAGATGCTAAACCGGAAAGCAAATTTCCAAGAATGATGCCAATACCACTTTTCGAGCCATTCTGAAATCTACTGGATCAGTTTAGAATAACCCTCAAAGGAAGGGAATCTCGACAGGCCATCCCACCTAACTCCAAATCCATACTAGCTGCCATCATTCTTTCTCTTGTCCTTTTTCTTTGTGTTAACCCAGAAAGTTCACAAACTGGACTAGTATCTGATATAAGGTAGAAAATA
Organism: Candoia aspera; assembly: GCF_035149785.1. NCBI lineage: Eukaryota > Metazoa > Chordata > Lepidosauria > Squamata > Candoiidae > Candoia > Candoia aspera. The sequence continues at coordinate 17,627,182 of NC_086153.1, forward strand.
TGTGTCTATGAGGGTGTTCTTGTGCATGTGAGCATGTGACAAGCCATTCTGGTACTTCCTAGATGTGTTGGACTTCAGCTCCCATAATATCCCACTGCATGTGGCCATGTGTACTATAGATTTATGGATAGGAACGTTCAACACATTGGGATGGCATTGGGTGGGAAGGCTAATGTAGACTGAGAGAAAACTATTGAACATGTTCTGTCCACAGGAAGCAGCCAGCACAAGGTTTCTAGCAAATCTGAAATAAAAATTATGGGGACTCCAGTGAGGCCCACTGCTTTCACCAATCTCATTAAGGACATCACTACTGGAAGTTCATGTCCTGGCTACTAGGAAGCTGAACAAGACCCTGAGTGAACAGGACTTTGCAAATCCAAGGTATCTACGCAGTGTCTTGCTCAAGTCCAGTTTTTTGAGATCCGTTCCCCTTTGGTTCCATTTGTCAGTCTCTCATTATTGCTCAGTGCCACCTTCCCTGAACCTTCCTTGCAACATGGTTCTTTCAGTACTTTCCTAACCAACCTCCCATAACCCATTCAAAAGCTCCATGTAAATCCCAGGCAAATAAATTCTCACTGCTCCCAACATAAAAAGTCCCAGTGGTTGATTTGGAGGAAACAAATCTACAGCTTTACCTGGTGACTGATGGATGCTACCCTTTTCTTTTACTCACTCAGTGGTAGTTTTAGACCAGTGTTTTTCAACCTTGGCAACTTTAGGATATGTGGACTTCAACTCCCAGAATTCCCCAGCCAGCATATTTCCTTAAATGGAAATACATCCCACAAATTTGGTGGGACTTCCTTCTGAGTAAACATAGACAGTGGCATTATTCCAACCAGGAACCATCCAGATAGGATGAGCCTGCCATTCCCAGAATCCTCAGTCAGAACGCTAGCCATGCCCCTTGGGAATTCTGGGGGTTGTAGTTCTATCAGTTCAAGAGGATGACAGGTTGAGGGGAGGCTGATGTTTAAGATTGGGTTGTAAGGTCCAAACCACAAATGATGATGGCAGAGCTGCTTGTTTAAATTGCAGTCTGGCCAATTATGTACAGCAGAGGTGCATAATTTGAACTGGAATTACTTTACATTAAATTAATTAAATACAGTTAACAAGATTAGCCTCGTTGTGCATTTAATAATGGCTCCTTTTTGTTATATTAAAATTACTATTTAGTGGCAACTGTTGGAACAGCTCACAGGGTTGTAACCGAGAGATGGGGAAGGGGCTCACGGGAATTAGCCTAGCTGGCTGCATAAGGTCTGTGAGCCAAAGATTCTCCATCCCTGCCTTAAATGAATGGAAATTTAGCTACTCCAATCTACCTGGTAACAACTCTGTTCAGAACTGTCAATTCCTCCTTTTTCAAGGGAAAAAGAAGGTATGGGATGCTTCTGGACTGTCCTGCTGGAAACCTCCCTGAGATCCCACCCCCGTGCCTTTCTCCCACCCAAACTGTGGTATCCACAGCAAACTCACATGGTGACATCTAACACAAGTATGTAAGTTGCATCATTTGCATGATGAAGCCATCAAGCACATGTCTTAATTTGACCCCATCCCTTGGCCTCCCAATGGATGCCCCTGAGCCAGGGAAAAGTGATTGTGGTAGGTAAGACTGTGGGGGAGAGGACCTCCTGGAACCAAGTAGGACCCCTCTTTTTCTCTGAACACTTTTGGTGATGAAGTTCAGTTCAGTCTTTAGTCTGCTGCTCATCCTTGGGGTATACAGTACATCCCCCTGGATACTGTGGCTGGAGACACACAGTATACGTAACTCTAACAATTGCTGTGTTCACCTAATATGCTACAATCAAAAACAAGCCATGTTATACCTTAATGGGATGGATCACACAATGTGCAAAGACAATGGTTTGGTTCCTACAACATGCTGAACTACAGCCACCAAGTAGTATAGCTTATTGCATGAACCCTGCCTGTGTGCCTGGTTCACAAAACAGAACAAAACAAAACAAAACACATTTTTAAAAAGAGAGAGAGGCCACCTGCACATTTAATGAGAGTCTAAAAAATGGACCAATAGCACCAATTACTTTATCATCTTGCCACCCTACCCTTATTTGGAAAACATGACCCATGCCTGTTATCTCTTAAATGAAGGCCCTAGAGAGTGAATGTGCAAAGCACATGCAGGAGAAATTTTCCCACTAGAATTCATTAGCAGCGGAGACTAGCAAAGCCCATCCTTCGGAAGCACAAATTGCATTTATTTTAGTACTGGAGGCCACAATAACAAACCTAAAAAAGGGGTGGGGGCGCAACCCCCTTATACAGGTCAAGGCAAATCAAAGTACTGCATGCAGGTAATCTGTGAAGTCAGGAATAGTGACGTAATGGAAGGTGGGACTGAAAAAAAAGTGGTTTATTGAGGAATTTAGAATAAAGGTTACAGTTTGGTGTGTTATTTCTCTCTAAGTGTTATCTGACCCTTGCTTCCCTTAGTTTTTATTACTTTCAAGTCTCCTTCCTCATTATAATCAACATTCTTTTGCTTTCAAAGCCTTCTAGGCTGAACTGGCATTTTTACTGCTTCTCTAAGGAGACCCTGGAAGGTGACTGTTCCTGGCCATTGTCAGTGTCCCCCTTCACACATTCTGAATGCTTGAGTTATGAGCTGCTATTGAGGGCAGAAGTGGGATCTAACTTAGAGCCTTTTACTAGGTTAGAACACAGTCTCATAATCACCTTTTCTCACAATCTCAGACTTTTTCAATCATGTGCCACCAAATGTGTTGGACCTACAACTCCTTGGAGAATACCAGATTGGAGAAAAAATTGCATTAGCCTTTCCTTGAAGGCCTGTGGAAGATTTGAAAGACAGATTCAAATGTAACCTTTCAGAATAAAAGACCATGGAGTTTGGAGAGAGATGAAGATAAATAACCTGGATTGTGCCATGGTAAGCCTACCAGAAATGAGAATTTGGATGACGAATAGGAGGCAGCAAAGAGGTACAGAAAGCTCTAGCGCTTTGCTGCCATCTGTTGGTCACCCAGATTTATGCAGCCCAGACACAATCTGCCAATACAATGACAACGTTTTTAGTACTGGATGAAAGATATACCCAACTAAATAAATGACAGGTTACCAAAGTCTGGGAGAGAGAGGGGTGACCTCCTCTGCCCTCTGCAATTTGCCTTTGATTCTCAGCTTGGCAAAGCTCTTAATACTTGGCAGCCTGTGATTACCCAGCATGGAGCCTGCCCTGCTGACCACAGAATGAATGAAGGCATCAGGCTGCAATTCTGTGTGCTTGTTGAGTCAGAGCTCCATCTAGCTTTGCACCTCAGCTTAAAAGCATTCTGGGTTGGACACGGTGTTATGTTTGATTTGCTTGGCCTCTAAAAGCTCTCAGGTAATATTGATGAAAGGTTGGAGTGGACTTCGTTTTCCATTCTTTAGTGAAAATGAGGATATTCTCAGCCATTCCCCCCTCCCTCCATGGAAGGCGCACAACCATTCCTAAATAAATATGGCTGATGGAAGGAATATAAAAAATGGCCTTATATAAGGTACTGATTGTATAATCCGAAAGCGAGCTATCTTTTTGCAAACAAGAGCCATGTTTCAATAGGGAAGGTGACCAAGGCTTGTTCAGTGTTGATAACTGATCATCTCAAAGAAAAAGTGGGTGGGGACTCCTCCTTTTCTTCTTCTATTCACTTATTTATTCCATTTCACACTTGCACCCAGGTATAAATGAACAAATTATCTCTCTTCTTGCTCCGTGATTCTAGCACAGTGTTTCTCAAGCCTGGCAACTTTAAGACATGTGGACTTCAACTCCACTGCTGGCTGGGGAATTCTGGGAGTCGAAGTCCACATGTCTTAAAGTTGCCAGGTTCGAGAAACACTGTTCTAGCATGTCCAGGAAAAAGTGTAGAACAGCTATTTTGGCTGGCCCCGGGGGTCATAAGCTGGGTAAAGGTTAAAACTTTCACCCCCAATTACCTTAATGAAGACTCCTCTTGTTGTGCTGCTATTAGTGCCAAAATTGCATTCTTGCCTGCAGTGACCAGGGCACCCCATCGTGAGGTCAAAAAGTCAAGATGTTGATTGTGATTATATGATCAAAACAGTGCTGTCCACAGGGCTGCAACTGCAGGGTGGGGGGAGCGGGGCATGTGCCCTGGGTGCCGCACTGGGGGGTGTGTGCCAAAATGAGTGCTGGGGGGGGGGACACCAAAATGGGCATGGAATCCATGTTTGCCCTGGGCGACACAGACCCTAGTTGCAGGCCTGGCTGTCCCCCCACTTCAAAGTAATAAAACAAGCCCCCTAGTTGGTAAAAGCAGCAAAAAACTTGTACTAATTGGTTACAGAACCAACGAAAGACGACAGAATGAGGCTCTTTTTCCTGGTTTAAATCGACCTTACTCTTTTCCCAAGCCAGGGCTTTAACAGGTCTAGCAGTCTTTCAGAAGAGTGCTAAACCCATGTGTCTAAGGAGCCTACACAAGACTGGACAAATGTTTCAGAAAGCACTGAGCAGGTATTACATGCACAGAAGTCTCTGCAGAAGCCAAGCGTTCGGTCTCTCTTGTGGCTGAAGTCAAGGTAGCCATGGAGGCCAGTGGCCAGAGACCAGAGGAGAGGAGTGTGCCTTCCGCAGGCTAGAATGGCCAATCAGAGTTGGGCAGATCCCAGCCCAAGAGTGCATCATCAACCACAGTTTTGATGAAGCATGCTAGATTTTACCCATTGTAAAAGTTATGTGGGAGAAGAGACATGCTGCTGCTTTAAAACTGGAACAGCTAAGTACAACTCTGAGTTACCTCTGCTGTGGGCTGGGGATGGAACCCAGGCAACCTCATGGGGACTCTGTATCAAAAGTGCTCACCAGGGCATGTGTATGCCGTAGCTAGGGGAATGTGAGAGAGAACTCCAAGCGTGTTTTCGTTAGTTAAGAACTGCAGCTGCAGTTCCTGGATACTGGGCAGTTCTTGTTAGGGCTGTGCAAATCCTTCAAGAGAGAGACTTTGGAACCTCTCTTTTGAACAAAGCATGTCCTTTTGACTTCTAACAGCAGCCACATCTTTTTCCAAGCCTGCATGGAAAAAGCAGCCACATAAGCCTGTAAAAAGATGCAGCTTTTCTTGTACTGTGTGCAAATAGTTGGGGCAGAGGTCCTAGAGGAGGGGAAGGGTGTGGAGATGTTAACAAATCAGCATGCCTCAATTAGCATATAGATGAGTTGATCCCATGATGCAATTCTCTATGTGAGAGGAAGCTGTTTGTTGCCACTCCCACTTCCTCTCTCTCATCCTCCTCCTTCACAATCTGAGAAGAAGCATGTTTTGCTTCTCTCTCCATCCTGGTCCTAAAGCCATGTGCTTGCCCCTTTCTTCCATGTAGCTCTTAGCAGCTATAGGGCTAAGAGTTCATTAAGTTCAGGGAAAGAACAGAAGAAACAAAGAATCTTCATTTTCCCACCAAAGATAGATGTAACTGCACCAAGAATAAAGTCAGTAAGACTCTTTTTACTTATCTTAAACCTACTTTGTCTAAGTGTGTGATTCTTTATGCTTGGGAGGGCTGAGTGTGTAAGATCAATAACCTATATTTCTCTAAGTAAAGGTAAAGGTTTCCCTTGACATTAAGTCCAGTCGTGTCTGACTCTAGGGGGTGGTGCTCATCTCTGTTTCAAAGCCGAAGAGCTGGCGTTTGTCCATAGACACTTCCATGGTCATGTGGCTGGCATGACTAAACAGAACGCCGTTACCTGCCCGCCGAAGTGGTACCTATTAATCTACTCACATTTGCATGTTTTTGAACTGCTAGGTTGGCAGGAGCTGGGACTAGCAACGGGAGCTCACCCTGTCATGTGGATTCAAACCGCCAACCTTCCGATCAGCAAGCTCAACAGCTCACCACATCCCCGCCACCGCATCCCAAACATATTTCTCTAACATGCTCATTAAAGCTATTTAAGATAATATTCTTTTTCTGTGTGCAGCTTCTCTGCTTTGTTAAGCTCTGCTCCATTCAGTGGTCCTAGCTGTCCACCAAATGGCTTCAAAGGGAAGGGAAGGAAAGGGAGGAGAGAAGGGAGGGGAGGGGATGGGAGGAATTCCACAAACTACATGTTGGTAAACAAAACAAACAGATGTGTGAGCTCTAGTGTGCAAGGTGTGCCAACCATAAGCCTCCAATGCCCATGTCTTTCTACAGCAGGGACCAGTACAGACTGAAAAACAACACCATCTCCTTTGCAGCAAGAGAGAAACCTGTAAGATGACAAGTCCAGAGTCTTTCTGAGAGGAACCTGATACCTGCTGTGCCCAATTGTTATTGTACTTCCCAGGGTGAATATGTGCAGAAGGGAGTTTTCTCCAAAGGAGGAAGCAAAGCTGTTTTGCTTTGTTTTGTGCTTAAGAAAAAGGGCTTAACAGGAAAGTCACTGGAAGTATATGCAAAAGGCACTTTGTCTGTGATAGGAAGCAGCTTCCCCAAGAGGCCACTGAGCTAATGGAGAGAGCGCTTTTCACAAAGAGAGCCATCCATTGTCTTCTTTCTTGCATTAAAAGCACTGCTTATCGAAAATAGGGAAATAACCACTGTGTTGTAAAGGGAGGGGAAGCCGTTTGCAGAGCCTAATGGCGTTCAAGGAGCAGGAAATCTTTACTGCCCATTCTTCCATTTCAATTTCAGGATGGGGGAATGGGGGAGGGAGATGCCAGCAAGAGTGTCCAGGGGGGCTTGTCAAAATCCGCAAGGTGGCAGGCAAGAAGTCAGGGCCATAAAGCTGCCCCTAGCATCTTGCAGATTTGACATCCTCCCGTGGATGCCTCTAGATCAGGATTTCTCAACCTCGGCAGCGTTAAGATGGGTGGACTTCATCTCCCAGAATTCCCCAGCCAGCATGGCTGGCTGGGGAATTCTGGGAGATGAAGTCCACCCATCTTAACGTTGCCGAGGTTGAGAAACTCTGCTCTAGATACAGAATACTTAGAAAGAGGTTTAATAACGTTGTGTTTGACAATGTGTCTCGAAATAAAGGAATATGGTTTGTTTCTTAAAAGATATCCTTGTCATTCTTAGCTGATTTTTATTCGTTTCCTAATTTAATCCATGAAATGTTTAAGTATTAATATTTTATATCAACAGTTTCAGTTCAGTGTAGAAAAGGATGAAATTTAATACGATGTTACATGTGTCTCTTATGTAACATTTGCTTATTCCTTGCAAAATAGAGAAATTGTATCTTTTCTGTCTATTTATTTTTGGTGCCTTTGAGTCGGTTTTTAACTCCCGGCAACTGCCTGGACTAATCCCTTCAATTTTCTTGGCAAGATTTTCAGAAGTGGTTTGCCCTTGCCTCCTTCCCAGGGCTGAGAGAGAGGGACTGGCCTAAAGTCACCCAGCTAGCTATGTGCCTAAGGTGGGACTAGAACTCCCGGACTCCTGGTTTCTAGCCTGGTGCCTTAACCACGACACCAAACTGGCTCTCTTTCTGTCCATACCTAGCTGTTATTTATCTCTTTCTTGTTGCAACCACAAGTCTGTGTTTTGCCTATGGATAGAGCAGATAGACCGACAGGAAGCTCTGGCGTGGGCTGGTCCATGAAGTCACGAAGAGTCGGAAGCGACTAAACGAATAAACAACAGAGCAGCCTTGATTTACCATTTGCCATGACCTGCTTACCGTCTTCATTTTATTTAGTTACCCTTAGTTGGGCAGCAAATATCTAGAAAATCGGGTGCTGACAGTCATAATTCAAAAGCAGCCACCCATGGCGTAAAGAACCACAGCACTTCCTAGGGAGATGCAGACACATCTGTACAGGGTTGATAAATGCTTCCTCTTCCAACAGAATCTGCATACCCTTTCATGCCTTCCAGTGGATGGTCATGCTACTTTGCAGCCAAGCAGCTAAGGGTCTTATGAAGATGGGGAGCTTTGGCACTCACTAAAGCTTATACAATAATAAAAGTATGAGTTTTTAAAATACTGTTGTTTAATATTGTACAGTCATTTCTGCCTATTAGGGGCATATGTGCGGGGGGGGGCAGCAAGGGCATCAAAATGGTAGACTGGGGCAACTGAAACCTGTAATACGTGCCCATAAAAAGGGGCAGAGCTTGAATTGTCCCTGCAGATGGCCCTGCTGCCTATAGTTACCCAAAGCTAAAAGTCCCTCCATGCTGGCTAATTGCCAGGGTGTGTTGTGCTATTTTAAAAGTGGCCCTGCTAACTAAAGCCATGTTTCTGCCATCATTTCTCAGGTTTTTATAGCTTGAGCTCTAATAGCACTTTATCTGTCAACGATAAATTTCCATTGTTTGTCTTGCTAGTGCCTGTTTGGTGGCAATATCCTGATATGTTTTTAATCCAGACAGTAATGTTTTCTGGGGAGATATTTTCAACATGGTTAGAAAAAAACACAAGCAAGATTAGATACTCTTGAGGAAAGCTAGCAGAGAGACATGCTACAGCTGGAGGAGATGCTGAATACTCAGGGGCTTGAAACAATTTGTATGCAGCGATGGCATCAAAAATCAATATATTCGAGAAATATGACCATACTGAATGGTCACCAGCCAGTGAATAAATCAGTGCAAGGAACATCTGCTACAAAGAAAGAAGCTTTTGAAGCACTGAGGTTGGACCAATCGACCACACATTCTGTTTCAGCCTCACTTAACTCTCACTCATTCTTGTTTAATTAACTGATTAATTAATGACCCCAATTTGTATGCTGCTCGGTCCTGAAAAAGCTCCAAGGGGCTTACAAATAATATAAAAATAAAGCTTAAGTAACTGAGAAAACACAACAAAATCCCCAAACCATTAAAACAGTAAACCTTCCTATCCACCAACACACCAAGGTGGTGGTGGTGGTGGGGAATGATAACAACAACAATCACCTGGTGCAGGGAGGGGTCCTTCCATACCATCAATCCTAAAAAGCTTTCTGGAACAACCGGATCTTGGCAGCTTTCCTGAATGCCAATAGGTTTTGGTGCTGACCTGACCCTGGGCAGAGCACTGCTCCAAAGGAGATGGGTAGGCTAGCAAGTATGCACTTGTGGTCCTTGATGGTGGCAATCCCACAGGGAAAGGACTTGAAGGGTGTCCCTCCTACTAGATCGTAATGGATGGGCAGAAACTGCTGGAGCAGATAGTCCCTCAGATATCCGGGTCCTGAGCCCAGTAGGGTTTTAAAGGTGACAATCAACACCTTGAATTGCACTTAGAAGCCAACTGGCAACCAGTGCAGCTGTCACAACAGTGGCATTAATCAGGCAAACTGATCCAGAAATGGTTGAAACGGGTGCCCAGGAGTTGTACAAAGGCCTTCCTAGCCACAGCTATCACCTGCTTCTTGTGCAGGAGTTGTGAGTATTTAGGAGGACACCCAAGTTAAAAACCAGTACAGTCCATGAGATTGCATCCCTGTCCAGAAGTAAAGATGGAATATCACTGGTCTCAACTGACTTTCTACCCCATATCACCTCCAACTTTGCAAGATTGAGTGGGAATCTGTTTTATCTCATCCAGATCCCCAGTTTCCAGGCACTGGAATAATACCATGACCGTATCTCCTGTTCAGCCCAGGGTAAGGTGTACATATTGATGTTACCTGACCTTTGCTGGTGGATGACATCTTCCAGCAGTTTTATGTTAAATAGGAGGGACTCCTGCCACATCCTACAAAGAAGGGCCTTAGGAGTCAGCCCCTTTCCCTCTACCACCACCACTGACTGAAATGGACACTAAATGAGGGAGGAGAACTCCAACAAAGTACCATCCATTCCCAACCTCTGGAGGAGGCCCAGAAGGACACTATGATTGAAGTTCTACTTCCGCATGATAAACAGATTTAGACTCAACCTCACAAATGAGGTGAGACCTTCTATTGGACCTGCCTAGCCAGCATTGTCTTAGTGGTACGGGGATACCAAGTCATCTTGTATGCCTCCTGAAGAATCTGTATAACAACCAAGTAGCAACAGTAAGAACAGACCACGGAACAACGGACTGGTTTAAGATTGGGAAAGGAGTACAGCAGGGCTGTATACTCTCACCCTACCTATTCAACTTGTACGCAGAACACATCATGCGACAAGCTGGGCTTGAGGAATCCAAGGCTGGAGTTAAAATCGCTGGAGGAAACATTAACAATCTCAGATATGCAGATGATACCACTTTGATGGCTGAAAGTGAAGAGGAACTGAGGAGCCTTATGATGAAGGTGAAAGAAGAAAGTGCAAAAGCTGGCTTGCAGCTAAACCTGAAAAAAACCAAGATTATGGCAACCAGCTTGATTGATAAGTGGCAAATAGAGGGCGAAAATGTAGAAGCAGTGAAAGACTTGGTATTTCTAGGTGCGAAGATTCCTGCAGATGCTGACTGCAGTCAGGAAATCAGAAGACGCTTAATCCTTGGGAGAAGAGCAATGACCAATCTCGATAAAATAGCTAAGAGCAGAGACATCACACTGACAACAAAGGTCCACATAGTTAAAGCAATGGTGTTCCCCATAGTGACATATGGCTGCGAGAGCTGGACCATGAGGAAGGCTGAGAGAAGGAAGATCGATGCTTTTGAACTGTGGTGTTGGAGGAAAATTCTGAGAGTGCCTTGGACTGCAAGAAGATCAAACCAGTCCATACTCCAGGAAATGAAGCCAGACTGCTCACTTGAGGGAATGATATTAAAGGCAAAACAGAAATACTTTGGCCACATAATGAGAAGACAGGACACCCTGGAGAAGGTGCTGATGCTAGGGAGAGTGGAGGGCAAAAGGAAGAGGGGCCAACCAAGGGCAAGGTGGATGGATGATATTCTAGAGGTGATGGACTCGTCCCTGGGAGCTGGGGGTGTTGACGACCGACAGGAAGTTCTGGCGTGGGCTGGTCCATGAAGTCACAAAGAGTCGGAAGCGACTAAACCAACAAACAACAAAGCCAGCATTGTAACTCTAAGTGAATCTGAGCAACTTTATCCTCAAAATGGACTGCAAACTGTTCATAGTGTCCTGTTAAATGTTCTTCTAGCCTGTCCTTCCCTCAAATGTTCAGGGTCACTCTGGGTGACACAGATTCATGATGCAATGAGGCAGAGAAATTGTCATTTCTGAGCTTTACCTGGTCAGACTTGCTCCTTGATGTTCTTCAGTATTGTTCTTCAAGGTTGCTCTAGGCATCTCTTTGCTGCTTCACCTCCTGAAATGCTTCAGTAAACCAAGGATTGGCAAGCAAAGGGAATCCACTCAGGCACAATTCTGTCTGAGACTGCAGACATCTCCAAATTCCAGCAGGCAGCCAAAGCCTTGGCAGCACTACCTCTTAAGGTTGGGAAAAAATACAAATCCCCAATGGAAAGCAGGTGGCTCCATCAGGTGCCTTGAGTGAACCAACAAATAGATGAGATCCTTAGATTAGTTTTGGATTAAGCCTTGGGGAAAATTGCCTACCCAGTGTCAAATACTGCTTCATCCTCAGTTAATTCTCACCCATTGGCTGAGGTCACATATTGCACTAAATCTGGGCTCACAAAATACAGTGGCTGTGTTCATATAACATGGTTTCTCCCAACAAATCATATTTTAATTTAATGTGATGATCTGGTTCATGCAATATGCTAGCAATATGCACTTTGCCCCTTGAAATTCAGTCAGCTCTTAATTATTGAGCTTTAGAAAATGACTTTAAAACAGAATTGTTTAAGATAGACTATCTTAAACAATTCTGTTTTAAAGTCATTTTCTTACATGACAGCATACTTTGTCTTCTGTTGGTTGTTTTTGAGATTTTTACTTCAGGTTTTTAAGATTGTGTGGCTTTTTATGATTGCTTATTTCATACATTCTACAATGGATATTTTAATAACATGACTGTAACCTGCCAGAGTCATTCAGTTTTGGCAGGTAAAGAATCAGATGAATGAATGAATGAATGAATGAATGAATGAATGAATGAATGAATGGTGGATGGATGGATGGATGGATGGATGGATGGAAAAACACAGTGGCTGGGTTTCCCACAACACACTGAACCATAAACTACTCAATCCTATTTTAACCTAACTGGCATGTTGCGTTCAAACCATACATTTTTCAGACATATTTCTTTGGTTTTAGGAATGAAGCTGCCACACTACAAACAGTGCGTCATCTCCAGTTACTAATGATTTGCTTTGTTGGACTTATTTCTTTAGTTCTTGAAAGGCAAAATATATCCAGAAGGAAAGAAAATGAAACATTACATGGTGTGCAACATGCAACATATTGCATAAACCATGTCCCAGGTCTGATCTTGACATGTTGCCTGGTATGACCTCATAATTCAATGTACAGAAACATTACATTCCACCAGTGAGAATTTATCCAAAATTCTCTTCTCTTTTGAAAGAAATTCTAAGGCAAATAATGCCGCCCAACTCCCAATGACTCTGGATGGCTCATTATGTGTCATCAGATTGAATGAGAATCAGTAGGAAAATAAAAGAGGAAAAATTTTCTGCCTGGCATTGCTTCAAGCCCTTCAAGCCTGGTTTCCTGGCATCCAGCTGATGTTGGGCAGCGGTGAAGAATGGATGGACTTCCTGAGGCTTTGGGGCTGTATAAGTCTGTGGGTCATAATTTACCCACTTGTGGTCCATACTGAGTTGCTCTGGCTGTCCTTGTTTCAGACAAAAGTCTTTCCTATCACTACCTGGAGATGTTGGCAAACCTGGAAGTTTTGTGTGCAGAGCAAGGGCTAAACCATTAAGGGATACCTCTTTTCATTCTCCCCTTGGAAAGACCTCAGATGTTGGCCAAGCTTGACTTAACAGAACATTTATAGGTATAACAACTCTTAATTTAATTTCTCAGTCACTGTCCCCTTCTACAGGACAGCATTCTCCTAGATATCTTGATGCACCCCACCTTCCTGTTTTCTAGGAAGTCCATCAGAACATTTTCATTGGGCCCTGGAAGCTGGAATGGTATGATCCGCTCCTCTGTACAATAGCAATTCTTTTGCTTTTGGTGGTTGTTGAGTGGATTAGATTCCTGGGATATATGCTTCTCTTTCCATTTTTAACCCAGTTAATAAAGGTTGGGTTGCTAGTCCTCACTTTGACTGGAATGTCTTATAAACCCAGTAAAAATAATTCATACAGCTATACACAGATAAACATACAAGAAGTCAAAGACCCACCAGATCCATCATTCTGTGTCACACGGTGTCCAATGAGATGTTTTCAGAACATTCACAGGCACGGAAAGGGTGCAGTCTGTGACACGACTAGAAGACTCTGATAACTCTTTTTTCCATGGATTTGACCAGTCCCCCTTTTAAAATAATCCCAATTATCTATTACCACATCCAATGGCAGAGAATCCCATAGTTTAACTATGTGTTTGAAAAGAACCACTGTGATTAGGTGATCTGTGATGGCACCATTACGTTTCTTGTTCTCGTTTCTTATAAACCAGACTTGGACTGGACAATCTTTGTACAGAGGACATCATCAAATGGAAGACCATCCTAATTAGGCTTTCACATTCCCAGTCATTCTCTGCAAAATGACATGGATCTTATCTGTGATGGGATAAGAGTGTGGCATTGTCATTGTGCCTCTTTCTTTCTCTTCCTGGTCTCCCTTTTCCAGACTTCACTCGGAAAGTATTTATTACATGTCAGCATGATAAATGAAAAGTCATATTTTACTGTGAATTATTCTAGCTCCTCTGTGCAATCTGGATCTATAGCCTAAGAGACTTATTAACTGCATACTGCAGTGAGCTATAAAAACCTCATTCACTCCCCTCCCCCCATGCTCAGTCTTAGCATTGTCAGGGAGAAGGCAAATGCATGTTGGCTGTTGATTATCCAAAAAGAAAAAGAAAAAAATAATTCACTTGTTGTCCTGTTGTCAACCCATAGAATCTTTTGGCCTGGAAGTTTCATACTGGCCAGTTTTAAAAGATGTAATAGAAGCCACGTTAATCTCCCTGACCCTTCATATGCAATCCTTTCTAACCCTATTAAAATTCATTAGCTCACCTATGTACAACTATTGTGTATTTTTTTTAACCCACCACTCTTTATCCAAAGAATTCCAGATAGTGTTCATGATCCCTGATTTCTATTTTTGGAACAATATAATGAGATAGGATTAGACCAAGGTATAGTATTTGGCTCAAAGTAGTCCCAGACTAAGCATTGTGGCCAAGGGGAGACTTATTTTCACTCATCATATTGTGAGGACCAAACTTTAGTCAAAAGAAGATCTCAAACCAAATAGGTTGGACCATACACTTCCTGCTCTTTGAATCAATCCAGTTTGGGACAACCAACCCCATTGGCATTTGCTGCAATATAATACAGTACATAGTAGCTGTCTTACTTGCTACCCTGCCCCAAGAAAAAAGGTCTAGATTAGCTTTCCCCAATCCATCTGAAAATTTGAAAGGTTTTGTCTTGAGAGATTGAGAGAAAATTGGAGAAGGGCAATTAGTGAGTGATTAGACTCTGGAATTACTCTACCTTGTCTACTTGGATTCCAGTTGTTTTTTGTATTCTTCACCTTCGTCTAGGGCAGTGTTTTTCAACCTTGGCAACTTTAAGATGTGTGGACTTCAACTGCCAGTATTCTCCAGCCAGCATTCATGTATTATTTTTCTTTGGTGGATTTTCTCCCAGATTTAATCAGATGACTCTGAATTCTATTATCATGAGAAAGGAAGGATGAAATTTTTTTTTTCTCCACTTGTGCATAATTTTATTTTGGTTTACACATCTTCCTCTTGGGCAGCACAATCCCAAAGGAACAGGAGATAGAGCATCTAAAGGGGTCAAATTGTCATTCTTTATGCCCAGTTATGCTCCTTCCACCTTAAAGGATGGTGTAGTATGAAAAACCCTAATTTTATGCCCTCCAGATACATTGAATTCCCAGCCAAAGCCATGTTAGCTTGGAATCAGAGCTGTACAGGTAGTCCTTGTTTAGAGACTGCCGTGGACAGTGACTGTTGGCAGTTACAATGGTGATGAAAAAGTAACTTTGTGACCAATCTCTGCATTTACGACCTCAGCAGCGTCTCTCTCTCTCAGTGAAGTATTTGCCATTACAGTCAGTACACATTATCCTGTGCCTGACCCATTATTGTTTCTTCCCACTTAAACAAGCTATCTCTTCCTGAGCTGCTTTTCTCTGCAGTGCAGGGGGTCCCTAAAAAGAGCTAACTACAATTTAACAAGCTCAGCAATGTGACCTTAATTAGCTGCTGGCAGCTGCTGCCTGAAATTGACAAGACTCTAATCAGTGGAGTCCTTGGTGCTCTCTGAGCCTTGTTGTTTTCTGGCAGAGTTTCATTGCCAGACTAGGCAACATCCTCAGTGTGAAAAGGGAGTGGGCCTTGCTCTCTGTTTATATACCACAGTTTGTCCTGCTTGTCTTGGTGGAGGTGTTGTTCTCTCCTTGGGAGTTCCTTGATTGGGCTGTTGTTTGCTGCTTGGTTGATTGACTGAGTTCCTTGATTAGGGTGTATTGTGCTGTTTGATTGTTTATCTGGTGTTAATCTTGGTGTTAATCTTTGCATATCTGGGTGTTGATTGCTGGCGAGGTGGTGTTCTGGTCTTCTGGCTTTTCTATTGTCTCTTTTGAATGGTATGTAAATGTTTATCTTTATGTGTCTGTTGGCTGTCCATGTGTTGTCAGATTAAGGAGTTTTCATCATGTCTTCTGACTTCTAGTTGGTGTTTGTGGATGCGCTTTGCTAGTCTTCTGCCTGTCTGTCCTACATAGTGGTTGCTACAGTCCTTACACTGTATGTTGTAGATAACTCCTGTTTTTTCTTCTTGGGCTACTGGGTCTTTTGGATTACTTAAGATGTTTTGAAGAGTTTTAGTTGGTTTATGGCAGTGATGCCATGTGGTTGTAACAGTCTGTTGGTAGTTTTTGAGATGTTTCTGATGTATGGCGGTGTTATCATTTTCTATTAACTCAGTCAATCAACCAAGCAGCAAACAACAGCCCAATCAAGGAACTCCCAAGGAGAGAAAAATGCCTCCACCAACACCCACTGGACAAACTACAGTATATAAACAGAAAGCAAGGCCCACTCCCTCTTCGTACTGAAGATGTTGCCTAGTCTGGCAATGAAACGTCTGCAAGGAAACAACAAGGCTCAGAGATCACCAAGGACTCCACAGTTCAACACTGAGCTACAAATATTCTCTTTGATTGGTACTGTAATCAGTTTCACACTAAAGGCTTTTGTTTGCCTCTTAAGGGGCTGGCTAGGCAAACAGCTGGTGCTAGTGCATTCCTTTCAATGTGTATTCCCCACTGTGTACCTGCTTACTCTCTTGTAATTCCTTCCTCTCCAATGAATGCAAATACAAACCTCAATTCCCTTCTCGCTAATCATCCCAACACTGGGGTGAGCATTCGAAAGGGTAGGGGAGTGGGGAAAAGGCTATAAGATTTGCCCTTTTACCCAGCTTCCTTGTGAGTCAAGTTCCAGAAAACTTCCTCACCATTTGAGCTCACCTGTCTGTTTGGAGTTGTTTCCTTTTGAGGCTGTAAAGCAAAGGAAAGTTGAAGTAAAATTGTAAGCACAGTTGTGGTCATGCGGTTTTTCACTTAGCGACTGCTTTGCTTAACAACTGAGTTGCCAGTCCCAATTGCAATAGCTAAATGAAGACTACCTGTAGTCCAATGAGTCAGGAGATTTTGGGAAAGGCTAGGGTAGGGCCTCTGAAATTCTGGGGAGGTGTTGAGGAAAAGCGGGGGGGAGGGGGTGGAAGTGGCATCTGTACAGCCAACATCTTACCCCATGTGCGTGTTGAATGCTCCTAGAATGCTGCTTTGTTTTCTCTGCTGTCAAATCCTGGTTCTATCACAGGAACTATAACAATAGCTACAAATGGTGAAAGGGATCAGCTAGAGCTGATGGCGCCCAATGCACTTTGGGAGGCCATAGAATTGTAATCTGCTAGCACAGACTTCTAGATTAACCAGAGATTTAGCAGCACCCCACCAGAATGGAGGCTAGACAGCCAAGAGAGATGTTTTCATTTGCATTCCAGAACTGAGCATGGGGTATGAGAATTTTGGTTAATTCATTGCTGATGGTTATCCTCTGCTTCCATTCTTTTTGTTTGATTCCTGTTGTGTATTTCTTGCCATTTTCTTTATTGTGATATTGTTGTTTTGAACTGCGTTCTCTGCCCAGAGTCACTTGAGCCAGATGAGTGGCCACATAAATTGAATAGAATAACCAACTAACTAAATAATACATGTAGTATTTTATGTTTCTACTCTGATGCGAATGATTTAATCCCAGGAAATGCATAGAAGCAGTCCTATTTCATTGTGCCTTTGGGCCGAGCTGATTGTGGGCTCTCTCCTAGGAGGGGTTATATTCATTTTATTGGATATGTTTTGTTTTTGTAATCTTTATTCTCTGCCGTTCACTGCTCAGAGACTGTGAGGATTGGGGCTGGTTAGAAAGGTTGTTAAACAAACAAACAAACAAACAAACAAACAAATTTGTCTAGGATTGCAGCCATGGCCATCTTTTTCTTCCCTCTAATTATCACACCTCCCCCCCGAAGTTCCTTTCTCTTCCTGCACAAAGAGGCTGGAAACTGTCAATCGATTTCCTACCATCTCTTGATGCTCTACAGAGATGCTCTCTTGAGTAATAAATAACAGTTTAAGTGAAGGTGTAATTCCAAGTTCGCAACCCATAATTTTAAATTGCCTGGCACTTAATGCGTCTCAAAGAGAGGACACAATGAAGCCAAGAGTGGCTGCTAGCAAAGGCTCAGGCACAGAGACCATCAGACAATGCTCTGGGGATTTGGGAATGATGGGCAGCTAAGACAGCTTGCTTAATGGGAACTGATGGTCGACTTTGGCAAGAAAATAGACACATTTGGGGGTATCCTTTCTTTCTCTTTCCTCCTCTACCCTTTCCCTTTCCCTCTCCCCCTCCCCCTCCCCTTCCTTTCCTGTTTTACTTTCTTGTTTTCCTTCCCTTTCCAGTAGCTAGTACAAAGGCAGCAGTCTAAAGTAAAAGAGGTCTTTTTTTTCAGGCGGCAAGTCTAAAACTGGACAGCTGATTTCCCATTTCCCATTCCCTTTCCTTATACAGGTAGCCCTCGACTTATGAGCACAGCTGGAACTGGAACCTCTGTTGCTAAGCGAGGCAGTTGTTAAGGGAATTACACCCAATTTTACGACCTTTTTTCACTATGGTCTAAGTGAGTCATGTTGTTGTTAAGTGAGTCCAGCTTCCCCCATTGACTTTGCTTCTCAGAAGCCAGCTGGGAAGGTTACAAATGGTGATCATGTGACTGCGGGACACTGCAACCATTGTAAATACATGCTGGTTGCCAAGCACCTGAATTTTGATCATGTGACCGCAGGGATGCTGCAATGGTTGTAAGTGTCAGGACCGGTCATGAATCACTTTTTCCAGTGCCGTTGTAACTTTGAATGGTCGCTAAACAAATGGTTGTGAGTTGAGGACTACCTGTAGTCCCAGGTGTTTAAAAAAAAACACTACAATCTACAACCTGTCACTCTTCAGATGTATGGCAAGCTTTCCTTTTCTTGCAAAGAAGCATAATGTGGGGACTGGCCACTAAATTAGAGCAGACTTCCACAAACTATCATCTTCCAGATGGACTGGGACTGCAAGTCCCTGCAATTCAACCAGTGTGGCCCCATCCTGCCCTTTGGGGTGGGAACTGATATGGAAGAAGGACTCTGGCAGG
Organism: Candoia aspera; assembly: GCF_035149785.1. Lineage (NCBI taxonomy): Eukaryota > Metazoa > Chordata > Lepidosauria > Squamata > Candoiidae > Candoia > Candoia aspera. Next base: position 17,645,935 of record NC_086153.1, read on the forward strand.
AACAAAGAGCTGGACTTCTTCTGTTGCTGGAGTTCTGCCTCTGAAGCTGGAGCTCTTCCCTCCAACCTTGGATAGGGAGAATCCAATGAATCGAATGGGCAAGGGCCGTAGGACTGTGTCTTTAGTCTTTGTTTAGAAAAAACTTTACATCCACCCTAGTCAAAAATTGAGTCAGAAACTGCTTTTATGGGAATATTTGTTATCATTTTAGCACCAGACAGCTCGGTAATATATCCTTCCTTTAACACTAGATTTTAAAGAAAAAAAATTGGAGGCATTGAAAAGTTGATACATTAATTTTAGCGTCCTTTAAGAATGGTGTGTATACGTTAGCATTTTAAACTCTGGATAGCAAATTGAGGGGAAAAAAGTGATTGCAGATTTGAAATGGCTCAGTTTGGCAAGTATTCCACCTAATCATCATGTTACACTGCATTTTGTAGAATAGTTTAGAAAATGGGACAGTTTTTTTAAAGGTTTAGAAATAGCACATTTTGTGTAACATATTACAAATAAAATATTGGAAGGAAAGGAAAGGAAAGCAAAAACTGTGAGTGGATTATTGTTGGAAAGAGGTATTTGAGCTACTTCAATTAAAAAAAACAGCCATTCTGGTTGTGGCATCTTTGGGTAATATCACAGCCACCACCATCACTACCACTGAAACAACTCAGATCATGAGTTTTTGGCTAGCTCTGGTGGGATTCCCATGATCTCTCATAAAAACACTGAAAGCTCATGAAATGTTATGTGGTTTTGAGGCTTTGGATGTTTTGTGGGAAAGTATTTTGCCATTGTTCTGAGAGTTCACACAAAATGAAATGGCCAAGACGTCATGAGTTTACGGCTGGTTGCTCATCTACATTACAGAAGAGAACACATTAATTATGGAAGGAAGCCAATCCCAGGGTTTGTTTTATGACCGGTGCTTTGGAGCTGCGAAAAATGGGTTGATCTTATCCACATAGACATTTTTACATTAGGTATATCAAGTATAGGAAGGCCAGAATATGTCCCTGTCATCCAATAAATAAATAAATAATCTTTCATGCCCCTGTTGGGAACCAGGTATTTTGGATATCATTCTCCAGAATAAATATCAGCTGCTGTTTGCAAAACTTACTGGATGATTTGCATTTCCACACTACAGAAAGCTGGGAAGGTGACCTTTCCATCTTTCTTGAAAGCAGCTCTGAAATTTTTCCACTTCTGCCTTTAGACCACCTCCTTCCTCCCAGCTGTCTTTGGGCTTGTGGCAGGCAGTGGCAGGTAACAAGCTTCAAGCTATCCAAAAGATCTCGTTGGAGATGCCACCTCCTGCAGCGCTTCAAACAGTTGCTTATTAGCAGCACTTCCAGTGTGACCTTGTTGGAGTTTGTGTGGTGTTGCTTAGTAATAATGAATACGCTTTGCATTTGTGTGGGTCTGAGTGCTTCATATCCATTTCTCTGTGATCTTCTCATCTTCCCAAAGAAAGTTTATTGTTGTTCTTATCACTCCGATATTAAAACTCAGAAAGCACTTCAATACAGAACAGGCAATGCAGGTCTAAACACACAAACCTGTGATGAAGGAACAAGGAGGAGCCATACTGTTCATAAGAAGTGAGTTGTTGGTGAAAATAAACTAGATTCAGATTGAAACTCAGTGATGGGGACACAAATTGTGGTTATTACCCAGCTACTGAGATTATCAGGAGCAGAAGATAAGCCCAGTATTCCAAATGGTGGAGTCCTTGGTGCTCTCTGCGCTTGGTTGTTTGCTTGCAGACTTTTCATCACCCACCTAGGTAACATTATCAGTGTGAGTGAGGGTGGAGTTTGCTGCCCGTTTATATATATAGGTAGTCCTCAAGTTATGATGGCAATTGGGAATGGAATTTCCATCACTATGTGATGTGGTCATAAAGCGTGAAGTCACGCAACTGCATTGCTTAGCAACGGCAATCCCTGCAATCCCCATTGCTGTCATTAAGCGAGGATCATGGATCGTTAAGCAAGCACCTCCTTGCAACTTTCTGCTGGCTTCCAACAACCAAAGTCATTGGGGAAGCCAGCAGGAAGTGGCTCGCAAGCAGGCCGGCAGGCAGGCAGGTAAGTGGATGTTGCTGGGTGGGAGGGGGAGTGAGGGGGTGTGCAGGTGGCCAGGGAGGCGCAGCGTGACTGTGGCAGGGCTTGGGGTGGCTGCTGCTGGGTGGGGGAGGGTGTGCAAGGGCATGTGAGTGGCCAAGGAGGGTGTGTGAGTGGCCAGGGAGGCACCGTGCAAGCGCAGAGAGGCTGGGGGAGAGTGCGTGGGTGGGAGAGACTTACCCAAGCAACTTGAAACCTTCTCTGCTGGCTTCCCCATTGACTTTGCTTGTGGGAAGCTGGTAGGGAAAGTCACAAATTGTGATCATGTGACTGCAGGACGCTGCAACCATCATAAATGCTAGCCAGTTGCCAAGTGCCTAGGTTGCAATCATGTGACTGCAGTGGGGGCTGGGATGGCCAGAACTTTGAGGATTGGTTGTAACCACCACTTGTTCAGTGCCATCGTAATTTTGAACTGTCACTGAACAGGTGGTTGTTAATTGAGGACTACCTGTAGCAGCAGGAAAAGGGCAGGGCAGCAAGCCCCACACTCCCATGCACTGATGATGTTACCTAGTTGGATAATGAAACATCTGCAGGCAAACAACCAAGCTCAGGGAGCCCCAGGAATGCCACAGTTCAGCCCCGAGCTACAGATATTCTCTTCTATTGATTCCACATGGTGTCCTTGAATGTGCATGCCATTTCTTTTCTCTCCCATATTCAATGAATAGTTGTGGCTCATTCCTTCAAGGTATTAATGGAAGGGGGCCACGTGTCTGTGATTCCATTTCCAATATCAGCTGATCAAAAGCCTTTTTGGGGGCACAGATTTAGCACTGTCCCTGTCCAAAAGGAATCTCCATTTGTCAGGTTCCCCTTTATTGGACCTGTGCAAACATTTGCACCAACCCAGTACAGGTTTTGACAGATGCCTAACCCCTTGGTCTAGCCATCTGTCAAAACCTGTCTCCTATTTCAGCCCCAGCCCTACTCCAGATTAAGGATGGTGAGAGGGGTGTTTCCTACTGGCTGGTGAGGTGGGGAGGCAAACAAAGCTAGGAAAATCAAGAATCTCTTAACTGCTTTCCTTAAAGTGTCGCACATGAAAATAGTAAGGATAACTCTATTTGCTATCTTTGTTCCTGAAGCAAAATAGAGATTGGTAGCTGGAAGATGCCAATTTTATGCCACCATATTTCTCTGCTGGCTCAAGAATTCAGGGATTGTATTTTAATGCAGATGTCTGGCTGGGGCCCAAATGAATATATTTGGTGTCTGCCAAATAGTTCTTGGTCAGAAAAAAAGGCAGTGTCAGCCTTCCATGGTAGACCAGACCAGGAAACCAAAGTCATGAATGCAAATACTACTTTTATTATAAGATTGCAGTAACAAATCTGAATGCGCCTCCCCCCTCCCTCTAGGGAGCGGCTTGCCTGGGATGCTTTCTCAGGTTACAGTTCTATCCCAGATGCAGGTTTCTTTTATCTGACTGTTGTCTTAGGAGCACTACAGGGGTAGCAGAGAGCAACCTTACTAATCAGCCTTCTGAGGTAACTACTTTACCATTGGCAACAGTTCCCTTGGCAGCCATTTTGCAAATGGGAAAGCACCTTCTTGGCATCATTGTGTAATTGTGCCCACAACATGCCCTTAGAATCCTGAACCTGCTTATCATCTCCAAAAGGTTGTTTGCCCTGCCATGGATGATCACCGCCCTCAGCTGGAGGATGTGATTGCTTGTGAGTCAAGATGAATGGTCTGAATGTTGCTCTCCTCCATTTCTAACCCTGCCGTCTTTCCCACTGCTGCTTCTGTCTTTTTTTTCAAGCCTCAAGAAATCAGATAAGAAGGGAAAGATGGAATAACTACAGAATGCCTTTTGATTGGAAATATCGGGAGCCATCCATCTGGAAGCAACCTGATTGTTATGCCTTGCTGTTCCTCGGCTGTAAAATGGGACCCAGTATTCTCTAAGTGGCATAAAATATCTTTCTGTTTATTAAATCACTCTGCTTTGTATTTTCAACCACAAGGGTTCCCAGAGTGACTTAGAATCTTATAAAAAAATCCATAAAACAATAACACAAAAAATCATCAATCAGTAGACTGTGAACATGGAACAATAACAAAAATTGCCCATTGCAGCAACAGACACACACACAAAGAGTAATTGAAGCTGGCAAAAAAATAAAATAATAATAATAATAAAAAATAAAAGCTGCAAATCTAGAGAGGAATCAGACTATGTCACAGAAAGGAGATATAGAGTAGACAGTTTTGTGATTTACTTTTGCTTCTTGTACATGCACACCATAGTCTGGCTTGTTATCTTATCTGGAGCCTTATCTGGAGTCATTTCCTACTGACACTTATGTTGAGTTCACTTTGAAGTAATTAGTGTACTTTAGGCTTGGGAAGTGATTGTAATTTTGGAACAGAAGATCTGCGCTGCAGGCAGAGGTTCCCACATTCAATTCCTGGCACATCCAGGTAAAATATAAAGAAGCAGCAACAGTAGGTCAGAGAACCTGGAGATGAGCTTCTGGTTAGAGTGAATAATTCTGAGCTAGATGCACACAGAGGCTGGATTTGCCCATCATATTAAGCCATGATGTGATTGGTTTTGGTTTATACTATTGCAAACTGGATTTGCCCATCATATTAAGCCATGATGTGATTGGTTTTGGTTTATACTGTTGCAAACTCCCCTCCCCCCACACCCATTATGGCCTTGTAAACAATTATTTGAGAGCCAATTTGGTGTAGTGGTGAAGGCACCAGGCTAGAAATCAGGAGACTGAGAGTTCTATTTCCACCTTAGGTGTGAAGCAGCTGGGTGACCTTGGGCCAGTCTCTCCCTCTAAGCCCTAAGAAGCTGGCAATGGCACTTCTGAAATCTTGCCAAGAAACTGCAGGGACTTGTCCAGACAGTCACCAGGAGTCAAAAACTGACCTGAAGGCACAAAAACAAACAAACCAAAACAAAACCCCTAACACCATGGTTTGTGGATTAGCACAAATGACGCCCTATGTGTGGACCCCCCCCCCAACCTCAGTGAAGACCTAAGTCCCCTCCAGAAGTTGCCAAACTACTTTTTTTTTAATTTGACACAACAAGAAAAAATATCCAATCTACTGAGGTTTAGTTTACCTAGTAGCAGGCTTGACTAAGGGATAATCTTAATTAAGTGTGTGTGTGGTTTAGCAAGTTGTCAGAGCTCAGCCTATTTGGTTAATTGATTGTTCTCTGTGTTGCATGAACCCAGAAGAATTGGTTGATTTGTTAACTAGATTAAGTGTTGGGTAAAAACTGTATTAATTTCATTCTATTTATATATAAATTGAATTTTTGTCCTCATTTCGCCTTTTGGGGGACAGAGAGAAGCCTCCACATGCCTCCTAAAGTACATATGTGGTTCTTAGTCTGGCTTAATGTATTGTATGAATAACTGTAGCTTATTCAACAGCTATAGTTGAGCAAGCTGTTCCTTAATGTGATGTGCACACCCAATGTGGTTCACACACTTGTGCTAGGCTATGGCTTTTTTAACCATGATTCATTTAATAAATCACAGTTTGCAGGGTTCATACAAAATACTGTGCCATAAATCATGTCCATGGGGTATGGTAAAAAAAAAGTCAAGATTTTGCTGTGATGGTGTGATACACTTAAATAGTGGGGAGTACTTTGATTGCACTGTTGTGGCCACTATCTTGACTTCTTTGACCATACTCTGTGGATACCCTGAATCATGGGTTGGAAACCTTGGGGACTGGGTTCATGTGGCTTTTCCTGCGAGATGTGAACCCACTCCAAGACTAACAAGCCAATTCTCTGTGTTCTTGTCTGGTGCCTCTGCCTTGCTTTCTCTTTGTTAGCAGATGCTGGGAAAGCCTTTAGCCCAGGAGAGGTCAAAAAAGTCACACACCAAGCATTTCTATAAAAATAATTTATTTACAGAAAGCAAAACAAAAGCAAAACATATTTAAAGGACTTAGCTCCCCTTTGGAGCAAGCCTTGCTTGGCTACATTGCCGGCAGAGAAAAAAGAGGAAGCAAGAAACAAGTCCGGGCAGGATCCTCCCCCCAGGCGATTTGCATGAAGCACGTGCGAGGAGACAATCAAATACAACCTCTTCACCGGGCCAAAATGATTAGGTACAATAGCAGTCTTAATCATTAGTAGGAAAACCTCAACACTCTTGAGAACAGCTAGTGGGACCACCAGACATTTCTCATGGGAAAGCACCATTGGCCACCTTACCGCTTCCTGAAAATGGAAGGCATTTGGAGAGGGAGCTAAAGCCTTTTTCCATGTTTCCAAACGTTGAGCACAAAGAAGCCATCCCTTCTCAGATCCTGAGATCACAAAAGAGGCAAAGCTTTACCAGGAGCACTGGTATTGATTTATGATGCTCACCTCCAGCAACATTGAGAAGACCAGTGTTTTGACAAAACAAAGCAACATCCAACTTCTTACCTATAAATCCTGGGGCTGGCTTGCACAGAAACTACTTTTTCCCCAGAGTATTAAGTTGTGCACAAACTAGACCTCTTTATTTATCTCGTATGAACAGAGCTATTTAAGCTGACAAGCTGGCCTCTCCCAGGCTGTGATATACTGGTTGCCATAAAAAAGCAGCTTCAGAAACTTTTTGCATTTGTCCTTCAAGCATCAAGTCATTTTTTTGTCCATGATTGGGAGCACAACGTTTCTCCATGCCTACAGAATTGATGGGGACCGGTTGGTCTCTGCCCATGTTCGGGAAATAAATTCAATATAAATTGGGCTCTTATGGACAATGGGCTGGACTTCACTTAGCCAGGCCTCCTTCTCATAAACTGGGGAAACATTTGAGTTTGTCCTGGCTGGTATGCTGCTCAAAGTGACATTAAGGGGAAAGAATATGTGCTCAGGCTATTTATTTATTAATCTCAATTTCCTGATAGTATTACCTTTCACCAGCAATAACAAAACACACCTAAAATGGAACCACTGTTTGGCACAGTTGATGGAGCTGTTAACCAGCTCTGTGCTATGGATGTCCAAAGGGTTCTTTCAGGCTGATTCATAATCAGTGTTCACAAATTATGCTATGCCAGCCCAATTCTTCTGTGTGTGTGAGAGAAAGACAGTGTGAGAGAAAGAGAAATCTGCACACAGCAGTCTTTGGTATGCTCACCCAACATGCTAAGCTAAAAATATGGTTGATTAATTTGTGATTCAATATATCACAGAAATACAATTGTTAAGTTGTCAAGATGTTATCCCTAACCCAGTGTTTCTCAACCTTGGCCACTTTCAGATGTGTGGACTTCAACTCTCAGAATTCCTGGGAGTTGAAGTCCACACATCTGAAAGTGGCCAAGGTTGAGAAACATTGCCCTAACCCAACATTGTTTATTGTTTTAAATGGTTTTTTAAGTATACTGTGCTTATTTTTATCACCACCTAGAGTAACTTCTGGTAGATGGGTGGCTATATAAGTTTGTTTAATAAAGAAATAAAAATCGGAAATGATTTACACTTAATTAAATTAAGTAAAAAAACCTTAATTGAATCTATCTATCTATCTATCTATCTATCTATCTATCTATCTATCTATCTATCTATCTATCTATCATCATCTATCATCATATTTGTATAGTCGCCCATCTCACAGAAAAGTGACTGGGCAGTGTACAACACTCAAGTACAGTCTAGTAATTATAGTCCAATCCTGCCATTACTGTTTTTCCCAACTGAAAATCACAATTTGGTAGCAACTTTTGGTAGTCGCTATGGCCATATCCAAGGCTTTTGAGAAGCATATGTGGAACTGGGGATCCCAGATTAGAATCACAGAATGAGAGGATTGGAAAGGACTTGTCTTATTCCTCAAGAATCCTCAGACTATCCCAGAGAAATGGCTGTCCAACCTTTGAAAACCTCCAGTGATGGCGCATCCATGAATCCAGGAGGCAAGCTGTTCCACTGCTTAATATCTCTCATGGTGAGGAAGTGATTCATTATTTTGAATTTGGATTTTCCTCTGTCAAGCTTCCACTCTGTGGTTCCTAACCTTCTTCTCCATAGCACCTGAGGGTAGGACATGGAGACAAATCCAGTCTCTTCTCTGGAAACCTTTTATGGAATGTTGCTGAAAACAGAAAAAAGTGAGATCATAGTTTATGGATCTGATGATTGAAAAAGGATTAAATAAGGGGCTGAAGGGATTTCTGTAATACCAAAGAGGGAGGACAGATAATGAGTGGGTTTATACCTGTTGAATGGGACGCGGTGGCGCTGCGGGTTAAACCGCTGAGCTGTCGATCGGAAGGTCGGCGGTTCGAAACCGCGCGGCGGGGTGAGCTCCCGTTGCTCGTCCCAGCTTCTGCACACCAAGCAGTTCGAAAACATGCAAATGTGAGTAGATTAATTGGTACCGCTTCGGCGGGAAGGTAACGGCGTTCCGTGAGTCATGCTGGCCACATGACCTGGAAGTGTCCTATGGACAACGCCGGCTCCAAGGCTTTGAAACGGAGATGAGCACCGCCCCCTAGAGTCGGACACGACTGGACTTTACGTCAAGGGAAACCTTTACCTTTACCTATACCTGTTGAAAAGAAGGTCAGAAGTCACTTATTTTTTCTGGATCTTGTTTCTTTGTCTGTCTGTCTGTCCATTATCTTTATCTTTCTTCCTTTCTGTTTTTTGCACTTTCTTTCCCCCCTTTTCTTTCTCCTTTATTTCCCTTCCTCCCTTCCTCCCTCCCTTTTTCTTTCTTATTATTCTTTCTTTAGATTTGTCTTTTACTTATAAAAAAATTCTTACATATAAAAAAGCACTTGATATAAGCCACAATGACCCCATAATACCATTGCACAAATGATGTACATTATGCCATTTGGGTTACATATGACATAATGTGTGTCATTTGTGTGATGATGTCATGATGCCCCTGATATCACAAGCCCTTCTTGTCTCCCCTCCATAGATGCCCATCATTCTGTAACTAGCTTGGTCCTTCCTTATCGCCTGGGGTCTGGCTGTTTCTTGTTAAGTACTGATGTACATTGAATGCCTGCCAGTTTGCAAGCAAATATCAAGAGGCCTTGCTGAGAGTCCTTTTAATAACGAACTTGTTGAAGTTGTGAAGTTCTCCATCTATACTGGATTATGGGCAAAATGATTGCATTGTGCTGGCTATGAAATTAGGCTGCCCCGCTTCCCCCTGCTGTGTAATTTTGTTGTGCCTAGGTGCTTAAAAGTGTGCATTGTTATACATAAGCCCGTTTGACAACATTGTGTATCTCCCTTTCTGAGGTCTTTCAGGTGAAGGTGCAGTCCCAACTATGGGATGAGGTGAGCTGCCCAACGATCACACAATTTAACAACCAGGGTCTGTTTGCTCTGTCTCCAGCTCAGCAGGGTTGGATCACAGGTTCTTTTGGGTTCAGAAGCAATGAGCACACAGTATGCATACTTAGGGCTTTATTTCAAGGCGGTATATGAAAACAACATCATATCGTAACCCAAGACAGTCATCAAAGAATATTAACACAGTACAGTAATTAATGCTATACAAGCATACAATAGGGCAAAGAAAGAAAGACCTTTCAGCCCTTACACCAGTCAGAGAACCCCAGAGAAAAGACAGCAGATAGATCCCTTCCAAGCCAGCAGACAGGCAGCACCTTCTTGGTTAGATCTGCATCAAAATACTATTCCATGGAGCTTTTTGACTATCTTATATAGGTTCTGAACCCTAATTAATCACAGCAATAGTCTCATCTCGGTATATTTTACTAAGGACAAGGAAGGGACATCTATCTTATCTTAGAATGCTTTGTCCTTCAGCCAAGAATGACTCGGTCAAGGTTCAAGGTTGAGGAGTCCTGCCAAGAATGAGACCATCAAGGCGAAGGAGTCTTTGTTTATATCAGGTGGTCTCAAAGTTAAGGGGTATCCACTTCTCAAGGTTAATTGGATTGAAGATGAGAAAGATCATCCTACTCACACAGGTGCCTCACCAAGGACAGGGCAAAACAAAGTATGTGCCTTTAGTGAGTAAAATAAATGTTTGCTTAATTCTGCACTACATACCAAACCATTATATGAAAATATAAAATCATAGAGAGTTTTACGTACCATGCACATATGGGCAAGAGGTACATGCTGCTATTACATTCCTCCTTGCCAATCTTCTGTTAAAAACACACCAGCACTACAGGGACCTACAACTGTGAGCAATTTTGACATACCCTGTGCTAGTAGAGTTGCCTCCCTGAATGGAAAAATTTCAGGGTGGTGCCTGCCATTCCAAAGATGGCAACAAATGGTTGCCTTGTGCTTGAAGTGGCCTCACTGGTGGGGACTCTGAACTTGTCCCATCTTAGCTTGTACTACTATGCCAGCTTGATTAGGTAAAGGAAGGCAAATGCAGAGTTGCTGGCACATTATTGTTAAGAATTTGGAAGTCAGTGGAGGTTTGACACTGTAGTGAGCAGAAACTTGAGAAAATGCTAAAAATATGTTCTCTGTTATTTTTTGGTGGAGGTGCAGAGAAGGATATATATTTAGACACAGATCTGAGGGAACAGCATGAGGTATTCTGTTATTGGTTGGCTGACAGCTCTTCATGCTTGGCTATTAGCTGATCAGCTGGCAGTTCTCACTACAAGCTCTAGGCAAGCAGACATATATACCCACCCATATAACCCCCAGCATCCTGGTCCAAGTAGATCTGAAAATGGCAGATGAATCTCAGGTGCATTGTAAAATGGATTCAGAAAGATTGGGAGGTGGCAAAGCTGATAATTAGGAAGAACCCTCTGTCACATACATGTATACATACCAACAGCTTGTTGGAATAGGCACTAGAATATACTTTACAGAATTCAGTATTTTCTGACATGTAGTATTCTGACAGTATTTTCAGTAGTTTCTGACATATAACACACAATTACATTGGAATTTGTGTGGAGGCTGAATAGGGACAATAATTAGACCTCCTTAAACTGAGACTCCTAGTAAGTGTAAAGAGGAGTGAATCCTGCAAAAGGCACGCATTTGCATAAGACACCCACCTTTTCTGTAAACGGTGCCACCCTCCATTTCTCTTTATGGATTCAGAAGAATTGCAGCCCATGTAAATGGTATTAGAGGCTGGGGGATTGTTTTGCGATATTCCTAGTCCAGAGTCTGCAGGGGTGGGGCAGATGCTAACAGCTGCATGATGATGACATCCGAGAAATGTCACAGCTTATGCTCTTGCATCAGAAGTTGGGATGCAAGGAGCTAATTGATGGTATTAGGATATGATCTCATCACCTATTGTCATTTTGGCATCTTCGTGGTTTGCTGTGGGCTTCTCTGCCTCCAGCCTTTAATAACATTTTTATTACTGCTATGCCAGGCTTCAAAGGGGTACTTTAACATGATGGAATTACCCCAACTGAAGCTGATTTGGGGTGTCTTTGATGTAGTGAATCCGATCAGATGGCTGGAAAGTGCTTTGCAGATTCAATGAACTTTTTATTGCCTCTGGGTTTGTTAGAGATACAGACAATGATGTACTTCACTTCCTTATATGGCCAAGTCAATGGTCATTTTTCCAAAAATGGAAAAGTTCAAAAAAAGTTAAGCTTTGCCTGTGTGACACCCCTGCCCCCCACAAAAAATCTGGCACCTCTCTGAAGCCAGTGATGAGGGTGGTTCTTCCTTGCAACTTCCAGATCTTAGTGGCAAAAAATATGGTACTAAATGTACTAAATGGCAGCAGAGTTGGGGTTTTCTTGATTGATTTGCTGGTATCCAGTTGTCTGGATTTTTGAGCACATCTCAGAAGGGCCAAACTTGTCAACCAGTTATGCCAACTTTCCTGTCACCTCCAGACAAACAAACAAAAAATATGTATTTTTAAAAAATGATAAGAGTTAGGGAAATTATTCCATCCCACAAGATCAGCCAAGCCTGCCTGATAGCCTTGAAAAAGTAATGAAAATGTGAGAGATTTCTTTTTAAATAGTTTAAAACCTTTTTTCTTTTAAACTGGAGTAGGATATTTTCTGCACTGGTTCAGCATAACTGTTCTGTTGAATTGATGCTTGAAGCTTGAAAGTAACACTGCTGTACTTTCTTCAACCTGGCTATCTCTGGCTTAAAAGAGACACAAGGGGAATATTTCAAAAATTTAGTTCAGTGAAACCCTTGAAGATATCTGGCTGAAAGTTGGTTGTTGCCTTTGAATCTTGAAGCACACCTTTGAACTGAATCAGGCCTCTTTCAAATCTTGGCTTTCCAATTTAAATCAAATCAGGGCTCATTCACACTGACCTGTTCCTTGGGAATGCTTCTGAGCCCTACTTGCCTTCTTTAGGGTGCCAGATCTTGACTGTAATGTTCTGTAATGTTTTAAAAAGACACTGAATCAGTGTTTTTCAAACTAGGCAACTTTAAGATGTGTGGACTTCAACTCCCAGAATTCCCCAGCCAGCAAGAATTTAAAAGTTTCTCTATCTCTTTGCTGGTCTATAATCATTGTCCAGATCTTTGCAACTCAAATATGGTAGCCCTAAAACATATTTAAAATAAAATGAATTATATTCTGTTAACTGGCTTATTTACCAAGCTTTAATAATCTCTACCTTCTGTCAAGTGGTAATATTGGGAGGGCTTTCAAGGTTACATTCAAGGATTTGAGGAGGGGGCACATGTTTATTATCAATGACAGATTAGTCCAGCCACACTGGTTTAGCTTGTTTTCTCATTTTTCAGAAATGTGACTTTCATTGTGCTGTTTTGTTCGTTACCTGCCAATTTAATCATATCTCATTACTTAGAAAAGCTATTGGAATATGAGCAAGGAATCAGTTTAGCTTGCAATGTAGAAGGAATGGTGATGAGAAGTATTAGTGAAGAGGAGACAACATTGGCATTCAGGTGTGAGCAGGGGAAAAGATGAGATCTAAAGTAGTCACAACTTATTTTGGCTTGCTATATCTTAACACAGTTTGTTTTGCACAGACTTTGTACTGTGTACTTTGCTGTGGCCTTCCCAAAATTAATAAAGTCCCCGGCTTCCACCCATTTCAATTAGTTTGGCTGTAGTCCCATGATGTGAGATGTGGTCCAGCAACATCTGGAGATACCTAGTTCAGCACTCCTGATTTTGTATCACCGAAGTAACTTTTATTAGTACAGGTAGTCCTTGCTTAATGATCACAATTGGGACTGGAATTTCGGTTGCTAAATGATGCAGTTATTAAGAGAATCTGACCCGATTTTATGACCATTTTTGCAGCAGTTGTTAAGCGAATCACAGAGGTTGTTAAGTGAATCACAGAGGCTGTTAAGCAAATCACATGGTCGTTAAGCAAATCGCGTCATTTCCCATTGATTTTGCTTGCCAGAAGCCAGCTGGGAAGGTCAAAAATGGTGATTACTTGACCGTGGGATGCTGCAATGGTCATAAATGCGAACCGGTTGCTAAGTGCTTGAATTGTGATTACATGACTGCAGGGAAGTTGTGACAGTTGTAATTGCGAGGACTGGTCACAAGTCGGGTTTTTTTGTGCCATTGTTAAGTCTGAAGAGTCGCTAAAGAAATGGTCGTTAAGCGAGGACTACCTGTATCAGAATCCAGGTTCTCCAATCTCCTGAATCTGAAGTTGAAAACACTTCCCCTGATGCAGCCCACCTCTCACAATTCACTTCATTTTTTAATCATTTTCGACTCTCTCCTTCCTGGATTGCTGACAGGATGGGAGCCAAGTCTTTCTAAATGTCCTGTATGCATAGAGTATGTGTCCTGACTAAGCAAGAACCACGCCGAGACGAGGAAGAAGTCTCTACTGTTTTATTAATGCTATTGTAGACAGAATATCCTACCAAACTGGAGAAGCATGGGAAAACCCAGATAGATAAACCCCAAAAGTCACGGCGGGTCTGTTCTGGGTTTCTCTGAATGACAGCTCAAAGTCTCTAAACTACGCATGCGTTTTCCCCCCTGGATAGGGGCCCCCTCCTGCTCACCATCAGTACTCATGACCGTATGGCCAAGTCAGTGTAGGTTTTTCCCACAGAAGTGCTCCTCAGCCAGGAGGAACATGTCAGTTGTAGGTGAAAGTCCCATACAATTGAACTGGTTATGCAGCTGATTCAGTAGAATTAGGAGTGGGCAACCCACAGCTCAGAGGTAGTTCCCCAAATTCTACTTGGTAGTGCCCAGAACTGCTGACCAGGGCACAGCTCTGTTTCAAAATTATGTTGAACAACAGAGCTGCCATTTTTGATAGGCAACTGAACAAAACAATGTGTAAGCCATTGGATTGGCTTTATTCATTATAATTTATTTAATTTTATATCCTGTTTTTGTACTCAGATGTGTACTTTGGATACTGTAATGCAACAATAACGCAGCAATAGTGTGAATACAATACTTTATCTTTAAAATCCCCTTTGAGTCAAGCTTGACTACATGAACACATTCTTTTTATTTTATTGGCAATGGTGGAGAAGTAGCTTGCCATAACCCTTTTCAAATATGTGGGTTTTTTTGGCTTTCCTATGTAATTCAGTCCTGGATTTTTTAATGATCTCCATTTCAATTACTATCCAGCTTTGACCCTGCTTAGCCTTTTCAAGCCCAGCCAAGGTTAATTAGGCACTGCCACCTGCTGTTACATAACACTGAAAGTTAAAAAAAACATCAATTAATCAATTAATTATTACATTAAAACAATTAATTAGCAGTTTAAAAAGCCTTCTGAAAAGGATGCTTAATGTTCATAGATAAAAGGGGAAAACATCCAAAATCGGACAGCCCTCCAGACAGTCACTCAACCCTTGTCACCTCATGGCTTGACTACTGCAATGCGCTCAACATGGGGCTGCCCTTGAACACCATTCTGAAGCTGCAGTTGGTCCAGAATGTAGTGATGCAAGCAGTGGTGGCCACATGACACCCCTCCTTTGTGAGTTGCACTGGGTGCAATTCAAGGTGCTAGTTATCACATATAAAGCCCTACATGGCACAGGGCCCAGTTATTTGAAGGCCCACCTATCTCTTGTGGTTTCTGCTCAGTGGTAAGAGCCAACAGAGTGGGCACACTCCAGGTTCCCTCAATCAAACAGTATACAGAATATAGGTGACGGAAATTGGAAAAATACATACATACATACATACATACATACATACATACATACTCTTTTGGGACCTAGGAAGCGTGACTGTTGCAGCACCTGCCCTCTGGAATGAGGTCCCCCCTGAATGGTATTCAGGAAGGCATTAGGGACCTGGCTGTTTTCCCAGGCCTTGGGGTAGACTGGATGGAACCCCCTTGTTAGAGATGATTTATATTTTTTGCTTTTGTGTTGATGTTGTTTGGACTACCGTTACATTATTTCTCTTACTGTAATTTTTATTTATGTTATTGTACTTGTATTCTGTTTCATACTGTGAGCTGCTCAGAATCAGCCAAAATAAAATAAACAAAATAAAATAATAAAATAAAATAAATTCTAGATGCATCCTGACCTTTTCCATTTGTGCAGTGCCTCTACATTACAATCTCCCACTGTAGCCTCCAGCTGCCTAAAACAAGCTCAGAAAAAAAGATCAAATGTTGCCTCCCCTGGTTAATATTTGCCCTACTGTCTGTAATCTCTTTTTGATGAAAAAGCATTTAAAGAAATCTAGAATATGAGGGGATCCTTAAAAAGTGACATCTAATAGGAAGAAACACAATGAGCCATCAAGACAAAATTCATGAATGGGTCTTTCCAAAACACCAGCTCCTATCATATTTTTTTATAACCAGGTAAGATGATCTTCAGACTTTCATGGCAAGATGGAATAGGGCTTCCTCTCTGTGGGGACTTTGTGAAATCTGAAGATGAGCATTTTCAGAGATTCCATCCCATTCTCATTTGGACTGATCTCTAAGCCAAGAAAAAAAAATGAAATTCTTAAAAGTGTGACTACTTTTTTTAACATAACCATTTTTTCCCCATGAATGGTCATTGCTAAAATGCTTATTTTATTCCAGATGTGGAAGAGCAAAAATTTAATCCATAAACAAGGTAATGGTTTGTATCAGGATGTGGTGTCTCAAACTGGAAGCTTTATAGATTAGCATTTGTTCCCTATTTTCTGCAGGACTAGAGAAGTTGCTTGAGGAACTATAGGTGGTTCCAACATGGCTACTTGAACCACACTCTTAGCTTGGTAGGGAAATAGGATCACACAACACCTGAGAGCCAATCCAATGTTACTGTCTGGAATAAAGACTCCTTGATCTGCTGCAGCACCTAGTTGGGCCATGTACTACTGTCAGAAGCTACCAAGTATCTTTTCTGTGCTATCAGACAACTTTTGGAAGTCTTAAACTGCCCAAGATTCTTGCTTGCTCTTCAGCCAGAGGGCTTGCATTGCTCAAAAACATGGGCAAGCAACTAGATTTACCTTAAAGTAAAGGTAAAGGTTTCCCTTGACATTAAGTCCAGTCGTGTCCAACTCTAGGGGGCGGTGCTCATCTCCATTTCAAAGCCGAAGAGCTGGCGTTTGTCCGTAGACACTTCCGTGGTCATGTGGCCGGCATGACTAAACGGAATGCCATTACCTGCCCGCCAAAGTGGTACCTATTAATCTACTCACATTTGCATGTTCTCGAACTGCTACGTTGGCAGGAGCTGGGACTAGCAATGGGAGCTCATCCCGTCACGTGGATTTGAACTGCTGACCTTCCGATCGGCAAGCTCAGCAGCTGAGCGGTCTAACCCACAGTGCCACCACGTCCCTCCCAGATTTACCTTACCTGACAAGAATTTTAATTCAATTATACATTAACCAATAAGTTAATTTCTCATGCCCGACAAGGCAAAGTAAAAGCTCACAGTAAATTATAATGGGAATTATATAGGCCTTTATAACCAGTTGATTCATTTTATTTTCTACTGATTCAAGAGAAGAGGTTTCAATAAAAGAGAGTAGTTCTGGGTTGAACTGTGGAGTCCTTGGTGCTCTCTGAGCTTGGTTGTTTGCTTGCAGACATTTCATGACCCAGCTACGTAACATCATCAGTGCAAGGGAGTGTAGGGTTTGTTCCCTGTTTATATACAGTAGCTTGCCTTGCCAGTGTTGGTGGGGGTGTGGTTATTGGTTTGACAGACAATTATTCCCATGAACCTGAAACATGGCAAAACTTAATACGTTGGAACCATAAGGAAGCCAGATTGCTAGGAAGAGCTTCCAAAGTAGACCTGGTTTCATCTGATTATCAGTATTTCATAAATAACACCACATTTGTTATTTATGGCACTTGGTTTTCAATTGATTGTATGGGAAGCTTGGCAGGATCCTATCTGGGATAGGGATGTATGGATTAGTGTAAATCTGATTTGTTTTACTGCTAGTTTTGCAGGATAGATTTTTGCTCTGGCAGATTTATGTTAGGATTTTTAATAAAATATCTGGACATAAAATTCGCTGATCTATTTAAGGTGTACAAAACTGCCTCACATGCTCACAGTAGTATGGAGCTCCCTGTGAAGGCTGATGATGCTTTGCAGCATTTGCTGGAATGACCATGTATTTAGATTAGGGTTCCTCAAAGTGGTCAGTATTGACCCCTGAGAGTCAATGTGACTATCCAAGGGGTTGATAAATGTCTGGGGGTCAATAGGTGGTAAATAAATGATGGAAGGTCGATTAATCTTTTGGAATCTCTGTAAAGCTCCATGCCAGTCCCTAGTCCTGAAGGTGAGGTGGCTAGCAGAGAGACAGAGTTACCCAGGGTTGGATGGTCAGCCACCAGCAAGAGTCGCCTTGAATTGTCTCCATCAGCTCTGTATTGTTACTGGCCTTGTTTGCCAACATGCTTTGTGTTGTGTGTCTGTGACCTTCCACCCTCCCCCAAGTCTCTCTCATCTTCCCTGTCCCGGGAAGGGTATACATATGTGTAGTATTCCAGTTCACTTCCCATACTGAGCATACTCCCCCACCTCACCAATCTCCACACCAAATATCAGTGTCCTTGTTGATGCTCATCATGTGCATCCTTCCCATTAATGATATCAACAGTTTCAGTAAAAAAGATGTGATAAATCTTATATTTTTCATATTTTAAATATTACCTATTTTTATGAAGTCAATATTTATTATCTATTATTACAGGTGGCCCCCATTTAATGACACTCATTCAGTGACCATTTGAATTTACGACAGTGCTGAACGAATGGTAGTTACAGCTGGACTTCATACTTACGGCTGTTGCAGCATCCTGCAGTCACATGATCACGATTTGTGACCTTCTCGGTGGCTTCCCACAAGCAAAGTCAATGGAGAAGCCACCAGGAAGTTGGAAGTCACGATCATGTGAGGTCCTTGCTTTAGGTCCTTGCTTAATGACCTACATGGTCCTCACTTAATGATGGCAACTGGGACTGCTGGAACTGCCATCACTAAGTGGTGTGATCACGTGATTTTTTGACTTATGACCATGTCGCTTAACAATGGAATTTCTGGTCCCAATTATCATAGTTAAACGAGGACTACCTGTATTATTATTTGTAGTTCTATCAGTTAAAGTAGTATTTATTAAATTATTTTCATATAATAAATGTTTGGGGGTTGATGAACAATCTGAAACTTCATGAAGGGGTCAATCAGCTGAAGAGTTTGGGGACCCCTGATCTAGATGATATTGCATGGTCAGATGATCATTCTAGGAAGTGCTGCACAGGTGAGCTGTGTGCATATGAAATATTTTTGTGTGAAAGTGGAGAGGAAGAAAAGCCAAATGTTCAGAATAGCTTGCAATTTTTAAAAGATAAGTTAATATATATTTTTTTCTGGGGAAGGATAAACACTAATAGAACTGGTTCCTGAAAGTGTTCATACATCTGTAGATCTGTTGGGAGCAAATAATCTAAATCCACTCTCAGGAGGATCCATGTTGAAATTATTTGACTTCTGTAGCTCAGGAGACAGGAAGAATTTGATATTTGTATATTCTGGAAAGAAAGGACATGACCCAGAGCTCCTGGCCTCATGTCAGAAATGAGACATAGCCATCCAGCGGGCTTGACACCTCCCGGTATTGTGGTACATATGCTAGGCTGAAAGAAGAAATCAAAATGCTTTAAAAATCACACTGTAAGTTAAAGCATATCTAGGAAAGTATATTGTAGGAGATGCAACATCCCAAAATGCATATTTAAGTACTTCTTTAAGATTAAAATGATGCATAGATTAAAATGGAAACAGAATCGAATGGTTTTAAAACTGAACACAGGTGAAAACAACATGGCAATGACATCCACACAGTAAGGCCCAAAAAGTCAAGATGGTGGCCACCATGGAGCAACTGAAGCTCTGCCTGTCTTTTTATGTGCACAGGCAGAAGTTTGATCACACCATGGTAGCCACCATCTTGACTTTTTTTTGACCACACCCTGTGATAACAACTAATGTGATCTCAGCTAATATAAAATGTAAATAAATGGTCCTAAATAAAAGGGAGTTGTGGAAACCCCCCACCTCTTCCAGTTTCTAAATTTGTATTAGGTATGTATCTATTTCACCTTGTATGGCTGGAAAGCAGCACAACCCAGATTCGACTGACCCAGATCTCCTTTCCTCTTCTAGGTTTGCTTCTGAGCTGGACTGGGTCCATAGTACCTTTCAGGAAGGAAAGAATGAGGCTCCTGGAGTGCCATTGTTTTCCAACCGCTATCAATTCTTTTTTTAAACAGAATTGGTATACTGTAGTGGTTAAGGTGCTAGAATGAAGTGGGACTGGAAACACCCAGTTCAAATCTCTATTTGACGCTGAAGTTCACAGGAAGACTTGCATGAAATCCCATTTACCATTTAATGCATGTATAAAATATGGATGTGTAAAAACCCATTCTCATTTATGCATGTGACAGGCATGCATAAAGAAACTGCAAGAACAGATTTCCAAAGGCATTGAAACTCAGTCAAGTAGGTTTATACAGCTAAGAAACTATTATGAAAGAAATCCAGAGTGTAGGAAACGTGAGCTATATTTATAGGGCAATCAATGTTCACATTTTCACACCTGCTTTTTTGGTGCAAATATGCCATTCTTTTTGGGGTGTGAAAGCTTGCATCCGTTTCTTGTTTTGGTCTCAGACTGATCTGCTATCAGGCTGTTTGCTTATGATCATATAGGAACAGCATGTATAAAATTCCTTCTGATTTAATACACATTTGGTTTTAATGGCTATTCGTTTCTCCATTAATAAATTGAGATCATATCAGACTTTTGAATAAGGCCTGGAAACAAGCTGAAAGTCAGTGAAAATTACACAATATTGGCATAAATATTAGCATAGTATTCTGCATCACTTAATATTTTAGTTGCCTTTGCCATGTTTTTAGAGAGATTACTCACGTGAGATATATACCTTTGTATAAGCTTTAGAAACAACTTTAATTGTTCTCCTTCTTTTCTTTGAATCTATGAGCCTTTCACAGAAGTGAGTATTATAGTGTTTGATAAACCCAGCATAAAGGAATTTAGCTCCAGCTTTGAGAAGGAGGTGGGAGAGGGGAAACAGTTACTCAGCCCCAGGAAAATAGAAAGCATGAGAAAGAGATTCAGAACAGTCCTGCCTTGACCTCATTATCCTTAAAAGAGGGCAGTGAAGGTCTGGACAGGCTTTCAAGGTTCAGCTAATGAACGTTACAATAATAAAGTAGCATTCCTGGAATTCCTGTGGCGTCTGTTTCTTGAAGTGGCCTACCTCAAAGGGCTGACACCCATATTTGCAGATCAACTGCCTAAGTCATCGCTAAAGCTTCTCTGTTGCAATCTTTTCTATACCTGAAAAAAAAAATCTAGTGTTTCTCCAGCAAATCATGCATTTGTGGGATAATTCAACGTTTGAGGCATCCATATGTTTTCCCAATGGGAAGGTGGGGTGTTTTTATTTGGTGAGATCCAGTGATTCACCCTTTCCTCAGCTCTAACGTAGTTCACAGCTTTGCAAGGTCTTGGCTTCATTTCTTGCCACCATGTAGCTAATTCACCACTCTGGCTTTTTTGGAAGTTCAATCTTCTTTCCTCCCCTCATTTTTGGGGGAGGAATGGGGAAGGAAATGAATTTCTTTGCAAATGACTGCCATCTGCTGAGACACCAGGGCAGGGGAGGAGGGGTGGCGGTTTTCATTGGAAAGTCTCTGGTGGCCTTCAGGGGTCCTGCTCCACAAGTGGCCGGTTGTGAGACCCTGTTCTTCAAGCTGGGCTCCCGAGAACTGCTGGGAGTGTTCTTGCTGTATCAACCTCCCTGCTGTGTAGCAACCACCCTGCCTGAGCTGCTGGAGGCTGTCCCAGGATTGGCAGTGGAGTTCCCCAGACTTATGGTTTTGGGGGACTTCAATCTGCCTTCCCTGGGGTGCGCCTCGGAGGCAGCTCAGGAATTCATGGCAACCATGGCAGCCATGGGCCTGTCCCAGATTATTTGGGACCCGACTTGAGACAGTGGCCTCACTTCGGACTTGGTTTTCTTGTCAGAGCAGTGGCAATGTAATCTGAGGGGAGAACTGCATCTGTCCCCATTGTCATGGTCAGATCACGCCCTGGTGACCCTGAGATTCTCCTATGCTGCCCCCCTCTGCAGGGAGGTAGGACCTATTTGGCTAGTCCGCCCCTGGTGACTGATGGACCCAGTGAGGTCTCAGAGGGAGCTGGGGGTTATACCTGAGGACCTGCTGCATGGTCCAGCGGAGGCCCTGGCTGCTGCCTGGAATAGGGAGGTGGCCGGGGCCTTGGACAGGATCGCGCCTATGTGGCCTCTCTTGCCTCATCCAACCCGACACTCCCTGTGGTTTACAGAGGAGTTGAGGGTTTTGAAGAGGCTTAAGAGACATCTAGAGTGCCGCTGGAGGAAGACAAAGACCAAATCTGACCGAACACAGGTTAGACCTGCCGTTAAGGCCTACCTTGTGGTGGTAAGAGTGGCGAAATGCCAATATTTCTCCACTCTTATTGCATCCGCAGAATGCCGCCCCACGGCCCTGTTTAAGATCACACGTACCCTTTTGGGGAAGATGGGCCCAGTGGCCCACCTACAGGGCTGTGTGGAAGAGTTTTCTCAGCATCTGCAGGATAAAATCGCCCAGATTCGCTCCAAGTCGGACTCCAAGCGTGAAGCAGGGTCTCTGGAGATGCCAAGGGAATGTTCTTGCCCAGTTATCTGGGAACAGTTTGATCCTGTTGGACCCAAGGAAGTGGACAGGATCCTCCGGATTGTGAATGCCACCACCTGTCATTTAGATCCATGCCCCTCCTGGCTGGTGAAGGCAGCCTGGGAAGTGACATGTGGTTGGGTCCATGCAATGGTTAATACATCTTTGGGAGAGGGGGTGTTTCCGGCTGCCTTTAAAGAGGCGCTGGTGCACCCCCTCCTCAAGAAGCCATCGCTGGACCCAACTGTGCTGGACAATTTTCGTCCAGTCTCCAACCTCCCTTTTTTAGGGAGGTGGTTGAGAAGGTGGTGGCATTGCAACTCCAGAGGATTCTGGATGAAATGGATTATCTGGACCCCTTTCAGTCAGGTTTCAGGCCAGGATATGGGACAGAAACTGCATTGGTCGCACTTATGGATGATCTCTGGCGGGAGTAGGATGGAGGTAGTGCATCCATCCTGGCTCTTCTTGACCTCTCAGCAGCTTTCGATACCATCGACCATGGTATCCTTCTGGGGCAGCTCAGGGAGTTGGGAGTGGGCAGCGTGGTTTTGTGCTGGTTCACCTCCTTCCTCCAGGGCCATTCCCAATCAGTGGTGATTGGGAGTGAGAGATCCGACCCTCGGCCCCTCCATTGCGGGGTGCTGCAGGGTTCGGTTCTCTCTCCTCTCTTATTTAAAATCTACATGAAACCACTGGGTGAGATCATCCATCATCATGGGATGAGGTATCATCAGTATGCTGATGATACTCAACTGTATATCTCCATCCCGGGTGAGGTAAGTGATGCAGTGACTGCCCTGACTCAGTGCCTGGGGGCTGTGGGGGCCTGGATGGGGAACAACAGGCTTCGGCTGAACCCTGGTAAGACAGAGTGGCTGTGGGTTGACGGCTCCTCTGCATCCGGGAAGTTATCATCTTTAGCTCTGGATGGGGTTGCACTGCCCCATTCAGACCCAGTTTGTAACCTGGGGTCCTTCTGGACTCACGACTCCTGCTCAAAGAGCAGGTGGCAGTCGTGGCCAGAAGGGCCTTTGCTCAATTTTGTGTTGTGTGCCAGTTATGCCCCTTCCTGGATCAGGAGTCCCTCCGAACAGTCACTCATGCCCTGGTCATCTCCAGTATAGACTATTGCAATACGCTGTACATGGGGCTATCCTTGAAGAGTATCCGGAAGCTTCAGCTGGTCCAAAATGTGGCCACGCGGGCAGTTATTGGTGCCACTAGATACATGAGCTGCACTGGGTGCCGGTTTGCTTCCGGGTCCAATTCAAGGTGTTGGTTATGACCATTAAAGCCCTACATGGCATGGGGCCACGTTATCTGAGGGACTGTCTCATCCCCATAACATCGACCCGCCCCACCCGGTCAGGCAGAGAGGGCATGTTGCGGACCCCGTGGATAAGGGAATTCCATCTGGCGGGGTCCAGGAAGCGGGCTTTCTATGCAGTTGCCCCTACCCTTTGGAACATCTTGCCCTCAGAGGTGAGGCAGGCACCTTCACTTCCGACCTTCAGGAGGGCCCTGAAAACCTGGTTTTGCCATCTCGCATGGGGCAGGCAGGTGGGCAACCATCCATGGGGTTGGCTCATGCCTTAGAGACCATCCCACCTGATCAGAATGTTTAACCTCTTGGATTGTATACTTATTTATATTGCATTTTATATTTGTAATTGTTTTTATAGATTTTAATTGTTATTATTATAGTTTTAATTTTATTGTAAACCACCCAGAGTCCCCCTTTTGGGGGAGATGGGCGGTAGCAAAATTTGAATAATAAATAAATAAATAAATATCTGCTTATTTTATACAGATAACAGAAAGTGTGACTTGTGAAGGGTATCTGGAGGATATTCCATGAATTGGTTAGTTTTGCTGGAAGCTGCCTACTGGTTTGGACAGAACATATTGAGCTATTGCTCAGGATGGTAAAGTTGTTCCAGACTGATCCCCCCTAAGCTATCTGCTTTTTAACCTCCTGCAGAGGATTGTTGGGTAGTACTTGAAGCAGTATGCATAGAAAGACCCTCCATTTCCTACTGACTTTTAGACCACAGAATGGATTACTGAAATGGATGCAACACTGACACCTGCCCTTTCATTTGCTGCTAGCTCCTTGGACTTCTGGAAAGTAAGAATGGGGTGGGTTATAGAAGCAGCTTGATGGAACTGATGCAATCTGGTGGGCCGTTAGTATCACCTAAGACTATCTGGAATTTAGGTGTTTTTTTGGGTCCCAAACACATATACACACTACACTGAAAAGCAGAAAAAAGTTCAAGTGTTATCACCCTGTATCTACAGGTAGTCCTCATTCAGTGACCACAGTTGGGACTGGAAACTCAGTCATTAAGCGAAGTGGTTGCTAAATGAAACCACAACTGTGCTTATGATCTTGCCTCAGCTTTCCTTTGCTTTACAGACCTGTGAAGGTCATAAATGAGAGGATTGGTCACAAAGCTACTCTTTCATTGCTGTCGTAACTGTGAACAGTCACTAAATGAGGCAGTTGCTAAACAAGGACTACCTGTATGTAGCTATGGCTCACCAGAGATAGCATTATGGTGTATCTTATTTCCCTGAAAAGTTTGGTTTTTAGACTCTGAATGCTCTGGTTGATGGAAACTAAAATGCCCAGGATTGTTCATTTGTTTGTAAAGGCTGGAGCGACTCTGGCATCCTGTACCTATTTCTTCCATTTGCTGTACCTGTGCATCTGCAAGCCTGTTCCTTGCTCTCCTGACTTTCCACATCATCTCCCGCATCATCTTCCCTCCATAACATCAACCTTCCTGCTTAGGATTCCTCCATTCTCCAGAGACCAAGAAGGAATTCCTCCGAAGTCCAGTAAGTCAACATTGTATCGTAGATGGGACCTGGAGTACACCAATCCTGCTGGATCTTATAGGACAGGAAGAAATGATTGAGAGAGGCAGTCCTGGAAATACTCAGATATGCCCACAGGTGCCTCTTCCCAGTCTGATCTCTACAAATCTCAGAGCCACAGGATTTTTCACAGCGAACCAAGTCTCTCTCTCCCTCCTCAGTTCTAGCATTTGTATGCACACTTTGCTCATCTCTCATCCTGGCCTCTTATCACCATCACCATCACCACCACCACCACCACCACTGCCGCCGCCTCAGCTGCCCTCTGTCCAATTTGAAGCAGCTCGTTTCAAGGCATCCTCTCTGATTGCTCAACATAGAAAATCAAGCTTTTAGCTTCCACTATAAAGAAGAAAGGATCTTGTGGGTCCTTATCAACCTTCCCAAACTCCAAACCATTGCTTTACTGTTCCCACTCTGAAAAACAGTAATGGAGAAAACTATGCATGTTGAATTTTCACTTTGGGGGACATAATTGCAACAATTCTCCCAAGATTTTGTTCTCCAGGCAGCTCCCTTTGTCTTGAAACAGTTCAAAATCAAACTGCATCCTGTGCCATCTATGCAATTCAAAATCAGAGCGTCTCTTCTCCTTCATCTGCCCTCCTTCCCAAAAATCTCATTGTCTCTGTCTCCGAATTTTCCATCTAGCTTCCTTCAGTATTGTCCTTTATTCTAATCTCCTTTTTCATTTGCTTTTGCCTTTTCATAAATGAATATCGTATTATCTTCCCTCCCCGTTTCTTTTATCCCCCCCTTTTTTTGTCACTCTCCTTTTATCCTTCCTCTCAGTTCTATCTCTGTTTTTACCATCTTCTTTTATATTTGTCCAGCTGGGTTGTTATATCACTTCCACTTAAAAAAAAAAACTGAGATGGATTATCGTTATTAGTTACTTTTGTATTGACTTAATTGGCATACAGCTCCCCAAATCTATTCCATTCTAGCAAAAGGAACCTTTATTTTACTTCCAGGAGATGGAAGACAGCTACAGATATTTTTGGTGCCAACTCCCAAATACCACTAAAATGTATTTTGAATGAATTTTAATAGACAGTGAGGAAGATGCAAGGTGCTGGATTAGCAACATCTAGCAAACAAACCAGAGAGAAAATGTGTATTTCCACTGCCTGTTATTTGCCAATTTCATTTTGATCTTCTTGCAAGCCCTCTTGATTTTAAAAGTGGGGCATAATAAATGTTTTAAATAATAGCTAGATTAAGAAGAAAATAAATTCAACTACTAACATATTTATTCTTTTCCTCTTCCTCCTCCTCCTCTTCCTCTGACTTTTCCCCTTTTTGTAGCATGTCTTAGAGCTGGTTGGATTCACACATTATGTTAGGCCGTGAACCCCAGTTTAAACCACAGTGGCTGGATTCCTACAACATCCTTAAACAAGGCCAAATGATACACATTCTGATTTGGTGCAATGTGGAAAAGCCCAGTTACATTGCTGGAATAGGCGTTACACTTCGTCTTTTGAGTTTCCTGAATAGAACTGCAGATACACATTTTCCCCTTGCCTCTCTCTTCCAATATGTACAATTGGGGCAGGAAGAATCTCATAGCTGTACTAATATAATGCTTCTCTTTTAAAAAGCATCAGCTGCTCCAGAAATAAGCAGCAAAAGCTCCAACTTGACCACCTGGCTTTCTGCTGGCAACATGGATCCATTCAGTTCCACATATTCAGGCATGGTTGTGAGGAGGGTGAGGTAGATCTGTGTATGCACGTGAGATGCTCTAAATTACATCTTGCTAGTATGAGTCAAAAAGTTGAGGTTAAATTACAGCTCAGAAGTGAGTATATTTATGGAAATTATTTTTATGTTGGTGTGTAGAACATTCTCTTCCAACCCGAGTACCCTCCCAATATGTGAACTTCAAGTCCCATAATTATCAGCAATATCCATAGTGTCAGGGGAATTCTGGGAGTTCAGGTCCACCCATTTGGAGGGCAAGCAGACTGGGGATGGCTTGTCCAGAATTTGTGAGGTTGGTCTGAATCAATCACTAGCAGTGTTAAAATACAACATACACAATCCGCCTCCTGAACAGAGGGAGTGTACTTGTTGTGAGGGAATGAAGCTGGGGTTGATGTATGCATTTGGGAAAAGCAGGTGCAGCCAGGCAGAAATGCTTCCCACTCCCACTTCCCTAAAGCTCAGCTCATCCCTTCTCCCAAAACTACAGCCCCAGAAACTTGAAAGGAGATGGGTCCATTCATCCATGCATCCGTCCATCCGTCCATCCGTCCCCTCACTCACACACAAGCACCTATGCCAGTGTTCCAGGTGTCTGGTTAATTGAGCCACACCCTGGTGTTTTTAGGAAGATGCTAACGTCCACAGGCAGCCTCACCACACCCAGGCCCTTCGCCTACAAAAGTGTGGGTGTGTAGGAGAGAAGAAGAAGACAAGCAGTTGTAGAAGTGGGAAGCGAAATCTGGAATGTACGACTATTACAGGCAAGTGAGAGAGCTATCAGTCAACTGCCAGGACCACAAGCTACGGTAAGCAGCCCATGGTGGTGTGATTCCTGCCTGGAGCTCAGTAGCAACCAGAAGAGGAGCAACCATGCTGATGCAGCACCTAATCCCAACAAGTGCAAGAGCTTTTGGAGGGAGGCAAAGGCTGTATGCCACTTGACAAACTTTAAAAGTTTTGTTTGTTATAAGGACTAACTGTCAAAGACTTAAGTTATGTGGCTTCATCAATGTGCAAAGGCTAGGAGGGTGGAGTTAACCCAGGGCAACAGCCTATGGTTAGGAAAGGTGTGTGCTACAATCAAGTATTTTGTACAGTTATCTTCTACGCTGTGGTGTGCCCAGTCCTTGGAAAATAAAGAACCTCCACACTTGTGCAGTTAGAATAGGAGCTTTGATTTGAGAAATGAAGAGATTTATGCCATAGAAACTATATCCTGAAGTTCTCAGAGCACAGGAGGGAGGGACAGCTGGTAAGGGAGAGAAAGAACCCTAATCAGAGATATCTGATCCCAGAGGTATTAAGAGCAGAGCTTTTGACAAGCCAAAATGTTAAAAAATAGCATGCAAGCTTTATAAGACTCGGAAAGATGCTGAATGTTACGCAAAACAAAACCAGCAATGAAAGAGATGGAGGGGAGGGGGGGGGAGTGCATTCTGAGGCATCGTAAAAACATTTCTGATGAGGGATGTGGTGTAACTTTAAACATACAGAAAAAGTACAAAGAACTGAAAAAAGTGTCGTTTCCTCAGTCGATGGGCATTACTCTCATACTGTTGTTTATGGAACTTTTTCTCCATTATCACCCATCTCCCTGGAATTTGCTTAGTTTATCTTGCTTTATGAGAATTCCATGTTGGCAGTCTTGACTGTTTTCTTTGTGCCCTTCTTCAACCAGATGTGGAGGAGCAACATCTTTCTAAAATACTGCCATTGTGGTTTTAATGGACTAATTTCTTCTTCCGAGTTGCCATAATTCAAATTTAATGAAACATGCCGTATAAAATTTAAAAAAGAGAGAGAAAGAAAAGCAATACCAAAATGAAACACACCATTAAGCTTGTGAACAGAAAAATAAATGGAGGTACACAACGGAGGACTACGTCCTTATAATTAGAGTGTCATTAACTTCTAATGCTGTGGCTGGACCCTCAGGAGACAGAAGTGGGGATATGAGCTCAAAATTGCCTACGAGACATTTAAGAAAGCTGTCTTGGGCATCTTCCATGAAAGAGCCTGCCAGGAGATTTTTGAACAGCACTATAGGTGGGTCTCTGATGTTGTGCAAAGATCTGTGACGAATTTTGCCCTTTCAGTATCTGTAGGGGCAAGCACTTGTTCTATTTGCAAACTTCTTTGTAGCATTTCCACT
The DNA here is from genome assembly GCF_035149785.1 of Candoia aspera. NCBI lineage: Eukaryota > Metazoa > Chordata > Lepidosauria > Squamata > Candoiidae > Candoia > Candoia aspera. The sequence continues at coordinate 17,674,953 of NC_086153.1, forward strand.
ATTCCATTTTATGTGTATTTTCAAATGGAGCAAGGGACATATGAATTATCAGTAGGTTTGAAGGAGTGCAGTCTGGAAGGCACACCATCCATGGCAATGGTTCCAAAGTTAGTCATTTAGGAATAGCCAAACTAGAGTTCTCAGCTTTCTTTGTTACTGATCGCAGGACTGTAGGATCACTTCGTGTTGTCATTCAGCAACATCTTTACAACTGTCACAGAGTTTGCATTGGCCACATGCCAAGATGGGAGTTTCCCCTTCAAACGAGGGCATGTCCTACTTCATGAAATTCTCTGGAGAAGAGAGTCTATGAGCAACTATCAGCCACAGAAGTTAAGGGGAGCCTCCATATGTGAAAGCTTATGTTGTGCTATCAGTTGCTTTGGTTTGTCCAGTGGGAGGCAGGATGTGCTTTTCTTAGCAGTGCTTTGCTGACACTTTTATTAGTTGTGATGCCTAGATAGAACTTCTGCATTTGAGACAGTCTACCTTTCAATATCAGCAATTGCTTGCAGACTTCCCTGTAGCATTTCCACCATTCTACTTTATGGACACTTAAAAGTGGATTAAGGGCTGTATGAATGATCACTAGGCTTCAATGAATGCAGTCTGGAATCACCTTCCTCTGACCTCTGAACTCTATGGAAATTTAGCAGAGCTTCTCAGTGGATGCATTCACACAACATGCTTCGTGTAAGTACTGAACTCACCCATTTTCTGGGTTTGCACAATACAAACCATAAACTAATCTGATGAGCTGCCTTTCCTCAACAAGCTAAGCTGCAAAAATCTTCTCCAAGGCTTACACTAATCAAATCTAGCATGCTTATGAATGCATCTGCTATGTCTTTAGCTGATCTGGTCAAATGTATTGTGTGAATGGGGCTTGTAGGTGGTGGAGTGCAATTTCTACATGCACAATTACAAATGCAGTCCCTTGGATAGCTGATTTTGCAATGATTACAGGATGAATATACTATGTGCACAAACAGCAAGACTGAGTTTTGTGAACTGTGCTTTGTTTCAGGGTTGGAGATCCTGGTTCTTTTGATTGTGAGTAAAATTCTGGTTGGGTTACGAAGAAAAAGACATGAGAGCAGCATGTAAAAAAAACCCTGCTAATTTTCACTGTGTTGGAGTGTGCCAAGATGCTCTCCATACCTTCAGCTAAAGTGATACAGTCCAACAATGGAGCAGTTCCATAATACTACGGATGATAAGTAGGAAAGAGTGAATTTCTGCTGTTTCAATCCTTCAGTGGATCCATTGCACATTCTGCCCTGCGTTGTATTCCTCCTCAGTTCCAACTGAACAAGGAACCCATCTAAAATTCTCTCCAGCATGTGGAATATATCCCACGCATCATTTTTGTTGCCTTCACTGGAATTGTGACCTCTAATTCTTATATGTGATGCAGACATTTACTTCCTTTCTTTTCTGCAGTACGTGTGACTGCATCAGGATCACACTCGCAACACATTTAACGGCAGAGAAGCAAGTGGTAGATGGCAATCACACTGATTCAGGAATGGATTATAAAACAGCCTCAACTTTTAATTAAAACCTAAAAAGCTGCTTCCAACCGCTTTCTTCCCCCGGTGGGCTTCCTCTAGAATAGGATAAGCATCTTCTGTTACTTCAGGTAGGCCCCCAGCTTGGCTACTGGGGAGGAATCTAGGGAGTTGTACTTCAGCAACATCAGGAGTGCCACAGATCACCTACTGCTGCTAGAGATGCTGGTTGGCAATTCTGGGCGTTATTGTCTTGACACATCAGGTAACACGTTACCCCAGGTTATGGAAGATTGGCATGCATAGGACCCAGAAGAGGCAATGAGGAAGCTGGCTGATGGTCTGCTCTGGAACTCCTGCTGGGGCTCCGCTGGAAGTGAGAAGCACGTGGCTCTCTCTTGGGACCCCTTAGAGGCATAATAAACATGCCAGCTTCCAAGTGACAGTGGAATCTTGCCACCTTGCTTCAACCACTCCTTATTGACTTTCATGTGGACTAAGTCTAACATCCCGCAGTGCCTGTAACCCTGTCATAGAGACAGATACAACAGCATAAGCAAAACCCCAGACAGCAGTATGAGGAAAGCAAACTCCCACCCCTTCATGACAAAAATGTTGATATGCCTTCCCAGCTGATTTTCTGGCAGCTGTCATTGCTCCATTGGCAGGATGCTGAAACCAGGGCAGAGAGAAAAAACAGTGTTGCTTCTGGCCAATGTCACATGATAACCTCCAACACATACTCCATAAATGAACTGAAAAGTAAGCTCTGTCTGGTAGGGTCTAAACTTGCCCCTTCTGGGACATTGTCCCAGCATGCAGTGCAGGTGCAATTCTTCCTGTGGCAGACCCATTGAAGAGAATCTTGGTCCCTACTTTTCTCTTTCTGCCAGTACAAGGGGGATCCAGGGGATATGGCATTAAGGTTGCTGTCCCGGGGCTGCGTTTTCTCCGTGCACCCCGAAATCATGCTGATTGGATGAACAAGAAATACACACATGGGGGTAACTCAAGGCTGTTGGAATCAATGTTACCGCTCAAGCTGGAAAAAAGGTAGGATTCTTGCATGCATTAGTTCCATATGGGAAACCAGATTGGTTAATCTGAAACTCTGAAATCCAGGGAGAAATGTGGATCAAGGGAATTTCAGGCACAACTTGTTTACCTGTGTATTTGGCCATGATTTATAGGAGAATGATAGATATTTGATGCTCCACCTGGAGAAATGGAGAGGTGGTGGTGACTTGTGGGTGGTTAATTGAAATCTACCTGGTGGGATATGTAATTAGGATTTGGTGTTTATATTCATGTAAATATCTCATCTTTATACCTCCATCTCCTAGTTGGTGTTTTTCAGGGAGGGAAAAAAAACCCTCTATTCACATGTCTGTGAACGAAGCAATTGAAGGGGAGAAATTTATGGAAGATCTGCAGGAACACATGAGATTAATGCTTTCCTCTTATCCTGTGACCCTGACAACTCTGGGCTTCAAATTAGATGTGTTTGAAATACAGTCCCCTATTTGTTACCTGGCATGTGTGTATATCGGGGCAAGAGGAGAGGAAGGCAATGTGAGATTTTAAAAAAAATTGCAAAAAGATGGCCTGTATCTTCTTAATCCAGGAAGATTGATATCAGCTTTCTTTCTTTTCTGGTTTTTGCTGTGCTACTTAAAGATGCTTCTGTCCCCAAAGCATCAAGTAACAAAAAAAGAGAATATTATGGCTATCCGCCAAGCAATTCTGCTTATGACCTTCTGCACTTAGTAAGAGAGGACACAAGGAAAAATAGTGAAGAATCTGGCAGGGTTGGGGGAACTGCAGATGTTATTGGTATTCTGGAAACACTTTTGGTCAAGTGAGAGAAACTTGGCTGGCTTCTGATGAAGAGGAAAATGCTGTTGCCTTGGCTGAATTTTGAGCCACCCTGTTTCAAACCCCAAATATTTATCAGCAGTAGACCAATGGAGGGGGAGAAACATGGTTTTTTAGGGGAGAGAGAGATGTGATGGTGGAGAGATAATCAGTTTAATGCGCTGGTTTTGATCTAGGGGTCATGAGGTCAGGTAGCAAGGGAAGAAATAGGTATCTTTAAAAATACACAAAAGCAAGACATTTTAGCCTCCTTCCCATACACATGCTTGCAGTCTGCATAACTTTTGTTGCCCTGGGAAGTACAGATCAACTTTGTCCAGCACAGAACTGGCTGGTTTTTATTATGGTCTCCTTTTCTACAGCACAAGACAACAGATTAGTAGTCTAACTGCTGGGGGAACTTGAAGAAGAAAAGGGTGGTAGACCTTCTTCATCTTCTAAACTTAACCTTTTCTGCAGTCCCAAACCAGCACTAATAGCTCTTTGGACACAGAAGATAGCATGAAGAATTGAAATCCTTACACACTAGCACATACATGTATTTTTTTCTGTTTGTTTGATCTGTGGACTGGGATATGAATCTACACTACCAGTAAAAGGATAGTAACATAGGATGATTATGCACTCTGATGGGGAAAACATCCAAAATCAACAGTTGTTGTTGCTGTTCTTTGAACTATATTTTTAAGGAGAGTGTGATTTGCTTGGGCACATATCCAGGATGTACCAAAAGTCTGGCCCAATAGGCTGATCACAATATGTTTTATTAATTAATATATTTTTTCAGAGAGAATATCACTGTACTTAAGCATGTTCAAAGGCCTTGTGTCAAATGAGCAAGGCAGTGGTTAGAATGGCAACCAATTCAAACATTTAATGTAATTTATATAATTGTCTGATGAGCCTGACTTTTGGTACACAGTGTATACATTGAAGCACAATTGTGTACAGCTCAAAAATTGTGAACACATTCTGTGGGTGCTTAGCTGAATTTTCTACCAGTCCTGGAGGTGGCAGTAAACTATACCTGCATAAATGTTCAGGTTTCATTGGTAATCCCTGTCTTACTGCAGACAGGATATTGCCAAATTGCGTTGTCCTTATTTATTGTGTGCAGGGCATCTTAAAGAAAGACAGGGAATAATGGATTCCCCTGACTGTTTCCCTCCCTTCCCACTAAATATTGCAAGCCAGAAGGAGAACATCTAGCAACCATGCTCCTTAATACGGCTGGTGCTGGGGAGGAGGTTGAATTTTGATAGATGATTGAACTGGAGAATTTAGCCATGTCAAAACTTGCTCTAGTTTTGTGTATGAAGGTTTTTTTTTCTTTTGGAAAAAAACATTTGGAATGCAAAAACCAATCAACCAAAAATAAACAATAAACAAAATGGTAAGGTTAAATAAATAAAAATAAAAAAGGAACACAAACATGCCGGGCATACATACATACATACATATATAAAAATTCTACAGAAGCATTTCACTGAATAGTAATCATATTTCATTAAAATCATCCCTAGTTCATTTACATCAATAAGTATTTTGTTCATATGTTGGTAATAACATCAAGTCTGTAGACCGTTGAGTAATTGGGGCCATGCGGTTGTCCTTCCTGTGCTGAAGAATACGCCACTTAAATATACTGTAAGTAAGCGAGAA